>NC_143132.1:9027500-10277500 GCF_059928025.1 Delphinapterus leucas | reverse complement strand
ATCTGAACTTGAGTCCCTGTCCTGCAGGGTGACTTTGGGCAAGTTAGGTAACCTCTCTGAAACTCATGAAGATAACGGTAATACCAATGTCAATGGTGTCACGTATGAAGGGCTCAGCCCAGCATGGGGCACATACATGTTCAGTATGTGTTAGTGACATTGTGATGATTAACGTTTCCTTTCTCAGGGTAGGAACAAGGTGCATGCAGAGGGAGTTGTGTCAGCCAATTCTTTGACGCCAGGGCTCAGCTTGGTGCTTTAGATAGGCTGCCGGCAAGACCTTAATCAATGCTTGGACACAGCCCATTCCCTTCCTCTGCCAGGCTGAAGGCACTGGAATAACAGGGGAGAAAATGAGAGGTCTTACGAGGAGTCCTGTGTAGGACACCACCCTTCCTGGTTCACCAGGACAGTCCTTGTTTACTGCCACATCCCTTCCTACTCCCGGAAGTGCCCCAGTTAGGAGGACAAATGATGAGGTCACCCTATCTATGAGCTACCTCAAGTAGCTTCCAGAGCTGTGCTGTCCAATATCGTAGCCAACAGCAAATGTGGCTAATAAAGAAAAATGTCAACTATCACATGAATAATTTTTATAATAGAATACATGTTGAAATGATAATATTTGGCTATATTGGCTAAGTAAAAATATAAGTAGAATTAATTTTGCATGTCTCTTTTTACTTATTTGATTGTGGCTACTAGAAATTTTAATATGTGGGCTTGTGTTATATTCTAATGGACAGTGCTATTCTAGAGTTTGAGCTCTGTGGACCATACACACGTTACTGCTCTTGGACATATGCTGTGCCTGCCATCAAATTTTCTCTCGGGCTTTGGGGACAAATATCCTCGCCACAGAACTGTGCCATAATGCCCTTGGCTGGCTGCATCTCTACTCCTAAAACCTTGCCTCTGAGCCTGACTTCTCTCCTTTGCACATTGGCTACATGTCATCACATGGATGTTTGAAAGGGGCCCAAATTCAACAAATCCTAAACATACCCCATCATGTCCTGCATTCCACCCTTGGTCTTGCTTCTTCTCACCTGGGATAACTACTCTTCCGGTAACCAGACTCCAGACTTCCACAGCACCTCTCACTGGCCCTGACTCCTTCCCTCCAGAGACTAAATCAATTGCCAGTCTCCTGGGTCACGTCTTTGTCACATCTCTTCACTATTCTTGCTACTACTCTCCGTGTTCAGGCATCCGTATTCTTTAATAATAAATATCACCATTTATAAAAATATAATAATATTGTTTCAACATTCTGCAAGTGAATCCTCTAGCCTCTCTCAGAACCACTATCCTAAACATTCTCGAAGCAACATTGGCAAGGTCCTTCTACAATCCAGAACTATTTCATATCTCAACTTAAAAAATGTTCTTGGCCTTTTATTGTGTCCAAGCTCTTTCATCCCAAAGCCCTTGAGAACCCATTTTATGGATCCTGCTTAATTCCCTGTTATTTTCCCTGCCCCTCCCACCTACCCTATCCCCCCCACCCCTCACCAGACCACACTATTTTACATGAAGATGAACCGTGCCCTTTCACCTCTGAGCCTTTAATTGGTGCTGCTTCCTGCTGCCAATGTCATCTTCACTGCCTCATCTGCTTTGCGGAGTTCTGTGTAACTCGAGGATGCAGTTAAAACACACATTCTTCAAAGGCTTCCCCAGCCCCTCCCCCAGGGAGGACTGGTGTATCCTCCTACTTTCACCATGGTGCCATGATAGCACATTCAAGTTGGTTCCATGTTAGCATCATGTACTTGAGTTTTTCCTCTTCCCAGCTAGAGGTAGCCTTCTTTAGTATTTAGGTTATTCATCTTCTGACCCTCCCTTCCCCATGACAAGTAGCCCCGATTTCCAACAGTCGTTTGAAAGGTGCTCAATCCATGAGGGTGAGTTGAATCAGCGACAAATGTAAGCTTAGCATGTTCTTTGGAGGGATCGCCTTCCAGGCTTGTCTCAGCTCTGGTCTGGGAGAATTCCTTGAGGACAGATAAGGAGGGTCCAGACCAAGGTGGCATTTAAGGAGAAAAAGGGAAAAATTAGGTTGTGCACATCTCTCTAAGCAGATTTTCTAATTATGCTATGTCAAAATATTTGTTGAATGTGCACTTCAAGAATATTTACTATCAAGATCCAACTTCAGGAGTATTGAGCCCAGGATGTGCTTCAAACACTGTTCATTCCACGACTTACACCTTCTTTTCCTTCATTACAGGTATGACAGGTGCCTAGAGGTGGATTCAGTCCTTCTAACCACACTGATGATGGAATGGTCATTAGAGGCCATGAAAAAGGTAGGCTTCTGGAGAAAGATGAAATTACACTTATATTAGGATTCAAACAGGACCTTGCATGAAAAGAGCCACAGATCCAAAGGGAAAAGAAATAAAGGAAAAAACCAAACCCAAACTTAAGGCCATCCGTTGTAATAGAGAAGCTTATGCTTGGCTTTCAGGAGTGCTGGTCGTGTGTGTGTTGTATTACAGACAATTATCGGTGGTCTCCTTGCTGGCCCTAAAGAATTTTGAACAGCATCAAAGGGAAATATGATCTATCAGAAGGGAAATCCTACTGCATCTTTTAACTCTGGGCCAACTCTGCTGGGTTGATGATGCATTTTATTTTTGATGATGTATTTTATTTCCATGATGCACTTTATTCTTGAAGTCTCACAAATAGCTGTTGGTGAAAGTTGATGTGAGGATAAATTTCTCTCCTGGGACACGTGTTTTGAAAAAGCCAAACTGGGCCTGTGACATTGCTGAGTGATTCTGAAGACTGAAATTAATCCAGCTCCATGGCTTCTCTGCCATACGGCAGTCAATCCACAAGGGAGGAAGCAACATTTTTGCATAAATCAACTGTGTGTTGCTCACCACCATGAACTTGGGGTGCAAGACCATGAAGTTTGGTCTGATTCTTCAAAGAAAATGACACCCTGGTCAATACAATTTTAGCATTACTTACACTTCATTATATTATTATATTTCTGGAAAACGATACATTTACATGCAAGCATACAAGATACTGAATGTGCGCCACTGAAAAATAAGGGAGACCAGGGTGGTTCAAACCCTCCATTGGGCCAGGCCAGCTGGAGGGCAATAGACATTCTCCCACTTAATGCAGGGCCACCTGGGCTGATTAGAGTGGGCTTTGTTCAACTCTGTTTCCAGCCCGAATCGACAACAGAAACACACTGCACTTCTGACTTAGATGGCATGAAGCTTATTGAGGAAGAAAATGGAAGCTAAATGTTTTAAGAATGGCTCTTTCTAGGTTCTTATTTTCCAGTTGGATTAAAACTTTGACACTACCTAAATGTGAACTGTGGCCAAATAGCCTAAAATTTCTGTGCTTCAGTTTCCTTTCGTGCAGAAAATGAGCATATGAGCACGTGCAGCTCTCAAACCCAAAAGCTCTATCAGTGGACGCCGAAGAACCACCCGTGATTTGTGTTAGACAAACTACACCCCCGTATAGATATTCTAGATGAAAATCTCCCCTGAGTGTTCACCAGAGTTTCAAAAATCGATGATGTCAAGAATGAGATCTTACGTTAGAATAGTTCAGGGAAAGCATTTCAGTCTGTGATAGTCTGACTATGGCCTGGTGATTTGAAGTTGGAGTCTCTTTCAACTCTGGCTTTAGGGCATATGAAAACCATATTGCATGTTCTGGTTTCAAGTATTTTTTCCCCTACATTTAGACCAATAGCAAGGGATTATTGCTCCATAATCTTCAGGAAAATAATTCTTAAAAATACCCAATACAATAGATTTCGGGATACTGATAACCATTGTTGGAAATTTAATCTGTTCTTTAATGTCCTTTTCATCATCTTTTCCACCTTAATGTTTAAATAAGCAGAGGCCCAAAGCACCAACAACTCCTGTACTTAGTACATTCCTACTATACTTGTCACATAAAGGCACAGTCTTTGTTTATGAGAATGTCTTTATCTGATTGTATCTTGGATTTCTTGCCATTCCTAGTCTCTGGAATACTTCCTGGTAGAGAAGGATGGTCAACAGAAGTTTGTTAAAGGAATCAATAGATGAATGTAAAAGATGGCAGCCACACCACACATGCACACACACACGCACACTCACACAGAGTCCTACACAAGAAACAATTGATCCTGGCAACTCCGCTGAAGATCCTTCTCCCCCAGCTCCAAGGCACTGGGAAGGTCACTACTGATTCATGAGTTGTCACTTGGGAGAAAATCAATGTTTGGACTAGACATTGCTTCTCACTGGCCAAGAAGATGTTCATGTGTTGGGTTAAGGTAGATCCCTCAGTGGGTTGAAATGGAAAAGAACTCAGAACAATTTAGTATCGGTCAAAGGAAGCAAAGGAAGATAGGTGATAAATCTACATTAACCAAAAATGCCAGATGAAGTTTTAGTGACCTTAACAGTCATTGCCTGAGGAAAAAAATGTCTACTGATTGTCAAACGGTATCTATCACATTCAAGCTTCATCATTTTAATAGTGAATGAAAGCAGAGGAGCGCTTATTACCACAAAACAAAGAGAATGCTTGCTAACACCCTTGCCATTTTGTTTCAAAGTATAGTAAAATTTGGGGCACTCTTTCTACCCCAACTAGCTTCTTTCGTTGGCTTTTATGTGGGCAGGGTTGTTGTAATTTCCCTGTTCAAATAAAGTCTGTAGAAAGCCACAAAAGGAGATCTGGACCCTACAGCTTAACGGATTCTGGAAAGCAGCTGGCTTGTAACATGAGTCATTCCAGCCAAGGCTTTCTCTTTTGTATGTTTTTCTCTGACCTAAAGAGTGGGTTATTGGATGTCTTCTGGCAGGTGCTATGGGATTAAGGAGGTAGCTGCTCAGGAACAAACTTTGAATTACGGTTCTTTTCAAAAGAGTTTACTCAAGTAAATATGATCGTTAGCTTAGTCTCCCGTATCTAATGTATCTAACATGAGGCTCACATTTAATAGTGAAGTTTAAAAATATTGGTTGGCATGTGCATCTATTATTTGTGTATAGATCTCCGTGCTTTTCTCCAAGAGTTGTATTTTAATGTAAATGATGAAATTTCCAGTACATTCCTATTTATCAGGATCCAAGCATCCCAAAAGCTCAAATACACGCATGACTTTGCCCTTCCTGCCATTAGGAGAGAAAACCTAGTGGAATATTAATGAACTGACAATGGGGGGGGGGATTTTTTTAAAAGTCACTTTTGAGGGATATTACAAGGTCTGTTGGGATTCAGAATAATCACGCACACCTATAATTCTGGGCAATGCTATATTAATAGATTTTCCTATGGTAACTCTCAGGTATTTCTGAAGATGCCTTGGGCTTCTGAATCATGGAAGAAAGATTAACTTAGATGTCAACTCTATCAATATACCTAGGACTCCAATTTTATATCCACATATTTTATATCTATGTATACAAGATATAGGCTAGGATCTATTTGTATATGGCATCACCACCATCACATCACTCAAGTTACCAAAGTGAAGAGCTTATGAGGAGAATTTGGGAAGAAAATAACACACAGTGGTTGGTAAGGAGAGATAAAAGAACGGGCAAAATATAGTAGCTTTTTGTGTCTAGAAAGTATGAAGCATCAGATATCAGACCTGAAGATCTAGATTCAAACTTCAGCTCGTGCTCACAGAAACTAAGCATGATCTTGAACACAACTTTTAATTACCTTGAAGAGACTATTTACACATCCATACACTGAGATGAGTAATTTTGCCAGCTCTCTGTCACGGGACAGTGAGGAATAAACGGGGTCTTTCTAGCGAAAACCCTTTGTATGCTCTTAAGTAGAATATAAACTGGTGCTGGACACATTTTTTGGTAAAGTACCAGACAACAAATATTTTAGGCTTTGTGGACAAGGTCTGTACCAAAACGACCCAACTGTGAAACTGTAGCAAGGGAGCAGTTACAGACAGTGTGTCAATAAATGGGCGTGGCTTTGCCAATAAAAATCTATTCACAAAATCAAGTGGCGGCCAGATTTGGTCCATGGGCTGTAGTTTGCTGATCCCTGATATAAATGATAGTTCCGGTCGTGACTGCGCAATGCAAATGTGCACAGTATAGCACATTTGCAAATAGATTATCCCAGTCCTAATATACACATCGCCATGATTTCTCTTCATTAAAGATGTCCCACCCTTTTCCTGTCCACCTGTGTTTGTAAGTAAATGAAATTGAATGGAGGTCTACAGGTGTAGTTGAATTTTCACCTTGGTGTTGTAGGGCAGAGAGCCGGGCTCAGGTGAAGCATTTGAGAGCTGCTACTTGCATGATATGAAGTCTTATCTAGATACGACTAACTCATAGACACCTTTAAACATACGTATAAATCTGGCTTCTAATTGAATATCAACTGTTCTGTCCATTATATACTTAATCATGGATCCACAAACAGTAAGGAATGCTACCAAAATAAAAGAGCAACTCTGAGAAGCTGAAATGCGGGGGTAAGGGTATCAGAGGTGGGTTTATTAAAGGCCCTCAACCCCAAACTGGAGATGGGCTATAATCAAAAAAGAATAAAACAAAGTGAAGCTCTTGTCCAGTAATGGTAAGGGTCACGCACTCCGGGTTGGAATGTTCATTGGTGTAGCCTTTCCAGAGGGTAACGTTTCAGCATCAAAACTCTTAAAAACTGCTTGTAGCCTCTGAACCAACTTCCATTTCTAGGAATTTATCTTAAGGAATAATCAGAAATGCACCCAAAGATTATGTTCAGAGATGTTTAATGTCACATCCGTCATTATAGTGAAACATTGGAAACAATAGAAATTACCAAAGATTTAAGACTGGTTGAATAAGTTATGTGTCATGAAAATCCATGCAATAATTAAAATAACATTTTAGAATAATTTTTAATGGCACGGAAATGCTCACAATATTTTTGAAGAGATAAAAGGTAGTAGTTTATAATGAGGTCCCACTGTATCGCACAGAGAGCTCTACCCAATATTCTGTAATAACCTATATGGGAAAAGAGTCTGAAAAAGAATGGATATATGAATTGATACATGTATAACTAAATCATTTTGCTACACACCTGAAACTAACACAATACTGTAAATCAAGTATACTCCAATATAAAAGAAAAATTAAATTTAGAAAGGTAGTTTATAAGGTAATGCTTCAAACGTGATGTCAACTAAAAATATACTTTAAAGGACACCAAAATGTTAACAAGGGGCAGGAATAATTATTAGGCTAATAGATGATGCAAACTTCTTCTTTATACTTTTCTGATTTTTCAAAATTTCTCCAATTAATTTTTATTGTTTTTTTTTTTTTTTGCAGTATGCGGGCCTCTCACTGTTGTGGCCTCTCCCGTTGCGGAGCACAGGCTCCGGACGCGCAGGCTCAGCGGCCATGGCTCACGGGCCCAGCCGCTCCGCGGCATGTGGGATCTTCCCGGACCGGGGCACGAGCCCGTGTCCCCTGCATCGGCAGGCGGACTCTCAACCACTGCGCCACCAGGGAAGCCCTCTAATTAACTTTAAAAAAAAAAATTTATTGGAGTATAGTTGACTGGAGTATATTGTGTTAGTTTCAGGTGTACAGTGAAGTGAATCAGTTACACACATATATATATCCACTCTTTTTTAGAATCAACTTTTGAAATAAAAAAGAAAAAAGTAAACTTTATTTAAAAGTCAATGTTGTGGGCTTCCCTGGTGGCGCAGTGGTTGGGAGTCCGCCTGCCGATGCAGGGGACTCCGGTTCGTGCCCCGGTCTGGGAGGATCCCACGTGCTGCGGAGCGGCTGGGCCCGTGAGCCATGGCCGCTGAGCCTGCGCGTCCGGAGCCTGTGCTCTGCAACGGGAGAGGCCACAACAGTGAGAGGCCCACGTACCGCAAAAAAAAAAAAAAAAAAAAAAAAAAAAAAAATCAATATTGTGATTAACCAGAGTCAGCGGAATTTTAGTTAACTGGATTTTTTAAAAAAAGAAATGGACAGTCTCCCCAGGTATTCAAGAGTACAGTTTTCATACGGAGGATCACACAGAATCAGTCTAATATTTCAGTCTCCTGCAGCTACTGAATTATAGTGTGGTAAGTCCTGCTCAGCTGATCCATATAGACTGCATTAGGAATCAGGCAACTTTCCTTCTGGTCCAAGATCAAGTCTAGCCTTGAGCACATTTCATAACTCATTGTCTCAGTTTCTACAGCTATAAACAGGAGCTAATCATCTTTGCTCAGTTTACCTCCAGAGAGCAGGTCAAGCATGGTAGGTATGTAAACGTGAAAAACAGACATAGGATTAAAAAATATCATGGTCCTCTACCTCAGTCAGTAGTTACATAATACTATATGCAGTATTTAGACAGGAAATTGAGCTTAAAGATTTTAGAGTGGTGGTGAGGAAACATGGTAGAAACAAAAGAAGTTTTCTGGTGAAGTTTGAGTCAACCATACAATCCAATTTGCCAGACTTTTCCTGAACTTTCTACTTAACGTAGGTTTTCCTCTGCCGAGGAAAACGGGAAACCAGAACTTCCTTCTAGGAACCTAAGTCATACTGTCCTCAAACCCATCTGCAAAGGTAAAAATGTTCAACTCAACCACCTGGTCACATTCCAGCCTAGGTAATTATGACCCGCCTAAAATTTCACCACAGAGAATATGCAGACAATTGGGAGGGCGGGACGGGAGATTCTGAAAGCTGACAGCCTTGGCCGTGGTGAGGAAGGGGCAGATGGTGGTCAGTCTAGCTCGCCAGTATCCAAAACAGCTCTGGGGGAGTCGGATCTCGGGTGCATCCTTTCACGTGTGCACCTCCAGTTTCCTGACCGACTTCCAGCCCTGCAACCCTGGAGCAGACGCACTGCTTCTGTGGACCCGTCCCAGCACCTGAGATGCTGCGTTATCGTGGATACTGTGTGTGTGTGTGTGTGTGTGTGTGTGTGTGTGTGTGTGTGTCTCCCCAGCTACAAGGGGATGCCTCTGGTCGGAGCTGGGCTGATGCACCCGGGATTTCCCACGAGCTTCCCGCCAGGTCCGGGTGGCAGAGCTGACACTGCACAATCCACGCAGCTGTCCTGTGGGCACTGTGAGGACGAGCGAGTATCCAAGTTGTCACAGCTTTGGGGAGGAAGGAGAGAAAACAGCTAATGGGGGAGAGTGGGTCAGAGCAGAGCCTCTTAGGCCAACTGCCCGAGATTGTCCATCAGTTCTGCCTTCTCCCGGGGGGAGACCCCGGCATCCTGAATCCCATGCATTTCAGCTTCCTCACCTGTAAAATGGGACCATAATTCTACCTGACTCGAGGGGCTGCTGTGGGTACTAAAGGAGTTAATATATATAAAGCGCTTAGGAGAGGTACCATGTGAGGGTGTGCTGTTATTATTATTACTGTTGTTGTCAGAGGAAAGTCGACAGAAGATCTTTAGGTGTTTTTTGGTTTTTGTTTTGTTTTGCTTTAGCATGAGAGGCTCTTGGGCATATGTGTGAGTGGAGAGGGAGGGCGGGACTGATGGGCAGTTTCCACGGGCAGGTGGGGATGGGGCTCATGGGAGGAGGTACAGGGAGCCAGGCATGGAGGGTGCAAGTCTGCAGGTGGGGATGCAGGTCTGGCTGCCCAAGGAGAGGGCAGGTGGGCCGAGCGGGAAAGGCAGCAGCTGGCAGAGACGTGGCAGGGAACGAAGCGGCTGCCGCGAGGTCAAGTAAAATGAGCGTGGAACCCGCGATTGCCGGACTAGGCTTCTGGGTTGAGAGTGGTGAAGGCGGTGATGGTGTCGGCCCTTGGCTGGAGTGTGGACACTCATGGGAATGGAGGGAGGCCAAGGGAGAAGCAAGAACGTAACTCAGTGACCCACAAGGTGGTCTGGGCAGAAGGGACCGATGCATAGACTGCAGCCAAAGCAGCGATGGCGGGGCTGGAAGTCTCTAGAAGCTGACCGGTGGCTCCCGGGAAGTGGCTGCATGAGTTCCTGGGGAGGAGAACACTGGGAGGAGCAGGCATGGGAGGACGACGAAGAACGGGGCCCCAACAGCACGTGGAATGAGGCGATGGGCTCGGGTTCTGCAGGTACCGATGACAAGCAGACTCAGCTTCTCCAGTCCTAGTCTGCGCCCCACGGCCCATGGTTAAAATTCAGGAAGCACAGAAAACAATGACCTGAATCAGTTATCCAACATCTGTCTCCTCCCTGACTTCCGTGAGAGGTAGAACATGAATCTCAAAAACCAAACCTCAATCAAGGACCCTCAACCTGACCTTGACCTTCCCTTCCATCCTCTACTTCATTCTGAGCAGCTGTCCTTGTGAGGTCAGGGTCTCATTTTCCTTCTGCGGTGGATTCTCAAACTCGCTGACTGATGGGCTCCAACCTGCTCGTACACACGGGCATCCGAGTGGATTTTCCCTTCGGGGAGGTGCTGGGTGGGGCGGCGGGGGGGCACGGTTACAGAGGGAGGCTCCACATGTGGCCAGCCTAGTTGCTGCCTCTCAAACCATTTGAAAGACTTCCCTCCTGGCCTCTCTTAGAGGCTGCCTGTGAGTTCCACAGGACATGAAAGTCATTAACGGTATTTCTCAGTTTTTACATAAAATACATATTATTGTCCATTCTCAGATCCCCATGAATTGTGATTCTTTTTAGAAGTCAATCAGCTTTTGAAGGAAGAAGATTTTCTTCCCCACCTCTCTGAAGATGTTCACCAGAGATTTATTTCCAAATGAGAAGATCACAAAACAGATCTCCTTACATATGATCTGTTCAGCTAATCCCAATGTGTGCATGTCCTGGGGTACTAGTAAAAGGAGGGTTTGTTGTTACATCAGTTGGGGAACAGAGTTAAACACAAATAGGAACTTTTCATTCCTGCAGAACTTCTGAGAGCCTTTAACGTACCAGTGGGCCTTGCGATTCTTCCAGAGGGGGCTTTGTGGGCAACAGAAACATATCTGCATCGCTAAGACCAATGTTCTGGGGACCCTTCTTTGGAAAATGTCACTTTGGTGATGCCCTCTCACCCTCTGGATGAAGCATGCACCCAGGAAGGTAAGGTGACTTGGTTAGACCCACAAAGCTAGTGAGTTACAGAACCAAGATTAATGCAAAACCACTGTGAAGTGTGCTTCCCTTTGCCATAAAGATTTCATCCCTGAGAGGAATGTGCACCTTTTCAAAGGGACCACTTTGAATGAGAAAATATCCCTGCATATATGCAGGCTTGTCCCAGGCTGCCTTTGTATTTGGGCTACAAGCAATCTCTTGATTGGGCACAGAGAAGGCAGTAGGACGTTAGAGACGTGTCTTCCTTTAGATAGTCTGGGAAGTCTGCCCCAGGGTGGGTAACAGGACACTCGGAAGGCCACAGAGAGAGGAGCACAGCCAGAGAGACTTGTACAGTAGAAGAAAGAGGAGGGAAATAAACTACACCTATTGTACAATTTGTTTGTGTTCTAGAAAGGGGGTGACTGCCACCCCTTCCTCCTACAGCACATGGTACCTTTATCTTAGGATCTTCAGTGACTTCTGCAGTTGACGTATGATGGGGACCACCCCATAAACCTAATACCCACGTATAACCTTATTTTAATAGAAAACTTGACTCAGGCTCCAAACGACTTACACATCAGTGCTCTTTATGAGAGAAGCTGTTTACAAGAAGCAGGGGACGTCCTGCAACCCTCACTCCAGATTGGCCCCTTCACCTTGTAGCCATACCCCACGCACGAGTGAGGCGGGGGGCTTTGGAAGCTGATGCCACATTGGGTTGCAGACGGAGAGCGATGGGAATATAGTTAATTATACCCAAAGCCTGTCCTCAGCAAACTCGCCAAACAGAAATTGTTTCCAGTCCACCCAGTATCCCAGCTTTGTCTCCTTCCCACTGAATGGCTCTTTGCAGGCTTCCAAAGCTGTGATTAGGTGATCAGGCTACTGTCATCAAACAAAACAACACATCACAACAGTTAACCTAATATACATGCAATGGTTTCTGTAATTGCTATTGGGCTGCGTGGTATGGAGTTAAACAGCTAGTGTGTTGGAGTCATAAAGTCCCAAGCTGAACTCTGCTGTGTCATTCAATAGCTCTTGGCCTTGGGTGATCTCTTCACCTCTCTGAACCTCGGTTTTGTCATCCCTAAAATGGGAACAACACCTACCCAATCGGGTTCTTGTGAGGTGAATGGGAGATGATGCAAGTAAAACACTTCTCTTGTCCCACTAGGTGCACCTTTGCTTCCTCCTTCCTGAATCATCATCAAGCACACCTGGTAGACAGGTGACTTTTGTCCAGTTAAGCCCTGCCATGAGTTTTCTCGTACTTGTTATGAGCACCAGTGTTTGATGTTCATACCTGGGTCACCACCACCTCCACTGTCATCTGTGTATCTCACTACAGGTCAGAGGGGCAAGTTCTTTCTACCAAGGAGACATGGACAGTCTCAGTAAATCAGCCCTAATCCTTCCAGGCCCATGAACCAAGGGTCAGTGTGGTCATTTCCAAACCTCATTTCTGGGGCCAGGAGGATCCAGGAATAAAGGGGCCAAGACAGGAGCCGTTGGGGTCCTCCCAATGCTTGCCCAGGTGCCCAGGCATCCAGGCCTCTTTCTTGTTCTCCCACTGAGGGCTCTAAGTGAGCAGCCAGAGGGGCTCTTACATCAGCATCTCTGGGGCTTAAGCCATGTGGATGTTCTCTGTGTGTGTCTGGGGAGATGAGGCCGGATCCCTATGGATGGAACGGAGGCAGTGAAGCTCAGAAAAGGCTGAGTGACAGTGAGAAAGCAAAGGATGGGAGGGGATGAGGGATTTAAGTGGAAGAGAGGTGGGGGGGGGATGGGAGGAGTGGGTGGAGGGGACCTCCCTCACAACCAAGCTGGACTCACCTGCCACCTAGGAGGCATGAAGGGAGCGGGGCCCGTGCCAGCCTTCCTTTCCCTGTACCCAGATCTTCCCTACCGCTTAGGATGAGAAATGCCTTCAGTAGGGCCAAGCCCTTCATTCCACAGTGAAATCAGGGACTTCTGCGCTGACACCCCAGCACAAGTAGACATTATCTTTAAATGATTCTCAGGACCTGTCTGGTTCGTTAGGAATGAAGAACACAAAGCTGGATGTAATGGAGGAGCCCTGAGCTTATAAAGGGGTCTGGAGGAAGAGAAGCAGAATCTAAAAATCACCAATTTGCAGATGGTTGGAACATCACCCTTAGGTGAGGAATCAGGCTCATTTTTATCCACTTCTGAACCAGAAAGTCCGAGCTGGAAACTGTGAGAAGGAACCAGGCTCAACTGTGGAAAAGCGCAAGAATACTGAACTGGAAATGAGGACTTCCGAGGTCAGGTTGTCATGATGCCCTGTGTGACTTTGGACAAGTTACTTGACCTCTCTGAGCCAGGAAGCACTGATCTATGAAAGGGGCAGGGAACAAGTGCGTCCTGAAGTCTGTCTTGCTGTGACTTGCTCTGGGTCTATATTTAGGGAGCTACTCAAACCCCGGGGAGCCTGTGTCCTCAACCTTTCTCCTTGTTCTGCATCTCCAATTCACTTTTATCATAACCAACTTTCAGGAAGGGATCTGTGAGCCCTTCATTCTGGATACCAATGACCAGCAACCCTTCCAGAGAGAGAATTAAATTCTTCAAATAAAGAATGGAAGTTGAGTAGTGGAATTGTCCATGAGTAATTTGATTATTAGGGTCATCTGATACTGTTCAAGTTACTAGTCAATTTGGGGACTAGATAAAGGTATTCTAGACATATGCAGGTCCCTGGGTGTGTGGCTTGGTGAGTGGATGATCCCTTTGTTTGAAGAAGGCACCTCTCCTTCTGGGCAGTCACACCCCACACAGTGATTCTTGATCAGCCAGTGGAGCCCAGGCTGGATTTCAGCCTTCACTGTCCCCTCAGCTGGTTGCCTTGTGCAGTGCCCAACCTGTTCAACTATCCATAGTGAACCCACATGAGACCAGGAGCCTGCCAGGGACAGGGACTTATCTTACTCTTTCTGGGACCCTAGGACTTAGCCCAGGGCTGGCTCTCCAAGGACCCTTAGCTAACTTTTCTTGTTTGAATAAAGGCAGCTTAAAAGAATAGATATATGAATAGGTATAACTGAATTACTTTGCTGTGCACCTGAAACTAACACAACATTGTAAATCATCTATAGTCAATGTAAAATAATAATTTAAAAAAATAGATAAACTACAGGGACCTACTGTATAGCACAGGGAACTATATTCAATATCTTATAATAACCTATAATGGAAAAGAATCTGGAAAAGAATATATATATATATATATATTATATATATGTCTAACTGAACCACTTTGCTGTACACCTGAAACATTGTAAGGCAACTCTACTTCAATTAAAAAAATAAATTGTAAAAAAAAGCAGCTTGATTTGATTTTAGATTTGGAGGAGAGCAGGGAATCATTTCACCTGGACCCCCTCGGCTCAAAAGTTTCCATAGCTCCCTACTGCCTTGGGGATGAAGTCCTACCACCTGGCTTAGACTGGCCTGGACTAGCTTACACTGGTTCCGCCAACCCGACATGACCTCCCTGCACTACACTCCATTTAGTAAAATTGATCGGCTCATCGCATTCAACCATGTGGCAGCACTTCCTGCCTTGCATATGCTGTTCCCCTTTCCTGGATAACTCTTCCCTGTTCTCCTCTTAATATTTAAATCCTGACTTGGCCTGAGGCCTCTGTAATGGCTCCAGCCACATTGTGACCTGCCAGTTCTTTGAACTGCCATTGCACAACTGCAGGTATCGCTCAATCTCATACAGTTTTAGGATGCCACCCACCCAGCTATTCCACGCGCACGTGTCTTTTGTACCCAACGATTATGTAATTGCTGGGGGCAGAAGCTACATAGGCCTCTTTTGTGTTTATAAGAGGCCTGGTATACTACTGTCCATGTGCAGAGCAAGTCAGCCACAAATTGATATAAAGTACTAACGCTTAGGAAATAAAAATGATTTAGCATGTGTTTTTAAAAGTCCTTTGGAAAAATAAGTTCTTTGGAAAAATATTGAGATTACCTACACTTGGGTAAAACGTTCTGGAATCAAAGTAAGTAAACGAGGTGAAGTTCCTTGAGATCCCAGGTCGTACGGGATCATATGGCAGAGTCCCTGCCCTAGAAAGATGAGTAAGATGCTATTCTCAGCCACCATCCGGGGAACGGGATTGACAGTTCGCCAAGCCAGCCTCTTGCCTGGTTAATCATAAACCCAAACCTACAGAAGCCAAGACCATCGCCAGAACAAAGGGACAGTTAATATTGCCCTTTGCACATGGACTCACTGGGAAACCCATTTACTGCTTGGCTGGCACACAGCACCAACTTTCTCCTGCCCCCAGAGTATTCTAGCAGAGGGCAGCTTATCAGCAAGATGTCATTTTCATGGCAAAGCAGGGCATGTAAGCAGATAATGGGCCATTTGCACAGCCTCAGGCATACAAGATGCCTAGGGTTTCCCAACTTTAGATTTTTCAGACATGGAAAACATCAAAACAAGTCATGCCCTTCCTCCCAAATGATTCAATACTGTATACATAGCAAAGAAAGAACTGAAAGAGTATTATTCCCTAAATCCTTAAAATTTATAAGTGGTTTTGAAATAGAAATAGTGTGATTTCTATTTCAAGCTCTCTGTAGAAAGTTTTTGTCATTTTCTCCTAGACCTTATTCTCCAGACAGCCTGGAAACACACAGAATGGTCTCTGGTGCTTGTGTCATCACAAAGTCATCCATTTACTAGCACACATGGATCTTGGGCTGCAGTGGTGGCCAGTCGAAAGCACGGTGATTTAGTGGTTGGGTTTGGTTTGCCCTTATTTATTTATTTATTTTTTACATCTTTATTGGAGTATAATTGCTTTACAATGGTGTGTTAGTTTCTGCTTTATAACAAAGTGAATCAGCTATACATACACATATATCCCCATATCTCCTCCCTCTTGCATCTCCCTCCCTCCCACCCTCCCTATCCCACCCCTCTAGGTGGTCAAAAACCACCAAGCTGATCTCCCTGTGCTATGTGGCTGTTTCCCACTAGCTATCTATTTTACGTTTGGTAGTGTATATATGTCCATGCCACTCTCTCATTTGTCACAGCTAACCCTTTCCCCTCCCCATATCCTCAAGTCCATTCTCTAGTAGGTCTGTGTCTTTATTCCTGTCTTACCCCTAGGTTCTTCATGACATTTATTTTTTCTTAAATTCCATATATGTGTGTTAGCAAACGGTATTTGTCTTTCTCTTTCTGACTTGCTTCACTCTGTATGACAGACTCTAGGTCTATCCACCTCATTACAAATAGTTCAGTTTCGTTTCTTTTTATGGCTGAGGAATATTCCATTGTATATATGTGCCACATCTTCTTTATCCATTCATCCGATGCTGGACACTTAGGTTGTTTCCATCGCCGGTGGTTTGCCCTCATTTAAAAAGTGGCCGCTAAACAAAGGTTGACTGTATCCTGATTTCTGAGGGATGATCCTGAGGGGCTTTGCCAGGTTCTTGGCAGAGGTCAGAACTGGGAGAAGAAAGTTAAAGGCAATGAGACCTGAATGGGTTTGGTTATGCAAAAGAATATCCAAGTCTCCCAGAAAAATGCAGGCGCTTGGTCCTGGAGGCTTTCTTAGTCTCACTGTCACCTTTTTCTTTTGGCTGTGTTGGGTCTTTGTTGCTGTGCGTGGGCTTTTCTCTAGTTGCGGCGAGCTCTTCTTTGCAGTACGCAGGCTTCTCATTGCTGTGGCTTCTCTTGTTGTGGAGCACGAGATCTAGGTGTGCGGGATTCAGTAGCTGTGGCACGCAGGCTCAGTAGTTGTGGCTTGCGGGCTCTAGAGCGCAGGCTCGGTAGTTGTGACGCACGGGCTTAGTTGCTCCGCGACATGTGGGATCTTCCCGGACCAGGGTTCGAGCCCGTGTCCCCTTCATTGGCAGACGGATTCTTAACCACTGCACCACCAGGGAAGTCCAGTCTCACTGTTATCTTGCGGATGGGGGAAGAGGAAGCTGCCAATGTCACCTGCACAGACCTCTTCCTCTTACCCCATGTTTCATCTCTGTTTTAGAATTAAGCCAGGACTGATTCTCTGGGGGCTAGGCTGAGGTATAGGTAGAAATCTTGGTTTTAAAAAGTAAGTGACAGAAATATAATTAATCTACAACTTTTACTTTTTTGTTTTGCGGTATGTGGGCCTCTCACTGTTGTGGCCTCTCCCGTTGTGGAACACAGGCTCCGGACGCACAGGCTCAGCAGCCATGGCTCACGGGCCCAGCCGCTCCACGGCACGTGGGATCCTCCCGGACCAGGGCACCAACCCGTGTCTCCTTCATCGGCAGGCGGATTCTCAACCACTGCACCACCAGGGAAGCCCCAGAGGGGACCACTTTGAGGATGACATGAGTTACCATTTGCAAACATTAGAAAAATGCCTGACATGTAAGTGTTTGTGAACTAAGTAACTAACTAAATAAATGAGATGGTCCTAACCTTCTAGGCAGTGATATTTTTTTCTCTATTAGGGAAATTTTGTTTGTTTGCTATTTGTGAGATAAGCAGCAATCACAGAAACTCGAAACATAGCCACTTAAAATGGGGTACTATAAATATTCTGTGTATTTGTGAATATATATGTGATAGAAATATGCCGACTCAAACACTACTGCCCTCCCCACTTCAAACTCTGAAGCAACTGAGAAATAGACCCTAAAATCAAATGGAAACATAAGGTGTCAACATTTTGCTTGTAGAGATGGGTTAGAGGATGGGGCTTAGTTCTGAGTCCAGGAGTCCAACTGGGGTTTCCTGCAGTCTCCACCGAGTGTGGACCATGGGCAAGCACCCCTAGGCACCCACGAAGCCAGCCACAAGGGCCTGAATTCCTAACCTCTGCTGAGCCCTGAGATCTGATGTAGTTGGGCAAGGAGCAGGAAATCTGGAAGGCCAGCCTGCCTGGGGCATCATCCCAGGAGATGGGAGCCAAAGGTTATGTACCCATTCCAGGCAGGCTGGTCCCAATGGCTCCCATCGGATGTGTCTCTCCTCCCACAGGGAGAGGGGGACGGAGGGAAAAGGAAGGTCAGAGCTATTATCTCCATGTTTCAAGAGGGCGGGAGTTGCCATGTACGAAGATGGCAAGAGCTCCAGGAGCAGGTGAAAAATTCCCTAACACGGAATCAGTGAGAAATGCATATTTTTATTTTTTGACACCATCAACCTAAGTATAAAAAGCAGTTTGCTGAGGGATCATCATTGTCTAATCTGGATTGGGCACAGGTTCGTGGGCAGCTGAGATGGCTTGTGGGTAATAGCAACTTTCCAGAGGGAGCTGCTCGGTGGTCCTGTGGTTTGCAGACAGCACTGAAGACAGGAGTGTGGCTTGTCTTTGAACAGGATAAGCAGAGTGGAAGCGTCTATACGGGGTGGGTACAATCAAAGGGGGGCAAGAGTTAGGGTCGGGGGGACAAAGAGATTCCTTCTTGGCCTTGCTTTTGATGGAGCCCGTGGTCCTCTCAGACCCACCGGGATGGCCTGAAATGCATCTGATGTTGAAGGAGAGCCTGCAGCTCTTTCCCAGCCCTAAACCAGCGGGTCCTGGGGAGAATTTCACAACCAGCTCTCCAGGACAAAATGTCTGCTGGGACATTTGCAGATTTCAGCGATTACCCATCGATACCCTTCCCACACTGCAGCAGCCATCCACGATATAGTGTTTTCACTGTTTAGAGACAACTGGCGTAAATGATCTGATCATTGTAAACTGTAGTAAAATAATCTGGCAGTGATGGGTTTTGAGTATTTATAACATGTGTTGTAAAATAATTTGTTGAACTCCAACTTTATATAATTTCATTTTGAATGATGGCTGTATTTAACTAACAGCATGCAAAATTCCTGAAAATTTGCAAGCGACTCTTGTGAGATGAGTCAGGCATGACATGTTTGAAACCCATCTTTCCTTGCTGTGGGAAGAAGAGGCCACAAAGTTTTCCCTTCTCCTTCTGTGATTCTCTCTCCCTCCCAGCTTGGTGGCAGATTGGGCTGAGGCAGCCCTTTACAAGGCAAGCAGGGGGGGCTGCAAATGACCGGCTCCCCTTCCCACAGAGAGGCCGAGGGGCCAGTGGGCTCCCAGCTGAGCAGCCCTGCTTTCTCTCCTGGGTGCTCCCATACATGTGCAAATGTATCTGGGTATAAACGGGACAGAAGCCTGAGGGTGGGGAAAAGGTAGGGGAGTGGTGCTCAGGAATCAGCCCAGCATTGCATAGTCCGCAGGGTGACTGCTGGGGACCGCAGGTGTGTACGACTGAGGATGTTGGAGAGAGAAATACAGGGAGCATCTGTGGATACTGGAAGTTCCTGTATGTCAGACTGTTTCTTTTCTACATGTAGATAATACATAGATAAAATCTAAAATCTAAATATATTAACTGCATGGCTATATATTAGATGTTGATATGTATTATATTATTATTTTAATATGCTAAGATATATTATATTATTATAATGATCAGAAAAATATAGTATGTTAATATATTTATAATCTATACTTTAAACTATTTCTATTATATTATTACAATTAATATAATTATATTTTATGTAGTAATATAGTAATATAATTATATATTAAATTAAACATTTAATTATATTATATTAAATTATTGCATATTATATCATATATTTATATTAAATGTATATGCTTTACATATGGTATTAAATATAAATATATGCTAATATATTAAATATGAATAGACATAAATATATATATTTAGCTTGGCACATGGTTGCACAGCAAAAGACTACATTTCCCAGCTTCCCTTACAGCTAGGTGACCCCTAGGTGTTTGTTTAGACAATGGATTGTGAGCAGGCGTGTTATGGCAAATTTCAGAGCCTGGTCTTAAAGGGAAAGAATAGATCTTTTCCTTCCATATTCTCCCTTTCTGCTGGTTGGGATGTGGATGTGATGTTGGACGGTAGAGCAGCTATTTTGAGCCATGAGTTAGGAACCAGGTTTTAGAGGGGAAGAGACCTGGTTCCTTGTGATTATGAAGATCCCATACCAACCTACCCAAACTTCTACAATGGAGAGAAGCACACTTCTATTTTGTTGAAGCCCAAATAATTTGGAGTCTCTCTGTTACAGCAGGTAAACCGATACCCTGATACAACACAATGTATTTATCAGCCTGCTATTAATAATTAGAGCATGTCTTGCCTAATAGCTGATCTCTTAGCATTCCCCAAAAGACTTTACAGAATTTCAATTTCTGCACCTTATTCTTTTAACTTTTTAAATAGTGAGGATCAGTTATACAGTAAAGTTCCTATCCAGTGCAAGTAATTTAAGGCTAAAAGTACTACATCACGACATTAGTGCATCAGGCTGGCTACTTTCTGTTTTCTTTTTAACCAGGTGTGGCTGTAAGTTGAAGCTGACTTTTTAGACCCTATATAAGAGGTTGTAGGCTGATAATATTTCCTCTTTCAACCTAGATACCTTGCAACTTTACATTATATTTTGGTGATGCTGAAATTCTGAGCATCCAGCTAGAATTCCTTTTTCATAAGAGCATTCACAGGACGGAGCATATTCTCTGGAATAACCACAATGTCTGGAACATCAGCAACGGATTTGAATTTTAGGGATAGCCAGAAGCCATTTAAGATGGAGACTAGTGATAAATAAGGTAGCTAACAAAGACTGGTGATGCTTGTCCGGGTCAAAAATGAGGTGGATGTAAAAGTCAGGAGATTGTTTTACTTGTTTAACCTATAAGCTGCCCTGAAAGTCATTTTAAAACAGCAGCTCCCAAAAGGCTTAAAATAATAATACAGCTGTTGGAATGACGGAGGATTTTCCCCAGGGGACTACTTTGAAGGACACTGCAATTATAGATGTGTAAATTCCAGACTGTATAGTTAAAATCAGGTCTATTATTTTCTATCCACAATCTTTGTATTCATTTGTTTATGATAATTTTTAAATGAGAAGGAAGTCCACTTAGGACCTTTCATTGGGGTCTGCAAAGTACATAACAAAAATAATCACGCATCAATTTGGGCAATGGCCCGCAAAACAAAGTTCCTTCTTAAGTGCATTCAGAGCTCTCCATTGGCCTTTCACCACCAGAGCAGCAGCATACCCCTCACCCCCAGCGCCCCCCGGTGCCCTAGGCCAGTCTCAGGAGACAGCCAATGTTCCCCATTAGACTGTGTACATCGCCAATCCTACCTGGCTCATGTCAGCCCATCTCATCCCCTCCTCTGTCCCTAAGAATCAACCATCCTTTGACTTGAGTTTTCACTCCTTTATTACATTATACAGTTGACTTTTTCCTTGTTAGAGTCTGTACCTAGATTAGCCAAAATATATGGGTCTCTTTATTTACTTGCATCAAACCAAAGAACTCCAACCAGGAGAACATGACAATAGAACATGAAGCCATACATGAGATAAAAGAACAAAAGGTCACAGAAATGGGAACAGGAGTTCCTTAATTAGAGGTGTGAGGAGTGATTTCCCCTGGAGAATTTCTCAACAGAAGAGTTAGCAAATCTGCAGAAGTTTCTGGGGGAGGAACGGAAAAATGACAGGGTTCTCTGGAAATCCTTAAAAATAGGTGTGTTCTTATTCACCGAGCATAGTTATTCATCATGTACACAGAAACATTAATGAATGTGTGTGGTCTGTTTCTAGCCTGCTTTTTTGGGCAAAGAAAAATAACAGAAGCAAATTTGAAACTTCAGGACAAGAGCCTTAGTCAGGGTAGCCAGCGGCCCCAGCAATAATCCCGACCCCTGGAAGCACGGTGGTCTGCTGTATCTTCAATCAGCCCCAGTAGGAGCCATTTTCTGTGACTGGTGATGCTCTTTTGTGTGTGTTTGTGGCGGGGTAGGAGGGGGGTTGTTCTTTTTACACTCAGAGAAGTCTGCGTTCCTGACTTGAGAACAGTGAGTTTTACAACTTGTGCAAACTTATTTTCAGGTTAATTCTCAATTACACACTTTGCCTTGGAGGGTCAAGTCCTTTGGTTTCCAGCGAATCCTGTGGTTGTACCTGTGGTTACCCACCGACCTCTCATCTGCTTTGCTTATCTGATAACAGGCGAATGGGGAAAGAGCTTTTAATATCCCCCAAAAGGGGAAGATTGGTAATTAGTTATTCACCGCAGGGAATCAGGCCAGGTCAGCTTTACTCCAAGAAAGAAAACAATGTGGATACTGGACTTGGGAGTTCCTTTTACAGGAGATTTTGGTCTTACAGGTCCCTCTGGATTGCTTTTTCTTTGTCTTTCTTTTTTAAAGCCAGGTCAAAGCATTACATACTGCAGGGGAGAGAGAAACTTCAGTCTCTCCTAAACTGTCAGTTTCGTGACAGCTTGTAAATTTCAGGCCGGTCAGGGATCTGCCCGCCTATCCACCAGGGGACTAGTCCCTTCATCCCTCCTCAGGGAGCAGCGAGGGGATCCTCTAGAAAAAACAATGGGTGAAGTAACTGAAAGAGCAGGGCAGAGGCAACAGCCAGAAACGGCGAGGACGCGAGAGGCCGAGACAGGAAAGGCGGCGGTGGCGCAGGCCCTGGTGCTCCGCGCGCTGCAGCGACGGAACTTCTGCAAAAGCTGCCCGCCCTCGCGTTATCAGAGGCGCGCAGGCCTGTGGTTTTCTCGCTCTCGCAACCCTGCTTTAACTGCCGGTTTATTTTTCGACAAACAGGATGCCTCCATCTGAGACTGTCAGCATCCCAGTCTTTGAGAGAAAAGAGGTAGTGCAGCCCCACCCTAGAGGCAAGGCCACGGGGCTCTGTTTCAAGAGGCTTCCCAGAGAAGTGACAACACTGCAGGTGCAGCCGCTGGGAAAATATTAACAAGGGCGAGGAGGCAGGAGGGAGTGAAACTTGCCGTCCCCCTCCATGTCCCCACCCCCTTTTCTGTAACTGATTCCACTGTCCCATCTCTGCAAGCATCCTGAGGCAGAGAGGCTCAAATCATGGGAAAGGTTGGAGACACAGGACAGTGCCTTCTCCAACTTTAATGTGCACGGAAATCACCTGCAGCTCTTGCGAACATGCAGACTCTGATTCCGCGGGTCTGGGACACTGCCTGAGATTCTGCACTTCTACACAGTTCCCAGTGATGCTGCTGTTGCTGATCCAAAGCCACGCTTTGAATGGCAAAGGCGTTGGGAGATTCCTGTCCAATCCTTCTCCATAAATTTCTTGCCTCCAGTCTCTGTACAGGCTACAAGCCACATGCAGAGGCTTCCACATTACAACGAATACTAATGCAGGACGTGCAAGTATTTCAGCCCAGCTGTATTTATTTATTCCCGTGGCTGGGATTGAACACCAGCCACCTTGCTAATAGAGAAGCAACTTCCCTTGTGCTCCAGAGGGAAGGGAAGTTTGAAAAAGCCAAGAGATTTCTTAAATCCTAATTGGCAACACCTTCAGGGATTCAGGAGCGTCTAGATTAGGTTCTGAGCCAAGAGATGGTTGGGGGATGGCTGGGACGGAAAAACACATCCCCCAAAACCCAACCTAGTCAGGGCCTTTCCTACTGAGGAAAACATTTGCATCTCACAGCTGGAATTCAATGAATGTCCACATTTCTCAGAAGCTGTCTAGTTTTGTGTAGTGGTACGGAATTTGGAGCCCATATTTGAGTATTCCAGACCCAACTGGATCTCAGACTACCTTTAGGATCTTGTGGCATGCACTTTAAAGTATATGTTTTTGAGTCACGTTTAATTAGCACTAAGTACTACCTGAGAGGCTAGACTAGGAAATCCATAGTATGCGAATAAGATTGCAAGAGAGTACTTGCAATCTAGTATGTGTAGATCCTGCCTGAGGCGGTGCTGTCAAAATTTTCGGCTAAATTTTGCTAAACCCTGAAATTTCACGAAGATTCCATCTTGACTTTATCAAAACCAGTCATGGGCTGGTTTTCTCGCTCTCGCAACCCTGAGAAAACCATGGGCTGGTTTTCTCGCTCTCGCAAACACTCCGAGTGTTTCTCAGAGTACAACTAAAATTACAGGGTGGTTAAAATGCAGACTCTTGGGCCCTTGGGCCTTGTGTCTCTCAAGGCGTCCAGGATGGGATCCAGGAATGTGCATTTTAACAGACACGCCAGAGGATTCTGACATACTGCCTGGTCTGCAAGTTCAAGTCCAGCGTTCTTGCTGCAGCATTCAGAGATCTGCCTTCAGTTTCACTGTTCACCGGTGAGCTGAAGTGGCCTCTGCGTTGCCCATGAGCACGCCCTGACCCAGTCTGACTGGCTGCCTCTTTCGTTTCATCTCCTGCGTCTTCCCAGCCCTGTATAAAATGACTTCTTTCTCTCCGAGCCCTGCTCAGATCACGGTTCCTCATTTAGCAATCAGTTATTTTCCTGCCCTGTGATGGCTCTTGTATTAGGACTGTGCTATTCAATTCTCATTTTGTCCACTGCCTATTTCTGACGCTTTGCTTGGCCTCTCTAACTAGACAGTAAGCTTCTGGAGAGACACTTAATGCCATATGATCTTTGTATTCCAGAACATTTTTTAACATGGTATCACACACACATCAACTGTTGAGTAAATTTACCGATGGGTCATTACTGACACATTTTATAGTGTGTGATGAACCTGGTACACTAGGTTCTAGGATCAGAAGAAGCTGGGAAGGGAAATGGGGGTGGTGGTGAGAGAGCCGATAATCTGGTTATAAGGTCACAAAAGACACAGAGAAAGTGAGAAAAAGGGAGTGTGGACCCTCACTCATCTGTCTGCTCTATGAATTGGGGAAGGAATTTCTTTGTGTTAAATATAGTTTTCATTCTCCATGAAATTTAGATTATTAAATAAAGGAACCGAAGGGAGGGGGTTTGCTTTTCACTCCCATCCCCCAGTGGTAGATTTCTTGGGTGGCCCACTGTCTCTTGCTCTGTCTGGCCTCCCTCTTTCCTTTTTGCCCAGCTAGTGGTCAGTTCAATAGTCCAACTCCAAGCTCAGACTGGAAGACATTTCAGGGTTTGACATATAGCTAGGCAGAATAAATGAATGGTAGTACTTTAATGATTTACTGGAAAGCTATAAACACACCTCTTTTTTTGTTTTTTTTTTGGCCACGCCGAATGGCTTGGGAGATCTCAGTTCCCTGACCAGGGATTGAACCTGGGCCATGGCAGTGAAAGCGCCGAATCCGAACCACTAGACAACCAGGGAACCCCCAACGTACCTCTGCTTTAATCCCGACATGGCTAGGGTTGTTGATCATGCAACCTTGTTCTTTCTTAACGTTTCTAAGCTTCACTATTCTGGTTTTCCTTATCTAAACCCTGGGCCTCCGTGTTTTCATCTTCAAAGTCAGCCTAACGATATTAGCTCACAAGGCATCGAGTGGGTCAGTGCAATAACTTTCGGAGACTGCTGAGAGATCCTGGCTCCCAGCAGCTGCTAGTAACCCATAGTTCCCTGCGCCTTAGCCCAGGTGTATTTCCTGGATGAATGTCTCCTCATGTTCTAGGCTCTTCTTTGCTTCCCACACTTTACTATCATCCCAGCCTCAGTCCCCCTGCTCTTCCTGTCCTACCCTGCTGCTGTGCTCCAGTCCTTAGTTTCTCTCTTAAGGGAATCTTTCAACCTCTCTAGGAATACCTTCCTTCTTGGGCTTCAGGCATAGCCCTGTCGGCCATCTGGTCACCCTCAGCCTGGTGGTGCCCCCAACTCTGCTCTGAGGACTCCTTCACCTTGCCTTCTCTTTCCAGCCTCTGATCTGGGGTCTCTCAATGCTTCCTCCAGCCTTGACTTTTCATACTCGGTTCTCTTCTGTCTTCTTCCTTTTCCTCTGATGCTCAAAGGCCTTACGATAGTCTTCAGACCATCTGTTTAAGGTGATAGCTCCCTCCACCACATAATACAGAGATTAGGATCCCCTTTTGTGATATTAAGGTGCCTACAATAGATACTGGATCATGAAAGGCCTTGGAGATCCTTGTGACAGCTACCATCGTAATTTCTAAGACCTTTCAGGTTCCCCCTTTACCCTTTGACAGGTACTTGCTCTGAAGACATGCACAATTGTTTTCCCAATTTTGGGAGGCAATGAGGGTTGCACTTTATAGAAAGTAAAACACCAAGAGGGAAAAAAGGGCCGAAATACGTCTCTACAAGCATCATTCTGGTGGTTGGATTTCCCAACCTTGTCACTATTCAATTTGGGGAACTGATAATTCTTTGCTGGTGGGGGGAGTGTCCTGTGCCTTGTAGGATGTTCAGTAGCTTCTCTGGTCTCTACCTCCTAGATGCCAATACACCTCTCCTACTCTCCACCAGCTGTGACCACTAGAAATGTCTCTATACATTACCAAATGTGCCCTGGGGGCAAAACTACACCTCTCCCACCTCTTACCCTCTCTCTCCAGTTAAGAACCACTGATCTGGGCTTCCCTGGTGGCGCAGTGGTTGAGAGTCCGCCTGCCGATGCAGGGGACACGGGGTCGTGCCCCGGTCTGGGAAGATCCCACATGCAGTGGAGCGGCTGGGCCTGTGAGCCGTGGCCGCTGGACCTGCGCGTCCGGAGCCTGTGCTCCGCAATGGGAGAGGCCGCAACAGTGAGAGGCCCGCATACTGCAAAATAAATAAATTTAAAAAAAAAAGAACCACGGATCTGAGATATCTGAAGGTGATAGGCATGGAGAAAAAAGTGGGCAAAGTAATGAGAAAGGACTGCTCTGGCAAGAATTTCCCTGTATATGATCTAAATAAAAGAAAGGAGTCTGAACAAACAGACCCATGAGGAAGGAACCAGGAGGCCAAATCTTAAGGAAAAGTATGAAAATTACAAAGATAAGAAGGCATTTATTTGGACAAAAGATCCACTAAGGAACATTCTTCAATGGAGCAAAGAATGAGGTCCAACCTTCACGGAATTCCTCTCATATGTGGACATGGCTATGGACAAAGGTGAATGTTTCCACGTGACCGAAGTCCAGGCTTGGCTAAAGGGGATTTAAGTGCAGAGGGACTTTTGGAGAATGGTCAGGGGTGATTTGGAGCACCAGACCCTACAGTTATTCAACAGGTGCCAAAGGTCTTGGAATGGAAGGGGAAAACACACAATACAACATCGCATGCCCAACAATTCCCTGAAGAAAATTCTCCCCTAAATTGAGGGATATAGAGAAGGAGTGCCAGGCACAATGGGCTTGAGGTTCAGCAGGACAGGACATGTACACACGCAGCTCCCCAACTTCACCAAGATAGGTAAGACCTAGAACTCCATGTCAAATCTACTGTAAGTTATTCACCAAACCCTTTCTGGTTTTCCACTAATTTCGTCTTTTGAACAGAGAAAAACATGGTTAAGTTCTCCCATTAAAAAAAGGTCTCTTGAGCAGATAACAGAGGAATACAGAGCATCCTTTCTGGCCTTTGTTTGGTGTCATAGAGGTAACCCAATGGGAAATGGACTGGGCCTCATTGTCGGTCCTGTGATTATGACTCTCTTGGTCATAGACATTTATCTTTCCACCTAGGTATTCTTTTTAATGCACAAACCAATCAACTCAGGAACAGGAAGAATCCCCTTGACTATGTAGTGTTTCTCATGCTTCTTCTTGCACTTGTCTAACCTTCCACAAGGAACACGCACAGGATTTCTAGCTCCTCACCCTTTGGACAGAAGTGGAACCAGCCCCTGCCACCTGCTCTTCTTTGCTCCAATATCCCCACACACTCTTCCCTATTCTTAGCTGATCACAAGTCTTAAGGGGAACCAAGTCTGGTTGGAGGTCCAATTGCTTGCTCCCTGTTGTGGCTGTGTGGGTGGAGACACTACTGTGGACTCTTCTGCTCATACCCACTGGGGTTTCTACACCTCAGCAGTAAGTACAAGGCTGATGGATCTTCATCCTTCTATCTATTCACCTGTCTATCCACCTATTCATCCATCCATTCATCCATCCAACCATCCATCCATCCATTCATCCATCCATCCATCCATCCATCCATCCATCTATCCATCCATCCATCCATCCATCCATCTATCCATCCATCCATCCATCCATCCGTCCATTCATCCATCCATTCATTTATCCATCTATTTATCCATCCATTCATCCATCCATCCATCCATTGATCCATCTATCCATCCATCCATTCATTTATCTATCTATCCATCCATCCATCCATTTATCCATCTTTCCATCCATTCATCCATCCATCCATCCATTTATCCATATATCTATCCGTCCATCCATCCATCCATCCATCTATCCATCCATCCATCCATCCATCCATCCATCCATCCATCCATTCATCCATCCATTCATTTATCCATCTATCTATCCATCCATCCATCCATCCATCCATTCATCCATCCATTCATTTATCCATCTATCTATCCATCCATCCATCCATCCATCCATTTATCCATCTATGCATCCATCCATCCATTCATTTATCCATCTATCTATCCATCAATTCATTCATTTATCCATCTATTTATCCATCCATCCATCCATCCATTCATTTATCCATCTATCCATCCATCCATCCATCCATCAGTCCATTCATTTATCCATCTATCTATCCATCCATTCATCCATCCAACATTTGTTGAGTGCCCCCACACTGCCATGTGTTGTGAATAAAGAGAAAAATGAGAAGAGCTTATCTCTCAAAGAATTCAGAGTCTCTGGGAGAATACATTTATAAACAGAAAACTTTGCATTATATTTTGGTAAGTGCTACAGTAGATATATGGACTGAACAAATGAGTCATAACTAGAACATGGCCTTTTGCATGAGCTCCCAGTGGGTATCCTAGAAGACTTGGTCTTCAGCACATCACTGTGGTAACCCCACTGCTTCAGGGAGCAGACATACATCGTGTCCATCCACGTCTGTGTGGAGATGTGGGAAGCCCTGCTCTTGTACCCCAGCACCCCATGTGGACACATGTCCCAGCACTTGTGACATGCACAATGACTTCCCTCCATTTATCAACAGCCCAGTTAGGTGGTTCCAGTGACCCTGTTACCAGAAATTATGAGAGTGGTGGAAATTGTGCAAAGGAGCATGGAGAAATATACTCCCAGAGGAGATTTGAAAATAGCATGTAGAAAAGTGAAACTGAATGTGCTTTGGGATTTTTGAAACTTTTGACCAAATCTTCAGTGATCCTTGGATCGATCATTAGCTGGTCTTTTTGATTACCTCTTTTCTAGATTTCAAGAGCCTCTTCAAAGACATGCTAACACTCCCTTTACAAAAAGGGAAGGAAAACAAGTTATTCAAAATCAGGCACTGGAAGGATTCAGACTGACAGTACCATGCATTTCAAATACAGTTTTAGAATAGTTAAGGGCTCTTTCATCATCAAATCATAGTCCTACTTCCCATGATGTCTGTAATTAGAGACTCAGATCACTCATTTTGAATTTATTTCAGAGGACATGAGTGTCCAGGCTACACCCTCTCTAGAAGACCATCTCTTGGGAATATGCATAGTTTAGTAGTTAAGTGTTGAAGAGCCAAATCCAGACTGGAGTGTAATTCAGCCCTGCCACTTCCCAGCTGTGTGACCTTGGACAAATCTCTGGGCCTCTCTGGGCCTTAGCCACTCATGTGTAAAATGAGGAGGCTAATTGTCCCCACTGTCTATGTGACAATGATGACATGAGTTCTATTTGTAAGGCACTTGCAACAGGGCCCAGCCCATGGAAAATGCTTCATAATAGTGCTTGTTCAATAAAACTTGACATTCCAACAGTGCTTTCTCATCACTTCCTATCAGCTGACTTCTGTCTTCTGAATTTTTTTTTTTTTTTTTGCGGTATGTGGGCCTCTCACTGTTGTGGCCCCTCCCGTTGCGGAGCACAGGCTCCGGACGCACAGGCTCAGCAGCCATGGCTCACGGGCCCAGCCGCTCCGTGGCATGTGGGATCTTCCCGGACCGGGGCAGGAACCCATGTCCCCTGTATCGGCAGGCGGACTCTCAACCACTGCGCCACCAGGGAAGCCCTGTCTTCTGAATTTAATCATAGTGTACATTAACCAAAGCAACCTGGATGCATTGTTCTAGGAGTACCTAATTTTCTCTCCCTTGCCCTAGTTTTTCAGTAGAAAAATTATTAAAGATTGATTTAACAGGCTTGGCTTACTCTAGAAAGTAATCCCAGTGTATCAGTTCTTTCTGGTTTGTCCTCAGCAGACTGGAATCATGGATGCTTTTAGTTTCTGCTCTTAGTTATGGGGTATATGACTGACTGCCCTGCTTTCAAGCTCATGGACTGTTAGTTTCTGTGGACGGCTTGAACCAGCATGAGGGGGCTGAGGTGGGAACAGGGTTCAAACTAGGTGTAGGAGTAAAAACATGTAGCAGAGGGTCAACTCGTTACATCTTTTTATTTCCTTGGCCCATAAATAAATGGGAATTGACCATAGTGCACTGGTTCCTAAGGGTTCCCTGGAGCAGTGTTTCTCAAACAGGGTGATTGTAGCCCTTGGGAGACATTGGGCCATGTGTGCAGACAGTTTTGGTTGTCACATCTTGGAGAGGTGGTGCTACTGGCATCTAGTAGGTGCAGGTCTGGGTCATGGCTACACATCCTGCGATATACAGGCCCCCTCAACGAAGAATGAGCCCGTCCCCCATGTCAACATTGGTGAGGTTAATTCAAGGCAAATTCTCAGCCTGCATGATGTCAGATGCCTTCCTTAAAACACCAGAACTGACAGATCTCAGGCACCTGCTTCCTAGTTTTACAGGGAGTAGAAGATCAGGGTGCAAGGGCGCACATAACCCCAGTGGAGACCGCGAATCGGCCCGAGGCTCCTTCTGTCACACTCCACGCCTCGCCCCGTACATCAGCCATTCACTGCCAGCAGCACGGAGGCATTAGATGCCCACGTGCGGTCTCATGAATGACGGGATCAGGGTTCACTTTTGGGATTTGGGTTGCCATAGTGTGTAAAGAGGAAAACAGGAAACTCAAGCAGAACGGTGTCTAATGAAAAAAAGCAAATCAGGTGGAAAGGAAAAGCGCTTTACAATCGGTAGAATCAACTCCAAGTGTCCCGTGTGTCAGGCAGCCCTCTGGTGCTCCTAACTCAGTCCTCACGACAGTCTCTAAGGTGGCATCATCGTCATTGTCACTCTGTACAGATGAGAAAAGCAAGGCCCAGAGTGGGGAGGCAGTCTGCCCATAGGATGGGAGTTGGGTAAAGCAGAGAGAACACACGCTTCCCATGGGCTCAGCCTCCTACAAGCTGTATGGCCTGGGTGCCTTTTAGTCTATTTTACTTATTTTATTTTTAAACATTTTAATCTATTTTTTATTCAAAATTGTAATATTTTTATTTTATTTTATGTTTTATTTATTGTTTTACTTAATTTTTATTTTATATTAGAGTATAGTTGACTTACAATATTGTGTTAATTTCAGGTGTACAGCAAAGTGATTCAGTTACACGTACATATCCTTTCTTTTTCAGATTCTTTTCACATATAGGTTATTACAGAATATTTTATATTCCTTTTTTTTTAATCAACTGGGGATTAAGAGCTGTATTTATCTCACAACGGTTTTTGATTAAAAGGGATGATGGAGGGAATGTGCCTGATACATTGTAAGCACTTGGAGAATGTTAGTTGTACTTGTCATTATTGATAAGCAACAATGTAACTTAATTATCTAATGTGAAGACCAGAATCTTTCCCAGCAAGAGTGTGAAGGAGGCAGGATGTAACTGGGGGAGGGGGCTCCCTCCCTATCTCCCTTGGTGTGGACTTTTCCAGAACCCATGGCCAGGCCCAGGCCGCAAGTGTTGTCCAGGCTCACGTGAGGCCGCGGGGTCAAGGTCCCTCTCTGTTTTTTTACACTTTCAGTCTGTGTGATCTTTACAGAAAAGCAGACTAGCGAGAGGAAGCTGTTTAGAAACAACTCCAACTACTTCTGTGTAAATGACCTGCTGGATTCTAAACTGACTTGTCCCTGTTGGGGGTGAAATGTGTCCCACAAAATGGTGGGAGACCACTGTGGGCAGGTCAGCTTGGACCTGAGGCCAGGACTCCCCAGAAGGAACCAAAGCCTGAGTAAAGGTCAAGTGGAACTCATGGAGCAAAGATGGAAGAGGGAAGGAGGGAAGTGGGGCTGGGACAGACCAGGCCTTGGGGTGTATGCAGAAGGTGCTAAATAAGTACGGCAAGGGTGTTTTCTGAGTCACAAGAATTCCCCAACTATAACATTCAGTTTATATCACGGAGTTTTTGTTTCCCTGCGTACTTTGCACAGGGAAAGCAAGTCTCACACAAGGTCGCCTTTCTAAAGGAGCTTTCTTAGTTTATTATTAGTTTTACCTCGAAGAATAATTAGCACGAGCACCTTTTAATTTGTTCCCATTGAGACGTTTGCATAACAACAATTGGAGGCTGGTGGGTCTCCCTGTTTCTAGGCGAGCAGGGGACTCTTGCGGGGCTGGCTGGGACCTGGCTTTGTTGTGGGGTGGGGTGTGATTAATTATTCCGTCCTTTGCCACGTGGAGCTCGAGGAGAAAGGGAAGGAACTTTCTGAGACTCTGTGGTCACTCGCTGGAGAATAACCAGATGAGAAATGCTTTTTGTACAAATAAGGTTAGAGAGAAAAAAAGAAAACCTCAAACCCAGCTACTTGAGAAAAGGATTTGTAATGATGTCAGAGGGCTGGTGACGTGGACTTTTGAAATTGCAGATGTTTCTGCAGAAGGACGGAGAGATGATTCCCAAATGCCCATCCGTGAGTGGGTCTCTGGCTTTGCAGTTGAGGACTTGGTGATGTGAAGAGTTCTGTTGACAGGCAGGCGCGAGGCCACTTTTACTGTCAACTGCTTCCAGGTGGAATTTCTATCCCAGCCACATGGGAATAACTGGATGTGGGTGTTTGCTGGGAACCTCGCTGAAAACCCTGGCCGGGGTCAAGGTCCTGACAGGCTGGCTCCCAGGGGCTCCCAGGCATCCTGGAGGATGGACTCCCGTATGAGGCCCCTGATTTTGGTGGGGGAGGGATCATTCCATGGGTTCTCCTGTAGGTGGGTCCCTGGACATGGACCAGGATGGGGCAAGAGAGGCATCTCGGGCACAAAATGTCTCTCCAAGTCATGTGAGAGCAGGGTGAGCCTTACATGACCCTGAGAGTGAGCGCCTCCTAAAGGTTTTTTGGGGAAGTGCCTCGCTGAATCAGTCTTACCCCAGATGGACTGCCAGACGGATAAACTGGCAACTAGCTGGTAGGAAGATAGGCTTAGTCATGGTCTCCCTCCACCCTCACCCCCAGCCAGCATCTCACCATCATCTTGGGAACAGGTGATTCTGATGTACACTTCTTTGAGCACTGCTGGCTTAGAGAAGCATCCCTTGTGGACAGCCCTGGAACCACCAGGATGTCTCCCTTGGGGGGCTGCTCTGATGGGGAGGGGCTATGAGGATGAAACTAGTGGTCAGGGGAGCCATTGACACCGACGTTGGGGACCTAAAGCCACCGAATGCATCTAGAATCATGCGAGCAGTCCAGGACGGTGAACTTGACAGTGGACAGTGGCCTCAGCTTGAGGCCACCTGAGGTTCAGCCCCGCCCCCCCTCCAATAGTGTCACTTGCTGTCCAGGGCCCTTGGCCAGTCTCTAACTCCACAAAGCTCAGCTCTCTTTTGTGTCAAACTGACAGAATGGTAACATCCACCCTCCTCCCTGCAGGCAGACCCTGAGCTGTGCAGAGCAAACCCCTCATTTACCAGCAGCTTAACCTCAGGCAGGTTACCTAACCTCTTCATGCCATGCTCCCCTGAATAAAATAGGATTAGTAATGAGGGTACCTACTCACAGGTTTGTGTGAAGGATTTAACGAGTTAACACAAGGAAAAGCTTGGTGCAGTGCCAGTGCTGGCACATAGCATATGCTCAATAAACACTACCTGTTGCTATGGTCCTCTTTAATATTTGTAAGCTCAGCGTCTGCCAAGGAGCGTTAAGACCATTTGTGCACTGCTGCATGGTGAGAGGAAGAGACCCAGGTCTTCACCCTGCTACATGCTGGTTCCTGGCACAGCTACAGGGCCATGTTCTGGGCTTAGCACAGGTTCCTTTCCTGCCCCACCTCCATTCTGTACACCGTCAGTGGCATTTTCCAGAGTTACCTTTACTTACTGACTTCTTCTCTGTGTCCATTGCTTCGTATATATTATCTCAAACCCTTTTGACAACCATACAAAGTAGGGATCATTGCACCCACTTCACAGTGAGAAACCCAGGCTCTGCAAGATTGGGGAAGCAAGTGAAGTTCACACAGGCGGTCAGTGCTGGTGATGGGGTAGAAACGAACCTCCCAGCGCCAAAGCGCTGGGCTCCCTTCTCCCCTTCTCCCCGACCCACTCGGTGGTCAAGCCTGTCCTTCTTGTGGCCTCCCCGTCAATGACAGCTCATAGAGCAGGGCTGGGGCTCAAGAACACACGGTCCCTTCTGGAGTGGAGTTGATACTTCAATACCTATGGGGGAATGGGGAGGGATGGAGTGGGAGGTTAAGGTTATATAAAAGCTACTATATATGGAAGGGATAAACAACAAGGTCCTACTGTATAGCACAGGGAACTATATTTAGTATCCTATGATAAACCATAATGGAAAAGAATTAAAAAAAAGAATGTATATATATATATATATATATATATATATATATCTGAATCACTTTGCTGTACAGCAGAAATTAACACAACATTGTAAATCAATTATACTTCAATAAAAAACCAAACCAAACAAAAAAACAAAACAAAACACATTGATTGGAACTTCAGCTAAAGGACTCAAGGCTGCTGGTACAAGCTGAGTCCCAGCGAGCAAAACACGAAAAGTACAGGTATCTGGGGACGTCCTGACTCAAACTGAGATATTCATGGTGGCGGGGGGGGGGGGAGGGAAAAACATCACAACTTGCCTTTTTAGTTTTTATCTTATTTTAATTTCTATTTTGGGGTGTGTTTTATACTGCACATACTATAATTATGTGAGTACAGTAGGGCAGGCGTGTAATTTCTAGATAAATAAATGTGCGTAGGTTTGGGGGCTACATCGGTTTTACTTGTGTTTGGCGTGATCGGAAGAGTTTGGAAATGACCGTCTTGCTGCTCAGCAGTTCCTGGTCCACTCGGAAGCCGCTTCGCTTCGCTGAGTGCATCAGGGGAAGAGATGTCAATGGAATCTCTAAGGCATGAGAATTGAACACCGGCTTGTGTGTGTGTGTGACAGACAGACAGAGAGACAGAGAGACAGAGAGAGGGCTTTATCTCTCTTGAGGGAGGCCACTTCTGAGTGTAAGAGCTTTGAATCCAGAGTGCTGTGAAGATAGATATCCTTAATGGGAATTGTAGCTGGGTTCAGATTTGGTCTGAAGACAGCAACTGCACACTTCCCAGGGGTTCCCTTGAGAGCTGGTCTCCACACCCTCTGTGTGAACACGCTTGCTTCCTCTTCTGCTGGTCGTTCAGATTTCACGAGAGATTCTCATCAAAACCAACCTGCTTAACTGGACACTTGCCTAAGGGGGACGGTGGGCACATGGTGGGTGCTTTGCTAAGGCAGTGCTGGGTTTCCGGGTAAGAGAGGACACCCAAACCACAGGGCAGGAAAAAGCGTCCAGCCTGCACCAGTGAGGCTGTTCCGTTCCTGACACATACCTACAGCAGTTCTTCTGGGCTGTGGGCACCGCATAAATTGTCTACCTGATGTTTCCACACAGAGAAAGAGCTGTGGCGTCTGGCTAAGGCAAAGGAATGGAGCATGATTAGGAGAGGTGTTGGCTGATTATTTAGACCCCCAAGTGGAATCAGTCTGCCAAGTCCAGTGTCTGCAAAACTCTAGTGTCAGGAGGAGAGCTGACCCATTTTCTGGTTCTGACTCAGGTACTGACCAGTGGTGGGACCTCGGACAAGGAAATGTCTGTGGTGCCCTAAGGCAGAGAGATGTCTAAGATGATTCCAGCCACATAAATATAACTATAACATATATATATATATATATATAACTAAATATTACTATATATATAGTTATATACAGTTATATAGTTTGAGATGCCAACTGAGACTATATAGAGTTATATATAGAGAACACACACACATAGCTTAGAAAGTATCACATGGGACAATGTCTCATAGTTTATATGTCTTGTAGTTCATTTGTTATTTAAACAGATTCATCCACCTCTAGGATACAATTATTTCTTTGTTTTGAACACAATCTAGAGGGGAGCATGTAGGAGGTGTAGCTTTTTTTTTTTTTTTTTAACATGAAGTAATGATGTGGGATGATTGGCAGTTGAACAGAATTTCCATTGTTGGCATTTGTACTTCTTTATACGACCCCACCCGCTTCGCAGTCCTAATATTTGTTTAAGGTTGTTCAGTGATTGTTCCTCTCCTCTCGGACTTTGAGAGTCATAGCCATTCTGATCTTTATGAGTGGCGGAGTCAATAATAATAAAACAGCAGTGTGAGTTTCTGTTCATACCCATCAATGCCTAGATCATTTCGTTTTTGCCCAATGGTTCCGTGTTGCTCAGGCCGGATTGCAAAGGGCAGAGACAAGAGAGCAAACTCATAAAAGATGTGGCTATTCTTTCCCTTCCTCCTAATTCCTCCAGACCCTTGCATGTATATATATTTATATGCAGTTTCAGGGTTTACAAACTGTACAATTTCAAAGTGGGTTAATGTCAAGTTCAGCTGTGACTGTTAGCAAGGTGGATAGGGCTGCACAGATGCAGCCTGCAGATGGTGTGGAATGAGGGGCCTCATGCACATAGTTCAAAGTGCAAACAGAAGCTGTGTAATAAAGCAGCAAACTGTGGTTGGCATTGAAACTGCTCCTGGAAAAATGGTGCCCTAACTCATGTATTTTAGTCTACATTCTCTTTTGCACGTTTTGAAGTTGTAATAAACATCAAAGCCTATACATGTCAAGATATTTTGTGTGTAGAAAATGGAAATTATTCCTCCCCTGAGCAATAAGAGATTTTCTGATGACCTCCCTTAAAGATTTTCTGCTTAGCCTCCCTTAAAAAACTCACCCACAACAGCCTATGACCACCAAACAGCGTGCAGTGTGCTCAGAGTTCTGACTTTATTTTTACTGAATTATAGTTCATTTACAATGTTGTGTTAGTTTCAGGTGTACAGCAAAGTGATTCTGTTTTGCATGTATATCTATATAGGTATTCTTTTCCAGATTACTTTCCGTTATAGGTTATTACAAGATATTGAATATAGTTCCCCGTGCTATGCAGTAGGTCCTTGTTGTTTATCTATTTTATATACAGTAGTGTGTATCTGTTAATCCCAGGGTTCTGACTTTTGTTTGCTCTTTTTAACATATCCCTTTTCAGCAACCTGACTACTGCAATATTTTCTAGATCAGTCTTCAGGATCTACTACTAATGAAAAAATCTGAATTCCTACACATTTTCAGAAAAACTTAAGTGCTCATCAGGACCAATATAGCTCTCAAGGAGAAGAGGAGACAGAGGCTTGCTTTGAGGTCCCAGGATATATTTGATTTATTGCTCATATCTTATAATTTTGTTCCCTATCAGAGATCAGTAAAGGTTTATTTTAGGAGTCCTAGCCTTCACAGAGGACATCCAAAAGACCAGGAGTAAAAGCCAGATGGTTGGCAGGGAAGGTAAGCAGGAGTTTTGCAAAATGTTGGAGTAACATATTTCTTCCAATGGACATGGTTTCAAGACTTAAGTTGAGTCGTTAACTTTGCATCAGTTTAGCACAGGCTGCAAGTTTACACAAAAAAGTATCAGACTTGAAATCAGCAGAGCCATTGAACAAGCCCAACTAGTCGACAGCGATTTCCATTTTGGGTGACATTTTACCCTGGGGGCCCATAAAATGTCTGGGGGAGCCCACTGTTTAAAAAGAAGTCCATCTGAAAATAGACACAGAAGGACCACGGGCTGGTAGGGCAGTGTTGTCCACGAAAGCAATGATCCTCAAGGAATACTAATCTCGCAGCAAAGCAAAACGAAAGCTTTACACTATTTCTTATTTCAGGGAAAAACTGAATAAAGGCTTTTTTTTTTTTTTTTAAGGCATTGACTTGTAGGGAGGTAGATTTGTATCCAGACTCAGGAAGTAGACAGGCCAGTAACTATGAAGCAAATATAATCTGTAACTTGCGGAAATACAAGGTATGAATGTGTTCTGTCTCCCAGATAGAGGGATATTATCTGGTTGTCGTATTTCAATCAAAGGTAAAAACATCTTTAGGTAAATTTAAGGAGAGGGCGACTTAAAAGAAAATTTCCCTCAAGAAATTCTGTAGGAAAGAATTCTCTTAAAAAAAGATGTAGGGCTTCCCTGGTGGCTCAGTGGTTGAGAGTCTGCCTGCCAATACAGGGGACACGGGTTCGTGCCCCGGTCCAGGAAGATCCCACATGCCGCGAAGCGGCTGGGCCCGTGAGCCATGGCCGCTGAGCCTGCGCGTCCGGAGCCTGGGCTCCGCAACGGGAGAGGCCACAACAGTGAGAGGCCCGCGTACCGCAAAAAAAAAAAAAAAAAAAAAAAAAAAAAGATGTAGAGTGTGGGCTGTGGGGTTTTGAGAATTCAAAAGAGTGAGGAAGAGAAAAAAGGAAACTATTTATAGTTAGTATTGATGTAGCCTAACAGATACATCAATCCCGGGGCCAGGTGTGGTGGTTCATATACAAGCCACACTCCCGTCCATACAAGGCTGGCTGTTTTTCTTTCCTAACACTGTGGGAGTCAAGTGTGCTTCTGGGTTTTGACCCTGAAAATAGGTGTAACCCTGGCTCCCCTTTAACCAGCTCCCTGCTCCGCCCCCTCCCATCTCCTGCCTGTTTTGCTTTTAGTAAGTCAAGAATAAAAGGGGCCAGGGGAGGGATAAATTAGGAGCTTGGGATGAACAGATTCACACTACTATATATAAAACAGATAAACAGCAAGGACCTACTGTATAGCACAGGGAACTATATTCAATACCTTGTAATAAACTATAATGGAAAAGAATCTGAAAAAGGATATATATATTCTCTATATATCATATATATATATAATATATATATATAGTATGTATGCATATAACTGAGTCACTTTGTTGTATACCTGAAACTAACACAACATTGTAAATCAATTACACTTCCAAAAAAAAAAAAAAAAGACCTTTGCTTGAAGGTGACTTCATTTTCTTCCATAAAGCAAAAAACAAAGAAGAAGAAGAAAAAAGAAAGAAAGGATAAATATCACCCTCTCCCCCACCCCCAGCATCCACCTGCAACTTCTAAGAAGGACTGAAGGAGGAACTTCGAGTTTCTCTGCATGTATTTTCAAAGCACTGTCCACATGGAAAACAAAGGAGGTGAGATGTCACCTGGAAAAAGCAGGATATCTGCCTGGGAGCAGTCTGACAACCCATAAGTCCACTGTCCTAGGCTCCTTCCCGCTAGAGACCCATGACATTGTTCTGGCCTATGAGATACATAAGGGGGAGTTGGCAGAGAGGGGCTTCCTTCCCTGAGTAAAAAGATGGAGCTTCACAAAGAGAAGGGTTTGAAGCCCCTCATCTCCTTCCTGCCTGGACAGGTCTGAGATGCAGGCATCTCACGGTGGAACCAGAACACAGGAGCATCCCGCCGTATCAGCCCTGGACCACTTACTCCCTATCCATGCCTGGCTGCTTGAGCCACCGTAGCCAAGTTTCCCGTAATGTGCAGCCAAACATAGTTCTCACTGGTATATCCTAGCAAGAGCTTTATGCCCTTTATGTCACTGTTAGAAAATGCAGCACTTCAGTCGGCTTTTGGATGCATGGTTTACTTTTCCACCTGAGTTCCTTCTTTCCCTTCTCTGGCATTGTTCGGTGTTATCAGGAGAGTAAAGGGGAGAAGGATGGGGGAGAGAGATTAGGGAGCGAGAGATTCAGGAAGCTAAGAGAGGATGAGGGGATGTCTCTCCGACGAAAAGGGAAGTCTGTGTGATCCAGGGGAGTGTCCATCTTACTTGTCCAGTAGGTCAAAGGTTATGCGAGGCTTTAAACTCCGTTTCATGTTCAAGAATCACCCATAGTTCTCTGAACGCATGCCCTGATTATGTTCACAGCCTGCAAAGCCCTTAAAAGAAATGCTCCCTTTCTACCAGTCTGGGGCATCATCTTATGGGGGTGGAGGTGAAAGCAGGCCAAGAAAGACACATCACTTGAGGCTTATTTTACTCAGCAAAGAGGCTGAGGCAGGGCATTGGCGGCCCCAAGGAGAAGGGACGGGGAGCTCAAGGAACAAGAGTTTCAGAAAAAAGTGTTTTGCAAATTTTAAGGTCTGTTTCAGGCACCAGAGCAGCTTCTGGAGAGTTCTCTGAAGAATGGGGGTTGGAAAAAACAATTTTTTTTTGAGAGAATATGGGAAAATGCTTGCCACATGTGAAATGGTAGGATAGCTGTTTCCCACCAGAAAATAAAATAATTGACAAAAAATAGTCACTTCATGTTGTTAAACTAAGAAAATTTGTGATGCATTTTATGGTACCTCTTTCTGACACGTTTAAAGATTTCCAACAGGAACTCTGTCATTCGGAGGCAAGCTTGTCTAGAACATTATTAGCCCCTTTTGCAGAACTCAAACGAGACACAGAGATGTCTAATGACTCATCTAGGTCACTAGGAAGTTACCTGAGAAACTGAAAATTCGCTTGAGTTTCCTGTGCAGCCTCCACTCCTGCCCCCAACATGACAAGCACCCGAGGTGCCTTCACTGCTGGGCTTTGACAAATGCATGGTCAGAAATGTCACCAGAAGCATGGAGCCAGGAACCTGTAGAGGGTCACCGGGTGAAGTGGCTTTTTCATTAAGAAGGGCCTTCAGTAGAGTAAAGCGATACCAGGACCTCAAGGAGGAGAAACTTCTGTCAAGATTCCAATACAACACACCCCAATTAGCCTCAATATTGAAAAGCTAAGCCCGTGGAGTTACATAAAGAGCCCTTGCTCTTCCTCTGTCCTCTTTTTGGTTACTAACAAGTAGAACAAGGGTAACACGGTGTTGAAGAGGTGGACCTCCCACACCCCACTGTGGTCCTGCCGCCCCACCTCCGCCCTGGGTGGACCCTCACCTAGAGCCCCCTTCCCTCCCTTCTTGGTTCCGACCTTCCACACCATCTCCTCCCCAACCCCTGGGACTCTGTCTCCAGGGAGCCTCTCCCGGGGTCCCCCCACGGCCTCGTGACTTCTCCTTTCTGAGAGTAGACAGCTTTGACTGAGCGTCATCTTAGGAAACTGAACATCAGTAGCCACGGCTGACATTAACTGCCCATTATTTTTATGACTGTGCTGAGCACTTCACACTGGTTGCTTAGTTCAGTCCACGCAGGCACTTTAACGATAGGTCCTACTACTATCCTCGCTTTATACACGAGGAAACCAAAGCTCAAGAGAGAAGCTGCTCTTTGGGAAAAGCCAGAAAAAGGGAAAAGATAGAAAAGGACATCACTGTCCTAAGTCTGTACCTGCCCCTCATTCAGCCCCTGCGCCTTCTCTTTCTGGTCCTGGCTGCTTTTACAAACTCCTGGGCTCTGTCCTCTAGACCAACACCCGCAAGCGTTTCCCTATTAGATTCTGCACGTGCAGTGGCCCTGGAGCCTCCCTCTGCCACAGCATCACTTTCTTTCCCAGTAAAGGGGCAGATCTTTTCAGAGTACACATTTCAGATCTATTTCAAGAGAAGAGAGAAATCTCCTGGCTACGAATTTGCTTCCAAAGCTCTTCAAGTCTTCTTGCTGGTTAGATTCTGGCTCAGCTGCTCCTTCTGAAGTTGCTTCTGTCCCTGGTGGCTCACTGTGCCTGCCCTTAGAGTGTGGGCAGGTGCGGGGCCTGCTGTGGCCTGTCCCCCACCCCCAAGGGGGGAGTGTGTCCTGGGAAGGTTTGGAATTACAGGGACGATCCCTGGGGAAGAGGCAGAGCTAAGGAGGTGGTGTCTTTTGGGGGACTGAGTTTTGCTTTTTTAAAGCTTAAACATTTCAAAATCGCCTTGTCATTTTCAAAGGTTTCTTAGCATGCAAAGGAACTAAATGGCAAAGGCTATGATTGTGAGTTTAGCTAGATTTTAACACCTTTTTTTCCCCCTCAGTTTCAAAATGTGTGGGCAGTTTCAGAATGCAAAGCTGCATCTCACATGGGAGAGCTGGGGTCTGATTCTTCCACGTCCAGGAGGGCACTTAGGAAGAGTACAGGTTCCTGGTGGGTCAGAGGGAATCAGATTTGCTAACACACACTGTTAGGGACTGAACTGTGTCCTCCCCAAGTTCATACTTGAAGTCCTAACTCCTAGTACCTCAGAAGGTGACTGTATTTGGAGATTGGGCTTTTACAGAGAAAATTAAGATTAAACGAGGTCCTTCGGGTGTGCTCTAATGCAATATGACTAGTGTCCTTGTACGAAGAGGAAATTATGACATAGGTAAATACAAAGGAAGACTGTCTGAGGACATGGAGAAGATGGCCTTCTACAAGCCAAAGAAAGAAGCCTCAGAAGAAACCGACCTCCTGACACCTTGAAACCTTCCAAAAAACAAAGCTACACCAGGATTCACCATGAGATTTCTGACTTCCAGGATCATGAGACAACCCACTTCTGTGGTTGAAGCCACTCAGTCCGTGGTAATTTGTTACGGCAGCCCTAGCAAACTAATACAGTTTTCACACAGTGTCTGATACCCAGTTAAATCGACGGCTTTCTGTGATCTTAAAGCTTCAGCAGAGCCAGAAGTGCCTTCATAAATATTTCTCTGAAAAAAGTGGCAAACCGAGGCTCACAGAGAAGCACGCTTCACACGTGCAGCCTTGGATCCTGCAATTCCTTTTGAGAGATGCCTCGAGAAGACAGTGGAGAGTCAGCCCCGCTGAGATTTTTACCTGTGGTTCTAGGAACTCGGAGGTATATTAGCATTCAGGCTTTGCATAGACCACTAAGCCACTTCTAAGAACAAGGCTACCTGAGGCATTTTGCAAAAACATACGTGCCGATGCTCTTCCTCTCTAAGCCTACTGCAGCTCTGAGGGCCCACACGTGGTACCCCTCCAGGAGACCCAAGTTTGGGTCCTGCAGAGACTTCACGCCGTGAACCACGTGGAACCATGCAAGGGAATTTCAACCACACCTCGTCTTCTTGCCTGAGCACATTCAGTGAGAAGCCGGTGCAGTGGGACAGAAAGAGAGCGGCCTTCTCTGTGGTAGACCACACTTGTTTTGCATGCCAGGCTCTCAGACTCTCGCTTGCCTTGTCACACAGAAGGGAACAATGGTTTGCTGGGCGCCACACTTCTTTTTCCCCTCCATTTCCACGTGGGTATCTTGCTAAAAATGAGTTACGGGTTTCCTCCTGTGAGAATTGCATGCACTGATAAAAGACCATCCCAGGAACAAAACAAAATGTTTTCCCCGCTCGCTCGGAGCTGCAGCTGGGGAGGGCACAGACACTCTAAATTACAGGCAGTGAGAAATGACCACAGTGCTGGGAGCCGCTGATGGCCGGGCTGGGGAAACAGGGGTACCAACTCGGGGGAGAACATTTTGTTAGAGAGGAGGGCGATTCTTCTAGCATCACACTCTGAGGCACTACCCACATAGCACCAAATGCCATGACATTCTGCCGCCGTTACAGCTCAGATGTGTGGTGTGGACAGCTAACGCAGACAATGTAAACACTTGGCTTGACAAATCACCTAGATAAAGTGAGCTGTGAAAGTGGCCAAGATTTCACTTTGATTCTCTGAAATTCAATCTCAATATTATATTCTTGAGTTAGAGATTATGAGAGGCCCCGAGTTCCTTGGAGAGGAAGGAGTGAAAAGACCTTTTCCCACGAGCCCTTCTAGGTCTTGCTTGGGGTCCTGGGGTCCGCTCCATGCTGCCCCTTTGAAAGCTAACTGCCACTGGTTCCTAACCTGGAGCGAGCTGGTGACTGTCCTGGGGACACAGAGGCTGTGGGGCTGCGTTAGAGGCTGAGCTCCCTGTCTTTCCCGGCATCTGAGCGGGTCACCGGGTCCCCTCATTATCTCTGCTGTCCGACCAGTAAGGACAGAAGGCAGGCCAGCATTGCACACAGAAATCCAATCTATTACCCAGTGGAATGTTGAAAACTTTCCTGAACCTGCCTTCCTGAGTTGATAGAATAGGAAACAATCATCGTTTGGAGGGGGTATTGAAAGCAGAGTCGAAGCAGGAAGATCTTTTTTTTTTGTCTGTTATTCTACAAATATTGCTTCCTTGCTTGTTAGCGGCCTAGAGGAAATGCAGCGAGAGTCGTCCACAGCTTCTCACCAGCGGCCGGCGTTTCGGCCCATCGCCGCGAGGATGTGTGACTCATACGCGTCGCATGATTCAACTTCACTAAAATGTCCTCAGCTGCCAGTAAAGAAGCACTTGAAAACCCTTTAATTTGAAGCTTTGAATCGGTTAATGACTTGCTTTCTTCTCCGTCTGAAATCCTACCGTCCCCCAACACACACACACACACACACACACACACACACACATCTTTGTCAAGTGTTTAAATTTCAGAGACCCGGAAACATAGAAGCTCTGTGACATCCACAATAGCGTTTGTTGTGACAAAGTGGCTGGCAGCCCTCTGCATTCTTCGGCTCACTTGGCTTGATGAATAAATAATGAGTCACAGATACTATTTGGGTGCGCGCGAGAGTTTGTAGCCAGAAAATTAATTATTTCCCCATCCCATCCATCCCACTCCATCCCAGCTCTGCCAAACCATCAAGCCACACTCCGCAGGCACTGGTCAAAGTGCTTGCCCCAGCACACGGCAATGCCTCCGTGACATTTCTATGTTATTATTTGTGTTGGTTTAGGCGCGGCCCTATATTCCCAGCAAAGATACACAGAACGCACATGCACACACACGTACTCATACACTCAGAGCTCAACCCCAGCTCTGTGTATTTCAAGAAGCTGGTTGCAAAAATGCAGACAGGTATCCCACAGTAGCTGCTCCTATTAGGAAACGGGTAATCTAATGACTTCAGCTGCCACAAACACTTGACTTAGGCAACTTTTTCATTGCTCTTGGCGAGAGAAACCTCTGTACCCTTTGCTTTCTTTCTCTCTCAAAAGAAGCCGGCTGCCTCTTTGCACTGAGGCTGCAAGGAATAACCCAGCATGGCCCCATCCTAGGGCTTTCAACCTACACGAGTCTGCCCAGCTCCTGTTCTCTCTGCCTTTTGGAGACAACTGACTTGCTACTTGGTCCCTGCTGTTCCCGCCCGGGCTGTGAGCCTACCTCCGCCTCTGCCCTACGCTGGCATCGGCCCTCCTGGCTGGCCGTGCACGAGCCCACTAAAGCCCGGGACAGGCTGGCATGTGGGGCATACTGCATGCCCAGCGCAGAACAACTCAGCCACAGTCATCCCAGGCAAGGGGCAGCCGAAGAAAACCCAGAGAGCTTCCTGCAAACGTTCTAATCTCTAGGATTTTAATCAGGAGCAGCCCAACTTACTTGCACTTGACAAAGTTCTCACCCACCGACTGAACCCTTCAACAGCTCAACTAAGTATTTATGAGAACATTTCTGAAGAGTGGCCATCTGATGAAGAAGTAATCCAATAGTCTTGAAATCATATGCCCGAGTCTGAATTCCTCCTATACCAGACAGACAGGGCACCGGCAGGGGCTCTCTCTGCCCCAAGTTACAACAGGCTGCCACTTCATTATCAGCAACGCTGAGCAAAAGTAGATATGAAAAGCCCAGAGCGTACTCACCTCTCATGAAGCACTGTGGGTATGAAGGAAATGACTCAAATATGCTGTCTGAAGCCATCGCTTCCTCCTGAAAAGGTACCTTCTTCTGAAGGCGGGGGGATTCAATGATTTCTTTTACCTTAAGAACGAAAACCCAAGAAAGGTCACTGTTTTAACCTCATCCCCAACGATGGTTTCCTATAGCTCCTTTTCTCCCCCCTCGACGCCTCTGGGGCTCCCTGAGCCTTATGAAAAAAAATGTACCTTTGCGAAGACAAATATTCAAATTGGTAAAGATTAAAAAAAAAAAAAAGCGGCGTCTTGGCTGTGGGTTGATGATGTTCAGAACTCTGCGAAACCCTGTGGTTTGCAGTCAGTGTGATTCGTCCTGCTTACTGACCACTATGCCGGGCTCAGACTTCTGACACTGCCAGGCTACCCAACTTGTGGTTCTGTGGTTGTTTATGAGGCCCAAAGAAGTTTTCACACAACCCAAATTACAAATTTAACTGTTCCCCTTTCCACAGCCCATCTTAATTGGTTCTTGCCAATCATGTGACTTCAGTGATGTCAATTCTTTTTTTTTTTTTTTACTTTCTGAGCAATGCCCTTCCTTCCCTCCACCTGCCCTCCCCCCGGGCGGTGCAAGAAAATAGCCGAGTAGACTTTGCAAGAGAGAGAGAGAGAGAGAGAGAGAGAGATTGTAGAAGAAAGTGACTCAGTCTCTTATTTTATCAATGGTCTTTGCTGATTTAGTACAACTTGAGTCCTGTTGTTGTTATTTGTGGTTTTGGGAACTCCTGATTATTTTGATAAAGATTTCATTGCTGCTTATTCAATAGTAATTCAACCCTAGCATCGGGCTTCTGCTCAGACAGGATGTGGACCTCATCATTTAAGATGCTGGGCATTGGCTCAGGAGAATTCAGCCCTTGGTAAAGACGATCACGGCATAAGTGAAACTATGAAAGGAAAAAAAAAAAAAAAAAACTAAAAGGAAATGTTTTGATGAGAGTCTGACCCCTAAGGGGGTCTAGCAACTTACTGGTATTTTAAAGCCTGCCAAAAGGAAAGCATTTTAATTTTGTGATCAAAAGACCATTTTAATAAAACCAAAAGTTTGCGGTTTTCTTCCTGCTAACTGGACATCTTTTCAATAAAGAGATAAAATTATAGTACTCTCTTACACACACATACACACACATGTAACTTAGGAAGCTAAAGGAAAACAAAGAAAAGAGAGATTCTGTATTTTGGGTCAAAGCAGTGGCTATCTGGTAACTGTTTACTTTTTGTTCTCACCCATGAAAGATCACTGTATTGCCTTTTCAATTCAAATCAGTAGGCTAATTCATACCTCTAGGTAAAACTCAGCCCAGGACTACTGTAACTGTGCTTTGAGAGCATTTAGAAGACCTCACAGAAGATAGAGGAACCAGAGGCGGTGATCCTCCAGAGCAAGAGGCTGATGAAAGAATATTATATAGCTCATCCTCTGCCTTAGGAAGAAGACATGCCGGCTTGGAAGTGCTAAAAATAGGCTAATTTTGCACGTGGGCCAGCCATCCTGGGCACACACGTATTTATTTATTTTTCCTGCCCATTGGTTTTACCTACTAACAAATCAAATATTGATCTGAAGTTCCAAAATAAGCATCCCCTTTCCCCATTAATGACTCTACTTCTTTTGCTCTGCTCCATATACGTCATCCACGGCACTCTGTATATAGTTTCAATGCACGTGGTCAAGAGAAACTATGAGACAAGAGGTTTCAAAATGCCAACCCTGGGTTCCAAGCTGGTCTGTGATAGCCGGCAAAGGCACTCTGTAAAGTCTGTACTATCAGGACAGCTCCTCAGGTTTTCCCTTCATCTTTTCAACTGCGTCCCCACGCACCAGGGATACCACACTCAAAGGCCATGGCGCAGGGCTTTTAAAAGGAATAGACATGATTTTTACTAACTCCTGTTTTGACATAAGCAGGAATTGAAACTCGAGAGACTGCTTTCTCCCAGACTTGTGTGAAGTTAGCTTGGCAAACGTTGACACCTTATTAATATTTCAAAGAGTAATAATGTGTGCATTTCTTTTATGAAGTTTATGAAGATCTCAATGTCATGCGTGTTGCGTAGAACTCTCAATGAAAATCCTTTGTGAAGATAATTAACAGTATGTTTCTGGGCTCCCTGATAAAGTCGCGGCTGGTTAAACCCCATATCAAGTTCTTTTCTCTCTGCCACACTGAATGCTGCCTGGCAGGATCCTAGGAGCTCAACGCTGTAACATGCAGCTGTCACTTCAGAGTCGGCTGAGACTTAATGACTTAGAAATTCGAGTGGTGATGCAGCTAAATCCTTTGGATATCTCATTTTAGGAACTCCCCAGATGATTTTAGCCTTACGTGTCCAGATGCTTGAGGGGAGGGTTTGGATGTGTCAGTTAAATGCCCAAATTCTTGGCTTTCCTCTGTGGGCCTAGTTGGAGCCTAATACATATCTTTCCCATGGAGTCTTCGTAGGACAGGTCGAGATTAAAGATCACAGTAAGGCTGGGATTTGCTGCGGCCTCGAGCTTTGCTGCAATCATCTGGGCTGGGGTTTCCATGGGGCACCAGGGGGCAGAGTCTTAAGGCCTGCACGCCGGCCCTGAGCTGCCTTTCTCCGGGTTATCTGACATGACAACCAGCAACAGAACTTGACGGCTCGGTGAGGCCACAGTTGGGGTTTTTCTGGGCATCCTCCAAGTCATGACGATAATAAAGACTCATCCAGCTGGTGGTGAACTTGGCCTTCTCTCTTCCTTAGGAGCCCAAGACGAAAGGACACGTGTGTCATCAGTGAACCGCCTAGGGGGATACTCAACTGTATCTCAGCTAGAACCGTTCGGGATTCTTTAAGTTTGTGCACTGACCCCACACCCTCTGTCCTACTTCCTTCAAGTGACTCAGACTCTGGGCTGCTGGCTTGGGAATTTTACCCAAGCGGCTACAGCAACTGTGGCTTTGCAGAGTAATTAGATGGCAGTTTTCATCCCCGCTCAGTTTGTCTACAGCTTCTATTAGGGGGGCAAATATGCTCAGGTGTCATTTTTAACGGTTCTATAAAAATACTGGCAAAGATGGGAAGATGCACATTTGTGTAACCTCATAATTAATGTATAGGCTTCTGTGTGCGGTCCAATCCAATCCAAACATTCTGTTAGGCTTTTTCATTCCATGATTACCGTACACTGTCTCTGAACGTGTTTATTGTTAAGAACATTCTCTGGCCATAAAATGGAGGCAAAGAAGATCCTCCCCCCCGCCAAACTGTATATAGTCTAAAATCCCAGGAGGACGAGGCTTGTAAATAATCTCTCCACAGCACACGTTTCCATTATTTTCTAAATCTTTGTGTTCCAACAGAGGTGCTATCCAGAAACTTCCATGCCATGCTGATAATAACCTCAGTGATAATTTTTAAACTGGGACATAGACGTCAGAGCTTCATGGAAGGAATATAATCTGCTCTTGGCAAATCCTAGATTTTAAAACAACTGGAGAGCTCTGCAGGCCCAAACGTTAAAGGTTTTCTCTCCTGGACCCTCATGGTGGCATCCCCGGTGGGGCACATCTGTCTTATGCACAAGCCCCTCTGGATAAAAGTACAATTCACATGTAAGACTTTGTTTTATAGTCAGGCAAGAGTTTCAGTATTTATTTCTTAACCTTCCCTAGATGAAGATGTATTTATTGCTCAATGGGGAAATAGGAAAATAGGATTTTTTTAAAAAATGCATTGAAATCAACCCATCAAATGAAAGCCGTCTAATGGTATAAAAAGCTGTTTAATGACCATTGTTTCAAATATAAGACTTTAAACTACTTTGCTACTCCAAGAGTGACCTGTGGACCAGCATTACTAACATTACACAGGAATTTGTTAGGAGTCAGAACCTTGGGCTCCCCCGCAGGCCCACTGAACCAGAATCCAGTAGCTTTATAAGATTTCCCAGGGCATTCCTACACACATTAAACTCTGAGAAAGGTAGCTCAGAGAGAAGCCTTGAAAATGTAGGAATTTGGTAAAGAAAGAATATGATAATTTTCTACATTCTTTGAGATCGCTTTTTTTCCTTGGAACTTTCTGAAAGGTCTGACTTTTCTACCTTGCTACCTTGGCATAATTTTGTAAGCCCTGGATATTTCTAGACAGCAGACACCTCCAAGAGGCATGGTTCATGTCCTCCAAGATTGAGATTTCTTGGATTGTCACTCTTGGCTCAAGTGTTGGGTTCGGGTCACGTTTGCAGTCTGAGGCTTGACAGACACACAGTGTAGGAGGCTCCCGTGCCCTCCCACTGCCAGGCCGACAGCCCCATGCATGTAAACAGAAGGCCTTTTTTTCCTTCAGGGGCATGAGACTCTCAGTTTTCACCTAGCTTGCAGTTTGGAAGCACATTCACCCTGAGAGTTCCTCCAGCACATCACAACATTGCAGGTGGTCTTAGGAGTCCCATGGTGGACTGTCTTCCTTGCCACCGGTTGCCTGCCTCTGCTCTCCAGCCATGGCCTTGCCGCTGTCACACCCGTGCTCTGGTCCAGAAGAAAGGACCCAGCCTTACACTGCACCCACTTGTAACCGCCAAACCATCCAGAGTCTAGAGGCCCCATTTCCATAGGCACCCAGGAGTTTGGCTACTTCTTTCAGATGCATCTGGATCCTTTTAGGCCTGCCTTGGGCCAGGAATCTTGTTTGGAATAGTTTCTCCTTACAGCATTTTGGCTCTTCTGCTTCTGGTGCCATTTGAAACCAGGAGGGTAAAGCCGGAAAACTTCAACAAACCCTCCTTGAATGTTAGAATGTTCAGTATTCGAGGTTTGGTCAGAAGATGGAAAACATTTCTGGTTGGTACTGAACTTTCCAGTTCCTCCAACCTTGAGGTTAATTTTAGCATGAGATCCAGGCAGGGAAAGCTAAGGGAAATGAGGAAACTAAAATTATTCTGAGTGAGAGAAGCCAGAATTCATATTGCTTAAATGGCGGAGTCAACAATACAGTTTGTGTGGCAAAGAGTGAGCCGTATCCCCAGTCTGAGCAAAGCACCTGGCCTCAGGAACTTTTTTTTTTTTTTTTTTTTTTTTTGTGCGGTATGCGGGCCTCTCACTGCCATGGCCTCTCCCGTTGTGGAGCACAGGCTCCGGATGCGCAGGCTCGGCGGCCCTGGCTCACGGGCCTAGCTGCTCCGCGGCATGTGGGATCTTCCCGGACCGGGGCACGAACCCGCGTCCCCTGCATCAGCAGGCGGACCCTCAACCACTGTGTCACCAGGAATGCCCCTCAGGAACTTTTGAATTTTACTGTAATTGCTACTCATTTTCCTGGTGGTAGACAAATTAACAAACTTCCATATGACTCTTTAGAAACTGAAGCATAACACTACCTTTTTCACTGGGGTGCTGTGAGGATCAGTAATTTTTGGACTATGCAAAGCGGGTTTGAATGGAATAAGAGAGATCTGTGGTTGATGTTTCAATATGGAAAAATGCAATATGTGAATTTTAATACGTGCATTTGCCAGGTGTCCTAAAGACATGGCATTAGCCCCCTAAATTAGAGGTCTGGGTAAGAATGAGTTGAAAATCTCTGCGGAAAGAAATCCTTAGTGTTCATCACTTAATTATTGCATTAAATGTTCTTTTGGAAGAATATCATTCAGCTTTACAGATGCAGGCTGCAAATTCTTACAGAACCTCAAAATGTCAAAATGAAAAAAACATCAACTCTATTGAGAAAACAGAATATCACACTTAAAATTTGTGGTGTGTATTTTAATTTCCTTCTCCTTTAAATTCCCTTCCCTTCCTATGGCCAGTTCAGACACTGGCTGGATTTCTGGAAGGAGGGCAGGAAGAAAAGTCTTGTTCATGTTCTGGTTCTGATTTCATCTTCTTCTCAAGTTTTTAGTTTACTCAAAGCAGAAAGAAGAAACCGAAGTGTCACTTTATGCCACTCTGCTACATACAACTATCAGACCATGACTCCCTCAGCCTCTGGGACTGCCTGTGAATGGCCAGTCAGAGAACATTACCACTGGGACCCAGGGTCTTAAGAGATACATATACACGTAGAGATTTTATTGAAGACATTGCTTCCCACATAGGACTTATATCTGAGATAATATTCCTTGCGGGATAAGGAAATTTCCAGGACTGGAAAGCATTAGTGGAACTAAAAGATTACTGAGAGGTATCCCTGTGCTTTTTCAGATTTTACCGATGCTTGTTTATAATTCTCAAATTTATATTGAAAATGGAGACTCAAGACATTAGCTTTTGCCCACATGGTCTTCGTGGTGTGAACTGAGACTCCAGAACTTACTGAAACTCAAAGTAGTTGTCCAACAGACCTTCAGGGGTTTCAGAAAATCAATCTAATGAATGTTGAAAGGTCTGGAATTATACCCAAGTCATCTGGGGCTCTTAAAAAATTTTTGAGCTTCTTGAGAATATTGTTTCTTATATCTACGTTACTGTCATTGTCAATGAAAAGACTTTCAGGAACACGCACTTTACCAAATTTTGTGGGTGACCTTTAACATTTTCCTGCTGTGCCTTTGTCTTTCTTTTTTTAATTCGCTCACATTTATTTATATTTTTTACAGTAGGTCCTTGTTGTTCATCTATTTTATTTTATTTTTTCATATTTAGTTTGTTTATTTATTTATTTTTGGCTGCGTCGGGTCTTAGTTGCAGTACGCATGTTCTCTAGTTGTGGCACGTGAGCTTCGTTGTCCCTCGGCATGTGGGATCTTAGTTCCCTGACCATGGATTGAACCCACAGCCCCAGTATTAGAAGGCAAATTCTTAACCACTGGACCACCAGGGAAGTCCCTGGTTATCTATTTTAAATATAGCAGTGTGTACATGTCAATCCCAACATCCCAATCTATCCCTCCCCCCTACCCTTCCCCCCCGGTAACCGTAAGTCTTGTCTTTGTTAAACAGGAACCCATCATTGCCCTTCTGACTGGTCCTTTTAAAATCACAACATTCCCATGATGTGATGGGCCTCCATTCTCTTGACCCCCTATCTTGGCTATGGCCATAGCCAAGTATGTATGTATTTAGCTTTATCCTCACCCAAAAACTCAGGCCTCCCCATCTATGTGAGTTTTTTCCATCTATATGAATTTACATCTGGACCCTCCCTCTGCCCCCCTCAGGCTCCCAATTTTTACGCTTCTCTACATCCAGTGAGCAGTGCACCTCCCAAGGATGTTCTATATCATGGCAGTGTTGTTTGCCTTTAACTCTTATCACAACATGAATTCACTTGCCTTCGTCTTTGGCAGAATTATCCAATTGCCCCTTTATCCCTTCATTCCTTGCCTCTTCCAATCTTTTCCCTGGGCTTTACCAATTATCAGGAACACCTCGCTTTCCCCGCAACCCTTGTTGTTTCACTGAGTATTTCCTAACCTCCGGCGAGGCAGACTTGGTCCTGCTCAGAAGAAGGTTTACAATCTTATGAACCATTTACATAAGAAACAAAATGAATAGCAAATACCAAAATGACAGGTATGGCCAGGGCTGGGACTGGGAAGAAGTGAGTGAGGCTCCCAGGATGCAATATTTAACCCTAAACTTGCAGAATCCTAGAAGTGAGTGCTTCCTTAAATTTTGCACCCTAGGTGCCTCACTTGTCTCGCCTTAGTCCAGACCCTGGGTCTGGCTCACAAAACTGAGCATAGACCACTGGCTGGGCAGAGGGTGGTGTCTGAGTCAGTAAGAAACTGTGTGGCTGAAAAGCCTGTAGCCTTGGAATAGTGGAGTCCTGAGCTGGACCTTGGCAGATATGGGTTTCATTTTGTTTCACCAGACACGGACATTGTTCATAGATAAAAGGACAGATGCAGCAGAGCTCTGAGGCCAAAGGCAGATCAGAAATAAACTCAGCCTGCTCGGGAGATAGTGAGAAGCCTAGCCTGGTGGTGAAGGGGACCAGAGAAGAACGTATCTAGAAAGAAAAAGCCTGGGCCAGGTAAAGGGGACGACAAAGGCCAGGATAAGGAGCTTGCTTTTATTCTGTACATAATGGGGAGCTGTCAAAAGGTTTGGACCAGGAAAGTGATGGACTGAAATTGGAGCTCTTGGCAAATTGATCTGGCAGTGGTACCTCTGGTTATTTGGTTTATCTGTTGACTTTTGAGAGTAGGGTCTTGACTATTTTTGGTCATTAATGTATCTCCAGCATCTATCATTATGCTTGGTATGTGGAAACTTTTTGAATGAATGGATGGGTGGATGGATGGACAGATGGACGGACAGGTGGATCGATGGATATGAGGCTATATTAAGACAAGAGGCTGGGGAATCATGCCCTTTGCCCTGTAACTTGGTCCCCTCTCACTCTGACCCTGAGCTCAGCCTTATGACTTGCTTTGGCCAATGGGACAGTAACAAGTTGATGGAAGCAGAGGCTTGGGAAAGTGCTTGCATACTTGAACACCTGGGCTGGTGCACTGGAAAGAGAAACACATGGAAGAGTGCAGTTGTCCCAGCTGAGGACATCCTATATCAGCCAGTAGTCAGCTGATTATCAGATACTTAACGAGCTCCACCTAACCCAGAAGAACTGACCAGCCAAACCCAGCCATGACCAGCACAACTGCCCAGCCTCCCTATAGGCACATGACCTGTAACACATGGGGGTTGTTAGAAGCCATAGTTTTGGGGTGGTTTGCAACGTTGCATCATTATGGAAGAAGTTTTTGTTGTAGAAGAGGTAGAGATGCAGAAAGAGCGGTGCTGAGCTGCTGGCTGAGATAATCAGGCAGAATCAGTAAATTTTCAAGGTGACAGAAAATAGAAAGCTGAAGATGGGGAATCCACGTAAGAAGGGATTGGGAGGAGACAGGAGCCAGAGGAAGAGGGCAAGAGAAGGAGGACAGAGAAATAGAAGTTTGGTACAAGCCAAGGGAGGAAGAACTTTCAGGAGATGGATGGTATGCAGAGTTAGATGTGGAAAAGAGAGAGACTAGACAAACAAAAACGTTGGGAAAGTCAACAGATTTGACAAGTAGGACCCACTTGAGATCTTTTCCATTGTGATGCCTCCTCAGACTACACAGAAGGGTGACATCCAATTTTGCTAGTATGCAGACAAGCAGCTCCTCGTTTGCTTGAATGGAAAGCTAATATGAAATTATGTTATTACACGTTTCTGTGTGTCCCAATATATCTAAGTTGGTTATATGGCTTTTTCTGTTTCAATTCAATTCAAAAGAAATATTTATAGAGCATCTACTGGGAGAGAAAGTGCATCCAAAGAAAGATTTTGAGTAGTGTTTGTTGCTTCATCCCACAAAATGGCTAGACTTTGAGGGTATGTTTGAGATGAGCTGTCATGGGGCAAATGAGGGGACGCTTCAAAGAGATAGACCCTCCACTATGGTGGTCACCCATGTGACCAAGATATAATGGATATTCCATGTCAGAGTGAGGGGTGAGCCATGTACCACATGTAAACTTCCAAAGAGGTGCTCAAGATCCACCTGGACAACTGATCCCCAGTGAGGATATAAAGGGCCAAGAGTGGGCATTAAAGAGGAGGGTTTTAGGAGAGGGTTTTGAGGTGTGACTACCCCACTCCTTTCCCTGCACCCAAGTGACCAAGGCCTAGGAGAGAGTTTGTCACTTGAGATAACAAATCTAGTGAGGGGGCTTGAGTTGGACCATACAGGGATCATGTGTCCCTCAGTCTGGGCCTTGAGTCACCCCTGGGAGAGCGAGTGACCTCTTGCAAGGTAGGATGGGGGCTGCATTAGGAATTTCCAGCAACCCGCTCCAAGATGCCTCAGATATGGAATCCCCAAGTAGGATGTTGGCACTATTTTAAAAGGTATTCTGCCCAGGGTTGGGCTGCCCAGGTAAAAAGATTTCAACCCCAAAGACGTTATGGTGTGAATCCCTGGGAGAAGGAATTGAGATGGATTGGGGGCCAAGAGCCTAGAGAGAGGGGCATAGCAGAAGGAGCCTGATGAGAGATCCCAACGTAGAACCCACAAAAGTGCACACAGAGAAACAATCCACATCAAACATCTATAAGGCCGAGAGAGCCAAGGCACTTATAGTAGTGGTTGATAAGTAAGTGCCTCCTGATCGCTCTCCCTCGCTTCCTTTGCCCTCCCAAGCACTGCCCTGTGAGGAGCCTCAGCTACCAAAAGCTGGAGGTGGACAGACAAATGCTAGGCTGTAAGAAGAAAGGAGTTGGACCACACTCCATTAACCACCAAAGCAGTCAGCCCAATGGGCTTCACCTGCGGGTGTGGGCGTCTAAGCAAGTTTGCAGTTTTGGTTATTTGGGACTCTATATACAATGTAGAGGGTCCCTATGACTTTTGTTATCTACATGAGGATCAGGAAAAGGGTCACTCACACTAAACAGATTTAAAAGGACAGTGAAAGACAAAACTCAAGTGGCTTTTCACAAGGTGGAAACAATGTGAAGTGTCCATCAGTGGATGAATGGATAAACAAACTGTGGTTTATCCAGACAATGGAATATCCAGACAACGGAATATGTCATAAAAAGAAATGACCTTTGATATGTATTACAATATGGATGGACCTTGAAAACACCATGCTAACTGAAATAGACCAGACATGAAAAGACATATATTGTATGATTTCACTTATGTGAAGTACCCAGGGTAGTCAAATTCAGAGACAACAAATAGAGTAGTCGTTACCAGGGACTGAGAGGAAGGGGAATTGGGGAGTCATTTTTGAAAGGGTATAGAGTTTCAGTTTGGGAAAATGAAAAATCTGGAGATGGATGGTGGTTATGGTTGCACAACATTATGAGAATAATTGTAAATGCCACTGAATTATACACTTATGGTTAAAATGATAAATGTGAAAACAAAATGAAATGACGACCTACAGACTGGGAGAAAATATTTGCAAACGATGCAACTGACAAGGGCTTAATTTCCAAAACAGACAAAGAGCTCATACAACTCAATGACAAGAAAAACAAACAACCCAAGTAAAAAATGGGCAGAAAAACTAAATAGACATTTCTCCAAAGAAGACATACACGTGGCCAACAGGCACATGAAAAGATCCTCAACATCGCTAATTATTAGAGAGAAATGCAAATCCAAACTACAGTGAGGTACCACCTCACACGGGTCAGAATGGCCATCATCAGAAAGTCTACAAATAATAAACCCTGGAGCGGTTGCAGAGAAAGGGAACCCTTCTATGCTGTTGGTCAGAATGTAAATTGGCGCAGCCACTATGGAAAACAGTATGGAGTTTCCTTAAAAAACTAAAAATAGAGTTACCGTATGATCCTGCCAGCCCACACTTGGGCATATATACAGAAAAGACAAAAACTCTAATTTGAAAAGATACAGGCACCCAAATGTTCATAGCAGCACTATTTACAATAGCCAAGACATGGAAGCAACCTAAGTGTCCATTGACAGGTGAATGGATAAAGAAGAAGTGATGTATATATATAAAATGGCAGCAACAGGGATGGACCTAGACAATATCATACTAAGTGAAGTAAGTTAGATAGAAAAAGGCAAATATTACATGATATCACTTATATGTGGAATCTAAAAAATAGTAGAAATGAACTTATTTACAAAACAGGAACAGACTCCCAGACATAGAAAACAAACTTACGGCTACCAAAGGGGAAGGTGGGGAGAGGAATAAATTGGGAGTATGGGATTTACAGGTGCATACTACTATATATAAAATAGATAAACAATGAGGGTTTCCTGTATAGCATAGGAAACTATATTCAATATCTTGTAATAAACTATAGTGGAAAAGAATCAAAAAAGTGATTTGATTTTATATGTATATATAATCGAATCACTTTGCTGTATACCTGAAACTAACACATTACTGGAAATTAACTGTATTTCAATAAAAAGAATAATGAATATGTATATTTTACCACAATAAAGAAAAGTCAAGTGGTTTTTATGATTGGACCCAATGAATTCTTTGTGTCCAAAATAACTGATTATATCCACGGTGGGACTCTTGTATATTGATTCGCAAAGCTCCGGGGTAAGTAGGAGTGGGATTTATTTATTAATTATTGTTTATTCCCCTTAGCAAAGCTGGCTTCGTCAGTTTAAAGTAGATACAGCCCGACCTGGACAGGCATACCTCATTTTATTGTGCTTCCATTTATAGCACTTAGCTGATATTTCAGTTTTTAAAAATTGAAGGTTTGAGGCAACTCTGCATCAAGCAAGTCTAAGAGTATAATTTTTCCAACAGCATTTAATCACTTTGTGTCTCTCTGTCACATTTTGGTAATTCTTGCCATCTTTCAAACCTTTTCATTGTTATTATACTTGTGATGGTGATCTGTGATAAGTGATCTCTCACGTGACAGCTACAAAAATTTATGACTCTCTGAAGGCTCAGATGATGGCTAGCATTTTTTGGCAATAAAGTATTTTTTAGTGTGTGTACATTGTTTTTTAGACGTAATGCTATTGCACACTCAAGAGACTACAGCATACTGTAAACATAACTTTTGTATATGCACTGGGACACCAAAAAATTCATGTGACTCACTCTATTGCAATGTTTGATTTATTGTGATGGTCTGCAGCTGAGCCCTCAGTATCTCTGAGGTCTGCCTGTATAGATACTGCCTTTAGGTAATTGGGTCAGTGGAGTATATCTGATGGCTTGAGACTCCCGAGAAGTTTCCTTTACCTCCATGTGGGACACAATTAAAATAGTACTTATTACTTGATAGGCATTTACTAAATCTTTATTATTTCTATGATAATTGGAAGAAATCAGAAGACCACCCAGAAAAATGATTCTTCAGAAAGTTTCTGACTTTGGCTGCACCTTACATGGTAGTCTATACTTTTTCCTTGCTTATAGAAGAATCTGGAGTTCTATCTTAAGTTGAGAAAAGTGAAATATAAGATTTTTTTTCCAGGATAGGTTATCTTGTAATACATTTTGTTTCAAAAATTAGATAGACCCACACACTCAGATAAGCATGTGTGCATGTGTGCTTGCACACACACACACACACACACACACACACACACTTGAATCCAGGGTACTGATTTCACTTTATGATCTGTCCTTACTTGGCCACCAATGTGCGAGCAAACTCAAACATTATCTTTCGATGTTCCCTGTTCCTGTAACTAGTAGACCACACAGAGGGCAGACCTAGAGGAGATATAACTGATTCAATGATGAGCCAATGATTTATCTTTTTGTGCAGCATCTAAACATGCAGACGTTACCTTGTTTGATGCCTGAACTATAAATACGTTGCTACTTGTGATTAATCCTACACAATACCTATCTTCTCCTTGGATCTCCTCAAGGATTCACCAACAGCCTCTTGGGCTTCTAGCTCCCAGGTCAATAAGATGAACCTACAAAAACATGCTGATTAAATTGTTTTATCCTTTGGATTGGTGTGCCCCCCAGTACTCCCTTTTCAGATATGCCAGTGGAAATTGACAGTAAAAGATGGAGGAATGACTCCATGTTGACAATTATGCTCCCTGTGCCATGCTGTCCCTGGACTACCTGGGACCCGGTTATTACGGTGATGAGAAGGAAGTGATGGGTTCTTCTAGATTCAGAACGCTTCACCTATTGAAATAGGTACCTTTTAACTCCAAGATTTCCATCATTATTCATATCTCTCACCCCGTGAGTAAATAAAATTTAGCTCATTCTCTCTTTTAGGGTGGACTGAAAACATCTGGAACAATTAGGTGGTTTCACTGTGCTTCAAGCCCTAACCTTATCGGAGAAACATATTTTTGGCTTATCGCTTACTTTCAAGTTCAAGTTCATTGCTACGCTTCTGTGATGCAATCTGATAGGGTTGCCAGATTTAGCAAAACAAAACAAAAAAGATGCATTGTTATCTTTGAATTAAAGAGGAAAAAATGCATAAGTATCTAATATGTCCCAACTATTGCATGGGACATACTTCTAGTAAAGAACTATTCACTGTTTAACCGACATTCAGATTTAACTGGGTGTCCTGTATTTTACCTGGCAGTCCTCACTGATGGTCAAGATGTGAGATATGGATCTATATACATATCATCTAAGAAGCAGGAAGCTTTTGGGAGTAAATTTAAGCATACAGGAGAAGATAATAGAATATGCCAGTGGACTTCAAGCTCAGCAGGCTAAGGTGGATTTTTGTTTTCCCCTTTCTTGCAGCCCTTTCAAGGCCCAGGAGGAGTATTTAAAACCAAGCTCACCTTGCCAGTGGTTTGTCCAACAGTAAAGAAACAATGGCCAAAGGGACCATTTACCTTGTTTTTTTCCATGCTGGACTCACCTGCTTTCTTGTCCAGGAGGACTCATTGTGGCATTGCTCTTCTCTATTCCTTTTCCAAAGGAGAACCCAGGCGTACTAATTGCTATGTGGCAGCCCCACTAAATGGAGATGGACGACAGCTGCGGGCAAGGCACATTCTACAAGGAGAGGTTTGGGTCTCCACTGTAGTCGGCCTCATAATCTTGCACGCTTCCATCTGCACTAACTTTTGTTTTTGGTCTTAAGCAATAGAGCTGAAAACATAAACACCTCCGTGCGCTTGCCCTTATCATTTTCCTTTTATGCTGGTTTAGGAAATACACCTGAGAGACCAAAGGCACACAATGAACCAAGCAATTACCAACCACCATAAGCGGGCTGCAAATGCTCGAAAAACAAAAGCCATCTTTAGGAGGTTGGGGCTGCTGCGGGCTCCTGACCTTCCTCGTGGCGCTGGGGGCCCCTTGCAGTGGCCAGGCTCCGGATCTGAGTCTAGGACTCCCTCCCACTTCTGTCCTGGGACAGCTGACTTCAGTGTTGCCAAAGGTGGGGAACTTAGGAAGATATTTTCCTGATTTATTTTGAGTAAACAACTGGTACAGATCATGCACAGTGCTGGGAAAACTTTAATAAAGGGGAAGAAGCAGGACATAACTAGTCGTCTATGAAACACTTAATTGTGAAATTGTTAAAAGGAAAAATGGATCTCTTTTTTTTTCCCCAAGGTATGACTTTGACAGAAAAATCCCAAAAGGACATTAGGAAGTGGACGGGGAGAGGTGAGGGGTGCAGACGGGGGATTGAAAACATCATCTCCATTTCACAGCTCAGGGACTGAAATTTCTATTCATTCAACAAGCCTTTATTCAGCACATTCTGTGTGCCAGGCACCGCTGTAGTGAGCAAAATAGACAAAAATGCCTGTCCCATTGAAGTCCTGGGGCAAGGCAGTCTAGAATAGAGGTTATGGATGTGAACTTTGGGGCTACACTGCCTGAGTTTGCCTCCCAGCTCAGCCACTTACTAGCTCTGCGTCCTTGGGCAAGCAACCTAACTAACCTGTGACCTGGCTTTCTCATCTGAAAAATGGGGATAATATCATTACTCCCTTCATATGGCTGTTGTGAGATGACAGTAATAATATTTCTTACCTCACAGGGTATTGTGAGGACTACATGGGTTAATGCCTATGGAGCACTTAGAAGAACCCTTGGCACACGCTAAGTACGGGGTACTTATCAGCCCTTACTTGGTGGTATCGTTGAGTCGCTATTCAATGCTAATTAATGTGTTATCTGTGGGACGTGTTGCAAAAATGATGGAGGAAGGGAGAAGCTAGTACCTCTCAAACCTATTAGCGGAAGGCTGGGCAGATGGGCTTTTATGCTCATGCGCCCTCCTACGATAGTAAATGGTTTAAGGAATTGTTTTTATTTGCCACATTCTTGGTTGGTCCCGAGATGTCAAAAGCATTTCTTTGATTTATTTATTTATTTATTATTTTAATTGAAGTATAGTTAATTTACAGTGTTGTGTTGGTTTCAGGTGCACAGCAAAGTGAATCAGTTATATGTGTGTGTATATATATATATATACTTTTTCAGATTCTCTTCCATTATAGGTTATTATGAGATATTAAGTATAGTTCCCTGTGCTATACAATAAAAAGAATTTCTTCCTTTAAGTAATTCTTTAAAAATTATCAGAATTGCATCAGTGATATGAGCCATCTTTCAGAACATGTAGAAAGCACATTTACCACCACCAAACTAGAAATCAGAGTTATCCTATTGGATGGTTAGACCGGATTCTTGTCAAGAGTGTTCTCTGGGTTCCTTGGTGCCTCACCATCACATGTCCCATCCTTCACAGCTCCGTCTGCCCTGAGCCTGGCAGCGTCTTGGCTGGGGCTGCTTTTCAGCAGACAAAGGGCAGAGCCACAGCCAATGTGTAGCTGGCAAGCAACGTGGGCAAGAACTCAGTCTCTGTGGTCGTAAACCACTGAGATTTGGGTAGTTTGGGGCAATAATCTAGTCCATCCTGACTGATATATTGGCTCCAACCAATACTCAACCTAACTCATGGTTTTCTCTCTTTCTCTGAAGTCAACTATGGCTTTTTTGTTAGTTGGTTGATTATTATAGAAAGAGTATAAGTTTCATGTACTAAAAAGTAAGGGTTGCATCCAGAACCACTCTTGTCTCCTTACTAAATTATTATGGCTCCACCACTCATGCATTGATCTAAGTGCACCATTCTTTCACTTATTCACTTAACAGACCTTTTGATAACACCCAGTCTATGTTACTTTCTGGGCTAAGTGCTGGGAGAAGCAGAGAGACAGTTCAGAAATGCATAAGGCAGGGCTCCTGTCCTCAGGTGCTTATCAAGAGTGGAAACAATTTGTTTTAAGACATGTAGAATTCTAGACATTTATTATATGCTGTGTGAAGTAACGCTATATTTGGCTTTTACCACCTACCCTCCACTTCAAGCCCTAGGCCCTAGTTACAATATTTTATGAGCTGGTATTGGCTTAGTGGTGCCCTAACTAGTAACCTTTATAAGGGTTACAACCTAAATCACACCCCTCCCTCCTTAGCTTTCCAAGATAAACACTGCCTTTAATAAAAATAATCTCTTCCCAAGTGTCCCCTCTATCTCCTCAATACTGTTATTTACCTCTTATTGGCTATTCACACCTCAGTAACTTTTCTCTTCTGGGCAGATATCTAGGGTAACCAAAACCTCTCCAGGTTTCACCACCGTGTTATTTTTTTGGAGAAGAAGATAAATTTTTTCCTTCCAAAAAACATTCAGGTGATAAACACTGCAAACATATTTCTGATTGACATTAGTGTCGGGCTAGAACTTTCTAGATCACGGGTTCAGTCTTCTATTTCTTTTCCCTTGTCATCCACTTGCACTTGGAATGTTATACACACTGGGGTCCAGGAATAGGGGAGTAAAATTCCTTAAGCTGTCACTTTTTCCAGGATCCTGGGTATATCACGTATGTTATTAACTGCCAAATGACTCTGCTTTTAATAAGTTCTAAAATCTTTTCATAGGTCTAAACTCTAAAACAAAGAAACCTAACATTTCATGTAAAGATCGACAATTGGAGTTTTGCATCTCAACCAAAGTAAGGAGCTAGACTAAACAGATATAAAGTAATAATAATAACAAGAAATAATTTTTTTCTCTGGTGACCATATTTTCACTTGGAAAGTTTTCTTTGTATGAACAGAAAAGGAAAGAAATGATTCTATTTATTTTAATTGTCAAATTAATAACCTTCGATAACTTAAAAAAATCTCCCTTTATAAAAAAATGAAAAATGAAGAAATAATAGGAAAACACTTGATATGTCTTTGACACATCATGACATGTGACATGTGACGTCTAGATTTCATCAACAATGGAATTCATTGAGTTTACTAATTAGACTAGCAACTGTCATTAGTTGACCCCCCTTGCTAAGTGCTTTACACTCATTTAATTCTTACAACCCCATATTTATCCCCATTTTACAGATGGGAAAACTGAGGTATAAAGAGACTAAGTAATTTCCAAGACCGCACAGATAGAAAGTGGGGGAGCCAGGGTTTCAAACCTAGGTAGTCTGACTCCAAATGCTGCACACGTCCTCACTACATAATGGTGCTTGGAGTATTCCATGCCTTCATCCTTACTCTTTGTTTTTATTCTTAACCCAAGAATCAGCTAAGATTAGGAAAGAGAAGATTTGCTTCAACAGGAATTCAAATTTTACATGCTTTGTAGATTGGCGCTGGGATCTTTTGCTTGAGGTTAGTAGAAATATTTTCACTCAAGTTCAGAGGGTTTGTAGGAGGTAGTTTCCAAATTTTATTGTCTTTCTTGTCTCCACAATATGAGTTATTTATAAGATGTTCAATTATACTACAAAGAGGTCATATGTTCCCTTTGGAGATTAAAATAACATTTTTTTCAGGAATAACATAAGTTGACCATGCCTAGGCCTGCAAGTGTCCTTGTTTTTGTAAAACATAGGATGCATTTAGGTCATTTTAGATCTTGTTCAACAAGGGAAGGGGATGATTTAGGAGTTAACTAGATTGTCTGTGAGGTCATTCAAAATGACCATGAAATCTTTCCTTCCTCCAAGTACCATGGGCATTTTTTAACCACTCATGCAATTAATATTGTGTACCACCCTAGCTACCAATGCCCACACCTTATCTTCCCTGACAGACTGTAATACTTGGAGTGCAAAGGGCCTGTCTCAATCATTGCTATGGTACCTTTAGGATTTAGAAAGTGGTAGGGGCCCATCACTTTTTGTTGACCAGTGTGTCCATTATCTATTGCTAAAATCATGCTGAATTTAAAATATCCTCCAATCCTGAGTGCATTTAACAATGAACATTTATCAACGTTCTTGGGTCTGTGAGTCAGCGGGGCTCACTCATGCATCTTCTGTCGGCTGCAGGTTGGGTGGTCAGCTCTACTCACCTTGGCTGGGCTCTCTTACTGGTTGGGAGTTGGCTGGGTTAGCCAGACTGTCTTCTACATGGTCTCCTGTCCTCCAGGACACCAGCCTAGGCAGTTTCTCATGGAGGTAGAAGGGACAGAAAGCGAGCAGAAATACATATTGCCTCTAGAGGTCTAAGCTGGGAAATGACAAGCAGTCAATTCTACTATATTCTATTGGCCAAAGCAAGTGACCAGGCCAGGCACCATTCAAGGGGTGGGGAAGTAGGCTGCATCTCTTGATGGGAAGAGCCGCAGAGTCACATTATAAAGGATGGGTCCACAGGATGGGTGAAGAATTGTGGCCATCTTAGAAATCAATCTGCCACAACTAGAATAAATAAATGAAAATGAATGGTGTCATGAAATGGGAAGAAGGGCAAGGGTGGAGCAGCTGATTCAAAGTCCCTGCCCTTTCCATAGATGCTGGATCACGAACATGTCATATCTCATCATGTCATGTCATGTCCTTAATCACAGTTCCTCATCTCCTCAAGGTTGTTAGGGGAATCCAATGGAACAACACACACCAAATTGCTTCGTAAATTATAAGTCTCAATGCATGTGTGAATCATCATTGCTGTTATCTTATTTGAGGCTGAGAAGCCTTCCGACAATTCAAGTTATTAACAAATTCTGAAGAGCACCCACAAAGAATGTGTAAACCTCTTTAAGGAGCATTTTTTCACTTTCTTCCAGGCCTGGATCTGATGCCTCCTGAGAATCAGGGATGGTCCTACATAGTGTACAAGGTGTCAACAGGAGCCCACCTGAAATGCAGAAAATTTCTACATCTGCTGCTGCAAGCCTCGCCTTCCAAAGTATAGACATGTGCTCCTGCCCTGGGCGGCTCCCACCCTGAAGGAGGGCGGCATACAGAACATCCGACTTCTCTATTTGTTTCTGCTTGAAGGATTAACAAGCTCTTAAAAAAAAATAAAGTCACAACTTCTCCTCTTCCAGATTTTGTGTCACAGACTGATGGGGCCTTCCCTCTTTATTGCTGTCTAGGATGATTTTTATGGACTTTGTTGATGTGAGAAATAGTCTCTGGTGATATTGAAAACAGTTGTCCCTCGGTATCCGCAGAGGATTGGTTCCAGGAGCCCCCATGGATACCAAAATCCACGGATGCTCAAGTCTCTTATGAAATGGTCCAGTTCAATGAATACAGTCCGCCCTATCTATGGGCGATTACAAAATCCAAGGATACAGATACAGAGCGCTGGGCCGATTGTATCTGAATGGATGGATTTCCCCCTCTTATGTCATCCCTTGTGATTAAAATAGAGACGCATTTTGCATAAATGACTTTTAGGGAGTCTCTTACATACCCCAGGGGTCTGTCCCTGTTCATGAGCCAAGTGTGAATGCAAATATTTGACACATCGCAAGAAATGACATTTAGGGGAAAGAAGACCAACAATGATTTCATATGTGTAGGGAACGGCCCCCATTGTACTTTCCCAACTAAGTTGCCTCTTAGTCTGCAACTGAGGCCCCTTAAGAGGCTCCATGGGCATTTATAGTGCCTGAGAGCACGTGGGACCCCAAAGCAAAAGACCTCGCCAGCCTGAGAGAGAGGTTAGAGAGAATTTGTCACTCTTCTGGATTCTCCAAAAGATTTATCACTGCCTGTATAAATCCTAAATCCCAAATTAGCTTAAATGGCATTACACCTTGTATGTAAAACGATAGGACATGCAAACCCACGTTTTTTTTTTCCCCCTCTTCTTGGCATTGACATAACTCACACACTATATGAAGTTCAACCTGCCATTCATTTATAACCAGACCCAAAGGCAAAGGCTGTACCATTTCTGCACATACAATCATTAATTCCTTTGAAATGGAGCAGCTTCACTTGCTGGGACTGACTTAAGCTAGAAGGGGGAAAAACAAGGATGGCTTTTGCCTTCCTAATGTACAAGCCACTTACCTTTTCCTAGCTCCCTGTCTCTCTCCTGTCTTGGCAGAGGGGCTAGAGTTTAGAAGGTGGCCTTGGAGGAGTGGGTCATTCTCTTGATTTCCTTGGAGCGCCATCGTGCTGTCAGGGTGAACTGTCTGCTGGGAGGGTGGTAGGGTCTCTGGGGGGGATCCCAGAGCTGAACTATCTGGCCAACAGCAGCAGCGAAGTAGTGGAGGAAAGACAGCAATGTCCTTTTTTCATTAAATGTATTTATAAACATACTGAACGTGAAACATTTTTCCTTTCTTCACAGTGATGGATGATTATATGTCTATGAAATGTTTTCATTTATTTGGCGCCAGGGTAATCAAAATCAGTTGAAACTGTCCCACTGAAGGGAAAGAAAACAAGTAGGCGTGGGACAGCCTGTGTTCCTTCCCTCCTGCTCTGCAAGGGTAGTAGCTGGCAGAAGGGCTGGCTTTGCAAGGAGCACGCTCTCCAACTGGTAATTACTCCCAGTTGTGCTCAGGGCTGCCATCCACAGAGGCTGCAGCTCTGCAGGACGTTCAAAGCCATCGTGTCCTCTCTGGGAGCAGTGTGGGAGCGTTGGGGCCAGCCTGTGCGTGACTCTGTTTAGGCTGAGAAAGAGCTGGTCCCAGGAAACCTTTGTGAATGAAACTCTCGTGCTTTCATGTCTGCCCTGGCCCATGTTCTGGGTCAGCCGTCCTGATCCCCAACATCCTGTTTAAACTTGGTTTTCCACTACACACAGACAAAACGATTTCTACTTTAGGCTCGCAATGGTCGCGCAAAGACAGGCAAGGGAGATTAGGTAGGGAAGCCGGGTGGGGTTGACCTGCCAGTGAGAAAAATACAGGAAGCAGATGCCCGATTCCTGCTTTTGGTGGGGTTCCTTGGACGGCTAAGGAACTCCCATCTTTGTTTTACAAAACCAAGTTTGTTTGTAAAGGCCACTTTTCTGGTGAGCTTATCCAGCCTAAACCACGGAAGGGTTTTGCTCACTTCTGGTTAACTCTGTGCTTTATGGTTTGTGATACAGACCAGTTGAGAAGCACGAGGGTTAAGCTCTTCAGTGGGTAAAGAGCAAATGATTTCCCTGATTTCCAATCATCACCTTTCAAGGAAATAATTTGAATACTAGAGCAAGGAAGGGACTTTCACTTCTTGAATAGAGGTCAGAATTTTAAGTGAATTAAGAGGATCTCTTTATAGTTGTTTTCTTATTAAAACAGGCAGAGTCCTGAGTGATGGTTTCAAAGCAGGCTCAGAAAGGGATGACACTCGCTTCCTGGCTCCAAATTAACAAGATGCAGAAGGGCTTGGAGAGGGTCCTTTCAGAACTTACCTATATCTAGTTAAAAATATTATAATCGCAGCTACAGTGTAGAAACCACTGTCCTATATAAACACGTTGCATTTATTTTGTAGTCGTTAGCTATAGAAAATTAGTGACCTATCCTAGGGTTCTTAAAATTCTGACATTGGAATTCCCAAATTCTTCACCTTAGGGAAGATAATTACTCGATATACTTCACCTACAAGGGAGCAAAGATTTTACCTTTGTGCTGTGCCAGGGCATGAAGTTGGCATTTGTAAGTAAGAGATCTGAATAAAAATTATAAAATTAAAAATTTCTGAGCAAGGGACATCTTTTCCATAAGGAGCAAGGGACAAAAGTGACCATTGAATAACCAGTAGAATTTCCTGTTATTTTCGTAAATTCCCATGTTTAGCTGTGAACTTTGGAGGTGTCCAGTTTCTAAAAGTAAATCTCAAATAACACAGTGCATTACTGAAGATATTTTAAATTGCTTCTGGAACACTGGGGCAGTTTGAAAAGACAAATATAGGCGTGGCAGAAGGTTTTGAATGTCTCATGTTATCTTTCCATAATTAAAAATTAACCACTATGATTAAAAAATATATTGGTAATACTTATAAAAGAAGGTGTGAGAAGGAGACTCTTTTACCCAAAAAGAGATGGTTTGAAAAATGCTGGGGGTGGCGACCCTGACTTCAAATGTTTAGCTCTTCAATTACTTGATGTGAAATCTGTTACTTTACTAAGAGAGGAACTGATTAATTCAGAAACTGGCAGCAACCAACTTCCTCCCAGTGAGTTAAGATGACATCATCCCAAAGGTCCAATGGTAAGCTAAATACAATTTTGAAATAGCCAGTCCCATTGGCTGAGATGAAGTGGCCACAGACAACCACTATCACCCATTCTTCATCATCCAGCCCCATGGCCTAAGCCTTCAGGAAGCATCAGGGTGAGCAAAACCAGGGGCATCCAGCCAAGTCTTAAACAAATCCCTGAGACGCCTTTATCTCTGGATGAATAGATCATGTTAAGGGTTTCTGTAGCAGAAATGGACCCCATAGACAGCATAACTTTGGTGTCTTTTTATGTAATATTTTTCCTTCCTAGACAGAGCCCACTGATTTATTTTAGAATGAGCATTTTCTATTTTTATAGATGTCTTTTCCATTTTACTTAGAATCTTATCTGAAGTGTGAACAAATCCTCAAATGTTTAGTATGAACTGAGAAGAAAGAGCCCCTTAATCAGAGTTCAGTTAACTGGTTTTGTTTGCCAGCAGATTACATATTTCAGAAAGACAACCAGCTGCCCCTCCTGCTTGGTTAGTTCCCAGTGGGTTCCAATCCCTTCATTTCTGCCTGTAGCTTCTTCCAGGTTCAGCCAAATATACATCCTTCCCCCCGTTTGCCATCAATCATTCTTACTGTAGAATATTCAGTTTATTTAAATATACACAAGACCTCATACACACAGTCACTTCTATTCAGAACAGGCTATATAATTTGTGAGACCCAGTGCAAAGTGAAAATGTTGGTCCCTTGTTATAAAGAATTTCAAGATGGCAACAAACTTATTAAGAATTTCAAGATGGCTGCAACAGAATTTCAAGAGCATTAAACCAAGAGCGAAGCCTTTCTGAGATGAATCCTTGTAAGACCACATGGGTTGCATGTCCCTGTCGCCAGCCCCAACTGCATTAGTAATTACACTCACTCATGTCTCCTTACAAATAGCCAGCAAAGAACATGCGTGGAGCAATTGAACGTTTACTTTGTGCTAAAATTTCCTTTCAGCCCAACACCAATTGCCCATAATGCAGTCATAGTATGTTTGTAATGAAAACTGATTTCTTACATTAGATTTCTAGCACTTTTACATGTATTTTCTCCTTTGATCTTAAGAAGTTCTTATTATTCCCAATTTGCCAATATGCAAACAGACAAAGTCACTTCCCCAAGGCCACACTCAATAATTTTTCCTGATTATAAGTGTACTATATAGAACGTTTGAAAACTATGGGGAGAAAGAGAACATTCATTACTCATAAAGTACCATCAATTAGAGAAAACCACTATTAAAGCTTTGGTATGTATGCTTCCATTTTTCTATAATTTCTAAAGTAAGAATTTTTATAGGTCCTTGTATATTTTCCAGTGTAAATGGGGGTCATATCATCTATACTGCTTAATAACATTTTTGACTCAGTAATATGTCCCAGGCCTCACCCACTTTATTAAACACTCTTATGAAAAATTATTTTTAATGGCTACATACTATTGCATCATGGTTGGTAAAGAATCCACTTAGGAATAAATGAGAAATGGTAAACAGAGAAAAGATGACACAATTAGTGCTAATTCCTTTTCATACTATAACTCTTTTACTCCTCGCAACTGCCTTATAAGCAAGACGTTATCTCCATTTCACAGGTAAAGAAACTGAGACACCAAGGGTTTAATTAATTAGCTATAAGTCACACATTTATTAGGGCAAAGCTGGAATGAAGGCAAAGCTTATATTCAAATCATTCTGCAATGACAATGATACATAATTTATTATTCTATTCTGAAAAAAGTCCCTGAGTTAGCTCATCATTTAGAGCCTTGGAGATGTTTCAGGGGTGGCAGGTTCTCTGCTATTGGGAAAAGGCAGCCAGGGGAGTCCATGGAACTGAAAGGCTTCTGGAGATACTGAGAAATAATGACCAAGAACAACCTCTGGGCCAAAGAACTATCACTGCAGAAGTTATCTCCTGGTTAATGGGAATTCTTTTGGTCACAGAAAGTCATATTCACACATTAGGAAAAACTAGCAAAGAAGGCTGTATACTCATGAAGAACAAATCTAGGAGTGGGGGTGGTGGAGGGTAGATTGGTTTCCACCTTAAGAAAGTAGCATTTGGGGTGCTATGTGTCTGTTGGACTGTGTTTTTACCCTCTAAGTGAGAATTCAGGACAATTTCAGAAAAAAAATATATGTTCCTAAAAGTTCTCAGAAGAGATCACTTGAAAGAGATTTCCCTGGTGTAATGGTATTTTCTTGCATCACTTGCCCCCAACCCCGCCTGGCTTAGTCAGCTAGTTTCTCACTGGCATCCTTAGTTCCAGGAGCTTGGTCTCAGAGGGAAATGGAAAAGATTCCTAGCATGTACATTAGATCAAAAAAAATTGATGATGAGTAAGAGTAGCCTACTACCCCTCTCATCTTGACTACAGAATCTCCCCCAAAAGGGAAAGCAATTAGTGGGGAAAGTTTCCTGTGTCTGCTGTAACAAAGTACTACAGATTGCATGGCTTGAAACAAGAGAAATGTACTCTCCTCCCATTTCTGGAGGCCGGAAGTCTGAAATCAAGGTGCAGATGGGGCCATATACCCTCTGACAGTTCCAGAGGAGGATGCTTCCTGCCTCTTCCAGCCTCTGGTGGCTCCAGGTGTCCCTTAGCTTGAGGCTGTGCCACCCTAGTCTCTGCCTCTGTCTTACATGGCCTTCTCATGTCTGTGTCTTCTCCTTGTATGTCTTCTCTTTGAGTATTTTTAAGGACCCTTGTCATTGGATTTAGGGTCCACTTGGATAATCTAGGTGATCTTATCTGGAGATCCTTAATTACATCTGTAAAGATCCTTTTTCCAAACAAGTTTACATTCACAGGTTCTGTGAATGGGGTTAGCTCATGGATGTATGTATATTTTGGGGGGCCACCATTGACCCTCTCCAGTGTCAGAGCTTAGATGTTGATGTGTCCCTGAGAAAGAGCTACTGAGCCCTCCTGGTTTAGACCTTGTGTAGGGCCTTCTTCCCTGGACAAAGCTCTGGGATGGAAGGAAGAGCTCAGAGCCAAAGAGCTGTTTAGGTTACCTAGGCAGACAGGTCTCTCTAGCTGTCTCTGAACTCCTGAGTTCTAGATTCAGCAAAATGATGTCTGTGGGTCTCAGAGGGGCTTGGAGACAGTTGAGAAAGAGGAAGCCATGTCGAAAGAGACCACCCACCTGTGTGGCAAAGGAGTTGTACGGCCAGGTGGGATGATGGGCACCTCAGTAGATTCAAGCCTAGAGATAGAAGATTACCAAAAACCCAGGTCCCACTTTTCCACCCTGAGTGGGCATGGCGTAGCCCGGAGCTTTGACTCTGGGCAAGAAGGTGCTACTGAGTTGGAGGAGATGAGCATTCTGACCCAGTGATTCTGAACGGAGAGTCAGAATAGAAATTGAAGATGTACTTTTCTTAATGTATTTGTCAGCGTTCTTCAGAAAAACAACCATTAGAGGAGAAAGATTTATTTTAAGGAATTAGTTTATTCAATTGTGAACCTGGCATGTCTGGAATCTATAGGGCAGGTCAGCAGGCTGGAAATTCACCTGAGAGTTGAGGTCACTGTCTTGAGTCCGAATTCCACAGGGTAACAGGCTGGAAACTCTAGCAGGGTTTCTATGTTGTAGTCTTGAGAATTCCTTCCGCTTTGGAGACCCTCAGTTTTTGCTCCCAAGACCTTCAACTGGTTGAATGGAGCTCACGCACATTATGGAGGATAACCTGCTTTACTTGAAGACTACTGATTTAAATGTTAATTACATCTAAAAGATACCTCCCCAACCACAGCTAGCCTGGTGTTTGACTAAACAACTGGGCACCGTAGCCTTAGTCAAGTTGACGCATAAAATTAACTGTCACATTTATACACTGGAGCATGTGGACTTGAAATTCTGACTTGTTCTTCAAATACTCCTGAGCACCTAGTAAGTGTCAGGCATTGTGCTAAGTGCTAGAGATATTGCAGTGGACAGAACAGCTGTGACCTCTGATGCCACAGAGTTTACCATCGACCCATCAATGTAGACCAAACCAAGGCGGCAGTTACAGCACCTGAAGGTGTGTAGAGGTGTCGAGAACAACCCGAGGGGTCTTGATTGACATCTGTGATGCCTGGAAAAGTTTCCTCCAGGCTTGGAGGAAAATAGGTGTGAACCAGGGGAAGTGAGGAAGGTAAAGAAAGGAGGAGTATCACAGGTAGAGATGAAACTTAGAGTAAAAGAAAAGCAAGAGGTGTTTGAGAAACTGAAATAAATTCATTATGGGGAAAGAATGTGAGGCTCGTAGTGCTGGTGAGATGAAGTTAGAGGGGTGAGCTTGGGGGCTGATTACCCTTCACCTCTTCTGAGGTGTTGTAGAAGTCACAGCTTAGCTTAAGAGCACTGGGGAGCCACTGAAGTGCGTTGAGCTGGGGGGTGGCATGATCAGACTTCCCTTCTGAGAAGAGAGCACTGGCTCATGGTGGGGGTCAGGCCTTGGTGGTTGAAGGATCCCAGCGAGATGTGATAATGGCCAAAGTTAGGGTATGACAGGGGGTGGACAGCACAAAGTATTTGTAAGAGGACAAGTCAACCAAGATGGTATTTGTCCCATTTACAGATCGCTGTTGGAGCTCATCAGGCAGAAATAAACTCTCAAATTTCTTATTTCATGTGGGGATGGAATTTGAAAGCCTTACAAGTAGCTTATCATTTCTGATTATCTTTCTACCAGCCTTTCCTCTCCTCTCCCCATCCTTAATTCTTGTGTTTAGAATTAGATACTGATCTTTCTTTTTCAAATGTTTGATGTCTAATTCAGAGTAAAGTTTCTTTTTATTTAAAGCATGTCTTGTAAATTAACTTATCACAAAAGGGAAGAGAAGTAGATGATCATGTCAATGTGAAATGTGCCACATGCTTAAATCTTTGCAGGACTGCGCACACCCTCAGCCGAACCCCTTCCCTACTCCCACCCCTCCTCAGGCGCTGAAATCTTCCCAGCTTACCTCTCTTTGGCAGCCCCTTGCCTCTCATTTAGAAGATGAAAATTGGAGTGAATTGTAATTGAATGTTATTAACCCTTGCATATTAAAGTGAACATGAGATCAGATTGTCGGTTTTCCCAAACTCTACATCATTTTGTATTAGATTACTTTCCTCATGCCAGGATGTAGAGCTCACATGAACCCAAAGTGGAAGGAATCTTCAGATTTTGCCAAGTCTATAATATGGAGGGAAAAAAATCTAGGTGAGGTGCATCTGAACGTGAATGAACCCCCAGCTCTGCCTTGGCAGCAGGATGAAATGAACTCAGCTCGTACTTGGCCTTTGGGTTGCTGATGTCCTGAACCACACCTCCTGAGCAGTCCGAATTCTACCAAACCAGAAACACATTTTGCCAGATGCTTTCCCCACTCACTTCCAATGTGTGCGCTTGTGTGCAATGGAATCCATATGTTTCTTATCCATTTACACTTAAATCATCAAGATGTTACTCAATGATGCTTCTGTGATTTCCAGATCTTTTCAGTTCTTTTTTTAATTTGAAAAAGTAAAATCATATTTTGCAAAGTGTAGACCTGAAACCACAAATTTGTACAATGAAGAAATATGTGTGTTTGCTGTTTTCTTTCTTTCCTCTTCCAAGTTTCAAAGGGGGCATTGCCAACTTGCAAACACATGAATTCCAGAAGCATCCACACCAACTGCATGGATGAGTCTCCATCTTCTATTACTGCCATATTCCCTCACCATGGGCAATGTGTGTGTGTATGTGGCGGGGGGTAGGGCAGGGAGGTAGATGAAGAGAGAATGATTTATAGAGAAATTGATAAGAAGGAGGAAAAGGAAGGAAGATACCAAGGAAGTGTGGAAGGGAAGACTTTAAAATTTTGGAACATATGGGAAATCGATATATTCAGAGGTAAAGGAAGAGAACATACATGTAACAGGAACAGGTTAAGGTGGTCAACTACTTAATCATCCACTTGTTAAAAAGATATTTGTATAGTGCCTTCTATGTACCGAACTGTGGCAAAATAAAGATGGGCGCGAATTCTTTGGCACGTCCCCATCAAGAAGTGGGCATGTTGCTTCTCTATTTGACTATGAGGTAGCCTGTGGTTACTTTGATGAATGGAGCTTTGTGAAAGTGATGCTATGTCAGTTCTGGACCTAGCCTTTACGAGGACTGGCACCTTCTGCCTTGGCCTCTGGAACCTAGCCACCATGCTGCAGCCATGTGTGAACCAGTTGACAACCCCAGCCATGCTCCGTGGTGACAGCCAGCATCAGCTACCAGCCTTGGGAGTGTGCCATCTTGGACTCCCAGCCCATTCAAGCCTTCAGATACAAAGATTGCATCAGCATTTCATCAGCTCCTTCTTTGGAGCCAAAAAGTTGTTTTTCTATAAAACTTTTGTTAACATTAGCCATCAGAAGTATTTGCTTATGCTGTGGTGTCTTTAAGATGAATCTTTAAAAATTTCATGCCATCACTGGCATGCACAAATGATGTATATTTTTCCAGGTTATGAAGCTTTTCCTTTTAATGACTTGATGTCCAAGTAACAATCATTGCCTTCCTAGAAGCCTTTCTCAATTGCACCACGGTGACTCTATTCAAGATATCATCGCCAGTTTCTATGAGTATGACCCTTGCATTCAATATCTAGCTACTATCTGTTGACCTATCTATCTATCTACTCATGCATCTCAAATCTCAAATTTTAAACATATCTCATATATGTAATACGCACATACATATATTAACACTTTATATTTTAATTTCATTGTTCCTTGAATGGGTTAATAAATTCAGTTATTTTAGTTTTTGATTCATTTTTCTGGAAACTAGCTTTGTTTTGTCCTCCAGATTCATTTTCTTGGATTTTGATGTAAGTCTGGAGGGAATATATAAGTAACTTCTGAAATACTGACATCCCTCACCTACGTTGCTTCCTATAATCTTCCTCTTTTTCAACTGTTTTTGAAGGATAATAATAATGATAGCTGCCATTTTTGAATATTAGTTCCAGAAACTATGCTAATGAGGTAACATGTTCTCTCACTTAATTCTCGTAACAACCCCTAGAGGTTGGTATTGTTTTTCTCATTTTACTGTTCAGGAAGCAGAGACTTAGAGAAATTTAGAAACTTGCTCAGGGTCACACAGCTAATGATAACATCAGGGTTTGAATCCATATTTATCTGATTCCAAATCAATGAGATCATAATATCCTGCCTTCCTGTCTTCTTATATACACTGACTCATTCAAAGGGATTAATTTGGTCATCTATCCAGTCATTTCAAAAATTCCTCAGACAGCTTCTGTATTGAATAGTTTAGTTAAGCCATACAAGGTAAAAGGCCAGTAAAAATAAATAGGACATTCTTCACATTCATAAAGAGGTTTCTGGGCAAGAATTTGAGTCTTGTTTAATTTTAGCAGTGAAATGGAACTGTAAAGTTTTTTGCCTTCCTTAATGTATCAATCAGTATAAGCTGGGTTATGCTGCAGTAACAAACAATCCCACAATCTCAGTGGTTTAAAACAAGGTTAATTTCTTGCCCATGCTGTTCATCCCCTGAGGCTGGGGTGGGAGCTCTATTCCTTGTTGTCATCATTTTCACTCTGGGACACAGTTCTAACTGGAATATTTATGGTGACTGTGGCAGAAGAAAATGAGAGTTCTATAGGGTCTCACTGGGGCAAGGAACTCCTCCAGCCAGAAAGTGACACACTTACGTATATTCACAATGTATTGGCCAGAGCTAGTCACAGCCCACCACAAGGGAGCTAAGGTAGGGAATTGTCCAGAGGGTGAAATTGCTGAGAAGAGGGAAGAATGAGAATATTTGGAAACCAGCACTAATGACTACTACATTTATGGTAATATAAGAATTCATAGTCTAAGATATGGAAGGACTTTAAAACCAGAGAACATTTTATGCCTGACATGTGTCAGTGCTTCATCAGTGTCATGGAATTCTATTGAGAAATTTGGTAATTTCAAGATTTTCTTCAAATCCCTTCTTCCAGGCTACCCTAAAGGGGAAAGAAAATGTATTTAATGGAAAGGTTACTATGAATCCTTTATTTTTTGGTTTTTCAATCTTTAGGAAAAGGCTTCAGCTAGTAGCTCTGAAGGATCAGCTTGAGACAAACCAGTACTGCAGTCAAGAACCAAGAAAAACTGGATTAAGTTGGCCTGTGTACATGTATGTGCACATGCACATGCACACACATGCACTGAGTCTGAGTAAAGAGTTACTAAAATGAACTATATTTGAGGGTCTAATATCTTGCAGAGAAAGGTCACTAATTGAAGAGAACCTGGCATTCATTACACGGCTGAAGGACGGCTTGTTACTGGGAATCCGTCAGTAGAAAATATCCAAACTAGAGCAGGGAGAAAACTATAAACTACAAGTGTTTTGTGATCAGTTAAAATGAACATAAATAAATGAAAATAAACACAAAACAGTTGATAATGTTCAGGGGCTAGAAGACTCAATATCGCAAAATAACAATTTTCCCCAAATTAAACTTTTTGTTTGATATAATCTAAGGAAAATAACAGCAAATTTGTATTTATGTGTGTGGAATTTGACAAGTTGATATTAAAATGTATGTAGAAATGCAAAAGGTCAAAATTAGCCAAGTTTTATGTTCAAGAACAACAAAGTTGGTGGATTCATATGACCAGATTTCAAGATTTATTAGAAAGCTGCAGTTACTGAGACGATATATATTAGTGCAAAGAAAGGTATACAGTCTTACTTAGTATAATCTTTTTTGGAAAAATAGGTGAATAGCAAAAAAAGAAAAAAAAACACACAAACAAAAGCATTCAGTGGAATAACATGTCAGAATGTGGTAAGCTGTAAAATAAGAAAAAATACTTGTGATACTTTTACATTTTTATTTTGATTTGCCTCTTTGTTGGGTATAAATACAGAAACTAGAAAAGCTAAATTTGGGGGCTTTAAAGGAAAACTTTTGTTTGAACAGTGAAATCAATTTATGGAAATGTTTTTTCATTGTGTATTTTTGTACTTTGTTAAATAACAAAAATAATGACAACAATAACTAATAATAATAATTCTTTACAATTCTATAACACATTAGTGCTCGAAGCATGTGGTCTCGGTTTAATTTTTCCCCTCTTTATTTAAAAAAAATGAGACAGGGAGTGCAGTGGTTAAGAATCCACCTGCCAATTCAGGAGACACGGGTTAGGTCCCTGGTCCGAGAAGATCCCACATGCTGCAGAGGAACTAAGCCCGTGCGCCACAACTACTGAGCCTGTGCTCTAGGGCCCATGAGCTACAGCTACTGAGCCCACACGCCACAACTACCGAAGCCCACGCACCTGGAGCCCGTGCTCTGCAACAGGGGAGGCCACTGCAGTGAAGAGCCTGTGCACCGCGATGAAGAGTAGCCCCCGCTGGCTGCAACTAGAGAGGGCCCATGCGCAGCAACGAAGACCCAACGCAGCCAAAAATAAATAAATAAATTAATTAATTAAAAAAATGAGGCAATCCAATGTTGATTCATCCTTGCAGTAATTCTGTAAAGTAGGACTGGAAAGACTGACTCTACTTCCTATGAGAGATGAGAAAACTGTGGTGCAGGGGGCATTAACCTACTTGTCTATTATCTCACATCTAGTAAAGTACGGACCAAAGGCCAGGATACAAGCATTGTGACATTGATTGATGCTGGCGTTTCTTCCTCTCTGCCTTGATTTGGGTTTAGAAAGCTTAGGATTATCAGTTTCAGGTCAGGCCTGGTAGAGATAGATAAAGAGGATAGTTGTGTAATAGGACAAAGTTGAGCTGAGATGGCTGGATAGCTGAATTGAGGTAAGATTGGGCTCCAATTTCTAGAATCAAACCATAATCCAAGAACTTGAAAAAGCACAGTCACTCTACCATAGTTGTTATTGATTAAAAAATAATAATATGAAGAAAGTATAAAACCAGGTACTGAAAAGGTAGTCTCAAGACAGCACATCTGTTTCTTAAAATTTCCACTATTGTATAAAACCAAAACTGATCATCTTCTAACATCTCCCTGCTTCCCTTCTAGTCCCATTCCTCTGGGAAATTACTTGCAGAGCTGCACTGTGAACATTTTGTGTTTCCTGTGGAGCAGGAGAAGGATTGTGTGAAGGCAATTTCAACTCTGCATCAAAAGCCAAGAGAATCATCAAAGACCCCTCAGACTTCAACTGCCTGACCCTGGTGGCTACTCTCAAAGGGCCTTGAGAGCATAGACCAGAACTCCCAATTTCCTAGCTCTCCCTCTCAGTGCTCTCTGCCTACACTTTAATGGGGTAGGAAATGGCATGACAGTAAATTACATATCTCCTTTGCATCCACTGACTTGATGATAACAGGATGAATGGGTTGGGATACTCTGGGTTCATTGCTGAGACACTCTGGGTTCATTCTCCATGGGTGCAAAATATACTTCGACCAGTTGGACCTCCTTCTTCTCCCTCCCTCCACTATGGGTCCTTCTTCTCTCTAATCTCTGGTTCTCATTGTCACTCATTGGCTCCAGAGATTAGAACTGACCTTTTATCCCATCTCTGATACCTCCTTCCATTTCCCCACTAGTCCCCATCTCAGGGATGGGATCCTTCCCTAGAGCCCGGAAGGGTCTTTCCTTCCTCCATGTCCTTGAGAATTCCTGTCCTCTCTCCACCTCTTTGATGAGCCTTGGGAGTGAGGGCTGCATGAACAACCACGTAGGCCATTGCTAGGTTCTTACTCTGAGACCTCCCATTGGAATCCGTGCTGCCTGCATTGTGATGGCAAGGAACAGAAAGAAAGTAATTGTGGTTCAGAGATACAGTCATTTTATTATCTTCCATAATGTTTGGAGGTAGATGATTTTATCTTTGGTGTAGCAGATTGTTTGTGTCCTCAAGGACTAAGGCTTTTTCTCTCCTCCCTTCTCTGGGATCTTTGGCCAGCTGGCTTTTTGTCTACAGACTTGTCGCCTGATGGTGATAAGATGGCTGACATGGTTCCAGATGACACATTGTCGTTCCAGTTAGTCAAGCAGGAAGGAAGGGAATGACACAAAAGGCATTCTCCTCAAGAAGTTGTGTTTTGATTCAGAACATGAAGGTCCTCCAGTATACTTCCCTTTGTATCTTAAGGTGGAGAACAAAGGCATATTCCCATCTCTCGTTAATCACTGGTGAAGGGTATTAGGATTCCCACAACTGGTTCAGGCCAATAAGGATTCATGCTGAATTCAGAAAGGGCCTCATTTCCTGGGGATGAAGTCACCTCTCTTCAGCATTTTGAAACAAAATTGGGAGGAAACAACTACTGGGTAAACACGGGACCATGAGGACCCAGTCTGAAGTTGGGCTTTGCACCTAGGCATCTGGTGCTACAGGGTGGGTTCAACTATCCATCTTCTTCTTTGCCCTGACCACTGTCCATGGCAAGTACAAAAAAAAAAACCATGCAATGCATGCATCGTGCATGAAAGAATGAACGCATGAATGAGTAAATGAATGAATGAGTGAGTGATTGTGTGCATGCCTTTCTCCTTATTCATGACAGACTTACCAGAACTTTCTTCTTTATCCTGGCATTTGTCTCTGCAAAGAGGCTATTTTGAGTTCCGTTGTTCCAACTAGTCTTGTATTTTATCATTCCGCCTTCTCTATTTATAATTCTAAACTCTTTGATTTCCAGGAAGCTTGTCTCTATCACGTTCCTTTTTCTTAAGCAGGCTTCCCCTCATCAAATCCTTTCCCTTTCTTCACTGCTCTCCTCCCTTGGCAGTGTTCTCCTAACTGGCCTCCCTGACTCTAGTTTAATGTTTCTCATTTTTTAAAGTCAAGTGTATTGAGGTATATTTTAAATATATTAAAATTCACCATTTTTAGCTGCACAATTTAATGTTTTGCCAAACAACTATGCAATCCCCCACTACAAACTATAGAACATTCTCATCAGACTCAAAAGTCACCTTTTGCCCCATCTTGCTCCTTTGCAGTCAGTCCTCTCCTGATACCCTAGCCCTTAGACACCACTAGTCTGATCTCTGTTCCCATAAATTCAGCAAACAGACTTTCGATTATAGCTTATTTCACCTCATCTAATGTTTGTGAGATGCATCCATTTGTTGCATGTATCAGTAGTTTTGGGGTATCTTTTACTGTTGAGTATGGGTGTACCTTGTATGGATGTACCACAATTTGTCCATTCACTAGCTGATAGACATTTGTGTTGTTTCCAGTTCTTAGCTATTGTAAATAATGTTGCTATGAATATTCATGAACAAGTCTTAGTGTTGACAAATATTTTCATAAGTGATACTGGATCATTGGTAAGTTTATTTTTGCTTTTTTAAGAAAATGCCAAGCTGTTTGCAAACTGGACATTTCATTTTACATTTCTACCATAAAACATGAGTATTCCAGTTTCTTCTTGCTGACACTTAGATTTGTCTTTCTTTTTTATTATAAGCGCCCTAGTGGATGTGACATGATATTTTATTGTGGTTTTGTTTTGCATTTCTCTAATGATGTTGAGCATCTTTTCATGTACGTGTTAATCATTTGTATACCCGCTTTGGTGAATAAAAGAATTTTATTAGAAGACTACTGCTCACCAGAGGGAGTGTTTGGTGAGGACAACATAAGAAATGTCAAGGTCTGCCCAGTGGAGAAAGGCCAGTTTGAGATGAGGCCTCAGGCAGCCAGTGGTTCTTCCAGAAAGAGGGGTAGAATGGTCTTTCCATCATCAGAGCACAGGGGATTCTGATGCTGGCAGAAATGTCGCAAAGAACTTCAGTGCTCTGAGCGGCCTGGTATTTGATGTGAATGAGATACAGAACTTCTTCGCTATTCTTGCGTTATCTAGCATCTTCCTCTATATTTCCCCACTCACCCTTACACACACACACACACACACACACACACACACACACTTTCTCTCTCTCTTCCCTGCCTAGAAAATGCTATTTATTTCTAAAAATTCAGGCTAAAGGTTTTTTTGTTTTTTGGTTTTCTGGAAAGCTTCTGTAGCCCAACCAAGCAGAATTAATGGTTCCTTCTTCTGGGTTCCTATAGGAACGTGGGCACGTTTCTTATAAGCACTTAGTACATTGAATGTAATTAGGTGTTTGTGTGTCTGTCTCCCTCACCAGACAGATGGTCAGTTTCATTAGGGGTGGGACTCCATCATGTACTTTTTCATCTTCAGAGCTTACCCACAGCCTGGCACTGAGGACTCTTAGCACACACTTGTTGAGTCAATAAAGGCAATCCCTTCCAGTTTGCTATACTTTTCACATAGAGATGCTATGGCGAAAAAAGAGAAATAAATGCTTAGCACCTGAACTTGTTTCTTTGCTGATTATTACCTAATTTCAGTGGAAGTGTGGGGTGAACCAGGTCATAGTAGCCCATTTCATCCGGTCTTTTGGACCAGGGAAATAATTTCCCAGCCATCTGCAGCTTGTTCTACTGTTTCCATATGAACCTTCTTGACCCTTACACATCTACATGTTATGATTGCTGCCGTCCAAGTTTTATTTTGAAGAAGCGTGTTTTTTTCGAGAACTTTACACACTCATTCAAAATGCTTTAATTTAGAAATTCCATATTCTAGAAAACTCTTCTCCATAGTTACAATAAAAATAATTCTGAATAATGTCATCAGACTTTTCTTTCTTACAGTCTCACTTAACTGCTTCCTTTGGGTCTTTGTTACCCATTGCAATGCCTACCAAGGGTTCTTCTTTAGGTTCAACTAAACCTTCAGACTCGCAAGTTATCACAGGATACGCTTGACATCCATTTACTCAGAGGATGGGGGACAGGAGTCACAGTTTGCCAACAAATAGCCAACATTCATAGGAGTTCTTGCAATAGTTGTCTACGCAGCAGGGAGATGAAACCACTTTGGGCACGTATGGAATCTGACCTGGCTTCAAAGCCTCATACCTGCAAAGTGCACCAACATATCTTGTAAAACTGGAGAGGTATAGCTCCCAGGGTCCCCTTAAGAGTCATATCTAATTGTAAGAGTTACCATGCTCAGGGAAGCCCCCAAACAGGACACCCTAACTGGGTTCATTGATAGTTTCTCCCAGTCCAGATGTGAGCTACGTCAGGGTCATTTTCACCATAACGAATGCTGCCTAGGAACATACTTGACGTTTTAATTTTATCAGGTGTCAGGAGAACAGAGCTAAACAACGGTTGGATTCTTACACAGAAGGCAAGACAGTTTGGTCGAGTAACCCTTTGCCCACAACTGTATAACATAAAAGCCAAATTCCTTAGTACAGCATTCAAGGGCATCCACTGCCACAGGGGAGGGGAACTGTTCCAGGTTCATTCACCTTCCCTCCGAGTCTTAAGCATCAGTCACATCTAACGTCTCACAGTGTTCTGGAAACACACTGCATTTTCATATGGTCTAAACTTCTCCCCTGAAAGGTTTCCCCGCTTATAAGCACTGCTTCCGTATCCATTTTCACCCTTTCTTTTTTCTAATTCATGTTCCCTTGTGAAGGTGTAGATCCAGTGTGATCCCTTCTATTAAATGTGTCCCTGACATGACTCCCCAGGAAGATTTATTCATTCTCATCTCTGGCCTCACAGCGTTTTATTCACGCCATTATTTAAAATGAGAAAAGATAGAAAGAAAGAGTCAGAATTTCAGTGAATTCCACGTGCATTTTCAGCCAGACTGGCAGATTCTAGCACACAGAGCAGCTGCGGGTGTCCCAGAAATACTGTAGAGAATTTAATGAAATCACATTAATTCCAATAATGGGTATAGAAATTTTCTGAACCATTTTAAAGGTGAACAAGCCCAAGTTCACAGTGTTTTGTAAAGGTTTATGATGATTGCAAGCAATTCTTGAGTGCTCAATTTACGGCCACATTTAAATTTCCTCAGTGAATCCTCACCAAAGCCCTATGTAATAAGCATTATTATTGTTCCCATTTAATTGATGAGGAAACTGAGCTTTAGAGCTATTGAGTCACCGTGTGCTTGTGATCACGCAGCTATCCAGAGGTGAGCTGGGATTAAAACCCAGGCGGGCTGGCTCAGAGGCTGACTCACACCTCTGTGTCATACTAGCTCTCTTGCACCTTGAAGGATGCCGACAGGAGAGCCCAGGGTCATGAGGATCTTTTATTCTGATTTTCTGGAAAGGTCAGTGAGTTTAAGCTGTTCACTCTACTCCCATTCTTCCCAGGGTCTATGAAAAACAATTTCAAGGTCATCTTTAAATTTCACCTCGTATGGCCCACTGGAACAATGGATAAGTTGAGTAAAATAATCCATTGACTGCCTTATTTGGTAATTCTGTAGAAATTATTTCTATAATATTGGTAAAATTCACTGTAACATTTTGACTTTTGGCCTCAAAAATCATTTTGGCAATTTGGGTGTCATGATGGGAATTTGATACTCTTAGGCCCCATATTGATAAATGATTTCACACACAAAAAGCAAGAAAGGATTGAAGTTCCCAGTGCCAGGGATATATTTCTTTCTAGTGTTAATATTTGTGTTATTAGTGTTTTACCATTACAAATTATTATTTTAAGATAAGTATCCTCCATATACATATCTATCTGTGTTCCATTTGTATGGTCTAAGAGGAATAGCACCCATCACTTAAAGAGTATGTCCAAAAGTTTCCAATCAAGGACAGAGATGTGTGATGTTTTATCCTTCACCTTTGATATTTTAAATCACATATTATATTTTATTTACATTTATGTCCACCAGGTACATTAAAATAAAAATATTTTAAATGATCTCTTGGACTATTTTGTTCACTTCACCCAGGGGCATGAATTCCATTCCTGGGGCATTAACAAGGATACCCAAGCAGTATGGTAGAGTCCATCCTATTACTGAAACTCTTCCAGAAGATTCTATTTTCTTCTGAAACAGATGTGGTTTAATTTTATTGAATGGTATTTAGAGTTAGATACTTAGGAAGCAGGAAATGGAATGGTCCGTATCCATTTATTCGCTCATTCATTCAAGCATTTGTAAAGCCCCTTCCATCCAGCTTCTGCCATGAACGGGCTGTGACAGTACTTCTTTCATTGTGTCAGTCTTAGACTCCCATGCTATTTTCTCACTGGCCTCAAACCCAGATCTAGATCTAAGGAAATCCATTTTTCGACACTTTGGGATAGTAATATCTTGGGTGCGGAGTTGGCAAGAAGATCATCAGTCAAATTGAAGATAAGACAGAACTATTTTCTTCTCATGACACCTACAAACCTGACAATACCTGACTCCAATCTAAAAATATCAACTCCAGGATTATAAAGACTCAAGGCCTCTTTTTTAAAAAAAATTTATTTATTTATTTGGCTGTGTCGGGTCTTAGTTGCGGCACGCAGGATCTTCGTTGCGGTGCGCAGGCTCCTCTTTGTGATGCAGAGGCTCTTCTTTGTGGTGTGCGGGCTTCTCTCTAGTGACGCACAGGCTCAGTAGTTGTGGTGCACGGGGGATAACCAACAAGGACCTACTGTCTAGCACAGGGAACTCTGTTCAATATTATGTAACAACCTACACAGGAAAAGAATTGGAAACAAAAATAGATACATGTATATATATAACTGATCACTTTGCTGTACACCTGAAACTATTACAACATTGTTCATCAACTATACTCCAATATAAAATAAAAAGTTAAAAAAAAATGATTCAATGCCTCTGATGGGATTGCCCATTGCCACAGAGCTCTTAGGCCTAGGAAGAAAGGGAACAGGGGTTGGCTACTTCTGGAGGGAAGCAGCAAATGGAGAGTCTTTGTAATTCTTAGAAGACTGAATTTTTTGAGTATGGATTGGACCCTTGGGGAGTTGTTTAGGCTACATTTGTCTTTCCATAGCCTCTCTCTGTCTGTTTCTCTACTATCTATCTATCTATCTACCTACTATCTATCTATCTATATGTCTGTCTATCTATCTATCTATCTATCTGTCTGTCTATCTGTCTGTCTGTCTGTCTATAATCAGCATCATCCATCTTGTTTGAAGTAATTCCTAAAATGGTTGTAGCTGAGGCAGACTTAACCTTCTGGTGTGTTTTAACTCTGGACTCCTCCGAGTGACTTTTGATCTTTGAAGACAATGGTCTATGGGGCACCAACAGTGACCATTTCACCATGAAGAGAGGAAGAGAGAGGGGAGTTACATGCATTTTGTCTTTATGACATTCAATTTCATTACTCTTAGCTAATAACAATGCCCATTGAGGTCCTGTTGATTTAAATTGTTTTTTTACAGATAATTTGTATTTTGGGCTTAGTTGCAGGTTAAACTATAATATATAAAGGTTTAAAGAAAAATCAGATGACCACTGGTTTTTTTTTTTTTTTTCATCAGGCACATTGCTCTGGTTGCAAATAAGCCTTCCTATGTATAGGAATATAATAATTTGACTCTATAAAGAAAAAAATGTAGCCATTTGTTTGGGTTAAATTAAATTAAAAGGTGTACTCATTACATTTTTTCTGGTTTTCTTATTGTATTATTATAAAGTAAATGGTCGTGTGTCACAAACAATACCTAATTAGTCTAGCCTCCTTTTCCAGGGCTGTCAAAGAGCATAATTCCAGGGATTAAATTATTCATCCCTATAGGACACACATGAGGAAAATATTTATTTGGGCTCTTTAATTCCTACATCTAAAAGCATAAGAGCAATGATGACAGAGATAAACTCCTCCTTTCCCCAAATTCAGCATGTGTCTAAAAGAGCATCACACATATGTATAGTATGCAGAGCATAAAAAGAGTTAAAACATAGTTTCCCCAAGTGGTCAATGGTTTATGTAAGAGTTTATATGAAATATGTTTATTGACTGGTATGTACTTCAATATGTGTTGGGTGGAGTTTTACATAGACTCTCAGAGTTGAAGTGGAACTAAGTGTTTGCCCAGCCCTCTAGCTTTACTAAAACAAGAAAAAGATGCTTGTGTTGTCTCGGTTCAAGTGTAATGAGGTCACCTCCTATCACAGAGATTTCACCTCAGTTCTGACTCATAGATACTTCCAGTTAAGTCCAACGCCCAAACCATCCTCACCAATTCTGTTAAGCCACAGCTCCCCATTTTGCTTTACGCTCCCTCAAAGTTTTATTCTCACCATTCCCACTCTTAATTTCCTAAAGCCTGTCCAGACTTTGGTTCCTCCATTTTCCTTCAATCCATCAGGATCTACCAGACTTGGCTTCTCTCCTTCTCTAGTCCAGGCTCCTTGGTTTACAGGGCATGTTAGTTTTCACTGGTAATCCCCTGTTCTGTCTGTCTTCTTGTCATCCAGACCCAGCAAAATGCCAACTGTCAAATCCCTCCATCATTGACCTTCTCTGTTCTCAAGCCTGGAAGACAGCGTACAGATGGCGAAAATCACTAAGATTCTTCAACCAGTCACACCAGGAAGCTTGCGTGGCTATTCCAAACCTCCACCTCCTTTCTCCATGCCTTTGCCTCACTGGCTTCCTGTATCACAGCAGATGGCCTGGCCTCTGAGGACAACCAGCCCCTCAACTTCTTGTCTTAAAGGCCCAGAGGAATGTATCACATGCACAGACTCACCTTTAACTCCTGCCCCTCGTTTCAGCTCTCTGCAGACAATCCTACCAGTGGTCCTCTTGTTTGTTCTCTCTCCCACTTCCTCCAGACCTTGACCCCTCAACCATCTTCCCTCTTGGCTGTATCCTTACAGCTCCCTCTGTTCCAGGTCTTTCTCCTTAGCACAGAAGCATGCTTAAGTTGTTCCCCTGTGTAAGAGCAAACAAACATAGCAATGATTAAAAATTATTTTTTTTTTCATTCAACTCTTTTCTGGACATTCTCAACACCATTGATTTTCACCCCCCTCCTCACTTCAGACACACTCCCAGGGCTATGCCCTGGATCTTGTTATAACCTGGAATTCTTCCTTCTATGAAAATGGACACCCAGTTATTTCTCCTTCTGCCCACAATATTGTATTATTTTTTCGTTCATACTGCTATATGACTACTACATTTGTTCTTTTATCTCTGGGCGGATCTGTTGGCTCTTCATCACTTACTAGTCCCACTTTGAGCACTAAGTAGCCTAGATCTCATGACCCATAACTTCAATCCGTCTCCTGTCTTCATCTTCCATTCCCAGGTGTTCTTATCCTTTCATCACACTTGCTTGGTAAACCCCATCCCTGGAGCCACACAACCATCTAGCTTTTCTGCACCTGGACTACTGATGAAACTTGGATACCATGTAGATTGGGGTCCTATACATCCATAGCCTCCAGCTTGAGTTGGGATCAACTCTATCCAATTCTCTTTCTACAAATCTCATGATAGCTCTCTCCTTCACTTCCCTAATGGAATGGAGACTGCTACTTCTCTCCAGTCTTTACAGACCCTGGGACTATCTCCCTTCTCCCTCTTAGAGGATGCCATCTTTCTTAATTCTCCGAGAAATGGAGACCACAAGATGTAATACCTTCATGTTATGCCCCAAGCAGAAGATAGGGGGACCTGTTTTCAGGGCCCTGAAACTTCCATGGAGAAGCTGATGTCCCCTTCTCACAGTTAATGTCCTCACATGGCCTTCAACTCCTATCCCCTATCTGCTTCCTCCAGGGTCTTTCCTTATCAATTACCTCCTCACTATCTTTAATTTCCAGTGACTTTTGTTCTACTTTCTCTTTCCTCTAAACATATACTTATCTTTAAATATTCCCCCATGTATAAACAGACAAAAATTTTAAATAAGAACAAAGCACAAAATTCATCCTTGACCTTATATCTTTCTATAGTGTCCACCTTCTTTCTCACTCACGTAACAGGCAAATTTTGGAAATAGTGGCTTCCTCTGCCTCAACTCGTAGACCTTCTAGGGACCTTGTTTCTGTCCCACCACTCCACCAAACGCATCCTTAAATCACTAGGATCTTCCTATCATCATGCATGACTGTTTCACATCATTCAGCCTCTGCAGAGACTTTACGGGTGGAAATTCTCTCCAGCTCAGATTGCTGTGATAGTCGCCTCCTGGGTCTTTTTCTTTCTCTGACCATTTCTTCTCATACCCCTCTGCAGGTCCCTCCTCCTCTGCTTTCCCTTAAGCACTGGCATATCCCAATCCATATCCCCTACCAGCACCCTTCAAAACCTACCTCTCCATTCTTCTCCTTGGTGAAGTGTTTCCTAACTGAAGCCCATAACACTATGGAAACTTAGCATCCTGATGCATAATCTAGTCACTTGTGTGTTCCTGGTAGTGGCTTTTTACATAGAAGACAGTAAATACTTGTTTAATTGAACTGAGTTGAGTTGTTATCCTTCCTCTCTGTAGTCTGTTTATATTTTGTACCAGCTGCCCTTACAGAAGGTCTATCCTCTCCTTGTTCTTTTTCTTGACTCTCATTTCAGACCTTAGCATATTTTTCAAACCTCTTCAAAGCACAAGGCTTCCTGACACTATTTCTTACTCTCATTTATATTCATCTTCATTTTTTTTTACAAGTGTTTTCACATCTGACTTTACAAAGAATTTCCTGTTTGGCCACCTCTTTAACTACTTCCCCATTTTCTTCCCAGTCAGGATTATGTTATTAACAAGAGATCCCTATTCCTCTGGAAGCAACCTGCTATTTCATCAAGTCTTAGAATCCCACTGGTCTTTGCTCTCAACTTTTAGAACTCTGCCTTCTCAAAACCAGGTCATGAATCTGACAATACCCAGCTCACCCATCATTGGCTGTCTCTGGAGTAACCTGCTTTTTTTTTTTCCAGGGCCCCTGCCACTTCCTGGTTGGTTAGAATAGATCCAGAGAAGCAGTTCTGCATCGCTTCCTCTTTAGGCAAGTCAATTTCTAGCAGATGTCTCTACGGCTCCTCCCATCCAGCCCCCTTCCTCTGCCACCACCAGCTCCTCTTGCTGCATCTGTGTCTGCTGTTTGATCCGTGCCTGGAAAACATCATCGCTTCTGCCATCTGGATGGGTGGTCTCAGCATAGTCCCACTCTGCTTCTTTCCTTTCATCTTCAACCAAACTCTCTCTTCTCTGATAGCATCATCCTAGTCACATGTTTCACCTCAGGTGTTCGTGACTCTGTCTGGTTGAACATTGAACCTGTTTCTCTTGGACAGACATTTCCTAGACTGTGGTGTCTTCAGCCAGTCAAGATGCTGCTTCTTTACACCCTGGTGATGGCAAGAAGTGATGCTTATCTTCCCTTGTTAAAACCCAGTTTACCTTTCTGTTAACTATATTTTATGCCTACCAATTTGTATGCGGACAAAAGCACTAATTCTAGGCTTCTTGCAAGTGATTCTTGACTGCAAATTACCTTCTCGGTAGTGTTATTATGTAGTATTATTTTCTCTGTTTCCACATAAATTTTCCCAGTATTTATTTGATGTTACCCTTTTTGCAGAACAAAGCCTTATTTTTCTTCTTTATTTTTTTAGTTTTGACTTTTAAATTTTTAACTTTCTATTCCATTTTTTTACAGAACAGAGTTGTTTGTTATTACTATTATTATTATTTGAACTTTTTCTGGCTTATCTCCATGAGATACAATTTCTAGCCAAGAATTCATATTTCAGTATAATAATTCTGAAAACCAAATTCTGTTCTGACAACAATTGTAATAGTAGTAGTACTAGCAGTAGACGTAGTAATAGCAGCAGTTACCATTCATTCAACAAGTATTTGTTAAGCACCTACTGTATGCCAAGCGGCACGCTATAAATTGAGGAGAAAATTGTGAGACATTCTCAAACTGTCCCTGGTCCCATGGACCCTGCTGTCTAGTGAGGAATACAAATGTTAATCAGATATTCACACAAATAAAAACAAAAATCAGCCCAGCAATACAAGAATGGCAGAGACTGCTGGTCACCCACCACCATCCTGCTTCTCTCTTGGCTTTCAGTGGTAACACGCCTCAGTTAGCTGGGCTCATGGCTGTCCAGGCAGAGACAGAGAGACCACATCCTCTTTCTAATAAAGAAAGAGAGAGTCTTCTATTTACTAAGCACTTACGTAACACTCCCTGAGTGCCAGCTACTCTTCTAGTCCCTGACACATACGGGCTCATTTTGTTCTCTCATGAACCCTTTCTGGGTACAGACTATTATTATCCTACTTTTGCAGCTGAATATTTAGAGGTCATGTACCTCTTAAGAAAAGAAGCTGGGATACAAATCCAGTCAGTCTATCTTCAGAGTCAATGCTCTTAACCATGGCACTAGGCTTTCTGTATAAAGATCCCCCATGTTGTACGTGTGTGTACATATGATCTATATGTGTAAATGCTAACCTGAAAGAGTGTATCTGTGTCTATGTCTGTGTGTCTCTGTGTATGTCTATGTGTCCATGTGTATGTCTGTGTGTGTTTGTGTGTGAACAGAAGTCCGTGATTTCACTTAGATCAACACAAGTCTTTTGATTTAATACTGCAAATCTAATCTTGCCTCCTTACCCTAGGGGATCAACTCAGTGGATATCTATAGTTATTGACTATGGACACCATTTGATCAAATGTATAGATTGGGAAATGGATTATACTCCATTTAAATTTATTATAAAATATTGGCTATATTCCCTGAGCTATACATTACATCCTTGTATCATATTTATTTTATACCTAGTAGTTTGTATCTCTTAATTTCTCTTAGAAAACTAACTTCAGCCATGGGTTATTCAGATTATCATGATTATTCAGATTATACATGATCTCAGTATCCAAAGGACCTTCGATAACTCATCTTACAACTTCAGCTGCTCCTGCAAATAGGACCCTCATGCTATTTTAGATACACGAGGTCACTAAAAATCTAAATACAAACCTAACTGTGATAATTTTAGAAAGACACTTTTCTTACTGCTGTTAAGTGAAACACACAGTTCTGCTGAGAATAAACATGGGAGAGAAAAAGTTCTTTTCTAACACCTGATGCCTCATTTGTTGGTCATCTGTTCTGAGCTGGACTTGAGTGCAGCCTTCAGTGGAGTCAGTGTTGGAAGATAAGTGAGAGCACATGGCGAGTGCATGATAAGGCCTCGGCAGCCTTAAGTAAATGTGAACAGCAGTGCTCTTCTAAGGGGTGTTCTGAGAAAAAAGCATTGTTATCATCAGCATCTTCTTAACACACGTCACACTTCTTAACAACTTTCCTTGGAGTTTTCAACATGTTTGTTCTTTGAACCCTGAATTATCTGCCAGGGAAGAAATTCTTCCCAAGACCAACCAGTGGTTGTTAGTGTGGCTTGTGGCTCTCAAAGCAGTTTTCTGCTGTTGTCAGCACAGCAGGAAGGAGCCTGTCCCTAGATAGCCACTGCCTGGGGCCAGCCCAGCCCTGCCCAGTGGGCCGGGAGAGGACCATCAGCCAAAGCTTTTGGAAAAACCTATAGCAAGCCTTTCAGAGGTGTGCTAGGTCTAGTGGGAGAAATTAAGAGGTACAGCCTACTAGGTGTAAAATAAATAAGATACAAGGAGGTAATACAGCCGGTATTTTATAATAACTCTAAATGGAGTATTATTTAGTATTAATATCACATGGGGTATGCCCAAGATGAATATAATATTATAAATCAACTATACTTCCATAAAAAATAAATGTTAAGTCAAATATCATATGATATCATTTACACGTGGAATCTAAAAAATGATATAAATGAATGTATTTGCAAAACAGAAATAGATTCACAGACATAGAAAACAAACTTATGGTTACCAAAGGGGACAGCAGAAGTGGGGGGAGGGATAATTTAAGGGTTTGTGATGAACAGATACACTACTCTATATAAAATAGATAAACAGCAAGGACTTACTGTATAGCACAGGGAACTCTATTCAATATCTTGTAATAACCTACAATGGAAAAGAATCTGAAAAAATACATAATATATATAAAACAGACTCACTTTGCTGTACACCTGAAACTAACACAACCTTGTAAATTAACTATACTTCAATTTTTAAAAGTGGTTAAAAATTAATTAATTTTTAAAAAGCTAAAAAAATTAAGAAGAGTAGGATACACAGTTTGCCTCTTCTCCATTTTCTGCCTATCCGTTTTAAAGTGTCAATGTAAAAATGGCTCCTCCACTATCCAGAAGGGGCCTAAAAGTTCAATGGGAAATTCTAATTCTAGTCTATTCGTTTCCTAATTTGGACCAGATGAAGTATTCCACCAAGTAGCTTTAGCTCTGCAAAGACAGGTCCCATCACAATTTCTCCCTGACTCTCCAAGCTGCCAACATGCCCAGTGCAGTCAGTATTTACAAAAAGAAAAAAAATGTTAAAGTGAATGGAAGATGCTAAATTCTACCGCTTCTTGTCATCCACTGATGAACCTTTGAGAGTAATCTTATAGCGTTTCCCGTAGATGTCCTGGAGACATTTATAGAGCTATTTTGAGGGACTAAATATAAATATTGAGAATGCAGAGAGATAAAAGCTCTGAGATAAATCTTCCATTTTGATAATCAGGAAAAGGTGTGGAGAAGTGTTGGGACCTTTGTTTTCAGTCTCTGGACCGTTTTCTTACTTCGTGTGTTCCTTGACTCATTAGTCCATTCACAGGCTTTAGAGTTAGGTCAGGGCGAACCCATCCTAGTAGTCACTTGATTGGTGCTGTCCGGCAAGTTTCTGGTATCCCTCAACTTCAGTGTCCTGTAAAATGTGAAATTCATTCATTTAGTCAAGAGATGTTTGGGGACCCTTCCTAGGTTCCACACATAGCACAGAGTAGAGAGACATTGTTCCTACTCTCCTGGAGCAGTTGAATGTCAAAATAGCAAATTAGAATATAGATGTGAAGAAATGTGGAATGCTGCCCACAGAGAAAAGATGGAAAATATGAAAGGGTAATTAAAATAAGAAGGACTAGTTGAAATTTCAAGGAGAGACTCAAGAGATAAGAAATGTTGATGATATCAAGGCTGATGGTTTTTCAGACATTATGAAAGACAGACCTAGATTCAGAGAGCATAATACATCTCAGGTGGAATTAAAAAAGGAAATTTGTATCAAGGCACATTATAGTGTCATTGTAGAATTTCAAACATGGAATTTTGACAGAAACACTTCAAAGCTGCCATAGAGAAAAGGCAGATATATAGAGGAGCAATAATCATATCAACAGCAGAATTCTCAACAATAATGGATGTCCAAAGACAGTGAAATAAATGCAAAGAGAAAATAACTTTACCTAGTTAAACTATAGTCTCACTTCTAAAGAATCCTCAAAAGAAGAGCTTTTAAAAGATATACAGTTGACCATTGAACAATGCTGGGGTTATGGTCACTGACCCCTGGGCTGTCAAAAATCCACATATAATTTTTGGCTCCCCCAAAACTTAACCACTAATAGCCCACTGTTGACCAGAAGCCTTACTGATAACATAAACAGTTGATTCAAATATATATTGTATGTTATATATACTGTGTACTTACAATAAGGTAAACTAAAGAAAAGAAAATATTATTAAAAAAACATAAGGAAGAGAAAATACATTTATGGGACTGCACTGTACTTATTGATACCATAAGTTTACGTTGCCTGTTTACAAAATAGTCTTTCTCTCAATTCCTACATCAATATTGTCTTATATTATACAAAACACTGTGGATGTTATATTATTACTAACACTAGACATCAAAAATGAAAAGATAATGTGAAAAAGAAATGTATATTTACTTGCAGGTATAATGATTCATGTATTGAAGACAAAGAAGCAGCAATATAATTGCCTTATTATAGCCTAGTGTAATCTATACAATTGCTTCATGATAGCCCAGCCTATACACTTATGAATAAATCATTATAAACTTTTTTGACATTCAGTATTACCATCATGTTGATAACACAGTGCTGCAAACATTGTTACATCTTTTAAAAAAAACACTTACTTGTGATGATAGGCTGAAATGCATCTTCTCCCAGTATGAGAGGGGCATACTGTACAATAATGTAATATTTTGAAAACAAAGTTATAAAATAGTAATAAATTTAACACATTATTAATTTTATATTAAATATCACTCACCTTATGCCTATATAGAGATAGACTAGTACTACAAATATTTTTTTAACTTTTTATTCTATATTGGAGTATAGTTGATTAACAATGTTGTGATAGTTTCAGGTGTACAGCAAAGTGATTCAGTTATACACATACATGTATCTATTCTTTTTCAAATTCGTTTGCCATTTAGGTTGTTATATAATATTGAGCAGAGTTCCCTGTGTCAGACAGTAGGTCCTTGTTGGTTATCAATTTTAAATACAGCAGTGTGTACATGTCAATCCCACGCTCTCTAACTATCCCTCCCCCCGCTTCCCCCCTGGTAACCATAAGTTCAGTTCTCTAAGTCTGTGAGTCTGTTTCTGTTTTGCAAATAAGTCCATTTGTATCATTTCTTTTTAGATTCCACATAAAAGCAGTATCTTATATTTCAGTACTACATATATTTTATGTATTCCTGATATACTTAATTTTTCTTAATTTTTTGATATTTCTAGTTACATGGTTCATCTGTGAGTTTTTTCAAATTGCTGCAAACCTCTAAAATTTTTTTCAATATATTTACTGAAAAAAGTCTCTGTATAAGTAGACCAGTGCAATTCAAACCCATGTTGTTCAAGGGTGGACTGTACTTCAGAGAAAAAGAACATAAATACAGAAGCAATATCTCAGATCTCAGATATGCTCAGGAATGTGAGCAAAGAAAAACTGGGAACCATGGGGACAAAACCAAACATACTTTGATTGTATAAACCAACAGTAGTAATAATGATGAATTATAGCATAGAGAACATCGTGGAATTAAAACCCAGTACAGGGAAACTATAATATATAAGACAGGAAGTAGGGTGACGAAAATTAGAGCAATATTGGTTTTCTCTTAATTATTCAGGAGGAGGGGGAATATTGATTAATATTAAATAAAAATAGTACAATTTAAAAGTCTAATTAGTTTAGAATTAAAAAAGAAAAAGAATAAAAATTGAATATAAAACTTCCAATCAAGTAACAGAAAAAAAGGGGACTGAACTCAGCCAAGTACTGTAATATGAAGAATTCTTTAGAAAGGAATTCATGATGAAATGGAGATTTAATTGGATGAGTTGAGAAAGTGGGGTCAGGGAGATTATTAATAAGGTGAAGTGTAAGTTTTGTGTTTAGAATTGTGAATTGTGTTGAAACCATTTAGGGGAATAGTAAGTGAGGATGGACCCCATCATGCCAGGACCTGAATGACATGATGTGAAGTTTAGACCTTATTGGGAAGGTGATTGGGAAGTTTGTGATCAGATGTGTAGTTGAGTAGGAACAATGTGAAAGTTAGATTTAGTGGGAAAGTACTAGCGGTGGTGTAACATCAGTTAGGAATACTTTCAGCTGCAACTCAGGGTAAATTTAAAAGGAGCTGATAAAGAGTGGTCGTGTTTGTCACGTAACCCAAGCTGCGGAGGGCATCCGTGGCTGGCTGGGGTCAGATGTTCAGTTATATCCGCAAAGGACCCCAGCTCTTTCTGTTGTTTTGCTCTGCCATGCTCAGCACACATTAGTGGCTTCACACTTCACGGCCACAAGATGACTGCTAGCTTCATGTTTCATAACCTCAAATGAGAGCAAGAGTCAAGGGTGTCATCAAGGCAAAGAAAAACTTTTGCTTGTGTTGCTGTCACCCTTAATCAGTGTTTTAATCTGCCCTAACAAAGAGCCACAAACTGGTGGCTTAAAATAACAGAAGTGTGCTCTCTTACAGTTCTGGAGGCCAGAAGTCTGAAGACAAGGTTTTGGTAAAACCAGGCTCCCTCTGAAGGCTCTAGGATCCTTTTTTACCACTTCCTGACTTCTGGGGGTTGACAGCAATCCTTGGCAGTCCTTGGCTTGTAGCTATATCCCTCCAATCTCTGCCTGTGTCATCACTTGGACTTCTTCCCTTTGTGTCTCTTCTCTGTGTCTGTATGTCCAAACCTCCATCTCCTGTCTCTCTATAAAGACACTTGTCATTGCATTTTGGGTCCTCTCATCTAGTATGACCTCATCTTAACTTGATTATCTGCAAAGTCTGTATCTCAAAATAAGGTCACAGGCACAGGTACTGAGGTTAGGACTTGAACATAACTTGTTGAGGGATACAATTCAATTCACTACAATCAGGGATCAAAACATTTTCTCAGAAGTGCCCAGCAGGCATCCCTTCACATCCTGTGGCCAGTTCTGAGTCACAGACACAATCCTCAGCCAGGGGCTTACACTTCTATGGATATCAAGAGCTTTCTGGTTGACATCTAGCAAAAATCAGAATTAAAATAACAAGGGAGAAGAGAAGTGGCTGCTTCATCTTTAAATGCTTGCTAAACGAGCCCCAAGGTCTGTTATGCAGGGAGACAAATTGGGAAGCTACTGTATATATATATTGATGAGTTAAGGGACTGAACTAAAAAAGAGGGTGTGATATATGAGCAACACATGCAGAGATGGACTCAATACGTCCTGGAAACTACAATTATGAGCACAAGAGAATCCATGCACAAGGATAAGAGCAACCTAGACTCTGGGAAACAAGAGACTGTGAAACCTGACATTGAATGAGTGAGCAGATGGTGATTTGGAAAAGGTGAGTAATAACCAAGCTACAGAGAGATGTGGACACCAAGAAAGCTGTTGAAGCCACAGTTTTCTTTCTTTGTTTATTTGTAATCCCCATCTCCAACCCCCCACACCCACTCCTCCACTCATCAACCCAAAGTGGAAAGTGTATTTCCTGCTTCAACGAATCCCTGGCAAGAACAGCTCTCCGGGAAGATACCCAGCACATGCCATGGAGACTGGAAAGCTTCTGGATGACACGGTTGCTTTTTTTGGAAGATGAATATCAAGAGTGCCCTGGTGGTGCAGTGGTTAAGAATCCGCCTGCCAATGCAGGGGATGTGGGTTTGAGCCCTGGTCCAGAAAGATCCCACATGTTGCGGAGCAACTAAGCCCGTGTGCCACAGCTACTGAGCCCACATGCCACAACTACTGAAGGCCGTGTGCCTAGAGCCCGTGCTCTGCAACAATAGAAGCCACCGCAATGAGAAGCCTGTGCACTGCAACAAAGAGTAGACCCTCATCGCCACAACTAGAGAAAGCCCACACACAGCAATGAAGACCCAACACAGCCATAAATAAATAAATACATTTTTAAAAAAAGAAAAAAAAAAGGTGCCCGAGAAATGATGGTGTGAACTGCTCCAATGTCATCTTGCCTGTATTTGAATATAGTGTTTTAACCATTCCTAAGGCCCCACCTCCATCTACCTGAGTGTCTAGGGTGGAGATGTACACACTGGATTTTTCTATTAGTCACTGACTTGGTTGGCCTCCAGCTGGAAGGAGTAAAGGATGGTGCTCGAAGCTGAGATCATCCCTTGGATTCTGGTAACCTGGTTGGAGATTCCACACCCTTGGAATCCAGCACATTCATTTCCAGAAAATCAAGGTTGGTAAATTAGTACCTAATCTATTTCATTCTCAAATCCCCATCATGACAGCTTATATGAAGTTCAAGGAAAAACGTCCCAAGTCTCTTCATTTAAAACAACCTGCATATTTTATATTAGCACTGAGAAACGGTCTACTTATCTCCATTTCCTTCACATTTTTTGGACTTCTGATTCTCACCCTACATTTTTCACCCACACTAAGCTTCCTGCAAAGTTTTCCTTGAGACTTGACCTGTAGGAAGCAATACATGGTAACCCTACTCATTTTGCTGGCCTTGTTTATATCAGGAATTATCTAGTTGATCCAGAGCCCTTAGTACACTTATCTCCTCATTTAGTAGGAGATAAAAGAGCACAGGGCCAATTATCCCCATTTTTCACATACAAAGACTGGGTTTTTGACAAAGGAGTCTGAAGACTTGACTGGGTTGCCCAACCATGGTGTCCAGTCTGGGGGAAAAATTAGTCATCTTTCCACCCTTTAAGATGAAGAGGCAGCCTTTAGCTTTCCTGTGGGTGGACACAGCGTTGAAGAAGAGAATTCAAAATGTTAACTGATTTAAAATGCACGTACGTTGAACTGAAATAAGTTATCTGAAAGCACCGAATGCCTATCTGTTACATAGAACATGACCTACTATAAATATGAAGCAGCCACTTCTCTTCTCCCTTGTTATTCCTGCCTCCCAATCTTGACCTAAGTGTAGATTTTTGTATTAATATTTAGATGTGGTACCTTCACACACTTGAGTTTAAACACAATCATGTGACACTGTGGTTTTCTGACTTGAGCCAGAAATGATTTTCTCCTTCTGGCTGAGCTGCGCTGAATCTTCCCTTACCTTCTCTGATCAGTGGCGATTTGTGTGGGAGGAAGGGTGTGAGCTCAGCCTCTTACCTTCATTCACCGAGAAAATGTTGAATCTGTGTTTAAAAATGTTGTGTAGTCGAGTGCATGAGGAAATAAAAGTGAACTGACATCTGAGGAACCAAGTTAATAATTCATTTTATCATCTAGGAAGACTGATTCTTGCATTTGCTACTGCTCTCCTTGGGGTCCCTGGTGGAGCATGTTGCCCCTCTGAACCTGTCTCCCAGTTATTATGGTAGGTTCAAGATTATTATGATAGAGAATCTCTAGGTTTCTTTTCAGCTACAGAGATTGGGCTGAATTACGTCCCTCAAAACTCATATGCTGAAGCCTTAATCCCTAGAACCCCAGAATGTGATCCTTGAAGATAGCGCCTTTACAGAGGTAATCAAGGTAAAATGAGATCATGAGGGTGGGTCCTAATCCAATATGACTCATGTCCTTATAAAAAGAGGTTATTTGGACACAGAGAAATGTAAGGAGGGAAGATCATGTGAGGATATAGGGAGAAAACAGTCATCTGCATGCCAAGAAAATTGGCCTTAGAAGGAACCAACTCTGTTGACACCTTGATCTCAGACATCTGGTCTTCGGAACTGTGACACAATACATTTCTGTTGTTTCAGCTGCCCAGTCTGTGGTACTTTGTTCTGGCAGCCTTAGCAAACCAATACAGAGTTCCATGATTCCACTCTGTTTAATTACATCATTACAAATTTAATACTAATGAATAACATTTTTGTCAATGCTTACATATCCTGATCTTATTGAATCCTGGCAATAGTGTGAGACAAGGGTCATTTTTCCTAGTTTCACAGAGGTTAGACACTCTACTCCAATTTAAAGACGAAGAAAGATGGGCTCAGGTGGGACTAGACCAGTCACTCAATGTTGTGGGACAGATCTAGGTCACAAAGACATGGCGTGCTTCCAAGGTTCATGTTCGAGCTTCTACTTCACTCTCCCTTGTGAAGGATCATAAGAGATAACATTATAATTTTAATCAACAAATCCATGTTTTAAGAAAATAGGGATCATATATTTATACAATGGAATACTACTCAACCATAAGAAAGAATGAAATAATGCCATTTGCAGCAACATGACGGACCTAGAGATTATCATACTAAGTGAAGTCAGTCAGAAAGAGAAAGACAAATACCATATGATATCACTTATATGTGGAATCTAAAAGAAAATGATACAAAAGAACTTATTTACAAAACAGAAATAGACCCAGAGACATAGAGAACAAACTTATGATTACCAAAGGGGAAAGGGTAGGGGGAGGTAAAAGTTAAGAGTTTAGGATTAACATACACATGCTACCATATATAAAATAGATAATCAACAAGGACCTACTGTATAGCACAGAGAACTATACTCAGTATTTTGTAATAAGCTATAAAGGAAAAGAATCTGAAAAAGAATATATATGTATGTAATTGAATCACTTTACTGTACACCTGAAACTAACACAACATTGTAAATCAAACTATACTTTAATTAAAAAAAAATAGGGATCACAAAAGTTAAGGTAGCTGTCCTGGGAACTTACATAAACTCTCTAAACAAAGTTAGGGCTGACTATATGGGCACTGTCCAAGGACAGAAGAAATATGATAGGAATGCTTGCCTTATCAGTACATCTCATTTGCTTGCTTCTTTAGCCAAATTTGGCTGAAAAGATGACCATTGCTGCCAAAAACTGCAAGATGAAGGAAGGCACAGATCTCTCAGGAAAAAAAAATTCTGAGTAAAATACCCCTAATTGCTTCCAGCTCCAGGCAGCACCCTTCAATGCATGAAGACAGGCATTTACTGCCCTCATGACAGGCAGAGAGCGGCACACATGGTGCTGGAGGGGCTGCCAACTGGTAGAACCTTCTGGAAGGCAATTTGGTAGTATGTCTCAAAGACCTCCATAGTCTTTGACCGCATAATTCTACTTCTATGAGTTTATCTTGCTGAAACAGTCCTGTCAAAGATGGGAGAAACGTGTGGATAAGCATGTTCTCAGCAGCTCAGTTAACCACGTCAGGGGACAGTAGAGGAACGTGGAGAGAGGAAAGGAGAGCTGGTCTTGGGGTAACTTGGCAGCCTCAGAGCTACCATTGAGGGCCGCAGACCTGAGACTGATTATCATGCAATCATGGTGAAAATTGGTGTGATAAAGTATATATCTAATAACATGCAAAGGTGTCCATGACATAGCTAAAAAAAAAAAAATTATACAAGTGATGTATATAGTCTGACCTTATATATATGTATGTGTGTCTATATATACACACACATGTGTACACACACAATTGAGGAGGGGTGGGACTTGAATGATGTACACCAAATGCTGACTACAGTTATCTTTGAGCCACGGAATCACGGGAGATATGATGTTTCCTTTTGTTTTTCTTACAAGTAATTTCTGAAATTTCTACAACATACATTTATTAGTTTAGTAATAAAAAGCATTTTAATAAAGATTTAATAGATGAAGGTCTATACTATTCTCTTGGTCGTTATTTTTATTCTAATGTGTCATCCACCTCTCCTGAGTTATTTGATTGTTAATCCTAGCGCCAATATTTGCTAAGAACACCAAGCACTGTCTTATTCAACATGAGCTTTCATTCTTTCTTTGATGCAGTTTGCCTTCACCCAAGTTCAAATGAAATTAAAGTTGTTTGTCTTATGTTCTTGGAAGCTTGGATTTTTGTATCACTCACATTCTACCATGTCTAGAGAGAACTAATGATTGTTAGCATGACTGAAATGTGATTTCACCTCTCATGCACTCTTGGTTGACAGTATTGGTACTGTGCATCTTGTCTGTACTAACCAGGGTTCTCCAGAGAAACAGAACTTTTATTATAAAGAATTGACTAACGTGATTATGGAGGCTGAGAAGTCCCAAGATCTGTAGTTGGCAAGCTGGAGACCCAGGGGAGCCGATGGTGTATTTTGAGTCTGAAAGCTGGCAGCCTTGAGATCTGAGAAGATCTGATTTTTCAGGCTAAGTCTGAAGGCAGGATAAGACCAATGACCCAGCTCAGCCCTCAGGCAAGAGGAGTTCCCTCTTTTTCAGCTTTTTTATTCTATCCACATATTCAATTGTCTTAATCCATTCAAGCTGCTATAACAGAAAACCTGGACCGGGTGACTTAAACAACAAACATTTGTCTCTCACAGTTCGGAAGGCTGAGAAGACAAGATCAGCTCTAGAAGCTCTGATGAGGACCCGCTTCCTGCTTCAGAGACAGTCGTCATCTCTCTGTGTCCTTATGTGGTAAAACAGACAAATGAGTTCTCTAGGGTCTCTTTGATAAGGACACTAATCCCATCATGGGGGCTCCATCCTCATGACCTAATCACCTCCTAAAGGCTCCACTTTCTAAAAGCATCACATTGAGGGTCATGATTTCAGCATATGAATTTGGTGGGGGGGGTACACAAACATTCAGTTTATGGCAGACTCAATGATGGCCACCCACATAAGGGAGGGCAATCTGCTTTCCTCAGTCAACCAATTCAAATGCTCCTTTCACACAGAAACACCCTCACAGACACAGTCAGAATAGTGCTTGGCCAAACATCTGGGCAACTCATGGCCAGGTCAAGTTGAGACATAAAATTAGCCATCACATTGTCCAACAGAAAAATGTGTCTCAGTGGGCATAAGCCACTGAGCCCATACCTCCTGAAGTGCTGTTCCCATGTGACCTGTTGAGTCTGGCAGACCCCCTGGACTGACTTTCTCTCCTGGGGTCACCCCACAGTGTGGGGGCACAAGAGACCTGGACAATACCATGACTTAGTTATTGGAATATACTTGTATGTATTTGATTTGAATTAAACTGTGTACAGCAGATGTATTCTATCAGAGCAAAATTATTCAAATTACAAAATATATGGTTTAAATTCTTCCCTGACACTTAGGAAGTACATTATCAGTCTTTCTGTGGTTCGGTGAGGTGGGCACACAAAAGCAAGCTGTTGTCACCATCAGGTTGGCCACCCGATATAAGCGTTCTGCTCAGATTCATGTTCTCAAAAGCAGAAGGGTGGAGTCATTCACCTGTTCTCCCTTAGGTGCTGCACTCTGGCAATTTTGGAGCCAAAAGTAAATGCCAAGGCACAGCGTTGGTTGTTTGTCCCTGAATGCATGGTTTTACCCAGACTCAAGAATGGTGGTGGCTCTCTCAAGACAGAATCAGGACCAGGGATGACACTGCACTCAGGGGCTGGGAGAAGTGAGCATGCTTTGGAACAGGACTTCGGAGATTCTGGTAGACAGGATGGACTCAGTGTCCAAGGGGTCCAAGGGTCTTGTCAACTCAGAAACTGGGCAGCTCTGGTTTCCCAATCTGGGGGTAGATTGCAGACATGGCGGATCAAGTGGGGCTCAGGACATGGCTGTGGTCACCAGGGACACCTGTTCATGGACAGTGGGGTCCAAGGTGGAGGACCGGGGCAAGACAGGCAGTGCAGAAGGCAGGGGAAGTGAGGGAAGGGCAGGAATTGAAGCCCAAATCTAGCTCAGAGGTTCTCAACTGTGGACCATTTTGCAGTGTCTGGAGACATTTAGGGGCATAATAATGGAGAGAGGGGGATAATGGCATCTAGTGGAAAGAGATCGGGGTGCTGCTAACACCCTACATGCCCATTGGCTCCCAAAGTCAGCAATGTATATGTTTTTATGTACACACACACACACACACACACACACACACACGTGCCCACACAGATGAAGGGTGTGGAGCCTTATAGACTGGGACAGCAACGATTGGGGGAAGAGAGCTTAGAGCGGGGAGGAGAGTTCAGAGGGGGGAGGAGAGTTCAGAGGGGGGACTTGGGGCAGCACAGCAGCCTGGAAGCCACCACCGAGGTCTGCAGGCTTGGTCTGATTTGCAGGAAAGGAACTGATTGGCAGGAGCCCACTGATGACAACAAGGTTGTAATCAAATGCTGGGTCCGGGGGTGCTTCTTACCAAGATCCACCAAACTTGAAGGAGGGAGAAGAACAAGAGGATGTTCCTCCCACCTCAGGCAGGAATGACTCAGGATCCAGGAGCACACTGAAATACGGGGTGTCATCTGGGGACTCATTTATGAGAGATAATGGCAAGGGTAATGAGGCAGGGGCACTAACCCCTGAAAGCCCAGAGAGGCGACATGTGAAAACTCCCCACGAGGCCCATTTTAGGGGCTTTCTCTTTGCCTCCAGCCCCCCTCTCCATGCATAGGCTCTCCTGGAGGGAACAAACTCTGGCGGTAAAGAGCATGTGCTCTCCAGCTAGCCTGCCTGGATGTTAGCATCCTGCCTCTACCCCTTGCTGGCTGAGTGACTTTGAGCAATCTACTTAACCTCTCTGTGCCTCAGTTTCCTCATCTTTAAAGTGAGCACAATAAAAATAATGCTTATCTCCCAGAAATAACGAGAGTTAAATGAGATATTATTTGTACAGCTGAGGGCCCTCTGTGACAACTGTTTCCCTTTGCTTCTCAAAATAGACAATCATTTATTTTCCGTCTTCCAAAATTCAACCTCTCACAAAATTGAAACCAGGGAGGTGAGCAAGAGAAATTGAGAGAGACAGAGAGACAGAGAAAGAAAATTCTTGGATTCTGCTGTTCTTTTCTCACCACTCCCAGGTTCCAGGGCTGTGAGATTTAGGGTCAGTCACATCTTCTTTGCAGGGACTAACATGAAGAGGGGACTCTGATCAGGCTGTTTCACAGGCAAAGCAGTCTTGGCATGACATGGAGAGCGTATTTCCCCCCATGGATATAAAAAAGCCCACTGAAATTATCTTTTTATTTTATTTTATTGAATGTATTTGACATATAACATCGTGTAAACTTAAGGTATACCACATGTTAATTTGATACATTTCTATGTTGCAATATGATTGTCATTGTAGTGATATTTAGCACCTCTATCACCCTGTATCATTATAGTACAATATTGTTGTCTCTATTCATTATGTTGTGCATCAGATCTCTGTCTTATTTACTACTCATCGCAAATGTATACCCTTAAACAATGTTTTGCTCCCAACACATTCCAAAAAGCGCAGGCCAGAGCAGAGATTTACAATAGAGGGCGTGTGAACTGCCTCAATGCAGTAGAAAGTACCATGTCTGGTACAGAGTGACTTATCAAAACTCCCACAGAGCAAATCTCTGTACCCCCAGTACGGGAATGCTGCTGAATCCTATATCCAGAATATGAAAAAATGAAGAGAAAATGAAACAAGCTGAGATTTATTTTTCAAAGGTCTGCTAAAGGATAAACATGCACAAGGGAAGGTTTTTATTAATGTGCATAGAGGTATTTGCACATTTCATCAACTGTCTCACTAATGCATGCCAGAATAAGAAAAGTTTTGTGTTTCCTTGCTGGATTTTTTTTTTTTTTCTCCATGAGCTTTTCTGCTGTGATTCTGCTTCTTGTAAAGGGACAAGACAGATTCGGTTGACCAAGTTGGACACTGGACCCTTGATTGCATGTGATGACTTTTTTACTGCTGGTTCTGGCTTGATGAAACTGATTCCCTAGAAAGTGAATATGGAATAGGGAATGGTATAGAGTTAAAGAGGTGATTTAAGACAGCTGCAATTTCTGCTTCCCACTGAGATTCATAGCACTCAGGACACTCGTAAGTATGAGGGGCTTTGTTGACAAGTGGCAGCTCAGGGGTCACAAATGACCCCTGGTACATCTCTCATCCCTGTGGCCTCGGGAAGGAAGTTTTCAATCAGAAAGTTTTTAGGTTGAGACCAATATACACAAGTCACGGGGCTGGTTTTTCCTTTATGATTTACACTGCAACACTCTGTAGGAGCTGGAGTTGACCTTTGCCCCACACGTGGCCTCGTTTTAAGGGGAGTTGAGAGCCACTGAATTTATGTCCTTGTTGGAGCCTCCACCACCAGTTAGCATCAGAGTCAAGCCTTGATCATAGAACTGCTGGTTCTTACTTCTGGGCTCCTTCCCCCGCGCTGGGTGGGTCCCTTCCTGCAGAGACATCTGCTCTGAAGCATTCAAGCCTCAAGAGTGACGTGACAAGTTTCAGCATCAATTACACTCTGGAAACTAGCATCCATTGTCATCCTTCACTTGGTACTAGCCAGTCTTCATTTCCTACTTTGCATTAATTCAAACCTCGTGTAATGTTTCCAAATGCCTGCCTCAATCCACACTAACCTTCAACATCACTAACCCCAAATGGGACATTTCAATGACAAGTTTGCTCTTGGGGAAAAGGACAAAAATTAATTCTCAAGTTCCTCTTCTCCGGTCCATGTTTACAGCTAGACATGCAGGCAGAGCCCACCCAGCTCACTTTCTTTGTGACCCTCGTTCCTAATCCCAGCTTGGTTGTCAATGGTCTAGAAGATTAATTGCAAGAAAAACACCATTGTGGTTTTTCCAAACCCTCAAAGTTTTAGAGATTAGTCAATTATTTCTACTTTCGACACTCACAAGTGTGAACACGGCCTAAATCTTACCTTCAGTGAGCTTACGGATAAGAAAGATGAAAAAACATTGGCACATATGAAAAAGCACAAGCATGAGTAAGATGGTACTATTAAAGCAACAGTGATTTGTGAAAGTAGTGTGTGTGCCTATTTCCAGAAAGCATCAGGTGTTAATTCATAGAAAATGTTGAATTTCAGACCTTGGGGAAGAGTCCATCCTGTATTTTTGATTGACTTCAGTCTAAAAGAACAGCTGTTTCTTGAATACATTCTGTGCTGTCTCCTCTCTCCCAATCAGCTGTGTATCATCAGTTCAGTGGTGATATGGCATGTGGCTAGATTCCTCCATATCATCCATCATATATGTATTTTCTTTCTCAATTTCCTTTTTGTTTTATTCTGGCCGCACTGCAAGGCATGTGGGATCTTAGTTCCCCGACCAGGGATCAAACCTCTGACCCCTGCTGTGGAAGCTCGGCGTCCTAACCGCTGGACCGCCAAGGAATTCCCTCAATTTCCTTTCTTAACACTTATCTAAATCTTTATTATGAGGAAAGAAATGTGTGAATGTACTTAACGCCACTTAACTAGACCCTTAAAACATGGCTAAAATGGTAAATTTTATGTTATGCGTATTTGACCACAATAAAAAAGAAATAAGTGATTTTAGAAAGAAAAAAATGATTTTTTTTAAAAACGGAATTCTAGCTGCAGGTAAAGAGTAAACTTAAGATGAAAGGTAGGTGAGCCAGAACCGCAGTGGATCTGAGCTTCTAAGCCCTCAGTAGGTGTTTTACCTCCTAAACCAGCCCTGGAGTGGTGCGGGGGTCTTAAAATTTTTTATCTATGTCCCAGGGTTATATAAGTGACTTTCTACTGATGTATCTCATTAAACTGGGGAGGTATTCAGCCGGAAAGTGAGGACTGGTGCCAAGGAATTCAATTGGTCTATTGCTACTTGTTGCTATTTATGTGTGAGAATGACACAGATTTATCCTGCCATCCACAATTTTAAACAAAAACAAATAACTTTCATGAAAAAACCTCATTTTCTGTCTGGTTTCCCCTTGGGAGCAAAGCCTTGCTTTTCTTAAGTGGGATGAATTTTGCACTTCATTAAATGCCCCGGTCTTTTCATCACGTTAGCCTTTAAGGCAATAACATAATCTTAGATCATCTAGATTAATGATTGCAATAAAACCGTGGGGACAAATCTTAAGTGGGCTGTGAAAATAAACAGCTGCAGACGATAAAGTCTGATTTCTAAAATTTCAGAAAGATTTATCGCTATTGATGGTGATCCTATGGGTATTTTTTTTTCTTTTTCTTTTCTTGTCTAATTAAACCAAACAATCTTTCCTAGACACTTATCAAACTTCCAGTTGAGGAGTTGAACAGGTCTTCAGGGGTAATGTACCCCCTGGACAAAATGTTCAACCCAAATCCTTCCGGTGTGATTTAAATTCAGTCTCGACACTTTCATGGGAACCCTGAGAGTACAAGTAAGGAGCGCTGTCTACACACGAAACGGCATTCTCCAAGATTCGCTATAGCACGAGATTGGTGCCCTGAATTTAGGACAGGATGATGAAGACTATTCCAAATGCTAGAAGATACTCAGGTCATCTCCCTGACCCTTACTGATCCACAAAGGAAAAATGTCTCCTCGGCCTACACACCAGCAGGAGTGAGGGACTCAGACCTCTAGATTCCAAGGAAAACAGGGGAGTGAACCAAAACGATGTCGCTTCTATATTCATGTTGGCCAAGGAGTTCCAAACTTTTCTTAAGTCTGGCTCAAGACATCAGTTAGGGTTCCTTAACAAGGTGGGAAAAAGAGACTTGGAAGAAGTTGGAGCTTTGTTGATTCTTCTGCATAGGGCAGCAGCTCATGGTTCTATCAGGAGGTCCATTCAGATTGTTCTGGAATATTCTATGGCTCCACAGGTACAAGACACAAAATGTATGACTATTCCATCCTCTCTTTTGAGATAAAGTTTGAAGTTGCTTATGTGAAAGAACCTAGAAACATCGTATGGCTCAGAGATACTAGTGTCTTCACCCTCATGCTAGCAAACACTTAGAGGTCCAAGTGATAAAATCCACATCAGTGTCTGATTTTTACAGTTTTAATCCCTTTGCATCACAGGCTCAGCATGTCCGGTTTCCCTAGACATGGGGTCACTGAGACAGGAAGCGCTGCTGGAGAGGGCGTCAGGCCCCCCTCCTCACTCATAGACAGCAATCCTCCAAACTCGGTGCACGCCCCACCCCCTCTGCCCAGGACCACATAGAAATCACCTTCAGTTTTTCGATGCCTTACACTAGTTTCGGTCTTTTCAATGCTGTTTCAACCTTGTACTGCAGTGTGTTTATTCTGCATTAGAGTTGCTGGGTATTTGCCTTCATAGCATCCTTGGGGGAAAGCTCTCTGAGGTCAGAAGTCACCCTCATGTCCCTCCTAGTACCTGGTCTAACTGCCTTCCACTCCCAACTTCCATCTTCAAAGTTGCACATCTGAAAGAGATGCAATTGGGATCGTGAGAGATTGGGAAGTAAGGTCAGTCCTTAGTGAAGTCTCCTGAAGAGGTGGAAACGGGGCAGCCTGGGGGTGATGCTCCATTGAAAGAATGAAACCTCCTTCAGCCTCCAGCTTAGACACATCCCTCTCCAGTCCCCACATCCCACCTTCACCGTCGTTTTCCAGGTTGGTCCTCTTGTGAATGACTCAGAGTCCTTTCCTCACCCTGATTCTTGAATACACCACAAGGCTCCGAAGCCCAGAAGACCAAGCTTCTAAACTGTGTGTGTGCGCGTGTGTCTGTGGGTGGAGGTTGGCGCAGAGTGGCTTGAAGCCAGGAATCTGTAAGCATTTGTACCCTCATAATAATATGAATATTATAAATAGTATGTGCTTACTAGATATTTATAGCATTGGATGATTTCTCTATCACACAGATGGGTGGCTCTGGGGACTAATTAGTTGTGGATCAAAAGCCCATGACAGGGACTCACATCCCCCCTGCACCCCCATGAGGGCTTAGAGTGAACTAGGGGATGGAAAAAAGGACCTGTTTCCTTAGCGGTAGCAGTGAAAGCTCCGAAAGAAAGGGTGTTGGGACGTGTGTGGTTGTGTCCCTGTGAGTGTGTTGTTGTGAGCAGGGACTAGTCAGTGCAGGCCAATAAGGTGAAGAGGAAGACCTTGGATTTGAACTTTGGTTGGCTGGCTCCTTGCACCAGCTCTGAGCCTTTGGGCAATTTCTTTAACTTATCTCAAGGCTACAGTTTTCTCATCTGTCCTTCATAGAGTTCTTGGAAGGACTAAATATCCCAACACGGATAAAACACTTAGCATGGAGCCTGGTGTACAGTAAACACTCAATAAACATCAGCTATTACTATTATTAGGGCTGACCCCAGCTACAGATGAGAGGCTTCTAAGGCTCCAATAAATCCTCATGAGAGGGGCCCACGAGCAGCCGAGGCTGTGCTGGCTTGAATTTTTGGAACTGTCTTAATATATTTGAAATTTATACTGAAATCCAATGTGCTGAGGTCTCCTGATAAAAACAGAAAAAAAAAAAAAAAGTGGAAGCATATGGTGGTCTGGGTCTTAAAGAAAAATGACTTCCGTGATAGAAACACGCTGTTGGAGAAATATGTCTCTTCAGCCCCGTCAGTCACAAACCTTTTCCAAATGTTGACATTACGCATGATATTAATATACTCTAAAGGATCCGTGGAAAGCGGAAAAGCACAAATGTGCCATGCAAAGCCCGAGCCATGCTAATGCCCTTAATGGATTAGAAGTAACAGTTCACAGCTAGCTTTGAGTATTAGGGTTTGCAGTGGCTGGTGTCAGGATGCTTACAACAATTAGTCACCACCCAAGGGTGCGGCCAAATCTGGATTTTTCTAAATTAAAGAAAACATATTCTCTCTCATCCAAGGATTTATTAAGGTTTTATTTTATTTTACTTCATTATCAAGGACTTTTTCCCTTTTGGATCCCTTCTTGGTTTGGGAGGTAAATTCTTATTTAGAATAAAGCTTCGTTTTTTACCTCCGCAAGCTTGGAGGAGTTACTCAGGCAGGGAATAACCTTTGAAGTTAAGAGAAACTGTGCTATCAAGCCAGGATACGAAACAAAACCAGAAAGGCACCCCTAATGCATTATGGAATACAATGCAGAATCTGCCCGAAGGTGATGCTAATTTCTGCTCTTGTCAATGAAAAACAGGTGTCAGGATGACTTGCTCTGTATTCATCTGAATCCTCAGGACTCCGGAGGTACCACATGGTGATACGGGAAAGCTAGTGGGCCTGGTGGGCAAGCGGGTAGCCCCGTGATGGGGCAAGGGCTGGCTCCTTTATTTTCTTTGGCATGGCTTATGGAAAAGTCAGAGAAAATGAATTTCAAATGATGGGTCAAAACTCAAGATCTGAAACACATTTCTTCCATCCTGTAGGTCTCTTGCATTCATGGAAATGATTCTGATAACTTTAATTTTATTGTCAGTTGCAGGTATATTGTTCATAGAGTTCTATTTAAAAAACTCTCTTCATTTCAGTCATTTATCAGGCAATGAATCTTTCTCAATCCTGTAAAATCGTGGAAAAAAGTTCAAATTGGCTGTAAATGATCACACTAATTTCCTGGGTTTTTTTCCATCTCTTTTCTCCTTTGCCTTTTAAAATTGTCCCTTTCGCCTGCGGCATATTTTGCATCAAAAATGTGGAGGGGGACAGAAGATCTACATTAAGGCAGCAGCTGGGATGGAGCATCGCTCAGGCAACATTTTCCCTCACTCAGTAATTTTGTCCACGTTGTAAAAATATTTCAAATGCTCAACAAATGTTGGCGTGCTAAACGGAAATGTGGAAATAACAAAATACTGTTTGGTGGGAAATTTTAAGAAATTAGACAGACGCATGAATGCTCTTATGGACAAAAGAGAGGCGACTGTTTTCTAAAGACTCTGAACTTTCCGAAAAGGGAGGAGACAGATGCTAGAAGCAGAAGGAAGAACATTGCCTGCAGGTCTGCCTCCGGCTTCTCCTTTTGGTTAACTTTGTTCTGGAAGGCAGCTTCTGAGGGGTCTCACATGCACTGTGTTCTGGAGTAAAACCAAATCATAAGAAAGAGAGGAATATCTCTCCTCCCCAAGTCCACCACCGACTTGAGCCAAGGGAGGACATCGTCTTCCCTGCATCTCTGGCACAAGGATACCTGCAGAGAATGGCAGGCTCTGACCCTGACCTTGGGGACCCCCAGAGCTGCAGGACTGCTGTGTCCTCTCCCTCTCCTAGCCCTGTGTACCCCTGTCCCACACCCCATCCCTGTTAATCGGGCCTTTCTTATTCCTCCTGGGTTCCGCTCTGTCTTGTTCTCAAACACAGCAGGTCCAGTGTGTACAACAGACTGGGGATCCCAAGGACCCAGCTGCACAAATGACCCCCACCTGTGAGAAGGCTCAGAGCAGGGTCCATTGCCAGTACACCATGGAGCCCATGGGAGGCTGGCATGGCCCTGTTTCTTCGCATCCTGAGGGTCTACAGGGAGGAAATCTTGCTCCCAGAGTTGGGGATGCAATGTTGTTTCCTCGGGATGAGGTTAGATGGAAAAATGGAGGTCTGTGTCTAATTTAAAGGGTAGTGAAGAATTTAAGCTTGCCCAAAGAGAGAGCTGGTCTTTGCCCTTGCTTTCTGGGAGGTAATCGCTAAGCCCCTGGAATGTCAATCCTGATAGGAGTGTCTTTGTTGGCCTCCGGGCCGTGGACCACCCGGATAATAACAGCATGATTTAGGGTGGGGATTGTGAGCCACAACAGCATGCTCTAGGGTTGGGGCTCTGGATCCTTGGTGTCTGCTCTGCCCCTCAACTCTGTCTGCATAATGGAGCCCCAGGAAAGACTCTGGACCCCAAGGCTCAAGTGAGCTTCCTGGTGGGCAATGCTCTGTGCATACAACGCACATCACTCCCGGGAGAATAATTGTCCTGCGTGCACGAACAGGACACCTGCTAGCTCTGGGTCTGGTGCCCTCCTGGAGTTCACCCCATGCTCCTGCTTCTTTGGCTAATTTTAACCTGTGTTCTTTTCCTTTAACGAATGCAACTGGAGGATAACAGCTTCCAGAGAGCTCTGTGTGTCCTTCTAGTGAATTATTGAAACTAAGGGTGCTTTCAGAACACCCTGAACTTGCAATTGATGTCAGAAGTGAAGGTGGTGATCTTCCAGACATTGTCCCTCTAACTTCGCAGTTGGTGAGGGTTCTCACCTGGGGTCTTTTTATTTACATTTTCCTAATTAAAAGAAAAATTCTGTAATGGAAAATTTTAAATATACGTAATGACGGTTTTTCAACTCCGTCACTCCTTTTACATTTACCATTTGGAAATTGCCATTCTAGTGTAAGCAAGAGCCTTCTCTCTCTCACCTGGGGTCTTCTTCCTGAAGTGAGGACCTGAGGGTTTGCAAGGTGAGCCTTCTAGAACCTTCTCGCTTCTCCACTTCCTAAGAGCTACTTATTCTTATTCCTACCTCTTGGCCGCACTTAATCCACTTAACAGTATTTTCATTTGAGTCACTTATATCCAAACTAGCAATTACTTCTTATGTTCAGCTGATATGATTTTTTAAACGATTCCTTTAAGGCTTACATATCCAGGTAAAAGGAAAACTTCTACTTCCATTTCCGAATCTGCAGAGTTGATACGATGTACACATTCTCTGGGAATGGTGAAAGTTAGACAGAACGACACATAATAGGCTCTTGAGAAATGTTAGTTCCCACCTGTATGAGTTTCCCGGGGCTGCCTTAAGGAAGTGTCACAAACTGGGTGGCTGAAAACAACAGAAATTCGTTTTCTCACCGTTCTGGAAGTTTGAAATTAAAGGGTTGGCAGGGCCGTGCTCCCTCTGAAACGTGTAGGGAAAGCCTTCCTTGCCTCTTCCAGATTCTGGTGGTTTGCTGGCACTCCTTGGCGTTGCTTGGCTTGTAGCTGCATCACCCCAATCCTCCATCTTCACGTGGGTTTCTCCCTGTGTCTGTCTCTTCACATGGACTTCTTTCTCTAAGTCGTATTTTATTAGAGGGCCATCCTCCTCCATTATGACCTCATCTTAGCTAATTACATCTTCAAGGACCCTATCTCCAAATAAGGTCACATTCCAGGTACGGGGTGTTAGGACACGAAAATACCTTTTCTAAAGGGATACAGTCGAATCCCTGACACCCTCCATTTCCCCTTTCTGAAAACTAAAGCTAAACATGTGAGCTCCTACAGCCTCAGTTCCTTCATCTGTCAAATGGGCAGTGTTACATCACTACCTCCCCGTCTAGGAAGAAATCAAAGAGGTGAAAGCAGGCACATGCCCAGCACGCACCTCCATGGGTGGACCTGATAGCTTAGACGCTCGAGAAATGATACCTCATTATCCCTATGAGCAGTGACTCCAAGTAGGATGTTTTCTAATGCATTCACATTCATTAAAATCTGAGATGTGCAACGGCTCTTGCCTCACCTGTTTTTTCTCATCCCGCTGCCACCGGGTGCCTGGGGAGCTGGGAAGAGTACAAACCAAGGGGGCATTGTTTCCCGAGGAACCACATTCATCAACTCCGTTTGGACAGCCAGCACGCTGAGGCAGTCCCCGGCTACACCTTGCCTTCTTCCGTGTCTTGACTTCAAGCTTATCTGAGAGCCTTTTGTTCGGGCTCATAATTAGTCAGTGACTCAGTAGCCTACAAACATTACCCGGGAGCCAGACAAGACCAGCAAGCTCTGAGGACCACCTGTTCCAAGTCATTTCCTGTGTGGGTGGTAACTTCACAGGCCTGAAAATGTGAGTTACGGTAAAAATGGCTTCAGCCCTGGCACCCTGAGTTGTTGAAACTAGATGCAATCTCGCTTGACTATGTTCTGGCCAGACATACTTCGTTATTGCCTTTTGCAAATACATTAAAAACTCTTACCCCTTTATAAACAAATGTTCTCCAGGGGTAGGCAACACACCCTGGCTATAAGGGAGAAAACACATCAGTGTTTCATCTACTGGGTCAGCTCTGCAAGGACAGAAGACAGTTGGGAGGGGTGTTGATTGAGGTGGTGTGTTTGTTCCAGTGGGGATCGTTACCGATGGGGGTTCAAGAACATTCACAGTCAACGTTAAGCTACACCTCACACTAAACTGGAGTTTTGGAAACATTAAAATCAAATCTTCTGTTCACAGTACTCTTAAATTGGCCAATGGAGTGGAAAAAAAAAACAAACAGCTCAGTTATTTATGTCATGTAGACAAAACACTGGGTTGGTTGACTGATTATTTCCACTGTATAATGAGCCATCGTTGCCATTTTCACTCTGAATTTAACTGCCACATTTTTCCATGAATGTAACTGTTCCCTCATGAAGAAGGTTCATTTTTCAACTTATTGTCCCTCATCTTCCGGCTTCCTGATCTTGCTGTAGATTGTCAAGTTCTTGGGTCATGATGAAACTTTAAAAGTCGTTTCTTTTTATTTTTTCTGATTAGAAAAACAATACAGGCTCACTATTGCACATTTTAACCACAGGCCCACAACCCAGGAAAAAGTAGTATCAAATTTATTTAACCAATCTTTTTTGTTGAGCATTTGGATAGTTCTAATATGTAGTTATTATTAAACAATTAGCATTCTATTAGTCTTTGATACAAATAATAACTGATCATCTTCGTGCAGGATTAGTCTTAACATTAACATATATTTTAATAATGCTGTTATTTCATCTTATTTTTCAAACTTTCATTGCTTTGCCCTTCAGTGAAGAGGGCGGTTTTAGCTAGGGATGCAAATTTATTCATCATAAAAATAAAATCAGAACAGAGTACACAGGAATCACAATAGGATGTAGGACAAGGTGTAGACTAGAGGCGAGGTTCTAGCCCCAATCACAATTGCTCAAGCTTTGAAAATAAAACAACTCATTTCTAAGCACTAAGTTGATGCTCTCCCATTAAACCAACTCTTACATTGTCCCCGGAAACTGGCCACCAAGACTAGTGAGCTACTAGTGAAGGTCGAGTGAACTGCTCTGTGCTGTATGTTTATTATGTATGTGAGGTTGCACTGAAAGCCCAGGTCTTTCAGCTCCACACAATTTTTTTTTTTTTTAGGTATATGCCTGTTCCAAGTATTGCTTATACTGAAAAATTGTTCTTTATCTGAAATTCAAAGTTACCTTAAGGTCCTGTATTTTTATCTGGGACACTTATAGAGAGAACTGGTGGTTTTACAAGCAGCATTTGTGTCTACTGGTTCGTCTGTGCCTGTGAGCTGTTAAATGTTTTGACCATCACACCCCTGCAAACAACAAACCACCTTGTCATTCGAGAAGGCTCCTTATTTATGACCAAGAGAGACAGTCTAGAAAAAAGTCCTCCTAAGTTCATGGGGCAGGAAGGCAGTGTGATATCACAGAAGGAACAGGGACTTAGGAACCTGATGACTTGAGTCAAGTCTTAGCTGTGAGACCTGGTGTTAATTACTTAACCTCTCTGAGCCTCGATTTCTTGATCAAAATAGGACTAATAATACCTATTTCCCATGGTTTTAGTGATTGTGAATGAGATAATGTACATTATTTCATAGTAGACCCTCAACTAAAATGGGGATACTTTAGCTACAACTTATAATTTAGTCATAACAACTGAAAACACTGAGTACTCCAGCCCCCAATCCTTACTTCCCATATACCCCAGTGACAATTATTAAAGCCGGTGTCACACATATTTTGCAAGGTAGAGGTAGATAGAGATGGGGTAAAAGGACAGTGTGCCCAGGAAAACCTGAAGTTCCCAGAGTGAAGGGGGCAGATCTCAAGTACAAACTATCCTCTTTGCTTGTAAAAGTGACTTTATTGGCTTCACTCAACAGTTAGCCTTGCATTTTGACGGGGATCATTAATTCACACACTCATGCATTTATTTATTTAAAAAATCCCTGGGGCAGACAGCATCCCAGGCTCTGGGGCGTAAGAAACATGCACTGGACCTGTTCCTGTCCTCATGCAGCTCGCAGTCCAGAGGGCTAGGCGGGCATTAAGAAAATGATCATGCAGAGAAGTATCGTAGCACAAGTTCTGATTAGCATTGTAAGAGCAAAGTACAGGCTGGTTTGGGAGGGTAAAATGGGCAAAGGTGGTTGAGAGTAGCGCTTGGTCATCTCCACACTCTCTCCTCCCGCTCCCAACCAGGTAAATGCACGGTCCATGCAACACTGAAAAGGTATTATTGGGTAGAAGGAATCTGGGAATCTAAAAAGCAGGATAGCGCTTCCCTGATGGCGCAGTGGTTGAGAGTCCACCTGCGGATGCAGGGGACGCGGGTTCGTGCCCCGGTCCGGGAAGATCCCACATGCCGCGGAGTGGCTGGGTCCGTGAGCCGTGGCCGCTGGGCCTGTGTGCCCGGAGCCTGTACTCCGCAATGGGAGAGGCCACAACAGTGAGAGGGCCGCGTACCGAAAAAAACACAGAAAAACAAAAAACTGAATGGTATTAAAAAGAAGAATTGTGAAAAATCTTGCTAATGGCACTGATTCTCGGGACCCAAGGCAGACTTAACTCTATCCAAATTCCCAATCCAGAGGCCTGGTAAGCCATCATAGAAACCATTAGGCAAGTTTGAAGAAACACAACATCCTTCCGGATCTGTGGTCTCAAGCTTGGTTGCACATTGGAATCACCGGGGAGCTTAGAAAAATGGGGATGCCTGGGTCCCACCCTAGAGATTATGATTTACATGATTTGGGATGTGTCCTGAGTGTCAGGCCTGTTAACCTCTCCCCAGGTGATTACAAGGGCAGTCAAGGTTGAAGTCCATCCAACTAGAGCAAGTTCTGTTGTCATGCAGATGAAATGAAAGGGCTGGATGAGGCTAATGTCACCCATGTAAAAACCATGTCCAAAGCCGCTCACTGATTAGGGACAATGCAACGCTGGATTCTGAGTCCCAGCCTTCTGACTCCACCTCTCCCCCTCTTCACTGCATTATCAGATGCCCATACACCTGAATGTAAAAGTTGTCTTTTAAATGTACACAAAAGGTTTTAATTACATTAGTTCAAGAAAAACATATCAATAATTGAACATTTGGGGTTTCATAAACCATTTGACTATTCAGAAATCAAAATTTTCTGTATGGCCTCCATCTTCACCACCAATAACACGAAGGTAGTTAAAAGGCATGTTTTAAGTTGCAAAAATACTTGCAACATAGATGATAAAGTGTTATGTGAAGCATGTTTTGAAATAAATAAGAAGATGAATAATCCAATAGAACAAGGATAAAAACCTGTGAACAGAAAATTACACAAAAGGAAATTTAAGTGACCAATAAAAACATAAAAGTGTCTTTGACCTCCTTAATCATTAAAGTCATATAAATTAAAATATTTGTGAATTATCGATATCCACTTATCAAATTATGAATGATTAAAAGATTGATAATATCGGTTATTGGTAAGGATGTGACGACTGGTGATAAGGTAAACTGACATAACCTTTCTGCAGAGCAGTTTGTCAAAAGCCTTAAAATATGTGCATGCTCTTTGACCAGGTAATTCTATTTTAAACAAATTTTCCTAAAAGAGAAGTGTATTAAGATGTATGTGTAAGGATCTTTTCCATCATAGGGTTTCTTATGATATCAAATATTTGGCAATAATCCAAACATCCATCAATAGAGAATTGGTGAGGTAAATCTTGATAGATCCACACAAAGGAATAATGGGCAGCTGGTAAAAATTATATTGCAGAATTACATTTATTGACATAGAAATATGTTTCATGTATATAAAGTGAATAAAGTTACCAAACTATGCATCACAGGTGCTCATTTTTTCACATGCATGAGTGAGTGTGTATGCGTTGACAACAAAAACCTAGGTTTGAGGTTCAATCCTGGTTTTGCCTAGGGTCTCATTCTTCCAGGGGTTGAGGTGTTTTCCAGGATGCAGGAATTTCCATGTTAAACCTGGGACGACCCTGAGCAAAGTAGAATGATTAATCATCCAGTCTTGCCACTAACTAGCTGTGTGATTTGGGACATGGCTTTTCATCTTTGTGGCACAGATTTGAAATAGCATTGGCTGGGAAATTTGTAATGCCTCCCTGGTCCGACATATTAACAATATTTCTCTTTAGGTGTTGAGAATAAGGTATTTTAAAGTTTCTTCCATATTTCTTTAGAGTACCTATCCATCATATTCATAATATAAAAAGCAATAAAGTCATTTCTATTAAAAATAATCCCATAGTTCAAAGACATCTATTTCTAGTACGAAGGCAATGGCACTTAATTGTAAAGAAGTGTTTCCATAGAATGTCGATCACAGACATTTGCTACAGAACAAGAGCTGAGGCCTAGAAATTCAAGAACAGGGAGGGGATCACAGACAATATCTCCCTGTACGACCACAAGATCTTAGACTAGACGTGCTAAATGAATAAACAGAAATTTACTCCTTGTTTTACGGAAATAGCAGCAACCCCCCTGTATGGATTCAGTGGGTATTAGATTAGAATCTAGAATGATTTATTTATTTTGTCCCCCAAATAAGAAGACTGCAGCTTATAAACAATTTTCAAAGTGAGTGCATTTTGTTTGAAAACATTCACTTTGAAAGTTTCAATATTAATAATTTTTACACTGCTTTGATAAGACTAAATAGTGATGCGTTTCAAAGAATCTTCTGTTGATAGTATTAGTTTACTGAGAGAAGAGTCCTACTAACAAGTGAAACAGTCAGTCTAGAGGGCCTTTAGGAGGAAGTTTCCCAGAAAAGGCTTTGATTTAGGTCAAGCCTAAAATTTGCTGGGTTTGGTTAGTGATGGCGCTGGGCAAGGAGAAGTTGCCACGTGTCCCAAGGTATGAACCATAGCTTGGAAGGTGGGTAGAAATAAAACATACTCTTCTTAGACATATCAGAATTGTACATTTTGGCATGCATGAAATGGAAGGCTCATTCTGCAGCCTTTAACACATCTCAAGTCCTGACTTCCTCTAGAGCAAGCATCCCTGCCAATTTCTCATCTGTCCGGTAGCAGCTGCAGAAGTTGGTGGAGTCTGAAAAAAGCAAAAGAATCTAGAGGCTGTGCCCTGCAAAGACCTGGCTGCCATCTTTCCAACAGAATCCCCGGCCACACTCCTAAACCCTCACCTGAATACTGGATGCATTTATGTTACAACTTTTGAAATTTCCTTCCTAACTTTGTACTCTTTGTGCTCTGTTCTCCATTTCAGGAGAAAGCAGAGACAGTCCTGAAATCACTGACAGTTCTGCCTCTGAAAACCCCTTAACTTCCTTCTGTGTCTGGAAATTACACCTGGGTTCCAAAATATCCTTCGTTGCTTTTGATGAGAAAGTCTGATGAGAGTATACGGTTTGATTCACTGGCCAGGATTCCTGACAAGTTTTCACATGAATATTCCTATTGCAGTTTGACAAGTCATTTGGTGTGAAGGATGATATTTAGCAATCCTATTAAGCAGTGAATTTCTCCTTATCTATTTCCCCCAATGTATTTTAATTAAGTAGAAAAAGGTTTGCACAATTTACCTCTCCAGATTTACAATCCTCTCCACCACTGGCAGGGTGCCTGGTAGGCTGCAGCTTTAGATCCCAGACGGGGTTGCTGGAAATACAACAGTCCGTGGCTGATGTGCAGCTCCAAAGCCTTCCTGTCTGAAATACACTTTTAACCCAGAAAGATGAAAACACAAATTGCATTTCCGAATATGGACAACGAAATGCACTGTGTGTATTTTCTCTGGATGCTTTGGAAAACTACACGCTAATCCAAATGTCACTCCCTTAAACATTGCTATGGAATTATCATGGTTTAGGAATAGAGCATTGGACAGAATGCTTATTGAAAACTTTGAACTCATTCTACTGTGTTACCACCTTAATCTGTCAAACTTTAGCTATGTCCAAAAAATTACAAAAAAGAACCCTCTAGTCCTTTCGCAACCAAATCTTTTGAATAGCAAAATCAATTAAACCTGACTTCAGTCACAGTCTTTGTTCTGCTGCTAACTGGCGGCAGTGGACAATGGATTTCAAGGGTTAATTTTTACTTTATTTTTTCAGTACGTGGGCGTCTCACTGTTGTGGCCTCTCCCGTTGAGGAGCACAGGCTCCAGACGTGCAGGCTCAGCACGCACAGGCTCAGCGGCCATGGCTCACGGGCCCAGCCGCTCCGCGGCATGTGGGATCTTCCCGGACTGGGGCACGAACCCGTGTCCCCTGCATCGGCAGGTGGACTCTCAACCACTGTGCCACCAGGGAAGCCCTCAAGGGTTAATTTTTTAACAGTTCCAACAATTTATGTGTTTATGAGTGACTTGTTTTCTTTCTTTTGCTTCATTTTCATTCTTTTCTTATCTTTCTTCCTTCCTTTCTTTTTTTTTATAGACAGTTGATTAGTCTGCTTAGGCTGCCATAACAAAAGACCACAGGCTGGGTGGCTGAAACAATAGAAATTTATTTCTCAAAGTTCTGGAGGCTGGAAAGTTCAAGGTCAGTGTGCCAGCAGATCTAGTTCATGGAGACTCTCTTCTCAGCTTGCAGAGCTACTTCTCACTATGTCCTCACATGGAAGAGAGAGGAAAAGAGTGAGACAGAGACAGAGAGACAGAGAGAGGAGAGAGTACACTCTGGTGTCTCTTGTAAGAACACTAACCCTAGAGGACAAGGACCCCACCCTTATGACCTCACAGCTTTAATTACCTCCTTATAGGCCCCATCCCCAAATTATAGTCACAATGGGGGTTAGGGCTTCAACATATAATTTTTGGGGAGGACACAATTCAGTCCAGAGTAGTAACTAATTAAGTAAGTGAAAAAAGACAATTTGGTTTGGGAAAGCAGGTAGAGTCTGAATGTTTCTTGCTTTTCAGATGAAAAGGTTTGGTATAAAGCCTTCATATAACAGTGGTAAAGTATTGCTGGTGAGAAAGACCATCACAGAATGAGTAAAGACTCAGAGACAACTAGACTTCCTTCTCTGCTCTATTCCTTTCTGATTGGATGACCATGAGCACATGCTATAAGATTTTTTTTATATAAATATATAATTTAATTTATTTATTTTTGGCTGCATTGGGTCTTCACTGCTGCGCGCGGGCTTTCTCTGGTTGTGGCGAGCAGGGGCTACTCTTCGTTGCGGTGCGCGGGCTTCTCATTGTGGTGGCTTCTCTTGTTGCGGAGCACAGGCTCTAGGCATGTGGGCTTCAGTAGTTGTGGCATGTAGGCTTCCATAGTTGTGGCTCATGGGCTCTCGAGTGAAGACTCGGTAGTTGTGGCACACTGGCTTAGCTGCTCCATGGCATGTGGTATCTTCTCGGACCAGGGCTCGAACCTGTGTCCCCTGCATTGGCAGGCGGATTCTTAACCACTGCACCACCAGGGAAGTCCCTATAAGATTTTATAACCTGTTTCTTTGTGGGAATAATGGTATTTATCTCAGATAACTGTTGACTAGTTTAACTGGGAATTTGCACATACAATGCTCGGTGAGGGGGCTGGTGCAGAGTCAGTCCTCACTTTCAGCCACTATTACTATCATCACCATCATCAACATCAACATCATCGTTAACGTTTCCAGGCTAGTTAACAGAAGGGTAAAAGCATTTTGACTTGCAAATAGTCATCACAACCCCCAAACTGACATATGTAGTAAATTAGCCTAGAAGCACAAATTTAAATACGTTTTTGCTCAAAGCCAATCTTAAAGAATCCTATTGATTGGTTGTGTCACACGTTCCACATTTCACTCTTCAGAGAAAAGCTGTCTAGACTCCTAACCTCAACTCTGACCCCTATGAAGATCATTGTTCACTGAACAGAAGATATCTTTAATAGTTTGCTTTCTTTCCCATCTTAATGGTGACTCTGCAGTGGTTTGCAGGAACCTTACCACAGAACCAACGTCAGAAGAGTCACCAAGATGAACCAACACTTATTATAGAAGGACAGGAAGAAAACTGTCACCTGAATAAAATTTCAGTTCAATACAGTAAGTTTTTCTCAAAATGTTCAACATTCGTAATGCTTAAAAACACTTTCTCCAAAACCACTTCCAACCCACAAGTCATAATATTTTCATGATTAACCTTAGAGAGAGGAAAAAATATAACCAGAACTGTGTCACATTCCCACAACCAAACTTCCGGTCTTTTCCCCGGTTGGGTGAGGAAGGGTGGATGGTGGGTGGTGCAAAGGATGGAGAGAGAAGGTCCTTTGTCTGGAGTTGTTAATTGCTGAGTGGTTTTACCAAAGAGCAATTTCTTTCACATACACTATGTCTCACCTTGAGCTCTTATCCACTGGGGACATAGTTGATCAATGATGTAATTCTCCAGTTATTTAAGGATAGTGATTCTTTTATTCTCACAAAGGGTTTGCAGAAATTTAAAAGAAGCCTGCAGTCATTTATTTTAATCTCTCAAGATTGTTTATTATTTCTACAAGTCAGGACAGCCCCATCTTTTGAAAGCATATTCCAAGGGAAACGTTGATAAAATGGTTGCATTGTTGGATGGGTGGGGCTTTTGCAAAATAGGCTCATTGTTGATAGTCTTTTAAGGCCACACTTTATGTTTTACCTCGTGGTCTTTCTGAAATCCATGGATGGTCATTTGGTGTAAATAACAATAATATTAATTTACCCTTAGAAATTTTTCTACCTTTGAAAAGACAGTAAAGGTCTATAATTCTAAACTTCAATAATAGATTATTGAAAATGTTCATTTCCCATGTGACTTCCTTCCCATGCATTGCCATAAAGCATTTTGGCCTTTATACCAAGTATAAAATGAGGAGGAATAATATGGTTTCCTTGATATTATAAGTTTCTTCCTCCCAATATAATTAGTCACTTTTCTGTGTGTAATGGAAATTGCAAAATGATTTTTTCCCCCTTGGGTTATAAAAATATCCAGAGTTTGTCAACTTTTGGTTTTCATGCTCTTTGATCTACTTTAAATATGAAAGGTGCAGGACCCCCAAACTGGGTGGGTGGCCTCTACCCTGTAGTGTGAGGAAAAAAACTGTGAATTTTCCACCTTATTTTTTTGTACCCATGAGTTTCTTATTTAGAGGAAAATTTAATACACAGTGGGTACCTTTACAGTTAACTCACCCAAATGTTACTTGTTTAAGAGGTATTTGGTGCTCAATATACCCCGTGTTTTTATTTTTTTTAAATAAGGCTTGTTTAAGCTCTTTTCCTAGAAAAAAAGATATTGCCTTTTGCCAAGGGCACATTATCTTAAATATCCAGCGTTTCAGTCTATTCTCTGCAACTTAAAATTTCCACGTCTTAAATTGTTTCAGTTCTCCAAACTACAGATTTGTAGGGTTAAGAAGCACCTTCCTTTCTTAGTGGCTGAGTCTTCTTCCTTTGGAAGTTTACAGGTCTCCCTCATTTGATGGAAAAACCTATCATTAAGCACTAATGGAAGAATGGCAAGGTCTTCAAAGTCTTCCTCTGTTTAGATAAGCACCTTCCAATTTCCAAATCTGCTCTAAGCCACTCTAATGTTTACCATGCTTAAAACCATGTTAAAACCATGTAAAAACATGTAAAAAACATGTTTTACATGTTTAAAACATGTAAAAACCATGTTTAAAACATAAAAATGCCTTATAAGGCAAATCGCCTGTGAGCCAACATTTAAAAAATGCTGTTATGATGATAAAACATCAGTGGAAAAGGACTCAATGATTAAGAAGTCCTAAAGGGAGAGCAGCTCACCTGTTATTACAGATGTGAATAAATTACATGAGTTAATTTTCCCAAATAGACGATCAACCCTTGCATCTATAGGGGAGACCGCTAATTAAAGCATGGCCCCAGAATCAGTATCCAACCCATTTCTGAAGATGACTATGAAGGTGGTTTTGGAAGGAAGTGTTTTTAAAAACCTGGCTGTGGTCCCTTAGGTTTAAATTATTTTGCTACATTTGCTGTGCCAAGAAGAGAGTTTCATCCTTTCCCACTGGAGCATAACTCCAGTGGGATGTTTGGTCAAGAGAAAGTCAGTCATGTAAGATACTGTGAAATGATGCCTTCCGTTCTTGTCCCTAAATTCTACCCATTCCAATTGTCTCTACACTTAGTACAGACTGACCAGCACTCAGGTGGGCCTCCTGGTCCTTGGATGTTCTTCTGGGCCTCACACTAGGAAAGTCTGAAGCAGGTAAGGACTGGTGTGAAAAGCTTCCTTGATCAACACTGGATGGCCCTGGGAGGTTACTTGAGAAAACATGGTTGCAGAGGTATATTAGGTCCCTTTGTATCCAGTACTTTTTAAAAAACGATTCTTCAAAAGTTCTTATGGGATGGTACAAACCTCAGATTGTTAATGTCTGCTCTTGGACTTCATGAAATATTCTTGTCCCCTCTAGAAACATTCTCCACCACTGCAGAAAGCTGTTGAATACTTGTTAGGTTCATTGGTGACCTAACTTGGTGACTTTTAGGCAAACCCCCAAAGATGAGAGAAGCTGAAGAAGAAAACTAGGAAATGTCACTTGTAGACCCAGTCAAAGCATTCAGTTCTTGTTTTCGAAGTTATCAACTCTTTAAGAGTTTAGAAATTCTATTTGGACATTAGAAATTCTATTTAGACCTGCTTGCAACAGTGAGTATATGAATGATTTCCAAATAACCCACTCTGTAGTTCATACTTAGTGGGGTAATGCAGTAGTTGCTGCAGGCAATGTCAAGAAAAATTTGATTTCCCTATAACAAACTTCTGATTAAATACTCAGTGGATTGTGTTTATCAACCATGACCTTCAGCTGACCTGTTGTTCCAAACTAGTCAGGAAGCAAGAAAGATTGGTCTTCGGAGAAACAAGGTCTATTGTCTGTAACTCTGAACTAGAGGGTCAAGAGATCTGTCATGAATTTACTCATGATTTTTAGTCAGTTTCTTGTCTTATCTGTAAAAAAAAGGGAAAGGAAATAAAAAAACATATATCTTTTAAGGATCTGATAGAAAAGATGCTGGGTCTAGGAAAAATGTTATTACTGGGTAGACCCCTCAAGGACATTGTGCTTAGTGAAAAAAGTAAACCTCAAAAAGTTACATGCTCTTTGATTCCATTTATGTAACATTCTTGAAAGGAGAAAGTTATAGAGATCGAGAATAGATTGGTGGTTGCCAGGGGACAAGGATGGTGGGTATACCTGTAAAAGCATAGCATAAAAGAGTTTCTTTGTGGTGATAAAACAGTTCTGTATCTTGGTTGTGTTGGTAGTTACACGAGTCTATACACTAGATAATGTTGCATAGAGTTACATGCACACATACACACACACACGAATGAATGCTAAAAAGTGGTAAAAACTGATTAAGGTTTGCAGGCCTTTTAATAGTATTGTACCAACGTCAGCTTCTGGGTCTTGATATTTTACTTTGGTTGTATGAGATGTCATCATTGGGGAGAGCTGGAGGAGGATACACTTAGACTCCATGTATTATTTTTCTAACTTCCTGAGAATCTTATACTCATTTCAAAATAAAACATGTTTAAAAATGGCATTACATACCTGTCACAGAGTGCCTTCTTGACCAATCCTATCTTCTCTGTGTGTGTGATTACAATGAAAATAAAAGTAGAAATAATTATAACAAAAGAAAGTGGTGAAGGAATGGCAGTTGTTACATGGAGTGGGATGCGTCACAGCAAAACCATCAGAGTTCTTCTTTTGTAACTTAACTTTGCATAAACGTGAATACAATGGCTCTTTGTTGAACAACACTTTGAACTTACAAGGCAAAGTTCTTAGGGACAGCCTTTTGAAATCTAAGCCTTTTGTAAGTTGAGATGCTGTGGACCATTTGTTCTATGGGCTGCTTCACAAAAACAAAGGCATCTGTAGTAAAGTAGGTTTGGGAATACTGAGATTAAACATTTTTTTCCTGGATCTCTTTTCATAATAATTTAGAAAGCCATACTTCTGAAAAAATAGACTTCAGACTTCTACTTCCTGAAATAGTAGACTAGGTGATCCAGATGATTTGGACCAACTCTTTGCTGAAGACAAGGAGAAAGTTAGATAAAACTCACACACACACACACACACACACACACACACACCATCTAATTGAAGTAATTGAAGTCTTTGGAGAGTTGTCAATGCAATGAAGAATTACAAGGTCAAGATCCAGGAGGAGACAGAAATACATAGAAGTGGTCCCATTTGGGGTCATTTTTACTCTAAAGGTGAATGGGATTCTGGAAACAGGAGCTAAGAACTTGAAAATACGTACTGAGCTTTTGCCAACCTCACATGGTGAGTGGGAGAAAAACAGGAGTTCAAGGGGGGCAGGGCTTGGAAAACCTCTCATGCTTTGGGTTGAGACACATAAGTCCTATATCATAAGAGCGAGGGTGAGTGGGATATAGTGCAGCCCTGTGGGAATGGAAGCCTGTCTTAGGATCATCTCAATCCTTGAAATTGATGCTGATCAATAGCATGCTGGTGCTTCTGGCCACAAACAAAAGTAAATCATTTCTCTAGGAAGTTACAGTCTTAAATAAATTATCTAATTTGTGACATACACCAGGTAGCTCATCAAAAATATCAAGACATAGGAGGGAATAACAGATAAAAACAGATCCCTAAGGGCTTCGGATTAGAGTTACCAACAATAGAATTTAACATAACAAAGTGTAACTCAATCATCAAAGAGATACAAGAAAAGATGAAGAAGTTTGATGAATAAATGGGAACTGTCAGGATAATCAAAAGGAAATTTTAGAATTGAAAAGTGTAATAACTAAAATTAGAAAGAGTAGAAGGAATTAAGCCTATTAAAGCGTAAAAGAGAATCAGTGAATTGAAAGATAGATTCAAAGTAAATATCCAGAAAAGTCATATGAGAAAAAAGAATAAGAAATATGAAGAAAGGGTAAGAGACAAAAGGAATACAATAAGAAGATTTATCATACATGTAATAAGTTCCTTTCAGAAGAATAAAAGAAAGAGAATGGTGTGGACATAGAGGCAGTGACTGACAAATTTCCAAACTAGAGGAGATTCAAGAAGCAGAATAAATTCAGAGAAAATCACATTAGAGAAAAATGGCTGAAAATCAAACACAATGAGAAATCTTAAAAGTGACCAGAGGAAGAAAGACATATTGATTTCAAAGGAAAAACAGTGGATTGACAGCTGTCATTTGAAAAAGAAAATAAATTAAAATAATGAAATAAAATAATACATTTTAAAAGTAAAATAAAATAAATTTTGAAAATATAAAATAAAAATATAATAAGCAAAATAAAATAATAAAAAACATAAAATTTAAAATATAAAGTAAAATAAAATATAGAATAAAATAAATTAAAATAATAAAACTAAATTATAAAATTTATAGATCAAATAAAAATTAAATAACATAACATAAATACAATAAAATATAAAATAAAATAATAAAATAAATAATGAAATAACATGTAAAATAAAATATAGAGTAAAATAAAATAAATAATAGAAGCCAAAATGTAACAGAAGAAAATTTTCAAAATGCTGAAAGTTAATTTCCAACCTAGACTTCTATATTAGGTGAAAAAACGTCTTCAAGAATAAAGACAAAATAAAGACATTTTCAGAAAAGCAAACAACAGAGAGGATTTGTCACTGGTGAGCTTGCACTTACTAGAGCAATATTACAGGGCAGGAAAATATAAAAGTCATTCTTCAGGAGGAAGGAAAATGATCCCAGATGGGGACCTGGGGATGCAGGAAGGATGAAGAACAAGAAAAGATGTTTATGTCTGTAAATTGAAATGAATGTTGACTGTACAAATCTGTAATAATAATATTTGAATAGAATATGAAATATGTATGCAATTAAATGACAACAATAGCAAATGAGTTGAAAGGGCGGGGAAAGCAGTCCCTGCATTGTCTGAATGAGGTGAAAAGGATTCGATTTGTGAGTCAAGCAGGTCTGCAGGGATCTCTAAGTCAGTTGTGAAAAAGCAGTAACTCCCGACGCTCAGAGGGGAAAACCAGATTTGTAATGAGGTGGATGGACCTAGAGTCTGTCATACAGAGTGAAGTAAGTCAGAAAGAGAAAGACAAATACCATATGCTAACACATATATATGGAATTTAAGAAAAAATAAATGGCATGAAGAACCTAGGGGTAAGACAGGAATAAAGACACAGACCTACTAGAGAATGGACTTAAGGATATGGGGAAGGGGAAAGGGAAGCTGTGACAAAGTGAGAGAGTGGCATGGACATATATACACTACCAAACGTAAGGTAGATAGCTAGTGGGAAGCAGCCGCATAGCACAGGGAGACCAGCTCCATGCTTTGTGACCACCTAAAGGGGTGGGATAGGAAGGGTGGGAGGGAGATGGCAGGTGGGAGTGAGATGCAAGAGGGAGGAGATATGGGGATATATGTATAACTGATTCACTTTGTTATAAAGCAGAAACTAACACACCATTGTAAAGCAATTGTATTCCAATAAAGATGTAAAAAAAAAACAAAACACCAAAGTGTAAACACTCTGTAAAACCAAAATAATGCGAGGACAGAGGAAGAGGAATATAGAAACAGGTAGAGCAAGTAGAAAGCAAATAATAGGGTGCAAATTTTGTCTCAAATATATTAGTATTTACAAGACCACAGTTATTGTAAACTGTGCTCTCAGTGACTGACAATAAAACTAATTTTGGAGTCATACCACATGTCAAACCACTCAACATGCAGCAACTCATTTAATCCTCATGGCATCCATATGTAGTAAGTATTATTACTTATTAAGTTAGTACTGTTGTTTCTACCCACTTTTAAGATAAGAAAATTTAGGCACAGAGGGGTTGAATAACTGGCCCAAGATTGCCCAGCAGGAAGGGGGCAGAGCTGGGGATGGAAAGCATGCCTTTAACTCCAAGCCTGTGCTTTTGACGACCAAGTTGTGCTGTATGACCTTGCTCCTCACGTGCTAGCGTTGAGAAAGTTCTAGACTTGTTGGGCATGAAAGAAAATAAGTTGTTTGAGACGTCAAGAATTTCCCCTGAATTAGGTAGTGAAGCCACCAAAATATTAAAACATAAAGTTTAAAAAAAACATAATGGGGGACTTCCCTGGTGGCACAGTGGTTGGCCTCCCGATGCAGGGGACACAGGTTCGTGCCCCCGTCTGAGAAGATCCCACATGCCGTGGAGCGCCTGGGCCCATGAGCCATGGCCACTGATCCTGCGTGTCCAGAGCCTGTGCTCCACAGTAGGAGAGGCCACAACAGTGAGAGGCCTGCGTACTGCAAAAAAAAAAACAAAAAACGTATTGAAAGCAGTTTGGTTGCCATTTATATTAAGAGCCTTAAGCAATTTCATTCTTTGATGCATGATTTGCACTTCACGGAAACCATCCCAATGACAAAGTAAGCACAGGAAAAAATGGATGGAAAGAGATGTACATGGGAGCCTTACTTGTGAGAGAGAAAAGGTGAAACAGTGTGAATATGTCATTAATATGTTTAATTGATGAGTTAATAAGTGACTATTAAAAGAGTATTGATAAATAAAAACATTTATATTAGGGTTAGGGTTATACGTATATATGCTTTTATTTATCAATTTTATTTTTATTATAGGTATAAATTTATTTTTATTATATACATAAAAATTGTATGCATATACACACTATTTTATGTATACAATAAAAACCTATTATAGTAAATAAGGGGGAATGGGAACAAGATAGTGTATGCTAGAATCATCACAAGTGTATACATACAACCCCTCTTTCCCATTCTTCTTGACAAAAATCCCCACGGGGTGGGGGGGAAACTATGCAAAAGCTAATAAAGCTAATATAGTCTTGAAGCAAATATGCTAAAATATTAGCAATATGTATATTTGGGTTGTAGGAATAGATATGTATTTTTTTTTCTTTTTGTATTTTCTGTTTCTCCTCGGTACACACATTAGAGTTAATATGTAAATTCATTAGCACAAAATATGGTTGTTTGAAATGGCGAATCTTATCTGATGAGGGGTCACTTGTGCTCTCCCTGAGTGCATTTAGAAAAGGGTCCATTAACCAACAAGGGCAGGGTTCTTGATGGGACGTAGCCTTGTGTGCATCCGCGGAAAAATCAACAGTGAATACCAAGTGGTTTGGGCGTATTCATCTTGCCCCCTTTGCCCTTGGTGTGGAAGGAACGGAACGTAAGACCACCTGGCTTCTGGCTGACGATGCCCGACAGCCGCCAGAGCCAGCTGCTCTAAGGAAAGACAGTGCCTCTGCCTGTCTCACAGATGGCACGAGAGGAGAGGAAAGAGGACACTGGAGAAGAGCACATAAGAAAACAAGCTGTGTGAGGCCACTGCTCTCTTTGCAACTTTGACACTTTTGTAAGTTTGTCAATCTATCCACTGATGATCATTAATTCAGTAAATAATATCGAGTGTCTGTCACATGGAAGTACTACACTAGGGACCCAGAGGGGCTAAAATAGTTTGTGGTAGGGATCTAATTTTTGTCCCAAAGACCAATCAATCATGGAAAAGGAGACTTCTCTCTCTCTCTTTTTTTTTTTTTTTTGCGGTACGCAGGCCTCTCACTGTTGTGGCCTCTCCCATCGCGGAGCACAGGCTCCGGATACGCAGGCTCAATGGCCATGGCTCACGGGCCCAACCGCTCCGCGGCATGTGGGATCTTCCCGGACCGGGGCACGAGCCCGTGTCCCCTGCATCGGCAGGCGGACTCTCAACCACTGCGCCACCAGGGAAGCCCCTGTCTCCCTCTTTTTTAACCAAAGTCTACTTACGTTTCCTTGTCTACAGAGCACATGATATTTTTCAGATGTTTGGTTATCCTGAGAATCAAAGAGCCCATTGGGTATTTACTATATCTCTTTAAAGGTAGTTTCTCAAAGGGTAGTTTATCCAGGAAGGTGTAAAGGGATGGTTGTCTTTCTTCATCTCAGAGGTTCTTTTCTTGAGCTTTATGGACCCTGAGGGATCCATAGTGAGGATCCTTATGAGACTGGTTACAGCAAAAATACATCTTTATTTTTTCTAGCCTCTAACTCAAACGTAGCATTTTCTTCAATCACAAATATAGAGAATAAATGGCAGTAGTATTAGAAGGACATATGATTTTCTCATCAATAGAAATCACAGATATTTTTAAACCATGTTACAGTTGTTGCAAATGTATCACAATATTGTATATGTTCATCACCACCTTGAAATTATAGTCGTTCAGCTTGGCGATAGGTCTTGTTCTTTAATGAGTTAGTGAAGAAACATAACTGTTTCTACTTATAATTTTTTTTGAAAAACTCTTTTAATAACTATTTTGAGATTATTTAGCATTCTCCAGAGAAACAGAATCAATAGTAAATATGTATCTATATATTATAGAAAGATTTATTATAAAAGATTTGGTATAAGGAATTAGCTCATGCAATTATAGAGGTTGACAAGTCCTGAGATGTATAGTCAGCAAGCTGGAGGCCCAGGTGAAGTCCATTTTCCCTTTGGAGGTCAGAATCAGTCACCCCAGCCAGCACAGTAACCCCCTTCTTTCCCTGTTCATTCAGAAGCACGAGGAACCCAAAGGGGCTGAGTGGCTGTGAGCCCAGCTGCTGTCTTAACTCCCAATTCAATGGAATCATTGTGGTGACTCCTGGTGGAAGCGCTGTGCCCTTTGGAACTGAGACCTTTGGGCCAACGGAGCTTAAGGTCATGGGAACAGGAAGCAGAAGTGTTGCTCGTGGGTCACTAAGGGTAATAGTGGGTGGTGCCACTCCCCTTTCCACCCTTGATTCCTGGACCTGGGAGTCTTGGCTCTGGGAGAAGCAGCACCATATAGGGAATGCTGATTCAGAGTATACACAGCCTTCTGGAGAACTATGCCTCAGCCTTACAAGGTATTGATACCTAGTTGGCACTATAACTGAGTCTTCACAAGGCCAGTCCACCATTCTATCAAGACAGTTGTTTTAGGATGATGGGAAATACAGTTAGAATTCCAGTGACTTCCATGAGCATGAGCCCATTACTGTACTTCATTTGCTGTCGGGTGAGAGCCTGGGTCAGAAGCAATGCTGTGTGGAATACCATGGCAGTGGACAAGGCATTCTATATGTCCATGGATGGTAGTTTTGGCAGAAGTATTATGTGTAGGGTAGGCAAGTCCACATTCAGCGTGTCTATCCAGTAAGAAGGAAATGCTAGCCCTCTGAAGGCAGGATCTAATGTCATCAATGTGCCACCAGGGGGCTGGTGATCATCCCTGGTAATGGTGTCATATTGGGGGGCTCTGTGCTGGCCTGTGCACTGGCAGATTGGGCACTCGGAGTGGCCAGAGCCATGTTGGCCTTGGTGAGTGGAAGTCCATGTTGCTGAGCCCGTGAATTACCTCTAACCCTGCCACCATGGCCACTCTCTTCATGAGCCCATTGGGTGGTGATGGGAATGACTGGGAAAGATGCTGACTGGTACCCACGGAAAAGGTCATCCTATTCTCTTGGCTATCAAACTGCCTCTCTGCTAAGATATCCTTTTGGTGAGCATTCACATGAGACACAAATACGTTCACTTTTTTTTGCCCATTCTGAGGGGTCTATCCACATACCTTTTCCCCAAATTCCCTTGTCATAACTTTTCCAATACTGTTCTTTCCAAGTCCTTGACTTTCCTGCTCAGCAATTGAGCACAGCACATGAGGCAGTATATAATCACACACCTGACCATTTCCCTTCCAAGCAAAGTGCAACCAAGGGCATGGCTCAGAGCTCTACCCATTGGAAGGACTGCCCTTCACCCTTGTCCTTCAGGGCTGTCCCCAAGGGCTGCAGCATTGCAGCTGTCCACTTGCTAGTGGTGCCTGCATATCGTGCAGAACTATCTGTAAGCCAGGCCCAAGTCTTTTCTTCCTTTGTCAACTGATTGCAGGGAATTCCTGCTGAGCCATAGGTATGGGCAAGGAGAGAGAAGGCAGTGTAGCAGGAGTGGGGACCACGGGCATTTGAGCCATTTCTTTGTGTAACTTACTTATGCCTTCAGGGCCTGCTTGGGACCGATCACATATGTATCACTTCCTTCCATTTGACGACAGAGTGCTGCTGTACACCCCCTACCTAATGGTTTATGGTCACGTGGTAACTTGGTGGCCCATGGTTAAGCATTCAGTCTCTGCTAAGGCACAGTAATAGGCCAAGAGCTGTTTCTCAAATGGAGAGCAGTTACCTGCACAGGATGGCAGGATTTTGCTCCAAAATCCTAAGGGCCTGCACTGTGATTCACCCGCAAGGGCCTGCTGAAGGCTCCACACAGCATCCCTCTCTGCCATCCCATCAGGCCCCTTTACATCTGCTGACTCATAGGGTCCAAGTGGCATGGGACCCTGGTCCTGCTGCAGAGCCTTCTTGTGTTCTGGGCCCTCCACTCAAAAGCAGCACATTTTCAGGTCACTCAGTAACAGGCTGGAGCAGCACACCCATGTCAGAAATAGGGTGTCTCCAAAATCTAAAGAAGCCCGCTAGGCACTGTGCCTCCTTTTGGTTGTAGGCAGGGTCACTGACAAGCAAGTGTCTTACCAGTAAGTCTAGAGTAGTTGCTGCTTCTTTCTTACTAGGTCCAATCAGCATAATGTCATCAACACAATGACCAGTATAATAACTATCTTATGGAAGAGAAAAGCAACCCAGATCCCTGCAGATCACAGGGTTGTCATCACTCTCCAGCCCTGTGATGACACAGGGCTGGAGAGTTGATATACCCCCCAAGGTGAGAGAGTGGAAGTGTATTGCTGGCCTTACCAGCTAAAAGCAAACTGTTTCTGCTGGTCTTTTCTAATATATTTCAAGAAAAAACCATTTGCCAGATCAATAGCTGCACACCAGGTACCAGGTTATGTGTTAGTTTGCTCAAGCAAAGAAACCACAGCTGGCATTGCAGCTGCATTGGAGTCACCATCTGGTGAAGCTTACAATAATCCATCGTCACTGTCCAAGCTCCATCTGCCTTTGGCACAGGCCAAGTAAGCGAGTTGAATGGGAATGCTATGGGAATCACCATTCCTGTGTCTTTCAGGTGCTTGATGGTGACATTAATGTCTGCAATCCCTCTAGGAATCCAGTATTGGTTATCCTGAGAATCAAAGCGTCCACTGGCTATTTATGATGTCCTTCTAAATGTAGCTTCTCAAGGGTTGTTTATCCAGGAAGAAGTCAAAGAAAACGTCTCTCTGCATCTCAGGAGTTCTTCTGTGATGAGCATTTTTGTGACCTGGGCTAGAATACATCTTTACTTTACTAACCTCTAACTCAAATGCAGTGTTTTCTTCAATCATGAATATAGACAACTCATGGCAGTAATACTAGAAATACGACTTTGTCACCAATAGAAATTACAGATATTTTCAAATCACATTACAGTTGTTACAAATGTACCAAAATATTGTGTATGCTCATCACTACCCTGAAATTAAAGTCATTCATCTCAGCAATAGACCTTGCTTTTTAATGAGTTAATAAAGAAGCATAAAATCACTATTTACAATTATTTAAAAAATATTTTAATGACTACATTTCAATATATAATAATTGCATTTGACAGAGTAAAGTCTTGGTACAATACTGGATGTCTAGCACCCCTGATCACCTTCATAGTTTATTTTGGTGTGGGGAAACATCTGTATTTTCTGTCTGGCTGGGCAATCTGTAACAATCTTCCATGACACTGATAACATTAATTTATTTCTTGGTTTTCCTCTCAGCTATTTCCCAAGTTATTTTAGACCTGAGGCACATGATTTCTATGAAAATGTATACCTTCTTATTTCTACTCCCCCAATTGTTCTTTTGAATCTAGTTCTATCGAAAGAGTTATACCCTCTGTTTTTGCATTCCAATCATGAGCCTTACTATAACCTCAGTTTTAGGAATGGCAGAACGAGGAAGAGCTTTCCATCACAGGTAATCACAGAAGATATTTCTTCATTGTTCTTGATTCAACTAGTACTTTTCACAGCCCATACTGGATGTCAGGAATAATACCAGGTTATTTAGCGCTTCAAGGATGGACGCAACATGGTTGCAATGGTAAAGAATCTTAATCGATCAGGAGAGACAGGCATGCAAAATGCTCTGGGGACACATAACATGGAGCAGGGGACTCTGGCACAGGAGAAGATGGCTTTGTGGGTGAAGGCACATATAAACTTGGCCTGTAAGAATGAGTATGGTTTGCAAAGTAGAGAAGGGACAAAGGAGAAGACCTGACTACAAAAGAATGGGGTTGCTGGTGGAGCCATTACAGTCAGAGGAAGCCAAAAAGGTAAAGGAACATGTGTTTTAGGGAGCAAAATTGGTGTCAGTGGGCCTGGAACAAAAGTTATCTGGGTGGGAAAAGGGGAGAGGGTGTACTGGAGAGGTATCATGCTATGGAGACTGGACTTAGGATTTCTCAATAGGTAATTGAAAGCTGTTAATAACTTTTTTTTAATTTTTTTTTTAATGGAGTATAGTTGGTTTACAATGTTTTGTTACTTTCTGCTGTACAGCAAACTGAGTCTGTTATACATATATCCACTCTTTTTTAGATTTTATTCCCATACAGGTCATTACAGTGTATTTGAATAGAGTTCCCTATGCTATACAGTAGGAGGTAGTTATTATTATCTATTTTATATAGTGTTAATAACTTTTAAGTAGGGGAATAGCATGATGAGATGCAAGTATTAGAAAGCTGATTCAGGATATGACACATTGAAGGAAGACAATGACATCAAAAAGAGCCTGTGAGCCATCTGAATTTGAAGCAAAAGAGAAAAGAGTCAAAGGTGCCTTTCAAATATCTTGCTTAGGTGAGAGGTTTGGTGACGACATGCTCAATTGAGGAAAGGTCAAGTTAGGGGCAGAAAGTAAAGCTCTGGAACTCATGAGAGCTATTGAGTCTGGGAAAATGAATGTATAAGTCATACACATGGAAGTGATAGTTAAAGCTCTGGGAACAAACGAGCCTTCCTAGGAGTGTCTAGACTTGAGATATGAAGAGCTTTGAGGACAAGACCCCGGGGAGCACTAAGGTGAAAGGGTGAAGCCGAGAAAGATGAATCAGGGAAGCAAAGCAAAAGAGAGGGGTTAGAGGATCCTTTGGAGAATCAAAAAGCACCACATGAGGCAAACTCAGGGCTGTGGGTGGAAGGAGAGCATTTCAGTAAGGATTTCAAAAGTAGCTACCAAGGCTGAGGTCGCAGATGAATATCCTGGAGGTAGAGTGACATTACCTACCTAAGGATGACATCTAGGGGGCTGTATTAGTCTGCTAAGGTTCATAACAGAGTACCACAGACTGGGGGAGGGGGGCTGAAACAACAGCAGTTTATCTTCTCATCATTCTGGAGGCTGAAGTCCAAGATCAAGGTGCCATCAGGTCTGGCACCTGAGGCCTCTCTCCTTGGCACACAGATGGCCACCTTCTGATTGTGGCCTCACATGCCCTTTTCTCTGTGTGTGGACACACTTCGTGCCTCTTCCTCTTCTTATAAAGACATCAGTCCTATTGGAAGAGGCCCTCATCCTTATGACTTCATTTAACCTTAATTGCCTCTGTAAATGCCTTAGCTCTTAATACAGTCACACTGTAGGTAAAGGCTTCAGGAGATAAATTTGGGTTGGACACAATTCAGGGTGTAACAGGAACTGTGGTGGGAAATGGTAACATGGAATGGAACTGAAAAGATCCGGCATTTTAGAGTTATGGAGTGAATCAGTTTCTCAGAGAAGAGACTTAAAAGGAACGATGTACTGCTTGAGGGAAGTTCATGGATGAGAAGACATGTCTCTGACTTTGGAGGCTTACAGACCTCTGAGAAGATGGCATCTGTGAGTTCTCCGCAATGGACTCGCAGAGTAAGGAAAGAGTGACCCTCCAGTAGGAAAGTTTGTTACTGGGCTGTTTTCTAGTAGTACTGACTGTTGGTGCTGCTTGACGATGTGGCATAGTCAATCCAGAGAGGGGACATGCGCCCAAGGTACCATGTGTACGGATCCATTTGGCTGTGCCTGGACCAACCTGCAGCCTTAGCCTCATACCACTGAGCTCTCAACCACCTAAGAAACTCTCTTTTCCAGATGCCTTTCCCATCAGGAGCTACTTTTTTGGTCACTACCACTGCTGCCTCAGCAATTTTGGGGTTGGTGCTGGACAGTAGAGAAAGGTCATTTCATGACATGGTCGGATACCTGGGGACATGCATGAGGATCGGGTACGTTCTCCCTTCCTAGCCTAGATGTCCTGTGAAAACCCAACCTTCTGCTCCTGTTCTCACCGCTTTCTGAGCCACTCCCAGCCTGCAGTCACCTTCACTGCCCACCAGCCAGAGTTCCCTTTGGAATGAAAATTATATTGCATTACTCTCCTGCTGAAAATCCTCCAGCAGATTTCTACTGCATTTAGAATAAAACCGAGAGTCATTGCCAAGACCTATTCTTGCCATAACCTACAGGAGTGATTTTGCACACACACACACACACACACACACACACACACACACACACACACCCCTCCCCATGAGAGGACATTTGGCAGTGTCTGAAAACTTTGGGGTAGTTACAACTTATGGAGGTGCTAACGGCATCTGGTGGGTAAAGCCCAACGGTGTGTTAAACGTCCTACTATGCGTAGGACTCTGACCTCCCTCCCTCTGCCATGACAAACAACTCTCCAGCCCCAAAGGTCAAAGGTGCTGAGGCTGAGAGGCCCTACAGGCCCCCATGTTCTGGCCCTGCCTACCCTGCCCACCTCTCTGGTATTCCTCTTGGGTCACTCTTCTCCTTCACAGTCATGATTTTTCCAGACACATCATGGCCCCCTTAGAACATTTATACTGCTCCTTCTGATGTGTCCCCGAACTGTTTGCAGGGCTTGCCCTTTCCTAAGGCTTTCTCTAATTCCGTGGACTAAAAATGCCCCCCCTCCCCTCTTTCTTCATAGCACTTCTGTTCATGGGCAATTAGAGTACTGCTGTTGCAGGAAGCGGGACCCCTTCCAGGGCCCGAGAGTGGGCTCTTGTCTAACACTCAGAAATGAATTGTCCGAGGAGACACACGTGCTGACGAAGCAAGAGACTTTATTGGAAAGGGGTGCTTGGGAGGAGAGCAGCAGGGTGAGGGAACCCAGGAGAACTGCTCTGCCACGAGGCTCGCGGTCTCGGGGTTTATGGTGATGGGGTTAGTATTCGGGTTGTCTCAGGCCAGTCACGTTGCTTGGCCCATAGTTGGTCTGACTCAGGGTCCTTCCTGGTGGCATGCGCATCTCTCAGCCAAGATGGATTCCAGCCCAAAGGATTCTGAAATGTTGGTCGTCTCCTCTCTCCTCCTTTTAGTCCCTCCCAAATTCTTCCAGGTTAGTTTTACGCCACATACTATGGGCTGGCGTGTCCCCCCTCCTTTCACCACCTCCTGAATTCTCCTCGTTAGTTTTCGGTGGCAGCACCGAGTTTATCGGGACCTCCTGTTGTGAGACAACTTAGACCAGCAGTTATCATCATGCCTGGCCAAGGAGGGTGGTTTTGGTCAACAGTTCCCTGACACCACTGGCCTCTTTTCATGTGTCTTCCTTGCTAGAAGGTGACCTCTATGACAGCGTGGGCTTCGTCTCATTCACTGCTGTGTATCCCATCCCCAAAATAAGGCCCTGCACGCAGTGGACACACAATACACTCAATCCCCTCACTCTCTTGATACTCATCCAATGAAAACTCTTCCATTAGATTTTGAAGGTGTCTGGCTCCACAAGTGCCCAGAACGCACCCAACATAATAAAGGGAGGTCAATGGATCCAGAGGGTTAAAAGTCATGGAGGCAAATGACAGCCTTCTCAGATGCACTTGCTTTGGTGAAACGACCTTCATTTCATTTTACTTTTATTCTGGACTCTCGGATTTTACAATAATGGGCTGGACAGCAGGACAAGCAACCTCAACACTAAATTCAAGTGCAGTTTCCAACACTGTCTGCATTGCATTGTGCAAACTACATATCTGCATACGAGTATGTGCACATTCATGGGCTTGTCGTCATATGGAGCCAAGGTTCTCTTCTAACGGGTCAACCCGAGTGTTGGTCAAATTGCTTCTATTAGAACATGAATGCAACTCAGACCAAAGCAAGTCCCTGCAGATTGAGCGTTGGAGAAGGAGAGCCAGCCGGAAACTATGATAACTTTGTGTTCTCAAACAGGGAAGGCTACGGCTTCCATTTAATTCATTGACAGTGGAAACACTTTATGGCATTGTATGAAATATTCTTCTATAAGATAATTTCAGAACTCACTCATCTTCAAGACTCCTGATTTCCTGTCAACAGCAGTTTTTGCTTTTCTTTCTTCTTCTTTTTTTTTTTTTCTTTCTTTTTTTGATGAGAGCTCTCCCTAGGGAAAAAGTAAAAACAGCTTTTCCTGGAAGAGTTTCTGCTGCCCTCATTTACCTTTTGCATAACAAAAGCCCAGACTATAATTCTGAATGGCTGTTTTGTGTCGTTGAACCAGGTGTCCTGCTTGCAGAGACTGAACATTAGAAGTCAAAGACATGCCAATTTGCTCTGTTTCAAAACACTTTGTTTCAATTGCTGCCAAAGCCTTGGGGCAAAATGCTATAATCTATTTTCAGTTCCAGCTTTTCAATTGGCTAGGCCTCTTTTTCTTTTTTTTTTTTTAAACTTATTAACATGCCCAAGTGACAGTATCACTTATTAACCTTATTAATCTGGGAAGACTTTTATTAACTACAAAAGATATTCCTTATTTGAAATTAGTACTAGTTATTTCTTGGCAAGAGAACATCAAAGTCCCGTAAGATGAACACTGATTTATAAATAAATAACAAACATGCTGGTTAAAATACATCAGCGATATATCTGTTTATAGATTAAATAATTAGATAATAGTAAGTCAAATTGAGAAAGATATGGCCATGCAATTTGAAGAAGGATACTGACATATTTGGTAAAGGCATATTTTCAACTTAAAGGGTTAGAGAGACATTCTGTCACAGATGGAGTTATGTCACATCTGGTGGATCTGGTCCCTTTTTCTCCTGGCAGCACTACAGGGGCAAAGAAGGGTGTTAAAGAAAAGATAGCATATGGATGGCTAGCTGCCAGAGACACAAAAGATGAACCCCTAAATGAACGCACAAGACTCATTCATTCAAATATTTTCTGAGCATTTACTATGAGCTGGGTATCATTTTAGATGGTAAGTTTGCAAAATAAACATATATATTTGTGTTAACAGAATATTAAATGCCTGGTACTCTGAGCTGGGATTTTCCTATAATTCTTAATCGATATCTGGACGATCTTATATATCATAGACCTGTGGTTTTTCTCTCCAAAGGAGGACGCTAAAGACCTGAGAAGTTTATGCAATGGAAAGAAATCTCTTCAAAGATGTGGAATCAAATTCTGGCACGACGAGCTGAGATAGGCAAGTGATTTTAGGTCCTTGAATCTCAGGATTCCACTTTATAAAATAACCTGACCTCATCAAGTCGGTATCATGGGCACCATGAGATAATGTCCACACATTGCTGGTGAGAATAATATAAATATACACTGCTATGGAAAACAATTTGGAAGTCCCTCAAAAAGTTAAAATTACCACATGATTCAACAATTCCATGCTTATGTATATATCAAAAGAATTAAAAACAGGTATTCAAACAAATACATGTAAATGCATGTTCGTAGCAGTGCTATTTACAATAGCCAAAAGGTGGAAACAGCCCAAATGTCCATCAGTAGATGAGTGAATAAACAAATTGTGATATCTACAGACAACGGAATATTATCCAGCCAAAAAAAAAGAAATGAAGTACAGATACATGCTACAAATACAATGTGGATCTACCTCAAAAACATTATGTTACATGAAAGAAGCCAGACACAGAAGGTCACACATTGTATGATTTCATGTATATGAATACACAGGATAATTAAATCCATAGAGAAAGAAAGCAGGTAAGTGGCTGCCAAAGCCTGTGAAGAGGGGCAACGGGAGGGATGCTCAATGGGCACAGAGTTCCCTTTTGGGTGATGAAAACATTCTGAAACTAAAGAGAAGTGATGGTCACACACATTGTGAATGTACTAAATGCCACTGGAATGTTCACCTTTAAAGTGGTAAATTTTAAGTTTGTTAATTTCACCTCAGTTAAAAAACAAAAGCAAAACCAAAACATGAGACAGTTGTTTATGAAAATACTCCATCCATTTTTTTAGTGACTTACCCAGGGTCACTGAGGATTGGAATTCATATGGATAAAAGGCTATGTAGGAAGGTTGACAGGAATCTGAAACTTTTAGTGACTCTTTCTTAAGGGAGAAAGAAACTTTCCTTTGACGGGATGCCCCACTAAACTTCCCCTTGTCTCATTGGCCAGAATCAGGTCACATGCCCTTTCCAATCATGCAAGAGGAGGGGGTTATCCTCAGACCAATCAGGTCCCCTTGGAGCTGGGGATGGGTCAACTTCCCCTAAGACCATGGCTGTGTGTGTGTGTGTATGTGTGTGTGTGTGTGTGTGTGTGTGTGTGTGTGTGTGTATGTAAATACTGGAGGAGAACCAGGGTTCTCTAGGATAAGATAGAGACACAAGGACATCACTTAGGTAATCCCCAGCAACCCTCCTGTTAGAAGAGCTGGCTTCATGGTCAGTAAGGTAAAGCCCATACCGCTGACTAAACATATGTTGTAGGAAATGCTGAGCTTCTCCACAGAGATTCAGAAATACTTTACAAAACTAAAGGACAATCAAAAAGGAGATTAAAAAAACTGCCTCAAAATATTGTCCACTACGTCTATAAAATACAGTGACTGCTTTAAGAAACCCTCACTTTTGGAGACAATTCTGCAAGAGACCCTAGAGTGAGAGGTGATTAGGGAGACAGTGGTGGAGAGGTAGATGGGGACCCTGGAGAGAAGGACCTAGATGGAGCCTTGGCTCAAAGTTCTAGTAAGTGTTGATTTATCCTCCATGACATGAAGCCTCCTTGAGCTTCATTTTTAATCTGTGAAACAAGGAAAGAAATAGCTTCCACACAGAATTATACTCGAGGGTGGAAAAATGCTTCATAAGTGATGGTAGATAGAGAAAGCATTGACTGAATTCCCTAGACAGTCATGCCACAAGGACATGACTTACACCCGGCTTCTCACTTTATGATAAATATTGTTGTGTCATGTGTCTTAATATATCGAAGGGTTTGAAACAGTTCATGCATAGTGGATGAATGAATGAATGAAGCATTAAAATGCCTGACTGCCTTCACACCCAATATAATTGGAAGCAGAGGATCCGATCATTCAGTGAGCTCCTCAAAATCCCCCCAGTGGGGCTTCCCTTGTGGTGCAGTGGTTAAGAATCCGCCTGCCAATGTAGGGGACACGGGTTCGAGCCCTGGTCTGGGAAGATCCCACATGCCACGGAGCAACTAAGCCCGTGTGCCACAACTACTGAGCCTGCACTCTAGAGCCTGTGAGGCACAACTACTGAGCCCACATGCCACAACTACTGAAGCCCATGCACCTAGACCCCGTGCTCCACAACAAGAGAAGCCACCGCAACGAGAAGATTGTGCACCGCAACGAAGAGCAACCCCCGCTCACCGCAACTAGAGAAAGCCTGCACGCAGCAACAAAGACCCAACGCAGCCAAAAGTACATAAATAAAATAAATAAATTAAAAAAAAATTTCCCCCCAGTGGAGCAACTGCCATTGGTTTCCCATGAGCACACTTCCCTCCTTGGAAATCTCCAACTCATACACCATAGACCTGGCTTGCACCATTCTTTATGGTGTTCATTTCTAGGCTCCTTACTGTCAGGACTGGATACATAATTTGGGGGACCCAGTGCAAAATCAAGGTTCCTTATTTAAAAATTATTAACAAACTCAAGATGGTGACAGGAGAACATTAAACCAAGGAGGGGCTTTCTAAGCACAAGACCTTGTTTGACTCTCCATGTCACATGGTCAGGAACCCAGCCCTACTTATTACCTACAAGTAAGAGATGCAAATGCTTTAGCACTGTATACAAGCCTTCCATCATGGGTTCCCCAATTAGCATTTGTCTCATGGCACCTAAATCACATTTTTTTCCACCTTGATCTCTCCCCTCAAGAAGGTGAGCTCCTTGAGTTCAGGGAATGTGTCTTATCTCCTTCTGTGCTTTTAGCTCTCTGCTCAGTGTCTGGCATACAGGTGGTTCCTAAGTGAACATGTGAATGGCTGGATCACACCAATACTGAACCATTCATTCTCTGATGTGACTCTGGCTCGGACCTCTGAATCTTATCCCATGTCTGTTCAGGTTTTGGCTTTGACTCTGACCTTGCACCTGGTTGATGTGACACTCTGTCTTTTCTTGGACTCCTAATACCTGCTTCCTCTCCCTCTCCTTTGATTTTGAGCCTCAGGGATGGTGCTGGTACTCAGATCCCAACTCCGGTCATTCATATTTTTGAAGCAGCGTGACCTAGGATGAAGTTCCTCTAAAGCAGATCCCAAGACAAGGATTTGGGCCAAGTATTTTATTTGCATGGTGAGGGAGTGGGAAAGTGGAGGGTGCAAAGTTAAGAAGAGATACCTTAATTAGTAGGTTCCATTATGTGCAAACTGGGCTCAGGCTGTAGGGGACCTTCTGAAAAGTTCTGTTGAACCCAACTCTAAGTGATCCTATCAGGGGTCTTTATTCACAACTGTTGCCTCTCCGTGATTGATGGTCACTCTGGGAACTTTCTGGCACTTTAGCCTGTTTTGTATGTGAGTGTGTGTGCCCATGGTCAGAGGATGCTCTTAGCCAGGAGATGCAGGAAGCCATCAGCAGAGCTGCAGGTAGCCTCTGGGATAGGTGTGTGTGTGTGTGTGCGTGTGTGTATGGGATGAATGTATGGACCACCGATGACATCTGCTGCATAGAGGAATGGTAGTAAACCATCCCTGGCAGAAATGTTCTGAAGTGATCATGAACTCCAGCTAGTGCATCCATGGCAGAAACTACGACAGATAGTTTCTTAAGGCTGTTGTTACAAAGTCCCACAACGTGAGTACTACATCATCTCACAGTTCTGGAGGTCAGAAGTCCATAATCAAGGTGTCAGCAGGGCCATGCTCCCTCTAAAGGCTCCAGGGAAATATCTGTTCCCGGCCTCTCAGCTTGGTCCTTGGCTTATAGATGACCATCTTCTCCTTGTACATTTTTACGTGGCCTTTCCTCCATGTGTGTCTGTCTGTGTCCAATTTCCCCTTTTTATAAGGACACCAATCATATTGGATTAGGACCCACCCTAATGATCCCATTTTACCCTGATTACCTCTGCAAAGACCCTCTCTCCAAATTATGGTTATTCTGTAGTATGGGGGTATTAGGAATTCAACATATTTTTTTAGAGGACATAATTCAATCTAAAGCATAGCCAAATGAAAAGAAACCACCACCTGAGTCGCACTTAGCCTCCCTAAGTTGGCAAACACCTAACAAGGAATTGTACCCCCTGTCGACCTAGGTGCTTAGAGCAGTTCCCCAAACAACAGCCACTGGAATTTTTCACTTCACTCCCTCACATTAAAGAGAAAAGTGGGCCAAACTCAGCAGGAAGACGGACTATCACCGAAGTTACATGCAAAAATGAATGGAAGATGAAAGCCAGCATAGCTTACAAAAACCGTGGGGTAATTTTGTCCAAGGGGAAGATTCATTGGAAGCCCTTTTGGGTTAAGACTGACTATTGTGGGAGGTATGTGGTAAACTAAGGGAAAATCCACAGGGGAATCTTTCTAAAAACTGAAATAATTAAAGACTTCAAAAACAGGACCTAGAGAAAAAGCCAAAAGGAATTTGATAATTTTGCCTGCAGGAAAGCAGACTGAGGTGCAGCTTCCCAGCTTCCCTGCATTTGAAAGGTGTCCAAAGGTACTCCTATTCCTGCTGAGAAGACAGTGATGGGAAAAAGGCTTAGACTGGATAGGGAGATTTGGGTGGGATAAACTGAAGAATGTTCCAGAATTAGCCTACATGTGTCAACACTCCGGGATTGGTTCACTGAGAGAAGATACTTTACTTTTGCATGAACTTAATGATTTATGCAGATTCCTTTTACATACCTCATCTCATTTGAGTCTCCCCACGCTCCTTTATGGGGGACAGAGTAGGTAACACTGTATAAGCTGTAAAGTTGTATACAATGTATAAGCTGTGTGCATGATTTACACTAGTAGCCTATAAAATGCTTCCTTTTTTGCCAGTCCAGGGTGTCTCAACCTCAGTACTGTTGACTTTTGGGGCCTGAACATTCTCTCTTGTGAGAAGCTGTCCTGTGCACAGTAGGATGTTTAGCAGCATCTCTGGTCTTTACCCGATGGATGTAAATAAGACCCCTCGTCCCATCTTGACACCCCAAAATGTCTCCAATTATTGTCAAATGTCTCCCCCGTTGAGAACCACTGAGTAGTCTAAGTTCCCCCAACTTCAGTTTAAGCCTTTTCACTATTTTTTTTTATCCTCTGGGGAGATGAGAAGTATTGTTGTTCATTTTTTAAATATTTAAGAAAGATGAAGAAACATAGCCAGTGACTCCCAGGACCACCCAGACCACTGGGGAATGGCGCCTGCATTCTCCTCCCAATGGGAAGGGGGCTGTCATGTGTTGCACCCAAAGGGTACAGAGGTCATGGGACCTGTAATCTGCCCAGCATCGTCAAGGAGGAAAAGTTTCACAGAAGAGGGAGGATAGAGACTAAATTGTTAAAGGATGAATAGGGGTTTATCTACTAGATGTTGTCACTTATCGTATTATATACAACTTTTTATTCAAGGTCAGGGGTTGTCACATGGGCCATGGGCCAAATCAGGCCTGCTGTCTGTTTTTATTAATAAAGTTTTATTGGAACACAGTCATGATTATTCATTTTAGTAATGTCTATGGCTGCTTACACGATACAACAGCAGATCTGAATGGTTGCATCAGTCCACATGGATCACAAAGTTGAAAATACTTAGTAACTTGCCCATAGAAAAAACTTGCCGAGCCCCATCTAGGACCTGGGACCATGAAGCACAGGGGCCCTTACTGAATGTCTGTTCTGCCACTTCACTTCTCATTGCTTTAGGTAAGATCATCTACTGTGTACCAAGCACTCTGGTTTATAGATGCTCCATTGCTTCTTTGCAATGACCTTGAAAAATATATATTGTACTTACCCGTCCAACAAATAGAAGTTCAGATAAAATAATGAACTTGACAAAATTATATAATGAGTAAGCAGGTGGATGCGGTGTTCAAATTCCCATTTTCTCGATTCAATGTCATTCAAACTCCGTGAGCATCAGTGTCTTCACCTATTAAAAGCAAATAAATGTACCTACCTACCTGTCTTCAGTGGATAAACTTTCTTCCGAAATAAAAGTGATATAACTCTTCTAATAACAAAATGCCATGGCGGTAACAAGGATCCCAGCAGTATAATGAAGTACTAGGTGACTTCTGTGCTCTGTCTTCTAGTAGCACTGGCTTTGGGACCAGCAGTATCACATACATAAATCGTCACAGCTTTATCCTTTTACACCATTCATGGCTCACTTCAGTAAATGCTTCCTTCCCGATCACACAGCTCGGTTGGCAACTCCAGGGAAACAAATAAAATTCGAGCGTGGAGTTAAAAGAGGCTTGAGAGCAGCAACTTGAATAAATCTGCTCTGTAAAGGGTTTAGAGATCCTGGAGGCCACATTAAAGACATTCCCTAAATCAATTCAGGATGGGGCTGCCTGGGTGGTGAGGGAAATTGACATGCCCCAAAGACCTGATGTTGCCTTCTTTCCACCCCACCAAATAAGGTTAAGGTTAAGGTTAGGGTTAGGATTCGGGTTAGGGTTAGTGGATAGGAAAGTTGGCGGCAATTGTGCAGGTGAGCCTCAAACACAATGGACCAGTGGATCGTGTGTCCCCCTTGCCTTGCTTCCCCTCTTCACTGGATGCTTTGCTGGGTGCACACATATTACTAGGCATGTGTATAAAACAAAATGATTATTGTGAATGATGGAGTGATGTGTCACCAACCAGGACCCAGCACATTACACAAAGCATTTTATTTTTATTTTTTTTATTTTATTATTATTTTTTAAGAAGTTAAACTCCTTTTATTCATAGACAACATGATCATGCGTATTAAAAAAATAAGAAATTTTCAAAAAAGATACTAGAACTAATAGCAAAGTCAAAGAATAAAATGAAGAGTTATGTTTCTAGAAATTGACAAGATAACCTTAAATTTATGTAGAAGTGCAAAAGATGTAGAAGAGCCAAAACAATTTTGAAGAAGAAAACAAATTTGGAAGACATAAACAGTCTGATTTCAAGAGTTACTCTAAAGCTACAGTAATTAAGACAAAAGATATGCACTAAAGTAAATATTAAAGGACATTCAATATTTGAATAATGAACCTAGATAGAATCATGGCAGTTCAGGAAGGAATGAGAATTATGGAAAGGATAATATGTGGCTAAATTTAAATGGCCATTAACACACAAAGCATTTTAAATTCATCGTCTCATTGGGTCCTTACAACGGCCCTCTGTGGTAGGCACTGGTTTTAGCCCCATTTTACAGATGAGGAACATGAGGCTTGGGAGCTTAAGCAACTTCCCTCGAGTCGTATAAATACAAAGATTGAAAAGCAGATCTTTCTGTTTCCTAATCACAATTTCCCTGCTCCCTCCTCAATGAAAAATGGGATTCCCTGTTGAGGGCATTTCCTGCCCAGGGATCAGAGAGGCATTCTAGCTTCCCTGAGCCAAAGTGGTTCTGCCCACATCTGACTTCCAGGTCTCTGGCCTTGCCAAGCTTGCTCAGATGGGCTACGGGTGTGTGGAGCGCCTCCGATAGTGTAGACCCTCCCAGAATGGGCATATGTAACCAATCAGTGTAGTAAAAAAAGAAGGAAATGATTAAGCCCCCTCCACCCCCATGTATATGACTTGTAGAAGGTATCTGAGCAGTAGAAGAAAGAGGCGTGAAAGGCCCTAGAGCCTTAGGCCAGAGGCAGCAGCCTGAGCCCACGTGGGGGGACTCACCTTCCCCGCCAAAGCCGTGGCCTGCATCAGCCTTGGCCGCGTGGGATCCGTCCTGCGCCTGTGCAGGCAAACGTTGGGTGGGGATCGTCCCCTACTCCCCAGCCACAGCTGCCTTTCTGCTCTGAGGTTCCTCCAGTTGTCAGAAGCCCACAAGAGGCCGGCACTAACATCTCTGTTCTCAGTGGGGGTCCCCCCAGGACAAGTATGGAAAGGTGAGTCCTCCAGAATCACCCTCCAGGGGACTCTGAATGGAACCCCCCAGGCTCATTGCCTTTTGTTGTAAGGTTGAATCATGTCCCTCAAAAAGGTATGTTGAAGTCTTAACCCCCAGGCCCTGTGAATGTGATCTTATTTGGAAACAGGGCTGCTGGGACTGATATTTGCCACCCAGCCCCAATCCATATGTTGAGCTAACCCCCAATGTGACTATATCTGGATAATACAGCAGGTAATTAATGTTAAATGAGATTGTAAGTGTAGGACTCTAATCCAATAGGACTGCAGCCTTATACAAAAAGGAAGAGAGAGCTTGTTCTCTTTCTCTCTTGTGCTCTCTCTCTCTCTGCCACGTGAAGACACAGTGAGAAGGTGGCCATCTGCAAACCAGGAAGAAAGCTCTCACCAGATATTAAACCAGCTGGCACCTTGATCTTGGACTTCTCAGCCTCCAGAACTGTGAGAAAATTAATTTCTGTTGCTTAAGTGACTCAGTCTATGGTATTTTACTACAGCAGCTCAACCAGACTAAGACAAGAGTCTTTACAGTTCTAATCTAGTTCAAATCGTTAATCATTAGCGTGGGTCCCAATACAAGAGGAGAAGAGATGCAGAGACAGACACACACAGAGGAAAGACAAAGTGAAGGCACACAGGGAACATGGCCATGTGAAGGCGGAGGCCGAGATGGCAGTGAGGCTCCCTTGGGAGGAGAAGTGGGGGTAATGACAGGAAGATAAAGGGGCTGTCCAAGTGGGCAGATAGTTCACACATGGCTTCAATGCACATTGTATTGTTTTCCTCTTGCTGCTGTAACTAATGATCACAAACCGTGTATTGAAATAACACAAATGTATCATCTAGCAGTTCTGGAGCTCCGAAGTTCAAAATGGGTCTTACAGTTATAAAATTAAGGTATCAGCAGATTTGCATTTCTTCTGGAGGCTCCAGGGGAGAATCAGCGTCCTTCCATTTTCCAGCTTCTAAAGGCTGCCTGCATTCCTTGGTTTATAGCACCACTTCATTCTCACTTCTGCTTCTGTTGTCACATCTCTTAGACTTAGACTCTGCTGCATTGTTTTTATAAGAACCCTTGTGATTACATAGAGCCCACCCAGATAATCCCCTATCTCAAGATCCTTAATTTAATCATAACTGCAATGTCCCTTTTGCCATGGAAAGTAGCATGTTTGCAGGTTCCAGGGATTAGTTGTCTACCTTGTGTAGGAAAGCACTTGCCAAGTGAAATGCCACCCTCTGCTGTCCTCCAGGAGCACACAATCTGAAAGTCTACTCTTGGACTACAACCTCTGGCTTATCTACCTCTCCCGCCCCCATGATTTTCACTTCATCCCCGCTGTCCCTGGATTTATGGAGTAGATTATCTATCAAATCATTAAGAGTTGAATTTGGCTTTAGTCTTTACCTTTACTGAAAACAAGATTTTTGTACAACCTCAACTTAATATTTTCACCTGCAACATGTGACTTAAAACCTTCTTATGAAGGTTGGTAAGATTAGATGAACTAGTTTAGCACAGAACCTGTATGAGCTAAGAGCTCAACAGATATATTTCTTTCCCCTTACTTCCTCCCTGAGGTCTTCTCCTTTGACAGTCTTCCACTCTGAGATGTCTCCTTTTCTGAGGCTTTATCTCATCTCCATCACCGATGCTTTTCCTGCCAGTGCACGTTCCTGGCCTCTGTTTTCTTGACTTTACCACTTCTCAGGGCAAACTCATCTGTCCTGGTAACATCAACAAACACTCCTCTCGAAATGATGACTCCCAAACTCTGATCTCCAACTCTTCCCAAGAGCTCTGGACCTTTGCTCCAACTCCCTGATCAGCATCTTCTTGAGTATACCATTCGCCCAGTCAACTGAACAGCTTTCAAACAGAACCATTTTATGTTCTCGTCCCACTCTCACCTGGGTTCTGACTCTCACCAGCCACACTCCTGCCCGCCCAGTCCTGCACCCTAGAAATCTCACAGGCACATTGGACTCTTCTCTCTTTGCACCTCTCACATGGAAGGAGCCTGGAAACCCAGGAAAACCTCCCCTGGGAATACCTTTCCAGGCCCACGATCCTGGTTTGACAACACCCTCCTACCTTTGGCCTCTCGCCTCTCTTGGCACCAGTCTCTCTGCTGTTAGAGTTTATTTTTTGCTAAAGACAGATCATCTCATAATATCCCTCTTTTCAAAAGCCTCTGCTGACACTTCAGTTCCTAAAGTTTGAATGCTTTATAGTGGGTGTGCAATCAGTGCTTCGGGAATAATTGAAGAGATGTGTCTCTGGTAGGGCACAGTGTTTATCTGAGGGAACGCTGACGAGCTTCACTGGCTTTTCCCATGGTGTGAAGAGGGGCAGGGTGGTGCAGGTGAGGCTTTGGGGCCCCTGCGCCTACACACGATACATGGGAGTCTGGTCTACCTCCAGCTCTAAGCTGGAACCTACAAGAATCCAGGTCAGGAGGAGATGATCTTAGGGACCCAGAAACAGCAAGGACCAGTGTTCATGCCTCAAGAGAACTCTAGACCCTTCATGCTAATAGGAGGGTTTCCAGAACAAAGCTCTCAGAACCACAAAGGAGATCTTTCTGTTGATTTCAGGCAGATCTGCAAATTCCCTGATGAGCTGTAGATCGTAGTCTACTTGTTGGTTCTACTGCTCCAATTAGGCTTTTGGAATGATCCCTGAGGGCTGTTTTCTCAGGCTATCAGAAGGACCTGCCTGCCGTCCTGAGGCCTATAGGATGTGGCTCTGATAAGGGTACCGGTTATTCTCCCTGAGCTCCCCTCACAGCCATTCTCCCCGATCCTCTGCCCCGCTACCTGTTCCTGGGGATGACCTCTGTGGGGCATGACTGTGTTCCCTGGGTTGCCTTGCCCTCTGGCAGGAGACTGCAGTAAGAGGGGAGAGAGAAGTCAAAGCACTTCTTTCTTTTCCCCTCTTCCCACCTTGCTATAGTTTCACGGGGGACCAGGTTGTATGGCTACAGCTCCTGTTGGATGGTCCCTCTTCTGCATCCAATCTCAGCTCTACTCTTTCTCCTTGCTTCCTCAGATTTAGAGGCTGCTACTACCTGGGTGCCTCACTATTCCTTATGAGTTTCCCAAGCTTATACATCTGTAAATTGTTACTTTCATTAAATTCTCCATAATTCTCACAATTTAATGGCAGACCATCTTTTTCCTGCTAGGAGTCTAATGGCTATGGTAAGCACCAAGAAATATTAGCAAACATTTTTATCATTCTTGTGGCACCCTTGACCCATGCTCTGGAAGATGCAGTGAGGACCTTGAGCCCGTATTTACCTGTGAGAACTAGAGGATTAGCCTTTTTGGTCTGTGCACCGCCTCCGTGGAAAACATACCTCCAAAGAAGCCCGAGAATTCTGAGAACATCTTGCTTTATGTCACGCCTTTTATTTTTCAAAAAGTGCGTCTATATCTGCTGAAGGAATGTTTGCAACTTCTTTTGAGGCAAATCATAGAGCTATTAGCACCCTTCCCGTTTCTCATACTTTTGCCCAAGGACATCTCAATGGCAAATGTACAACTCGCACCCATGTGTGTGGCTTTTCAGCCAGCTCTCTTTTCCGCTGAGCTGGGAGGACTCCGTTATGGATTTTCTTTTCTTCCTCCTACAGCTTTACTTTGGCAGTTTCCTGAAGCAGAAAACCCAACAAAAACTCACTGATTACAATGGAATGTACCAGCTCACGTTGTAAAAGGTCACGGCACTTCATGGCATCCTGTGACACACACACAAAATCAGCTTAGTCAGAAGCATGTGCCATCTGACTAACGATGGGACCTGAATTGAGCATTGTGAGGTATAGCTGGAGCAGGTGGCCCTATCACTCTACAGTGCCCCGTGTCGAATGAGCAATGCCCAGTGATGCCAAGAAACCCCATGAGTGAGTATAGAAAAATCTCAGTGTCAGCGTGATGCAAGTGATCTCTGCACAGGGTACATACTTAGTGCCCCATAACAAAACCATGTCCAAAGCCAAATGGAACTTCAACAGCAAAGTGGAAGCTGTTAAAGCCAAACTGGGGAAGCACAGAGCGCCAGCCTTAACTTCCTTGAAGTTTGTTTGTGCAGCTTTGGAAATCACAGAAAGATGGGTGAACTGTTGGCCGATGGTGGAAAAAAAACACTCGGTTAAAGAAAGGACAAATGGAGAGAATTGTGATAAGAGGCAACGGTGAGGTCCCTACTTATGAGTATTCTATACTCTAGGTAGTAATAGGTGGCTTGTTGCCAAATTCCAACAGTGCTATAGATGTAAATCCTGTATTAGTGTGTTTTGGAAACTGTCATTTCATGCATAACTAAAAGTAAAAAGAACAAGTGGTTGCCTCGGAGTGGGTGGGGGTTGACTTGAGAATGGGCATGAGAGAACCTAGTGGGTGCTGGTCTTGTTCTGTAGCTTGATAAGGGTTGCATTATATACCTGTGCGCTTTTGTCGAAACCTTTAGAAAGGTACACATAAGATTTATGCATTTCACTGCAGGCAACTTTTTCCTAAATAAATATATATAAGCAAATATTGAGCTCTCGCTAATGATATGCATAAGGAAATATTTACAGATGAAGTATACTGATGTCTGCAACTTGCTTTTAAATGCATCAGAAATAAAATGGACTTCTATTGGTTGTAGAATCTAGGCAGTGGGTATGGGTATTTTCTGTACAATTCTTCCAATTGTTTTGTATGTTTGAAAGTTTCAGTTACTACTAAATGTAAAATAGATAACCGACAAGGACCCACTGTATAGCACAGGGATCTATAGTCAATATTTTTTAATAACTTGTAAGGGAAAAGAATCTGAAAAGAATTTATCTATTTATATATATCTATCTATATACATAGATATATAGATAGATAGATATATCTGAATCACTTTGCTGTATACCTGAAACTAACACAACATTATAAATCAACTATACTTTAATAAAAGAATAAAATAAAACAAATTTTTGAAAAGTGTTGGAAAAAAATGAAAAGAAACTGAAAAGAAAAATCCCAGGGTTTCTCACTGAGTTGAGGATTATATTTTAACACAAGTGGCATCACGCTGTCAAATTATTTAAATATTACTTTTAGAAATGAAGTATGCCCCATAGGATAAGACACAGGTAATCCAAAGTAAAGTCAAATTCCCCCAAACTAAACAGAAAACTGGTCCCTAGGGAGATGAACAGGGATTTATGTGGAAGACACATGAGGATTGCAAGATTGCAAGGAATGCACGATTTTGAAGAGGCTATTTCTAAGAAAGCACTTTGGGGCTAAAGGTTGATTCAGCCCCTTCCCCCGGCAGACCCACTCCATTCCCTTACCGCCAAACCACTAGCTTCAGAGAGGTCACAGATGGTCTCGAGGTATGAACCATTCATGGGCTATGGGCAAATGCTGGATCCTACAAGGCAGAATGGAGACAATTATAGACTCATACTTTCAGCTACTTCAGAACATGGTTAAAAATCCAAGCCTTTCAGACCTTCAACTTTTATAGAATGTGTAAGTTTGATTCTTTAACAGTTTGGCATCTTGACTCTCTTTCTGGAGTGACTGTCAACAGGGTGAGTCTGTTTGTCAACATCTGGCTTTACTAACAGACTAATAACATTGTAGAGAGTACCTTGTGGAGTGTAGGTGCTTAATGAATGTACTACAATGACTTTGGAATCCTCCAGCTGCTCCTGTGCCTGACTGCACAACCTTTAGACAAATGCTTAAACTCTGTGAACCTCAGTTTCCCTATCTGTTCAAAACAATATCGATAATAACACTGACGTTTAGGGTCATCGTGAGAATCATATACATTTAAAAAGATGTGAGGTCTCTGGCAGGTGGTTGAATGAGACCCAAAAGAAACAAAACAAGATGAATAAGAAAGTTTTCATCTGCTGGCCCAGTCTGTTGGACTGGCTTACAAGTGGAAAGGCGAAAACGATCACAACTCCTGTTAGGATGGAAAGTTGCTCTTGTTGGGCTCTCAGAAGACAGTGGAGGAGGCCACTGCAGTGGGAGGATCAGAAAACTGGCTACAGTATCTAGAAATTTCTTGGGAATAATCCTGCTGGGGAGAGAGGTGTGAGGGGTATATACCCCCGTTCTGGGGGGTATGGAGATGAACAAAAATGTGAGTTAACAATAATCACCATGAGACAGATGGAACAGCAGGGACACTGGAGGCTCCATGAGGCAATGTTCTTTCCAGTTAAGCTATTATTTGTACTACACCAGCTCTGATTATTAAAGAATATTATTTTATATTTCCGTCATTATTAATTGCTCCTCATATTCGTGATTCTGGCTAAAAGATGAAATAGAAGAGATGAGGGTTAGGGATGTACGTCACTCCTGGGTCAAGGAAGAGCGTTTACAGAAAAACAACAGTAACGCTAACACGTGCATTTGTAGAAGTGTATGGAAACCAGTCAATCAGCTGGAATTCCAGTGGAAATTGCACAGTCTCCAAGAATAGTGCTTTCCATGTTGAGTATGGAGAGTTGCTTCTAATAACGGGACCCATTTGGACCTGTTTTATTAACTTGTTCCATTCACAAAGATGAAACCTTTTAATGGCAGTAGTAAGGCAGTGCTGCAAGCTGAAGCAACTTCCTTAAGAAGTGGAAAATAAGCATTTTACTGCAGCTGTGGCCTATGCTAAACAGCATGTAATGTACAGGAAAATCCCCCCGTAACATCCTCCTAGGACTGCATGAAGGAAAATGCTACTAGTGGGGGATTTTGCTAAGAAAGAAATCGGAAAGCAAGCTCTTAATAAAGCCTCTGTTTATTAGCTATCAAACTGATAATCTGAGTGGTTCAAATCAATTGATAAAATGACAGTCGTTGGTTAATGAGAAATTTATTGAAAGCAATTTCCCACTAAGATTTTTCATGTTAACTGAAGTTGCATGGTAGAAATATTTTAGACTATAAGTGTGTTTGATAAACCAGGAAGGGAATGTTGCTTTATCTTCTCCCAAGTATAAAAGCCCTTTGATGTTGTACTTGAAGATACATGAGGCTCAGATAGTTTATTCTAATATTCCTCTAAGTCGTGGGCTGCATTTTTTTAATTTGTTTGTTTAATAGTGCACGGGCATTTTTGCCCTTGGTCAGAGACTGGAGAGATGGAGAAATTTTATTGGGCTTCCAAACCTTGTAAAAGAGAACTACTTTTCTCACCCTGACTGTGTGTTCCATCTGGGAGGCCAACTTCCAATATTCAGTGGAAATTTTGTCTTGCTCTTCAGCCTTTTAGATATACGGAATATTTCTATATATTTTTTATTGAAGTGTTAAAAGGAAATACTTGTCATGTAAGCCTGAAGGAAAATTCAGACTTTTTTGACCCTTAAAGAAACGTAGATAAAAGAGTGTAAGAATATTCAAACATGGATAAAGAAACCCTTTCCAGTACAATTTAGAACTGAAAATTTACCTTTTCTTAATGTACCTCATGACTTTGAACCACAAATCTCAAAAAAAAGTTGTTTTTGTATTTAGAAATGGGCAAGTGATTACCCACACTTGAAGAAACTATGTTTATCAGAAAACTCTACAGAAATAGATTTTTCCTATTAGGTTTATTTAGGTTATTGCATGAATCAGGCTTTGCAAGGTTATCTTGTAATAATACATGATCCCCCAAATATGAGAAGCTTCTAAAAATGAAAGTTTATTTATTCACGTGCCTTCCATTCTAGCATCTGAATTAAAGGAGCACTTTTTGCCGATAGCCCTGGCCAAGAATTGCAGTCATGCAAACTTGGACCACACCTGCCTCTGCGACTACAGGCTAATTCCTTTTTCTTTTCTTTTTTGCTGCAAATATAATTTTATTTTCTTACTTTATTATTTAAGCATCATTTCCAAACTTCTTTGTATGTGTCATTTTTTAATGATGTGTACTATTTCTTTTTTTTCAGCTTTATTGAGATATAACTGACAAATAAAAATTGTATACATTTAAGGTGTTCAACTTGATGATTTGATAAATATCTGTGAAATAATCACCACAATTCACCTGATTCTTGGAGTAAGACAGTGATCTTAAGGCCACCCAAGGGCTCTAAGGATCCTAGAAGGAAGGGAAATGTGTACATCTCAGGTGCAGCCTTCAGTGCTAGAATGGACACACGGCAGGAGGGTGTAAATATGTGTGTAGACTTTGGCAGGGATTATCCTCCTCACTCAGTCTTTTCAAACTCCAATCATGTGTGACAGCCACATGTGGCACCCCTAAATCTGATGTATTATAGTGGATAAACTAGCAGTTAGAGTCAGGAAACTGACAGATCATCCCAGCCAGGATGAAGGTGTTGTCAGTTTCCATTCACACAACAATGTAAATAACCGGGAAGCTCAAAGAACCATATGCTTTTTTGTTGGGAGGTATAACAGCAATAGCTCATATTAAATGCATATTTAATGAACATCCCCAACATGCCAAGCACTTTGCCCGCATTATCTCCTTTGATCCTCACATCAGCCCGATGAGGTGGCTATTATCATGCTTATTTTTTACAGATGAGGAAACCACGGTTTAGGAAGATTAACTTGAAAAAGACTGCACACTTAGCAAGTGGCAGAGCCTTGATTCAATCCAAGGCAATCTGATTTCAGAATTTACACTTATAACATTGCAGAGGCTAATCGTAACTGAGGTTCATAATCTTGAACCTGGAATATTACAAGTTAGAAATGGCTTTTGAATCATAAAAAATTAAATTATGTTCCATGAGGTTTTTGCGTTAAATGTATTTTGTTATAGCCTAATTCAGTGGTCAACACACCTTTTCTAAAGGACCAAATGATAGATATTTTAGACCTGGTGGGCTACAAACAGCCTCTGTTGCATATTTTGTTTTTTTCTTTTTTCTTTTGTTTTTGGCTGTGTTGGGTCTTCATTGCTGCACGCAGGCTTCCTCTGGTTGCGGAGAGCAGGGGCTACTCTTCATTGTGGTGTGCGGGCTTATTGTGGTGGCTTCCCTTGTTGCGGAGCATGGGTTCTAGGTGTGTGGTCTTCAATACTTGCAGCCCGCAGTCTCAGTAGTTGCAGCGCGTGGGCTCAGTAGTTGTGGCGCATGGGCTTTGTTGCTCCGCGGCATGCAGGATCTTCCTGGACCAAGGATCGAACCCGTGTCCCCGGCATTGGCAAACGGATTCTTAGCCACTGTGCCACCAGGGAAGTCCCTGTTATTTTTATAACTCTTTAGAAATGTAAAAAAACACTGTTAGCTCAAAACGAGACTTGGCCAGATTTGGCCCATAGGCCACACTTTGCCAGCCCCTGGTAACGCATCAAGGCTTGATATTCTGAGTATGAGACACTGAGACTTAGTCTTTCTGCCAAATAATGTGATTAGCCAGAATATCCCATTTACAGTTGCCTTGAAGCAGTGGGAAGTTTCTTAAACTGGAAGGTGAGTTTGGACATATACTGTCTATTCTCTGTGAACTTGTTTTCTTGAATAACCTCAGTGTGGAGTCAGGTTTACATGAGGATTCCAAATGCCACCTTAGAACCTGGAAATGCCCTTTTCAGTCCCTGTTCTGCTCCTGAAAATGGCACCAGGTGATACTTGGTAGATGTGCAGCTGTTGTTCTTGACAATTTCATCAAAAACACCAGTGTGTTTTATTGAGATTAAAAGTTTATTTCCAAGCCTCCTCTTTCTCAAAAGATATCAAAAAGCACCATAGGGCTTCCCTGGTGGCGCAGTGGTTGAGAGTCTGCCTGCTGATGCAGGGGACGCGGGTTCGTGCCCCGGTCCGGGAAGATCCCACATGCCGCGGAGCGGCTGGGCCCATGAGCCATGGCCGCTGAGCCTGCGCGTCCGGAGCCTGTGCTCCGCAACGGGAGAGGCCACAACAGTGGGATTCCCGTGTACCGAAAAAAAAAAAAAAAAAAAGCACCACAGAAAAATATTGGACCCCAAATAATTTACAGACCAATAACATGGCCACAAATGGTGCCTTGGATCTTTGGCATCATACTATTGGAAATCCTATCAGGAAGGATGAAGGTCAGTATTACTTATAACAGGCAGCACTGGGTACAGTAAGTTCTCTGTCAATATGTTAAATGTTTTCTCATCACTTTAATCCCCCTTCCTCCATGGGGGTCATATGCAGACAGGCTGTGGCATTTTCAACACCAGGCCTGGGACCTCAGGGAAAGTTCTATCTCTGGGCATTGGTCTCATTCATTTATTCTACAAATATTAATATAGAGCAATCATGTCTTCTCATCTATGTAATAAAAGGGTCAGGCTGCGTGACCGCTAAGGTATCTTCCATCAATAATATTTGCATTATTTAATGGCTCCCGTGGTATTTGCTCACTGAGGGAAGTCTTTCCTTGCTGAAGAAGGTCTTTACTCACTAAAGGAAGTCTTCCCTTAAATAAAGCTCTAAAAAATCTCTCTTGACTGTTTGCAACAGAAAATGCTTTTTCATTAACGACAGGATAAAACTGTCCTTAAAATTGGATCAGCATTCATAACAACCCAGTATAATAATAACCGTGTAACCTCACTTCACAAGAGATTCAGCCCTTCAGGAGGAAAACCGACTAAACTTAACTCATTCTTCTTCTAGGGCCAAGATAAAAATCTCAAGGTATCCTTTAGATGCTGTAATCTGCTTTGAACTTTGGCTCAGCTATTTCCATGAATATCCTCCATTTCCACTGGGGTAGATACTATATAAGACAGAACATTACAAATCACTTTGTTTAAAGTTACCGAAGAAAGAGTGGGGGGAAGAAAAAACAGCTTGGAGTCTGCTGTTAATTAAAACCAGACGATGATGTACAGCGATTTGTCTGGGGCACTTCTGACTGGGCTGGTTCCTTGACAGCTGTACATTCTTTCCTGCCTGTATTGTTTGAACTGTGTCCAATGGTACAATCGTTAAATCTTTGATAGCTGTTGTTTAAATACAAGAAAGGGGGAGCTTTTTGTTCTAAGCAAGAGACGGAGATGAGTCTTGTATTACATTTAAAAAGTTAGGTTTTATTAGATCATTTTTGCTGGGTTTTCATAGAATGCCTCTGGTCATTTTTGATTGTCTGTTGACGCTTTTTCAATACACACAAATGTCAAAGGTCTGACTTCCTCCTTCCTAAGGGATTCTTGCTGTGGGTAGGAGGGAAAAATATGGAGCACCTGGTCTGACTAGGGATAGGTTAATTTCAAAGTTGAAAACTCCATAGGCTGGACTACATTTAAATGTTTGCTAATAGTGAGAGAGACTACCAAAAAGAAATTCAAGTGGCTTCAGGAAAATTGCTCAGAAACACACACAAAACTTCTGTTTCATCCTCAAGTTTGACACTTGACAGTTAACCAAAGATTGTTAAGCTGTGTATCTCCAAATACCCCGGCAACTTTAAAAGGAATCATTCACACTTTCTAAAAGACAAATTGACATTAAAGAATGTATATAAAAAAGTATTTGTACATTTATCCATACCTTAAAGTTTGGGTGTTAAATATAAGCATAATACCCTCTCTAAATAGCCATTGTGATATATCTATCTAGATGTATAGATTAGATAGATGATAGATAGATAGATAGATAGATAGATAGATAGATAGACTTAGTGTTTCAATTTATATTTCAGGTCAAATTTTATTTTTAAAGTTCTTTTTCAAGATAGCCTCACCTACTATCAGGAGGGTGTTTGGGGGTTCATATGAACATTCTTGCCAGCAACGGCAGCTGTGGAGTTCTGCCACAACGTTGTAACTCCCATTCTTTCAAGGTCATCCTACAAGTGTGACCTCGTTTCCTCTGAAGATTAGACAGATTGTCTTTTTACTGGGACTCTAGATTCGGGGGGCAAAGTTTTTCAAAGACAGGTGTGAAAATTATCCTTGCTTATTCCAAACGAGGTCATTATTCCAGGATGCTATTGCTTATCTCAACCTGGTAAAGGTCAAATGAAGTTCTGGTTCACAGAAAGGTGTCCTATGCTGAGTTTTCAGCCTCAGTGGGGTTTCTTTTATTTCATTTGGTTTGGGAGAACGCAACATTGCTGATGTATTCATCTGTGTTGGGTGAAACTTTGACCAAACAACCATGGAACCCATAGGAAGGTAAGTAAGGTGGTAACTTTATTAGTCCAAACACGATACCAACAGGCAGACAGTAAAGAAAGTAAACCTTACTGGTAATAAAGGCAACTACCTCAGTGCCATTTGCTTTTGTCAAATATGACAAATATTTGACTCTGACTATGGATATTTTTTTAGTTTAGTCCATCTCAATTAAAATTCGTTGAGACTATCCATTTAGAGTCAGATAAATACATACATTTGTCCAGGTCTAATCCATTTAAACTAGAGCCCGGAGTTTGCTTATATGCCTTAGAAATTGTGGCTCAGGAAATATAAGGACCCATGAAGATCTCATTTCTGTTAGCCAGGCTGTGTAAGCATGAGACAGCTAGCAGAGTAGCAAGCTAAGTTTGTTGTCTACACTCAACTCTCTCCTCCCTCCACACTCCTACAGGCTCACAGACCTCACCTCCACTAGAGTGTCTGAAAATATCAGGTATTAGATTTAGAGCTAGATCATGAGGATCAACTGTAGACTGGGATCTGAGGGGAAAACGTCTGCAGGACTTATGAGAAAGGTTTTACTTCCTAACTACAAAGCACTACCCAGGAGGACATGTTCCTCTTTTATGGTCAGATGTTGCTGTAGTGATTGCCGGAATAGCTGTATCCATTTTGTGACCAGAGGATGGCACACAGGAAAGGAGAAAGAGCCCAAGTGTGTGATAACATCAATGAGCCACCAAACTGACCCTGGACTTACCTACCTCTGGATGTCTTTTTTTTTTTTTTTGGTTATTTGTTTATTTATTGATGTATACTTGATATACAATATTATATGTTACAGATGTACAATATAATGATTTGGATTCACACTTTTAAAGGTTATACTCCATTTATAGTCACTATAAAATACTGGTTATATTCCTGTGTTGTAAAATATATCCTTATAGCTTATTTTATTTTATTTTTTTAAATTAATTTTTATTGGAGTATAGTTGCTTTACAATGCTATGTTAGTTTCTACTGTACAGCAAAGTGAATCAACTATACATATACCTATACCCCTCTTTCTTGGATTTCCTTCCCATTTAGGTCACCACAGAACATTGAGTAGAGTTCCCTGAAGGTCTTTTAGTGTGTCTCAGCATGCACCTGAAGCTGTCTTAACTGAGAGAAGCTTGAATTAAAAAATTTGATTCCTCTTGTGCTTACAGATCCATAGCAATGGTCTCAATGTTCACTAAATACAACAGCTCTAAGGAACTGAGAGCAACAGGATCTGGCTGCAAGATATTGAAGGCTCAAAGGCAGGGGCCAAGTGGAATCAGTGCTGAGGGCACTAAGCAAGATATAGAAGACAGAAATTAGCACCCTTTAGTTTCACGGTAGGTAATATTTAATCCAAAGCTGGGCTCTAAAAGTGTAAGAAGGCCAGGAAAAAGAAAGAGATTCCTGCACTGAATGAGAGGCTGGGCTCCAGAACTCTGTTTCCTTCAACTTATAACATTGCCTGATGTTTAGAAACACAGGCAAAACATTAAGGCAATGCCACCCCAAAAGTAATCCATTAATGAATTAAAAATATCCTCATGCTCTCTGCCTTTCAAGGAAGGTTGATCTACAGCTTGAGTTTATGGGTAATGGACTTGAAAGAGAGGGAGGGTGAGCAGGTCAGCTCTCCTTGAATGAGGGTCTGTCCATGGCAATTAGACTTCTGAGCTCATGTAAATGAACAGGTATGTAGTACAGAGGCAGACTCAGGTTCAAATCCCAGCCTGACCTTCAACAGCTTTGTGAATAGGGTTACTCAACCCTCTCAGCTTCAGTTACTTCATTTTAAAAACGGAAAAAAAAAAGAGTATTTGTCTTATGGGAGCTTTTTGGTGATAATTCAATAAAATAACCCAAATAAAGCTATTTGTCATGCCAGGAGCATAATAAATGCAAAAAAATTTAGTGACTATGATTATTTTTATTATCTCTTACAACTGTATGATATGATGCTCTGGAGAGACTGAAATAGTTTCTAAATGGCTCCATATGTTCAACAGAAATAATAATGCTAGCAGGAGGAAAATACCTATCAGTACTACATTTCTTACACTAATCATTGCTTTTCTAGAATTATATTTTTAAAAAATATTTCAGGGAGTAATTTTGAGACAGACACCTGGATAGCATGTGAAAATGTTTAGTTCTCTCACATAGGATTTGCCAAATTGCTGATCTCCGCATAAAACATGAAGATTTTGCATTATGAATATAGAATAAGAGTTTTAAAAAGATGAAAAAGAAAGATGGACAGATTAAGTATTTCCATGTTTGAACTGCTTCTGGATTATATCTGATTTTATATCATCACTATTTTAATGGGCTACTTTGTGGCCAAATAGTTTTAACATGTGTTCAAACCTAAATAATCACTCATTAATCTTATGTGATAACCAGGTTTTAATATTTATTAGACTGCTATTGTTAACAACAGACTTTATGTTATTTACAGTATCTGAATTCTTTTTTTCCAGAATAAAGTTACCTACACACCAAACTGCTTGTCTCAAAACCATGGCAATTAGATACAATCTTAGGCAAAACTTTATGAGATGTATGTTTTTACTAAAAACCAGTCCTGAATGTTTATTTGAAATCAGTTGGCAGAGCTAGGTAAAGGAATTTTGTGATTCATTCTTCAAAAATAAATAGATTTCATAAATTTTGTTGGCTTGAATGCAAATATATACTGATTGTTGTTGAAAGCTTCTGACATAATTACTAAACCTGGTAAAGAGAGGTCAAGATATCCATAGTTGGTTAATTCATATGATAATGAAGACAATGATAAGCATTTCAAGGGTAAACTATGACTTCAATTTGATTGAGTGGTTTATTTTCTTTTTGAATATTATACCACTTCCCTGCAGCCCCTAGAGAGAATGCTGATTATTTTTCAAGGATGTAGGTGTCAGAGGTGGAATTAAATACTCTTTTTACTTTACACTGAGGCTTGTAAACCATTACCCCAATACTCTCGAAATATCATGGCTTCACTGAGGCTGAATTCTCCTCACATTATCCTTTTCTGCTTCTTCTTGTTCTTAGTTGCCTGCCATTTTCTAAGCCAACCCTACACATCCATTGAAGAATCTGATACCTAAAAAAAAGTTTCCTCTTTATTCAAAATTCACTCATCAACCATTATCTTCAGTGACTTTGGAGTCCAAGCAGACCCTTCTGCTTTCCTTTCTCTCTACTTCTTAACTTCCACATCTACAATGGCCTTCATCTGCACTCCTTTTCAGGCACTCTCTCTCAAGGTTAAATCCTAGAATCTCTCCATCTTTGAATTCTTAAACACAAATATTCTACTCTTTGAGAAAAATCTTCAGTTCATTTGGTTTTATCACTACTTCTACTCTCTCTGCTTTCTAGACTTACTGTGCCCTTTGATACCTCACTTTCTTTCAGAATCAGCCTCTCCTGATCTCTTTCCCTCCCTTGGTTCCTACCATTAACACCACTAGGACCGTCAGTTCTCTCACCCTCTAGCTTTCCATACATTCACTCAACAAAACTACAGCATTGAATCAATCCTTCCAGCTGCCTTCTTGGCTCCTGGACCAAGGTGGTGGAGGTGGAGGACTTTTAAAGAACATGTATGATTTCATGTCTCAATTAGATCCTCAATCGTCAATCAATTCTTTTGCTTATTGTTGGGCAAGACATTTTCCAATACTTTTCCAATGTCCATGAAAAACCTTCATCACTCTTCTCAAGAACCATTTCTCATACCGACTCCTATAGCTTCATAGACAAACTTGACACTTTAATAGAAAATGAAGTGAATAGGCAGTTTATTCCACGACCTTGCTGCAAGTGTATCTGTGTGTACCAACTCTGCTGTTTATGATTCCCATTTCAAGCCACGAGGCTTGTTCCTGTTGAAGTCCACAAGCTATGACTTTATTGGCACCTCTTTCTTTTCCCCTCAAGTCCTTTTCATTCATCATCCTTACTCTCTCCCACATCTTTGAACTTATCTCAGTTGGATCCCGTACTTCAGACTACTAATGGGTTCAAGATTTTCTCAATGTAAGCATTTCTTCCTGGATTGGGCTTTCATCTAGCCACCAACTTGTTCTATCTATTCCCATCTTGTCTATGTGGCTTCAGAACAGCATATATTTCCAGTATGCCCTTTCCTCCTTTACCATTTCTTCCTTGGTCCTATCATCATACTCTATTTTAATAGTTCTCTCAGTGAGTAACCAGTAATCTTTTTTCTGAAAACTCTACTAAAAAGTTCAGTCCTTAATTTCCAGGCTTTTTGAAGCTTTTCTGATTAGGGAGTAGTGAAGAAGAGATTGGAGAGGTCCACCCAAAGCAGATGGAGGGCTCTGTGAGGAGAACTGAGGAATCTTTCACTGAAATTCTGAAGAGGTTCTGCAAGTTGACATTCATGAAGCTCTTTACTCCCTTTGCTTCCATGATTTTGTACTCTCTTGATTCTCTTTCTATACTTTCTATCTCTTTCTTAGACACAGTTTCTTCTGCTTACCAATGAAATGGTGTGGCCCAGAAGTTGCTCCTGGGAGAGTTCATCCACTCTCACGTTTTCAAGTGTCTGATATAAGATATTGATTCCCCTGTGGACAACTTTAGTACTGGCCTCTATTGCAGTGGATTTCATATTTACTTATACTGTTGGCACTGGGAGGGTGGACTGTTCCAAAGTTGGGAAAGAGGATGAACTTGGCGTACACATGTGTGCAGAAAAGAGGTAATATAACAGACCTGGGACTTAGAAAGGTCTTCTTGCAACGTTGGCCCTTGGCTGACGTCTGGAAACTTGGATTTCAGCAGAGTTCTCACCATTCTCTAACAGATAAGGTTAGTTTACTGTGCCTAAACTGTTTGTACACACAATGTGATTTATGCTTTCTTTTTGGGAGTCTGGAATTTTGGTATGTGTTGGGGAAAGAGTACCTACATGACCAACCCCCAGTAGGAATCCTGGGTGCTGAGTCTTTAACGTGCTTCCTTGGTAGACGACAGTTCACGTGTATTGTCCCAGTTGAATGCTAGAGGAACTATGCCTGTTTTGTGTGACTCCAATGGGAGAGGACTCTTAGAAGCCTGTGCCTGGTTTCCTCTGGACTTTACTTCATGTGCTTTTTCCCTTTGCTGATTTTCCTTGGTATCCTTTCACTATAATACATTGTAACCATGAGAATGACTATATTCTGAGTCCTATGGGTCTTTCTGGTGAATCCATTGCCTCTGGGGATTGTCTTGGGGACTCCTGATACACGTGTATTCTTATTTCATGGAATTCATGTCATACATTTGGAGACAGAAGCCAGAATGAACAAAAGAGTTGGATTGAATGCTAAAAGCAAAAAGAAATAAGAGGGGTATAGGAAAGATGGGCTTAAGAGAAAGATCACCAGGCTCCATGGTGATGAAACCCTAGGCAGGTTTCATTCAACTGCTTTAACTATTTTTTGATATTTTTATTCCCATTCTTTACAGGTAACCTCAAGAATTTAAGCACTTTTTAAAAATTTGAGGTATAGTTGATTTAACAATTTACAGTGTTAGCTTCAGGTGTACGGCAAAGTGACCCGGTTATATGTACATACATATATATATATATATATATATATATATATATATACATATGTACATATGTATATATATATTTTTTTCAGATTCTTTTCCCTTATACGTTATTACAAAATTGAGTATAGTACCTTTCAGATGTGCTATACATAGGCCCTTGATGGTTATCTATTTTATATATAGTAGAGTGTATATGTTAATCTCAAACTCCTAATTTATCCCTCCCCCTCTAAGTACTTTTAAATACATTCCTGAATATTGATCTAAGTCTCTGTCTTTCTACAATGTTTTTTCTGTATTTACAGCCATAACAATCCACAAAATACAAATTAACCGTCTATAAGATTTCTTGAGATTACATTATTCCATCACTCAATAAATATTCATTGAGCATAGATGTTTCATTGTGCCCCAGGTACTATGGTAGTCATTGGTGATTCAAAGATGACTAAGGCAAATCTCTCTCTTATCCTCAGGGAACTCACTTAAGGGAAGAAAGATGCCAAAGGAACAACAGGCAAAAGAACTTTGTTCAGATCACAGTTTTGCATATAAGTCTCAGGAGCTTTCTGACCACCCAAAGCCTCAAATGCTCTGCCACAGCCATGCTCCCAACAGGTGAACACAGAAAACTGTTAGGTGAGTCAGCATATGGAAAAGGCTGGGGATTCCTGAAATAGCACTGAGTCATTAATCACTGATATCCTGGCTCAGTCCATGAAGCAACTGGAAATGAATAAGCAAAGAAAGTGAACTAATGGTTAGAGGATGGAAATACCCCAGGAGACATTTGTTGAGTCAGTATAAGAATGTGGAAAACTTCAACAGTCATAGGTTCAAATGGAATGAAATTAAAAGAGAAGAGAGTTTTCCAAAAGCTTGATCTCCATTCAGAAATTTCTGGCCAACCTCATTCTTCTGGATTCTTTCGGGAACTGGAGAAAGGAGGGAAAGAGAGGAATAAAATGTTCTGACCACAGTGGATTCTAGATTTACATGGTATGACAATACATAGACAGTGTTTGATACATGATTTGGGGTTGAATTATAAAAGATATATTATCCTATAAAGGAAAAGAGAGATGACACGTAAGAATACAACCCTGAGAAACTGCTGGGAGGAAAAATGGGCTTTGGACGTTGTAAACTAATAAACATAACATATACTTTTTAAAACTATACGTGGGAATACATATGCACAACTTCTTCCAAAATATTGGGTCTTGGCACAGTTGACTTGAAAGATCAAAGTGACACCAGATATTGATAAGTCTTGTTTAGTGGAACCTCCCATAAAATTTAAAACTTTCCAAATTTTGAATAAATGAGTTTCTGAAGAATATAACCACATTTTTCATTGATTCCCACTGCAAAATCTGGGATGTATTTTTTTAGAAAACAAAGTTCTTGCATATATGTAAAAACCATATTTAGGAACACAGTCAATTTTTAAAAACACAACTTAGAGGGAAAAAAAACCACATCATTTCTAACAATACATGATTTTCCAAAATATTAACAATAATAGTACATACTAAGTCATAAAAATGTTGAATTGGCTTAAATTTGTTTATACTTTTCAGTTAAAGATATCAGTTTCGAATATTGACCAAGTCCTTTCAGGAAACTCAAACCATCTTCATATTCAGTACAGAAGTTTTTCATTTTTTCTACTTTCTTCACTTATGAACCTATTTCTACATATCTCGCTTTACCATCTGTCCATGTTTCAGCATCCCCAAAGCAGAGATAGGACTGAACACCAACAGGACCACAAACCTAATAACCACTAATGATGCACCTCCCCATTCGGGCATTGTGTTAAGCTGGATGGTCTTATTCTATTTAATTTTCTCAACATAATGCCCAGTGGGTGCTCTCACCCTCATGTTATGGGTGAGGGAAGTAAAGCTGAAGCGTCCATTCTCTCCTCACAAGTGGAGAAGGCTCCTTTGCTCTAGACACCAGCTTGTTTCTAGGATGGTCCGGCCACCAGGGGACAGAGCTATACACTGGGCCCATCCCAGTGGTTTCTGCCAGGCCAGCCTAGGGTGGATTGCTGCTGGGCCATTGCCTAGAATTATTCAGTCTCAGTGTTTGGAAGGCCATTGAAGGACCTCAGCCAGCCACACAGAACGCATGACCTCCTGGGATTCTACCCCTCCTCAGAAAGTAGAAGTAGTTCAGTAACCTGGCCAGGAATTTAGTACAAGCCAGGACTGGGTGATGATAACTTATCCATAGATTTATCTGTGGAAGCTGTTTGGCTGGGTCATCATGCAGGTTTGGCAACTCCTGGACTCACCTCTGCCTCCAAGAAAGGCATTTGGAGAAAAAGTCTGATGGGTTTGGGTTTTATCTCTGGGTTTCACTGATCCTTCAGTTTGCCTTGTGGATGCCAATCAATAGGGACTGAATACAATGCTCATAGCTGTGTAGAGAAGCTTTGTGCAGGCAAAGCACACCCTGTTAAAGCAAATAACAATAATGTCAAGTGAAATACTGTCTTTCAGGAAGTTATTGGCTCTTCACAGATATCTGTCGCTGAATTCTTCCCATTCATGTTAAGTAAGACATTTTCTCAAGTCTCATCATTTTTCTGAGACCACATGTAATTCAGGAAGCTATAGGTTTAATAATTAATAGGATCTGACCAGCCAGTTTCTTTCCTTATGTTTTCAATCAATCAGTCATCCACGATGAGCAGCTACGATATCCTTGACCCTTCTTGGAGTGAGAGCATTATTTTTTTTCTTTACTTCATTGACATATTCTTTTCCTGTCTCAGTGAATAAAGCTCATTTGCTCAAGGCAGACACCTGAGGGGATCTTAACTGTCCACTCTTCATTTTGTCCCCTCCGATCTGTTACCTGGTCCTGCCCGCTGTGCCTTCCAAGCCTCTCACCTGGTCCTAAACTTCTCCCCACTCCATTGGTCTGGCCCTGGTCCAGGCAGCTCAGGTTGTTAGAAGAAATCCTCAACAGTTCACCCTCAATGATGCTTCCAGACACTCCTTCCAAAAGGAAAACATGACTGCATTTTCCCTTGCTTAGAATTTTTCAGGGTTTCTCTGGCCAAAGGGTAAACTCACGTTTTTGCCCATCAGAGAGAGCTCTGCATTCACTACCCTCATCCCTTCAGGTCAACTTCTATTTATTGAGCACCTACTGTGTGTCAGGCAGTGATCTAGATGCTGGAGATACAGCGGCAGACAATGTTCACGCTCTTATGGAACTTCATTCTACTGAGGAGAGACAGATAATAAACAAAATAAATCGTGTGTGTGTGTGTGTGTGAGACACACACACACACACACACACACACACACCTCGATATGTATGTTTGGAAGGTGACTTGTGGAAAAGTTATAGAGGATGACTTTGAGAAAAACAAAGCCGAGCAGGATTCTAGGGAATGATGGGGAAGGGATTATTATTATTATTTTTTACATCTTTATTGGAGTATAATTGCTTCAATGGTGTGTTAGTTTCTGCTTTATAACAAAGTGAATCAGTTATACATATACATATGTTCCCATATCTCTTCCCTCTTGCGTCTCCCTCCCTCCCACCCTCCCTATCCCACCCCTCCAGGCGGTCACAAAGCACAGAGCTGATCTCCCTGTGCTATGCAGCTGCTTCCCACTAGCTATCTACCTTACGTTTGGTAGTGTATATATGTCCATGCCTCTCTCTCGCTTTGTCATAGGGGAAGGGATTATTTAAATAGGGGATTAAGAAAAGCCTTGTTGAGACACTGACATTTTGATAAAGATGTGAGCTAGTCCCCTCCTCTCTGTGCAGCATCATTCCCACCACCCCTCTGCCTCTCATTTTGTTCCACAACACTGAACCCATGGTCGTCCCCAGATGCACCAGTTCCTCTGGTCCCTAAGCCTTTGTGTGTACTGTTTCCTCCCTAGGACACGTCTGCTCTCCTGCAAAGGCAGACCCAGTTGTCTTTGTCTCTGCCCCCTCTGCCCCACAACTAGACTTCCAGTCAGGCTAACTATGACCTCCAACTTCACCTGGAACAAACCTACCAGAGTGACTGGAATTTCACACCATAATTCCCTTTCCCTGTCTAAACACATAGATACAGATATAAACATGTGCTTACATGATATACAACATCTTTTACTTATTGAGTCTTACCACGTACGTACTCTGTATTCTACATTCCTTTTCATAACAACCTAATGGGGTGATATTATCTCTATTTTACAAGTGAGAGAAGTCATTTGCCCAGTCCCTTTCCACTGGTGGAGCGGGACTCAAACTGAGAACTCTCTGACCCCTATGACTTTGCTCTCTCACACCCTCCCACAGCTTCCTCCCAAGACTAAGCTACCTTAGGGCACATTGGATTTTTATATCCATGTACCTAGCACAGTACCCGACACAGAGTAAGTGCTCAGTAACTATTTCTCCAATAAACACATTTTAATACTATGCATTCATTCATTTATCATTCACAATGTGCAAAGTTTCCATGTCCAGACCCTGAGTATCTCTCCATAGGCCTAACCTTTCAATAATAACAATAGCAACATTTTCACAGCACCCACCATGGGACAAATACTCTTCTAAGTACTAATACCAGTTTCTTTAATACTCACAACAACCAGATGAAGTGGGAGGTTCCCCATTTTACAGATGGAGAAACTGAGACTCCAGTCAATTAGATCACTTTCCGAAGCTCACACAGCTAGTAAGTGATGGGGTTGAGATTTGAACCTGGATATCCATGACCTGGCTCTGGAACCTCTACTTCCTTTCTTTTTTTTTTTTTTATTGAAGTATAGTTGATTTACAATGTTGTTTTAGTTTCAGGTGTGAAGCAAAATGATTCAGCAAAGTCATAATATAGATACTGGATGGATATATATATATATATATATATATATATATATATACACTTTTTAAGATTCTTTTCCATTATAGTTTATTACAAGGTATTGAATATAGTTCCCTGTGCTATATAGTAGGTCCTTATTGTTTATCTATTTTATATATAGTAGTGTGTATGCGTTTCTCTAATAATTGCTGATGTTGAGCGTCTTTTCATGTACCTGTTGGTCATCTACATGTCTTCTTTGGAGAAATGTTGAAGCCTCTACTTTCCATCGCTGCATCACACTGCCTGCCTTGGCTTTCCAGATTCAGGTCTCAGACCCACTGAGGGATGTTCAGTGATGTGTATTGTCAGTTTTCTACATCTGAAACAAGGAATCATCACTAACATCTACTTGGTATTGACGTAGTTGAGAAAGTAACCTTTTAAACCCGTTTTTTGCCAGTGCTAAGCAATATCCAGGGGAAATTTGACAGCACCTTGGAGAAGGGGTAATCAAAACATGAAAGGAAAAGTATCCGAAAAGAAAGTGGATAACTCCGTGATGGAGGAAAAACAACAAGAAGGAATTTTGTTATTGTTTGTTTTTTTCAAAGCAAGGAAGTATTGGTAAAACTGCTGTTGAAAGAGGATTGAAGCTGGCACAAAGGCAGCAATATTCCAGATCACAAATGAAATCTGTCTTTTAATCAAATATCTAAAAACCCATAAACCTACCCTGGAGCCAAGAAGGAATATATTAAATTATATCAGAATCCTTAGACCTAGGGAATGTGTTACTTTCAGCAAGTGGCTACTTTTGAGCTGAAATGAAACATCTGAAAAACTTAAAAGGAAAATGTGATTAGGAAATCAATCTGTGCTTTTTACACTGCCTACCTCTCTCCCCAGTCTCCTCCAAAAGAAAAGGAGTAATTTTTCCACTACCCCACGAAGGGGACATCATCTTTGGTGATTTCTTTGCCGTAGAATACTGTTCATCTTATAAACCTGAACCTCTGACCACAGGGCTGATTCCAGCGTTAAACAAGTACCACTACTTTACTGAGCATGGTGAGAAACCCTCAGTGAAGAGGTAATTCTGCTCAAGGGTCATTATTTTTTTCTTTTTTGTCTTTATCAGCACTTGAAAGAAAACCAGATATTTTCTTTTCATGAAAGTTGATGACTTCAGGTGGGGAATAAGCAGCTGTGGCAGATGGACTTCTCAAACGCAGTAAAATATCCTGTCTTCATATAAATGTTTATGGAGAACTGAAGAAGAAAAACACAAGCAAAAAGTTGCATGACTCACAGGCTGAATTGCTTCTAAATAAAGCATTTCTCAGAGTTTCCCATGAGGTGTTTTGAGTGAACAAGCAGCAGGGTCCCTGCTAGTGTAGGGAAGGACATTTTTAAAAGACAAAAAGGTGCATCCAACAGTAAGTCAAGAAAATCATTCTGTTGTTTTTGATGTTTAAGAAAAATATATGTCTAAAATGAAGCTATGTGATCACATGTGTCCTGTCCTAGTCCAAATGCGGGCGGTGGCGTCACTGGCCATTCTTGTCTGGACCACTCTGTAGGTGATGAGCAGAGGTTGAGCGGGACGTCTCCTGTTGACTCACAGACTTTCCTCTAACAGAGCATCGTGAAGTGATGATAATTAAGTTTAATTTTAGACCTTGTGTGCCGAACCTGGGAATGTTTTCAAATTCAGAGCAGGCTCCTTTGACTTTGGCAATTGAGATTTGAAAGGAAGGTCAGAAGTCTTAGACTACCTATACACTCTTCAGTTCTTTGCTTCCAGAAAATTGCAAATTTGGAACTAATTAGGGAATAATCTTCTATTGAAACTATGCTGCAAATAGCAGGCACTTCTGGCCTTGACTCAGATTCAAACACAGAAGCATCACCACCTTCCTTCACAGTCAAGACTTTCTAACTAATTACTCAGTGCCTTTTCCACTTGTGTGAAAAATCTTTTTTTTTTTCCCCAGTCAAGTCTAAAGGGCTTGAGCTTGTTAAGAAGCATGTTGGAATAATCTTCAGATTCTCATTGGGGCTTGCTAGTGATGGTCTCATACGACCTGATAACAAATTGGCAATATTATATTAGTTGACTCAACCACTTCTAGGTACCTGGTATGAGTAGCAATAGAGAAATGAAACAGTTGTTCCAGTGAATAGAATAATTACTATCTAGAATGAGTTCAACCTTCCAAATGCTCAGAGGACCCTAGGGTTGAATGAGCTGGCTTGTTCTGGGTTGCCAAATTAAAAAAATAAAAATACAAGACACTCAATTACATTTGAATTTCAGGTCAACACGGATGACATTTTTGCATCTCTATATCCCATGCAACATTTCATTATTCATAGTTTACCTGGACATCAAAAAAAATGTGCCTGCTGTTTATCTGAAATTTAAATTTTAGCTGAATAACCTATATTTTATCTGGTAACCCTTCGAGATGCATGAGCTTTTTTTCTGAGGTACTACTTTATCAAAAACCCATTCTGAATATTGTCCTGCAAGAAGTGGGGAATCTAGAGGAAATACATCAAAACAAAATTTAATTTAAGCAAGAAAATAGCCCCTCTGGAGAGGCGTTTCCCAGCCATTAATACATACTGTAAAGCTACCCCCAGAAAACCAGCGGGGGGAAAAGTAAAAGCAACATGACAATTTAATGAATCCTGTGACCTAATACTTCCACCAGACAGAATGCAAACTCCCTGCCAGCCACCCTGAGGTTCTAGCTCCACTATCCTCATTTTTCTTCCCTATGTTTCACTGCCTCCTGTAGGGGAAAATAAAGGAAGAGATAAAAGGAAAAGAGAAAAAAAAAAAAAGTCCAGCATTTTAATGTACATTTGTTTTGGCATTAGCTGAGTTCTGGAGACAAAAACAATCTCCTGCCTTTAATTCAGTCCATGTGTAACAGAGTTGTATGTTGGGAGATGTGGCTTTCAATAAGAACAATTAACAAGCGTTTTTGATCACAGGAAGTTCAGAAGAGTCCCTGCTCCTTAGAATATAATAAACATCGACTTAGCAGTTAGAGAGTCCACATTGTGTAGAGTCATTTTGAAGCATCCACTATGATTGGCGGCAGAGGGAGATGGGCCCTGAGAGCTCACGCCGCCACCATCCATCTATCCATGGGCCTCTCTGTTCAGAGCTGGGCTGTCCTTCCTTCCTGCCCAGGGAGGCTAGCTCTGCTGCCGTTTCTGGGCAAGTGGCCACGCAGGGATGTTTGCTTTAGATAGCCTGCAGCTGGCTGAGTGGGCGTTTCATTCAGACAACACAGGCGCCTCCCACTGTCTCTACTGTTTCAGGCTAGTGAAGCCTCTGGGGCCTTTTGATTTATAAGGAGCTTTACATGCCTGGAGTTATAGTTTTAGGAAGCAAAGTCGTGATGAATGAGGGTCTGGCTGTTGATCTCAGGGATCCACACACACAACAAGGTTTGCAAACCCCTCTTCCCTTGGGATGGTCTGAAGAAGATGCCCGGCAGGCAACGTGGAGGACATGGGTGCCCGCATGTAGAAACCTGATCGTCACTAGGGCAGTGATGCCATGGTGCTTGTTCATTCCACAGCCGCCCATCTCAGGGCTGACCCTAATAGTGAGAACTCAATGTGTGAGGCCTCCTGGCTGTTTAATATCTGTTTAAACAGATATTCCTACATCTATATCATTTTCAATTTGAGACCATAGAGGGCTGTGAAGGGAACTGTGTTAACTTTTCTGGGCAAAGCCTGAAGTTGATACTGTTTTTTTTTTTTTAGATGATTGTTCTCATAGGTGCTGAGAAGGAACACGCTGTCAGGAGGAGGGTGGGGAATTTTACATGGAGAAGTCCGAGAAGTCTTATTTTCTTATCCCAGACGACAAATGACCGCTTAATTGAGAAAAATTCTAGCTACAGCAGTTCACTGGAGGAATGTGAAAACAAAGTGAACCAGAAAAGAAATAGAAACCCAGACTTTTCAGTTCCTGTTTATCCTATTTTTAATCTCGACATCTCAGTTGCTCTCTTTCTTGTTTCCCTGGCCTTGCTGGAATACTTACACACACCTGGCTTTCCATGTGCCTTGGGGACCGAGAGGGGGTGAGGCCCAACACAGAGAGGGCTCTGCTGCCTGCCCGTGGGCTCAGAACCAGTGTCCACGCTGGTGTGTGTAAGAGGAGGGGCTATCAGGAAACTGGGCCATATCTAATTCGAAGCTGTTGGCAAAGTATGAACGATCATCCCTCCCTGCATTCATTATCTACCTTGGCTAAGAGACTGGCAATTCCAGACCAGTGAGAAGAAGGAAAGGTGGGGAAGGGTAATCGTGAGACTGTGGACAAATGTTCAGACTGACTGGTGGCTGAGGAGATAGGAATGTCTATGTTCATTGAGCCCCATGCATATTCTCTCTCTCCCTCTCTATCTAGCTGTCCCTCCCTCTTCCTAGCCTCCAGCGATACAGAGGCAAAGGAGATCAAGGGATTCCTGGCCCTTAGAAAACTTGTAAGGAAAAAAACCTTCCCACAAAGGATGCCTATGACGTAGTGGACGTTGGTACCCCATACCACAATGCAGTTACATGTGTGAACTTATTTTTTCTTTCCCCTATGAGTGAAATAATTCATACCACTATGTGGTTCCACAACTGAAACAGAGAAAAGTGAATAAAGCACACCTCCCGCCCCCACAAAACATCTTCTGAAATAAAGAGTCAAATGCGTAAACTGGGATTTCAAAGTCTGAGGGGAGAGCACCGTGGGCCCCCGCTCTCATCTCCCAGAGCGGCCTGGAGCCCTGGTCTGCAGTTAGGTGTCTGTGAGTCTGTCTTCCCACCCGACTGTAGCCTCTGAGGGGAGGGCTGTACCTGTGTGCTGGCTTCTGCCCAGCACTGCCCAACACTGCAGCTGGGCACAGGACAGGGGACCTGCGGGGACACTCTGCCAAGGGTCGTGCGTACCCAGGCCCCCTCCCACGGTTTATCTCCCATTCAGCACATCTCACAGCCTGGAAACCCAGAGTCACTGATCAAGGGTCACTTCTGGCCTCCAGCCTGCTTAGCTATTAACATCTGCAGTCAGCAACCCTCTCCAGGACCCTCGAGGGTGGCACCAATGTAGCTTCCCTCTTCCCCTGATGGCTTGCATTTGGCTAATTGACCCGGCATATTACCATGTGAGAAGAACTGTCCCTAGTTTCCATCTCAGAGGAAGAATGAGAAGTTCCTGAGACCCCTGTGGAACCAGGTCTACATCTACTTCTACCATGGACCCCTCTCCCCCAACCTGGGAGCTGGAACCTTCTGGAACCCTCTGGAACGTTGTACAGGCTGTTGAGCTGCTAGCACAGAGCTCAGTAATACATTTACTCAGTTCAAGCAGTCTTCAGCTGTAAGGGTGCTCATTAGAAACTGTTGCACTACATAGGCGTAAATGATTTGAATAGAAATGGATACATTTAATAAAAATGATCCGCTTTGCAGAATTACTTCAGGGTTTTGGTTTTTTTCTTTGTCCGTTCTTGTTTATTTTCTTCAGTCCCAGATAATCTTGAAATAGATTGCTGGTGTATAATTAATTTTAAATGTCATAACATTTTGAGCCAGGCTAATTTTAATGACAGTAAAGAACATTTTGAAGTAGTTTCATGATTTTTCACAGCACGACTGATTTTATAAGCGAAAAAAAAAATATTCCCATATAGTAAAGCTTTAAAAGCGCTAGCAGTGTGGTTGTTTCCTCCAACATAAGCACCCACAACAGGAAACAAGCCCACGGTGGACCGAAAATGTGGTTTCTGGAACTCTCTTAAACCTTGGCTAAGTTTTGGGGGCTCCCAAAGGACAGGATTACTTCATGTCAAAGCAAAAACTCTCCTGACTCTGTAAACAGCCTACGGTTCCGGGAAATATGGAAAATGTAGATGAGAAATGAAGTTGTGTTGTATTTGGAAAAGCTGTCGAGATCATGAAGTTGTCGTCCTGGGGGATCCACCTCTGCTGCTTTGGGGCCTTTGGGGCCCTTCTCTTCCTTGTGTTCACTCCATCCGTTACCGAGCCAAGCTCACACTCTGCTCTCTGCACAGCAGGCCAATCGATCACGAGACGAGGTGTTGGGGAGAGAAAAAGCGACTTTATTCAGAAAGCCAGCAGACCAAGAAGATGGTGGACTCGTGTCCCAAAGAACCCTCTTGCCCGGGTTTGAATGCTAGTTTCTTTTATAGAGCAAAGAGAGGAGGTGAGGAGGTAAAGTAAAAATGGTGATAAGTTGTTGCAGCTATTTCCTGGTTCTGGTCAGACACTGGAGGGGATGTGTTAATTTCTTCTTTCTTCAGCCATTCACAGGTGGTCAGGATGTTTCCTGGGAGCTAAACAAAGATATTTTAGCTTAAAGCTCAGGCATGGGAGGCAGGGCTCCTGGAGACAGGCCATTATGTATACTTTAAGCTATAGGCAACATCCCATTAGTGATTAAATTGTAGTAAAAACAATAGAATACAAAGGTTAAAGAAAAAGAAACAGATCCAATATGGAGTCAGATTTGTTCTTCCCTGTCACACATCTCTCTTTACCTTTTTTTCCCCAAGAACACCCGTCCCCAAATAGAAACCACTAATGATGGTATCACAAGCAACAAAACACCAATGCTGATATGACAGGCCCCGTTCAATCCTATTGCTTCTTTCGAGTGCAAACTCCACTGTGCATTTTCACAGGAATAGCTGTGTGTGGCATATACAAAACTCCCAAAGTAAAAGACAAAAGTCACCGAGTCCCTCATTTCCTACTAGCTTTGTGGTAAAAACCAAATTGATACTCTCTTTTCTCCTCCCCACCACAGGACTGATTCTCGTTTCATGCAGCAGTATAGATAAGTGTCAACACTTTGCTCTCACTGAGAACACTTTATGGTTCAGTGACTATCTAATGAATTTAAAATATTATTCTGATTCTATCCAGAAAAAAAGCATTTAGCATAATACAGTATTCCATCAGAATAAGCTCTGAGCTTTTCTTTTGTTCCATCATAAAATTCATGTCAGGAAGGTGGAGGGTTGATCCTCCCACAAAGAAAAGCATGTGATAAAGGCTGTATCCCAGAATTTTAAACTCCATCTAACACATCATCCAGACAAAGAAGATTAGGGCTCTTGGCAGACTCATCGACAGTTTGCCTCTATTAGAAGTGAGAGACCTCAAAGAGAAGAAACTACAGTGTATTCCATCCATTCCTTTGGCAACAAGGATCTTCCCTTGTTTTAAACCAAACAAACATCGACAAGGAAAACCAGCTGCTTTTACAATGAATAAACCCATTACCTCAACTCTTTGTACATTACTGAGGTATTTTTACTTGTCAGATTTTCTGTTTTGTGGATGCTTGGATTTTCTCAGTATGCTGTCAATGCAGACAAAACAGAGCTGGTTTTAGCAGCAGTGCCAGATGTGGATGAGAACATGGGCCTTCCTGGCCCTCGGAGTCCAAGGTTTGGTGGTAAGTTACCGCTGCTGTCAAAAATAGTAACAGCAGGGTCTGGCATCTTGACACGACACTGCCTGGTGCTGGCTAAGCTCTCTGCACAGTAGCCAACAGAGAGGAGGCTGCACTCATGCACGGGGAAAAGAGGGCACCCTGGAGTTTTGACTCAGACTGTGCGTCAGGAGTCAGCCCTACTGCAGCAAAGAAACCTCGTGCATATTGATCCAAGGAGCCACCTGACTCTGGGGTCACTATGTTTGGCCCACTGCAGTCAGTAACATTAATTGTGCCAGGGGAACAAATGAACACTAAAAATCTAAAGCAGGAGTAGGAAGGATTTTCCAAAAGTACCAGCACTAGGGCTTCTTCCTTTTCCCATATCCCCTCTTTTCTAGGTTATTGGGAATCATCCATGCTCAGCATCACAGCGGCTGGTGTTGAGAGCGCCATATGCTCCTAGAACCAATCAGAGGACCCCGTGACCCACAGGTCAGACAACTCGGGTCTACCGAGGCAGACAAGGGTGCTGTTAGACTGGCAGAGTAGAGAGAACAGTATCCATTTAAAAATGAACAAGTGGGGTGTACCAGAGTGGTCAAACTGTCAAAAACCAGCACCATGAGGCAGGTTCGGAGCCAGGATCTCTGAAATGATTTGCAGTCGAAGTGAAGGTTGTAGTTTAAAATAACGTGTTTGTACACCTAGTGCCTTCCGATAGCTAGCCTCCAGCCTCGGCCCCATCTAGTTTGCACGGAGTCTAGGCCATGGACTGAGGATGGCTTCAGACTATTTCTGTGTCGGTCTTGCTACAACCGCTTGTTAACTAAGTGACCCTGAGCAAGTTTCTTCAGCTCTCTGGCCTTCACTTTTCTCACTTATGGAACGGGGACAATGAAATCGTATCTGCCTCAGGGTTTATTGTGAATATTCAATGAGGCAATGCATGGAATACGTTTATCACAATGTCAAGCACATATTCAGCATTCAGTAGAGGCTGGGTATGGTTATTAGACAGCAACCACAATGAGCCTCCTTTTCAATGACTGCCCAATGCCCATAAGCACGTTACAGAGTCTAATATGGCTGAGAGACTCTTCATACTGGGGTCCCTGCCTCTCACCAACCTTATCTCTCAGCACTCTCCCCTCTGAATTCAACACTCCAGAGATGTTGAAAATCGGCCAGGTCCTCAAAAATCTTGTGTTCTCTCTAATTCTCAGGCCTTGGGACATGTGCTCCCTTTCCTTGGAATACTCTGTCAGTACCTTTTAGTCATCCACATGCTAGTCACTTCACATTAACTTGGGTCTCCCTGCCCCAAGCTTCCCATTGTATACACTCTATTACCTTCACTTGTTCAGTGCTGGTCCTTCTCTGTGACTGACAGCCCCATGACATCAGGGGCCATGATGAACATCTCACTATCCCTAAACCCTAGTAGAGGTCTCATCCCATAATAGGTGTTCTGTCAATATTGAGTGAATGAGTGAATGAAGTTATAAAACCACCTGGGGGTCTGAAAATTATGAATACCCTCTTTCTAGGTGGCTCAGTACAGAAGTGAATAGACCTCTGAATAGGATAAGAATAGCTAGTGAATATTCAGTGCAGAAGTGAATAGGATATAACCTGTTCCTCTCTAAAGGCATGGCTTTTGCTGAAGAAATGACTAGTTGTCTCCCAGTATGTGGTCTAATCTTTTTCCATAGCAATAGAAGTCTTGATTTTTAATTGGGCCCATGGTCACTTAAAAAAACCAAACTTTCCTAACATCCTTTGCAGTTAGATGTGATCCGGTTTTGGATAAGTTCTGACCAATACAATGTAAGCTAAATGTTGCACCTTTTCATTCCATTCTCTACAAAGCCCAGGTTACAAGTGTGTAGTCAAAGTCATCAGATTGCCACCTGCTGTGTGTTTTATAACAGACTCTGGCATCCTACCTTGAATGACAGTTGGAAGGCGTTCTCTGTTGTGTTCTTTTTTTTCTCTCTTTCTCTACTCTGATACTTGGAATAAAGGTGCAATGGCTGGAGCTTTGGCTGCAATACTGAACTTTGAGGAACAAGGCTGTACTTTAGTACTGGCGAAGCACAGAGCTGGAAGGAGTTTGGGTCCCTGAGTATTTTAGGGAGCCATCCATCAGGTAACCACCATACCAGCCCTGGACTGCTTACCCTCTGAAGTTTTTGTTTGGTTAAGCTATAATTTTGCTCTGTTACTTGCTGTTGGGATTCAAAGAAAACTCTTGATTATCAAGAATTGCATTATAAAAATAATTATTTCAGTTGGAGGAAAAGAACTTAAAGCTATTTTTATTGAAGAACCTTTATAATAAAATTTTAATAGCAATAATGCTTTTTACTGGTGCTAACTAAAGATTTTTTTTTAAATCCTAAACATAACTAAACAAGTTATAAATATCATGAAAGATCAGACCAAAGTCAGTGGATTTCTAGATTCAAAACACATAGTAGAGGGCTTCCCTGGTGGCGCAGCGGTTGAGAGTCCGCCTGCCGATGCAGGGGACACGGGTTCGTGCCCCGGTCCGGGAAGATCCCACATGCTGCGGAGCGGCTGAGCCTGCGCGTCCGGAGCCTGTGCTCCGCAACGGGAGAGGTCACGACAGTGAGAGGCCCGCGTACCACAAACAAACAAACAAACAAACAAACACATAGTAGAACCTTACACAACTGCCACTGGTGAACAAAAGAATATAATGTCAACTGAGCAGCCGGTCGCTCCAGAAAGCAGCTCTGCTTTCCAAACCAGAGAACACTATGCCATTGTTTCCTATGTTCATGGTACTATTTCTCAATTACAAGCCCACGATAACTGGGAACAATATTCAAAGTATTTACCAATCTGTACAGTCTAGACACTGACCCATCAGAACAGATGCTGGTTGTAGAACAACTAGTATACCCATCCTGGTGCAGGCTGATGTACTACCAGCCCGATGACACCAATAGCAGCCTGTGTATGGAAATCACGTTTCCTAGAGAATTGACCACATTCTGTGTATTCTGTGGTATAACCCGTGGGAGAAATGCCTAGATGGTGCACAGAATGCCCTTGTCTATAGACGTAGCTTTTTTAAATGTGTGAGTTGCCCGATGGATTAGTTTAGAAGAAAACAAACCCATGGATCCTTTTAGAGAGATTTTTTTTTTTTTTTTTTTTGCGGTACGTGGGCCTCTCACTGTTGCGGCCTCTCCCATTGCGGAGCACAGGCTCCAGACGCGCAGGCTCAGCGGCCATGGCTCACGGGCCCAGCCGCTCCGCGGCATGTGGGATCCTCCCGGACCGGGGCACGAACCCGTGTCCCCTGCATCGGCAGGCGGAGTCTCAACCACTGCGCCACCAGGGAAGCCCTAGAGAGATTTTTGAATGGTGATTAACTAGCTCTTTAACACATACTTTCCTTAACCATTGGTTGCCTGTGTTGGAATGAGTGCTTACGCTCAAGCATGTGTACACACACACACACACACACACACACACACACGAGTAGTGTGATCGCAATCACTAATGCATTGAATTGGACCTGTGACAGCAATGCTGCTTCCTTTCATTCCAGGAACAAGAAACGTCAGCGCCTCCAACGTCCTGGACCTGCTTCTGGCATTCGTTCCGCAGCTCCCAGGGTCTCAAAGACTACTATTTTTGATGTGCAGCTGTTGAGTTAAAACATCTGATAGTTTCTCTTCTCCAGGCGGGTTTGGTGCAAGATACCAGTAAACGATCATTTGTTTCAGTTCTTATTAGCGTCAAGAGACTAATATTAGAGAATGGTTCCTCCTACACATGCTCCTTCTCTTCTGGCTTTCAGCCTAGAGGATCTCAGACCCCGAGGAACTGTGCGGAGCCGTGATCAGGCAGGCCTGGGCTTTAATCCTCAACGCCTGGGGAGACCCATCTGGTTTACAAGGCTGACCGATGGGAGAACGGGAACATCCTGGGTCAGCCCCGCATCCCGGAGTCCACACTGAGTCCTTGCTAGAGCTGAACGCATCTCCTTTTGCCTTATTCCCTGTGGATTTGGACACTCACCGGCTATGATTCTCTGAAACAGTCATCTGTGTACTTGGAGGCCCTGTGAAATCCCCTTTCAGCTGAGGGGGAAGAGGGTGGTCAAAATATTTAACAACTGGTAAGATTTAACAACTGCTGAGGCCGGAGCATTATCCAGCTGGATTGGCCACTGAACACAAAGCTTGAGCCGCCTCCTGGCGACTCCTTGTCATAGACTCCAGGGGCTCAGGGAAGCAGCTCTTCGCCCGCTGGCGTGGGACACATGTCCACGGCTTAACAGTAGGCAGGTCCATTGCAGCAGGTTTCTACAGAGAATCCCCAGCCTCAGGTCTGACAGTCATCCTGTTTATCTGTCCTCGTGGTATTTATCAGCCTTGCTCACACGATGATCCATGATTGGATAATTCACAAGGTCAAAAAGACATCCCTATTTGCCAATAGCCAGACGGTCTTTGCCTATATCTGGAGAATTATTTAAGATCATTTACAAAAAATGTGATCAAATTGTTAAAGTGTGCAAACGAGAGACTATAGTAACATGAATGCCAGTTTATTTCTGACTTAGAGTGTATTGAATTTCACTGGAATCAGTAGTGCAGTGTCATATGTTAAAAAGACCCTGATATAATTGTAGGTTGCTCCAGCAGAAGTGTGATGCTTCATGCTGCTACGTCTGCTCTCTGGGCTCTCGTTCTGGCCACCACACTTGGAGGAAGTGATGCAAAAGTATACATATCCATGCACAGGTGAGGGGTCCTAGAAACATGTCATGTGGGTAAGATTGAGGGGTGTTTCATTATGGGTGTCATGAATGATGCCTTCCATTTTGCATGAGGCTTTAGAGGAAATAAACTTATTCTGTGTTGCCTCAAAAGGGTGAAATAGGGGCAGTGAGTAGAAGTTAAAGGAGGTGGAACTGGGGTCAACCTAAGGAAGAATTAATGGAAAGAAAATGAACTAAACAGTAATGTAAGTTCAAGGTCATCACAATTCAGTTCAAGAAACATCTGTGAGGCACTTACCATGCCCTGGTTACTATGTACAATGTTGTAAACATAAAGAAGAGTACAGTCACTTCAGTCTACAATGAGATACAGATATGGAAAGAATTAATAAGAAAACATCAGAATATGTGCCACAAGAAATACTTTTATGAGATTCCAAGGAGTAAGGAAGTAATGAATTCTTCTGAGGGGATTAAGAAAGTGTCTATAAAAGAATAAAAGACAGATCTAACATTTGAAGAATTAATTTCTGTTTGAATAAGACAGACAGACCGACAGACAAGGCATGGAAAGTATTCCGGGGTGAGGGGACAGTACATGCAAAGCCTAGGGAGGCACTTTAAGTTGTGTCTAGAAAACTCCAAAACAGGTTGGAATTGATTATTTCATTGGGGAGCACTGGCTTAGGATATTCTACATACATACAGTGAGCTAGGATTTTAATTCTTCGTTCATTGGGAAGCATCGCTTATGTTTCTACATTTGTTTGGTTTTCTTTGGTCTGCTCTTCCAGTCACTGTAAGGAAATTAATTAGCAAACTGTTTTCTGAATTTATGGAAAGGGAAACATTCAAATATGAGAAAAATTTAAGTTGGTTTTGGTTTCAATGTTGTTGTTGTTTTTTTTTTTTTCAAGTTGGCCTTTTTTACTTTACATAGGAATAAGCTTCTGTTTTGATGGCTTTGGAGACTGTGCTGCAATTTAGAGAAATATATACAGTAGCCTGAACCTTGGTTCTTGGAGGGTAGATTGGAACTCTGCAAATGGCTAAAGTTTGGTGAAAAACATGGATGATGAGGCAAGGATAGTACCAGTCTTTTAGTTAAAAAAAAAAAAAAATGATAATCTGAAGGGTCCCACACTCAATTAGATACATAAAACTTTTCAAAATTGCTTCAAGTAATTTTTATTTTTTAATTTTTTTCTTATGAAAATTACATTTATTAGTTTTTGATTCTTTTCAAGTAGCTTTGGTATTTACTTTACAGTAAACAACAAAAATAATAAAAACCAAAATAGTTCCAGGAGAGGTCTCCTGATACATAAGTATGGAAAGATCTCTTTTGGAGACTGATACACTGATATTAAAATTATTTTATGTGTCTTTAAGCATAGTATCTTATGTCATAAAACCTGATACTTCTCACAAACTAAATCCTATGAAGTTCTTTTTTTTCCCCCAAGGTCTTTCTGCACGTTTATGTCTACTTGAGGACTTCTGGTCAGTGTAATTCGTTGTGTTTGCTTGTTGTTGCAATCAGCATCAATTTTCTTTCTTTATGCCTGCCTCCTTTTTTCAAAAATAATTTTTATTGGAGTATGGTTGATTTACAACGTTATGTTAGTTTCTGCTGTACAGCAGTAATCTTTAAATTATATTTATTTTATATCCAAACCTTGAGTTTCCTGGTCCTCTATTCATCAAGCTAGAATCATAGAATGAGGACGGACGGCCCCCAGGAACTGAGAATTATGGAGAAGTGGGTTGGCCATGGCAGCTGTGCCAAGAGGCAAACCTCTACTTCTATCAGGCCTCAGGGACTTAGGGATGTTGTGGCTGCTGGTCTACCAGCGTTTCTTCTGCCTACCGCAAACCCACCCATCGCCACCACGGGAGCTGGGGAGGTCAGCTTTGTGTCCCCTTAGATGTTTGTCATCCCTGGATTTGAAAGGCACTCCCACAGTCTTGTGCAAAGTAAAAACTGCTAAATATTCCCCAATCATAAGCTGATGACTTACAAAGAAAGTAAGTATCCTTAAAGGATCACTACTTTATGCCCAGTTTAACAGAAATGTCTGTTGGGTTCGCTGCCAGGTGCCACGTTATCACTTAACCAAGAATTTCTCTACAAAAGTAACTTCCCCAGTTGGAATAGTGGTATGTATACAGAGGAATCTATTTGTGTTTCGGTTCAGTTTGAAATAGTTTTGAGAAATGAGCTGAATGGATAGAATTTAAGCAATTTGTGCACCTCTGGAAAGATATGGCAGATGTTAGCTCTTGAACTGGTGGAAATAGAAATGATAAACTTTCATTTCTCGAGCACACTTATTTAGGATTTTGGTGTTATGCTGACTTTTTAACATAAACTAGAGCAGAAGTTACTTATCGTGAACAACACTATCTTATTCAAACTTTTGGTTTGAGAAGTTGTTGGCCTTCCTTCTGTCTCCCGGTTCAGATGCTTCATAGAACGAAGCTTCCCAGAAGGGATGCATTGAGTGTGCAAAAGTGCTGGCCCCTGGGACAGGGGCTTTACAGAGTTTACCTCCTTTAATCCTGACACACCTTTGAAACAATTGTTCTTTGCAGATGAGAAAAGGAGGCGCAGAGCAGCTGAGCTACAGGGTCCTGCAGTCCTAAGTTGTTTCTCTGGGTGTGTCTCTCATTGCCTCAGCAATGCTCAGTCCTTGGTTCTCAGTACCCTCTGAACTTACCTTTACAGTGGACTCATCTCATGTTTTAATTACCTCTTCCTCTTGGATAGCAGGGATGGGTCATGTTCACTGCAGCGTCCCCAGGACGCAGCATAGAGCTGGGAACCTCAGTGGGGCTTGTATTTGTTGAAGGAACTGAAGCCAGATGAGAAAACAGAGCAGTAAGCGCCTTTGGAGGCCAAAGAGGGATCAGCCTGGACTGGAATGAATGGAAAAGGATTCCCAGAAATGGAACTTGCAACTCACCTGCAAGAATGGGTAGAATTTCAAGCCAGGATGATAGTATGAAAAGGGTAGGGTTGAGGTGGGGGGCAAATGATGTTGCCTCTTTGTCAAGAAAAATGCACAAAATTGAATGAGACAATTCTTTCATTCTAATGTGTCTCACTTTTCTTCTACCTTTCTAAAATCATACATGGCAATTTGGAAAAATTGCGCTTTTCTTCCTCCCAAAGTAAAAATCTGATTTCATTCATCATAATAAATACAAATTTATTTAGAGTGCATTCATGGGTTTTGGTCACTTAATTGAAGATATATAGTATGCATTTCAATTTAGCCAGATAATTTTCAATTGTCTCAGGTACTGATTTGAAAATTATATTTTCTATTTCTAATCTGAGCTTACTTAAATTCCCTGTTGTTCAAATGATACAAGCTTAACTTTTCTTGTAATTAAGAAACATTTTACTTTTTGGAGACTGCTAAATGTTCTAAGATACTAAATTTGTTGCTCTTGACACTAGAGTTGGTAGCAAAATTCTAGAGAAGGAGGTTAAATAAAAATGTATTATTTTTTGTTTGTTTTTTAATCTTTCAATGAGCTAGGGCAGGATCTAAGAAAAACTGCTTCTCAGTATTCTAAACACCTAGAGACCAGTTTCCTTAGAACATGAACGTGTAGTCAGATGAAGGCTTCCAAGCATTCAAGTTTTCATAGTTCTGAGCTGAGCTCTTCTTACTGCTGGAGAAAAGGTGGATAGAAAGAAGCTAATGTTACAAGCTGTTTCTCTCAAGGCGATTAACCTGTCCCCACCTCCTTCCCCATACATAGAGCCTTTTGATGCAAACCTGCCAGGAGCGGTGCACTAAAAAATAAATATTTCCCAGTTCAAAGAGGCAGTCTTACACTTCCCCTTAAAGTGATATTGAAAAAGTTATTTGCTTTCTTGTCTCTTTAGACTAGCAAAGCAAAGCTGGAGCCTCCATGGGTTCACGTTTTCAACAGCAACCTCTTTCCAAAGATGAGCTTGCCAGGGAAAGAGATGGACTTTCTCAAAGCCACTAACGGAAGGTGATCCTTGGATGAGATTAGGTGACTCCACCAACTGAAGAGAAGCAAGATATTGCCCTTCTTAAGTGAGCACATTGAAGAGGGTTATCAGTAAACCCAAAGAGTCTAATGGAAAAATCTGATAATGTATCAGGAAGCATCACAGATCTGCAAGATGGCAGTGGCTCCCCCAGCAGAGGGGGTGTTTAAGGACATCATCGCTCTCAGGGGCAGGTACATATGCTGGGAAGGGGTGCACCAGGGCACAAGCCTCCTCACCGAGACCAATGACAGCACCTGAGAGAGAGAAATCGAGTGCACTGATTTCAGATTCACTGAAATCTGGGACTCAAACTCTCCCACATACCAGAGGAGGGTGCGAGGTGCTAAAAGAAATGACAAAGCTTGGGGAGTGGATGCACACTGACTCAGGGAGAAGAAATGTGTTTGAGAACAGCACAGGGTGGATTGGAATGTTCAAACCCTAATCTTGGAGGCACGTGCCTTTGTAACACCTCAACACATTTTGAATTATCCATGACATTGATGTTTGTGGACACATTTTGATTCTGCAGTAACGAGTAATGTCAATTGTTCATTCAAGAAGCATTTAATGAATATCTATGATTTTAGGGTATTGTGCTGGGACTTGTGAAGCCTGAAGATACTCAAGAACAGTCTGTCTCAAAGTTATTTAAAGGGTTTTTTCATTATTTTCAAAGAAGGTGTGTGTGTGTGTGTATATACATATACATACATGTATGTATATATACATACACACACACATATATATATATATACTCTTTCTAAGTTATAAAAATGTTGGTAATAAGGTTTTCTAAAAATTGGCTAGAATTCTAGATTTTGCATGAGGTTGTGTGACATCAGTTGGTGAAAGAGAAGTCTTGGTCCTTTGCTGTTTAAGAAGACACTGGATAACTTTCTAAACAGCAGAGAAAAACTCTTCTATGGTTGGAGAAGAGCTGTGAAGAAACAATTGAATCTATAAAGTAGCACAATAAAGGGTTCTGAGTCCCAGCTCCACCCCTGTGTAACTGTGTACTGATTTCTTAACTACCAAAGACTCAGTCTGTGAGGATGAAAGCATCTCCTTCAAAGCATTAGGTGAGGATTACATTTTGTAATAGCTGGCCTATGGCAGACAGTCTTGTAAAGGTCAGTTCTTTCCCCAAGATATTTTCCCTTTGGTTGTGCTTCAATACACTGGATTTGCACAGAATGAGGTTTCGTACACTGAAGATCTGACTGCCAATTGGAAAGGCCCATGAAGGGGCAGGTAGACTTCCCTGGCAATATGGCACCCAACATATCCTAAAAGCTGCTCTCTTCAAAGCACATTATAATGCTGGATAAAATATTAAATGCTCTTTAAGTACACGGCTTGGGGAATTGATCAGAGGCCAAAAAAGCAAAGCATGGGCACAAATCCAGAGAGGTGACCACTAAAGTTGTCGCAGCCCAAGTGGCCTGGCTATTCCGGGAGGCCAGGGCTTTGGATCTAACTTAGTGGTGAGCTGATGAGTTAGGTGAACCCATGTAAAACTAGGGTCTTTGAAATTAGGGTCTTTGTGTTGGCACATACCTAAGGGAAAATCTACAAAGAAAATCAGGCAATAATAAACACTAAGTTTCAGATAGTATTTACCTGATAATTAGAAGGAAAGCAAAGAGAGTTTCAATATATTTTTATGTTCTACTTCTGGAGCTCTGAGGTGAGTACATGAATGCTTATTTTATACCTTGAAAGTAAGTTATGTGTACACATACTCTTTGGTATGTTTGAAACGTTTCTTACTATAAAAGATTTAAATATTGTCTTAAAATCCACCTTGAAAATTGCAGATAATAATAAATTTTGAGTAAAAATTTCAAGTTTTCTTCATCAGGTTGTATTCATTTCTGCAAAACGTTGGGAAGGTGAGAATCAAGAAGGAGAAGGAGAGAATATTGCAATTAGAGGATACAGCACGCTCTAGCTGCACTTGAAATCAATAATTAGATAATAGATGAATGACAGAGGAGAAATTTTACCATTTGATGATGTAACCTGTCAGAGTTTTTCAGGAGACAGTTTGGTCATGTGGTCTTTTGTGTTTCCCTCTTTGCCATGCCCTATAGGAAGCTCAAAGCCCAGTCTGTGCTCAGCTGCTCTGGCTTTCCCTGCAGCAGGGACCCAGCATCGCTTTCCTTTCCTGAGGGCTCCTCAAGGCATCCCAAAGCTGAGCCAGATTTGAGGCTGGTAGGTTTGAGTAACAAGAAGGAGTCTTGCAGTCAGGTCGAGGCTAAACCAGGAAGGGTTATCAAAGCAAAGGGGGCTAAAGAGTTCCCTGTACTTCCTCTGCCAAAGCACTTCCCAGGCTGCACTGTCGTGAGCTTTCTCTCCCCCAAGACTGTATGCTCCTTGAAGACAGGGTCCCTGTCACTGTGGTACTTCACCGTGTAGCCAGCGGTACAGGCACAGCGGATGGTGCCCAAGGTAGGACATCTATGAATAGGTATCAAATGAACAAATAAATGATTCATCATGAGCCCGGCAATCCTGGTTTTCCTTGTAGATTTCCTCCTATGTATGTGCCAAAACGAGACGTACCAAAACCTTTGTAAATGGTTCTCTGATGAGTGAATTAATCTGAGCTTTGCATCTTTGTGAAGCTTTGCAGTAAATTTGTGAGGCTCGTGTGTTTTCTTAGCTCTGTTCCTATCCCACTGCTCAGTGTAGAGGACATGTACTCACAAGCATGGGCATGCTCGTGAAGATGTGTGCATCTGTGCACATCCCCACACATACCACACACACACACACACACCCCACACAACACACGCCATATACTACACACACCACACACAGAACACATATAACACGACACATGCTACACGCTTGTACATAACACACACATACACCACACATTCACACCCACCACACGAGTCATTTACAAGCAGACATTCCATAATGCATTCATGCCACCATCTGAGAATTCTGAAGAGAGTATCAAACGAAATATTTTAAATTATTTTTCACATGCTACCAGATCACAAGAGTATGGGTTCATACAAAATAAGACATTGAAACTGAATTAGCAACAGAGAATGGAGGTAATCTGCCTTTTAGCAAATGGGAAAGCAACATGAATGCCAGGCGGGACTCAGGTGCTGTGCGTGGGGGTTTGGGGGATCCCACTAGATGGCCGTTCCCACCTTCCACGAAGGTAGCGGGGGCCTGAGTAGGTTCAGAGAGCGTTTCTGAAAAGTCCTTTTGTTTACTCAAATGGTGTTGCCTCCCCGGCCCGGTGCTCCCCTGGCTGTGTGCCCTGTTTCTGGTGAGAACTCTGACCTAAGTTCCTTTATTTCAGAACTTACCAGAACTGCCTGTTGCCGTGGCTGTATCTGTGGCATCAGGAGTTGGGGAAGAGGCCTGAGACTCCTGAGGTCAGGATCTACGGGAAGGGGCACTGCAGTGACCTTCAGTGACAGCAAGCCTGCGACTTGGCCTCAGCAGAGGGGAATGGGTCATTCTCACTCATGGAGCTTGTCAGGTGACCTCTCGTGGAGTCCCCATCATCAAGGGAATTTATCTAATTGCTGGGACACCAGAGATTAGGAGGTGGGTCCATTGGTTTTGTAGGGTGGATTAACCTTCTAGATGGGACAGGAATCCGAGAGATGCCTATTTATCTGCAACATTACGTCTCCCTTTCTGGTTGGTTCTCTAAGTCGTTCAGGATTTGACAAGTGGGTAAAAGCCATACAACCTGCGTGGGAGTCCAGGAGCAAGGTAGTCAGTGAGCAGTGTGTTCACTTAGACTCTTCGGGTGTCCAGGAGAGTCCTCTCTGCTAGCTTCTGGAAAGATGGGGAGTGGGGCAAGGTAGACCCTCAGTCAGAGCCAAGAAATGTCCGACGTTCTCATAAACAGCCCTCCCCTTCCCACCTATCTGCCTAAATCAGAGATACTCTGATCCTTCTTCAAGACTTTTCCTAGCCTCTATTTACCTACTTGAGTCAGGTGGCTGGGAAAGGGAGAAAAGAAAAGTAGAGTCCTCCTTGGTCCATCCCTCTGTAGGACAAACCTTGATCTTGGGATCGTAGACTCTTAAGGTTGCAGGGAACGCAGCGGAGCAAATTGTTGAGGAGTTGGGAGAAGCATGGGAGGTGGGAGGGATGGGAGGGTCACATGGAGGGACTTCCCCAGAAGTCTGGCTCCTGCTTTCCCAGCGCTTTCAAATGTGCTGTGCTCCACTGAGATCAAATGCTCAGCATCTGGGCATTCTTCCAACTTGTCCTTAATTGTACTCTTGACAGCATGGCTATATTATTAGTTTCTAAGTAAGTGTTGTGAATGCCAAGAAAATCAGACTCCGTAAAATGAAGGCTAGATTTTAAAACCAAGTATTATCCATACCTTTCATGTTTATGTGTTTCCCAGTAGACAGCACATTTTTTATACCCATTATGGCATTTCTCTTCATCACCATTGTATGAGTTATGCAAAGACTGATGCCCACTTTGCGTATGAAAAAACTGAAACTCAGAAAGGTTAAGTAATTTGCCTTAGGTCATACAGCTAGTCAGGGGCGGAATCAGGAAGAGGAATCAGGGCTTCCTTTCATGTCAGTAATATGGTTTCGGCAGGTCTCTGTCCCATCTGCTGTTGACAAAGACTTGACCCTGGCTCTGCTACAAGGGTACAGATAATTCGCTCATTGACAATTCCCCTCCCCCAAATTTTCCTCTCCCTTTCTCAATAAAGTTGGTCATTATTTGGATAGTTAGACATCCCTGAAAGTTGAAAATATGAGAAATTCTGGATTGCAGCATCAAGAAAAAGTGTCTTCTGAGCTATAAGGAAATGCTGTGGAAAGGAATTGATTTTGTCACAGTCTCTTGGATAGATAATCCAATTCTCTGCTTTCTCTGGGGTCAATCCATCAGTTAGAGAATCCATCAGTTATCAAATTCTGGAAAGGTAGGCACATTGTCCAAATTTAGATAGGGAAAAACTCTACTCAGAAGTTGGCATGAAACTGTGACCCAGGAGCCATAAATCCTGCCCCCTCTTGCCAATGCAAAGCAGGCTGTGTCCTTTTGAAAGCTAAATGCTTCTAAGAATTGGGTGACAATATATAAGAGAAATTCTGGCACTGAAGACCAGGTGTGACCTTCACAAAAGAAACATCTAATTTACAACCCCAAGAAGTCGCATTCTTCCTTCTTTATTGCTCTCTGTAAAAATGAGAGCTTGCCTGATTGGAGTAGCTCATTGCCATCTAGGAGAGCAATAGATGTAGGCACATCTGGATGGGCTATGACTATAGAAGTTTGCACATCGAAAATTATTTGGTTAGGGCCAGGAAACAAATATTCTTTCAATGTGGTCCATCTTGTGTGATAGTTCCAAAGAAATAAAGAAATATACAATTTTGGTACCCCATTTCATGCAGTGGGGATAATGTCCTCTCATACACTGTTGTTTGGTGTGAAAACAACACAGTGTTTTAGGAAGTAAGATTTAGCAATTTCTCTAAAATAGGAAATATTCCTAACTTTTGACCCAGCAATGTCTCTTCTAGGAATTTATCATAAAGAGGTACTTCCAGATGAGCACAGAGAGGTCCACTCAATGATGCTTTACCTTACCATCACTTATAAAAGTAAGCAACTAACAACAACTTGCTTTTCAGTCAATGGGCAATGGGTGGGATAAATGGTGGTCGAGTTATGCCATAGAATACTATTCAGTTAATAGAGAAAAAGAGATAGACCTCCATGTACCACTGTGAAGCTATCTCTACAACACAAAGCAGAAAAAGCAAATTACTGGATAGTTTGTATATTGGGTTTCAATTTTTTGCAAAAAGTAAATATAAAAGGGCATATGTACATAATATATGTTTAAAAGATCATATGTGCATAAATAATGGACTAGAAAGAGATATACTACGTTTGAATGGTTTTCACCTACTGGGAGAGAGAATAAGGAGAGGCTTTCTTTCTTATTCTCTTCCATTTTTCCTCCCTCCCTCCTTTCCTTCCTTCCTTCCTCCCTTCCTTTCTTTCTCCTTCCTTCTTTCCTCCCTCCTTTTCTCCTTCCTTCCTTCCTTCCTTGCTTCTTTTTTTTATACAGTCCAGTATTTTTAAGTTTCTTTTCATTGAGCAAGTACCACTTTCAGAACTTAAAATGCCAATAAAAATTTTAAGGAAGGAATAGCCAACCTGTCTGGGGAGCTTGTTTTATCCTAGGCAGAATGCTAAATACCACACATGCATAATCTCGTGGGCTACTCACCATGGCTCTATGGGGTAGGCGATGGTGTCATCTCATCTTACAAATGAGGAAGGTGAGAATCAGAAAGACTAAATAACTCATCCAAGTTTACATAGCTGGTAAGTGCAGAACAGAGACCCAAGTTGGGGCTCCAGGCAAGGAGATCCATGCTCTTCCCCCCTCACTATGACTCCCCCTACAGTGGGTGGTCTGTGTCTGGAGGTCTACAGGGAACTATAAAAGGATCTGAATGGGGGACGAGGAGATTCGATTTTCCCAGAGAGAGGAGGGCTGGAGCCCTTTTTTTTTTTTCCATGCAGCCCCAGAGGGGCAAGAAGAGGCTTTAATTAGGGGAGGGAGAATCCAGCAGAAAAAGATGGTGTTGATTCCCTGAACCAGCTTGTGATGCAGTGATGGGAGAATTGAAGGGCACGGCCCTGGCCTTCTCTAGGCTTCCTCTTCGGGGAAAAAACAATCCTTTAGTGGAAACATAATAGCTTCCCCACCCCAGCTCCTAAAGAAAGCCAAGGGCAGCTTGATCTCAGAAGTGTTGTTTTCTTGGGTGAACTGGGTCAAAGGTGTGGATGGGAGAGAGGCTGCCCAATGGGCACTGGCATCTCTTCTTCTGGGAACAGGGTTTTGGCTCTTCTGCAAGTGGCCACGGGGATCTGGTTACAGCCGGGCTGAGCTGGAGTAAAGGCCACGCTTGGGGTCAAGCAAAGCCTGAGAAGTGTTTGGGAACTAAGTCACCCTCAGCCCTCAGCCAAGTAGGACAGGTCTTAGGGTCCCCTTCCCTCACCTCTCAGAGGCCAGGACAGCACCTTCCTGCCAACTTCCGGGGAACACTGAAGACCAAGGAAGCTTGAGAAAGTGAACATGCGGGGATTCAAAAGTTCTAGTAAAATCACTTCCGGGGCCTGTTCCTTGACAAGGTGCATAACACTGCTAATACGAACTTTATTTTCTATCCTGAATTTCTTCATCCTGGAAGAAATGTCTACCTGACTACACCTGGACAAGTCTTTATCTTTGAAGATTCAACACAAGTATGGCTTCCTCCAGGCAGATTTGTCCATGTCTAGGCTGGGCAGGAGCACTTCCGCTGCCCTAAGAATCCTGGGAGTCACATCCCGCCTGCCACAGCCCTCCCCATTCCATGGACACTGTTCCTTTTCACATATCACTCCTCCACTCAGCTGTGAACCCTGGTAAGGCATCAGGGTCCCCTCCACAGCACAGAGCTGGCACAGTCAATAGCTCTAGCCTGCCTGCACTGAAAGGTATGACAGCTCCTCTCTGCCCAACAGAGACTGGGGTGTGAACCACCATGCTGGGCCTTGGTGTAGGGTTTGTGTCCCCCTGGAGAGGGGAAAGCCTTCTAAAGGGAACCTAGGGAGAGTGGAGGGAGGAGCAGCCTGTGAGCGAGGTTAAAGGTAAAAGACCCACAAGGGATGACAAGCACCTGTCACAAAGGACACCCCTCCTGGCTGATGAATTGAACCAAAGACAGACATTTAAGAAGACACATTCAAACAAGGAGAGTCCTCTAGAAAGATAAATGGCAGAAAATGACTCTCTCAGCTCCTGCTTGCTCCCTTCCTAGCTGATTGGGCACTTTTGTGCAGTACACTAACTGCACAACCAGACATGGTGGCCTTAAAATAATATTCAAATACCATGTGCCGAGCTGCTGCTGGAGCCAGATTCTAGATTAGCTGCTTTGTGTATGTTATTTTATTAGATCTCCACATCAGTTTTATGATACCGTCTTCACTTTAAAGAGAAGATAATCTGAGGTTTAAAGAGGACATTTTCTCAAGGTCATCCAGCTAATAAGAAGTTGGTGTCCGATTCCACTGTGCTGGCTCTCAAAGACTGTTTCTAACCAACACGTTACTAGGAGTCAGGAAAACAAAAGCCAAAGGAGGGAATTCCCTGGTGGTTCAGTGTTTAGAACTCAGCTCTTTCACTGCCAAGGAACCAGATTCTATACCTAAGATCATGCAAGCCCTGTGGCAGGGCCAAAGAAAAAAAAAAGCCAAGGGACATCACCATCCACCCTGCACAAGAAGCTAGTGGATGAGGGGAAACACATCCAGGGAAAAGAAAGTCATCATCTTCAGAAAATGGGAGACTTCAGATGAAGGGGAGATGTCACCTGGGCAATTTTACAAAACAAGCTGATGGCAAAAGCCAACAGGTGTCTGTTTTAGGAGAAGCAGCGCCCGCCTGTGTGGGGGACATGGAGGGTGGAGAAAGGGTGATGCAGCACCACCTGTTCTCCTAACGTGCCATGGCAAAGGCTTCCAGACAGCTGGCAAAGATTATAAGACAGAAGGATGGGCAAGCTCTGGCCTCAGCGAACCAGGCTGTGGGGCAGATAAAGAAGAAACAACAAAGAATTCTTACTGGGTGTGAAACACTTACAGCAGCATCAGCAGAAATGCTCAAAACATTAAGTTTGCAAACAAAACAGGAAAGGAATGGGTTGGGAGATGATGCCTCTAGGAAATGATGGAGTAGAAGTAGCAGAATAAAAAAGAATGGAAATTTTAAATCCATTTGTTGAAACAAAGCTACCCTTAAGTATATACATAAACAGTAGTTGTAAGACTTACAGACCTGTTGTTTGAGGAATGTTGGGAGAAGCTTGTTTAGTGGTAGGAAGAAAATTATAAATATGTTTGGAGTATACATAATATTTCATTTTTTTAAAAAGTCTGCTAGGAGTACATTAAATAATCTGTATGAGAGTACTTAGTATGTAAGTCTAGGTTTAAATCTAAGGTATAGCTAGATCAATCTACAGTTGAGCTTCAACAACATGGGTTTGAATTTTGTGGTCCACCATTTGTGGATATTTTTCAGTCGTAAATACTACAATACTACACCATCCATGGTTGGTTGAATCCAGGGATTCAGAGGAACCATGGGCACGGAGGGCCAACCATAAGTTGTATATGGATTAATCCCCCCCACTGTTCAAGGCTCAATGGTATTGCAGAAATAATTATTAAGCACACTCCTAAAGTACAAGGCCCAGTGGTAGAACCTGGGGCCACCAAGAAGAACTGGACATCAATCATACCTTCAAGGGCCTACACCATAGTTAGAAGTAGATGATGCTGTGCCAGTGGCAGGCAGTAGGGTGCAACCCAGCTTTGGCAATAAGAGGGTACATCTTCCATAGAGAATTTAAGAACAGTAATAAAACAAAGAGCCAGTCATTCTAAACAAAGTCAATGATAAAATACTCCTCCTTCCCAGAAAGTCTTTTGTTGGTCTAAGTTGGGCTTTGACAGAGTATAGCCTGTGGGCTAAATCCAGCTGGCTGTCTGGTTTTGTAAATAAAGTTTTATTGGAACACAGCCACGCTCATTCATTTATGTGTTATCTATGGCTGCTTTCTTTCATGCTAAAAAGACAGAGTTAAGTAGTTGTGACAGAGACCAGATGGCTTCAAAGAATAAAATATTTGCTATCTGGTTCTTACAGAAAAATTTTGCCAATCCCTGGTTTAAGTTATAAACAACTTTTGCAGTTACTGTTGAGTTTTGATAATATATATGTCAACTTCATTTAGCACATTATTATTGCTTGTCCTTTAATAAATATTGTATTCTATAGGGAAGTTAATTCTACAACTCCCAGGAATATAGTCTCACCTGAGGACTCAGCTCCATGCATTTGTTTTGAGAGTTAGTTTGTCACTGATTGGGCTCTGTTCTTCTCTCCAACCCTTATAATATTCTCACCTCTAAAGAGTAGATTCAGAATGAATGATGATAGCACTCTGGTGTAAAATAGAAAAAATAGAACTTGAGTTACTGCAATTATTTTGTTCTGTGTGTTCATTTATAAATGTTATTCATATTTAAAACTTAAAATGATGAAGCAGAGTGCAAACTGCAAGGCATAATAATTTTACTCAGTAAGTGCAAATTTTAGTTCTTACAGGTACTATTTTATAGAATTTAAATAGTATCTTTACAATTGACATTAATTTACTTACAAATATTATTTGGTTTAAAACTACAGAATGAATTAAGAAGATCATGATTATTACAGATTATTATGTGATTATTACTGTAAGTAATTTTGTCAAAAAAAGAGAGAGTATCCAAAAGTATGTGACCCTTGAATAGTGATCATGTCATGAAGAAAGTCCAAGGGTCATGAGAAATATGTCATGATAGAGAGTCAGGGAGGTTTCAGATGAGGACAATCCTTCCAAATGGAGGAAATCAGTGTTTGCCCTGTTTGTAGAAAATGCTTCTGGGTAGCTCTCATTATGCTTATGAGGATGTACGTGTGTACATTGGTTTGTGCACCAGCAAACATAAGCATGCACAATGAACGACTCACTGCTCTTTGTTGGTGGGTTATTCAACTCCAAGCACATACGTGAGACTCAAGACCATCCTCAGGATTGCACTGGTAGAAATGGAGATGAAAGTCAGAAGGACTGCCTTCCCTCCTTCCACAAGCATGTAGTGAACTCACACCATGTGCTAAGCATTGAGCTAGGTTTGGGAAATATTGCCCCTGCTCTATTGGGACTTACAGTGGGTTGGGTGTATCTGGGTGCATGTGTGCGTCTCGAGGAAGCCAAGGGGTTCACGGAGTCTTGTGTGCTTCCTTCCCAGAGCAGCTTCAACACCAATGATTGCTGGAAAAATCAGACTATTGGATAAATTGGAAAAAGATGATGAGTGGGTTCTCCAGCTACCTGTTGGTCATCCTCATTACTGTTGGTGGCTTCTCAGCCCACAGGTCCAATCCTTTGTGTACACCCATGGCCCGTGAGTCACTGATGAGACATAGCAGTGACCCTGACCGTAACAAGGATAACCATTTATTTGCCCCTTGAAACGTGACCGACTGGCCCATTAATTTTGCAGCATTAATTCTGAAAGGAAATTAGATTCCAACCAGAGTCATTAATCTTTTAAAAATAGAGCCACAAGAAGAGAGCACTGATAATCAGAATGCAATTTTCTGAGTTAGGAAGTGGTCAAGACATCAGTGCCAGGGCTCCTATATACATGTAAGGTTTCCAAGGTATTTTCTTGAAAGACTTAACCGGGTCAAGCCAATGGTTTTAAGTCTAGAAAAAAGACCACTTCAAAGGGCCATTGCTTCCTAAGATTCAGCCAAGACCCTTCTCTAGCAGCGATGAAGGGGGTGACATGTATTGAATCACTAACACCAAGTCATCAGTTATTCTCCCAGCCAAATATATTTCTTACCAAGACAGGTCTATTTAGAACATGGGTCTCTACATTATTGCTGCTCAAAGTGGTTCAGTGATGGTTAGAGAATGATCCATTTATTTACATTTATAATCTTTTTTTCTTTAAACTTGTTAATCCTTCTGTAGTCTGTCAGCTCTTTAAATAAATGATGATGTTTCTCATTAAAGGAAACTAAGTCTTTCTCAATAATTTAATCTAAAATCAAAACCTCCCTTAACTAGTTTATATCCTTTTAACTTAATTATTTATTGCTTCTGTAGGCTACTAAAACTGAAATATTACTTACCCAGATTTTTTTTTTCAATTCATCTCTCTTATTTTTATTCATTCAATTCCAGGCCTTTTAAAAAATACATTCCTAGTGTCGAAAACTTCTAAGGAAAATTTGTTGCTGAGAGTAAATATTTTTCTATGTCACCCGCCTTTTATAAGAATAATAACATGAATCAACAGAAAACCAAGTACTGTGAGCATTTACCGTATCACTTGTAGGCCCAACTTAATATTTTTTTTATTGATAATTAAGGCCTTCAGTAGGTCTTGTTATACCAACTCTTGTTAATTATTCAACAGTTGTAAGTATTTGTACCATCTGCCATAGTGGAAAGAAGAAAGACAGGCTAAAGAGGACTTAAAATTAATGCACGATTTTCGGGTCACAATAAGAAGGAGTGGAGTGATTGGCCAGAACCCAATGCTGTTGAATCGAAGTTTGGTTTGGTTTCACGATTACTCTCATTGACGTGAGAGATTATGCATTTAGCCTTAATAATCAAATCAGAATCAAGAGGCCACTCACATACCAAGTGACCTCTATAGATCTTTATTAAAAATATTTTCTCAACTGCTTGACTTATTTTTTTAATACAAAGCAAGAATTTCTTCTAAAATACCTCTTTTTTTTCCTTTTGCAAATCAATTTATATTATTAACATTATTTTCCATCACCAACTATCTAACATCTATGTTGTCTCTTTATAATCCCAAATCCGTTATACATTAATCTCCCCAGAAGGCTTAGGTGGTATAAGAGATTGTGTGTCTCCAAACACAAATTGGAATCTTCTGAAAACTCATTAGGAATGATTCTGAGGAAGAGGTACATCTTCAACATTTCTCTGTGCTGTGGCGGGAATGATACATCTGTCCACTCTGCTCTAGATAAGAAACTTTGATAACTTTGTCTGTGGATGTGACAGCATTTCTGCTGATATCTTCACGTGCCCATTGATAGAATATATATTGGTAGGCAAGAAGGAAGTAAATCAATGCTGTTTATTTTCCATAGGAAATCTTCCGCCTGCCCAGTCATCTCGATGTGTTTTGACTTTTCTTCTATGATGAGCCTTATTAGTACACATAGAAACTGTCATCTATGAATGCCAGTTATACAAATAATGTCAAAACAGCAAATTTAAATCATAGAAAAGGCGTCTTTCTATTTACTGGAAACACTGAAATAGAATAAATACTAAATGTTGGCAAATTACTATCCCATGAGTCTCCTGGGTTGAGACGTTCAATTTATTTTGTGGATGAGAAATATCTTGATGAATGTGTCATTTAACTCCTATGTCAATAGCAAATTAATTTTGTTATAGAAGAAAAAGTGACTCTTATTTTTAATTCAAAACATTAGAAATGTCAGCAGCCTAAGTGGCTGTTGGTTTAACCACATCTTCTCTAAATTGGCAACACAAGGCAATGGCCTAAATTTAAGCACTGCAATTGTGGCTTTGGTTTCAGAACCATTGCACAGTTGTTAGTTACCATCCTTGAGCAGAGGAAAAAACTGTTCACGGTAGGAAAGGAATTTGCAAACTGCCATAGCAGGTTAATTTAGACTAAGACCTCAGTTATGAGAGTCACACATGCCTTCTGGAATTATTTGTCCAAACTTGTCTTGGGTAGATCAACAAGAAAAGACTGCTCTGGCTTTTTAAATTAAAAAGACAGAGAAATGAGAAAGACATTTAAAAACTTAACGCTGAGCAATGTTTTCAAGTGGAAAATACCTTAGCTGGAAACCTGAATTTTGAAGACTGACTTTTGGGTTTCAATGTCTTTCAACCTACCTGTGGTGATCCCCTACAGTGATTGTTGCACAGAGGTTTGGAATCAAGATTTGTGTTTTGTGTCACACCATAATTATGCCATCATGACATGTTACCTCTTTTTGTCTCATTTTTTTACAGCCATAAAATGGGCTCCATGTTTCCAAGGTGATGTGTGATCAAGGGGGCAATGACTGTTGTTTCCATTCATTCATTCTAACAACACAGAAATTCCACTCCAAGTCTCTATCCTAGGGTAATTCTTGCACATGTGCACGAGAAGACACAAACAAGAATATTCTTGGCCAAAAATTGTAAACATATAAAAAATGCCTAAATTTGTCACACTAGGAGAATGGATTTTAAACGGGACACATGTACGTATATACATTTGTGTGTCTGAGGACATTCACAAAACACACATTCACAAAAATGTGAACACAATTCAGGAGCAAAATGTATGTATCAACATGGATATATCTCCAAACACAAAGTACTGAAGAAAATGACAATTTGAAGAAGGATACATAGGTGTAGTACCATTTATTTGGAGATTATATGCAAGTTCATACTTTGCTGTGTTTTAGAAAAGCATGTAGTAAGCTATAATTAAATGCATGGGAATGAGAAACACCAAACCCAGAGCGTGGTTCTTTCCATGAGGCTGGGAGAAAAATTATATCAAGAGACATAATGACAAGGCAATGTTTAATTTCTATTACTTTATTGGAGAGTAAGCACAAGAGTCATTATTGTACTATTTTTATTAATTAATTTTATTGACTAATCAATAAGATATATTTCAGTATACCACTTTTATTCCTTTTTGTACATATGAAATATTCTTTCAAAAGTCTAGGAAGAAAGAGGTAAATGGGGTGAGGAACTGAAGACAGATTCTTTCTAGATACTTAGTAGAGAAAGCAGCCTGTTGTAAAGGTGAGCAGCAGAGTTTAATCATTACCAAGGTTAACTGTATAGTCTTGAGGGCAAATGTAAAGAAACCAGTGGGAAAAGAGAGATTTACTATTCTATTAAGAGTGATGATTTATGTCGTGGGATGACTGAGCAGGCTGGAGAGAATGGTATTAAGGAGGCAGATGGAAAGGTTGACTTATAATGAAGAATGAGCAACATTTCCTCTGAGGCTGGAATGGAGTGAAAGATGGAATCAGAGAGTGAAATTCTTTGACATTCAGAGGAAATTAACTAAGGAAGCTCATGCTGGTTGCTGTTGATTTCATCCAATAAAGAAGTGGTCCTGGCCCTAAGTCTCACGTTGTTTCCATTTCTTTATGCCCTCTCCCATCACCATCTCAGAAAAATCTATGTACCTATTGGTCCTCTCCACAACCTTCCCACGACCACCACTAAATTCTTTGAAGGGAGGTACAGCGCCTGCTTTCTTTACTCTGGTATCTTCTGCATCTGCCTACTCATTCAGAACATATAAGAGATGGTCAAGAAACCTTTGCTAACTGAGTAAAAAGCAGGAGGTAGTATTAAGATTGGGTTTCAAAAGAGAAAAGGCAATCTATAGGTTCTTTGGAAAACTTACATAAGCTCTACAGCCCAAAGGAATGAAAGATTTATAGATTGGAACCCAGATTGCACCGTGCAAGGGTCAGGTCTGCAAATGCCTTTGACTTTCTTCAGTGACACACTGAAGTCTAAAATCAAAAACTGAAAAGGGACTTTGGAAGTAAGCTGGCTGGGATTGTGGTTGGCTGGGCAGGCTCAAGAGTAGGTCAAAGGAGCCTTGAGGCTCTGGGTTGAGCGTGAGAGCAAAGTTGAAATGTCTGACCACAGAACGTCAGCTGGACGGGACTTAGGAGTAGCAAGTGAGAAAAACAAAGTGAAGCAGAAGTGGGGAAGATCCTGGAGGCCCCATCTGGGTTTTTTTTGTGGTTTTTTTTGTTTGTTTGTTTTTTGTTTTTGCGGTACGCGGGCCCCTCACTGTTGTGGCCTCTCCCGTTGCGGAGCACAGGCTCCGGACGCGCAGGCTCAGCGGCCATGGCTCACGGGCCCAGCCGCTCCGCGGCATGTGGGATCTTCCCGGACCGGGGCACGAACCCGCGTCCCCTGCATCGGCAGGCGGACTCTCAACCATTGCGCCACCAGGGAAGCCCCTGGAGGCCCCATCTGGGGCAAAGAGCGTGAACGTCAGAGGTGGCAGCTGAACTGGTATGTGACTGTGAATAAAGCTGGATATCAGTGGAGTCATCCGGGTTATGGAAAAGAAAACTGTGCTTCAGCCACTAAAGTCGCCATGGAAGAGGGTGATGATCGGGGAGAGGATCTGTAGAGCTGGCCAGATGGCAGGGACATGAGAGGGAAAGTGGAGTGAGGCTCACAGACCAGTGGGAAGCAAAGAAAAGGCAGATTACTCTTTCCCTTGTCCACCAATGATCTTAACTTTCTAGACATATGATCAGGTTAATAAAAGCACAAAGAACTAGCACTAAGAATAAAGTCACTGCATACAGTTGAGAACTATACAATGAGAGCCACGACTAAATGGACACTCTGATATCTTTACCACTCAATGTGGCCTTCACCACGCCTTTTTCTATCCACACGCAATCTAACTGTGCTGACTTTTCCACACATTTCATGTGACCATCTAAACTTCCATTTTAGAATAAATGCACCCAATCTGATATAAGAATGAACCAAGACAGTAAAAAAAAAAGATAAAAATGGGCACGCGTATTGTTTCTATAAATATTATCATAACGATAACTATTTGTCAATATTTATTGACTGTGTCAATAGATAACGGGGAGAAAACAGCTTTAGTTTATCATTTTGTAACACAAAAAGCAAATTAACTGAACTTCCAGGTTTGTTTACCAAAGGCAGCAAACATTAAATAGCCGTGGAGCCCTTAAAAAGCATTGACTCAGATTCTTAAAGTGAGGCAAGTGTTTTCCATATTAAAAATATATAAAACAACACCCAAATCCAAACACTATGAGACGAAGGGACTGTGAAAACTACTTTGCAAAATCATGTTCAGATCTGCCAGTGGGATGTGGCCCTTCCAGCTTCCTGGCTAAAATGGAGCTCATCGAAATACAGTCAATAGACGGTGAAAATGATATTCGCAGCCTATCTTCAACAGCCCTTAAATATAACCTGATGTTAAAAACAATCTAACTAAGGATGATCAGGAAAAAAATATTGAAGCCTATGATTCATAGTGGGGGCAGGTGGGGCAGGAAAGTTTTGAACGAGAAATTAATCTGAATGTGTGTGCATTTACTTTGGTCCATGTAAGATGATACCAGTCATTTAGAGATTCCAAAAGATGGTCACGTACAGTCAAATTGTTTGGTACCTGGAGGAAAGTTAAGCAATTCTTTCCTCCCCATGCAATTCTTTTCCTTTTGCAAAACTAGAGGATATAAACTCTTAAAATGGAGCTGCCCACACTATTTCTAAAATGCTAAGTATCCTCCACTGCTAAATAAGAAGAAATAGTCAGGGAGAAATTGCGTCTTTAAAATGCTGCTTCATTTATCCACAGAGCATGCATCTTCTAGCAATCTGACAGCCATGGCTAGCCTAAAACTGGGCAATCATTTCTCAGAGAGCCGTGTTTACCTAATTAAGAGCTTCTCTGTAGTCCCCAGTTACTTAATTGTGTCATTAGCAGCAGTTTTGACATGAAGAGCAACTTGTGTCTGTTGCACCAGCCTGGCCTCCGATAGGGAAGCCCAGCAGAGCAGCTCCCAAGGGGGCTGGCAGCAGCCCGCTGCAGTATGGACAGCACAAAATAGAATAATTGGTCCCCAGTGGGGCTGTCTCTTCAGCTGCCAATAGGGATTGCTTTTTTCCTTGTGATTTAAAAGCCAAGCCTCCACGACTTCTCTGCTGACTATTAACTTGTGGCTGCGGTGTGCAGTGGCTCCTGGGAGGGATTAGGTCCCAGCGATTGTCACCGCTGTCCTCTTCGCAGTCCTGCCATTTATGACAGCGTGAAATCGACAGTCCTGATCAAGGGAATCATGTGGTCAAGCTTCCTGGTAGTCAGACTGAGAAAACGTGCAGTGTACCACAGAGGTATCCAACTGGGCGGGATCATAGGGGGTAAACTTCAGACTCGGGGTCAAAAGGACGCTTTGCCCTCCTGTAACATAACATAGCAAAAGGCCCAAATTGACCGTGACCATCAGGGAAGTCAGGTGGGAGCCTCCTGCAGCTCCTTCCTTTCTCCAGCAGAAAGAACAAAAGAAAAAGAGTGGTTACCAGTGGGGACAGGGATGGAGGGAAGGGCAACATGGGGTAGGGGTTTAAGAGGTACAACTATTATGTATAAAATAAGCTACAAGGATACATTGTACAACACAGGGAATATAGCCATTTTTTAAAAATAATAACTATAAAATGAAGTATGACCTTTACAAACCATGAATCACTATATTGGACATCTGTAACTTATGTAATATTGTATATCAACTATACTTCAATTAAAAAATTAAAATTAAAATGAGTGAATGCGAGATTTTCCTAGGAAAAAAACATTCAATATCAACTATTCTTAGAAAGTTTTTTTTTGTTGTTTTTAAGTTTTTTTTCCTTATTGAGCTATAATTCACATATAATAAATTCACCCTTTCAAAGTGTACAATTCGGTGGTTTTAGTATATTCAGAAAGTTGTGTAACCATACCACTGCCTAATTCTAGAACCTTTTTATTACCCCTAAAAGAAACCCCTTACCAATTAGTAGTTACTCCCAATTCCTTTCTGCCCTGAGTCCCTAGCAACCACTAATCCATTTTCTGACTCTATGGATTTGCCTATTCCAGATATTTCTAGAGAGATTTTTGATTAAAGAGGTTTTAGATATCTAATATGGGTTCAAGTTGGCAAGTATTAAAAGTGTGACATCTAAATTGGAGGGAAAATGAATTCTCTGGAACCTATAACTAAGACGTCAAAAAAATGATCGCAGAACAGCACAAAGATGGTCATGAATACATCAGCCTACACTGTTTTCTCCCTATTCTTTCGATATTAGAGTAAAATTTGTCATAGAAATTTAAACTACATTTTGTTAGTTGGAAGACTTTTTCTTTAGGCTAGCACAGTGATGATTCATTGAGGAAATAGATACTTTCATTTGTACTTTCAGTCTCTATTTTAGAGCCCTTTAATTCAAGACTGTATATCTCTGGCTGTAAAAAAGAAAAAAATACTGTTTTTTGGGAAGGTGTCTTGAAAAGAAGAATATAAAAATATCTTTTAATAAAATTTTACTTTCTTAAAAAGCATAAAGGATTCAGATTTACTTAGCCTCGGCAACTAATTGAAAATTAGCTATTATATATCTATAGATAATCAGCCCTCTGTTATATATTCTAGGACACAAATTTCTTTAATATAGTGTCACTGGAATAATTTTAGGATGCATCATTCTACCCCTTTTTTATCAAAATTGAATTATAACTATTGGTCCAATTTTGCCTTTGGGTTTCCCAATAGAGCCTTGGGCTCTTAATTCTAGAACAGCTGCTTGGAGCACCTTACTTTAACTGTTCCTTGAGAGGGACATATTTGCTACTAATTAAAGCTGCTTCACTTCATCTCAAGTCTTAATGTCGTTCAGGATCTTAGCCTTGGTTCTCTCAGAAAACAGAGTGTGAGACAAGGGTTTGTGTGTAGCTTATTTTGGGGAAAGTCACAAGGAACAGGAGTGGGAGACTGGACAGAGGGAAACGGAAGGAGCAAATGTCCATCCAAAGGTACATTATTGAGCTAAACCGAGAGAGCAAGAGACACCAGCACAGCTGAGGCAAGATGCTGTCAGGCTATAGCTGTGTGCAGATGGTTGCTGCAATAAATGGCTGGAGTAACATGTAGTTGTAAGAAGTGTGCAGGAAAGGGTAGCCCAATTTTACACACATGATGGATGCTTAAGGGGTTGCAAAGGATCTCTGCACATGGAGGATCTGTGTCTATGTGGAATTTCAAATAAGAAGAAATCTTTTTCAGTCAGTGCAGCTTTACAAACCCTCGTATTGTTCTGGCCACAAAGAGAGTAGATGTCAGAAGATCGGTGTAGGGATCACGGCCAGGAAAGGAGCCTCCTGTGGTTGAGACACAAAGATGGGGAACTGCAGACCAGAAGTAGCAGCTGAGATCAAGAAGCAGGAACCCCAGGGTAGAGCAGGCAAGATCCGGGTGGGACCACAAGAGGGAATCTTCTTCTCTTGGCCATATCAGATAAGGAGAGGGTCAGCCCCCCTGTGAGGATGAACTGAAACCCACCCTTGGAGAGGTATGTAGATCTCACTCCAGAGCTCAAGTTCAGTTATCCTCAACACAACACTTTGCTTCATGAAGGCTGACATTAAAATAACACCTGAACTGAGGGGGCTATTCTTGATTAAGAGAACTAATATTCTTCTGTTTTTCAAACACTGCTAGTATAGGCATAAATTGGATGAGCTTTCTGGAGGAGGGCAATCTGACGGTGGAAACCAAAAACCAAAACCTTAAAAATGTATGTGTCTGCTTTTAAGAATTGATCCGAAGAAGACAAGCAAATATACTCACAAATATGTATGTGTATATATATATATATATGGATGGTTATTAAAACATAGTTAATAACATTGAAGACAACATAGTTAATAACTGGGGAAGGGCTTCCCTGGTGGCACAGTGGTTTGGAGTACGCCTGCCGTTGCAGGGGACACGGGTTTGTGCCCCGGTCCGGGAAGATCCCACATGCCGCGGAGCGGCTGGGCCCGTAAGCCAGGCCTGCTGAGCCTGCGCGTCCGGAGCCTGTGCTCCGCAACGGGAGAGGCCACAACGGTGCGTACCACAAAAAAAAAAAAAAAAAAAAAATAACTGGGGAAGAGTTAATAACATTTTGGTATAGTCATAAAATGAAATACCAGGAAGTTATCAAAAGCTATGGTGTAAATGTATACATATTAACATAGAAAGAAGACCTCAGTATTGTTAAATAACAAAACAAGTTAACAAACCACATGATTCCATTTACTTAAAATTGTATATGCCTGGAGATGTACCTAGACACTTACCAAACGTTTAACTGTGCTCATCGCTAAGTAGCACTGTTTCAGGAGATTTTTTTCTTCTATATAGTACATGTATCATCTGGGATATTATAAGTCACACTATTATTTTTGCAATCTGAAAAAACAGTAAAGATATTTTCATTTTGAGGAAAATAGATTCCAGTTCTCAGTTTGGGTAAAAACATGTGGGCAGCTCCAACCTTACCAAATTTAGTCTGGGTGTGCTACATGCTACAACAGCATGCGATAATTGGCTGGCTCAGGGTGTATTTCCACTCTACTGATACACAAGATTTTAGCTGTTTTACCTTAGGGTGAACTGAGGAAGCTTTGCCGAGAATCTAGATTCATGTGAGGAAAAACTAATTTACCAAAAATCTAAGGACTCTTTGTATCTTTCTGTATGTTGTCAGAGGGCTCGCCCGGTGTGCCCAATATACCAATCATCCAGCCCCAGAAACTTATTCTTGGTTTGCTCAGAGCACAAGCGAGTCATTCACATTGAAAGACTAGCGTTTGGGACACAGAAAATAAGATCAGTATCAAGGGACTGTTCCCCCGTGATTCTCTAAACATCCTTCTTCCTTCTCAATCCTCTCCCAGTATTTGCTAGGTTCATCTGAGGTTTGTTCCTTACCCTGTCATACTTCAGTGGAGATTGGATTCAATTTATTAATGACTGCATTGGTTTAAAATATTGTATGCAATATATCCAACAACATATGGTGAGAATATGCAAACTGTAGATCATATGCTGATAAAGTTTATTTTGTCTGTCTATTAATTAGATTAATACACTAATTAATTGGTGCTAACTAATTAATAAGCTTCACTGCTGTAACACTAATGATCATCTTACTGATGGCTTAGGAGCACATATACCTTCTGATTCATCAAAAGACAATAATTTGCTCCTCAAATAATTGCATTGCATTTTAATGCTCTACTAACTGGAAATTCACATGTGATAGTTACAGAAAGTCTTGATAAAAGAAACATCCCTTTCCTTCTTGACGTCAGCTAAAGCATTCACTGCATGCTGTCACATATATGTCTGCAGGTGGCTTTGTAAGTGTTCTCTTTTCAGGTCCATATCTTTTTCCTCCCCAGTTAGGCAAAAATCACTCACTGTATTCTGAGTTCTGGAAGAACTTGGACTGTGCCTCGGAATCCACAATGCTTAGCTCATGTCCTGCACCCTGGAACCCTCCACTCATACCCGGGACTGAAACCCGGGTATGTCCACCCCTGGACGAGGCTGGACACCCAAGAGCAGAGAATTGATGCTTGCAGGTGACAGGAGTTTTGGAGAGGAACATGAATGGCTTCTTAACATAGCACTTTGCCAGGGGGTGGCTTGGTAAGAGAATCAGCTGCTGATACCCTTTTCTGGTTTGCATTTGACAGTGGAGTTTCTTCCCCTAGACTAGCAACTCCAAGCTTGGATGGACCAGGGTAGAAACTCACAGCTGGTTATCTGCAGGGGATTCTGTCTCTGGCACAGGCCCTGGGGCTTAAATTTTGTTTCCTTTTGCTGCCTTTATTGTCTCTAGAACACAGAGGTTTGAACAAACAGCTTTAGGCTATTTTGATCTTAGTGATTTTCCTTTTAAATCTAGAAACTTTTTTTTTCAAAAAGCATTTAATTTTGTCTTTATATCTTGTATCCAAATTAACTCCTTTTCCTTTGATTTTTTAAAATTAATTAATTTATTTATTTATTTTGGGCTGTGTTGGGTCTTCATTTCTGTGCGAGGGCTTTCTCTAGTTGTGGCAAGTGGAGACCACTCTTCATCACAGTGCGCGGGCCTCTCACTATCGCGGCCTCTCTTGTTGCGGAGCACAGGCGCCAGACGCGCAGGCTCAGTTTTCCTTTGATTTTTAAGAGTATTTAAAATTATAGATTCATAACCCTTACCTCCAGAGATTCTGATTGTTAGGTGAGTCTGGGTTGGGCCCCAGACTTTCCTACTCATTACAAAGCAGCCCCAGTGATTCTCAGAGACGGCCAAGTTTCACAACCACTGACTGTGTCGTTCAGTCTCAAAGAATGGGAAAACCTAGTCTTGGACTTATGACATTTTCTGGCACCAGCAATCCTCCACATCTGTTATTTGTAATTCCAATATTTATTAAGAACATAAATATGTATCAGTTACTGTTTCGCCCTGGGAACAGAGACAATATGATGGGCTGAGAAAAAATCAGGTAGAAAGTCAAACTCTGAAGGATGATGCCTTGAATCAATCAGTGTCGTTTTGTTTACCAAAAAGAACCAGGTTCTCTTGACATTTCTAAATGGTCCTTTGGGAAAAGCAAATTGAGCATTTTAAATAGGATATAACTTATTTGCATCTTTTCAGAAGAATGGCTTACACATGTTTTAAACAATGGAACCATATTTTTCTTTCAGACAAAAATGTCACTTAGAAATCTATACGTATTACAACAGCGCTTTGGACCGTGCCTGATTAAACTGACCTTCCAGTCAGCAAGGCAGGACTTAGAAGGACTTTTCAATAGAGTTTTTAAATTCGAATCAGTTACAAAAAAAAAAAAACCCATTAAAAACACCCCTCACTTTGGCAGCTACAGATCCAAAATTCTAGCTTAATACCACACCATGGAAGGATAGGCAAGCCCTCTCCAAGTTACTGCTTCTATTTCTGGTAGCTCTGCTGAATTCACACAGCTCCGAGGAGCTCCATTCATGTTGCCTCAATGTAAATAGTACCCCCAATGGTTGGATGAACTGGTTTTCAAGGGTCCTTTCAGTCCTTTCCCTGGGGATTCTGTGGTTATACTTGGAGATTTGACCAATGTTGTTATCTCTTGTGGTGAGCAGAACAATGACCCCTCAAATATTTCCACATCCTAATCTCCAGAATCTATATATACGTAAACATGCTATCTTAAAACATGGCAAAAAAGGACTTTGTAGCTACGATTAAGTTAAAGACCAAGAGATGGGGAGAGGATCGTGGATTATCCAGGCAGGTCCAACCCAGTCCCATGAGCCATTAAAAGCAGAACAATCTTCCTGGTTGTGATACGCAGGAGAGGTGACTAAAGAACAATGGCCAGAGATGCAACCCTGCTGGTTCTAAAGGTGGAGGAAGGGGGCCCAAGCCAAGGAGAGAGACTCTACAGACTAGAGGCCTAGAGACTAGACCGGGCCTCTAGAGACTAGAAAAGGCAAAGAAACAGGTTCTCCCATTGAAGCCCCTGAAAGCAATGCAGCCTTGCTGATGTCCTAATTTTACTCCAGGAGGCCCTGCATTGGACTTCTGATCTCCAGGACTGTAAGACAACATGTTCGAACTGTTTTAACCCACTAAGTTTGTGGTAATTTGTTACAGTAGCAATAGAAAATTTTAGCAATTCTTCAGTGAGTTTCTCTTTAAGTGTAAAACAACAAAACAAGACAAAACAAACAAACAGAAAATCCCATATCCTTTTTGACAAAATGGACCTGATTTAAATGTATGTAGTCATCCACTCAAAAAAGACATTTGCTGTTTTTTCAGAACCTCCTGGATGTTAGATTCTGTGTTACCCTTAGCAACACAGAGATGAAAAGAACAGGAAGGCTTCTCCTGAGAAGTCAACTGTCTACTTGGGAGAAACAAGTTCTTCCTTCTTCTCCTCCTTCCCCATTCACTGAGCAAAGTGCACACACCTGGAGGTTTCTAGACATTAATTTAATTGATTCTCCAACAATTCTAATAAGTGGTAATATTATCATTATCCCTGCCTTACCGACGGGAAAACTGAAACACAGATAGATGAAGAGCTTGCCAAGGTCACGTGGTAAAAACGGTGGGGTCAGAATACAATCCCAGGCAGCCTGGCTCCAGCACTCATGGCATTGAGTATTACAACACACTGCCTCATGTATAAATAATATACAAATACTAGCAATGCCAAGGTGATAAGAAAAACAATAGAGATGAGAGAGAGGGCATGTTATGCCTGAGTGCTATGGGATATCAAAGTGATAGTCTCTTGAAGGAGATGGAAGATGCTTGTTGGAATGGTAACATTCTACCTTAATATGAGTTAATAATAGTACCTAACATTTGTTCTTTGTCCATGTATCAGTTAACTATTGCTGCATGGCATTCTGAAACTTAATGCCTTAAAATAATAGTATTACTTGTTCATACTCATCTGTCTATGGGTCATCCAGATGATTCTCCTGGAATGGGCTGGACTCAGTCATGAATCTGTGGTCCAGTGAAATTTAGGTGGACAACTCTGCTGATCTAGGCTGGGCTTCCTCAGATGTTGGGGGTCAGGCTGGGCTGCCTCAGTCTCCCTCATGGACTCTGTGCTCCAGGGTGCTAATCCAAGCTTGTTCACATGGAGGTGGCAGGGTTCCTTGAGAGGCAGCAGATTGGCATGGCACAGTTTCTGCTATCTTCAACAGGATAGAGCAAGACACGGCATTCAAGGCGATCCAAGAGGAAAGGTTTCAAGAGAACATAGATGCTACCTCTTGATGGGAAAACCTGCAAGGCACAATGCAAACGGACATGGACACGGGAGGGTAGAAAATTGGGAACATTTTTGTTATCAATCAAACACAGCACACATTGGTTTCTTTAACCCTCATAGAAAACCTCTGATGTGGGTAGTATCATTGCACTCATTTGACAGCTGAGTAAACTTCAGAGCCAGCTCTGGCACTAGAGGCTCCCTGATGCCAGAGTGTGAAGGTAGACAAGGGGGAAGAGTATGTGCACCCGAATCTCACAGGGAAGGCAGAGCAGGGGTGCAAGTATTCTCTGGCTCTCAGTTTAGCAGGAATACAGATGATGCTATGGAGGGTCAGGAGGCTGGGGAGGAGACCAGGAGGCAGAATGAGGTACCAGCCAGGAGGAGCTAAGGGTGGAGAGAACCATGAAAAGTTAAGAGTCTACTGCAATCCAGAAGAGAAATGATAAGTGACTGAACCAAGGCCATGGCTGGGGACTTTGATTAGAGGAGAGAATTGAGAGACAGTTAGGGGGTATACTGGACAGGATGTGGCCACAGCTGGAGGATTTGAAGAGCATGAATTGATGGGCACCATTCGCAGAACAGGGAATTGAGAAGACAACTGGTTTGATGGGTTTGGGGAGATGAGCGGTTGTAGGCAGGTGGGGACAATTCATTCTCCATTTACCCAGTAAGTATTTTGGTGGCGTTATATGCAGGTACCGTTCTAAGCACTTGAGATGCATCAGACACAAGACAGACAAAAATCTGTGCCTCCTGGGGCTTTTATTTTAGTGAAGAGAGGCTAATAATATTCACCAAAAATGTGACGAAGAAGCAATTTTTATAGTGTGAAAAGAGGTTGCAATTGCTATGCGTATTTGTTACCTCCGGCCCCTGTAATAAAACTACCACAAAGTGGATGACATAAAACAGAAACGTATTTTCATGCAGTTCTGAAGACCAGAAGTCCAAAATCAGTATCATTGGGCCAAAATCAATGTGTCAGCATGGCTCCCTCTGGAGTCTCTGGGGGAGAATTCATTCCTTGTCTCTTCCAGTTTTTGGCGGCTGCCAGCATTCCTTGGCTTGTGGCTGCATCCCTCCCATCTCTGCCTCCAAGTTTACACTGCCTTCTCCTCTTCTGTCCATATGAAATCTCCCTCTGCTTTCCCTCTCACAAAGATACTTGTGATTACATTAAGGGCCCACCTAGATAATCCAGGATAATCTCTTCATCTCAAACTCCTTAATTTAATCACATCTGCTAAGTCTTTGCCATATAAAGAGACATTCACAGATTCTAGTAATTAGGATGCAGATATCTTTCTTTTTTTCCAGGGGAAGGCATTATTCAGCCCACTAAACTGTGGCTCAAGGGAAATGCAAAGCAGGATGTGTGGGGGCAGGAGCGCTGGGAATTGGGAAGGTCATCTTGAGCAAGAAGACAAGATGGTCCAGAAAGGGCCTACTGTGGAAGTGACAACTAAGGATGTCTGGGGGGAAAGCATCCTAGGCAGATGTGAGTGTTAAGGCAATGATGGGGGCAGGGTGCAGCAATGTGGCACAGGTGGAGGAAGTGAGGGCAGAGGAGGACCAGTGAGGGTACAGGAGTGACCTGACGAAGCCTTAAGGTGACCATGGAACCTCCAGATCCTGGGCTGGATGGAGGAAAGTCTTTAAGAATTTAAAGGGGAGGTGAGGTCATAATCTGAGATGAGGTTAACTCGGAGAAATCTGTAGAAATGAAAAGAACAGAAGTCAGGGGACACAACCATATGGCAAACCAATGTTTCAGGGTCAGTTGACTTTAACCTCATCTGTCTACCGAAACCTGGATTTTCGAAAGCAAAGTACTGGTCTCTTTTTTAGATACCCTTCAAGCTAGGCTAGGCTCTGATCTTGGTTCATGGAAAGCTGCAGAAGTTCACAGAAGAACTAAATACCCTCTCCTTCTTGAGCCACTTTCCTGATCACCAGTGAGTCACATGTTTCTTCAGCAGTTTTGCATCCTGAACTCCAGGATGTCTCATACTCTGGGCCAGCATCCTCTACTTGCTGGGTGCAAGAGTTCATTAGCCATGTTACTTTTGACTGCTAGGATTGATAATGATTCTATCACAAGAAATCAGGACAGCCAATGGTGCTTTTTTAATGGGCCACTTCTCCAAGAAAATCTGCACAAAAAGAGGAAAACGCCTGGTCGAAATTCACCTATTGTCATAATCTACTTCTATGACAGTGTGAGAAGGCTAGGTATAATTTGGCTTACCACTATTATCAAGGAATCAGAATTACAATTCAGGTGACAAGAAGCCTTACTTGTCTGTCACAATTAAAATAAATAGTTTATGAACTGTTTTATATTTCTTCTTAAAAGATATATTTTTGTTTGCATTGATGTTTTTTTAAGTTTTTAAATTTTTATTGGAGCCTAGTTGATTTACAATGTTGTTGCATTGATTTTTTTCTTATGTCAGGTCTTTACATATATATTTCTACTTTGTGATGATATATATAATTTGTGAATTGGGGGGAATAAAAATTTTATGTTAGAGTGAGATTTTATTCCACTGTTGTTTGTGTCAAATTCTTCCTTAGTATTCATGGACAAACGTAGAGATTGATGTTTGACTTATTCCAGTATTCATGCCCTCCCATTAACTCTGGACACCCTATGGATTATTTAATATAAATGTGATAACCATCCCAGACTTCTAATATTGCCCCAAACCCTATATCTTACTACTGCTGCCAAATTCACAGTGGATTGGAGCTATCTTTCGACTGGTTAGTCCTAATATTAAGTCATGTACCATAGGCAAATCAAACATATTTAACTAATTTGATACAGCTATAAGACACCATAACCAACAAGAAGACACCTACTCTCTACTAAATTGAGGCCTCAGCTATGTTATGAAGACCTGCAGCCATCCTTATGAAGTGGCTGAACCTGTTGTGTAATTACACTCAAAAACATGAGCTCAGCATCAATCATGCCCACCCAAAAAAGTCGCTGTATTGGGTTGACAGTTTTCAGCATTGAATGGAGACTGAAACTAACCTTGATCAATCACTCAAATCTTTCAGCTACATGAATCTATGGTTTATAGCTGATTTCTTTCCATATGAGTATTCAGCCTCATATGGGCCACTTTTATGATTGAGATGGCCACTTGAAAACTCTTGCCATTAAAAAATTTCAGACCGGGGCTTCCCTGGTGGCGCAGTGGTTGAGAGTCCGCCTGCCGATGCAGGGGATACGGGTTCGTGCCCCGGTCCGGGAGGATCCCACATGCCGCGGAGCGGCTGGGCCCATGGCCGCTGAGCCTGCGCGAACAGAGCCTGTGCTCCGCAACGGGAGAGGCCACAACAGTGAGAGGCCCACGTACCAGAAAAAAAGAAAAAAAAAAAAAAAAATTTCAGACCAAGTTAACTTTTCCTATATTTTATGAGGTGGATTTCCCCACTGTGTACATGTACAGGAGTGTACGTCAAGGTTGTGGTCTGTCTGCACCTTCACATCTCAACTTTTCTAGAAGTACCACTATGGTCCACTTCTAAATAAGTGGGGTAGGTACACATTCTAAGATGCAAACCAGACTTCCATCAAATCGTGGCCCCTGCTTTACCTGCTTGTGGGTCATCCTAAGCATTGGTTCCCAAATTTGCTCTTCATTAGAATCATCTGAGAGCCTTTATAGACATCAAAGATCATCCCTTGCCCCAGGCTAGCTGACTGACTCTTGGGGATTGGGGGAGAGTGTAGAATTTGACTCCCCAGGTGATTTTGAAGCATGAGAGAGTTAACTATTGACATAAAGCATATGGACCCCCTTTTCAATCAATATCATGTCCAAGGCTTAAACCATAATTTGACTATGATCCATGACTTTCCAAAAGTTTACTTTAGCTTTCTTACATTTAAGAAAGGCTATCTAAAAATAATGATGAGTTGGTTATGATGGAAGTCACCACTTACAACCACTGAGCTGGGTGTTGTGTACTTTCTTATTTAATCTCCATGGCAGCCCAATGAGGAAGTTTTATTCATTAGCTTCATTCTACGGATCAAGCACCTGGGATTCAGCAAAGAAAATTCCTCAAGGCCAAACAGTCGGTAAGTGCCAGAGCTAAGATGTAAGTGCTTATGTGTCAAATTCCAAAGTCATAGGTCAATAGGAATGCAAAAAAAGGGGTTGCAGGCTGTGGGGCTGTATGGGGTCGGGGATGCTAGCCCAATCCTGGCTTCTCAGAGGAAGGGAATCTAAGCTGTAACTTGGAGGAAAAGATGAAGCCAGACTGGGGAGGCCAGAGAGGGGTGCTGAGGGAGGGAGAGGGCTGCTGGAAAGGAAGTCAAGTAGGAGGGAAGGAGTGTTCCAGGCGAGGGTAGGGAGTGAGGTGGGGTCACCAAGTGCAGCTCTGGAGGCAAAAGAGAATATGCTAATGATCCAGGTGCTACATAACCTGAGATGTCCCCAACTGGTTCAGGTAGAAATGGCAAAGTATCAAAATGAACATATTAGGAAAAAATCTATGGAAAAGAGAGGCCTTTGAGTTTATACGGTCTGAATTCATACGTGTTCAATAATGGAACTGGCGTATGAGAATTCAGCAGTGATGTGAGCAAAGCTTATTACAGACACTGGATGACAAAGAAGGCTCTATTCTTAAGACCAGCAGTGTGTTTATCTTCTAAGATAATTGCCACCATCCATTCTAGAAGGGGATTTGACATTATCTACTGTAGTCCTTTCATTTAGTTAACGAATCTAAGCCTCAAAGAGGGTCTGTGGCTTTCCTAGCAGCTGCCTAAATGGGCCTGAGCTCGTCCTGGGATATGGGGTGGTTGGTTCCAGACAGGATTCTTTTTTATTCAGCCCTACTTGGAGGTAAGTCATCCGAGAGGATGGAAATTATTTTACATAATTTAAATAATAAAAAATAATGAAGAAAAGGCACGGCTGGCTGCTTCTTGTGGGACCCACTACCCCTCTGACTTAAGCAGCTCTCTATCAGTGTCCTTCATCTGGGCATCCAATTGCATAAACACAAGTTCAGGGACATGCTTATATAAGCATCTTTGTGGAGAGAAGTTCTGTCACAATCCCATGTGTATTTCCATAGCTTTCAAAGGGTCTCTGCTTCCCAAAGAAGTTTTACAATGGCAAAGTGCTTTTGTTAAAAACCCAAAAGTCAGAGCATTTTTTCCGAAGCTCACATATTCAGTACTGTTGGATAATTTTATTTAATAGTATGTTTGAAACAGGTTTTTCCAATGTAAAGCTAGCCTAAGTCTATAAACATAAGACAGTCTGAGGATAGTATGCTCAGTCCTCGTTATCATCAGTGATGATGGCTAATGCTTAATTAACACAATACGCTCCACAGAATTCTAAGACCCCAATATTACTTTACTTAATCTCATCACTACACTGTAAGGGCGGCGTTGTTATCATCCCCGTGTTACAGGGAAGAAAACTCAACAACAAAAAGATTGAGTTAGTTGCCCTATGGTAGTGGTTCTCAAAGTGTGGTCATTAGACCAGTAGCATCAACATCATCTGGGAATTTACTAGAAATGCAAACCCTTGGGCCCCACCCTGGACCTGTGAATCAGAAGCTCCTTGTTTTAATAAGACCCTCAGGTGATTCATGCTTTTAGTCATCCATTCTGAGAACCACAGCCCTAGGGCATCCACATAAAAACTGAAGCCAGGATTTAAATATAGGGCCTTTTGCCCCAAATCACAGCTGGTAAATGACAGAGCTGAGGCTCAAGCCAGGGCATCAGCTGCTGGTTTACCTTCTCTGGCTTAAGCAGTCTAACTAGGGACATAGTCTAACTAGGTTATTTAAGCCCTAGCTGCCATTGGGACTTAATTTTATGACTCTCCTTTAGTAGGAGCATTTCACAAGGCAGCTAGAACCTCATTTTAATAAATGCTTTCCTGGTACAACTGAGCCACAGTGTTGAAAGATGAAGCCGATGTTTGGTGTTAAGTGACAGCTCTAGATTCTCAAGTTCACCACAATAGCTGGAAAGACCTTGTCCACACTGAAAATGTAAAGTATACTGCATACACCCACAAAAGACTCTCCATGTTGCCTTCAGCCTTGGTTTAACCTCTTTGACCTCTTCCCTCCAAACTCATTGTGAGGTGTTGAAAATACACATTACAGCTGCAAGTCCACATTTTGGGAATAAGGACAGTTTTAGAAATAATGACTTGAAATCAGAGTAGATTATGTCCCTTTTTCAGTTTACGAGTTGCATAATTTCACTGGCTTCTTGCATCTTGGGAAGGAAGACTCTTCCAACATATTCCAAACATCTCACAAATCAGTTTACAAAAAGCTTACTATTCTGATTGCGTATAAGACAAAATGTGACACCAAGTGCAGGGCATTCTTGAAACAGCGGATGCCTGGGAGGGAGCTCTGTGCCACAGAGTCTGAATTACCTCATACCTCGAGATTAGCAGGCCCTTCAGATCAGGGAGTGGTACCTAAACTTTTTTTTCTTTTTATTAATAAGTCCCTTTAACTCTAGTTCCAGCTTTCGTTCCTCCCTGGCTTTCATAAGGAGTGTCACCAGCACAGTGACACAATGTTCTGTTTGTTTGCACTAGCAAGCACAGGAAGTGTAATGGGGAAAAGGGCTGCTAATAAAAATGAGTTCAGACACTTGATATAGATGTGACAAATGCCAAGCCGACTTCCATGTAGGAGATTCTGGTCTCATTTTATGTGAAAATAAGGTAATAAAACAAGACAAAAGGAGTGATAGGACTCCAATTTCAGCTTTTTAAACAATATAAATACACTGATATCTTATAAAAAATATCCCCTACGATGGGGTCATTTTTTATGTGTTTAAATTTGTGTATGTGTGTGTGTATCCATCTATCTATCTATTATCTATCAGTTTATCTTTTATCTATAAAGTGATAAGTCTTTCTACACATTAATATAGAACTTGGATTTCTCAACAATCTGAGAATACCAAAAAAGGCCTAGTCGGTGCCTACACAGTTTTGATAAATAGTATGGTATGATGTGTCCTTAATAGAATTAAAACAGGTATTATTTGATGTTAAATTATTAACCCCAAATTGGAATATCTTAAAAGACATATATCAAATAGTAGCAATTAAAATATGCCTAAAGAAAAAATAAAATTATATACAGAATGGTTATGTGGTAAAAACTTTACCAGTTTATTTTCTTCTCTCTCTCTGTCTCTCTTTCTCTCTCTCTCTCTATATATATACATTTATATACATATATAATATAATAATTTGATATGATATATAATATAGATATAGCACATGTGTATATATAATACATATATTTCATAGATACATATAGAGAAATAGAACTGATATTGTATATATAAGAAATATGTCTTCATATATATATATACATATAGAGAGAGAACAATTCTTTCTCACCCGGAAGGAGTAATGCCATTCTTCATTTAACTACCATACTCATAAGATGATGGAGTTAATAGTCAGAAATGGGTCTAAAAGATCAACAGGATCAAAGGGGAGGAAATATGTACCCTCATGAGAATGCTCAAGAGCTTCTAACATTTAACCAGTCATTTTTCTTGGCAGTCCCATTTTAGGTGAAAATGAAGGAGCGAGGAGAAAAGAAGATGCCAGGATGGAGAATAATAACAGGGCAGAGGCAACAGAAACAAAATGATACATTCTTAAAAGCCATCTGTTTCTGTCACAGTGGCTATTCTCATCCCTCTCCCTTTACCCCACTGATACCCTGATGCCCTGTTTCGTTTTCATTTTTCCAGTTGTGACATGTTCGGTTGGTCTTTGATACCAGGTGGAGAAAGGAGTGTAGCCCAGGCCAATAGAAACTTATTCATAGGACTGTCTCCACTTTCCCATCACCCCCACCAGCCTGCCTTCTAATGGCTCCAGTAATCTGGATTTAAATCATATGCTAAATCCCATGTCCTACTTGATCTTAATGACTAATCTGCTCTTCTGCCAAGAAGAGATGACACTCCTTGTCATCCCTCCAGTTCCTGTGGTCGAAATTAATTAATTCAGGCTTCTCTGGTGGCGCAGTGGTTGAGAGTCCGCCTGCCGATGCAGGGGACGTGGGTTCGTGCCCCAGTCCGGGAGGATCCCACATGCCGCGGAGCGGCTGGGCCCGTGAGCCATGGCCGCTGAGCCTGTGCGTCCGGAGCCTGTGCTCCGCAACGGGAGAGGCCACAACGGTGAGGCCCGCGTACCGAAAAACAAAAAAAATAATAATTAATTCAACCAATACTTATTAAGCATTACTATGAAGTAGGCAGTGGGCAAGCAACGAAACTCCCCCTGCCTCCTCAGTTCTCTATAAAAATACAGAGAGATCAACTATTCTCCTTTGAACTTAGAATATGTATTCTCCAAGGAGCTGAGCTGAAAAAACTGTTTAATGCATTTAAAAATATGCACTTTAAAATTGTTTAATCCATTAAAGTACCTAGCAAGCTATACCGGTTTATAGTAATTTATTTTACCAACCTCTATTTAATGAAAAGATTTTATTCTTGGGAAAGAAAATTAATTTATTTTTTATTCTGTCTTCAGACTGGTCTGAAACTATCAGAATTATAGCTTTTGGGTTCGATCACAAAAAGGAAGTTGATTATAGTGAACTCAAATAGCCAAATCAGATTTTTCTGCCAAATAAGTGCAATGGAAACAAGACCTCATCTAAATGTGGAAATCATGATCTCATGCCAGAATTTTAGGGAAATGAAGTTTATGTCTAATGACCATTAATATTAGTAATTATTTACTCCTTCTTTGTTAAAAGTGTACCTAAAAGAACTACTCTAAGATATCTGCCTTTATAGCATTTTTAAAAAATAATTTGGAAAAAAATTAAAAATAGGTATTGTGTCAAGGTTGTGTTATTTCAGGTAATTAGGTTTTCTTCTCCAAGCATGTCTTTATCATTCTTTCATATCATATATGTTTTGCACTTTTTAAAATTGAAGTATAGTTAATTTATAACGTGTTAGTTTCAAGTGTACAGCAAAGTGATTCAGTTATACATATATATATTATTTTTCAGATTCTTTTCCATTATAGGTTATTATGTCATATTTTATAATGCAAAGATATACATCAGCTTTAACCGTATTTTTCTACATTCCCTACTGTGTTAAGGAAAACGTTGTATAAGCTCACAAAATATGAACATGCTCTACTGCTTGTACTTTTCGTTGTTGTTGTTTGGATGGCTTTGCTTTGTTTTTATTGTTGCCCAGTTGAGTAAATTTAAAACTATCATAATATTTTGTAGAAAACTATTCCTAGATGAATGAAATCTTTCTGAAATCCCCCAAATCTCACATTGGCCAACTTAGACCTACTGGCATGAATAGTACTCAGCTTCCTGCTTCTGACCCACAATTTTATATGTGAAAGTCATTGTCAAAGCTTGCAAGACAAGTCATGTTGAACATTTCCAGATACCAAACCTCCCCTCTGTGATTTCAAACAGTCAACAGCTGCTCAGCCTGTTCTTCCCATCACTGTTCATGACTGCATTAGAAAAAATCCACCTTTAAAAAAATTGTGAAAACTGAGAACAGCAAAGCAACCAGTGGCAACTAAGTGACACTGTGCTGTTATCAACCTCAGCTCATTTTCTTGCGCTCTTGTCCAATGGGACTAAACTCTCTTTACAGCAAGGGATGGTTTCAGCTGACCTGCTATGAATGTCCCAAGTGAGTCACTGCCGTTAACTCCATCAGTGCCATTTGCTGTCCACTTGGACACTTCTGAACAGCTGCTGGGCTCCAGTGCCAACTTCTAACTGGAAATATGGTTGGTCTGACTCAGTTTCAGAAGGGGAAAAGAAGGAGGGGGAGGGAGGGAGAGGAGGAGAGAATAAACTCACATGTCTCCTCTCAAAGAAGACTGACAACTCTGTTTTTTTCCATTGATTATGGTGGAAACACATTTTGAAGAAGTGAGAGTACTAAACCCAGTTTGTCACATTCTCTCTGTTTTGTTTCCTATTATTTTATTCATGAAGTTGGGTTGGGGTTTTATATTGAAAGTATGTGTTGATGTGGAAATTTGCAGCCCATAAGATGTCACCCCATTTCCACTTTTTTTAGACACATTCATCTTATTTTCCAAATACAAAAGTGAATATTTCCTTTACTCTGAAAATATTTTTCATAAAATTGAAAATCCATTTTGGTTCAATCAACAACTTTTTTGGAGCATTTGCTAGAACAGGCTTCTGGACTAGACATTAACAAGGATTCTGAGAAATATCAGACATGATCCTTGGATTCAAGAATTTGTAATAAAATGAAGAGAAAAGGCCTGTTTAAATAGATGGTCCAGGAACAATATGAGGGAGTGTGCATAAAAGTGCCAGATGCCTGGTACAGCTAGAACTCTGCAAGAACTCAGAGAAGGGCTCTGGGCTGGTGGTTTTAAATCTGGAATGATGGTAACTGATACCAACAAGTGAAATTAAATTGACTCTATAAACATGGGCTATGTGTCATAGTTGGGCATGAAGCCTAAGTGTTTAAGTTAAAGGCTGAAATATGCTCACATGACCTCAGCATTTCATTTCAGGGGAAGTCTGTGATTTACATGTGCATTGTTGTGTGCACAAGCACATATATACATTTTCCAAAATCTTTTATATTACCAGAGATACCAAGGAGGTGGCTGTGTACTTGTTCTCTTGGGAATATTTATCTACCATCTTGTTGGCAGTGAACAAACAGCTATCCAGTTTTCTGGGGCTTACGAAGAGTTAGAAAATAGATTAATAGGGTAAGAAGAGTTCTTTCATTTTGAAAGCTCCCCCCATCCAACTACTTTCACTTCTTGAAAGGAGATTTCAGACTACAGACAGGTTAATTCTTACTTTCTTTTATGATGATGAGGTAACTATAGACTTAGAGAATTTTCTACACAATTTCAGCGCTTACAAATATTTTCCCTGAGTGGTAAACATACAAATCTTATTCCATGATCATTGGTGCTTTGAGTTAATTTACCTCTCACTATGTTACTCACTCCAATTCATTGAGATTTGGATTGAGAGAGCTTGTTCTCCAAATACCAGGAGAATGTTTGTTTACTAAATAAGTGAGTATACATAATTAATCTCAAAGTCATTGATGTGACTACAAATTCAATATGGAAAAAAATAAACCTGAAATTTTAATCCTGAGGAGGTTTGCAAATATTAGGAAATAATAAATCTAAAAGAATGCTTTAATTTGGGACCCTAAAACCAACTAGCAGTTTTTCCTGTAGTTTCCCAATTCATATCTAAGGCTGCTAGAATAATTAATGAACTATTACCAGGTTTTCCTAGATGCAAAAAAAAAATCCCATTTATAATTTAAAAAATCACACTTATCTAGAATTTCGTATAATCAAGTCTGTCTTAGACCTTGTCTATGGGCTTGATGGGAACAAAAGAGCTTTTCTTCAAATGGGGAGCCAAGCCAGAAGGACAGCGACTCTGGAGGGAGCTAAGAGTTATGTGGTGAATAAGTACAATGAATGGGACTACAAGTCAACACATGAGTAATCTTGCTTTAGTACTGTGGTACACTGGTAAACCCAGAAAGAGACAGAGAAATAAGAAAGAGAAATACAGAAGATGACTTCTATGGAAAAATGGATGAAGACTTAATAATTTATTATATATGCGTGAGGGGATGTTAGAAAATTCCAAAGGGAAGAAAACAATTGAGCTGGGTTCTTAGAATGCCTTTGCTACATGGTTTTGGGCAGAGAGTAAGAACAATATTCATCCAATAAATATTTATTGAAGTGCCTATTATAAACCAGGCATTCTTCTGAATAGCAGAGATACTATAGTGAACCAAACCAAGTCTTTGATATCAAGAGCCTTACATTCCAATGTGGAAGACATGTAATTATATATATATGTGTGTGTGTGTGTGTGTGTGTGTACACACAGATCTGTATTACACTGTCAAGTAGACATTATAATATAATGTTTATAATATATTATAATAAGTCTGTCATATAATTATAACATATAATGTCAGATGGCTAAAGAGAAAAATAATGCAGGGTAAGGTGATGTTAACTGCAAGTATGTGGCAGTGTGAAAATGCAGGTGACTCATGCATCAGCAAGATTTGATTGTCCTTAGAGCACAGTGTACTTGGTTGGAGTAGGGGTAGGAAAGGGGTGAGAAAATTACTACAGAGAAGGTAAAATGTTCAGATTTCAAGTCTCATATGGTCTTATAAGTCCTGCTAAGAAATTTTGATTTTTCTCTGTAGGCAAATCAGGAACCATGGAAGAATTCTTAAGCAGCGAAGTGACATGATGTGATCTGTTTTTATATAGATCACTTTCATGGCAGTATAGAAAGTGGATACGGGGTGAATAATTCCAGAGATAGGGGTCTCAGTTAGGGAGCTAGTTGCTGTGTACTATCAGTTTAGTTGAGAGGATTAAATGCAGGCCACATTGTATCTTGTAGTCTGAGCTCTAGAGAGAAAGAATTCTAGACCAGATGACCACTGTGAATAGATAGCCCAGTTGTGGTCAGCTTGCCTAGTGGACCGGAATTGAGAGGTTTCTCCCAGCTCCATATTCTGCCTGTCTGGAATTTTGGCTTCTGGTAATAGCAGAGTCGTTTCTGTTGTTCAAACGGTATCACAGTTAACAACTATGCATCCTGGATAAAGTTTTAAAATATCAATTACTGAATACATTGGAAAGACACAAAAGGAAGGCAGAGACTGGGAGACAGTGGATATTTGGAAGAAGGAAATAGCACGATAAGTCTTCTGCTTCTTGCAGTTGTTTTGTTGTTTGTTTGTGCCAGATACAAGGTCCCAGTCTGCCAATTAAAACTTGGATAAAAAAGCAATAGTTTTAGAGGCTTGAAGAGCCTGAAGACACATTTTGGGGAGACCAAACAAGATAGGAGACAGCCAGAGAATTATATACAAGATTTTGTGTATAAATTCTGTCTACATCTCTGAATGATCCTTGAAATACGCATGTACAGGGCAGAGTCCAAGCAGTTCAGCTGAGGCTAAAGGAAGTAAACATAGATTTTGGCTGCTGCCCACCACAGGGATGACAGAATTGAAATTCAGTTCTAACCAAATTAACTTCCACTTATAGCAAAAGAATCAATAATCTTTGGAGGAATATAACAGAATCCAGTGTCTCTGAAACATATTTTTCACAATGTCCAGTATTACTAGACATACAAGGCAAACTTACTAAACATACAAAGAAACAAGAAAACATAAGAGAAACCCAAGATAAAAGACTTAATAGAATTTGGCCTCAAAATGACCCAGACATTGGGATTAGCAGACAAGGATTTTAGAGTAAATATCATAACTATGATCCAAAATATGAAGAAAATGTATGTGGAATAAATGAAAAAACGCTAAATAGAAACTACAAATAATAACGACGTAGAACTGAAAACTCCAATACTTGAGAAAAAAATTAACTGGATGGGCTTAACAACTAGGAGCTGACACAAGAAAAAGCCAATTAAGTTGAAGATAGATCGATACAGTTATAAAGTCTGAAGAACAGGAGGAAAAAAGATTGGCCTGTGGGACAATATCAGAAGTCCAAATATACAAGTAATTTGAGTCCTAGAAAAAATAGGGCATAAGAAATATTTGAAGTAGTAATACCTGAAAATTTCCCAAATTTGGTGAGACAATTCCAGATTCAAGAAGGTCAGCAAACTCAATCAAGATCCCCCCAAAATCATAGCAAGGCACATAAAGGTTAATTTAAAGAAAACCAAAAATGACAAAAAGTTCTTAAAGCAGCCAGAGAAAAATGACACATTGTATGTAGTGAAACAACATTATAAACGACTGCTAACTTCTCATCAGAAACTATGGAAGCCAGAAGGCAATGGATCAATTTGTTGAAATGATTGAAAAAAAAAAACCTTTCAAGTTAGAATTCTATATCTAATGAAAAGAATCTTCAAGAATGAAAGCAAACTAAAGCCATTTTCAATTAAAGAAAAATTAAGAGAATTTATTGCCAGCAATCTGTACTACAAGATATGCTTTAAGGAGCTCTTCAGACTGAGGGAATTGATACTAGGTACAAATTTCCTCTTTTGAAAAGAATGAAGAACAATAGAAATAGTAAATATGTGGGTAAATAAAAAAAGGCTATTTAAAGCAAACAATTACAACTTTGTATTATGAGATTTATAAAGCATGTAGGTAATGATATTTATGGCAACTATGGCAAAAAGTATAAGATACATGGACCTACATAACTGCTAAGTTTGTGTATTTTACATGAAGTGGTATGTTATTAATTCTAAGTGGACTGTTAAAATTTAAGAATGTGTACAGCAGTCCTTAGAGCAACAACTGAAAATTAATGCAAAGCGATGTAGCTACAAAGCCAATACAGACAGTCCCTGATTTATGGTGTTTCAAGTTACGATTTTGCAACTTTAGAATGTTGTGAAAGCGATATGCATTCAGTAGAAACCATTCTTCAAATTTTGAATTTGTATCTTTTCTCAGGCTAACAATGTGTGGTAGGATACTCCCTTGTGATTCTGGGCAGCAGCAGCAAGCCACAGCTCCCAGTCAGCCATGTAATCAAGTGAGTAAGCAACCAATACACTTACAACCATTCTGTACCCATACAGCCATTCTGTTTTTCACTTTCAGTACAGTATTCATTAAATTATATGATATATTCAACACTTGATTGTAAAATAGGATTTGTGTTAGATGATTTTGCCCAACTGTAGGACATTTAATGTAGGCTAGGCTAAGCTATGATGTTTGGTAGGTTAAGTGTACTAAATGCACTTTCGACATAATATTTTCAACATATGATGAGTTTATCAGGACATAACCCCATTGTAATTCAAGGAAGATCTGTAGATAAACTAAAATCACTTCTAAAAAATATATAGTTAGCCCAAAACAAAGCAGGCATAAGGCTTTAATTTCCTTCTCAATATACACTCCCTGGCGATTTCATTCACTTCTATTGATTGAACTGTCACTGACAAGATGACTTAAAAAATTACAAAAGCTAAACATCTATCACCAGTCAACATCCTTCTCCTAAGATCCAGACAATATGTCTAACACAGAAGTAAAAATGAGAAGCCCATCATCTAGATACAGCCTATTTTTTTTTTAATTCAGGGTATTTGGAAACTGGAATTTTTTTATATTACAATCCAAATTTCAAGATCTTCCTGGAAAAAAAAGTGAAAATTTGGAATACAGATCCTGAATTCCTACAACAGCATCATCATAGTAAGCTGCATAGTGGCTGTGTTCTTTAAACTGGACATTTACCATTCCCTACATATTGCATGACTGTTGAATGAAAAAAACAGGTGAATGAATTATATCATTAAATCTGCTGATATGAATACTATAAAGCTTATAATGTAATCTGTGAGGCATTAGCTTTTTTGTCAACCCAGTCACATCAACCTGAACTGAGTTTGCAGTCAACACTTTTCCCAAGGAAGTTCAGTTTAAGTAGGTCTCTCCATTTTGTATCTTTGTGGTTGATTTTCTGAACCTCAGTGCTGACTTTCCTTGTTATCCCTGGTAGATTTCATCATTGGTTTTAGCCTATCATCATGGCCAGCTGAGATATTCCAGAATCCCAATTCTGTCATCTACCAGAGTAACTTTCCTTCTCAATTCTGTCCTTTAGAAATATAACATTATGCCTTCTGCATTTTCCAATTTAAGTGGAACCAATCTTTGGTGACAGCTAAGCTGATGTGTAATTAGTGTCATTTAAAAACGATTCAACCTAGGAACAACTTCTCACGAGTGACATTCTATTTTCACCTGAAGCTATATCAAGGTCTAGAGGCATGACTTTATGATTAATATTTTAATTAATGTTTGCTTGTTGACCCTAGTAAGCTTTTCTTTTGACACATTTTTCAATGTCAGGAACACAAAGAATTTTAACTGATAGTGGCAGAAAGAGAAAAATAGGTGGAACACGAGGGGGCAGTTGAGGTGTGGGTTGGACTCTGGTTAATGCTCAGAATTAGGCAGCCTCTGTGGAACTGTCTGATCCAAAGTTTCGTTGCTTTTTGCCCCTGGGAATGTGAGAACTGGGAATGGTTTGCAAATATTTTCATAACCCTCCCATCTTCGTCATTATAAAGAGGAGGATTCTTTCAGCTCCTTCTTCTTTTTACTGGCACACATTGAAAGAAAAATGCAAGACAATATACATCTGGGAAACAAAGTTGCCACATACATATGCAGATTGTTAAACAATATTTGGGAAAATGAATAATTTTGATTTATGTGTGTAAATGTCTTGAATTTATGCCCTTTTATGATGAGTAACACACTGATTCTCTGCTATGCCTCAGGTTCTGAAATGAGGAAGAAGATACTTCATAATTTAGCAAAAACTGAAGATTTCTCAAGCTAATAATAGACCTATCATTTTGAATCAAAGATTATCTCCTGCAATAGATAGAAGAGTGAAGAGCCAGCCATCCTTTACCTTCAGTTGGTCCAAGAGGTTCTGTGGGTTAGTGTATCGCATCCTTGAAGGAGGGGTGGTGTCCTGGCTTATATAAGAGAAACAAAAAGAAACTGGTTTAGAGGTTTTAGAAATTATGTCTTAGATGTCTAGGAAAATCACCCCAAACAATCAAAACATTATACAACCTTTTTACTGAGATATAAAATCTACCACAGAAACCAGCCACTAAAACTCAAAGCGTGCACCAATCCTTGTGGAGATCTTTTAGGAAGAATATGATCAAGTATGAGATATAACAATAAAACAGCGTGGTGTACTCTCCTCATCTTCAAAACACTTTACAAACTTTATCTAGCAAAGGATCACAACTCATCACTGAGATGGCAGGCGGTGCTATTCATCCCACTCTACAGATGATAACCCCAGGAAAGGTGAGTGGGCCACCCCAGGACACACAGTGGGTATCAGAGATGACACAATCTTAGAAGTCCAGATATTCTCACTGTGACCAGAGACTGTCATGCTTTCAGAAAGCCCTGGTGTCCCAGGTTCCAGTCTGAAGGCCAGCAGACTAGAGATTCAGGAGAGTTGATAATTAAATGAAGTCTGAAGGTGGTCTCAAGAATTTCTGCTTGCTCAGAGAGGCTGGTCTTTTTATCCTATTTAAACCTTCAACTGATTGTACAAGGCCCACCTACATTTTAGAGAGTGATCTCTTTTTTCTTCACCGATTTAAATGCTAACCTCATCCAAAAACACACTTCAAGTTGAAATATAAAATTAACTATCACAGTTACTATTATAAAATGGATAAACAACTCCAAGAGAATAATTACAATTTTTTGAATAAGTTGGTATCCCTCATGACCAATTGTTTCTTCAGAGTATAAATCAAGTAATGCCTTTTAATAGAGAGAAAGATGGATTATGACCAAAATTATTGTTTTACTACTATGGGTTATGATAAAGAATAGGAATTATGACACAAAACTTGAGATAGTTGTGTCAATCTGTGGAAGCTTCTGGGGAAGCTATGAGCCTGCTTGATGCCTTTGTGCAAATGCATTTTTTGACAAATGCTGGCAAGTGGAGAGCAGGCTGAATTTCATCCTTCAACCATAGTACATGAGGTCTGGTTTTGTGTGACCTGTATATTCCGCCATACCATATATATGAATTGTACCCTTAGACTGTGTTGTAGTCTAAATCTGGTTACAATCTAGTGAGGATGCAATTTAATGATGCGCCACTTATGTCAGAAAAAAGTTGATTACACTTACCAACAGGCCAAATATAATAAACTAGCATAAGTGAAATGGAATTTGCCTTCTTAAAGTTAGGCAGGAATTTGCCCTATTTTTAAATATGTCCTGGAAGATAAGCCAACTTTCTTAGGAACCTATTGTAGGGTCTTCAACCAAAACACCAAAAAATTATTCCTTGTGTCAAAGCAAAATCACTTACATGGAATTTAAGTAAAGTCATCATTTTATTCTGTTATGAATGCAAGGAAACATTATGCATTTTCTTCTATTATTACAACACAATGAGTTTTAAGAACACGAAGGCTAACAGAAATTTGGGGTTGAGACTTAGAAGTAGACTGTTTTCTTCACTGGACATAAACAAAATGATTTTACATCCCAACAAGCAGATCAGAAAGCCAGACAGTTTGAAGCTCACCTAAAAATGGTTCTCACAGCTTTTCATTTCCCTGGAATCTTTTAGCCTCTTGCCTTTCACAATAAAAATTAGAAAACAAAACCTATTTTCCCTTTCACAACCACTGCTAAGGTGTGGGCGTGACGAAAGAGAAGAGCCCTGCCAGCCAGTGCCAAACCAGTCCTAGGGATCGTATGGTAAACCCTCACTTCTACCCACCAAAACCACCAATAAAAATAATGACAACAGTACCTCCCACTTGGGTACTGCTTTGATTTTCAATAGGATTAATTCACACTCCCTTACTTAAAACTCTTGCATGTTTATGTGCCAATAAAATAAAAAAAGCAAGACAAAACACATACACACATAGTGTGAGGTAGTCATCCCATAAGGGGATTGTAGCTAAAGGAAAAGGGAGATTTAGTAATTTGCACATGGTCACATCACAAGTAAGTGACAGATTTGGATTGGAAACAAGATCCTCTTCCATATCCAACAATCTTTCCAGGTTCTGGAACATCCATAAGATGGGTGGGATGACTCTGCATCTCCGTCCCCTCCCTGCTTATACATCCTCCTCCATCAAGCCTGCAATTTAGTCCATTTTCCCCTGCCCATCCCCAGATGGAATGGCTTTGCAGAGGAGAAGCACATTGATCGGTTTCTCTTTCTCCAAACCATCCTGAAAGGCTGTGCCACATACACTGAGGCGAGCAGCAAAGTAATCCACTCGCTTTCCCACTCATCATGGTTGGACCTTATCTTCCCTTTTACCCACAGAGTTAGGATTCACAAGAAATATGTAATCCACTTTGGTCCCTAATTTTGTCTCATATACCCATATCTATATATTTCTGTGGCATCTCATGTTTATTTCATTCAAAGGTAATCTTTTTTCCTCTTTTCTGTTTCTGTTTTTGTTTTGTTTTGTTCTGTTTTTCTGATGTTTCCACAACTTACCTATATAATTTCAGGTTGTCTTTTCAGAATTCCAAGACCTTCCATGGAAAACATTTAACATAAAATAATACTACTCAGTTGTTAAAATTGTTGAACCAGTTCTTCTTTTTCACTTTCTACCTCCCCTTTACCCCATTGAAATTCATCTTTTTTGTCTCTGAGCACCTCTAAACAGATAAAGATCCTTCAGTTCAAAAACTTAATCACTTTGACCAAACATTCCACTAAAGCAGAAGAGATATCAAGTGGGTTGATGTATTTTAAAAGGCCAAAGAAGATCAGTTTAATATTTTTTTCTCTTTTAAACATACTCAGTATGGCCACAGTTTTCTCAAAGAGTCCACAATTTTAATTTAAAAACATGTTTCCTTTTTGGGACAAAAACCACACTAAAATACTGAGACCATTCTCCTGGCTCATCCTCTTTGCACAATATCCTACTTGATACTGTGATGGATTGAAGACCTAACTAAATACCCCCAGTTCATACTGAGTACACACCCTCCAAGCTCCCCAAACCAGTTAGGCATTATGGAGGGAGTTTTGCAATACGAATATTTTCCCAGTTGCTCTCTCTTGGCCACACCCCAGAAACAAATGAAAATGTTCTAGAGTTTTCAGAGTGGTCAAACACAGCTCTGCTTCCAGCCTCTCCTGAGTCAGGCACACATTTGGCCTGAAGCTGTTTTGTTGTTTTGTACAAATGGAAGCCACTCAACTGCTTTTACACCTTATTTTAATGTCTAATTATTTCAAAGTGATCTCTGTTTTTATTGACAATAATTACCCATCAAGTTCAAAGGCTCCCCCAATTATGAAACATCTTCTAAGGACTAGCTGATTAGTTCGGCTTGTTATTAAATTAGAAGTATATTCTTGACCTGTTTTTAGTGAAGATTTTATTATTGCTTTCCTAATAAGCTTAATCATCCCCTTGAAATCACATTAATATTTTTCTAATCTCTATTATCTCCATTAAGAGGCTATGGGCTCACTCACTATTAGGTAAGCATTTAATGTCTCCTCTAATATGGTTCTAGATCATCTTTTCAATCCCATGTTTAACTCCTTGATTTTCCAGCCTCCCTCTTCCACACCCCAGCCCCCCACTCAAACCCTCTGGTCTAACCAAATAGATTTATACTCTGATGTCTGGAAATGATATGTACCTGTATCAGTCTCCTTGCCTTTACTCTAGTAGCAATAATGGTTTTCATTGAAACCTTCTTTTCTCTATATTCTTCCTATCCCAGTTCTCCCATGTCACCATGTCATGCTCACTCTGTACTCATCTCAAAAAGCACCGTGGCTTCTCCCACTCACATAGCACTTAGCACATGGCAGTTGCCACTAAGTCCGATAAAACTTATTTACCTCTAGATTCTGACTCCACTGCTAGATTACAAACTTCAAAAAAGTGGGATTTGCTCTTATACATCACTGTGGCCTCACAGTCTAACAAAATAGGAGGACTGGACCTGGAGCCTAAAGAACTGGCAGGTGGTAAGTAGTTAACGCTGTCCTTTATCAGCTCTGTGCTCTTGCATTATTCAACTTGTCTTCCTTTTGGTCTCAGTTTCTCGTTCATAAATTGGAGAAAATTCTTATCTATTTACCTGGCAGTAAGCCCTGGGGTCATCCTTGACTCCCCACTACCTCTCCCTCCAAAGTCTAATTCTGCCAGCTTCCCCTCTACCGTACATCTTGGATAAAACCACTTCCCTCCACCTCCAATATGCCCACCTTGGCCCAAGTCCCATCATATGTCCCCTGGATGCTGCAATGGTCACCCTGCTTCCATCCTCCCACACTTGCCTGATGCTTCCTACAATCTCTTTCCATGTGATCTTTTAAAGCTTATGCCAGAGAGTGTCCCTGCTCTGCTCAGAAACAGAAGTTGAGTCACAAATGTAGAAAACACACTTGTGGTTACTGGGGGGAAAAGGGGGAAGGGATAAATTGGGAGACTGGGATTGACATATACACACTACTAGATATAAAATAGATAACTAATAAGGACCTACCGTATAGCACAGGGAACTCTACTCAATACTCTGTAATGGCCTATGTGGGAAAAGAATCTAAAAAAGAGTGGATATATACGTATGTATAACTGACTCACTTTGCTGTACAGCAGATACTAACACAACATTGAAAATCAACTATACTCCAATAAAGAATTTTTAAAAATAAATATTTAGCTTTAAAAACAGTAAATAAATATGGTTTAATTTCGGATTAAAAAAAAAAGAAAGAAAGAAAAAGAACTTGCCAGTGCCCTAGGATCTCACTTGGAATGAAAGGCAAAGTCCTTACCAAGGCACCTCTCAGCCCGTCTCCTCTGCTTTGCTCTGACCTCCGCTCCGGCCATTGCCTCCTTCTCGCTCCTAGGACATGGCAAGCATGCTCCCACCTCAGAGCTCAGAGCTCACTCTCCCTCTGCCTGGCGTGGCCCTGCTCACATAGCTGCATGGCTCTCTTCCTCACTTCCTTCAGTTCTCTCTGTGTCTTCAGGCCATTTTGTCAGAGAGGACTTACCAGTGGCCCTATCTTAAAAAGCACCCTCACACATACACTCTTTCTTTAGTCCCTTACCTTGCTTTACTTCTCTTCAGAGCTTGTATCACCGATGACGCGTATTTATGTGTTTATGTATGTAGCTTCTGTCTTTCCTCTACTAGAACATTAGCCTCTTGGGAGCAGATGCCTTGCTTTGTTTACTACTATATCCCCAGCACCTTGAGGGGTACCTGGAACATAGTGGGTAGGTGCTCAATAAATATCCATTAAATAAATGAACAGATGAATAGGTACAGGTGTGTCTACTTGAGACCCTAAAGTTTGAGTCCACGGTTCTCCATTCCCCAGTGGGGAATTTTAAAGAATGTTGATGTCCAGATCACAACCTAGGCTATTTAAATCAGAATTTCTTGGAGTGGAGCCCAGGTACTGGTACCTTTTAAACACTCCCTAAATGTTTCCAATGTATAAACAAGATTGAAAACCATTGTTCCGTAGCATATAAAATAGTGTTTGTGTTCTAATGGTCTTTGTGTTCCTGGCTAGCTCCTCACTAGCTAAGTATTTTGTACAATTTCAATTACTTAATAAATACTTTTTGAGTGGTGATTTAAGAAATGTCACTTTTAGTGCCTAGAATAGTTTGTGCTCTGGGAAAATCTCAATACTATTTTGCTTGGTTGGATTTATATCTGTATCTTGCTTAGAAAAAGATGGCTGGAGAGTGGAACCATAAGAATGGAGCAGCTACTCCCTGCCAGGTACTCTGCCAGTTACCAAACATACAAATCCCATTTAATACTCACATAACCAGGGTAATATTTTTGGTATGGTAAACCAATGTATTTTTTTTTTTATCCTTGACAAATTACTTTGCCCAGTGACTCCCACCAGATTGAATCAGAGGCAATTTATTGCTTTAGGTAAAGGTACATACTGCCCAAAACAAAGACAATTTGTTCAGCTTTGTGGAGTAAACTAGATTCGTTCAGCTCAGATAAGACAACAATCTTGAAAGCTGGGTTTGTAGGGAGAAAAAAGAATTCGATAAATACCCAAAATTTCCCTTTAATAGAAATAAGGAAACTTGCCAGAATGACCAGTAGGTCCTGGAACTTTTTGGTCTCAGGACCCCTTGCACTATGACAAATGAGTGTAACCCCCCACAAAGAGTTTTTGTTTGTTAAGGTTAGCTCTATTAATAGTTATCATATTTGTAAATTAAAATGTTTTTCAAATGTTTATTAGTTCATTTAAAAATAATAATATTAAACCCATTACATGTTATTAAAGTAAATATTTTATGAAAATAATTATATTGTCTAAAACAAAAAAGTGACTTTTAAAAAACATTTTTGCAGGGCTTCCCTGGTGGTGCAGTGGTTGAGAGTCCACCTGCCAATGCAGGGGACACGGGTTCGTGCCCCCATCCAGGAAGATCCTACATGCCGCAGAGCGGCTGGACCCGTGAGCCATGGCCACTGAGCCTGCGCGTCCGGAGCCTGTGCTCCGCAACGGGGGAGGCCACAATAGTGAGAGGCCCGCATACCGCCAAAAAAAAAAAAAAAAATTTTTGCAAATCTCGTTAATGTCTAGTTTAATGAGACAGTTATATTTTCATATCTACTTCGGTTTCAATCCATTGTTTTGGTTGAAGGATATAAAGAAAATCCAACTTTACACACATATGTAGCTCAAAAAAGCAAGCATGTATTATCATAGCCATCCCAGGTTATTGTGGAATTTTTCTTTGATACTACACCAGAACCCAACAAGTGGCAGTTTCTTAAAGTTTAGTTGCAGCATGGGCTCTGAAACCCTATCAATAAATCTTCATTCTCTGTTATGTTAAAATCAATTGATTAATCTTGCACTCTGAATAGAGCTTTACTCATGAATGCTTTTGCAACATCATGCATTGGTCTTTTGGAAAATATGAATTCACTAAGTTATGCAGATCTTCCAAATGTTGACATATTTCATTACTCAATATTTTAAAAATCACATTTGTTAATATCAGTACCCACTGCATCAGAAATATCTTTAAGTATTGGGAAGCCAGTTCACAGTAGTGGATATAAGATTTCTAAAATTCTAATTTTCACTTGAAAGCTCAGATTTTATCATTGGCAACAAATGCTCTCACGTGTTCATGAAGTGAGAGGCTCACTTTGTTCATTTTCGAGAAAATGTTGTCCAAATGCCCAGGTCTGAATAGCTATACAATCATTCTTTCAAGTAAAAGTGATGTTCCAAGGAAAAAGAGACCAGTTCAAAATGTTCACAGTGCGATGCTGCTCCCTGGGACAACCACTGTGGTCCAGTAAGTAGCAGCAGTGCTTTCTGCATACTTCCTGTCCGTTCCATAAAATATTAAAAACATGTGTACTCAAGGGTTGAGATTTAATAGCATTAATACTTTTTATTGCTTCATCAAGGATATTCTTTAGTTAAATTGACATTTCTTTTAGTTTGAGTCGGTGACAGTGAAAAACACGATGAATACTAGCAGTGTTCGGTGCCATTGACTTGATTTTTGCTAAAATGCTAGCAATCTTACCCAGGGCAGTTTTTGCAACATTAGTGAAAATGTCAATACATTTTTTAAAATAGATCTTTACTGGAGTATAATTACTTCACAATACCGTGTTAGTTTCTGTTGCACAACAAAGCGAATCAGCCATATGCATACACATGTCCCCATATCCCCTCCCTCTTGAGCCTCCCTCCCACCCTTCCTATCCCACCCCTCTAGGTCATCGCAAAGCACCAAGCCGATCTCCCTGTGCTATGCTCCTGCTTCCCACGAGCCAACTATTTTATATTCAGTAGTGTGTATGTCAATGCTACTCTCACTTCACCCCAGTCTTGCCCTCCCACCCCATGTCATCAAGCCCACTTTCTATGTCTATCTCTTTATTCCTGCCCTGAAACTAGGTTCATCAGTACCATTTTTTTTTTTTTTTTTTTAGATTCCATATACATGTGTTAGAACATGGTATTTGTTTTTCTCTTTCTAACTTCACTCTGTATGACAGACTCTAGGTCCATCCACCTCACTACAAATAACTCAATTTCATTTCTTTTTATAGCTGAGTAATATTCCACTGTATGTATGTGCCACATCTTCTTTATCCATTCATCTGTCGATGGACGTTTAGGTTGGTTCCATGTCCTGGGTATTGTAAACAGTGCTGCAATGAACATTGTGGTACATGTCTCTTTTTGAATTATAGTTTTCTCAGGGTATATGCCCAGTAGTGAGATTGCTGGGCTGTATGGTAGTTCTATTTGTAGTTTTTTAAGGAACCTCCATACTGTTCTCCATAGTGGCTGTATCAAATTACATTCCCACCAACAGTGCAGGAGGGTTCCCTTTTCACCACACCCTTTCCAGCATTTATTGTTTCTAGATTTTTTGATAATGGCCATTCTGACCAAAGTGAGGTGATACCTCATTGTAGTTTTGATTTGCATTTCTCTAATAATTAGTGATGTTGAGCATCTTTTCATGTGCCTCTTGGCAATCTGTATGTCTTTTTTTTTTTTTTTTTTGCTGTATGCGGGCCTCTCACTGTTGTGGCTTCTCCCTCTGTGGAGCACAGGCTCCGGGAGCACAGGCTCAGCAGCCATGGCTCACGAGCCCAGCCGCTCCAGGACACATGGGATCCTCCCGGACTGGGGAATGAACCCGTGTCCCCTGCATCGGCAGGCGGACTCTCAACCACTGCGCCACCAGGGAAGCCCTTCTGCCCATTTTTTAACTGGATTGTTTGTGTTTTTGATATTGAGCTCCATGTGCTGTTTTGTATATTATGGAGATTAATCTTTTGTCTGTTGTTTCACATGCAAATACTTTCTCCCATTCTGGGGGTTCTCTTTTTGTCTTGTTGATGGTTTCCTTTGCTGTGCAAAAGCTTTTAAGTTTCATTAAGTCCCATTTGTTTATTTTTATTTTTATTTCTGTTACCCTAGGAAGTGAGTCAGAAAAGATCTTGCTGTGGTTTATGTCAGAGTGTTTTTCCTTTGTTTTCCTCTAAGGGTTTCATAGTGTCTGGTCTTACATTTAAGTCTTTAATCCATTTGGAGTTTATTTTTGTGTATGGTGTTAGGTAGTGCTCTAATTTCATTCTTTTACATGTAGCTGTCCAGTTTTCCCAGCACCACTTATTGAAGAGACTGTCTTTTCTCCATTGTATGTTCTTGCCTCCTTTGTCATAAATTAGGTGCCCATATGTGTTTATCTCTGGGCATTCTATCTTGTACCATTGATCTATATTTCTGTTTTTGTGCCAGTACCATACTTCAATACATTTTTAAAAGGCAAATAATGTCTTAATATTTATTACAATAGTTTTATGTTTCATGGACCCACAGAAAGAGTCTCAGAACCCTCAGGAGTCCACATACCACACTTTGCCCTAGAGTAATCAGAAAGATGTGTTGTAAAGGAAGCTTCATTCCTGATCGCTTCCAGGAAGGAAGGAAGACCTCTGGTCCCTCTGTGTGGAACTAAGAGGCGAGAGGAAATAAATGGCAGGTGAGCCCATCTCCTTCAATTTCTCAGGATGGAGACATATGACAAGGACATGGTGTTTGAAACAACCAGAAAGATCTGAGGTTATTTCTCTAAGGAAGAAGCCTTGTTTCTGCTTCCCAGGGCATAACTCAGAAAAACATCAGTCTCCCAAGAAAAGCCTGATATTCAGCATAGCATGGGGCCAACATGGTGCTGCCCAAGTGTGATTAAAAATGGTTCATGCATAACATCATATTTAATGGTGAAAGACTGAGTGCTTTTTATCTAAGACTAGAAAGAAGGATGTTCCCAGCAACGATGTCTGCCCTCACCACTCTGCTCTTATTCAACAGAGTACTAGAAGTTCTTGCCATTGCAATAAGGCAAGAACATTTTTAAAAGGCATGCAGATTGGAAAGGAAGAAATAAAACTGTCCCTATTTGCAAATGACATGACTGTCTACATAGAAAAGCTCAAGGAATCTATAAAAGAAGAAAGAAAAACAAACTTCTTAAAACTAAGGAGTGAATTAAGAAAGGCTGTAGGATACATAATTGACATACAGAAATTAATTACATATTCTATATTCTAAAAAAGGACTTGTGGAAACAGAGATTAAAAACACAGTGCCATTTACAATTGTGTCCAAGAAAATGCAATACTCAGGTATAACCTTGACAAATCATGCATAGGGTCTGCATGCTGAAAATTACAAACTGATGATAAAAGAAATCAAACAATACCTAAATTAATGGAGATACATAATGTGTCCACGGATTGGAAGATGCAATGTGTATTAAAGATGTCAGTTCTTCTCAAACTGATCTTAGATTTAATGTGATTTCTATCAAAATCCAGCAAGCTTTTTGTAGATGTAGACAAGCTTATTCTAAAACTTATATGAAAAGTCATAGGCCCTACAATAGCTAAAAGGACCTTAACAGAGAAAAATAGTGGGAAGAATGAATGCTTGATGGTAAGGCTTACTATATAGCTCCAGTAATCAAAACAGTGTGGTATCAAGACAGTGAGAACAGGCATATACATCTATGTACCAGAATAGAAAAACCCAGAAATAAACCCACACGTATTTGTGCAACTCTTTTCCATAGAAAGTGAATTCCAGCTGTAATGAAATATGCACACAAGAACTAATAACAGTAAACTACATCAAGTATAATTCTGACCATGAATGAATTTTAAAAATTGGGATGTAATTCACACATGAAAAATTCACCTTTTTAAAGTATACAGTTCAGTGGTGTTTAGTATATTCATGAAGTTGTGAGACTGCCACTACTATCTAATTCTAAAACATTTCCAACACCCCCAAAAGAAAGCCCATATCCATTATCCATTAGTACTCACTCCCCATTTCCCTTCTCTGTTGAGCGCTGTCAACCACTAATTTACTTTCTCTTTACAGACTTACCTACTTTGAGCATTTCATATAAATAGAAACATATGATAAGTGTATTTCTGTGTCAGGCTTCTTTCATAGGCCAGAGAGAGCCCAGGGGGCAGCCCAAGGACCTAAAGTGGTTCCAGCACCCACCATGTCCACACTGATACCTGGATGATGTCCAACAAGGATCCTGATCAGCCCCAGGAGAAATCCTAAATTGAACTCAAAGCCTCAAAAGACTGAGCACTTACTCAGAGGTGACTGACTTAATCTGAAAGGGAATATTTTAAACCAGAAGAGACTAAGATACTCATACTGACCAGTGTGAGTTTTCTTCTTCCCCTTTCATGGGGGAATAGGGAAGCTCCAAAACAGAATGAGATTAGTTATGGAAAATAAGGAACACTCTCTTTTTTTGAAAATCTGAGTCATAGCATTTAAGCTCCAGTCTTCTCTGCTCTTAGCAATTCCAGTTTCAAGATGCTCAGAAGTGCTCCGTGATTGCCCAATGTCATGAGCAAATTCATGTCTGTTAGCCTCCAAATCCTGGACTCTTTCTGAGCAAAAGTTAGTCTCTTGCTAGTGAGATTTATGTCACAGGTAGATGCTTTTCCTCTCACTAGGAAGGCTCATATACTAGACCATCTCACCCAAAACAATGTCTACAATGTTTGAGGAATTATAAAATGAAACAAAATGAAATCAAACTTTCTAATTTTCAGAAAACCTTTAAATACAAGCTCCAATTTCCTACTCAAAACTGAAAACACGTTTAAACAAATTTTTTTAAGTAATTACAGAATTCCTTCTATAACTTTTATACATAGTATTTTGAAAGCTACAACCAGAAATCAATGGGCATATTATATATATGCTGCTTCATAGCCCACTAACATTAAATGAGCATCTATTAGCTGTCGGGCCCTGGGCTGAGCACTTTCGCTGTATCATCTCATTCACCTTCACAACCACCCCTTGATGGTGGCTGAGTAATGGAGCCCAAAACATACCACGAGTCAGTGACAGCCTGACCCTAACCTCTTCTCTTGGCCTCCAAGTCCATTCTTTTAACTGATACACCATTCTGTCAACAGAATATTGAATCCTACAAAGTTTTGGTCGTACAGTTTTTAGGGCTGAAAGGAGGGCCATAACATACGGGAAATGTGAAGGGGTCACGGCAGGAGGCTGATTTCATTGGCCAGGCATTTTAGTCTATTTGTTTTATTTCAAATGGAAAAGAGCAAAACTGGAATAAAATTTATTCTTGAATGCATATGTATGATCATTCAAAATGTGTATTATAATTTGTTATTAAATCCCTAAAAAAAGAAGTCAACGAGAGAGGAGAGAGAGAGAGAAACCATGTGTGTACGTAAGTAAGCGTGCATGTTAATGCAGAGGTCTCCTCAAAATAGTGACATTTTATTTTGAAAAGATAATTTTTATAATTAATTAAAACTTTCAATATATGTATTGTTAAAGAAATTTTAAGCCATATTTGTGGGGATATTTGAACTCATACTACAACTAAGCATAAGTGACATAGGGTATTATGGGTTGAATGGTTGAATTGTGTCCCCACCAAAAGATATGTTGCAGTCCTAATGCCTGGTATATGTGAATATGACCTTATTTGGAAATAAGGTCTTCACAGATGTAATGAAGTTAAGATGAGGTCATTAAGGTGGGCCCTGATCCAAACATGACTTGGGTCCTTATAAGAAGAGGAAAACTTGGACACAGACATCCAGGGAAAACTCCATGTGAGAACAGAGGCAGAGATTGGAGTGATGCAGCTGCAAGATAAGGATCACCAGGGAGTGTCATCAAACCAGAAGCTGAAAGAGGCAAGGAAGGATCCTACCCAGAGTCTCAGAGGGTGCTCGGCCCTGCTGACACCTTGGTTTTGGACTTCTGGTGTCTAGAAGTGTGAGAGAATAAAGTTATGTTGTTTTGAGCCACCTGGTTTGTGGTATTTTGTTATGACAACCTCAGGAAACTAATTCACTGGGGTTTAGGCAGAAAAGAGAGGGTGCAGTTTGAAGAAAAGGATGATCCTGTACTGTTGGAAAGGGGAAGAGAAATAGTAGTGACATGGGAAAGAGGTGACGTGTTCTGGAAAAAGAGGAAGTCTTGATGTACCTACTTTCTTGTTCTGATTTTCTTAGAATTCAAAATACGCAGAAAAACGTTCATGTAAATTGGGTGTCACAGACATCATCAAGGAAAACCACCCATAAATCTTGCTGTACAGATGCATAAGCCTTAATCAAAATGGATGGCATAATTCACAAAATGGAACCAACCACGTACCATAATTACTAAAAAGAGTACCACATAATGCACACGCATGCTTGTGTGTGTGTGTGTGTATGTGTGTGTTTGTGTGTGTGTGTGTGTGTAATTCAGTGTACTTGCCAGCACTGAGCCTCGTTTAGAAAGAACATGTTTTAGGGACTTTCTTATTGGATTTTTTCCCACTCTGAGTCTCAAACACTGATGATACCACCCTTGATTCAGGTGTTGATCAAACAGCCCTCAGACTTCTTTAACTCTGAAATTGGTGACAATCACAGAAGAACTGGACAATTATTACTAGATACACCGCAAGAGGAAATGGGTATTATTTACCATATGGATTTACATAAAATGATCTATAGCGGGCATGAGTAGGATTCTGGGATGAGTCACCATTTTGTCCCCCGCAAGGGGTGGGAGAGACATCTTCCCAGGATGACCCACAGAACCATCTTGGCGGAGGGCTGGTCTGGGGGCTCTGCTGTTCACTGAATTTTGTCCTTAGGCCGGACAGTCAATCTGAGTTCCTCTCAACGATCCTTGAAACTTGCCTGGCCTTTGCTTCCACCCAAGCTCAAAGACTCTCCTGTCCTTCTAATCCCAGGAATGACCAGATCCCTCTAACTGGAGCAAACTTGGCCCATACACCCTGAGAGGCTGGAGTTCTGCTGTGCCAGCTGTGTCAATGCGAGGGTCATTTTTGTATTCACATTTTGGGGATACAGTCTCCTTAACTGGTGGTATAAACTATAACCAGGTGCTGACTTCATTCTCTTCTCCTGTGGTTTGGTGCCCACCCTTTGGAAGGAACCTGATGTCAAGCTCTAGTCATGACATTTAATAGCTGTTTGACACAGGATACATTCCTTAACCCCAGAATAAGTCTCTTCACCTGTCAAATGGACATGTTAATATCTGTGAACTCAGTAAGCATGGAATGAGGCCATTTTTAAGAGTTGGTTTCTTTTATTATAAGAATGAGAGACTTATTCGCCCTAGCATTTTTAGAGGGAGGGAGTCGTGGGGCTACACCCAGAGAACTGAGGGAATATCTCAAATCGGAAGTCAGATCCCAGGACCCTCTTAGGATGAGCACGATGAGGTTTGCTCAGGTCCCCTTTCAGATGACACAGGTTCGCGTTGTCACGATGGGATCATCACACTTGTCCTCCCCTGCCTGTGGTCCTCCTTTCCTCTCTCCCTGTCTCCACGCATGGCTCTGGCTGAGCACATCCATCCCCAAGGTGAACAGACCATTTTAATGGCGAAGGCTCTCAGCTGAGCTCCAGGCCAGTGTATCCAACTCCTCCACTTGGAGCACAGATGTCTCAAAATTAAGTGTCCAGAACGGCTTTATTGCTTCTTGCTTGCCCCCCACACCCATTTCTCCTTCGTCTTCCACATTTCAGAAAATGGTGCCATGGGCCACCCAGCCAATCCAGCCAGAGCCGTCATCCCACACTCAGACACCAGCAAGTTCTCGATGCCAAGTCAAGACTCCATCACAAATCTGCCACTTCCCCTCCCCCTCCCCAAGACTCTTGTCTCCCACCACTTGTCTCTTTATTCTTCACTCCTGCCCTCCCATCCATGCTGCACCCTACAGCCAGAAGGACGGTTTCTCAAACTGTGAATGAGATCATTTCATTTTCCCACTTACTGCCCTCCAATGGTTTCCTAGTGTACTTATGGCAAAACCTAAACTTCCTGCAGCTTCCAAGGCTCTGAGTGGCCCCCTCCCTGCCTGCTTCTCCACCTCACCTCAAGCCACTTTCTGCACATTCGTTTTGAGCTGTGTTTCATGCTTGGTGCATCCTACCTCAGGGCCTTTGCACTTGCAGTGCCCTCTGCCTGGGCGGCTCTCCCACCTGATATTCTGGTGGCAAGCTCCTTCAAATCCCATAGGTCTCAGCGGAACGGCACCTCCAGGCAGACCAGTCTAAAAGCAGGTCATTTATCTGCAGTGTTCCCCCATTTCAGCCCTACTATTGTTTCCTTCAGAAAGCACAGTGAGTGGTTATTTTCATGTTTTCTTTTGTATTACAGTATAACATACACTGAAGTGCACTGATTTTAAATGTACAGCTTGATGAATTTTTAAATATCTATATACCTGTGTCATCACCACCCATATCAAGAAATAGAACATGACTACAACCCCGGATTTGCCTGCATCTTTCTCAAGTCAATCTCCGCAGTATCTTCCTTCCCTGTTTCCAGAGATAAGCACCGTTCTGACTTCTCTCAACCACCGATTCTTTTTGCCTGTCCTTGAACTTCATAGAATCATAACCACACGCATTACTCTGTTGCGTGTGACTTCTTTCATTTATCAGAATGTTGTAAGATTTCACCCGCAGTTGTGTCTAAAATAACGTGTTCCCTTTTCCTCTGACTGTGTAATATTCCATTGTGTGATTATAACACAGCTCATGTATTCATTCTACTTTTGGTGGACATTTGGGCTGTTTCTGGTTTATGGCTCTTATAAATGAAACTGTATATGCCTTTTGGTGTCCGGCAGAATTCCTCTCTGTGGTTGAGTGAATACCTAAATATGGAATTGGTGGGTCACAAGGTGGGCATATGTTTTGCTTTCACAGATTATATCAGTAGTTTTACTTTGTTTTTGATTTTGATTTTTGTCTTCCTTAGTAGAATTAAGCTCTGTGAAGGCTGGGACCTGACCTGTCCATCTTTCCTATTTTTAAACTCTTAACATCCAGTGCAGTACCTAGCACATTTTTAAGCGCTCAGCTAATAGTTATTGAACTGACAAGTACTGGGTTCTGTTCTTTCAGTTTCTGATTTCTCCTTTTACTTATAAGTTTTGCTTCCATGTCCAGCTTACCATGTCTCTTCATGGTATCTTTTAAGCATCAGCCCTCATTAGTGCCATATTCCCTTTGTGATACCAAAAAGTCCAGGGACAATCTGAGGAAGCAGTCCACCCTTCCCAGTCAGCCCCAGCGTGGTGTGAGAAGACTCTCACTGGTCCCCTGGGCTTGTGACAACCCTGGGCCAATAGAGTGTGATTGACGGTTAGAGTCATGTGGTCAGCCCATGCCCACCTCTGTAGAGGACCTTGTAGGACTGAGCCTGTAGCAGGAATTGTGACATTTTTCCTGACCAGCACATGTATGTAGTTGGCCCAGTACCTGACATAAAGTTGATGCTCAGCAAACAAACGACTATTATCACAACTTTGACTATTGATACCATAGTTCATAATTGACTTTCCTCATGTTACGCCATCAAACATTCCTTAAAGAGGCAACCACAGTTTGGGAACATCGGTCTCAATTTCTATACACCCAACGTTGTGTGGAATGTGTGGATTATAAAATGTAAAATTCATAATAAAAGGACACGGCCACTTTATGCAGGAAACAATAATGCATCATTCAAAAGGTGTAGACGTTCTAATTTCCTTTAGGAAAGGGGTAGAGGCATTTATATTAAAAGTGATCATTTTGTATCTGAATGCTCATCTGTAATGGAAAGACTCTGGGGGTAGGCCCCATAATCCCTGCCTCATGGTATTCACACCCTCCTCTCGAGTGTGGACAGGACCTGCCACTTGCGGCTAACCAATAGACTATGCTAAAGATGACAGGGTATATGGTGTTGGGATTGTGTATGTGGTTACATGACTACACTACATAAATCTGTATCATCCGTCTTGCTAGAGTCTCTCCATCCCTTGCTGGCTTTGAAGAAGTAAACAACCACGTTAGGGAACCACACACAACAAGGAACTAGGGGCAGTCTCTAGGAGATGAAGACAGTCTCTAGCCCACAAGGGCCTCCAACTGACACCCTCAGTGAAATAAGCTCCTGAGTTATACAGCCACAAGGAACTGAACTCTGCCAATAACTATGTGAGTGTGGCATTCAATCCTTCCCCAGTCAAACTCCAGACGAGACCACAGCCCCAGTCAACACTTTCATGGCAGCCTTTGAGACCCTGAAGCATATGGCCTAGGAAAAATGTGCTCAGGCTCCTGACCCACAGAAACTGTCATGATAAATGTGTGTTGTTTTAAGCCATTAAGTTTGTTGTAATATTGTTCCACAGCAATAGATTGCTAATATAGCACCCATTTTGTCATTTGTTTAACCAGCATCTATTAAGAGCATACTGCCAAACGTGATCGTGGGCGTGGATAGAGGACATTATTTAGTTATCATTCAACCCAAATATGACCAGCTTGAAAGCCATCCCCCATTCTATATTCAGTTGTTTCAGAAACACCAAAACGATAACACAAAGACTATCTGAGACTGCACAGCTCTGGTATCATTTATCTTATTTAGTGTTTTTTCCATAAACAATTTCCCCTTAGGTAAGATTAAATGTTCATGGCAAAACAAGCTTATTTGGTAGAGTTGTTGCTCTTAACTGAATTATATTTTAATAAAATTAGTGATGTCTCAAACTTTCTGAAAGAAGTTTGAAAAATGTCACATCTCAGAAAGAAAGCCTGGCTAAACACACACAACTACAGTAAATTATTGTCCACCAAGTCTGGGGTTAATGTCATAGTCAATCTTCCACATAGCTGGGTTGGAAAGATAAGAAATATCACCATCTTTTCATGATATGCACTATTCTAGATATGAATAATAAATTAATATTTCTGGTTATATGCACTGTATACAGTGGTTAAATTATTCTGTATTTCTGTGGTTAAATAATTGGAGCTGTCTTGGTTTTTAGCAACTGTGAATTTTGTGGTTAAATTATGTTGTCTAGTTTTGTTTTAACAGCTATGTGTGTGTATATATGTGTATGTGTATTTGTAGGTGATTTTCACACAAGTTATAGGTCATCATAACTAAGCCACAGAAACCTATGAAGCTATACTATATATGGGAGTCATATGTCACTCCCACTTCTGGTTTAAATTTTGTCCTATAAATCATAACCATTAGTGGAAACTTGAAGTTGTTCCCAAAGCTTATAAACAGAGAGTAAATCTTTGTTATTAATTTTTAGAGATACAATTGTCTTAAGGGCAATTGTAGAATGGAAATCTTCTCCTTTATAGAAAATGTAAAATGTGAAATCTTCTGTTTAAAAATGTAATTCTGATGTTTTTGTTCATTAATAAGAACAAATTTCTCTAGGAAACTGACAAGTGAAATTCCATTATCTTGAACTTTATTATTTTTCCAAATCCCAAACTTTTTATCAGATTTTAAATTACTATTTATGTTGTCCTTATGTTCTTTTGTGGTACGTTTCTGAGTTTTTATTTACATAAAAGTATGGTTTCCCTTAAAAACAAATAAAACCATAAAAAAGCTTGCTTTGTATGAGAGAAAGCAGGTTTATAAAATTAGTATGTTGGTGGACAAGTAATGAGATCACAAGGACCTTACAACCAAAGGTTGCTATTTTGACATTGAGTCTACTCTAACCAAAGTATTGTTTAATTTTTAATCATAGATATTTGTCAGCCAAATAGATACTCTACTGTACTACAATTGTAATATAAGATACCATGTTAGTTCAAAATCTACCCATGCCTGTTTCTGTATTTTTATTTTTCTTCATAGTGTTTATTAGTGTGTTGTTCAAAAGACAACAAAAGTATTTTCCCAAGATTATTTAATGTTGATGAGGATTCGATCACATACTCTGCAGGTGAAAGCATAAACTGAAATCAATCTCTTCAATAAACAATTTAACAATAATTATTAAGAACTGAAAACAGTTGATCCTCAGACTCAGTGGTTTCTCATCCAGGAATTTATAATATGGGATTAATCAGAGATATGTATAAACACATATGTACAAAATTATCTGTCACAGAGTACTTTATTTTATTATAAAAATAAAAGTTGAATAATATTCCCTTGTGTATATGTACCACATCATTTCTATCCATTCATCTGTTGATTGGCATTTGGGTTGTTTCCATATCTTGGCTATTGTGAATAATAAAATGGTAGATCTATTTTTAATTTTTTGAGGAACCTTCATATTATTTTCCACAGTGGTTAGACAAATTTACATTCCCATCAACAGCGGGTTCCCTTTTCACCACATCCTCACCAGCACCTGTTGTCTCTTGTCTTCTTGATGATAGCCATTCTAACAGGTGTGAGGTGATATCTCGTTGTGGTTTTGATTTGCATTTCCCAGACGATTAGTGATGTTGAGCATCTTTTTTTGTTGCCCATTTTAATGTCCTTTTTGGAGAAATGTCTATTTAGTGCTTCCAGCATGAGAAAGGAAGATTTGTGACAACATGGATGAAACTTGAGCACATTATGCTGAGGGAGAGAAGTCAGAGAAAAAGACAAGCACTGTATGATATCACATATGTGTGGAATCTGAAAAAGTTAAACCTGTAAAAAACGGAGTAAAATGGTGGTTACCAGGGGATGGAGGGTGGAATAAGGATAACGGTATTTAAGGATACAAACTTGTAATGGGTAGCAAATAAGCCATAGAGATCTAACGCACAGTATAATAAATATAGACAATAATATTGTACTATAACTATGGAATGTGATAAATATCACTATATCTACAATCATATTACAGTATATAAATGTATCAAAGTAACACACTGTGCCCCTTAAACTTTTACAATGCTACAAGTCAAATTTATTCAATTTAAGTTGCCAATTAAAAAAAATAGAACTTGACAACATAAGGATATGTCTATTATAGAAAATAAATCAATTGTGGAATCTCCATATGATAGAATATTATGCAATTATTAAAGCAAGATTTTTAAAAAGTATATAATGGCATAAAATATTTTAATGTTAAAAGATAGAGCAGAATCCAAAACTATACTATTAAAATAGGTACCTATGGAAGAAATGTGGACAGGAAATACAGTAGCATGTTAATATTGTTTCTGATTAGAAAGATCATGGGTAATTAAAAATGATGGATATCTAATTTTATCTCCTATCAAGTTTGTGCCACAGCTCTTCAGTAAACCTTAATATCACCTTAGCCCAGGTATAGGTTTACTGTGAAGAATTAGGATATGGACAGTGTCTATACCCAGGATAAATTAATGAGGGCAGAACGGCCTTCTCTGAGCTACACTGTTCTCAGAGACCATTGTGTTGGTGGTAGAATAATCTCAAAAGCAGACTGTAGTTTTGGAGTTGAAGAAGCAGCTTATAATAAGAGGTCACATGTGACAACCAAGAAAATATAGGCCCCTTGCGGGGTTTAGAAATACTGGGGAAAGATATAGAACTCCTTTCCATCTAGTGGTATGGGAATGCTAATGAACCTTATTTGTATAATAAAGGAAAGAGTTACCTCTGCAGTTTGGAAAGCTTGGAGAGAGTTGGATCACTTAGTGGTAGACACATGCCCAAGAGTGGACAGTGAGAGCTGTTCATTTGTATTTCTAGTTCTTTTCCTTCAGGACACACAGCAGGATTGCAACCTTTGACGCTGGGCATGATCATGAGACTAGCTTTGGCTAATGGTATATGAGAAATAACTTGTTCTGGTCACAAGCATATTTTCTTCCTGCTATCAAGATGAAAAATCTCATTCCAGACAGTAGAGACTTGCTCAGCCTGGAGCCTTGAGTAGGGACACCAAGGAGAAGAGCTTCTTACTCACCCAAAGTGAATATAGATCCTGAGTATGAATGAACCATTGTTGTTTAAGCCACTGGGATTTGTTTTTTGTTGTTGTTGTTACTGCAGCATAACCTGGCACATCCTGACTGATCCGTTAACTTTTTGAGGTCAATGCATTAAAGAGAAATTGTATAGAAACTGAAATGTGGTAAATCAAATATTTTACTTACACTCTTTTAGAAGTTTTTTAGAATTTGTTTAAAATTGATTTAAAAGCTAAGAAATGTTTTATATTTTGAATCATTATGGTCTAATAAAAATGGGATTAATAAAATTTTATAGTGTCTCAGCAAATGCAAATTAACTTTTACAAATTTTTCAAAGTTCTTAACAGAAAGTTTTAAAATAATGTACCTATCAAATGATGGTACCATTTTTATTGAAAGGAGAATTTGTTTTTCTTTTCATTAATATGTTAAAAGAATCTGTTAGTCAGATGTCCTTGGGGAAATTACTGATTGTGGGGCTGAACAAGCAAAGTATAAGGTGTGCCTAGAGTACCTTGGAGTACCAAAAAGTAAGGAGGTATTTACATACATAAATATACACATGTATGAAAGATAGGGGCATATCAAAGGGACAAGGAGCAAACCTGAAAGAGCTACCAAAGGCTCCATCTAATATGATTTGAGCCACAAAATAAATAACATATTTTTGGACTATAACCCAAAGTTATCCATGAGCCCATATTGATGTAAATAAATGACTCAAGAAAGAAAGAAGAAAGAAAGACCAAATCTCTCTTTCAGAAAAATTTCAAGTAATATACACACATGCCACCCCTTCCAGGAGATAGGGTTCCATTGACTTCCCCTCCCTCGAACCTATAGGGTGGGTTAGGCTTAGGAACTCACTTCCAAAGAATAGAGGCTAGAAAAGGGAAATATTACCTTTACAGTGGAGAACCCTAAGAAACACTACTTCAGCCAAGTGATGAAGGTTAAAGTCACCCATGATGTCATGTGGATATCACGTACCTCCTAATTGAATGGGATGAGAAGGGCATATCCCCTCTGTCCCATTCCCTCCAAAATTCTAGAACCCCATGAAGAAGACAACAGACAAACCCAGGCTGGGGATCATTCTACAAGATACTTGGCTAAGACTCCTTAAGATTCTCAAGTAGTGAAAAATAAGAAAATACTGAGAAACTGTTACAGACCAGAGGAGACTGGGGAGACATGACAACTGAATGCAGTGGGTCTCCTGGATTGAATCTTGGAACAGAAAGAAGACATTATTGAAAGAACTGGTGAGATCCAAATAAGATCTGGAGTTTAGTTGACAGTAATAAAGCAATGTTGGTTTCTTTGTTGTGACAAAAATACCACAGTAGGGCTTCCTTGGTGGCGCAGTGGTTGAGAGTCCACCTGCCGATGCAGGGGACGCGGGTTCGTGCCCAGGTCCAGGAAGATCCCACATGCCGTGGAGCGGCTGGGCCCGTGAGCCATGGCCGCTGAGCCTGCGCGTCCGGAGCCTGTGCTCCGCAACGGGAGAGGCCACAACAGAGAGAGGCCCGCATACCGCTAAAAAAAAAAAAACAAAAAAAACACAGTAACATAAAATGTTAATGACTGGGAAAACTGGGTGAAGAGCATACAGGAACTCTCTGAGTTATTGTTCCAACTTTTAAAAATCTAAAATTATTCCAGATATAAAGTTTATATGAGAAGGAATCTGTTAAATGGATTCATTCAATTTCCATGTGTATGTACCATCATATTCACCAGGTATTGCTCGTTTCATTTCTTAGTGTAACCAACTGGTCACCAAAATGGCAGCATTTGAGCTTTGCTCCCTGCCTCTTGTTCAGTGAAAGTAGTTGAAGGTGAAGAAACCCAAGTGGTGTACTTAATACAGGATGATTGAGCATAAAAGCTTGAATGCAAATTACAGAATCAATTGGAAAGCTATATTATAATGACTTTAAAGAGACCCGTAATCAGTACACTGGAGTCTGTTGAACTTAACTGTATGTGAATACAAAACAACGGAGTCAAAAGTAGTATGATTTCTGTGGCCTGTACAGGATACTCTCTAGTTTCTGCATTTAACTGTACAAGTATACCTGACTGATAAGTAGATTGTATTCAGTGGGAAAATGAATTTAGAATATTGTGTAAAACAGGGAATGGAAGATACAACAAAGCCCTCAAAAGCAACTTGGAAATGAAGAAAACCTTCAGCCTGGCAAATTTCAATTGCAAATTAAAATTTCCTCTCTTCCATCTGATTTTGCAAAGCATCAAAATTAACACCTATTTTTTTAAGATACCTACATAATTCCTTAATGCTTTCTGTCATATTTACATATTATTCTATTTCTCTATACCCAATACAGTCCTTGGTACCGGAAAGTTTAAAAGCACAGTAAGTAATTGCTTTAAAATTTAAAAATAATTTAAATGTTAATTGTTTTATGACTATAAGCTCTAGTGCCCAAATGAATAAATGAAATTATTTTCCTGTCCTCCACATATGGAAGCTTTCTGTATTCCACACTCAAAATTTCAAATGTAACTTTACAATAAAATTAATGAATTTGACTTGTAATTCAGGCAGGGAAAAACAAATACAAGTTGTATATCTTTATCATTAATGACATTTACCTCTCATTTCAAACCCATCCCATTGTTCAACGTTCCTTTCTAATGGTACCTCCTTCATCATGACTTGTCTGATTTTTTCCCCATCCCCATACAAGAAAAAAGAAATCTCCTTTCTAGCTTATTCAAACTTAACTTTTATTTATTTTGTGGCATGCACTACTTACAATGATCATATTGTTGTATGTACCTGATTCCATTTCCAGACTAGACATTTCTTGATGTTCAAGTCCATTTTCTATTGGCCTGACCAGCTTAGTTCAGGCTGTGAGAACATCAAAGTTTCTTTGATATGATAGAGAACTATTTATTTTTCTAGAATAATCTACCAATTTGAAATCATAATTAATTCATGCTAATTATCAAGATTGGGGGGAAATATTTGATATTGTCATACTAAGCTTCATAATTGTACAATTCGTATTCTAAATATGAATATAATTAAAATTCCTACTTCCTAAAACTACCATGAATAGCAGTGAAGACCCTGGAAGCAGAAGACCAAGGAACAGATCGATTGCTAAACAGTTCTTTCCTGGATATGATTGGGAATTTAGAGATGTGAGGAGAACGGTGAAGACAGGGGAGCAGAAAGGGAAAGAAGGGGAACATGGTGAAGAATAGCCCCAAATACCTGAAGGACTTTTATGAACAAGGATCTCATATTTAAAGTATTTAGACTGTGATATGCAATACCCTTCAACCTTTTGTAAAGTAATGTCTGTTGTGTACAAGGATGTTATATACAGCTTCTGCTTGTATAGGTGTTTGAGAAGTGTGTTCGTGTGAGAAAGAAAGCACCTGGATATGTGTCTGAAAGAGGAGTGTGAGTATATGTGTCTGTATGTATGTGTGTGTGAGTGTATGTGCCCAAGAGAGAAAGACGGAGATGGGGAGAGATGAGCATGTGTTTCTATTCGTGTGTGTGCGTATGTGTGTGTGAGTGTGTGTATGAGAGAGGGAACATTTGTTAGAAAGGGAAACGTGGTGAGTGTGTGTGTCCATCTGCGTGTGTGTGTGTGTGTGTGAATGTATGTGAGAAAGAGAGAATATGCGTCTGAGAGAGAGACGTGTGTATGTGCATGACAGAGCACACACTAGGGGATCATAAGGGCTAAGTCTTCTGTCTGGGTCCCAGGAGCCCAGAGGAACGACATGTGTGGAGGGACAGGGGGACAGAACCCAGAACTATTTCAGCAGAAACAGGAGATGAGAAGCAGCCAGAGCAGAGCTTGTGCCTTGACCACCTGTTCATGCACCCACATCGCAAACTCATCCTCTCCCCTCTCAGGCCCTAAGAGTTTGAAAAACTTGGGAATGAGTCCATTCTCCTTTCCACAAGTCACAGAAAGGGCATTTGAGCTATAGACTCCAGATCTTCAGTCACTTGGGGACTCCGGCTGTCATCAGAGTTGATCACAAAGATGAATCTAGACACTTAGCTTTCAACCCAACAAAATGCTCATCTGTGCCTGGAGAGGATCCTATAGGACAAGCAAAGGTGGTGTTTGAATGTGGGGACAGGATTCACATACGCATACAATTTGGGGGTTGTCAGCTGTGCAGGCCAAGCGATTCTGCACACGAGACCCCAGGGACTAACTAATAGAAATGGGTCAGCTAGCGACCATGTCTCCCATCCTGCTGGCTAATACCATTATCTTGCAAAGTTCTTCAGTTGCTTGCAACACCTGGTAAAATGGTGGGCCACTACTCAGGTTGTTCAAGCTCCGCCAGACAAGGAAAGCAATCAAGTACCTGCAGTGTAGGCTCCATGAGAGAACCTGGACCCTAACGGACGTGCATTCCATTCTGAAGTGTTTCTGTTACCATTGGCAGCACCGATTCTCCTTAAACAGCCAGTGGTGGTGAGAGGTTCCCATTAAAATAGAGTGGTTGAGAGGTTGAGCTTTGGTGTAAGAGAGACCCATCTGCCACCACTTTTTAGCTTTGAAACCTTGTGATGTTAATCTTGCAAAGCTTCCAGATCTTCTTCTATAACATGGAATTAACAGCACTACCTCCTTAAGGTTGTTATAGGGAACTCATGAGATAATATACTTACTGTGCTTCAGACAATGTTTTAAGACAACTGTAACAATATCTGTTATAATTCTTAGCATCAGCTACAAGTAAAAGCATTCTGGGAGATATTGTAATCAATTCACAGCAGACACCTGTCCCCCAGGCAAGAAAGAAACACCACTGTGTAGCCAGAACTTATTGCCATTCACTTGTGATTTGTTTGTTTCTCCTTGGTAAGTCTTGACTGAGTTAATGGAGAGGACCAGCGGGAGTGTTCAGATATGTCACTCAAAGGCCAAAACCACATCAGTGTCTTCCCTCCCTTGTTCTTAGATTCACCCTTACCTCATCCAAACCAATCAGTGATAAAAACAGTTTGGGTTTGGTTGATGAAACGGTGACTTTGGGGTCGCGATTCACTTTACTACAGCTGATTTGCCCTTGCTTTTTAGCACTGATAAGGAGATATAATCAGATATGAGGTTGGGAGAGAGGGAAAGACAATGGAACCCAAGTTTAAAACAAAAACTAGATGCCCTGTGCTGATACTGGGGCTCAGGGCCAGTGTCTGGCAGCTTGACAGTAAGGGCTTAAAAAAAAAAAAAAAGGAAAGAAAAACAAAGCCTGAACCATTTACCACACCGTAATTGGACACAAGGAAACTTACCACTGGCACCTGGCCTTTGAGGTAATTATCCTTCTCCCAAGAACATAATAGCCCCATTGTTCGAATAGTGAGTAGAGCAGGCGTGCAATCAGAAAGGGAGAGAGTCAGGCCCAGAGCATGAAAAGAAGGTAAGTGTGGCCTTTGATGTGCTTCCAGGCCTGGGTTGGGGACCTGGGCTGTGAGAAATAAGCATGTCAGCGATCTTTGTCTTCTCACCTGTGAAGGCACTTCTAATGTTGCAAATCCTCGCCTTTATCTGCACAGAGCCCATTAAATCAACTGGGCACAACTGTCATTGGCTGGGGCTCGAAACCAAAGCACACACTTGGGTTTGACTTTGTTGACACGCCTCGCTAGCAAGAGGAAGATCGGATAACTTCGGGCCGAGAGAATGCAGGTAGATTCAGCAGTGGTGTGATGTTTCTTAGCCTGGCTCATTAGATGTTTCCCAGACAAGTTCTCCTGGCACAAGTGAAACAATCCTGAAGTTCGAGAACACTTTTGGATGTAGAGGATGCCAAGGACCCCGTGCTCAAGGGCCTGAGTTCCAACAAGCAGTGACATTCATTCACTCATTCATCTTACAAACATTACAGTGAGCCCCCAGGCACGGGACCTGAACGTTTTATTAACCAATATCAACTATTATCAGATGTCAGTTGCTGTGGTCCCTCTTCTCCAGGGGTCTATAATTTTAGGTCTCTGATTCATCAATACAAATATGTCAACCATTTCTAGAACATGCTTTACTTTAAAATTTCTAGCTATACAGCTCATTATGATCCTGTACTTGTTAGTTTAAGCTCACAAACCTTTAATAAGAAAATTTCCATAAAAAATTATAGGAACAATCGAATTATAAGGAATGAGCCATTAACGTTTAGACACTGGCCACCTCCTTGATATCCTCTTCACCCACATTACTGCCCTATGCTACCCAGAAATTTATTAAATGGAATCTTCCTCAACCCGCAAGACCCAGCTGGTCCCTTGAGCCTTGTAAAATCTGCTGCCTTCCTGTTTCTTCAGATTCTGTAACCATGGAGATTGACTTTTGCCTTGCTGCCACTGGCCAAAACTTTTTATAACAATACTATGGCTAATATATTTAATTGATAAAATACGGTATGCCCTTCCCCATGCTTCTAAATTCTATAATTTCTTAATTTTATAAAGTAAACATGTATTATTTTAATAACTGAAGAAATAAATGATATGTTATTTTTCATACTCATTTGTAGTGTCAAGTTGAATAGGAACTGATAGAAGGAAAATACAATGAAAAAAATCCTACAGTTCTGTTTCTAATGTATATTTGTAGGAATGTGGTATCAAGCCACAAAACTCTGTATCCCCTCTCTGTTTCTGTGAGCCTCAGTTTCCTTATTTGAAAATGGCAACAGTAAGGTCCTACCTCTCAATCCCCTTGTGGAGATTAAATATCATAAAGGCATCTATTGCAGGGGTCTGTCACGATATCAGTTTCCAGCCTCCTGCTTCTTCTCCCTTTACTTTAGACTTTAAATAAATGGCCATGAATGCAAGAGAAAACACAGTACCAATCTTGAAGGTAATGTTATCTGAATCCAACTTGAAAAATTGGATCACGTGGAAGACAGCTTCTGAGTCAGCTTCCAGTGATCTCTGCCTTCTGGTATTCACATCCTTCTGTAATTCTCTCCCCCTGAATGTGGGCTGGACCTAGGGACTCGTTTCGAATGAATGGAACACAGCCTTAGTGATGGATGTTCCCTCCAAGATTGTTATAAAAATGCTGTGGCTTCCATCTTGTGCTCCCTCTTTTGCTCCTTCTGATGGAAGCCAGCTGCCCCCTTATGATCTGCTAGATGGAGAAGTAACTGAGGGTGGCCTGTACCAATACGTGAGTGAGCTTGTAAGTACATCTTTCCCTCACTGAGCCTTCAGATCACTGCATCCCCAGAGGGTACCTTGATTACAGCCTTATGGGAGACTCTGAGCCAAAGGCACCCACCAAAGCTGCTCCCAGATTCCTGGCTTACAGAAACTCTGAGACAATAAACATTGTTGTTTTAAGGTACTCCATTTTGGTGTAATTTTTATGTAGCAATAAATAACTAATGCAAACTGATAGATTTTCTATTTTAAAAAATTGTGTTTTTTTAATGAAAGTATAGTTAATTTACAATGTTGTGTTAGTTTCACGTGTATAGCAAAGTGATTCAGTTAATTTTTCAGATTCTTTTTCATTGTAGGTTATTACAAGAGACCGAATATAGTTCCCTTCCTCTAAGTAGGTCCTTGTTTACCTATTTTATATATAGTAGTGTGTATCTGTTAATCCCACACTCAACATATATTTATTAATGACATAGTTTACATTTTTTTTTATTTCACACTAGGTCTTTGAAATCTGATGTATATTTCACACTATTTCACACTAACAGCCCAACTCAGTTCTGACAAATTATATTCAAGTGGTCCGCAGACTCATGTGGGTAGTGGTTGGTTAGCTACTGAGCAGTGCTATAGACCAATATATTTTCCTGCACTCCTTCTCTGCTATTTTTAATTGAACCCTTCCAGGTGGCCACGACTAACATTTACACTCCTTTTTGTTAAAAACACACACACACACACACACACACACACACACACACTTTCCAAAAAAGTTTGTTATCCTCTTCCTAATTTCCTGTTACTCCTGTTACTCCTATATTCTATAGAGGCCTAGCTAGGCACTACATGCTGATAGGGGAGATGATGCTTTTTGCCCTCAAAATACCCCACACTTGTCCTCCAATCACCTCCTAATAAAACCCATGTCCCTGTGAAAGCTGTCTCAGAAACTCCCCCTTCCCTCAAGGTGATGTTTTGTGTGTGGTGACCAAGCAGGGAGGCCACATCCTCGGGCTGTGATGGCTTCTAGGAGATGCCATGCAAGTTAAAAAGGGCTGTGGTGCTGAATGACCAAAACTTTAAGCCCAGCGTCAAGAGAGGCATGGAAAATGACAGCAAACTAGGACAGCTGGCGAATTGCTTTGCCAACCAAAACGTGTGCCAAAGCCCACTGATATTTTTAAACTCAAATCTCTCCCATGCCTGCAACTGGAAGGACAAAGAGGAACAATGTGCTTGTGAAAGAGCTATTGTCTGGATTATCAAATATTTTATTCTTATTCAAACAATAATTCTAATTGTAAGCGGTTATGAAAAAGGTGGTCAAACTATAACAAATTCCAATCACTGGTTTGGGTTTTTATTGAATTAAAAGTAATAAAAATACACATCTAGCCCCTTTCATTGTCACATTTAAATCACACAGTAACAATATCCATGTGTTGATGTCACAAGAGGCAGAACTGCCATTTATTTATTCATCACATAATCCAGGTAAGTAAAAAGAAATTTTTTAGTTCAAGTCTTTTGGTTAACTATTTTAAAGTACCCACACAGTGATATATAGAACCCCAAATCATGCTGATTTGGTTGTTGCCGTCATTTTGGACTCTAAGAATGAGTGTTTTCTTGCTATGCTCTCTGGGTAACACCCACCCAGGGAGGTTCTGAGAGCACACCCTCCCCCAATTTTCTCATAACTTGTGGTGTTTTTTTTCTTTTTTTAATCTCCATGTCTGAGCAGAGAACAGAATTGGGATGTAAGACAAAAATTATCTGCAGGAAAATATTTCCCATAACTATTCCTACAATGCCATTACATTTCATTGACCAGCAGAAAGAAAATAAGAATTGCTTTTTTGTCTTCACCAAAGAGAGAAAAACAAGGCGTAAATAGTGTCTCTACTTCCTGGCCTACCTTGGAAAACAGAACTAGACTGAAAAAGTCAAGACTCCTCTACAGAATGGAGCCCGAGTCCAATGAAAGAAAGAATGAAAGCACCAACCACTGGGTGCATAAAGAGAGGTAAAGAAAGCAGCCCTGGGGATGAGTTAAATGGAACAAATTATCAGCAAATATTAACCCGTCAGCCAAGGTGTGCCTCCTTTATGCTCAGCCTCCTGATACTGTTTGGGTATTGAAATAGTCCCCAGAAGGGGACAGGGGACAAGTTGACTTGTCCATGGACTGTCTGCTTGCAGAACCCTGGACCTTGAGAACTTGGCTGTGGCTAATGGATGTTCACGACTGGTGTCTCAGCAGGGTGTGGAGAGAGATGGGATCCCCACCTTCCACTATGTTGCCCATGGATCAGGTATGTTCTCAATAAAAGCTTGTGGAATGAGTGAATAAATGTGATAAGTGCAGAAGATTTTTCAGTCTAACTGCAGAAGGGATTTCTTCTCAGGAAGCATAAAAAAAATCTATAGGAAATAAATTAAATTATAAAAATCTGTAGGAAGGTAAACACAGTAGCCTCCAGTTTTTAAAGCCTTGTTTGATCTCTGCATAACTCCTTGTGAGCCAATTCCCAGAATAACCTCAGGCGCTTGGTCAAGTGATGCGACAAGTCTTGCCATTTCTCTTCCATGATGTCTTTCCTCACCCCAAACTCAACTTCCTTCTGGGCTGCCTGTTTTCTTAACCTCCCCACCCCATGTTGCTTAGTTATCCTACACAAGTCAAAAATGTGAACAGCCTCCAAAATCATGTGTGCATGTGTATATGTGTTTATGTATGTGTGTGTGTGTAAGGTTCTACATGTCTGTGTGGCTATTCACAGGAACTTTGTTATGGGGAAAGCACTAGAAGAAAATTCTGGAAACTTACTAGGAACCCCAGTTTTAACATATTTCCAGTTTTTGACATAATAAAATACATGCAATATATGAATAAAATTTAACATTCAAATCATTTAAAAATCTTTCTACGTATTATTAAGAAGGGTAATTTCATCAGATATATTTCTTAAATCAATATGCAGTAAGTCTGAAGTGAGGTCAACCCATTTAACAACTGACACATAGAAATACAAAGGATGAGGTGGGAAGGGCAAGGGACTTATTATTTGTTATATTTCTATTAATATTCTTCAGCTATGTGTAGCTATCCCAGGTCATACGTCTCAACTTTTCCAGGAGTGAGACTGGGGGTGGAGATGTGGAAAGAAAATACAGACTTGGTTCTCAAGTCTCTGAGGTAATTACTTCCTGTTCCTTTATGACAAATTCATCATTCTTTTCTAAATCTACAAAGAAAAGCAAGGATATGCAATGTGGTGGAAATAAGGTGAATAGTACAGTTTCTTACAGGAAAAACATTTGTGTGTCATTTTATCAGAAAACATAGGTATTGAGTCAAGGAATTTTTTAAAAGTATATATTTGGCATCCTCATTGCTAAATATTAAATATTATATTACAGTCTAATAACCTATAATAAAAACTTAAAATAAGCATTGGATGATGAATTCATTATATTTAAATAATAATGTACCATATCAAAGAGACGATCTTGGGGGAATGAGTCTCAAAACATCTGTATATACGCTCACATACTTGGGTACATGTGTATACGATATCAATAATATATTCTATACATAGGTATTTTCTAATATTAAAAGAGCACTGGATGTATCTATGTCTACAGTTACATCTACATCTTTATCTACATCCACATCCCCCTGTTCTCTCATCTGGGGTCCTATGGCATCCTCTGTATACCATTATGTTCACTTTCACAAAAAAGTTTTGTTGTACCACAACTCCCTTTTTAAAATATTTGTCTTGTTCCAGTGCTGGCCCGGTTGAACAGTGAACTCCGACAGCAGCTCACGGAGGCTCATCAAGAACAGATTGCATTGGAAAATCAATTGGAACAACTTCGTCCAGTCACTGTGTTGTGACCCCCAAGTAACAAGTAACAGTGGGTGACCTTTTCTGCCAAGGTCTTTCCTCTGAATGTTTCAACCCTTCTTCTTGTCATAGATGTCTGAGACTGTGTCAAAAGCTGTGAGCAGCGGAGTATAATCCATATCACCTTTTCTCTTGTGCTTCACATGTACGTCTTACTGTGGTGGACAAAATACAACTGATTATCACCCTTGAAATTATAATCATCAGTGGAATTTATCTCTCATTCTTAAGTACTTCACCACGGTGTTAGGTGTTGCTCCTTACCCAAAACCAATCTTCCAGCAAATAAAAAACAATTTAGAGCGTTATTATTTTCAAAGTCATAGAAGGCAGGAACTGCGATATCTTTTTTTCACTGTTGAGTCCCCAGTACCTGGAATCTAAGTGTGGATCAAGTGTTTATAAAACAAACAAGGGGGTGATTCTAGATTTATCAATGATCAAAAAATTTATTTCATATAGGATCCAGGATTTTGATGGATGGCCTCAGAGTATAAAAGTTTTAAACTGTTTGTATTAAGAATAATATACTATAGCTCTTCCTGATTTTTTCTTAATTCCCAAGGAAAACATTTTCCTTTCCACTAGCAAGTCCTTATTTCATTAGTAATCGACTGTAATAGCCTTTCTCCAGTTATCTATTGCTATACGGCAAAGTATCCCATAGTTTGGTAGCTTAAACCAATGATTTTATTTTCTCTGTTGTTCGGGGGAGTCAAGAATTTGGGGAGGTCTTGACTGGATAACCCACCTCTGCTCTATGTGGCTTCAGCTGTGGGGTGACTGGGGCTAGAGAAACCACTTCCAGGATGTCCTCTGCACTCACACATCTGGCTCCTTGGTGCATCTCTCTCTCTCTCTCTCCCTCTGTAACATCTCATTTTCCAGAGCCTCTCTTAGGTTGTGACTTTGGTTCCTGCCAGTATACATGACAGCCTCAGTCTTTATATACTGGTACTTCTATATGATGCTTCAGGGTTCTAAGAGCAAGTTTTCTGAGAGACAAGGAAGAAGCTATAAGACCTTTGTATCCTAACCTCTCATGAGAAGTACATCATGTCACTTACCCCATACTCTCTTGGCCAAACAAATCACAGAGCCCACCCAGATTTGAGCGTTGGGAGCATAACACTCTCCACAGGAGATGGATTAGAGAATTTCTGGCTACCTTTAATCTGCCACAGGACTCACAAAGAAGACATGGGAATAAGCACTCTCTTTAAAAACAAGAGAGTATGTTTCACGAATCAGGGTCGGGCACATAGCAAATGCTCCACATATTTTTGTGGATCAATTGAATAGATGAATTAATGAAAGAAGTACTAATAAGGTTTTCAGTGCTGCACTATGCCTGTTATTAATAGTCTTTATTTTAAATAGGTAAATAGATTTAATCATGCCAATATAAATATTATATCCTGTATACTTAATGCAATTCCCCTCTGGGTGGAAAAATGCAACAATGTGAATATATTCAAATGTGGTCAAAACTTTCCATAATAAATACATGGAGTTTGTGTTCAAAATGTGAATAGTGGTTACATTTTGTGGAATCTCTTTTTGTTTAAGTATCCATCCGATAGTACAGTTATAAATTTGAAACAGGGGGATATCATTAATTTGAAGACCAAACCAACCAAAATCTGGTTGCAACCAAAATCAGAATAAAATTAAAGGATGGACGAATAGTTGTCTCAATCAAACTAATCTCCAAATATTCGATTAAATCCCCAACGCTTTTTACAAAACACCTCTTCCCCTAGATTCTTATTTTCATTTATCACAGAAAATGTCATGCATTTATGATTCATTTTCATTTTACTTAGCGAAATGCTGTTTCATAGCAATTTACTTGATATTCATAAAACTTATGAGTCAATTACATTTTTGTTAAAAACAGGAAGTTGACTTTTGCCAAGAATAAATGAACTTGAACACAAAGTTTTAAATGTGGCCTAAAGGATGGAATCCTCCATTCTCAGGCTCATTCTGATGTTGGCAAGACCCTTCTCCTGCCCAGACTATGAAACAATAAAGATGTCCTTTAGCAATGTAAGCTTTGGGTTCTAGAAAACCTGAGTCTGTTACTAAATTTCACTTAACAACAGGATCTTGTTTTTATCTTTAGCGAATATCCTGGGATGTGTTTAAGTACCAGAGACAAACTGCTACATTACAGATTTTAAACTTGGAATGATGAGCTGATAAATATTTCAAAATATAACAGGAACAGATTCTATGAAATGAATGCAAATTAGATATTACATTGGCTGACTTCCAACAGAGACACAAGAAGTTGAGAAAGCTAAGTGAAGTCAAGTAATAAAAGATGTAATAAAGCTTTTGAGATACAAGGTTGAACATTTTGAGGCTTATCAGTTTAAAACGTAAGACAAAAACCTAATTTTAACATGTTAATTATAGTGCTCTTTTGTTACCCAATGTTTTTGAAATGAATAACAGCAAATAGCAACTTATAGGTGTTTGTGTGACGAGATCTAGAACCTGAAGTTCTAGCAGATCGAAGGATCCATGAGCGATTTGTGAGTATTAACCAAGCGCCTCCTGGATGCCAGAAGATATTTTTCCAAAGTAGATTCTTATACCTTCCCCTGAAACATTCAAATGGATTTCTTTAGTCCAATCCATTAAGGCAACCACATTTTCATTTTCTCATTTTACTTAATGCAAAGTCAATTTCAAGGAAATTCAACTGTATAACCAATTATTAGCTCTACTGCAGACTAGGTCTAAACTACAAATATATATATGTACATGCTTTAAATAATCTCATTCTAGAATCATTATTTACCTAAATTATAGTGTTTGAATAATGGACTGTTTAAATTTGGCTTTGAAAGATATTTTGGGCCAGAAAAGCGTATGTTTGAAAAATATGCACATGACTGTAAACTTAATTATGAATTCTTCCCATGGTTACTCTAGACATGGGTTAGAGAAAGAAATGCAAACCCACAGAGGAGCGGTCTACCTCTTGTGCGTGTGCTGTTTCTAATCCAGATAAGCTCCTCCAGGTAAATGTTGGCAATTGAAATCCAGTTCATTATTTAGTTGCTGGTACTTTTATCCAGTGTTAATGTATGTCCACTACGTGCCAAAAAAACAGTGTTACGTGCTTTTGGCAGAGACCATTGTTACTCATGGAATATCACAACTCTTCCCTGTTTCCCAGGAGTCACCCCCTTCACTTGAAGGTCAGGCAAAAGGGAAGTGAGGGCTTGTGCTCTGGAGCACTGAAAACTATGTGTTCTTCCTTCATCCCTAATTTCTCTGCCAGAGAGACTCAGAAGCTGTATTACTTTTCTATTGTTGCTGTAACAAATGATCACAAACTAGTGTCTGAAACAATTCAAACACTATCTTACAGTTCAAAACTTATCTTACAGGGCTTCCCTGGTGGCGCAGTGGTTGAGAGTCCGCCTGCCGATGCAGGGGACACGGGTTCGTGCCCCAGTCCGGGAAGATCCCACGTGCCGCGGAGTGGCTGGGCCCGTGAGCCATGGCCGCTGAGCCTGCGCGTCCGGAGCCTGTGCTCCACGATGGGAGAGGCCACAAGGGTGAGAGGCCCGCGTACTGCAAAAAAAAAAAAAAAAGAAAAGAAAACACCTTATCTTACAGTTCTGGAGGTCAGAAGTCCAACATGAGTCTCCCTGACCTAAAATCAAGGTGTTAGCAGGGCTGAGTTCCTTCTGGAGGTCCCAGGGAAGAATCTATTTCCTTGAGTTTTCCAGCTTCTAGAGGACACCTGCATTCCTTGGCTCATGGCCCCTTCCTCCATCTTGAAAGCCAGCCATGGTGGCTCAAGGGCTTTTCACAATGCATCTCTCTGACTCATGTCCTGTAGTCACATCTCTCTTTGACGGAGTTGGGAAACGTTCTCTATTTTTAAGGATTCTGTGATTAGATTGGGCCCATCCAGATAAACCAGGGTAATTCCCTTCTCAATGTCAGTAAATTTAATTACATCTACCAAGTCTATTTTGTCGTGTAAAGTAACATGCACAGGATCTGGGAATTAGGTCATGGACATTTTGAAGGGCCCTAATTCTGCCACCACAAAGCCATATGTGGAGCTGCTGGTACACAAGTTGAAGGACGCCTGGATCCCTGAGTTACAAGATGGAGAAAAGACATTAATTACCCATGTAGAACTTTGAATGACAATAAGTGAACTTTTTTTGGTAAAGCCAGTGGGATTTGGGTGTTTTTCTGTGTGGCTACTAGCATTAATCTTCCTAACTAACATGGTGATGGTTAGGAATTTGTGAATTTGTTCAGGTTTTTTTTTTTCTTTTTTTTTCTTCCAGCTATACAGACTGGGTTTTCCATTCCAACTAATATATTTCATATGCATCTTCAGTAAAATTATCCAAAGATAATTTGGATCTTCAACATTTAATAGAGAGCCTAAAACAATGAATGTTGAATGGAACTGAATAAAAAATAAACAAAAGCAATGAAAAACCATGCCAACTGAGATACTTTGATCTATTTCGAGCAATTCTTTATGGGAAGAGAATTATCTTGGTCAAAGACTATTGTTCTATCCTGAGTTAGGATAAGGCCAGGATTTCTCTGGGAATACTCCTTCCTGCCCAACTCACTTCCAAGCTGGTCCATGCATGGAGGGAGCTACAGGAGACCAAGGATCTGGTCCAAGTCTCTGGCCAAGGTTTTGGGACTTAAGATATATGGACCACTGAAAAGCATGCTGAGAGAAGTTCACTTATCAGGAAATAGCATAGATTTTTGGAAACAGGTAATTCTGGGAACCAATTTAAGCTCAACCAATTCTTAGGTGTGTGGTTTGGGCAAGTAACTCTATGAGCTTCTGTTTATTCAGCTATGAAAAAAGATACCTAACCTATCTTGGGATGTTGATGTGAAGATTCCATGGGACACAGCTGATCTAGTACAGGTTTAGGTGCCTAGTAGGGCTTTGTTCTTATCATTCTGAATTGATAAGAGGATCTTGAGTGATAAGGTTAATTTTATGTGTCAACTTGGCTGGGCCATGGGGTGCCCAGATATTTGGTCAAACATTATTCTAGGTGTTTCTGTGAAGGTGTTTTGGATGAGATTAACATTTAAATCAGTAGATTTTTAGTAAGCAGCTTGCCCTCCTTCATGTGAGTGGGCGAACCTCTCATCCAATCAGTTGAAGGACTGAAGAGAGAAAAAGGCCATTTCCCCTGCACAGGAGAGAATTCTCCAGCAGACTGCCTTCAGAGTTCATCTGCACCCTTGGTTCTTCTGGTGCTACAGAAAATTGCCTTTGGACTTGATCTGAAACTTTGGCTCTCCTGGGTCTCCAGTCTGTTGGTCTACCCTGATTTTGGACTCTCCAGCCTCCATAATAGTGTGAGCCAATTCCTTATAATAAATCCCTTTATATGTATACACACATTGTATTAGCCTGACTAATAGGCTGAGAGTAAATAAAAAATGAGCTTATTTTAACATTCTACCCAGGTAAATTGGTAAAGTTTATTCTAGATCTGAAAGATAATTTTATAATAATTTAATTATTGTGGGAGGTAATTGTATGCAGGAACACACCTTCAATCGATCTTCATTCAGTTACCCTAGTAAGACCTAGAAGAATCTCAAGATCCATGAAATAACCGTGTAGAAGCTTTATTTTTTGTTTTAGAGACTTGTATTAAAGATAAAATTTTCTTTTAATTGCAGTAATTTAATAAGGTGATACAAGTACTTAAATAGCACATAATAAATATAATAAAAATTATTTGTAGAGCTAAAGACCTATGAACTTTCAATGTATGGAACCAAGTATTTTAAAAATGAATAATTGGGGCTTCCCTGGTGACACAGTGGATGGGAGTCCGCCTGCTGATGCAGAGGGCACGGGTTCGTGCCCTGGTCCGGGAAGTTCCCACGTGCCGCGGAGCGGCTGGGCCCGTGAGCCATGGCCGCTGAGCCTGTGCATCCGGAGCCTGTGCTCCGCAGTGGGAGAGGCCACAGCAGTGATAGGCCTGTGTACCGCAAAAAAAAAAAAAAAAAAGTATAATTGGTGAACACCAAATTGGGTTTAATTTATCTTCTAATTTACAGTTTTCATATTCTCAGGTCATGCTAGGTAAAAGCTGGAAATATTTACTACCTCATTTGGAAAGAAACAAACCATCTAAAAAGAAGTCAGTAGAATACTTTTGCATGCAACATGAAGATTTGCAGAGGCTATAAATATTAATTTCAAGCCCAGATCACTCAAAATGCTCTCAAAGTGATATTGCAAATAATTTCAAGTTATGTCATAGTACAAATGGCCAATAACGAAGAATAACTCACCCTTCACCAAATGCAGTGGGCAGGCTGAGAGTAGCAACATCAGACAGAAGAAAGCGATTAAACTATGTCAACTTATATTTGTCCAAAGCATTCAAATGGTCTGCTCTGCTTGTTAATGACCATGAGAATATGCTCTTTAAAAATATATATATATATATATACTTTCAATTTTAAAATAGTTTTAGAACTTTAATAGAAAATTTGCAAGGATAGTACATAGAGTTTTTGTATACCCCTCACCCATTTGCTCCAGTGGTTAACATGTTACATAGCTGTGACACATGTGTTCCAAATAAGAACCCAACATTAACACATTACTATGAACTGAATTCTACATTTTATTTGGATTTCGCTAGTTTTCCCCTTAAGCCCTCTTTCTGTCCCAGTTTCCCACCCCACATTACATTTGTTCATCATCTCTCCTTCAGCTCCTCTACACTGTCACTTTCTCAGTCATTCCTTGTTGTTCATGACCTTGATGGTTTTGAGGAGTATGTGGTGTATATAGATCTCCTTTTACTTGGTCCATCTAATGTTTCTCTCATGATTAGACTGAGGTTATGGGTCTTGGGGAAGAATATCACAGATGAAGTGCCCTTCTCCTCATGCCATATGTGGGGTACCTGCTATCAATATGACCTATCACTGATGATGTCATCCTTGACCACCTGGCCAAGGTGAGGTTTGCCAGGTTTCTCCACTGAAAAGTCACTTCTCCCCACCTTTCCATAATCTCCTCTTTGAAAGCACTAAGCCCAGCTCACATGCAAAAGAGCAGGGGTAGGTACCAAACGTAAGGTAGATAGCTAGTGGGAAGCAGCCGCCTAGCACAGGGAGATCAGCTCGGTGCTTTGTGACCACCTAGAGGGGTGGGATAGGGAGGGTGGGAGGGAGGGAGATGCAAGAGGGAAGAGATATAGGAACATATGTATATATATAACTGATTCATTTTGTTGTAAAGCAGAAACTAACACACCATTGTAAAGCAATTATACTCCAATAAAGATGTTAAAAAAAAAAAAAGAGTGCACAAGGGTTCCCTTTTCTCCAAAAAAAAAAACCAAAACAAAACAAAAGAGCAGGGGTAGGAATAAGCTGCACCTCATGGAGGGGGTGGGTATCTATGTATATTATTTGTAATTCATTAAAGAAGAGTTATCTTCCTCTCCCAATTTATTTTTTTTAAATTTACTTATTCAATTATTTATATCAGTATAAATATTTATTTTAAACTCTGCATTGTAATCTAATAGTACGTCATTTATTTTTTTGCTCAAATCACTCCAGCTTTGGCTCTTGGTAGTTCATTCAGGTTGGTGCTATGTCTCTCTGACATGGGCTCATCCCTTTGTTTTTCTACAGCTTCCTTACTTTCTGTCCGTACAAGGTGCTCCAGGCTTTGTCTTTTCCCTTTCCCAGCCCTAGAATCTATCATTTCCTTTCATCTGTTTTTTTTTCTTTTTCTGCTCTGTCTTTCTGTGCTGTTGTTTTTTAACATTTTTATTGGAGTATAATTGCTTTACAATGGTGTGTTAGTTTCTGCTTTATAACAAAGTGAATCAGTTATACATATACATGTGTCCCCATATATCTTCCCTCTTGCATCTCCCTCCCTCCCACCCTCCCTATCCCACCCCTCTAGGTGGTCACAGAGCACTGAGCTGATCTCCCTGTGCTATGCGGCTGCTTCCCACTAGCTATCTATTTTACATTTGGTAGTGTATATATGTCCATGCCACTCTCTCACTCTGTCCCAGCTTACCCTTCCCCCTCCCCATATCCTCAAGTCCATTCTCTAGTAGGTCTGCATCTTTATTCCCGTCTTGCCCCTAGGTTCTTCTGACCACTTTTTGTTGTTGTTGTTAGAGTCCATATATATGTGTTAGCATATGGTATTTGTTTTTCTCTTTCTGACTTACTTCAATCTGTATGACAGTCTCTAGGTCCATCCACCTCACTACAAATAACTCAGTTTCATTCCTTTTGATGGCTGAGTAATATTCCATTGTATCTATGTGCCACATCTTCTTTGTCCATTCATCTGTTGGTGGACACTTAGGTTGGTTCCATGTCCTGGCTATTGTAAATAGAGCTGCAATGAACATTTTGGTACATGACTCTTTTTGAATTATAGTTTTCTCAGGGTATATGCCCAGTAGTGGGATTGCTGGGCGTATGGTAGTTCTATGTTTAGTTTTTTAAGGAAGCTGCATACTGTTCTCCATAGCGGCTGTATCAATTTACATTCCCAGCAAAAGTGCAAGAAGGTTCCCTTTTCTCCACACCCTCTCCAGCATTTATTGTTTGTAGATTTTTTGATGATGGCCATTCTGACTGGTGTTAGATGATATCTCATTGTAGTTTTTATTTGTATGCTTTCATCTGTTTTTAAGGATTTTTTTAGAAAATTATTGCCTTTGGGGCTTCCCTGGGTCCGCCTGTCGATGCAGGGGACGTGGATTCGTGCTCCAGTCCGGGAAGATCCCACATGCCGCGGAGCGGCTGGGTCCGTGAGCCATGGCCACTGAGCCTGCGCATCTGGAGCCTGTGCTCCACAACGGAAGAGGCCACAACAGTGAGAGGCCTGCGTACAGCCAAAAAAAAAAAAAAAAAAATTATTGCCTTTAACCTAAAAATGGATTAATTCATATGTCTCAAAATACTGCCTATATTCATAGTTTTTAATTTAGAGATCAATAAAGGGGCTATTTTGAGTGGCAATTTTTTTTTTTTGAAGGGGCATTAGCTCCAACTAGAGAGCATTAGAAGTGTTAGTATTTCGGACCCGGTCAAATGACTGATTTTTGTAACCCTGGATCCTTTAGTAACAAAATTCCAGCCAAAGCATCCACATTTATTTGTGGGTCAAGCTCAATATTCTACTGCCAGATTGAAGAAGAGGTCTCAACCTGGAGCACTACCACCAGAGAGAAATGTACCTTGGGACTTGAATAAAAAGGGTTTTATATGCCAAGTCAAAACATTTGGACTAAATGCTTTAAGGACATGGTGAATCAACAAATGTTTGCAAAATGTTGGAAATATGAGATGTATCTATTTGCTATCTATCTATATCTATATATAAATATATATTTTAAAGACAATCATTTGTGGGTTCACAATTCTGTATGTTGGCAATTTGGACAGGGCTCAGCTGATAGGTTCTTCTGCTGGTCTCCACATGGCTGGTCTCAGTCAACTGGCAGAGCTTGGTGGAGTCTGGTAGCCCAACAGTACCTCATTCACATGCCTGGTGGTTGGTCTTGGCTGTCAGCTAGTCTCCTCTCTCCTTGTGGTCCCTCATTCTCAAGGAGGCTAGCCTGGGCTTCTTGCCCCCAATATATATAATTTACCTGCAAGTTTGTGTACTGTTCAGTGATGGCGACTTTGGCCTCTGGACTCTGACCACCAGTCATGTAGAGGCTTGTCCTTTCATAATGATAAAAGTGGGATTCAAAATTACTTAAAACAGTGCCTGACAAATGGAAAGTCTCAAAAACTATCAGCTACTTCAATTATTATTATCATTGTTGTGGTTTTAAAAATGATTATTATCATTAAATCTAAGACATTTGTTGTTCTTCCTCCCATGTAGTTAGGTGTGACCATGTGACTGACTTCTGGCAGAAAGAATGTGGGCAGAAGTGATACAAGCTATTTGTAGGCCTGAACCTTAAAAACTTCCTATGATCCTTTACAACTCTCTCCTCCTTGGTCTACCAGCTGGATACTGAAATCCTGACAAGGACCAGGAGATCCTAAAGGATGGTGAGCCACAAGATGGCAGGGGCCTGGGTCCCTGTGTGACCACATGGAAGGCCACTCACTGAGCATCCACATCTGCTGTGTGAACAAGAAATACATTTTTATTATGTTAAATCACTGAGATGTTGGGGATTGTTACTAGAGAGACAAGCGATACTTACCCTAATACAGACATTAAAGGGGAAACCCAAAGGAAACTTCCTTGGTCAATTTTTTTTTTTCTGAAGGAACAGAAACTCACTTGAATTACCAAAGATGCAGGCAGTATAATTGGAAGCATACAGAAGTATCTCAAGAATCCCAGGAAAGAGTTATAGACAGGTTTGTAAAAGACAGAAACATGAACTATAATGCTAACCATGCAAGTTACTCCTTCCATCTCTCCAGTGGTGCTTGGAATCTCATTTCTGGTTCTTTCTGATGCTGTTCATTCATTTTCTTCTGTCTACAGACTGGCTTTCTCTGCTTCTCCCTGCACCTAGACAAGAGCTGCCTCCTTCAGTAGCCCAGAGACCCTATCAGAGAAGGTGATTGGTTCAGGTTGGGCCAAATTTACACCCTGACCCAATCAGCTGTGGCTAAATGGTGGGGCCACTTCACAAACACTGGTCTTTTTTCATAGAATGGAGGGGACACCCAAAGGTATCCATAGGAACTTTAGTGAGATTAGACAGAACTCTCACTTAGCTCACTGCAATAGTTGTTGGTGGGTCTAACACTTCACATTTTATTTTGTTATTAGTCCCTTATTTTTACAACTTGCACCTCAAATTTTTTAAAACTGTGTATTTAATGGAAGGCTCCTCTCTTTGGTTATCTATTATAATTAAGACTATACATGACTTTACTATCCCTTGGAATTTCATCTCAACTATGAAGACATAGTAATTCTAAGCTGACGAGGCAAAATTTATTTCTATATCACTTCTCATCAAATTTTAGTTGTGTGCTGTTGAACTGACTCAGGAACAAGGCAGACAGTTTGGTTGAAATGTTCGCAGTTTCCTGCTGACCTTGACTCTTAGGCAAGAACATTTTGTAAGACACCAATCTCATTACTTTTAGGCAACACAAATCACGTAGAGTTTTGCAACACAGTGATGTTGTCTTAATGCTGAGCTATGCTATGTCTTACGCCTCAGCATGCAGGCATCCCCTGGGCTTACTCTCGAGCTCCCCATGTGAATTACTTTATACTTTAGCTCTCAGTCGGAATCTCCTCCAACTCCCTGGCTGAACTGCTTTGCCACATTTGGGGCCAATCAGCAGGAGCTGTTTATCTCTCAGAAGAGTATGAGCTGTTGTTTCTCATCGCACTTAGCACTCCCTTTCAGTGACATCAACTAAGCGTCATTTTCATTAAGTAATTTTCATTGCGTTTCTGGTGCCAGACAACCAAGGATGATATCAAGGATGAGAAGGCTGCAATGAAACTGTTAACATAAAATTTAACAGCATATCCTTAGCTTGTCACAAATAGGGATGACAGAGGCAACACCAGAGAAAGGAAAAAGAAAAAACACAAATGGATGATGGAGGGAGATTCCAGGGGTATTTCTCCCAATATATAGAAAGAGACAAAGAGGGGGGAGTTGACATTGAGTGAAGAAACATACAAAGGTGGCATCTCTTAAAAATGACTGAGGGTAAGAACCTAGGGGTAAGACAGGAATAAAGACACAGACCTACTAGAGAATGGACTTGAGGATATGGGGAGGGGGAAGGGTAAGTTGTGACAAAGTGAGAGAGTGGCATGGTAAAATAGATAGCTGGTGGGAAGCAGCCACATAGCACAGGGAGATCAGCTCAGTGCTTTGTGACCACCTGGAGGGGTGGGATAGGGAGGGTGGGAGGGAGGGAGACGCAAGAGGGAAGAGATATGGGAACATATGTATATGTATAACTGATTCACTTTGTTATAAAGCAGAAACGAACACACCATTGTAAAGCAATTATACTCCAATAAGGATGTAAAAAAAAAAAAAAAAGACTGAGTGTTTCTGCTTTCCCTTAGATTGAAGTCACAAGTATGAGAGGGAGATGTGAAATGAAACCAGGAAACTAAGACACAGCCCAAGAGAGTAGGGCTTTCAGAAGGTCTAAAGTTACTGGCCATCAACAGGCACATGAAAAGATGCTTAACATCACTAATTCTTTGAGAAATGCAAATCAAAACTACAATGAGTTACCACTTCACAATGGTCAGAATGGCCATCACTAAAAAGTCTACAAATAACAATGCTGGAGAGGGTGTGAAGAAAAGGGAACCCTCCTACACTGCTGGTAAGAATGTAAGTTGGTGCAGCCACTATGGAGAACAGTATGAAGGTTCCTCAAAAAACTAAAAATGCATTTCCATATGATCCAGTAATCCCACTCCTAGGCATATATCCAGACAAAACTCTAATTCAAAAAGATACACGCAGCCCTATATTCATAGCAGCACTATTTATAATAGCCAAGACGTGGAAACAACGTAAAGGTCCATCGATAGATGAACAGATAAAGAAGATGTGGTACATATACAATGGAATATTACTCAGCCATAAAAAAGAATGAAATAATGCCATTTGTGGCAACATGGATGGAACTTGAGACTATCATACTAATTGAAGTAAGTCAGACAGAGGAAGACAAATACCGTATGATCTCACTTCTATGTGGAATCTAAAATAGGACACAAATGAACTTATCTACAAAAGAGAAACAGACTCACAAACATAGAGAGCAGATTTGTGGTTGCCAAGGGGGAGTGGGGTGGGGGAGGGGTGGAGTGGGAGCTTGGGGTTAGCAGATGCAAATTATTATATAGAGAATGGATAAATACCAAGGTCCAATTGTATAGCACAGGGAACTATGTTCAATATCCTGTGATAAACCATAAATGGAAAAAAACATTTTAAAAAGTGTATATATATGTATAACTGAAGGACTTTGCTGTATAGCAGAAATTAACACAACATTATAAATCAACTATAGTTCAATAACAATAATAATAGTGATAATAATAATAAAGCTACTGGCCATGACAGAGAGCCATAGACACTGGTTGCATGCCCCCAAAAGCAGTGAGAAAGCTGCATCCAGAGAGCTCCACCACTTCAGCAACCAGGGGCAGATGGAAGGCAGCCAAAAGACTGGGAATCTAGTGGTTTAGGAAATCTCAGCTACCATATTTCCATTCACGGATTGTCCGTGGTGTGTCATTTGCTGTTTTCAGCTTCTTTTCTGGTAATTTGCGGTACAGAGTGCCAGAGAGAGGGAGGCCCAGGTCATGCCCTCTACATCCTTCAGATTGTCCTAGGGGTGTGGAGAGGGACAAGCTTGCTGGCAAACTAACCACAGTGCCCATTTATTAGCACTTACCATGGGCGGGCGCTTTACCTGGAGGTGCACGTCCTCGCTGGAGCCTCAGGATGAAGATATTACGGTTGCTCCTTTACAGATGAGGAAACAGAGGCCCAAAGAGACTGTGGGACTAGGCAAAGCTGGGTATGAACCCTGTTCGCTATGACTTCAGAGCTTCCTTGTAACCACAGAAATCTACGACTCTCAAATTGTGTGGGAGAGTTAAGGAAGGTTCTCTCAACTCATTATATGAAAGGCTCCAGCATAGTTTAAGAGTCAACGGCTGCTGACCTGTTTGCTTCCTTTGCTTTAGCTTTGCCGTTTTGTGGAGGAGCTGCCTTTGGATGGGATGTTGGGTCGGAGGGGTTATTTCAGGGCCGAGCGGACCTCCAGTTCTGCCTCTTCCAACCTCTCTCAGAGAAGTCAAGCCCCCCCCACCCTCGGGGAGGGGGGCAGTGCGAGAAGTATCACACCTGCTTGTGGGAGGAGAAGAAAATCAGAACTGGTCCAGCTCATATGTGCATCCTTTCTAGGAGCCGGGAGGTGTGGGTTCATCCAGGGAGTGAGGGTGGTTCCGTAAGGGTGTGGCAGCAGAGGTAGGGCTGGGTCTTGAGCTTTAGACCGAGGGCTCTGTTGCGAGGTCCTGTGCCTAGGATGCGGTTAGGGGCAAACCCTCACTGTACAGTATTGGGGCAGGGGTGACGTGCCGAAGAGCAGCGCCATTGCAGCGCATTTGAGCACCATTTTTCAAACTGTACGGGTTCTTGCTGCTCAGGCCCAACATCTTGAAATTTAACAGAACCAACAATATTGGCAACCATCTGCTGCTAACTCCCTAGGAGGATATTTTGTTATCTTATCAACCCAGATGACTCAGAGACGCGTATGTCAAAGAGGGGTGAGATGTAGAGGAGATGGAATCTGGGGGCTTTCCCAGTCTGAGATGATGATTCTATGATGACACGACATGTGTTCATGCAGCCCACTGCTAGGCTTTGTGAAGTGAGCCCCATCCTCCAAATGCACCTTGGCTGTCACTGCCCTGGGACTAGAGGTGCCCTTTTCCTTCTGCCTGAGTCCCCCTCACCCTGGGATTATCCCTGTGGTCCTTAACCTCTCTCTCTGTGCAATGCTCTTGGCCTCTGGTCATTTAATGACATAAGATGCTACAGAAGATATCCCTCTGTGCCTTTGGCCAGCTGGACCACTCCTGCTTTCTGCTTCCTTCAGTTACTGAGTATGTGGAACATGTGTTGTTACAGAAAACCCATTCCTGCTTTCTTTGGAGTTCATGGGCCTTAGGAAACAAATTCTAGCAGGGCTAAGAGCCTGCAAGGGTAACCAACAGATGACTCTAGGCAAACCAAGTAAAAAATCTTATTAGAAAATTGTCTTTGGGGGACATCAGTTGCGCCATGCAGCAGAAACCCACCTGGAAATCCAACCAGCACCTGCAGACCACTCAGGGTACAGCACCAAGTGTGAGGGTCACATTGCACACCGTCACTGCCAGGGAGGCCTGTCCACTGGGAACGGGCGGCGTGGCCTGTGTGTCTCCCAGCAGGGGTGAGACCCTATGCCGTGAGAACTGCTGAGACTCACGTGAACCGGCCCCTGCAGACCCTCCTACCCTTGCCCAGCAGTCACGACCCCAGTGAGCCTCCTGAAGCAGAGCAGGGTTGTGCCCTGAAGTGAAAACATGGAGCCCCTGGCCTTGGGCAGGAACACACATTGGTGCAAGCTCACTGTGTTACAAGTGGGAATTTGCTCAGGGTATAAACCAACCTATGTCACCATCACCCCAGGTAGTGGGTAAAGGCAGGGCAGTAAGCAGAAGAGGCACCGAGATGTAAGTTTAAGGCCTGGGGTAAACAGGCCTACCAAGTAACCCTTGGTTCCTGTGTCATGTACCGTTGTTCCAGTGGGGGTCTTGGAAAAGGCCACATGGTAAGGCAATAGCACCCTGCAGGTGTGGAGACAAGGCGGATGGTCCCAGGTGAGGGCCCGGTGGCAGTGGGGTCGAGGAGAGGCAGGTCTGCAGTGCTAGTGGAATCCAGGGGAATTTAAGAAAGGTCACTGTGTCTTGGCCATGCTGGGGAGCCCAGTTACGGGCTTTGTGAGCTGTGGACATCAGTGATTAGTGTCAGTGGGGCATCTTGTAACCAGGCAGGATAAGGACATCTCCAAGGAGTCAAGAGGATCCAGAGGAAAGGAGAAGGACCTGTATCCAGGCGTGATGCACGTCCTTCTCCTTCTCACCCTGCTGCTGCCACGAGGACACGTAGGCTATCCCATAAGCTAGAGCCTATAGGCTGTATCCAACACCACCTTAGAGGGGAAAGCTTGGCTGGCCAGAGGGGATCAGGGGAGGTGTTAGAAGAAAAACCTTGAAAGCATTAGCATTTGCCCAAAAGCGATGGGATTAATCCAAAGTAATACTATTACTCATACTCATAGTAAGATTAATAAGACTTAGTAATAAGACTTAGTAAACTAAGACTTTTACTACATTTTAAATGAAAGACACTGAGGTCCATCTCATCAAGCATTGTTATGGTCTTCTTGAATTATGCTGTCCAGTACACAGCCGATAGCTGCATGTGGCAATTAGATTTAAATTAACTCAGAATAAAAATTAAAGATTCAGTTCCTCAGTCCCACCAGTCACATTTCAAGGGCTCAGCAGCCACACGTGGCTAACAGCTACCCTATTGGACAGAGCAGGTACAGACCCCTTCCAGGATCACAGGATGTTCTACCAGGCAATGCTGGTCTGAAACCTAAGCCCCAGGATACTAGGTCTCTTCTCTGTCTTATTCCCAACTGTGTCCGTAGGCATCTAGAGAGACCCCAGCACATAAATGAATAGGGTCAAGGTTTTCCCTAAAGTACAGCGCTCCAAAATATTGTCCTAATCAACCTCTCCAGACCTTGCTTCTCGTCATTCATTCATTCACTAAACATATACTTACTGAGGGTCTTTGATGTGCCTAGTGCTCTGCTAGATGCTGAGAACAAAAACTAAGACATAATCCTTCTCCTTACAGAGCTCACTTTCCACCAGGGAAGACAATAAAAAAAAAACAAATAGATGCACCCAATAGTTACAGCTGGTGAGAAATACTGGGAAGGAAACACACAGGGCAGAAACGGCAGAAGCAGTTGCCTCACGTACTGTAGCCAGAGAAGCTGTCTCAAGGAGGTGGCATTCTGGCTATGACCAGAAGCTGCCTGAATCTGTTTCCCCAGAATGTGCCCCATCAGCGATACATAAGAGCAGCCGTAAGCAGTTGTCAGATATGTAAATGAGAAGGAGACAGGTATTCAAAGGGGCAGGGGCAGGCCATTCCTGGTAAACTGAGTCTGAATCCCTTAATGGGGGCCTGAGCTTGGTCAGTGCAAAGAGCAGAAACAAGACCACTGAGACTGGACCAGAATCTGCACATGGGAGAGAGATGTGACTAGGGATGTTAAGAGCTATATGGACCTCTTTCGGGAGGTTGCGTGCTGTGACCTCATTGGTGTTTAAATGAGGTCACCCTAGCTGCCCTGCAGAGACTGTGCTGGGGTGGGAGGAAGAACCAAAGCTGCAGGGAATTCAGTAGATAGCCTCTCACAGCCTCCAGCAAGAAGAGGTGATGGCGCTGCTTGGACCACCTGGGACCTGGGGCACGGAGATGTGTTAGTCAGGTTGGACTTAACTTTTCCAAGGCTGTTCAGACTGTCCTCCCTGCTCTGTTTCCCATCCTCACCCCCAATCGCCCTTCCCACCTTGGGATGCTCTTTCCTTTTTATTTTTGCTTTTGAAATTCCACCTTTCCTTTAAGACCTCAGATATATCCTCCCCCTTGGTGAATTTATCCTTTATTGCTTGGAAACCTTACGGCACTGATCATCAGTACTGTTCGCATATGTGGCGCTCAGCGAGCTCAATCCCATTCTGAGTTTGATCTTCTGTCCTCTTCAAGAAGCCCCGGACAGTGTAAATGCCTCTTAGACATCTTCCTGTCCCCTACTTCAGGGGTAGCACCTGGTCCAGCATCTTAGGTATGAGTACTCAGGAATATCTGTTGAAGGAATAGATGATGAACCGTAGCTGTCTTTGCTGATATGTCTTTCCTTTTGATTAACATCTGATTTTTTTTTTCTGCATAAGCCCACTTCTTTGACTATCACTTCCTAACCAACTCTGTGGAGAGAATACAAAACTGTTCTTTTAAACATAGCGTCTGTCCCTGGTGGGCTGCATTTGGCAACAACAATGGACTGAAACCTCCAAAGGCTTGGTAAGAGCTGTGGGGAAGCGTGAAATGTGTTCAGTTAACTCCTGTTACTCAGAGTGAATGGAGGTGCTTAAGCCGACAGTCATATATTCTCAATTGCTCCTGTGACGAGGCTGTGAATGCCTTAAACTCACCTTATTCATCTCAGCACAGGCAGTACTGCACGTGCCTGACACACAATAGGCTCTCTGGACACATAGGTCAAAGGCACAAATAATTATACAAACACTGAGCCTTCTGATGGGCTCACTTGGAAGGGACAAGCCCCATGGTGGCTGCTTATCTGTAGTTACGGAGCCCACTGAGAGGCAGGCCACACCATCCTTGTGAAGGGTGCACTATATATTTACTGCCCACTCTGGTCCAATTTAGATGTTCAACGAGGGCAGCAAGCAGGTGGAAACGTAAGGAGAAATATGATCGGCCATTTCCCATCTTCCCTGTCACCTGCCACCACTTAGAGTCACATCATTTTCTCTCTACCACCTTCACTGATCCTGTCCCACACCCTTCGTTCTGTTTGTCAGGGATCCTGATGAAGGGGGTCCTTCCCTCGCCCATGTAATCAGGCAAGGGAAGGAAGCCATGGGTTCTTCTCTTTCTTCTTTCTTTTCTATTAAAGGATTATTTTAATGCATTTCATTTGCAAATATTAGTATCATGTCTATTTTTACACTAGCTTGGAGTGCCTGAGTTTGTGGTATCTTCCAGCCCATTAGTAACTGTCTTAATTCGGAAGTAAAAATGAGAGGGTCTGTACGGTGGGAAGCTGGAAAGGAGGCTCCACAAGGGAGATGCATTGGCCCAGGTCTTCCATGAGTATTCTGTTTAAACTTGTACCATCCCCAACAGAACTGCTTCTCTGCTCTTCTTTTCCTCATGGTGATGGGAGGGAAGGGGGGTTCCTCCTATTTTCTGCAACCGTTTACTTAGGCAGGCATCAATAGTTCAGGACACCAGCTCCCTTTCTGGAAGCCCAGGTGAGGGCAAAGGGCCTAGTCCAGGCCAGCAGGTCACTTGCTCTTTCCTGCAAGTCTCCGCGGAGATCACTCCAGGCTCCTAACTGGCCAGACCCCAGATGCACTTGGAAAGGAGAACACAGTAAGCATTGACTTTCCAGTTGAGATCTGCTCTCTGTGCTCTTTCTTTGGCTACTTCCCAGATCTCCTTGACCCATGAGAATGCCAGAGTCCATGTCTGGGGTGGAGACCCCACTGTCCCTTCAAGCAGCAGCGTGACACCCAGAGAGTTTTTTGATCCCAGCCTCAGACCCAGGCTTCTCACACCAGACCAGGAAAGGGGATTTCACATTCATTCTTTGATTTTAGAAATATTTATATGAGACTCAGAGATGAAGATGTGGCCATGCCTTAAGAGAGGCTGACTTACTACCTGACTTAGACTTTATATGTAGGGTCTGGAAGGAGGTGGGATGTGCTCTCATCTCTAGGATGTGCGTAAGTTTCACAGCTGCAGAGACCTATATAAGCAGGTCTTTAAACCCTCTTCTTTCCAAAACATTCAAGGAGCTTTGTCTCTGGGATTGTTCTTTGTTCTAGAGTTGAGTCTGGCTTCTCCACACAGACCTCAAAAATCCTGCCCCCAGCCTTAGAGAAGTTGCTATGTTCAGTATTTCTCTGAGACATTAGTTGGAATTTCTAATTAAATTGTGAGAAAAGATTTCATTTCCCAGGATAAAGACACAGGACATGTGTCCCAACCTTCCCATCTGCCTTCCCTGCTGGCCCCATCCCCTAACTTGAGTCAAGACACTTAACCACCCCTGCCTGGGGAGGGCCATCTCTATTCTTTAAAGATCTCCAGAGAAGATTCCAGAACTTTCTTTGCTATCCCACTCCCCTGTGCAGCAGTTCTCACTGGCAGAACAACCTTCTTAGACCCCCGAATACTCATACCACTTCTGAGGGTGCTCCCTAACATCTCCCCCAAACAATCAATGATGGGTCATTCGCCACCCTTCTCGTAATAGTAACACTTTTATTAACTCAAAGACGTTTTACAGTTGTGTTTATAGTTTTAGGCATCATGACCTCTCTCCTGCAGTTATTTAAGTTGCTTGACTAATATTTTCCTGCCTCCAGACCTTGTCTACTCCAATTTATACTGAAAACTACCTCCAGTTTAGTCTTCCCCTGGCATAGTTCCCATCAAGCCACCCTCAGCCCATCCCCAAAGGCATATTAGAGCGTCCCATTGCCTGGTAAACTGAGTACAAAAGTGTCATGTGAGGCCTCTGGCACTCCAACCGGGCCCCAGACATTCTCTAAACAACCTCATTGTACAGATCTCCTCTGAGACCTTGACCATTTCTCCTTTTAAGTTATTCTCTATCCAGCAGGCTACCCACCATCCGCATTTCTACCAAGCAAAATCCTACCCACTCACTGAGTGCCACAGGGGTGTATGAATGAGTTCTACAGGGTCCCTGACCTACTCACTCATAGCAGGTCTAGGTAAGACAGACAAAACACAGACATTTCAACACATACAACGTGGTAGGCCCAGTGCTTTGGGGGCTGCTCTGGGGATAGAGCATGGGAACCCATAACCTTCTTTGTGGGGATGAAACTTAAGCCGTGTCTTGATGGGCAGGCAGGAGTTAGTCACATGAAGAAGTTGATGGCAGGTTATTCCAGGTAGAGGGAACCACAGAAGTGAAGGAAACTAAAGTGGTTTATCAGAGTATTCGGTACATGGTGGAGAAGGGCCAAGGCTAGCTACTATTGAGAACTTACCACGTAGCAGCCCTGTACTGCACTCTCTGTCTGGCCTTTCTTATTTCACTTGCCTATTAGCCTATAAGGTGGGTGTTGTTATATCATCAAAGCCGCTCAACAGATGAAGACACTGAGACACAATGAAATGGGGGAATATAGCTGTGCTCACATAGATAGTAAGTTAAGCTCAGAGTCCAGGTTTGAACCCAGAACCCAACTCTCCACGGTTGTCCTGCTTCTTTTGACACTGCAGTCATAGAAAAGGTCAGGAAGCCTTCAAAGCTCTTTGCTTAGCGGGTTCCAGATCTGGCTTTGCACTGATTTCTCATGCAAACCCAGATGTGCCACGTTGGCTTTCTGGGTCTTATTTCTTCCTCTATCACAGTGGTTCTCAACCAGGGAGTGACTGTGCTCCCCAGGAGACAACTGATAACATCTGAAGACATTTTTGGTTGTCCCGGCGGCAGGGAGGGGACCGGCATCCCGTGAATAGAGGTCAGTGGCGCTGTGCAACATCCTACAGTGCACAGGGCATCCCCGCAACCCAGGAGGACCCTGCTCTCCAGAACGGGCATCCTGATGCAGCCTACCTCACATACCATTCTGAGCCATTACTTCCGGGAGCTAATGTAGGTTAATCTCCCAAGGCGGAAACCATTGGTTTCAACGGCGGAGTCCCCGAGGGGACCCAAACCTCTTGGGTGGATCTTCTTCACGTTTGCTTCAATGAAAGCCTTCAATTCCTCCATGAACCCCATGTTTTCTCCAAGTAAAATCCTGCAGGGCTACACAGCTGCCTGGCTTGCTGGCTGCCATCCATCGGCTCCCGTTCTGCTGGGTTGTTTTCTCCAGAAGGTTGGACCTCCTTCCCCTGACTGCTCTGCATCTCGCCTGTTCCTGGCATTGCCTCTGACAGCAGGACTTATTGAGAGACCAGGCCCCAGGGGAAAGTGATCAACACAGCCCCTCCACGCTCCCTGGCTTGACCTGGACCCGGAGAAGGACAGTCAGACATTTCTTCTCTGCAGAGCATCGGCCTTTCTTTCCCCAGTTTATCTGTATTTACTTGGAAAATGATTTCCTCTGCTTTACTCAGTTTTCCTTTGAGCCCAATTGCCTGCTCAGTTCTCTGTCCTTTCTGTTTATTTCTACTTCTCATTTTTCCCATTGATCAGACGCCCTGGAAATATAGCAGGAACAGTGTGTGCCCTGTAATATTCAGTTACACTTAATATTTCTCAGCGAAACGTTGACTTGGAAACGCCAAGCAGTCAGAATCCATGCCTGCTCTGCTTACACTGGACATGGGCTTCAGCACAGGCTCCGATTCATGTCGGATCTATTCCCTGCTTAAAGGGGAACAGTGCCCATGCTAACACAGGAAGGTGCTCCAGCCAGCAAGCCGCCAAGCATCCCCACAGAAAGCAGTTTCCTCAAATAAGTGAGTGGCTACAACACACTTGGTGCTCGGCGGAATAAAGACATCACATCCCATAAAACTGTCAGATGAATATACTGTGGAATCACAAACGCTCCTTAAACAGAAAGTTTCTCTAAACCAGCCTTTGCCATCAGTGCTATTGCTAGTTTTCTTGGATGCCACCTTCTGAAGATGTGTGTCACACTGAGAACTAATGAAGCTCTTTGGTGCCGTAGTGTTGAGAGACCTCTCGGGCGAGCTGAGGAAAGCAGCATACTCTTTCTCCAGAGCTGCACTGCCAACATCACAGATTAGTCTGAGAATCAGCAGCACGTACGGGTGAAATTCAACGCCCGTGGCAGAGAGCTTAAGGGGGCCCAGTCCTCTTGGGTGGATCTTTTCCATCTTGGCTTCAACAATAGTATCCACCTCCTCCACGAATCCTATGTTTTCTTCAGAATAAAATCCTGCAGGGTGACCCCATCCATGGATGGCCATGTTTTCAAACTCAAGAACCAGTCTCTGCCTTCCTGGTTTAGGAAACACTATTAGGAAATACTGCAAGTGAAGTATTATTTGACTATGTTAACAGAAAACAACAATTAAAAACTCTCACTCAGACCTATCAACATTTTGCATCCCGAAGTGTCTCTTTGGGTACAAGATATAATTTCTTGTGTGGTTTAAAGAGTCCAGGAAAATAAATGAAATAAAGACATTGAGAAGCAAGAAACAAATTGAAAACCAAGGTTTTCTAGGAAGGCTGTCCTCCTCTCTCACCTAAGAGAATGCAGTTAACCAGCATTAAGGCACTGGACAACCTCCAGGGACAGCTCAGAACTAAAGTCTCAATTATGGGAGGACATGACCAGATGTTCCCTGGAAGCTCTTGGAACAGCCCCCAGGGCTACATCCCCTGCAGAATGGAAAGACCTTTACCTTGGTCCTACTCCCGCTGAGTCAGAGAATATGCAGTTACAAGTATCTGCGTCACTGTCCTTAGCCTATAGCCTTCTAAGGGGGTAGGGTCTGGACCAGCTACCAGACCTTTGCCATGAGAAGTGGGGAGTGGCTGCTGCAGAGCTCACCAAGTCATTTCTAGTAAGAAATAAGAGGAGGGACAGTGTGAGGGGACCGGTCAGTAAGGAGAGCTATCCAGGAGGTGGGGAGAGCAGAGGGCTGGGAAGCTGTAGAGGGAGAGAACAGTAGGGAAGTGACTGTTACAAGGAGGGAATTGTGTGCAGCGTGGACGTTTAGGAAGCCTTCCTGGACAGCATGGTTATCATTCTCTCTTTCTCAAAAGACAGAGTACATAACTGCATCACTGCTCAGCTCTCCTGCAGTTGGGTGTGTGTTCCCACTGGTACTCAAGTAACCCCATCCGTCTCCTCATTGAGACTTGCAGGGATCTTTTGGACGCCTACACTGGTTGAGATGATCCTTACCCTGTAAGGATCCAGATTTATTCAGATTCCATAGATTGTTCTTTTTCTCATGAATATGTTCCATGCTTTCATCCAAAAGACAGAGTTCTCATCAACAATCGGGGGTGAGAAAGTGAAAGACAAGAAGATGGGAGAATGGGAAACTTTCCTTCGGAAAATGTTTGAAACTGTCATGAAGACCTTTTAATAAATTAAAAAGAATAGGGGCTTCCCTGGTGGCGCAGTTGTTGAGAGTCTGCCTGCCAATGCAGGGGACATGGGTTCGAGCCCTGGTCTGGGAAGATCCCACATGCTGCAGAGCGGCTAGGCCCGTGAGCCACAACTACTGAGCCTGCACGTCTGGAGCCTGTGCCCCGCAACAAGAGAGGCCGCGACAGTGAGATGCCCGCGCACCGTGATGAAGAGTGGCCCCCGCTCACCACAGCTGGAGAAAGCCCTCACACAGAAACGAAGACCTAACACGGGAAACATAAATAAATAAATAAATAAATAAATTTAAAAGTCATCTTCTTAATAAATAAAAAAGAATCACTTTCAGACTAAATTATTCAGGGGAATATGAAAATTATTAATCAGAAAACAATCAGAATAATCCAATTAAACTGTGGTTTTTTCTGAGTCAGAAATGAATTTCAGCTACTGCCCCAAGGGCTAGCGGGTCATCATGGGATTAAGATTGAAGTAACAGGCACCTCGGAAAAGGCTTTCTCAGGAAAGGTGGAGAGTTTATTTCTGGTTAAAGCTTCTCTTTACCTAAGCCTCTAGAGCCTTCTCTGTCATCTGTTGTGATTAGGACTAGAAATGAGAAAGAAAAGAGTTGGTCAGAGAGTCAAAAAGCTGAACACTTTTGAACTATATCCTTTTCTGCAGCTAACGTCTTTTATGTTCTGGGCTGCTCGGAGAATGTAGGTACAATACACCCATTTTATCCAGGGGTCCCAATTCCATTCCACCTACATTGTGGTAGAGAAGTAACACAGTGTGCACATTTGGATTTCTTTTCATTTTCTTTTCATTCATTTCTTTTCATTTCATTTTCCTTTCCCTCTGAACAAGGCAGGGAACTCACGGCTAAAGCAGGAGGGAGAGAAGGGTGAGTAATGCAGAGCATGGGCAGGGAGACACCAATTTATACCAAGAGGATTTCTAGACCCGGGTCATAGGAAGGGCACTTCTTTTCCCAGCTTATCAGGCCCTCTGTTTCACCATGGCAAGCGTTCTTCCATGCAAATGAGTCCATAACAGAGGTGATAACCCATTCCAGCCTCTGGACTCCTCACCTCAAAGGCAGCGTTTCTGAGCATCTCAGAGGCAGAAGAGCTGGGCCCTTTCCTTTTAATCTCATCCATCTTTCGGGCTCTCCATCCCTTGATTTCAAAGCCTTTCTCAAACAAATGTGAAGTTGAAAGGATAGACTTCAATTATTTCATTTTGTGAAGGTTAAAAAGGTTCTTGTAAATGACTGATGCAAATCCTGGAAACCCGGTTAAAACAACTGGATACCAGATGGGGAAGGAAAGTGGTTTACTGTAAAGTGCTGCAGAGAGTAGGAGCTCATTTACAAGAAGCAATTACACAAACAGCCCTGAGAATCCAAGATCCCATGAAAGGATGGCTGGGGTGGAAGCACACAAGAAGCATTTTTGTGCTCACACAAAAAACGCTAACAGTGCGATCGGTCACCTTCCCTGTTCCCTGGCACCTTTTACCTTCCTTGTGATACTAAGTTTAGGCTGACCTGCCAATAAGCAAAGAGCTACCGCCCCATGTAGAGACTTCCACTTTCTCCATTACTCAGCTACCTGGGGGAGTCTCCCAATAAGAGAAATTGAACAATATAAGGAAGTATTCAGCTGTCATCATCGATGTTTAAGTCTGGGGAACTTGGTTTGTATATCGAGTCAAAGAAACGGGAGAAAATTCCTTTACAATCCGGATGCCTTTTTACCCCCAATCTCTCTTTAGATTGAAAGTGAGCATAATACATTTTATTACTTACGTTCATATATAGGTATATTCTTGCATGTTGATTGATATAGTAAGCAGGTTATAAATGTGCAAATGTGGGTTATAAAGTTATAGGTGAGAACGGGACATTGTGTTGAAGTTTCTTGCTCTGCACTCCTGGCCAGTCTGAGCTGACCTGTCTGCCTTCCTCTACACAGAGCCTCCTGTGCCCAATTCCGTTGCCCTGAGACTGAGTCTCTGCCTCCACGTGTCACACCTTTCCCAAGATCAATTCTCTGTCTGATCCCACTTTGGCCAGACTGGCCAGGCCTTCCCACATGGTCATCAACTTGACTGTAATCTGTGCTGGGGAGAGACCAGGAGCCCATCCAGCACTCAGTCCTTTTGCAAATGAGAACATAAATTTTCGTGGAGGCCTTCTGTAAACCCATATACATCTCAGGCGTTACTCTCCATCAGAACCTTCCTCTGGAGTTAATACAGCCAGGCAAGAATGTAGGTGGTACCTTGCCAAGGCAGTGAGAGAAATGCTTTTGTGCAAGTGGACATATCCAGGGCCCTGTAATCTCAGTATCCATCCTCACAGTTATGCAGCATGTGTGCCTGTGAACTGTGAACCTTCATCCTGGATTAGAAACCAGTCCGCCATGCTGGTACTTGTACCCCACAAACTCCTACAGATGGAGCTTGACAGAGGGGGCTTCCAGAGTCCCCAAGACACAGTGAAATGGACCTGGCATGTCAGAGCCAGATGGAATATGCCTGATAAAATCATCTGATTTCCAAATGTCCGTCAGTTAATGAATGGATAACAAAATGTAGTTGCGTACGTTTGTTAGAGCTACCATAGCAAAATACCACAAACTGAGTGGCTTAAACAGAAATTGATTTTCTTCCAGTTCTGGAGGCCAAAAGTCCAAGATGAAGGTGTTGGTAGGTTTAGTTTCTTCGCAGGCCTCTCTCCTTGACTTGCAGACAGCCGCCTTCTCCCTGTGTCCTCCACATGGTCTCTCCTTTGTACGTGTACATGTCTGTGTCCAAATTTCCTCCTCTTATAAGGACACAAGTCATATGGAATTACAGCCCAAAATAAAGATCTCCTTTTAACTTCATTACCTCTTTAAAGACCTTATCTCCAAATACAATGACATTCAAAGGTACTGGGAGTTAGAACTTCAACATATGAATTTTGGGGAAACAACCAGTCCATAGCGGTGTACATCTATTTCATGGCATATTATTTGACAATGAAAAGGAATGGAGTACCGATGTATGCTACAACATGGATAAACCTTGGAAATATTAAGCCAAATGAAATAAGCCAGGCAAAAAGACCACATATTGTATGATACCATTTACGTGACATGTCCAGAATAAGCAAATCTATAGACACAGGAAATAAATGAAAGGGTTCCAGGTGCTTGGGGGAGGGGAGAATGGGGTGTGACTACTGACTGGTATGGGTTGCTTTCTGGAACAAAAATATTCTAGAATTAGATAGTTGTGATGGTAGCCCAACTTTGAATATATACTAAAAACTTCTGAATTGGATCCTTTAAAAGAGTGAACTTATGCAGTGTGAAGTATATCTTAAACCAAAAAATATGTGATGGGGCTTCCCTGGTGGTGCAGTGGTTGAGAGTCCGTCTGCCAATGCAGGGGACACGGGTTCGTGCCCCAGTCCGGGAAGACCCCACATGTGGCCGAGCGGCTGGGCCCGTGAGCCATGGCCGCTGAGCCTGCGCGTCCGGAGCCTGCGCTCCTCAGCGGGAGAGGTCACAGCAGTGAGAGGCCTGCATACCGCAAAAAACAACAGCAACAACAACAAAAATGTGATGTTTCTGCTTCACAGGTTCAGTGGTCCCTATACCCATTTGGGGGCTATCACAGTGGAACACTGTGTCTACATTTCACAAAAAACTTCTTAAGCATTTTTATAACAGATTTAGCACTCAAATTAAAGCAGTTTTACACTAATATATTTTTCCTGAGGGTGAACCACTTGGGTATTGCAAATCCGGATTCAAATTCCTGCTCTGCTTTCATTGGGGTTTGGGGAGGTTGGAGAGACATCAGGGACTGTCATCCGAAGACAGTCACAGTTTACTTATGCTCTTGAGCTTCATCAGAATGGAGACCTACAGTCTAACTCCAAGTAGGTCACTGTATGATCCTTGATCACTGTATGATCACCGTATGATCCTTCTCAAACCTCCCAGTCCGCTTCCATCCTCTCTGAACTCCAGTCTTTTAAGACCTCTGGACTCATGAAAGTCATTGCTGCTTCCTTACTTTGCCCCCACCCCGCCCTCCACAGTTCACTCCATCCACAAGGGTAGCCATTACTTAGGATCTGCCTCTCCTCCCTGCTATATGCACGTCTCCCAGGCCTGTAAAGTTGCTCACCTCCTTAGACTGAGATCCATCCATTCCTTCACCCCACCAGTGTTTACTGAGCACTTACTACATGCCAAGCACTGTTCCAGAAGCAGGGAGTACACTACTGAACAAGACGGTCAAGGTAAAGTGTGGACAGTACAAATAAACAAACACCAGTAGAGCCCCAAGTCAGAATTTCCACCACTCAGTCCTCAGTGGGCTCAACTTGCCAGCTCCCCCTCCTCTACTCTCTCCCCCCCTGCATTCTTCTTTCTCAGTGCATGTCTGCCATCTCTTCTTTGAGGTCACACACAGTGCTGTATATACCTTTCCCCTTTCTATTTCATAATATTATCCTCTGTCTTTTGCACACAGTAAGTACTGAAGAAGTGTTTATTGTATAAATCTAAAAACATGGCACACACTCCATGTTTTGGGAAGTCTGCTTGTATTGTTTTATATCTCAAGCGGTTCTCAGCATGGTGCCTCTTTGTAATGTGATAGTGTATCAAGTGTTTGATTGGGCCACTCCACGCTCAGAGCCTCCATATAAATCCCATGGGTTCTCTGCTGTGAATAAAAGAAAGTCTCCCTAAAGCCACAAAGAAATTAAAGACCATAATTCCACTGCACATTAGTATGTATTTTGTGGTGTGTTAATATATTGAAATATTTGGATGAGTGTGTTGGTTTTCATTTATGTATGTGTGTACACTTTATACACACAGACACACACTCATACCTGGGTGAAGTGATCATGACTCTTGGGATGAACCTACCAAGCATGATTGCATTATCTGTGGATGTGTTGTGTTTGTTTCATTCTTGGTCCCTGGGTGTGGTTGCTGTGTCTTGTCCATCTCCATGTAGCTCGTGCCTAAGGTGCTTAGAGCATGGCAGATGCTCCGGGGATGCCTGCAAGTTTGTCTAATGAATAAGTGACATCACCATCACCTCTTAAAGTTTATGTTTTAGGTGTATGGGAATTCTGCTTTTGTGGGACCCAATGTCTGTAATTTTTTATTTATAAATCTTAAAATATATGAGGAATGAAAATAAATTGCTTAAGAAATGGAAAAACTTAAACCACAAAGAGTCTGCCCACAATGAGACACCTAAGTTCGCAACCTTGAACTTAAGGTTAAGGGTTCTCAAACTTAACACTATGGACATTGTGAGCTGGATTATTCTGTGTTGGTAGAGCTGTCCTGTGATTTGTCAGTGATGCCAGTAACACCCCACTCCCAGTTATGACAGTGAAAAATGTCCCCAGACATTACCACAGCTTTCCTGAGAAAATTGTCCTCAGTTTTAGAATTATATGGGAGAGGCTTCTTGGATATTTTTTTCCTCTACCTAAATAAATTTGGTTTCTCATTGAAAGAGTTCTAGTTTTAAATATCTTTGCAAACCTCATACTCAATCAATGAACAAAAACAGTAAGAATAGAAACATCTAAATCGGCTACTTTCTGTGTTCTAGTTACACTACTCACACATCCTCATGGTCAACCTTTACGCATTACCCAGACACAAGACCACTTAAAATTCATTTTCAGATCAGAAGAATACCTACCACCGTCACACTGCCCTCTTTATACAATTCATCTCTCTCAAACTCTCTCTCTCTCTCCTTCTCTCTCTGTCTCACAATCACACACATGCACACACACAGACACAGACACACACACACACAAATACTCACAACTTCCTATCTAAAGGTGAATAATTAGATTGTTTCCTTTTCCCCACTGTGGTAAGACTTCTAGGGATCCATCTTCATTCTGCTTTCCTGTCCTTCCAGCCACATGGCACTTCTCCTTTCCTGACATTTCCAAGTTGCTGGACCAATGTGGACTAGTCCTATTCAATGGATTACAAGACAAGTGCTGTGTCCCTCTAACCACCCATTGTAGCAGCTGTGGAAGAGGCCTTGTGTTGACATGGTCAGGCCTCAGGATGGAAGCAATCTGGGTTGTCAGGTTGCTGCATGGGGGACAGTTGTCTTGAGGAGTTTCCCAAAGCCATGGTGGATTTTGCCTGACTGAGAAATAAACCTTGGTGGTATCAAGCCACTAAGACTGTGGGTTTGTTTGTTACACAGCCTAACCAGGCTTATGGTGCACTAGTAACTGACTGGTACACCCACAAAGGAACAAGGTCAAAAGCTGCATGTGAGCTCTCTGGAACATTTTCTGGACACTTCTGACAGAAGAGCAGATCACAGACTACAGTAGGGTCTGCCCGACTGAGAAAGAAAAGAGAACAGACTGATTATATTTCATATTCAATTGTACTTAAATTATATGAGCAATCAGTTACATTAAACAAATCACAATTACAAATAGTTTTGATAATCAAAATTGATGGCGCAGAGCATTCAAATGTGCTCCTGTTTCTTTAAGTATTAGAGGGGAACCTGATGGTTTCAGGGAGCTACTTGGAGTGGCTTCTCATCCCAAAGATATACTTGTATCTATATTTTGGGCCTCCAGCCATTCACATTCAATATAAACAACCCAAGAATAGCTTCTGATACTGATAAATGGTGTGACCTTGGGCTGACAATTTATTTAGATATCAGTGAGGCCAGGCTGTCCTGTGTCTTTTTAAGCCACTCTCTGCATTGATTCCGGTCAATAGCCTGTTTTAAGAAAAGCTTAGGCCAGATTAAAAAAAAAGGAAATCTGCCTTCCCTTGAGTAAACATGGTAACCTGACAGCTCCAGTGGGTAAATAATGCACTTTTTAAAAGCCTTTCCAAGTAAGTCTTTATCCAGCAAGCTGCTTTTATAAGCGACCACTCTTCCTAATATCCACTTATTCAAAACGCCTTAAAAAATATCATGGGTCGAAAATGATAGACATCCTACTAGATCTTTGTTTGCTGGATTTTTTTTTTTTTTAAGAAAAAATTTATTTTTTCCCTTTGGTTAGGAAAAGAGCCTTTCTTGAAATATGATCCTCTCAGATAAATAATGGCAATAAAAGTAAATGGAAAGTGGGAAAGAACATGGTTCCTTAGTGCAGTGTGCAGCATTTTCTAATTGGAAAATGCTAAAAGGGAGTTTTCCTTGGAGGCCTACCATTTGACTTTAGACCAAACAAAACAGTGATTTGCTTATGAGCATTGAGGTCTCTGTTTTCCTTGTTAAAGGAGAAGCTAAGAATGGAAGAAAAGAACAAAGTTATAAAACTGTGTTATGGTCATGATTTGGTTTGATATTTCATACATTAGGGTGGAATGGAGCAATTCCAGAACATATGGAGCAGAAAAGAGCTTTGGGGTCATCTGGTCAACCCCAAGAGGAAACAAAGATTGTCACCATGAAGAGTGTTGATGAAGAGCTCCATACATTTTTTATTCTTGCTAGCATAGTGCTTCTGCTCATATGGAAGTATTCCATTTTTGCACATAAAAGAAATCTACCTATTTAGCTGAGTTCTTCTGGAATTTGGTGAGGCATTTATTCATTTGTCTCAGAACAGGCCTTTGGTTTGCTGGTGGCTGAAAGCCAGAACTTTTTTTTAGTTCAGGACCTCTTGCGTCCTCTGGTCCTGTTACCTAATTGACTGTCAAAAATGGATAATGTCAGTCTTTTTCAAAGTCTCCTCATTTCCTTAACTAAAAATAGTAGATCTGTAATGTTTGCATAATTAGTATTAAAATATTGTAGAGTAGAAAAAAACAAGTGGTGTGACTGGCCCATGATCTGACAATATATTCAGTGCTTCTGCCTTCATATTTCTCTCCTTTTTTCCCACCCTCACTCTCATTTGCTTGCCACTTGTGTTATTTTAATTTATATTTTTATTCATGCACAATATACATACAGATAAGTGTATACGTCATAAATATAGCTGGAGTTTTTCTAACAGTACCTACTCATGTATCCAGCAATCAGCTCAAGCAAAGAACATAACCATCACCCCAAAGCCCCCCTGGGTAGCCACCATCCTGACTCCTCACACCATAGATGGATTTTGCCTGTGTTTATTTGATAGGAATGGAATCTTTTAGCATATAGCTTTTGCTTCCAGCTTCTTTCACGCAAGATTATGTCAGTGAGATTCATATGTTGCAGTATGTTTCTTCTTTCCACTTTAAAACCTATTCTCCCCATTCCCCACCCACCTCCAGTTAGGGGTACATTGTCGTACATCTCTCTAGCTGCTATTTCCCCTCTTCTCTTCCAACTTTCGTGTTAGATTCACTTCTTCCCTCTGTCCAGTCAGACATGTTGCTCTGACTAGAGCAGCAAAGGCCCAGCATGCAGCCCTTGGGATGTGCAGGTTGAGCCCTTTCTCCCAGGGTCCACCCAGTGGGTATAGCTCGTATTGACCACACATGCAGGTGAAGTACAGTACCATCAATGGTCCAGTCTAAAGTGCTTTCGCTAGAGAGGTGGCAGGCACCTGTGCTGGTATATTTTATGTATCTACTTGGCCAGGCCACAGTACCCAAATATTTGGTCAAACATTATTCTAGATGGACACCTTCTTCCTAGTACAATCTAGCCCACAAAATATTCATCTGAGTCAGCAGTCTCCTGACCAAGTGGAACATCCTACAGATCCTGGGAAAGAGATTGAAGGAAATTAATAAATGGCACCTTCCTGCACTTGGCCATCAACAATAACAAAACATCAAAAGAGCAGAATTCAGTAGTCAATATGGATTTTCTCATTCCTGGCAACTAAAGGTCTTTCTAACAGGAGGGATTCACCCAGCTTAGTGTTCACCATTGGTTTGGGTGTCAGCCCAGGAGGTCTTTCTAAATATGTTAAGCATTTAACGCTTGATACAGGAGGCCCTGACTATGAACTTGCTAGAAGAGGGCTCTATACTCTCAAGGGTATAGGATCAGTAGGAATTTGCATAAGAACTTTTGTCTGTTACATTGTCTAAGGCACAGCACGATACAACTACAACACGAATGTGGTAGTATGTAATGTACTGGATTTTTTAAAAGCAAATTCTTCTAAGTAGAGCGCAAGTTATAGTAATTTAAGATACTTGTAGCCTAGGACATGTGATATGTATGGGGAAAAAGTGTAAGTTAGAGAAGATGTAAACCTGATGTTTTATTGACATGGGATTTCACTGTGTTTTAGAGTATAGTATTAATTCCCAACAACCAGGGTAGAAAGAAATGAGTGATCCTTTTTATAGTGAACAAAGTTCATAAGAAAACTATGTGAATATTCTCTGGAGACCCTAAAGACAGAAAGAAATCAAATAAACATAAATCAGCTTAGAAATCCGTGAATGTTTCTGTAGAATATCAGAAAATCAGCACTTGGGAAACTGACACATTCAAATTATTATTACTGCTTTGTATTAGGGCAGTTATTTAATTGTGTCACCCATGAGAAGAAAGTGGTATATTTTTCAGTTTGGTACTTTCAGCACTGCTAGAGATTAGCTGAGTAAATAAATATGTAAGCAAATTATTTTTATCTCCTTCTGTCATAGCTAAGTAGCTGGTCAATCGTCTTTAATAGATTTTATTTCTACAAGCCACACATAAGAAAGGAAGGTCAACAGATGAAAAGGATCCAGCACTTCAGCTTGAATTTCAAGACATTGATGGCAATATTCCAGATGTCATTAAGCTTTGGATATCTTATAAATGCAGTGCCGTTGTGAGGCTCAGAACTCTTAGTTCTGAATCGCAATTGCATTGTACATGGTCCACTGAAAAAATTTAAAACATCATGCCTTATTTCCAGCATAGGTCTAAGCATGTTCCAAAACTGGGCAACTGGTTTGTGCTCCGATAAAAATTACAATAATTGTTGGTGAAACAAAACATAGCTAGGAAGATAGGATAAGGTTGAAGAGATAGAATAATTATCTATATTTTGAATTATACATGGACTCAGTTGATGCATAGATTAAGGAGCAAGAAGGAGGTGCACAAAGGGCCTTATCAGATACACACGTGTTGTACTAAAGATGAGGAAGGAATCTGGGTCTACAGCAGTTGTAGCTGAGTAGGGTTGGCTGTGCAGTCAGTCATCTAGTTGACTTCTGCTTTTTATCATGCAACACTATGGCTTGACCTAAACTATCCTTACATCTTTTGAAGTGGGTCTGATGAAACTTGCTTATTGGTAAATTGGCACAGGCTGGCCTGCTCCTGTTGTATCACCATCTCTGAGAACTCAAAAGGAAAGCCATCGGATTTTGTCTTGCAGGGCCGTGAGTATATTTCCCCACATTGGCCAAGATTGGTTCCCATATTGACCGCTGTGGTGAACCACTGGTAGCAATGTCATTTGTAGCACTGAGTGATCCATCCTTCAGACTGCTATAGCACTCCCTTGACAGCAGCCTAATTTCTTACAAGTCCACCCCAAATGCATCAAGCAAGTTAATGCTGTGGCCAAGACCTGACTCAGACTCCAAAGGAAGCCAGATCTGGGTTCAGCTTCTGCTTCTGCCACCTAGCACCTCTGTCTTCCTACTCAAGCTACCTTACTCTAAGTCTGGTTTTCTCATCTGAAAAAGGGGCACCATGCTAGCTAGTATTTATTGATTGCCTATAATGTGCCAGACTCTGTTCTCACTGAAGGCAATGCCATTTAATTGTCATAATAAAAACCCTACAAGGCAGGTACCATTATCATGCCATTTTACAGATGAGGAAACAAAGGCCCAGCACCCACATGGAAACTGACAGAGAGGTATTGGTATGCAAAGCCTGCATAGACAAGTGTCTCGTACTGCCTCTCTAACTTCTGAACTGCTATGCTTTTCATCAGGGAACTACTCTGACTCACTTCAGCATCCGTGTTGAAGTATTGTTCCCAGGAGGAAATAAATCAGTACAAATGGCACCCAGCAAAGGAATTCACACGTGCACTCCTTCATCCACTCAACAAATATTGATTGATGGCCCTTATGTGTCAGGCACTGTTCTAGGACTCGGGCATACAAGATGATCAAAGGCCCTGCCTTCTTGGAGCTTGTAATGTACAAAGGAAACAAGTCTCAGCCAAAGCAATATATCTTCAATGAAACATCACTATTGCCATGAAGAAAGATAAAGCAGGGGACAGAGAGCAACAATGTTAGTAGGCAGTGGTTCGTCATGGGCGGAGGGAGGTGGAGAGGATGCTTCAGATAGAGGAATGGGTTCTGTGAAGAAGTGACCTTTGAGCCAAGCCCTGCTTGATGGGTAGAGAAGCCGTGCAAAGATCTGGTGAACATTATCATTGCTTTTATAATAAAATTAATTATGTGCTAATTTCTTAGCTTAACCAAAGAGAATTCTTGTCACCAGTGCCAACCAAAGGCATAATCTTTTACCCTTTCCTCAAAACTCTGACAACAAAAGAATAAAATTGAAAGTGTGATGGAAAAAGAAAAAGAGAGAGACCAGAGAGAGTTTGGTTCACACAAACTCTGAAGGTATCCTGAATGAAAAGAGACCATTTCCATCTCCCAGGCTGTTGATAATTCACAAAGTCTCTCCAAGGCAAAACCACAGTTGGTCACAGTTTTGTTGGTTTCACTTAATTCTCTGACCCTGACTCCTTGTGTAGCTAAAAGCATATCACAACCGCAGTAAATTCTGCCTCTCTTCATTCCATTAAAGGGAACCCAGGCCATTTCAAACACCATCTTCCCCTCCAATCTTGATTTTACAATACTTTTCACTGAAGATTAGAGTTAATGCTTTTCTAAGAGGTTTATCACAAAAGGGAGCTTAATTGGGCCTCATTTTCTCCATCTACACATTCGTTCAAAAGCTTTACTTTTAGAGAGTGTGTTCGTCATGAATGATTCATGTACTATGGGTACAGATTAGGACTTTGGAGAACCAAATCATGCAGGAAGGGAAAAGCTACCCTGGCTTCCTGGAGATACAACCATTTCACTCTGCGTGGTGACTAAATAGTGTGCCCCCACAAAAGAGAAGTCCGTGGGCTGACATCCATACCTGTGAATGTGATTTTGTTTGGAAATAGGGTCTTTGTGGGTGTAATTTAGGATCTCAAGATGAGATCATCCTGGATTAGGATGGGCCCTAAATCCAATGACAAGTGTCCTTCAAAGAGAAAGGGGGGAGATTTAAGAGACAGGGACACAAGGGGAAGACCATGTGAAGACAAAGGCAGAGACGGAGACCAGCAGCCTCAAGCCAGGGAATGCCAAGGGTGCCAGCAGGCTCCAGAAGCTAAGAGAGGGACATGGAACAGATTCTCCCTCGGAGTCTCCAGAAGAAACCAACCCTGTTGACACCTTGATTTCAGATTTCTGGCCTCCATAATTGTGAGGGGATCAATTTCTGTTGTTTTAGCCCAACACTTTGGTGGGGTTTTGTTAAGGCAGCCCTAGAATTTCATATACTTGGTTTGAACCTTTGACATTGAATAGAAGACTCATTCTTAAGAGTCACTTAGTTCCTCAGAACAAAGGAGGATGTGACCCAAAGCAATGTCCCCTAGGGGATCTGAATCGCCCCTGGCTGAGAGCACTGGCAGTCCAAGTTAATATCTCTGGGCTAAGACAGCTTGATTCAGTTGTGATCACAATAGAAATATATTTGCTGATGGCAAAACTAGAGCATTTAGAAGTCCATTAGCTATGAGCTAGTTTACCTCTATAAGCCTATGTTTATTTTTATTCTTTTAAATTGAGTGACTAACTGTCCTCTGATTGACCATTGTTTTCCATGTGTTCTCAGTGTGCTACATTCAAGTATTTTACAGATGAAGCTCACCAGCTGGTGACCCAGTCCCTTTCCTTATGGTGACTTAGATTTCTGTCTTCATCTCTTTTGTTTTGACTTATAGCTTAACTCTCAGAGAGTCATCTTACTTCTAATTCCTTGAGGATATCTAATTATTCTGGAGAGGGGGAAACACTGGGGGAAGGCAAGAGGTGAGCCTTAAAACGGAGCCAGAGCACCATTACAGAGTTCCTGGGTTGGTCTTTACCCCAAAGGCCATGAGGCTCCAAGGAAATGTGCTCATCAGGGCTGAGATGACCAGGCTTATGTGGCCATGAGAATATGGGATTGAAGCTGATAACGACCTGTCAGGGAGGAAGAGGTGATTGTGGGGACCTATGAGACCCGACCCAGGACAGGACCAAGGCAGTAGCAGCAGGAACCAAGAAGAGAGAAGAGAGAGAAATAGTAATAATAAAAAGTTATACTCAAGACATGGATGCCAACTGGATGCAGAGAATAAAGGAGGGGAGAAGTCAAGGGCTCCTCACTAGATTCGATTTTCAAGATCACTGAAAGTGGAATAGAGCCAAATTCTTTTGATGCTTTCAAGAGCTTTCCTCTAAACATTTTGGGTGTGTTTAAGGACAATAAAGGAAGTTAAGCAATTCAGGAATTTGGAGGCTCCAGCGATCAAATACTTTAGGATAGCAGCTAAGAAGGAGTGCATTCTGGAAGTTTTATGTTCCATTACGCTTACTTTTCCCCCAGGTGTGAAACTTTCTTAGAAATGATTTAAACAAATATCAATGTTCTTTCCTAAGGCAAAAGTTTAAAACAAAAGGGCTACAGAAGAAATGTAGCCCTTCACTAACTACATTACAGGTGAGCCTCCTTGGAGCTCAAAATGAGCAAAGCCACAGGAGACACAATACAGTTTGCTGTGGTTGAGGATAATGGGCAGAGGTGGGGGGCAGGGGCGGGAAAGAAGATGAGCACCTGGAAAGCGCGCTGGTGAAATGCTGAATAAGGGACCTCACTTTAAGGTGCTTATACTGCAATATGTGCAACAGGAAAGGAGAGTGCCTGTTATGGGAAGAGTCTGCTTCTTCCCTAGGAGAGTTTAGAAGAAAGAGAAGCACAGGGCTTACCTTCTATATGAAACTTGATGCCAATAGCTCTGGAGTCTTAGAAAGTAAAAGCCAGAAAAGTTTTGAACTTCTCTGTATTTAACATGCATCCATGCCTTGAATTTGGGTTTTAAGGCAGCTGCTTCCTGATTTGGGGGACTGTGGGCATCAGAGAGGGAAAAGTCCCTTCAAAGTACCACAAAGAAATTTGGGGTTATGCAAAAGTAAAGAAAGGCCCTGCTCCATAGAGATGGTGGGAGATTTAGTTCCAAGGAACTGAAAAAGAGGTCTTTAGGGAGATAACTTAGGGGGAGGGGGAGGAGAAGCCCATGGACGCAGGGCCTGGCCCCTTACCGGGTGCAGCACTCCTACCCTGGAGGGCTGAGCTGGATTCAGTGGCCGATGTGTTCTTTTTGCCCTTCGGTATGAAAATATGTTGTATAACTTGTCAATGCTTATGAATATAGGTGTTTTATGTAGAGATATAGATTTCAGACACCTTTTGAGAACTCTGGCAACGCCAGGCTCTCATTCCCACAAGTCAACAATTGCAGGGGTGGAGGCGAGAAGCAGGTAACCTCTCCAACTGGCCTTGATCTCACCTCCCCACTACCTCTCTGTGCTCACATCCAGTCTGCTCCACTCATGTTCACAGGCCTGGTCTGATTTGTAATTGACCTTGGGACCCATGGGTTGCAGAAAAGTTGATTGGCTGTTGACAGATCAAAGAGACAGTCTCTGGATGTAGGCAGAACTGGAGGTGACCTCCAGGTTCACAGGTGCAATGCTCTTGCGGGGGGAGCATTCATCCCTCCACACAATGAGCTCCAATATGGAATCCAGTATGGATCAGGCACTCTGAGCATTGTAGCTTTGGAAGCTTCTGGAAACAGTATCCTAGAAATAGCAATGCCAACTCATAACGGGCACCTGCAGTGAAAGCAGAGTCAGCCTCTCAAAGTGGTGCCATGGAGTTGCATGCAGCTACATGGTAGCCAGATGGAGAAAAGAGCAGGAAAGACAGCACACATAAAGACCACAGAAAATACTCTGTGAATTGAGAATGGGGGTGGGAGTTTGAAAGCTATCATGTCAGTGGGATGCTTAAGTTATAAAATTTAGGTAATAAAATAAAAGTGATGCCAGGATATACCAGATGAATATTAAAAGCTTTCTAAACTGTATATATCTTTAACCTAGAAATTCTACTTTTAGAACTTTTATCTTAAAAAAAGTCATGGATGTGTACAAAGATTTCATTAAATTGATTGTTATTTTATGTAATTTTACTGACAAAGAATTGCCAGTGGGTTTTAAAACCTGTAACTGTTGGACATTGGTTGAATAAATCGTGTCATCCATACAATAAATGCCATGTAGAAATTGAAATTCTTTCCAGGAAGTTATTTAGGATATTTACAAGCATGTTACAAAAATAATATTCATGGCATAATGCCATTTTTATTAAAAGTGTAAACATACATGGGGAAAATATTCATGTTTATACCTTACGTTACCAAAGACACTGTGGCTTTTAGGAGAACAGACATTTATTGGCTCACAGTCTGGGAGAACAGAAGTTCCGCAGTTTCACTGGGTTAAAACCAAGGAGTAGGTAGGGCTGAGCTCCCACTAAAGAGAGAGAGAAACAGAGAGAGAACTTGCGGTGGCTGCTGACATTCTTTGGCTTGTGGCCGCATAATTCCAATCTCTGCCTCTGTCTTTATATTGCTTTCTCATTTTCTGTGTGTTTAATCCCCCCCCCATCCTCTTTCTTATAAGGACCCTTGTGATTGCCTTTAGGGCCCACCCAGACAATTCAGAGTAATCCTTCCATGTCAAATTTGTTAACTTAAGGGCCTGACCCCTTACCTGGTGCAGCACTCCTAGCCTGTAGGAGTCCTGCAAAGTCCTGCAAAGTCCCTTTTTCTTTCTAAGGTAACATTACAGGTTCCAGGGGTTAGGACCTGACATCTTTGTCAAGGTCATTATTTCATCTGCTGTCCTCCCAAATATTAAAAGATATTTTCTTTCCTTGTGTTGTTTCCATTCTTTCTTAGAGTGAGCATCTGATAACTTCATTAAGAGGATTTATTTCTATTAGATTCAAATAAACCAAGTATTTATGAATTCTCACTTTGTATCTGACCTTGTGAGTAGAGTATTTCTGCCTAGGAGCCAAAAAAGAAACAAAACAATAGTACCAACATAAAATCTGTCTGCCCCTTAGAGTATTAAAAAAATTGTTCAATATCCAAGACTTAAGATATATTAAAAAATACGAACATACGATATTTTTATTTTATCAAATATGACTTTGGATAGTATAGAAAAATATTACAAGTTAGAAAAATTCAAGAAAGGGAGAGGAGAAGATAGACTTAAGTGGTTACCATGAGCTCCTTGGGAAACATGATTCAACATGGGCTTTAAATATGAATAGAGATTAGGATTTAATGAAATAACATAAATAAAGGCAGTGTTCATCATGATTTAGAAGAATTTCCAGCAGATGTTTCTAACTGCACAAAAAGCAAGGGGATGTGTGTAATGTGAAAGAAAAAATAACTATGTCACAGGTAAGTGTGGGCCCAGATTCTGAACGAACTTTAATGTTAGGAAAAAGATTTGTTCCCAACAATAAGACATACCATTAAAAACAGGAACAAAAATAAGCATCATTTTCAATTCTGAAAGGTAAATGGTGAAGAAAGCAACTCAGTGATTCATTTCAGGTGGGGAATCTGGTTACACCTCCAAAGAAGGAAAGAAGGCTCTAGGACAGAGAAAGGTACCAGAGAAAGTCCTCTCCTGCTTCTATATTTGTATGCTAGTTTCTGAATTATAGTGGGAGATACACACATGCTTTAAATAGGTGTCTTGTCCTCAAGAAGCTTATAGCCCAGTAAGAAGGATATGAATAAAGAGTACTGATACAAAATGTTATGCAGTCAATGTTCAGGAAAGGCACAAATCAATGCCTCCAGAATTAGAGGTGGAAGACTTTGCCCTTGAGGGGCAGGGATTGCAGAGCAGAGGAAGCTAAGTGGAAAAGGCAGAATGTGAATGATAGGGTTTTTTTTTTAATTGGAAGGAATAATATATCCAAAAAAACCTCAAAACACTAATTCAAAAAGATGCATGCACCCCAGTGTTCATAGCAGCATTATTTACAATAGCCAAGGTATGGAAGCAGCCTAAGTGTCCATCAACAGATAAATGGATAAAGAAGATGTGATATATATACAATGGAATATTACTCAGCCATGAAAAAGAATGAGCTTATAATTTGCAGCAACATGGATGGACTTGTAGGGCATTATGCTAAGTGAAATAAATCAGACAGAGAAAGATGAATGCTGTATGATATAATTTATATGTGGAATCTAAAAAATACAACAAACTAGTGAATATAACAAGAAAGCAGCAGACTCATAGATATAGGAAACAAACTAGTGGTTGTCAGTGGGGAGAGGGAAGGGGGGAGAGGCAATATAAGGGTAGGGGAGTAAGAGGTACAAACTATTAGGTATAGCATAAGCTATAGTGATATATTGTACAACATGGGGAATATAGTCAATATTTTATAATAATTATAAATGGAATATAACCTTTAAAAATTGTGAATCACTATCTTGTACTCCTATAACATGTACTATTGTATAGCAACTGTACCCAATTAAAAAAAATATGGGGATGGAGAAAAGGGATTTAGTTTTTCATGTATATATATTTTCAGTTATCTATGCTAAGGTTGTTATAAAGAAAAATATATCAATATGCTTGGGAAAATTTCAGCTTTACAGATATCATCTTACTTTACATAAATTCAAACTTGCCTAACAACAGGGTGAAGGAGAAGGAATATAACTACTATTAATTTAAAAAATTGGATAGTACATGATTTTTTCTAAGACCTTTTGAGCATAACTATTATTTCCTCTAAAGTATATAGCCCATAGTATTTAATAAATTGTTTTGTAAAAAAAAAAGGAAGAAATAAAGGTAGAAAAATGATAATGGTGATATCCAAATTTATCTAGTCATATGCCAGACACTGGGATAAGATTTTTTTTAATCAGTTGGGAAAAAAAATATTTTTCTCCACCTTCTTAGGATCTTTCTTTAGGGGTATGTGAGTTAAACTAAGAAAAGTTGGATTAACAAGAGAAAGAGCACACAATTTTTATTAATATTTATGTTTATGAGAGTTCACAGATTAGAAGTGAAACTCAAGTAAGTGGTTAGACCTGGTACCCTTTCAACAAAGAAAAGAGGGTTTGGGCTTCAAGGAATGATAAATTGGGGGGAAGTAACTAGGAAATATATGGGGAAACCAATGGAAGATATGGGCTATTTAAGTAAGGTCTGTTTATGCAAACTCATCTTAGTCTTGACTCCCTGTTTTCAGTGATAAGAGTTGCTCTTTTCTTCCTAGCAGAGTTGGGGCAGGGGGGCACCTTTCTCAAAGGGAAATTTATGCCCTACTTTTGGACAGATAAAGGGAGGGCAAAAAACTCTTTTTCCATCATTGATTCTCAATTGCCTTTAACTCAAAATAATACTTAGACCAAAGTGTCAAAACTTTGGTTGGCATATTTTCCTTCACGACAAATATATGTAATCCTGATACTACTATGATGTAGGCACAATTGTTGCCTCTTTTTATAGGTGGAAAAATTGAGGTTATTCTAAGAGACATGCCTGAGGGAAAGGCACGTATTCATTTTGCTGGAGCGTAGAGTATGTGGTGTAGGTAATACCCAGGTTTCAATACAAGAGACTGAAAAATTTCTAAATATACTGCCTTCATTTGCTTCATTTCTCAGAAGAACGAGGTGGTTTCACCACGCTTTAACTGGTTCCTTTCCTTCTCTCCAGTGGAAAACCATTCAAGAAACAATTTAATAAATAAAGTGAATAGAGCAGGTGAGGAACAGCAAGAAATAAGAGAAAAACTCAATGAGAAGGAATTAGAGAAAGTCCGTTCTGATGCTTTCGTGTACTGCACTTGTAAGAAAGAAAAAAATGCATAAAGTTGTATGAAAATAGAGCAGCGATATAATAATAGCTCAGGCTACAGTTCCTTTTGCTGTGCAAATTTTGACAAACACGATTCAACAGCTTAAGAAGTAAGGGGGAAAATGTGTTTGCTTAAAGAAAATGTGCACACACAAACACACACACACAACACATACACACACTCAGATGCACGCTTATAGTCCCTTAACTGCTGAACTTCATAGACCTGAAAAGTCTTAAGGAAGAAAGCACAGAGCAGCAGAAAGCTCGTTAGATGAGAAACCTGACTGATGTTCTGGTGCTGACCAGAAGCAGCCGACCAGGGCAGCTCATAAAGAGCCCAAGTTCAGGGACCTAGTCCCCTCAGTAGCTCCATTTGGTTTTGCACAGCTCATGACCACAGGTGACGCTCAGAAACACTGGTCCTGTCACCAGCACCTCCTGTCTGTCTTGATTGAGGCTTGGTGATAAATTGTGACACCAGAGAAGCCTAAATCTGCCACTGCTTGGGGGGAAAAAAATCAAACTGTGTGATGCTTTCACCTGACTAATTCAAGATGTTTATTATTTGAGTACCTAGAAGCCACCGGGTTGACTCTGGGAAGATCTAACATTTTAGATGTCATAGTTCTTGCCTTGAGGAGTATTGTACTAGTAGTTTTCTATTGCTCTGTAACAAATTTCCACAAACTTAGCTGTTTTAAACAATACCCATTTATTGGCTCACAGTTCTGTAAGTCAGAAGTCTATGACTGGGTTCTCTGCTCTGGGTCTTATGAGGCTAGATCAAGGTGTTGGGTGGCTATGCTCTCATCTGAAGACCCTGGGGGGAAAGTCTATTTCCACACTCATTCAGGTTGCTGGCAGAAGTCACTTCTTTGAGTTTGTAGGACTGAGGTCCCCATTTCCTTTCTGGCTACGTACATCTAGAGACCGCCCACATTCCCTCCATTTCCAAAGCCGACAATGAAGAATCTCCCTCACATTGAATCCCTCTCATTCTTGGTTCTCTCTCACCAGAAAGAGCCCTGTCTCTCTTAAAGGTTCACCTGATTAGGCCAGGCCCACCAAGAATAATTTCCCTTTCTTAAAGCCAACTGATTTTGAATCTTCATTGCACCTGCAAAATCCCTTCACTAGAGGATTTAGATTAGTGCTTGACTGTACACAAGCAGGCAGAAATCTCCAGGGTAATCTTAGAATTCTGCCTACAAGTATCTGAAAAATGTTTATTGAATATTGAATGAATGAGAAAACAAATGAAAAACTTCTGGCATTTCAATGGAATTATCCATAAGTGAAAGACAGCACAGCTTTTTAATAATCTCATCTCACATCTACTTAGTGTTTCATTGTTTACAAAGAGCCTACACTCACATTAAGTGTTCGTTTGCCATTAACAGCAACTCTGTAGGGCATGCTCATGGGGCAAAGTTTATCATTCCTCTTCCCCAACTCTGTGTGCTTCTGACTTCGGGTCCAGTGCTCCTTTCACTATGAGAATTTACAGTTTCCTTAGGACTGATTGCAGACAAAGTTTTTAGTGACATTGAAACAATGTGGTGGAGAGAGAGAGGAGAACATGGGACCCCATAGGAGACCCATGAGCCAGGGCAGGTTAGGGATGGCAACCTTGTCTGCAGAAGCCAACTCTCTAGGTATAAGCGGAAGTGTGTGCCCAGGACCTACCTCTGTGATCTAGCATGGGGCAAGAGACCTCAGCAGGGTATTCAAAACCAGATTAATCATATTGTCAGTGTAGGGCCAGTGGGCAGTTGTCACCAGTGAGGTTATTCCTTAGGTGGTGACACCTTGATTAGCTGTTGAATATGGCTGTTATATCTGTAATCCCAGGCTGAGGAGTAGCATTACTGAAGCAAGAAGTAGCAAGTCATCTGCCATTTTTCCATTACTTAGAGCCAACCAAGGAAAGTGCTGGGTGAGAAGGATGGAAAAGCTGAGGCTTCCAAGGACCAGGTCTGAGGATTGATAGGGGAGGTTGGGACTGTGTGACAGAATCTTGATACCCCTTAGTAACACCAAGGGTGGGGCTTCAATCAGATTCTTCACCAAACGGGGCCAGCAGAGATTGGAGGTGGGGCGTCTGTGGATCCAGGGGTGGGAAACAAGGCAGAAGCGGAGAGGAGAGATAGGAATTGATGCAAAATTGATGGGGACTCTCCTAGTGGGTTTCACTGCCCCAAGTATCCAGGGTTTCTGGACATTCCATTGACTCCTGAAAGACAAGACCAGTGTATCTCCATTTTCAGAGGAGAGAAAGAAGGGAAATAGACGGCATGATGAAAAGATCACCGGCCAGCCGTCCATTCACCTGGGTTCTAGTCTGCACGCTCTTGGCTCGACCACTTAACACGATGGATCTCCTTTCCCTCACTGTTTAAAGCCTGTGGTTCAGATCTTTGATTTACGTAATCCCTTCTTGCTATAAATTCTATGTCTTATGACGAGTTTTGGTTATCTGGACTAGATTAAAAAGTCTCACCCTGGGATTAATAACAGTACATGGCAGCCGTCTCATTTTCCTTCCTTTTTTTAATAGTTGCTCCCCAATCAGCGCTATAAAGTATTCAAATCTTAAAAAATAATTCACTGAATGTGTCTCCTTTTTAGCACCAGCTGGAACAAACATCCATATATCAGTGGTTAATTCCCAGCATGTGGAGCAACATGCCCACGGAAGTAAGCTACAAAATCTTATTTTAATAGGATGCTGTTTGCCCAAACACACTTGATTTGAAATCTGGCACCAAACTTGCAGTCTGCCTCCTTCAAAAACCTTCCACAGTCACCCTGCATGATTTGACCGATGTAAACAAGAACCTCCAAAAGAAGTTTAAGAAATAATCAACATGGGAAGACAAAAAGTGAGGGTGGAATTTTATAAACTGGGCTCTGTTGGAGGTGTCCAATGGCTCACAGTTAACTGCACATTCTTTGGAAAACGAATCTTTGCCATGAGATGTGTCTCCGTCATCTGGGAAGAGCCGATTCTACAGCCGATTCTACAAGCCATAATTTCCTGGGATGTAAATTTAATGAATGGCATTCTTTCAGTTTAATAAAAATCTTGGAGTCATCTTTGACTCTTTTCCTCAACTCACTGCGCTCTTCCTGGCTCTCCCTTCCAGAAATATCCAGAACCCAACCACCTCTCACCGCCCTCTACCACTTCCGTATTCGGAGCCAACAGTGTCTCTCTGGGGTGATCCCAATTAGCCTCCTAACAGATCTCACAGTTTTCAACTTTTCTCCCCATGGTCTGTTCTTAACACATCAGCTAGCGTGTTTATCACTGAAGTCAGCTCGTGTCGCTCTTCTGCCCAGACCCTTCAGTGGTTCTCCATTTCACAGAAAATAACAGCCAAATTTCAGAGTGCCAAGAGGCTCCCCACTTCCTCTGCAATCTCCTCTCTTGCTCCTGCCCCCCTTCACCCACTCAGCACCAGTCACATTGGCCTCTGTGTTAATCCTGTGGCTTCCAGTCAACCTCCTTGAGGTATGAATGTTTCCTTTACCCGGAATATTCATCTTTCAGACATCTTGTCCAATTACCTCTCCCCCCCTTCAGGCTTTGCTCCAATTTCCTCTCTGTGAGGCTTAACTTAATCTTCCTTTGTAATATTGCAACTTGCCCCCAGCAATCCTGACCCTCCTTACCCTGCTCTGCTTTCCTTCATAGCATTAAGCACCTTTGATAGAACGTATTTATTTATAATAAATGTTGTTTAATTTCCATCTCCTTCTGCTAGAACGTCAGCTCCATGAGGGCAGGAATCATTATTGTGTTTTCTGATATATCCTGAACACCTAGAACAGTGCTGGACAAATAAGAGCTTTCAAATGAAATTTAATGTTTGTGTGGGTTAAAAATCAAATTAAACAATACATTTTAACTGAATATAGTCGGCTGAAATGTGTTCATTTAGACAATGTTTTCTATGATCCTTCTTGTAAATTGTCCTTAGCAATTATCTGGGAATATACCCAGTCAAGAAAAGAGGATTCTAGCTGATCTCTAGAATATATTTGCACTGATTACATCAAAGAACCAGAATAACTACCTCCCACATTTAAAAAAATAAAAACAGTAGCTTCTTACCATCAAGTGAGTACTTTATAGAACACAACAATCCCTTACCTCCTCCTTATAAACTTTAATTTATATATAAAACTATTTTGGATAAAGCCTATACACAACAATAATTTAAAGCTACTCCATTGTATTTTTCCCAATTCCAGGAGAGACAGAAGGCAGACCCAAATTAGAATGAGCTGAGGATATGGTAGTGTGGGCAGGGTGTCTTTCCTCATTGAGACCCCATGAAATGCAAGCTGGGGAAATGAAGGCTGACTTGACCAGTCTATTTTCCCTTCGCGCCTTCTGGGCTTCCTGTTAGCTGAACCCAATGGAGACCAGAGTCAAGAGGGGTCACTGAGGCAGTCCTCAGTGGAGAAGGATGGAGGGCAAGGGGAGTTAACCAACACACTGAAAAAGCGGCTTGATCCACAGTAAAGAGATTAGAGTATCAACTCTGCCAGTGAATTTCAGAATTCAGAATATATTTTACATCATAATGTAGCAAGCATATGCCTAAACACATAAGTGTTTTTTAATAACATGCTTCTTGAAACCAGGACTTACACTTACCACCTGCAATAAAACAACAAAAACTCATTCATTCTCTTCTGTTCCCTGTTTCAGTGCCGGTTGCAACCCATGAAATCGATTTCATAAGCCATAGTTTGAAAACCTCTGTCCAAAGCCAATCCCTCCGTTTAAAATTTATAGCTTCTAGGACCTTGCAAGGTGAAGGGCCTTGTCCAAATGTATAATGTATGTGTTTGGAGTGATGTGGGCGTATACACTTGTTAGAAAAAAAAAAAAACCTCAGCTCATTTCACCTATCCAAATGTCCTCTTCCAAACCACATGCAATCAGCTTGTTTTGAAAGAAGGTTTTTAGTGAGGCAGGTGTCAGGTGACACCTCAAGCTAATGACCAGTAAAATAAACAGTCTTCCTTGAGCTGTGAAAGGGGCAGAGCTTCGGGAACCAGAGGAGTGAGGTCATGATACTTGTTGCAGGGGGAGCTACTTGGGATCCAATGCCCACATCTTTAGGAGGGATGGCTGTTAGCAGGCTCACATCCTCTACCTGCAGGTAAAGCAAGGTGTCCCTGCTGTCTTGAGGAGGACACTTACTGGACAGTAGGAGGGTGGCCAATGACAGCTTCTCGTGCACTGGTGTAGAGGACTGTGAGGCCAGCAGAGGTCACAGCCTGGCATGTAGGCTAGATACATGTCGCTGACAGTTGTACAGGAAGTCTTCCTGGTCTGAAATATTTCATCCCAGAGAAGCTCGCTTTGGTGACTTTGAAAAGTAGCAGAACTTGTTCCCTCCTTGGCAGGCGCTTGTGCATTTCACTCATGTCAAGTCAGGACTAGTAGTCCTAATGATTTTGAAGGGCCCTAAATGATTCCTTTATGCTTGGCCAGGATTGGCCAGGGTTCCACTTACAACCCACAACATACACACACGTTCCCCAGAAAAATAAGTACTGGCGTAACCATGTTGGTGCCATGCCACTTAAAATGGCCATTTTCTTAAGTACTCATTTTAAAAGCAACTTTGTTATTTCAGCATCTGCCTTTGAAAGCTGGCTTTCTGTGTCTCTGGTGGTATGTTTTCATCACAGGGGGAAAAATAAAACACTAATTCTTTCAACAGTTTGAGAGCTGACTTGTGTTTAAGAAAAGAATTAAGTCTGGAGAAAATGTATCGCTCCCTGCTTTCTTGGTTCTGTATCAGAGTTTCCCCAAAGCATCCTGCCCAAACTCCTGGACAGCCATCAAATGAAGAGCTCTGCCTTGCTCCATCTCCCCCACAATGATGTCTCTTGCCCGTGATCCCAGAGTTTATGAGGGTTTCTGAGCCTGCTAGGTGCTGTGTGTGTGTAGGAAACATGTGTGTGTGTGTGTGTGTGTGTGTGTGTGTGCGTACATGTACTCATGTGGGTACGTGCCTATAGTCTATGGAAGATGGGGAGTGGGCAAGATGAATCAAATACAGTCAGTCCTTTAAGGGATTTATCATTCCAATGCTGAATTGTGACAGAACAGATGAAAAGTGAAATCACTATGCAAGGAAGTTATGATTGAATGAATTCAGAGGGCGGGCATTGTGCAAGACAACCCCATGTGTTCCCATTCCAAACATCAAGCCCTTCTACCTTCCACTGACTTTTATTCATCCGTGTCAGGTTGACATGATAAATGCTTACGACTCTGCTTCCTGACCACCAGAGCAATGGCCAAGGTTGTTAACGATAGCTGCTGTTTATGCAGGGCTGGCCTCTCCCAGGGCTGACACCGCCCAAGGCACACACACCCCCTCCTCGACCCGAAGGGTGCTTTCACCACCCCACGTCACCCGATTGTACTTGTAATTAGAGATTTTTCCCATGTCATTCTAGTGATAACTGATGCAGTCACTTTTTAAAAAAAAAAAATTAGCAATTTTTAAATTTTGAGATAGTTTTAGATTTATAGAAAAATGGAAACGCTAAAATAGAGTTTCTGTTACACCATACCCAGTTTCCCCCGTTGTTAACATCCTACATTACTATGTATATTTGTCACAACTAGTGAACCAGTACTGAAACACTGTTATAAATTAAAGTTGATATTTTATTCACACTTCCCTAGTGTTTCCCTAATGTCCTTTTTCTGTCCCAGGATACCATCCAGGATATCACAATACATGGAGTCATCATGTCTCTTCAGGTTCCTCCTGGTCTTGACAGTTTCTCAGTCTCTTCTTGTTTTGATAACCTTGACAATTCGGGGGAACGTTGATCAAGTAGTTTGTAGGCCCTCCCTCCATTTGGCTTTGTCTTATCTTCTTTCCTCATTTGTAGACTGGGTGTCGTATTGCCCTTTGGGGATGTAAGCACAAACATTGTACTGAAAGATATGTGTGTTCTATGAAGTTTGGGTATTGAAAACCAATAGATGCTCTGCTGGGAACATGTTAATTACACGGGCTATATCCATGTGGAGAGTACTCACAGTGAACTACAGTAGATGCAGTTCCTTAAACTCATATGAAACATAGGCTTCAGCTGCCTTAGGTACATCTGAGAATTTCCTTATTTCAGCATACAAATAGCTCAGCCATACACATCATTCAGTGTGGGCTATCTGCTATAACAAACAAACCAAATTCTTAGTGACTTAAAATCAAACTCTAGTTCTCATTTATGCCATAGATAAATGCAAGACTTCTGAGTGGCACTGGGCTTTTTCCAGTAGTGACTTGCACTGAGGCTTCTTTTTTCCTGAATGTGCCCTCCCTTAGGGCTTTGAAGCTCTTATCCACATTAGTTAGTGGTCAAGAGAAGAGAGAGATCTTGATGAATTAGGTGGCAGGTTTTAAGGGCCAGACTTAGAAGTGCTATGTGTTAATTCTGCCCACATTTCATTGGCTAGAATTCAATCACATGACACCACCCAACAGCAAAGGAGACTGGGAAATGTGGTCTTGCTATTATAGCAGGAGGATAAAGAATTGGGAATTTGGGGACACACAGTAGCCTCTGCCATCCTTTGAATTTATGCCATATAAATTTCCTGTAGATAAAAGGGGATACAATGCCTGGAAAGATGCAAGCTATTGTTTTCTTACAGATATCCCTGTTTAGATTGTGCCGAGGATGTTGGGGGGTCATGGTGTCTTACACATCAGGACTTCCGTTATAACACTGATATTTTCTTAAATGCTGAAATCTATCCTTTAAAGAAATATAGAGGGAGAAGAATGAAGACATACAAACTGAAGTTAATTATCACACCAAACAAATGCGTCTTGCGCTAAATATATATAAAATTATTAAACCAGATGATTGGAAGAATACCTGTCATTATCTACATTTATGGAAACAGGGGCCAAGCAGAGGCTCATGAAAGGAAGCTGTACTTCAAAGCATATCTCAATCCAAAGTTAAATTCCAATGTATACCTTTCTAGAAAAAAATGAACTGAGTCTTTCTTTCCCAAAGAGGCCAATTCTCTCTTTCATTTTTTAATGACCTTCCTCAATCTGAGCTATAGTATGTCTGGATGTTAATTGTCCAGTAGTCTAGACAGTGATGATATTATGACCAAGTTATGCACAGATAATCACTGTGTCGCTGTTTCCAATGCTGCCTACACATATTGCTTCACTGAACACACTTGGCATGTGTGGTTATTCTCTTGATATTTATTTTCACCATTTAAGTAGAGAAGGCCGCTTACTTAATCAAACCATCTGGTGAACCAAGCTTTTTTTTTTTTTTTAATAATTCAAGTGAAATATGAGATTCTTGAAGCTAAAAGGAAAAATAATATTAATGTGCCTCATATCTTTCTGGAAATGCTGGGGCAATCCACCCTATACTTTTCTTGCTTCACTCACCAGGGATAGATCTTACACAGGTCCTTCAAATACTTTTACTACAAATCATTCCCTCCTAGATAGGTTGGCTTACCCAAAGCCATTCTTATAAAAAAAAAAAAAGACCCAGGAATTTCTGGAGATATCTTTTATTTACCCAGAATTGGGCTTTGTAATCAGTTCCATGTGCCTACATGGCCTGCCTGGCCCAATGCACAGGTGGCAGGAAAATGGACCATGGCTTGACTCTTGGGTGCATTCAAAATAAAACAATGTGTTTTTAAAAACCACCATCTTAGTGAAGAATAAGGGTCGTGGGCTCCCCTGGTGGTGCAGTGGTTGACAGTCCGCCTGCCGATGCAGGGGGCACGGGTTCGTGCCCCGGTCCGGGAGGATCCCACGTTCCCCGGAGGGGCTGTGTCCGTGAGCCGTGGCCGCTGAGCCTGCGCATCCGGAGCCTGTGCTCCGCAACGGGAGAGGCCACAACAGTGAGAGGCCCGCGTACCGCAAAAAAAAAAAAAAAAAAAGAATAAGGGTCGTGATGTCATGACATCACTTAAACCCACCTGAAGGAGGAATATTTTGAAATCAATGCAGAAATGAAAAACAATATGGTTTGGAAAGTGGGAGGATGTTCCAGACACAGCGGATAACAATGTTTATTTTTGGCATGGAAAGGGAAAATGATCTAAGGGACCTGGAAGAAGTTTGTTTGGCCAAGGAAAAGGCATAGCCTGGGAGTAACAAGCAGACACACAGGCTTGGCAGGGCAAGACTTGGGGGCAGTATAAAGGCTCCACTGTTTTACATGCTTGTTTCCACCAGTGTAATCACCTCTGGAGTCAGTGTATTACCTAAAGAAGATCCCATTACATGAACATATAGGGCTGGATGGGGTAAAATGGAACCTTCCCCCACTCCTGTGATATCAGCCTGCCTGCTCTCTCGTGTAAAATGGAAACAAGACATTTAAGGTAAATTTAAAATTCATCTGTGCAGGTACTGAGCTTAGGCGTCTGGCAGGACAGGTGGGGTGGACCTTATGGGAGGGCAATAAAATGGGGTGCAATGGACAGCCCGGGGTCAGGAATAAGTTTCTGTAGCCTACTGGAAGGGGTAGGGGCAGCTCACTGACAAGTTTGCTTTGCTTCGTAATTCTGAGTGAAGCTAGCTTTTTCCAAATGTACTGGGTCACGTTGTGTACTGCCCCCCAAAAAAGGATATGTCCACTCAGAACCTGCAGATGTGACCTTACGTGGAAAAAGGAACTTTGCAGATGTAATTAAGTTAGGGATATCAAGATAAGAGCATCCTGGATTTAGTATGAAACACGTCCTATGATAGGTGGCTTTATAAGAGAAAGGCAGAGGGAGATTCAAGATCCAGAGACACAGGGCCATGTGAAGAGGGAGGTGAGTTGAAGTCATGCACCTACAAGCCAAAGAACAGCACACACACACGCATGCACACACACCACATTTTGTTCATCCATTCATCTGCTGATGAACACTTGGTTGCTTCCACCTTTTGGCTATTGTGAAGAGGCAGGAACAGAGTCTTCTTCAGGGTCTCCACAAGAAACCAACCTTGCTGGCACCTTGATTTCAGACTTCTGGCCTCCAGAACTGTGAGAAAATAACTTTCTGTTGTTTTAAGCCACAAGTTTGTAGCAATTTGTTACAGCCGCCCTGGGAAACTAATACACCAAACAAGAAACCCTGAATAATGCTTATTTCCCTGTCCTAACCCATCCCATCCTCAGACTACTTGAATTTTGGCAAAATACATATAACATGAAGTTTGCATCTTAACCATTCTGAGTGTACAATTCCGCAGCATTAAGGACATGCCCGAGGTTGTACAGCCGTCACCACCATCCATCTCCAGAATCTTTCATCTTCCCAAACAGAAACCCTTTACCCTTCCTGGTAACCAATAGTCTACTTTCTCTTAGGATGAATACTTCTACTCTAGGTACTGCATATAATTGGGATCATACAATATTCGTCCTCTTGTGTCTGGCTTCTTTCACTTAGCATAATGTCCTCAAGGTCCATTCTTGTCACAGCACGTATCAATACTTTATTGCCTTCTAATATGGGCTTCCCTGGTGGCGCAGTGATTGGGAGTCTGCCTGCCGATGCAGGGGACGCGGGTTTTGTGCCCCGGTCCGGGAAGATCCCATCATGTCGTGGAGCGGCTGGGCCCGTGAGCCATGGCCGCTGAGCCTGCGTGTCCGGAGCCTGCGCTCCGCAACGGGAGGGGCCGCGGCGGTGAAAGGCCCGCGTACCGCAAAATAAATAAATAAATAAATAAAACTGAATAATAATCCATTATATATGCTATATACATTTTATATATGCATTTCATATATATATGCACACACACACATATATACCACATTTTATTTATCCATTCATCTGCTGATGGACACTTGGGTTGCTTCCACCTTTTGGCTATTGTGAATAATGCTGCTGTGAAGATGGATGAACACGTATCTCCTCATCCTCAAATTCTTTTACTTCCCCTTTGTCACCTCTCTTGAACTCCTTCATCTCTCACTTTCTTCTAACTCGACTCATCCCTAGACCAGGCTCCTTCTTCCTCAGTAACGCCCTTTGCAGCGAAGGCAGTGAAGACGCAGGCTTTCTATAAAGATATTTAAGTGAGATTTAGGGGTGGAACCCAATGGCTGTTGGAGCTTGGGGGTAGGGGTAGGAAGCAGCAACTGAGAGATATCTTGATGTTGTATTTGCATAGCAAGCACAATGTTTTGACTTATAAGCTACAGGTCAATAAAAATAGTTAGGTGCCAGCAATAAAAATAGTTAAGTCTGATTAAAAAAAGGCTACTATTTACATTTTATATAAGATCAAGAAAGCATCAGTTGTCCACGTCAAGGATTATTAATACTGCCTTTCTTTGAGGTGACTTGAGAGATGTTATGGAGGCTTAAACTGGGTGTCTCCCCACCATCCTCGATACTTATCCGAAGTTAATGGTAACCGTAAAATTTACCATCCAATAAAGTGGAGTGAAAGGTGAGATATGAGCAGTTACCCCCAAAGACAACTGGCCCCAACTGGGGTTCATCCAGGCAAAGGGCTGTGTGGGCACCCTGCTGAAACTCACCTCCTCCAGCCCACACCCTCTGCCCTCAGGACCCACAGCACCCTCGTTATTCCCATACAGGTGTCACAGATAGAGCATAATGTCTTCAAACATATCTTCTGTGATATAGAATCCCAAGCTACCTAATAACATGAGATATACACTATGCCCAAGCCAAAGACGTATGATGTGAAATTTACTCTGCTTCCTCATTCTTCCTGCTTGCTTTATTTCTTCCCTGAAAATGAGAGATAGCTAATGTCAGCCAAAGTAACTCCAAAACATAAAAATGATTATTCGTTATACCACTTGCAAAGAGTCAAAATTTTGTGTTATTAGCCTATTGTATGTCCTCCTACTTGTGAAGTTTTTATTTTGGGGGAAACTAGTGTTTTCATGGCCTGGAGAACAATCTCACACAAATAGCACAAGTATTCTGTGCTAGGAATAGCAAAAGCTTACCTCTGATGGGGGAAAATTCTAGCTTCTATTTATTTATACTGCTTTTTTTCCCTCAACAATTGCTGCTCTCTATAATTTCAATGTTTGCAAAAATAGCAGTTATGTAAACATTAATGCATAAAAAAACTATCATTTCGATGTAGCCTGCAAATCCTGGAAGCTAAACATTAAGGAATCATGAGATTTTTTCCCTCTAAACAAGAGAAGGGAGTTCACTATTTTTTTTATCCCTAAAACGTACCCTTCACAGCTTTTCAAGTTCCAATTGTTAAGCAAGCCTGAATTACCATTAGTATTGCAGTTTAGTAAATGTTCGTTTTCCCTTTCTGCCTCCGATCAGACAAATCTGTCTTTGCCCATAGCAGATTTGTATATTTTGTTTCTGTATTTGCTGATTTTCCAGTGTTAAGCATGGACTCTTCCTTTCTCTGTCAACATGAATGTTCCTTTTCTAACCATAATATAATAAATATACGCATCCAAGTTAGGCTAGCTTTGAAAAACATAGTATCAAATAAATTCAATGATCCCTTTGGCTTTCATAAATTCATAGGCTCGTGCCAACAGTGGGAGGAAAAATCCTTATATTCTGAGTAAAAATTCATTCCCAGGAGAGCTCACAAATTTGTGATAAGACTGATGTAATTCTAGAAGGTGTTGGACCAACAGAAAAAAAAAAAAAAGGAGGGGGGGAGTGGTAGAGAAATTTACAAAAGCCAAAGCACAGGTGAGCCGTTCATCTGTGGGTATTAGGACCCCCAGGCTGGAGCAGAGATCTCTAACTATGTCTGCCAATAGGCTGGCCTTACATCACCACAGGCTTGCCTCCTCGAAATCCACGGGCTTACCTAGAGCTACAAATTCTTAGGATGGCATCCTCTGAAAACTCCAGAAGCCCTCAGCCCCCACTACCAATAGTCACAATGAACTTAAGGAATCTTTACTTTTTATATGATGGACACTTGAGCCCATATGGCTGAGCCCATGGTCCCCAGCAGCTATAACAATTATAGTAAGCATTCATTCCATCTGCCTTCATTGAGTTTCTACCATGTGTAAGACACTATGCTAAAATCCTTTACCCAAAAAGAGTGCATAGTCTAATAGGTCTAGCGATAGAGGGGATAGTGAAACCACATGTAGAGGAAGGCAGGAAGGGCTAGTTTTCCCTGGAGAAGTGGAGAGAGCTTCATAGGAGAGATGCCCTTTAAGTTGAACCTTAAAAGATGAGCAAGAAGGCAGCTGGTATAGAAGGCAAGTGGGGTAGAGGAATGAAGAAGAAAAACCAGGAAGTTTAATGCTTAGACTCCTAGAAGAAGAGTAAATAAGCTTCTTTGACTATAGCTAAGGATGCAATGAGTAGAAGGAAAGACAATGTATTTCAAGAGAGGTAGACTGGAGCCAGATTGTAACTTGCTAATTATTTCTTAAATAAATGAATGTATGAATAAATAATTTTTTTTTAAAAAGATACTTTCCTCTTGGAAGTATTTAGAAAGCAATGGTTAATGACATTAAAAGAGATAGCTCGTTGGTTTTGGGGGATGTTATGGACTGAATGTATATGTCCCCCAAATTCCTACGTTGAAACTCTGATGGTATCTGGAGATGGGGCCTTGGGAGGAAATTGGAGTTTGATGAGGTCATGAGGATGGGACCCTCATGATAGAATTAGTGCCCTTATGAGGAGAGACACCAGAGTGCTTACATTTGATTCCTTCCCTCCTCGCCACCAAAATGTGAGGACACAAAATGAAGGCAGCTGTCTACAAGCCAGGAAAAGGAACCTCATCAAGAATTGAATTGGCTGGTACTTCCAGCCTCTAGAATTGTGAGATATAAATTTCTGTTGTTTAAGTCACCCGGTCTATGATATTTCATTATGACAACCCAAGATGAAAAGGACAGTGAGGCTATATTTTAAAATAATATTTTGAAATCGATGTCAGTTTTACACTGAGGATTTGGGAAGCAGAGTTGCTAAACAGCTAAAATATCTCAAATTTGGGATATTTGGGAGAATATACATTTAACATATGGGAGAACAAATTTGTTAAAAGAGAACATCAGTGTTTGTTGAATTATAAAGTAGGTGCCTGAGAAATGTGTCTAAGTAAATGAAAATATATAAGGAAACAGTGGCCCATGTTTTTAGACCACAGATTATTTTCCAGTAGACCGTAAAGGGGAAGTGATGAGACTCCAGCAAGTATTGGCATGAACCAGATAAAAGTGACATTTTAGAAGACAAAGCTGATCTCATAAGAGCAGTTTCATGTTCACAGACTTAGAAAACAAACTTCTGGTTACCAGGGGGAAGAGTGTGGGGGGGAAATAGTGAGTTTGGGATTGACATGTACACACTGCTGTATTTAAAATAGATAACCAACAAGGACCTATTCTGCAATGGCCTATATGGGAGAATCTAAAAGAGAGTGGAAATATGTATATGTATAACTGAATCACTTTGCTGTACACCTGAAACTAACATGACTGTTAATCAACTATACTCCAATATAAAATAAAAAGTTTAAAAAGAAAAAGCAGTTTCATGTTGTAGAGGAAAAACTCACTCCTCCTGTGTCTCCCTTACTCATACTGTGACCACACCTCACTTCACTTTTGACACCATTATGTATGGGTTTTATACACATCAAGCTGGGACACGAGCTGGGTGCCCTACAATTCAACTCAGTCCTGATGCTATCTACCTAGAGATAGGATCAGGTTCCACAGGCTAAGGACTCAGTGCTACAAGACTGACTCCTACCTCCCTGCACACTTCAGATGCCAAACTCAGGTCCAGGTGGTCACCTGTCCTTCTGCCCTACTGACTACAAATCAGAAATTCCCACAATCCCCTTCTCAGGCTAAATCTATTTGCTAGAGAGGCTCACAAAACTCAGGAAACCAGTTTCCTTATTAGATTACTGGTTTATTACAAAGGATATTAAAGGATAAGAATCAACACCCAGATGAAGAGGTACATAGGGTGAAGTCCAGAAGGATCCTAAACAGAAGAGTTTTTGTTCCAGTGGAGTTTGGGGAGAACCACCCTCCTGGCACATGGGTGTTCACGAAGCTGGAAACTCTCTGAATTCTGTAGTTCAGGATTTTTATGGAAGTTTCTTTCCATAGGCCTGATTGGCTAACTCAATGGCCATTGGTGATTGAACTCAGTTTCCAGCTCCTCTCCCCTCCCCAGAGTTTGGGTGTGGGGAGGAGATTGGGCTGAAAGTTCCAATCCTCTAATTACAAGGTTGGGTCCCCCAGCATCCAGCCCCCATCAGGAGGTTACCCAATGGCTTTCCAAAAGTCACTTCATTAACATACACTCAAGTGTGGTTGAAAGTTGCTTTTCATGAACAACGAAAGATGTTCATTTCACCCTTATTGTTTTAATCACATAGGAAATTCCAAAGGTTTTAGGAGCTCTGTGCCAGGAAAAGGGATGAAGACCAAATATATATTTCTTACTGTACATCACAATATCACACATATGTTTTAAGCTAATTCTAAAAGATGATGTTGCTGTAATTAGTGTCTTAACGAATGAGTTTTATGTCATTTATCACATTTCATAGTGTTAGAAAAATAAGCTGTTAACTGAACACAAATTAGTCTTGAGAGTAGCTTTTTAGAAATTAATTGTTTTTTAAGACTGTGATAAACCAGATGATTAGTAATAAAACTGATAATTGTGAAATTTGCAGAATTTGATCTTTGGCTATAATTCATAGAATAATTCCTCATAAAAGAAAATTAAATGTGAGTAAAGTGTTTAATTGTAAAGATTATTGCCTGGCAATTGATTTTTTAAGAAGGAAAAAAACTGAATTTATATTAAAAGCAAACAATTGTACTATTATAATATCAGTGGGAAAAAAAAATTGTTGTTTTAAATGACCACAGGATCATTAAGTTACATCCTTTGTGGAAGATGGGTCCCAAGCCAGAGTTTTAAACTCTATTAACTGTCTTCCTCTTAATACAGGATATTTTGGGAATGTGTTTTAATTTTCCCCACAAAAAAATTATTCCACTCTGTAAATGAAACTTACTTTCTTTAATATATGGGATAGTAAAGCCCTAAGCCAATCGGATTTAACTCTGTCCTTAAGAAAAATTGTCAAATGCACACATACCCACTTGCACACATACACGCACATACACACACTAGCGGAAAGAAATAGCATGCATTGATAGTTGTTTTTCTGGACAGTAAAGAAAAAAAAAATTCTCCAAAACCCTCCAAGGTTCTGACCAACAATAACAGTAGTTTGTAGACTTCTCTTAAGAATTTGCTTTATTTTAATTTTTATTATTTTAAAATTTATTTAGCTTTTAAGTAGGTAATATATGCCTGTGGAAAATATATAAAAAACACAAAAGGACACCCTAAAAGTTGAGTCTCCCTCTACACCTCCTCAAGTCACCCGATTCCCTGCTCCAGAGTTAATTATTGTGAGTGGTTTTTAAGAATCATCCCAGATATATTCTATAACAACTTAACAGCAATTATTGTGCTGTCCGGTAGAAATATTGATAGAATGCGACCCCCAAGTGCAATTGAAAATTTTCTAGCAGCTAGGTTTAAAAAGTATAAAGAAACTGGTGAAATTTATTAATATATTATTTTTATTTGGCCCAATATAGGCAACATGTTATTTCAACATATAAACAGTATAGAAGTATGAATGAGATATTTTATATTCTTTTTTTTTCTCCCAAGACTTTGAAATCCAGTGTATTTGTACACTCACAACACATCTCAATTCGGACCACCCACACTTCACTTTAAAAGTGGGTACTATGTTGAACAGCACAGTTCTATCAAGTTCCATAATGTCTAAGAATCTTTTTTTTTAAGGAATTAAGAAGGATTATTTTAATGCTCGCATACAATATACATCGTTCTTCATTTTCTTACTCTTTTAGACATAGGTACAGTTACATACATATAAGTATACACATTACATAAAAACTAGAAAATACACAGAAGAAAAATTTTAAATCATCTATAATGCTATTTTAGTGTTTTAGTACAGGTACAAGGATAATTCTGACGCTTCTGGAACAAGTATATAATATAAACAAAATTTAGTCAAAGACTTATAGGTCTTAGAAGGCTGCCCAAAATGTCAATCAGTTAAAATTTTGTATTGTGAGGTGAGGGGATTCACTAACCAATAGTAAATATATATTTTTTGTTTGAAATGTGAAGTCTCTCTTTCTATCTCTCTTTCCTTTCCTACCAGTCAAATGGAGAGCCAATGCGGAACATTGTTAACAACTGGATTTTTTTTTTTTTTTTTTAGCTTCAGTTTTATTGTTTGTTCTGTAGCTGCGGAGGGGACCACGCAGTACACTTCATTGTATACCATGCATTGCCTTTGAAAACCAGGGTAAAAGGGCTTCTTCTTTGCTTGAAGCCAATTTCTGCCTTCATACAGCTGTGTTTGGATATGCAGATGTGGCACAGAAATTTGGAAAATTACCACGTGAAATTATTGTTTATCTTTTCTTCTCAGGGGAACAAAGTTTTAAAGAAGCTTTTCACTGAAGAATAAAAATCTCAGTGTCTAGCTAACTATGAAGTATGCATTATAAAATCATGATATTCGGTGCCATGGAAAGAACACAGGCCAGGAGTCAGAAACAGTCCTCCAGCTTGTAGTGTGACCTGGAAGCGTTCACGTCGCCTGCTGTTCCACGGATTGGGGGGGGGAGTCGGAATTTTTAGGCCTCTAACAATCCCACAATTCTTCTTGCCGTGCATCAGGGCAATGTTCTTTTAAAACCTTCCTGTCAAAATATCTATTTTTAATCTTTAATCTTAATTTACAAGAAAATGTGTTATTCACAAAAGAACTACTGGCTACAATTTTTCTAACGTATACTTATGATTTATAGCAGGGGTTGGCAAACTGTGACTTCCAAAGCCAACTGTTTTTGTATGGCCCCTGAACTAAGAATAGTTTTTATATGTTTCAATGGTTGGAAAAAAAAAAAAACCCACAGAAGAAGAAGATTTCATAGCATACAAAAATTATATGAAATTCAGCCCACGGCCCCAGGTGGCGCAGTGCACGCCGGGAATTGGAGTCCCGCTGGCCTGACCTGTCGCTGCCTCCCTGGGCGGGTGTCCCAGGGCCCGGGGTGGGGGGGGGCGCTGAGGACAGGGACGGGGACGACACAGCCGGGACGGGGCGCCTGCGCAGACGGCCAGGGCTGGCGACAAGCTGAGGAGCACGGGGAGAATGCATAAACTTAAATCATCTCAGAAGGACAAGGTCCGCTAGTTCATGGCATTTGCTCAGGCTGGTGAGAGAGCTGCCATCCACTGCTTAGCGCAAAGTGAGTGGAAACTGGACGTGCCACGGACAGCTTCTTCCAGAACCCGGACTCGTTCCACAAGGACTCCATGAGAACCTACGTGGACAAGAAGCTGGAGCAGCTGTATAACAGACCCACAAGATGAGAATAAAATTGGAATTGATGGAATTCAACAGTTTTGTGATGATTTAAGCCTAGATCCTTCCAGTATCACTGTTTTGGTTATAGCGTGGAAATTCAGGGCTGCGACTCAATGTGAATTTAACAAAAAGGAATTTGTAGATGGCATGACAGAGCCTGGGGTTGGGATAAAACTTCATTCATACCTTAGGATGTTTCTTACTTGCTGGATGAGTCGGAGAGGGTGGGTCTGCTTCCACCTTCTTAAGGCCCTGGAATTCTGTGTTCCTTGTCATATTCAGCTGTGGATGCACATCCCGTGAGTTCTCAGTTCCCCCAACTCCAGCCCAAGGCAGGCAGAGCAGGCAGAGCACATTTCCAGAAGACCTCACAAGATGTCTCAGCTAGAGAAATTTTGACAAAGAGGAGCCAACCAGTATATACATGGAGGGGACAACAAGGAGGGGAAGGTTATGTGTTAATGAATTAAAGAGCAGAGGAAAGGGGGAAGGAAGGAAGGGAGGAGGGAAGGAAGGGAGGGAAGGAAAGGAGGAGAGAGGGAGAGAAGGGAAAGAAGGGAGGAGGGAAGGAAGGAAGGAGGGAAGGAAGGAAGGAGGGAGGGAAGGAAGGAAAGAGGGAGGGGGGAAGGGAGGGAAGGAAGGAAGGAGGGAAAAAGAGGAAGGAGAGGAAGGGAGGGGGAATCTGAAGGACATTTCTTAATGATAAAAGTTTTATTTCACGAGGAGGGTAATAGCTTATTTAAAGCAGAAGTTAACACTGTAAAGAGAAAGATACAAATCTACAAGCAAAGTGGGGAATTCTCACATACATCTTACCAACTGGTAGAATAAGTGGATGAAAAATCAGTAAGGAAATAGATTTGGAAAAGGAAATAGAATACTGCCCTTGATGTTGAAGAATACATATTCTTTTCAAAAAGACATAGAACGTTTATAAATATTGACCATAAAACTGGGCCATAAAGTAAGCTGCAACAAATTTCAAAGACTTGAAATGAAACAGAGCATGTTTCCTGAGCACAATACAATCAAGTGTGGAATATAACAAAAAGATAGATAGGTTGAAATATGTGTGGCTATTATACCTCTGAATAACCCTTGGGTTGAGAAAGAAGGTACAATGGAAATTGGAAAGTATTTTGAATGATAAAACACTACTTATGAAAACTTGCAGGATTCAGCTTCTTAAATGCATATTTTAAAAAGAAAGTTGAAAATCAGTAAGGAAAGCATCCATCCATTTCTCTCAAAAGCAGAGAAAAGAGCAAGAAGTTAAACTCAAAGAGTGTAGACAGAAGGACTTAATTTTTTTAAACAGACAGTAATTTAATGAAATTTTTTAAAAGTTGTAAGTAGAAAGGATTTGTAAAGCTAAAAGCTTGTTATTTGAAGACTTATAAAGTAATGAATAACAAATAACCAATATAGAATGAAGGGAGGACATCACTATAGACCCTACAGACTAAAGGATGAAAGTATTATGAACATCTTTATGTTAGTAAATTTGAAAACCTAAATGAAATAGACAAGTTCTTTAAAAAATGACAACTTACTGAAATGGGCATGTGAAGAAATAGTTCCATAACTCTTAAAGAATCTGAACCCATAATTTAAAATCTTTTCAAAGAGAAACCTCTTAGCCAGGATTGGTTCACTGGCACATCCTACCAAGCTTTTAATGAAGAGAATAACACCAATTTCACACCACCTCTTCCAGAGAATAGTACAGGAGGAAGCACTCCCCAATATGTTTTGAGGCCAGCACAACCTAGATTATAAGACCTAGAAAGGACATTTTGAGAATGGAAAATTACAGGCTGCTCTCAGTCATAAGAACCACAAGATGCATGTGATGAACATAAGGTGCAAATATCCTAAAGAAATTTTCAGCAAAATAAATGGAGCCCCCAAAACAAATCAACCAAAAAAACAGGATAATTTGTCATGACAAAGTTTGTTGTAGTCCAGGAATGCAAGATTTTTTTAACATTACAAAGTTGGTCAATGTAATTTGTCACAGTAACAGAAAAGTGAGGGGGTGGATATTATCTCAGTGCATAACATGGGACTTTTAAAGCTACAGTAATTAGGAGTACATGGAATTGGGGGCCAGAATAGATGAAAAGGCCAGTGGAGCAGAATGGAGAGCCCAGAAACAAATCCATGTTTACAGGAACACTTGATTTATGGGAAAGGTGGCCCTTTAGAGAAGTGGAGAAGGGACAGCTTTTCAGTAAATGGTCCTGAGAGAATTGGCTAGTCGTATGGAAAAAAAATGCATCTTGATCTCTACCTCACACCGTACATGAAAGTCAGTTCAAGTGGGTTGTAGATCTCGGTGTGAAAGGCTGAAGGCAGAAACCTTTAGAAAATAATGGAGGAGAATATCCTTATGGCCATGCCATAGGGCAGGTTGTAAAACGTCACCAAAAATCACTGTAGAGGTATGGTACTGGCACAAAAACAGAAATATACATCAATGGAACAGGATAGGGAGCCCAGAGATAAACCCACACACATATGGTCACCTTATTTTTGATAAAGGAAGCAAGAATATACAACGGAGAAAAGACAGCCCCTTCAATAAGTGGTGCTGGGAAAACTGGACAGCTACATGTAAAAGTATGAAATTAGAACACTCCCTAACACCATACACAAAAATAAGCTCAAGATGGATTAAAGACCTAAAAGTAAGGCCAGACACTATTAAACTCTTAGAGGAAAACACAGGCAGAACACTGTACAACATATATCACAGCAAGATCCTTTTTGACCCACCTCCTAGAGAAATGCAAATAAAAACAAAAATAAACAAATGGGACCTAATGAAACTTAAAAGCTCTTGCACAGTAAGGGAAACCATAAACAAGACCAAAAGACAACCCTCAGAATGGCAGGAAATATTTGCAAATGAAGCAACTGACAAAGGATTAATCTCCAAAATTTACAAGCAGCTCATGCAGCTCAATATCAAAAAACAAACAACCGAATCCAAAAATGGGCAGAAGACCTGAATAGACATTGCCCCGAAGAAGATATACAGATCGCCAACAAACACATGAAAGGATGCTTAACATCACTAATTGTTAGAGAAATGCCAATCAAAACTTCAATGAGGTATCACCTCGCTTTGGTCAGAATGGCCATTATCAAAAAATCTAGAAACAATAAATGCTGGAGAGGGTGTGGAGAAAAGGGAACCCTCCTGACTGTTGGTGAGAATGTAAACTGATACAGCCACTATGGAGAACAGTATGGAGGTTCCTTAAAAAACTAAAAATAGAACTACCATATGCCCAGCAATCCCATTATATACCCTGAGAAAACCATAATTCAAAAAGAGTCACGTACCACAATGTTCATTGCAGCTCTATTTACAATAGCCAGGACATGGAAGCAACCTAAGTGTCCATCAACAGAGGAATGGAGAAAGAAGATGTGGCACATATATACAATGGAATATTACTCAGCCATAAAAAAAAGAAACTGAATTATTTGTAGTGAGGTGGATGGACCTAGAGTCTGTCATACAGAGTGAAGTAAGTCAGAAAGAGAAAAACAAATACCGTATGCTAACACATATATATGGAATCTAAAAAAAAAACTGGTTCTGAAGAACCTAGGGGTAGGACAGTAATAAAGACGCAGACGTAGAGAATGGACTTGAGGACACGGGGATGGGGAAGGTTAAGCTGGGACGAAGTGAGAGAGTGGCATGGACATATACACAATACCAAATGTAAAATAGATAGCTAGTGGGAAGCAGCCGCATAGCACAGGGAGAGCAGGTTGGTGCTTTGTGACCACCTAGGGGGTGGGATAAGGAGAGTGGGAGGGAGACGCAAGAGGGAGGAAATATGGGGATATATGTATATGTATGACTGATTCACTTTGTTATAAAGCAGAAACTAACACACCATTGTAGACCAATTATACTCCAATAAACATGTTTAAAAAATAATCACTGTAGAGAAGACTGATAGAGTGTAGTACACTAAAATAAGAACTTCTGACCAAGAAACAGCATTGAGAGGTGAAGAGGCATCCATGTGAGGGGTTGGGGCCATGAGATACACAACTGACAAAGGCCTGTGTCCCTGATGCGTAGAGAATTCCCACAGAACAACAAGAAAAAGATAACCTAATTGAGAATGGGCAAGAGACTTGACCAAGCCCTTCACCAAAGATGCTTTCCAAGTGGTCAGTGAAAATACAAGCAGGCGCTCAGCCTCATTCATGGCGGTGTGCAAATTAGAATACAAGGAAATAGGACCTCACAACTCACTCTTCCAGGACGGCTCCAGAGCAGTGCTTGTGGGCAGTCAGCTTGGAGAACCGTTTAACAAGACTTATGAAATTATGGGAGGGTGTCTGCCTCAACACATTCACTTGTGTGCCAGGATACACGTACAGAAACCATTTAACAACATTCTTTGTGACCAGAAAACTAGAAACAGCCAAAATATTTACCATCAGTAGCGCATAGAAGTTATAAAATATGAATACGGTGGAGTGCTGCGTTACAATGGAAATGAGCCAGCCAGAGCCCCATGGTCACACACACAATGTTGGCGCAGAAATCCAGATGCCAAATAGCACACCGGGGGTTCCCACTTGTAAACTTCGAAGCAGGGGTGCAACAGTGCAGAGAAGCCGAAAGCTCTTCTGCCGAGACTGGAGCTGGAGCTTAAGGACACACTGAAGTTCAAAGACTTTACCAGCTCACCTTCACCTTTGCTAAGGGCCCCGGGGCAGAAGGGACTAGGTGTGCGTGCAGTGGACGTTCTTACCTTCTGTCTCGGTCATCCTACGTTTTCACCTCTAAGCAGCACATCGAGAGGGTCCGACTGAGGCAGCAGGCCCTCCGGGGTCAGATCAGGGAGGGGGGCCCAGGCCCTCTGGAGCACCATTTCCTTGTTCCCATGGCCGGGATTGCCCCCTTTTTTTGTTTGTTTTCTCCAGGTTTGTGGGTCCGTGTTGTCATTTGGGCACTTTGCACTGCGATGAGCATCTTGTCACACTCTGTGACACTGCCTCTCTCCGGGGTGGCCCGCCCTGTGGACGGGTTTCTTGCCCTGCATGCTACCCACTCATCATGCACCGCCAGGGCCCCGTCAGGAGCTTACTGGGACGGATCTGCTTGTAACTCCTTGACCCACTGGAGACTATGGGGCGTCTGCTGCCGTCGAGGGGAGCTGGGGGCAGAGGAGGCGCCCGGGGCTGTGAAGGCGCAAGGGCTCTGCGCGTCCCACCACCCCCCACCCCGTCGCGTGAAGATCTGTGGGCCCCAGGAGGAGAATGGTCCGCACACGAAGGCTTGCGACCAGGAGGGTCATTTTCCATTTGTCCTGACATTGGTGAGGATCTGGCCTCAAAGCGGAGCATGGACGAGAAGGATAGGCGAGTCCCCAGCAGCGCGGCCAGGAGAACAGCAAGGGCAGGCTGCCGGGCCTGTGTGTCCCACCCCGGGGGTGGCAGGGGCAGAGCCGCAGGGACAGGAGTGCGCCCAGTGTGCCCAGAGGGCCGGCGAGGGGGCGGGCCGGAGGCGCCAGCCAGAGGCCCTGGCGCCCAGCGAATTTCAGGCGCTGTCGGCGGGGTGGGTGCGTAGCGGAGCACTGGCCTCACGTTCCCGCGAAAGGGCCGCACTTGGCCTGTTCTTGGAAGAAGCCGTGGCCTGGCGCCCAGCCCGTCCCCGCCACTGCCTCTGCCCTGGACGCCGCCCTCCCTCCCTGTCTTCTCTGCCCGCCTCCTTCACACACACATCCAGACTCAGGACTGGCCGCAGCGGGCAGTCTCACTGTCGTCCGCATCTCTTACCTCGTTCCTGGAGAGAAAGGTAGAAACCGGCGTTGATCAAGCAGGTTTAGAGCCCACCCTCCCCTGTCCCGTGTGGTCACAGCTCCTGGCCCGGCCGCCTGCCGTGACCCGAGAGCCCAGGGACGGTGCCCGGGGCGCAGCGGCCCAGAACTCCGGCTCAGTCTCACTGTTGCAGCTGGTGGGGACGGGTCGCACTGGCCGAGTGGGGACGGGTCTGTCTGGGCCCGTTCGTCCACTGGGGTCACCCTGCTGGCCTCGGGCCACCTACTCCTCGGCTTTCTCCTCCGAGCCCTGGGGTCTGTCCTCACCAGCCTTCCCGTCCCAGGACCCACCTATAACCAGCGTCGGGGCCGGGGTGCTCCGCCATGCCTGTATCTTGCATTTTACGGTGTTACGTCTTGGTTTACGTGCTTTGTACCACGAGGGTACCTTGTACGAGGAAAGTTCACCGCAATTCGGACACCCGTAAAAGACGCACGGCTCGATTTCAGCACACATGACTTCAGCTCCTGTTTGAAAAGCAGCAAACGTTGGCCAGAAAGAGTAGCGGCTCCTCATGCAGCATTGGCTCTGCAGAGGTTGGAGCCGTCGAGGACGTTCGCTCCCGCGTGGACGCGAGAGGCTTGTTGCCCAGGAAGCAACTGTGGCGCATCCTGCAGGGTCACCAGGCTCGAGTGTGGCTTCGTCCAGGCCACTGGCACGGTCATCGACTTTGGGCCGTTGGGAAGACCTCAGGCCGTGAGCTCTGCTCTCACGGTGACAGGACAGGCGCCGAGTTCAGCTCCTGCGCCTGCGCCCCCCGCCCCCCAGAATCACTCTGCCCTCCGCCGACGCGTTCCACGCAGCCTTGATTCTGTGTTCGAGGTATCATAGCAACACCCCCTTCAGCCTGAAGATGTCTGCCCTTCGGGAACCTCGCGCACACCCGGAGGAGGTACAATTGCACTGTCACCTCCGCTGCGCCAGCGTCCAGGGGCTGCCAGTTGAAGCAGGATAGCGGCGGGATTGGCGTTTGGGGGGGTGCAGTGACACCCCCGCAATGGGGAGGGGACACCTGGGGAGGGGGGAGTGCCGGGAGCCTCGTCTTGGCCTGGGCCCGTTCCCTTCCCCCGTCACCTGCTGTGCCATCTGGGGTGGCAGCTCTTGGGGGCTGCCGGTGTCTATACAGTCTGAGTGGTGGTTTCTACTTCAATAGTGTTAGGAGGGCGAAGAAAATGTATAAATGTCACTGGAGCTGTGCCACCCGGAAAGGTGATGGGTGGATGCCCCACTGTGCTCCTGGATGTAGTGGGGGGGGTGGGGCATAGCTCACCGTTTTTTCTTTTAAACTTTTTCCCATTACCTGATTTTTCCCTCAATAATAGTCACCTGAACAAGAAATACAGCTTCCCGTGCTCTTCTAAAATTTGGCTGGAAGAGGGAAAGGCAAGCTGGGACAAAGTGAGAGAGTGGCATGGACATACACACACTACCAAATGTAAAACAGATAGCTAGTGGGAATCAGCCGCATAGCCCAGGGAGATCAGCTCGGTGCTTTGTGACCACCTAGAGGGGTGCGGTAGGGAGGGTGGGAGGGAGACGCAAGAGGGAGGAGATATGGGGACATATGAATACGTATAGCTGATTCACTTTGCTATACAGCAGAAACTGACACACCATTGTAAAGCAATTATACTCCAATAAAGGTGTTAAAAATAAAATAAAATTTGGCTTAAAAGAATTATATGAAATTCAAATTTCAGGGTTTATAAATAAAGTTGTGTTGGAATACAGCTACACTCATTGGTTTCCTATTGACTGTGGTTGCTGTCATGTGATAAGGGCCAAGTTGCATACTTGTGACAGAGACCACAGGGCCCACAGAACCTGAAATATTTATCATCTAACCCTATAGGGAAAATGTTTGCCACCCCTTGATTTAGAGCATTTGAAAACAAGTAGAAGTTTGCAGAAAGACTAGGTAAAGTTTATTAAAGCATTTAGAATATGCCAGGCAATGCAGTAAGTGATTTGGTGGATTTTTGAAAAATACAGCAACCTCATAAAGTAGGTAGTAGTATCAGCCCCAATTTTTGAGATAAGGAAACTCAGGCTTGCCCAGGACATGGCCCTCAGGCTTGCCACACCACAGAAAAGTGGTAGAAGCAGGATTTGATTCCAGGGTTCTCTGATACAGAGCCTGTGCCTTTAACCTCTGCTCCAGAGCACTAACCTTCCCCCATACTTCACTTAAAAGACGGAGATCCTTTCTGCAAAGCAGAAAGGTTCAATCTGCCTTAGGAATTACCAACAGAGTGATTTATGACTTCAGGACCATGAACGGTAACTCAAATTGACCTATTCAGCTTGAATCCACCCATCTACAGAATGTGTAACACAAAAGAGAAAAGTTAAAGAAAGTTATATATTTAAAGTAGCAAACAATATATCACCACACTGCAGACACAGAATGGTTCCACAAAGCACCCACCGATGGGTCACCATCCATTCATGACCAAATTGTCACCAGTACAGAGTAAAATTAAAAATAATGAAGACAACAAACTGAGTTTGGCATGGAACTAAATTATTCGGCTTAAAGCTAATCCTTTATTGTGAGATTATATCCTCTCAAATTTTCAGTGTAAAATATATTCTCTGTTATGAATAATCATGCTATACCATAAGTTTTTTTTTTACTTAATGTACTTACTTGACAAAAAAAAAAATGTAGACAACTCTATTTTGGTCCTTTAACTATTTTTTTAATGTCTTGGTCTGTGGAAATCTTAGTCTGGGAATCTCTGGTTTACATGTCCTTTGACCCAGTAATTCAACTTCTAGGAAATGATCTTCCAGAAATAATGTGTGCCATAAGAAAAAAAAATGTAAGCAAAAATATACAGCGCAGCATTATTTGTAGAAAGCAAAATCTCAAAACAAAATTATGGAATACTTAAATTATCATAGGACAGTACAGTCATATAATGAAATAGAATGTGACCATCAAAAATCCCTTGTGTAATTTATCTAATGACTCAGGAAATGCTCATATATAATGTTAAGAGGAAAAGAAAGAAATAACACACATATATAATACGATCGCAACTTCATGAAAATTAAATGTACAATCATAATATACGAAAACAAAGCCTAAATGTATTTACAGTTAGGTATTTTTTTAGATCAAGAATATTTTCTTCAACTATCTTCTTTTCTAATTAGCCTGGCCTTTTTTCATAAATACCCATAATTGCATGTGAAATCTGTTTTTTGGCCCTTTGCCTTTCACTTTCCCTTCCATCCTTCTCATCCTTGTGTCCTTAACTTCTGTATTCTAGAACTCTAGCTGCTATTCTTGGCAGTGTCAATTCTGCAGTGAACGGTGGGTAATTAAGCTTTTGATCCTACTTGATGTTTTCTTTCTTTTCAATACTTCCTGTTCCATCTAGGTGTCTATTTAGGTCACTGTCATCTCAGCCCAGCTTTTAGCTGCTGTCTTGGAGAGACCATATATTTTTGCATTCCAATTGCTAAATTGTTTTCTTCTGGTTACCTTGGTAAACAGTGTTTAGAAGGCTTCCTCAGAATACGTTCCTCAGAATGACACGTCTTTCCTCTGGACCTAGAGTAATTATTGTAGGTTGTGTTTTATCCAGTTTACTCCAAACTGAAGAGAGATCTCAGCAGACCCAGTGTTTGCTGATGGGAATAGGTGGCCCTCGCCCCTTGCTTCTCTCACCATCCACGTGATCAGCCCCTTCTCCGATGCACAGCCGGAGGACTGGGTGACCTCGGACCCTGTTCCCAGTGCTCGGTTGTGTTCCCTTATTAGGAACTGAAGTGAGATCTACCCCTGCCCTACTGGGGTCTCTGCCACCATGAACCAATGATGAGAGCAGATTTCCTGGGCTGAAGGCCACCAGGCCTCTTAGGGTGCCCACTTAAACTTTTTCAACCATCTTCACTGTAACACGTTGAGTTGCATCCTCCAGAAACTCATATGTTGACATCCTAACCCCCAGTAGCTTAAAATGTGACCTTCTTTGGAAATAGGGTCATTGCAGATACAGTTAGTTAAAATAAGATAAGGTCATTAGGGGGGCCTAAATCCATTATGACTGGTATCATTATAAAAAGGGGAAATTTGGAAACACACACACACACACACACACACACACACACACAGAACACCATGTGAAGATTAAAGCAGAGATCAGTGTGATGATGCTTCTACAAACCAAGGACTCCAAGACTGCCAGCAACCTTCAGACTAGGGGAGAGGGATGGAACAGATTCCCCCTTACAGCCTCAGAAGGAATCAACCCTGCTGATACTTTGATCTAGGACTTCTGGTCCCCAGAACCACAAGACAATAAATTTCTGTTGTTTAAGCCACCCATTGTGTGGTGCTATGTTCCAGCAGCCCTAGCAAGCTATGCACTTACCTAAGCCCCTCCACCCTCTGTGGTCAGGCCTTGGTCAACTGAGGCCCGATCACAGCTGAGGCCTTTCCCCAGCTCCATCCCCACCAACTAACACTTCCTTACATACACTGTACAGCTTCTCTACTCCCACAGGCTCTCCTCTGCCTGGAATCCATCCGCGATCCTCACCCTGACCCTTTACATACAACACACCCTTGCCGTGCTTGTCCCTTCCTGACTTGAAGATTCAGCCCAGAAGTCCAGGACCACCTCCTCCAGAAAGCCTTAGCTGGGTTAGATGCCTTTTCTAAGGTGACCAACCACCTTCATTTGTCTGAGGCTGAAGAGGTTTCTGTACTTTCAGTGCTAAAAACAAGAAGGTCTTGGGCAAACCAGGACAAGTTGGTGACCATACCTTTCCCAGGGTTCCCATAATTCCCTGCACAAAGCTTTCTACATTTTTTTCTTCCTAAACTTATATTAGGATGATCTGATCTGATCAGACCCGCACTAGATCACATGCTCCTTCTGAGCAGTGTTTTCTGACACCCGTATCCCCGGCACTTCAACATAGCAGGTGCTCTGTTAAGGTTTCTAAATGAATGAAAGATTAAAAACTTGCCAAATCGCCTCAGGGTTACCCTGGCACAAATGTAGTTATCCATTCATTTACTCAATGTGCATCCATGAACCGCTATGCTCCAGGAACCATTCTCCACTTGTAGCTTTTACATCCTCCTTGACTAAGGAACCAAAGACCTCAAAGTAACATGACTCTAGAAATGTCCTATGAAATACCTACTTTGCTTAATAGATATGCCAAAAGTGAACCATGACTGGTTAGTACAAAGTCATTTTCCAACAGTCAAAATCCAAAATTGATAAGTTCCTTGGAAGACTGAACTTCATCTAATGGTTGTTTAATTGTTACAGGTTTTGTTAATTAAGTCTAGCCTTCATACCAGAAGTTGCTCTAAATCCCCCTTTCTAATTGATAGCATACAAATAGAAAAATGATTAATAAGAATACTTTCCTGAGAAATGATTATGTAGCATTGTGGAATACCTCTGTTTTAAGTCAATAGTGAACATCTTTACAATATAATTGTAGTCCTCCAAAGGAATTGTGAATATCTATTAGCATTTTACTGAATGAAAAGACCTTTTTCTGTTATAAAAAATTCTGCAAGGAATATCATTTTAAGAATATGTTTTTGTACATCCTGATTGATTCCTTTAGAAAAAATCCTTAAGAGTGGGATTTTTCAGGTCAAAATACATTTTGGAATTACTTGGATTTAATTATTCCATATATTTTTCTAGCCTTTGAAGACAATAAAAATATTTGCTGACAATAATGGTCTTCTTGTATGAACTTGTATGGATACTTTTCATTCTTCTTTAAGTTTCACAGTTTCATTTAATTTGAAAGGTAATTTCATTGCAGGTCAAGAATCTTTCTGATGACAAAATGTTTATTTTTACCTAAAAGAGGATTACGGTGAAGATGTTCCATCTTAAGTTAAGTACAAAAGTTCTCTCTATATTTACATTGTTTAGCAGAAAAATAGTTTGAAAATGTAGGGTGGAGACAAGTTGAATGAGCTAAAAGTACCAACGGTATTTTAGCTGTCTCACTGAAGAGACATTCCAAAATCTTGCAGCACAAGAAATACTTTGAAAGTCGGCCTTAAACTTAATCCCATAGGAGGGAGACTTGGCAAGCAAGTCAGCATCTTTCTTGTAACCCTAACAAGTTCACAGATTCCAGTAAGCTTCCATGCATTTTGCAATCCAGATTCTACCCCATGAATCTTTCTTTCTTTAGAGTTTATGAAATTTTCTAATTTTCCTAAAACATCATACAAATCCTCTAACTGGTATATATCTTTCAATCATAAAAGTGCCATTTCGATTTATAGTCTCCGAAATCAATAAAGCCTCCCCTCCCCAAGTAAAAGGGAGAAGGATCTGGAATCACTTAATGAAATGTACCTAATAATAATATGACAACAACATGCCACATTATCATAGCTCAAACTAAGCTGACACAGCCTGGTCAGGACTTGGCTATCTTTGAAACAAAATCACATTCTTCAGGAAGTGGTGTTGGTAACTCAATAAGCAGCAGCTGTTCCAGGATCTTTGAAAAAAATGTTTCATCATTTGAACGGTGTTCTGTATCCAGCTCTATGCCCCATTATAACTGAGGGCCAACATGGAAAACTCTAGTTTTTATAATGATTGGAAAACCTATGGGCTAATAAATACACGAAAAAGTTTTTTTGCTCTTAATCTGAGGAGCCTATCTCAATTTCGATATACTTTGTTCAAATCAATTTCTCTGTAATGTTAATTTGCACTTATTACCCAGAAATTCCATGCACATAAAATGATTGCTCCATTCCCTCCAATCTTAATAATGAGTGATCCATTCCTGCACCATTTTAAAAGCTTTCTAAAGACCCTTTTAAAATGAAAGGTGATATCACTGAATGTAATGTTTATTTACAAGATATTATGATCCAAGGCTTCCAGAATGCTCAGTATAAATGCACTGCATTTAATAGAAATTTGATCCCATCAATTTTACATGATCCCAACAAGGAGAGTGTAGAATTCTAATAATGCTAATGAGAATTTGATATTGACAGAAGATTCATTTATAAATAAAAATGGCCAGAAAGATGATTAAATCAGACGATGGTTTGTCGATACCCATCTAACATTAGGTCTCACTATCAAGACGAACAACCACACTTTCAGTAACAACAGTAAATAGCAATTACGATTGCTATGCTGTACTTACGTAGCGCGTGGACCTATAAAGAGATGGATTAAAATATCTTCAGACTCTCTGACAGCCTGGGCTTGAAGTATCTACTTCCAGGAGAAATCTAAATCAACATCACATCATTGTGCTGAAATGGCTTTAGTCATGTTTGCTCAAATGTCCGAAGATCTCATGCTGTGTCCACACAGATGACCTGGCCATGAGACTGTGTGGCACAGACCGGATCATGCTTCCAGTCTGATTCTCTCTTATGCCCTATTTCTCCCAAGGTATCTATAGAGCTGAGAGGTTTAGATCAATCCAAGCATTTGCTGAAATGCCTATGCTTTATCCCTTAATTAAAATCGCTGGAGTTTTCTACCCATCTCTAAGGAAAAAGGCAGAACAGCAAACTCATTCTAAAAAAATCTAGCTTTGGAAGTAGAAATACAAATGGAGTGACAATTTATACATGATTGTATGTTCTCATCAATTTTGACAGGCTATGCCTGTCACAGACAATATTGTAAAACTTCTACTTTGTATCAGCCTGCCATTATTATGCCTCTTTCGCTGGCATCTGATACAATGACTAGCAGCCCCCCTCACCCCCCAGCACCAAGGGTTTAACTACTTAGTAACAGATGAGGAAACTCACCCATAAGTCTGTCCAGGTCTGATTTTCGCCATTCTCCCATAAGAGAGACAGAACTTTGAGCAAGCTGATAGCACAGCTAATAATATTCTGGCAGGAAAACAAACGAAGAAATGTGTGATGAATGAAAATGAAACAAATTGGCCAAAGGGGACTCAGAGAACACACAAGTGTGGAGAGGGCCATGATGTAGAAAAGGGTGAAATTCAATCCATCCCGAGGAGGCAGAGCTAGAGCCAGGACAAGGACACCAGCTGGGCGACATTTCTGTTCCCAGTGACAAAACAAAAGTCATGACTGTCCAACGGACTCACCTGGGTGGGAATGAGAAAGGAAAGAAGGGATGGCGGTAATGACTGTGTAATTCATGAATTCCATCAGTGGTTCTTAAGTACTTATTCTGCCTTGGGCACTATGCAAGATGCTGGAGATCCAATGCTGAGAAAAGGTAGACATGTTATATGCCCTGGGAGGCAGATAGGCCTCTGGTCATCACACTCATAAATGGAACCACATCTGTACTTTGAAAAAGTCACGGGCTGTCAAATGGAGAGTGGATTGGATGGGACCAGAGAGTATCCAAGGAGATCGGAAGGGTGCTTTCCTAATAGGATGTCAGATTACTACTAGGCCTATAATTTTAATGTCTTGAGACATCTGTATCTGGCATCCATGAACTTTCCTTTATTTGCTTATGTAATTTAGTCAATATTCAATGTGCGAAATGGCATTTTGAAAGTAGACATTCTGTTTGTTATTGTTATTATCAATTCCAACTTTTCAGTGCCTCTCATATCACTGTTTTTGTTGTCAACGATATTTCCTTTCTACTTCAGGAATATTGTTCTATATTCTTAGCTATGTGAGGATAATATAATTGAACTTTGTGACAAGTTAGTCTATCAATTATCAAAATAATCGTCGGAGAAGATAATATTTATTTATTTATACTAATTGTTGTTTTTAATATTCTAGCTGCAAGCCAGATTTCACAAAATCACAAAATAAAGGTAACCTGAAAAAAAAAAGCTGTTTGGAAAGCCTGCAAAACTTATGAAGAACTTAAATTTTCTCAGCTCCATATTTACATCATTTCTTGAGTACATTAATTAAGCCAGGCCACAATAGCTTTCCCATAGTGTCATCTTAAAAATAAATGTGGGGGCTTCCCTGGTGGTGCAGTGGTTGAGGGTCCACCTGCCGATGCAGGGGACGCGGGTTCGTGCCCCGATCCGGGAGGCTCCCACATGCCGCGGAGCGTCTGGGCCCGTGAGCCATGGCCGCTGAGCCTGTGTGTCCGGAGCCTGTGCTCCGCAACGGGAGAGGCCACAGCAGTGAGAGGCCCGCGTACCGCAAAAAAAAAAAAAAAAAAAAAAAAAAATGTGTTTAGAAAGCCTTTCAGGAAGAGTTTGGAGAAGTAAAACAGCAGTTTCTATAATTCAAAGGTATTTTCTATAAGTGTCCAGATAACAACATCAGTAATTTTCTGGGGCTAGCTGTTAAACCCTGTGAGTGAATTTTATTACTCCCTGTTAATGATTGGTCTTTTTTCTTCTACAGAAGATATATATGTAAAGCCATTAGTATTTCTTCTTTTCTTTTCTACAGTGATTTATTTTGTGGTTTAACTCAGTCACTTACAACAAGCAAAACAATCTAAAGTGCGCTTTTTGTTTTATATGTACACATGTGTCTATATGTACATTAAGCCTTTGTTGGGGTGGAAGGCAGGGAGAAATAGGAGGAAACTTTAAAGTAAAGGAACAGGATGAATCCCACTATAGCATCAGGAGAAAGGGATGGAAACTTCTTCAGGAAGAGTATGGTAGAACCAAGTAGTTCTGTTTTTGTATGAGCTTCCCCACGGTATGAGTCTAATTTGACATTTGACATTTTGACAATCAAAAACAAAAAAAAGATTAGCCAACAAAAACAAAAACATACACATATACTACTGGGATTACTCTGTGAGGGGTTAGAGCTGTCAGTTGTGCAAGTCTGATCTAGTACTTAAAAAAAGCAGACACGCAGTGCTTGGGCAAGTCTCCCACCTTCCAGCCACACTGTGGGAACTTAGATATAAACAAAAGCTGGGAGCCTCTGTAGTTGCAGGGGGACCTGTGAAAAGATGATGCTCTCTTCCTTGGAGAGAATGCTCTTCGCGCAGGTACATTCATTCATCCTTCATTCATTCTTCAAATCTCTCTTGAGTACTTCCGATGTGCCAGGCACTGCGTCAGTAACTCTTCCATATTTCTATGGGCTGAATGAAGCGAATTACCTTGACCCCATTTCACAGCTGTGGAAAGGCAGAAGGACTTGATTTGTGAAGAAGCAACAAAGGCAAAACTAAAGCCAGCTTCCTGGATTTCTTGTCCAGTTTTGGTTTGGTTTGGTTTAGAGTAGTGGTTCCCCAGCAGGGGAACAGCGGTTGCCAGTGCGGGGCACAGTGGGCAATGTCCGTGTACATTTGCGATTGCCATAAGGAGGGGAAGGGAGGACCACTGTGTCTGGTGGATAGAAGCCAGGCATACTGCTCAGCATCTTACAGCGCACCGGACACCCCGTAGCAAGGAATGATTGGGATCAAGATGTCAACAGTGCTGCAGTTTAGAAACCCCGGTTCAGAAGGAGTATTTGGAAATGTTAGCTGACGATCCAGAATTTATTTACCCTATCTGGGTAACAGGAAAAATTAAGAAAAACAAAAGGCGAATTTCTTCCAAGCTGAAGTTGATACAACTGTTTGATTCTCATAAATGAGTCTAAATCCAAGTTCCCTTTTTTAAAAAGAAGTGCTTATTTTGCAGACAGAATTTTTTTTTAAATTCCACAGTGTGGCTTCCCACTGTCACCACAAGCAGTACCGTTCTTATCTGTCAGTGATGGCCTCTTGGTATGCAGTTACAAAATGTACAGACAACTTTTCTCACTGTTATGTTAGTACATTCAATCCACTTGTGGTTTTCCAAATGAAACTCTCCTGCTGTGAAAGTCACCCATTTAATGAAGTGTATTTACTGTATATTAGTAAGAGTCTGTAGCTCAAGAATACTGCATTGGGAGCAAATCAACATCCTCACATTCAAGTAACCCCTCTTACTTACTCAGTGAGATGTTTGTGTGAGAAGCCAGCTGGAAATTCCTAGTGGTAGGGCCACTACCTTGATGATATTAAAAGATACAGGGAACATTCACCGTGTTTGCCTTGCATCTTTCATTCTTAAATGCTTGTATTCTAACCTCTTGTGGGAGGTAAGCTGGGGCAAGGCTTGACATCACTATTTGCTGAACCTGTCACAGGGCAAGGCACTCAAGTACAAAGATCGAATGGCTTACTTCTACAGGTTTCCTGGCTGGGACAATATTGACTTTGTTGTTTACTTCACTGTCAAAGTCACAGTAACATCATTAGGTCATGATTATAAGCAGTTCCCCAGTATGAATGTTTCGAAGTGCTATTGTCACATAATTTTGAAAATAAATTATAGACATGATTTGCACCTCAAATCTCCATCATCATTGAAGTAAATGCTCAACTGAGGCACTTTACATGCCTGCTAAAAAGTCATGTCCAAGAACAATTTTCTTATTAATAATCATGATATAAAGAAAAATGTAAACAAGAATATCATAATTTCTTTCAAGCATGCCGTATAGTTTTCTCTAAATGACAGAATGAAAAACCTTAGTCTTCAAGAATCTCATGAATTCATCTCACTCTTTGCACCAACACACTGGTCTCTGTCTTCTCCAGTGTCTAATTGGATCTAACAATTGTGTTTATTTGGGACAAAAAGTGAGTATGTTTGAGTTTCTAAGTTTGTTCTCCCGCAGGGGCATGGACATATGTATCTTTCCTTCTCAAAGATGGCAGTTGCGTACAATGTACACAAATATTTTTAAGTGTTTCACAGCGCAGTGACGTTATTTTATGGAACTAACCGTGGTGTGTAGGGGTGAGCGAGACTGTAAAAAGTATGTGTGATGAAGCAACAGAGGAGAAAAGTAGAGCAGAAGCCACTTTGTTGACATTAAAATAGTTTCTATTTCAGGGCCATCAGTCAACTTCATCATGTCTAGAGGGGGTTCAACATCAAACAAACCAAACGGAGCCTGGACCACATCCTGAGAGCTTGGCGTGGATTCCTGGGCTCATCCCATACAGGGGGTAAGCGGGGAGCACTGGCATCCACCGGAGACAGCTAAAACTTTGAGGAAGTTCAGATATGGCTCCAGGTCCTTTATAACTAAGAGTTGATTTAGACCCTAAAAGAAGATGATGGGAATACCCTGAGAAAACCATAATTCAAAAAGAGTCATGTACCTCAATGTTCATTGCAGCTCTATTTACAATAGCCAGGACATGGAAGCAACCTAAGCGTCCATCAACAGACAAATGGATAAAGAAGATGTGGCACATATATACAATGGAATATTACTCAGCCATAAAAAAAAGAAACTGAGTTGTTTGTAGTGAGGTGGATGGACCTAGAGTCTGTCATACAGAGTGAAGTAAGTCAGAAAGAGAAAAACAAATACCGTATGTTAACACATATATATGGAATTCAAAAAAAAAAAACCCCAAAACTGGTTCTGAAGAACCTAGGGGCAGGACAGGAATAAAGACGCAAACGTAGAGGATGGACTTGAGGACACGGGGAGGGGGAAGGGTAAGCTGTGACAAAGTGAGAGAGTGGCATGGACATATATACACTACCAAATGTAAAATAGATAGCTAGTGGGAAGCAGCCGCATAACACAGGGAGATCAACTCGGTGCTTTGTGACAGCCTAGAGGGGTGGGATAGGGTGGGTGGGAGGGAGGGAGACGCAAGAGGGAGGAGATACGGGAACATACGTATATGTATAGCTGATTCACTTTGTTATACAGCAGAAACTAACACAACATTGTAAAGCAATTATACTACAATAAAGATGTTAAAAAAAAAGATGATAGGATTACAGAAGTGATATCGATATGAAATTTAATCTCTTAAGCATTCACTAAGCACTACAAACATTGGTTGCGTACCTGCAAGCAGTTATTGAGCACCCAGTCTCTTCCTGGCACCATTTTATGCACTACCGATGCAGAGAGGAAAATGTACAGCTCCTGTTGTCCTCTCACAGGAGCTCACAGTCCACTGGGGAGACTAAGGTGAAAACAAGTAACTACAAGACGTTGTGAGCCAGAGGGGAGAGTTGTACACAGAAGGGGAGGCAGCAGAAGATGAGGAACTGCAAACTCAGCCTAGAAAAGGTGATGTTTAAAGTTCTCAAGGATGACAAAGAGTGCAATACTTGGATAGAGAGGGTGCTCAGAGAGAGCAGAGATAACAGGGTACAAAGTACCTAAGTCAATTTCACAACAGTTTATGGAGGACTCTTCACTAAGAAGACTGTGCAAAGGAACAAAGGAAGGGAGGTGCTGCCTCCAGGGAACTTTCTATCTCCTACTTCAAAGTATATATGTTTGTAACTCCTTGAGATTACAAGCATGTGAAATGTACACTAATTACCCTTGCTTTCAGTTCATTGCATTTTATCTTCTACTATGCTTGTAGATGTGCTTACAAATCCTGCCAAATGTGAAAGACATCTCCCAAAAAAGATAAAGCAGTGACCCCAATAGATACATAACCACATGATACGCAGAAGTACACGATGAAATTCAGCTGATGATCACAGACATGGGAAAAAGTTCAATCTCATTAGTAATTAAAATATACATTAAAATGACGTAACTTTCTGTTTATTGTATTATAGTACATTTTACAAAGCATTAATATCTTAACCTGAGGAGACTCTGGTGAACTTGCATGCTCACATGTGGCACTTGGACTATATATCTTTAGATTCTTGACCCCCAAAGAAAGAGGGGGGAAGGGAACCTCTATGCACAGGATTATTCACATTAATTATTTAATAAAATACAGAAGCAAACTGAATTTCCAAAATTAATGGGAAAGTTAAATCATGCTTCATTATTTAAATAGGTTATGGCATTATAATTAAAGTTAATAATTATAAAACCTCTTGCCACAGGGAAACATTTTCAATATGATTACTCTAAAAAGGGTTAGAAAATGGCATATACAGTATGATTTCAACCACATAAAATATTTATGTATCTAGAGAAGAATCAGAAGGGAATACGCAAAAATAACAGCTAATATTAAGTAAAGGGTTTTTGGTATCTTGAGCCCTCAGACTTTCTGTTAATTTTTTTTTAGCAATGCTAGCAAAATGGTAGAATTTGAATCATTTAATAAACTCCACAATAATGGGACAATACACAGCACTATGAAAAAAGTCTTGGTAACTTGAAGAGCCTCACATTAAGGTGAAAAATATACAAGCATATAAGATTAAGAAGCAAATTGTAATAGGGAAGAACAAATCTGACTCCATATTGGATCTGTTTCTTTTACTTTAACCTTTGTATTCTCTTGTTTTTGCTACAAGTTAAGAATGTCGCCTACAGCCTAAAATATACAGGATAGCCCATTCTCAAGACTCTGACTTTTAAAGATATAACACTTTTTCCTCTCATATAGAGATAAAAAGTTACAGAACAGAGAATAACATTTGTCTTGTTGGAGGTTTACAGGAACATTATGATTTGAGCTAGGTGGACAAATTCAAGAACAAACGATTCTGACACCAAGAAGTCTGCAACAACCAACCACTCCCCTCCCCTTTTAGTATAAAAGAAGCTTGAATTTAACTCAGATAAGGTGGTTCTTTGGGACACTAGTCCACCATCTTCTCAGTCTGCTGGCTTTCCAAATAAAGTCACTATTCCTTGCCTCAACAACTCGTCTCTTGATTTATTGGCCTTTTGTGTGGCAAGCAGTCCGAGCTTGGACTCAGTAACAAAATTATCATTTTGTGGGGAGGGCATATTCATTCCAAATTCTGCCTTGAGTAAAGTTGCAAACTGTTATTACAGTACCTCATCCTACTTATTAGTTTGAACATGATGGCAGAACATGGTCATCTAAATTACCCATTTACTTTGTAACTGGAATTAAAAGCTCATTTTTAGGGAACTCAAGATGTCATGAGGCAGAGTCAGGCTGTGGATTGATTCTGTAGCTTAGAACATTTCCACTGAAGCGTTTGGCCTATGAGACGTCTAAGTAGATTAGTTGAATGTAGAAATGCATTATTTATTATTTAACACTTAGTGAAATCAATCAGTGAGCTAGGTTTAATAATGATTTCTTTTAGACACTCACCGATGAATAAGAATTAGGTAAGCATAAGCCAATCGTTATTTGGAAGGTTTATCAAGTTTCAAAGTCAGAACATTTTTTTTTTTGAAGAGGCAATTATGATCTTCCCTTTGAACATTGGAAAAGATAAGCCTTATGTTATGTATGGAAACTCTGAGAATTAGACCTGTTTAGACAAGGAATGGGAGGGGATCCCACGATGTCAATGGAGGTCTTTTCTAATCAGGGCTCTGCTTCTGATTCCTGCAGATAGGTCTAGGGGACAGATCATAGGAACACATTAGCTGACCTCAGAACTCCGGATGGTGACTGCTAATTACTTTAGAATTGAAGGAAGGTCCTTCCTATTTCAGATGCCTGGATTGCTGGAAAAGCTAAATTTACAAAATCTGATCTTCCTGTGTGGACAGGAAGAGTATTATCACTTCCTGGGTGCCTCCTGGTCCTTCTGCAGGTGCTTCCCTGGCGCACAAGTTGCACCCTATTTCTGCAGTTACTCACCCAGTGTAGACTGATCTAAAAGCCTTCTTTTCCAATGGGGGTGGAATGCAACCTGTGACTGGGGAACCACTAACCTGTGGCTTCTGGCTTTCATAGTTTTGGTAGAAGATGCAAATGATTAACTATCCCTCCACCCTTCCCTTCCAAAGTTGGCCTCATCATGACCTCACCATGACATCATGATGAAGTCTAACACTTCTAGTTTTGTGATTTGGGGCAAAGTACTTAACCTTTCTGGAGTTCACCCTCTTTATTGTAAGTGACATCCATCACAGGGAAATATTGGTGTTCTTTCTCCAGTGGCTTATGTATAACCAGTGCATGATATGTGATGGACACTCCATACCTCTCTTTCTTTCTTTCTTTTTCTTTTTTTAATTTATTATGGTAAGAACACCTATCATGAGATCTACCCTCTTAACAAACTTTTAAGTGCATGGTATAGTACTGTTGTCAACAGGCACTGTGTTGCACAGCAGCTCTCTAGAGCCTATTCATCTAGCATAACTGAAACTTTAGACCCACGTTTAACAACAACTTCCCATTTCCCTGTCCCACAGCCCCTGGCAACTACCATTCTACTCTCTGCTTCTATGAGTTTGACTACTTTAGTTACCGTCATATAAACAGAATCATGCAGCTCCTGTCCTTCTGTGGCTGGCTTATTTCATTTAGAATGTCTCAAGGTTCCTCCAAGTTATTGCATATGGCCGAATTTCCTTCCTTTTGAAGGCTAAATAATATTCCATTGTGCATATATAACACATTTTCTTTTTCCATTTGTTTGTCAATGGACGTTTGGGTTGTTTCCGCATCCTGGCTATTGTGAGTGGTGTTGCAATAATCATGAGAGTGCAGATATCGCTTTGATACCCTGATTTCCACTCTTTTGAATTAATACCCAGAAGTGGGATTTTTGAATCATATGATAGTTCTAGTTTTATTTTTTGTGTTTATCCCCACAGACCTCCCCAACACTTGCTTCTAACTTCAAATTTCTTTACACATAGCATGGATTCCAGCACTCACCCACCCACTCCTTCTTTCCAATGCCACCCAATTTCTGTTTCTTGCTGACAATTTCTAAGTACTTTGTGAATTAGCTTGTGTTTTTTGTTCTTTTGAGGTTTTTTGTGCTGTGTGTGTGTGTGTGTGTGTGTGTGGTTGTTCTTGCTGCTGAAGGGTGGAATTGAAATTATTAGGTAACTGTCAGCAGTAACTTCAATGGGAGAGGCAGCAGCTGAACTCCGAAAGGTTAACACTGAACTTCAGAGTGGCTTAATAGACTACAGTTTATAAACAACAGATTTCCTAACAGACTAGAGCAACAAGAAAGTCAAGTTTGGGATTCCCATGCTTTCAGTGTTTATTTATTTGATTGTTTTGGTTTTATTATTATTAAATAGTAAGTTGTACACTCTCATTTTATATGTAGGGATATGAATATTTAACTTTTTGGAAGATTTATTCTTTAGTAAAATCACAAGATTTAGCGTAATGTGACAACTATATCTATGTAAGCACATTGAAGGCAACGTCAGAAGGAATATTTACTTATGATTATAACCTGTGGCTTAAACTATAGCTGAGTTCCAAAGATATTAAATTTAAAATATAATTGCATCATATGAAATAGTTTGATTGTTGTGAAATTCAGTCATTAATTCCTCACTTTCTTGTGATGCTGTCTAATAAATATGCTCTTGAAAGAGTCTCCTTCTCTGCAACACACATTTTTAATGTCTACTTCCTGATATTTTTATATGAACTAAACATTTATCTTGGCATTATTTGCAAATGAGATAGAGTTCATTCAGATATACAACTCGCTGGAAATAGAGAACACACATTTCTGCAAAGTTAGGACAGCACAGGCCTGGGAAAGCAGAATGCCAGGTCTGATTCCAGCTTCCCTGGCCCTCTCTAGCCTACTGTGTCACATTAGCTGTTGGTGACATTCCTCAGTTCCTCCTTTGAGATGCAGTGTGCAGCCTGATTGATCTCTGAGCTTCCTCTAAGTCTTTCTCACATCCCTGTGTATTTCTGTGATGTGGATGCTTGCATTTGTCACTACTCTGATAATTGATGCCAACAAAGAAAATTATACAACCTTTGACGGTGAATTTCTTACCTCTTTATCCTGTACAAAATCACTGAGTTAGGTTCAAAAATAAAGGATTCCTAAAACATCTGTGGTAGACTGGTCTTGCCTCACGGGGTGAAAATATTTGAGAGCAGTACTCTATGTGAAACAGAGGGTGTGTCTAAGAGCCCGTGCAAAGCAAATTGAAAAGAACTGGCTCTCTAATCACTGGGCTTCCTCTCACTGTCATACGTCCTAAGTATCAAAAGGTGATGAATTTACAGGACTTTGGTTACACATTTTTCCCGTAGGCTCCAAATGCTGTGTCCTCACTGAAATCCACAAAACTGGACCATCCCTGGGACCAGGTTGCAGACATGGGTTTTGGAAGTCCTTTTTTCTGGAAGAAAATGATGGCAGGGCAGTGGAAGAACTGAAGGCAGGTAAGCAAAAAAAACCAACCATGAAAAAGGCAATGTCTTTAAAAGTTGATCATTTTTTATGTTTTATTATATTTAAGAACCCCCTAGAACTTCTTCTAAAAGACAACATTTACCTAAAATTAGATTTGTGTGTGTGTGTGTGTGTGTGTGTGTGTGTGTGTGTGATCGAATTGCCTTCTTCTCTTCTCAAAGAAAAAATGAATGAAAACGTAAGAATTTCTCTGGCAGTGGGAATCAGTGCATGAGGGAATTTCCATGAAAATTTAAAACTGTAGTTGGTATATTGAAAGCCAGTTTAGTTGAGGTGATATTATGGAAGCTGCTCGTCTACTATTAGCAATTGTATTATATGACAGAGACTTGATTCCTAGGAACTCCCGGAAGGTCACTCTCTAAAGAGTGGTTATCACAGCAGACACTGTCTCCTTATTGGATGTCTTGCATGGAGGAAGACAGAACAAGAGAGGACACATAGGTGAGAAAAGATGGTGGTGAGTTAATGTCAGTGGGCAAGAAAGAACTCATCACAGGGACAGAGGACTAGGCAATGCACAGCAGTGACATTGCCCTTGACCTCATTTATTCTCCTTTACCAAGGCCCTGGTCATAGACTGGAGTCATGGAAAAGACCAGGATCTTACACACTCCTTCTCTTTCCCTTGGGGGCAGACACCAGCCCATCAGCACACAATGTGACCTCTCCGCTTGCTGCTGCAGCCCCTGATCGTCTTCCGTGAGAGTTTTAGTTGTCACAAAGAGGCATAGAGAACCTGCTGGGTTGTCTCACTTGGGCATCAGTCTTTTGATGCAAAGCTTTTCCCCAATGAAAAGCCAATACGTGATCATTTGTGCACTCAGAGTAGCCCCAAGCTGTGACCACCATCTCCCATTCACTGTGTGATTCCATTCCTGGTTACAACATATGTGGTATCATTTTTTATTGGAGACCTAGTGATATGACAGGCTGGATTGTGCCATTCTGGAAGGAACCGGGAGGGTAGAAGCTATTGATTAGCAAAAGGAGATCTTTCAGTAGGTAAACCAACAGTGCTTTCAGTAACAGAAAGAGAGAAAAGGATTGAATTGTATGTTTGTCTCTTCAATGTTTAACATAGGCTAATTTTTTTTTAATTTACTAAACATCCACAACAAAATGTAGAAATGAAACCATAAGCATTCTTAAAGGACTGAAAGACTAGATAGGATCTAAGGCCAACGCAAGTGGGGAAATGTTTGACTGAATGCTTAATTATCTTCATATGCAAAACTCAAGGATGACTGAGCCTTAACAATTATTAAGTAACCACCAAATTGTTTTCCATTTACTTCAAAGGTTGATTAAACATATATGTTAAGAATGCTGAGCATTCTCTGGTCCTCAAAGTTGCTGAGGTTAATCCTATTATCAAGGGTTGCTGGATTTAGCAAATAAAAATATAAGTTGCTCAGTTAAATGATGAACTTCAGATAAACAATAAGTAATATTTTAGTGTAAGTATGTCCCACGCTATATTTGAGATACAGCTATACAAAAACATTATTTGCTATTTATCTGAAATACACAGATGACTAATTTGGTGGCTATAATCTTGGGCAGACACTTCCTAGGCATTATTTGCTTGTACTCTTTGAGTACATATATACAACTGGTTTACGTATGAGTATATATATACATAACTGGAATAAGCCCAGCTTCATGGAAGCATTGGGACCTTTCTAAGGAGGCTTGTATGCTTAGGAATCTTTGTCATTCCTTGTCTTCCTAACTTCCAAAGTTATGCTGAATGGACACTTGGAGAGACTCTTCCCAGTTTGCTCAAGACTTGTGCTAGACTGCCTTACACAGTTGAAAGTGAAATGCGACAGACTGGTCTGGGTTTAATACATCAAGAGTCAGGCCCAAGCCTCTGGCTTAAAATAAAACTGTGAGCACAAGAAACATGGCATAACCAAGACATGGTTTAAAAGGTTGATACCTGGAAAACTTTTGAGAAGTCAACATCAACCCCAGACCCCCGATCTTAATTTTCTCAAGCCTCTCAAGAAAGATAATTTTTTAAAGTTCAACTGATATTCATATTGCATTAACATGGTAGGCATGGCTCTGTATCTCTTATTCTTTAAATCCGCATAAAACCTCATGATAGAGATCATATTATTATTTCAGTGCTACCGAGGAGGAAACTGAGGAGCAGAGGGCTTAAATGCCATCCCAAGGTCACACAACTAGTAAGTGATGAAGCGAGGATTCAAACCCACGCACGCTGGCCCCAGAACCCACATTCTGAACCACTAAGCAGTGGCGCCTCCCCACTTCCACCCGCTGTACAATTTTGGAAACAGATCAAGAATTCTCTGTACACATGAGAAAGCATGTGATAGGTTCATTACTTCCAAGACTATTTTACAAACATAATCTCATTCGGATTTTAGGGCAACTGAATGTGGTAGAAAGGGCAAGTATTAAGTATTATTATTGCCATTTTGTAGATGAAAAGATTAAGGATAGAGAGGTGACACATCACTGGCCCAACATTAGTGTGTTAGTGAATACTATTTCTCCTAATCCAAGCACCATTCTCTTTCCACTCTACCTATGTTCACTATGGAAATTAAAACGGAATCTAGAGAATGTTGAGATCAATTATTTTGCTCTAATTTAAAATCTGGATGTTTGAATGCAGGCAAGTCCTTAAGTCTGGGGTTACAGGAGAGAGAGGCAGGGCTCTGCTTGGTAAAGCAATATCCAAGGAAAGGGAAACCAGCACTCTGACTTCTCTCAGTGATTTGAGGGTGGCTTAGAGGTTATGCCAGAATGGGAAGCTTGAGTGTCATTACAGGGGAAATCCCTAATTTGGAAACTGTGATACCAAGTGCAATAATAAACAAATTACTGAGACCATGCTTCTGCCAACTGGAGGACTTGTACTCCCAGAACTCTGCTCTTTTTTAGGGTGCTAATCAGTAGTGAAAAGGGGGAATTATAATTGAATGCACCGAAACTTAGAATGCTGGACACCTCATCTCCCAAAAGTAGTTTTCTAAGCACCAGGTTTTATTGCTGGGGAATTACTATTGGTACTCAGTATTAAGTACCAAGATGATGACGGGTCTAGATCTAAAACAAAAATTAGAGAGCTTGTCAGTAGAAAAAAGACATTGGTATTCACAATGCATGTTCTAGAGAAACAGTAGTAATGAATGACTTTTCAGGGTGAAAGTAGAAATAGGCAGTGAAAATAGCTACCTTTGTTTAACTCCAAGTGAGTCACTGTCTGTAGAACCCTCCCGAAAGGAAATGTGGGCAGCCAGGCCAGTCTCCGCTGTGATCTTTGGAGATGTTGGCACAGGCAACACGCCTGCTAATGAGACCTCAGAAGTGTCTGATCATCTCCTCTAATTGCTCTGAATAATTGGAGAACTGCATGACCTGGCCTCTCCTTCCCAAAGACGGTCCATTCAAATATGCAAATCTAAAATTATTTGAATACTGCTCTAATTGAAGTCTGGGCTACCCATTATTTGCTGAAGAACAAAACAATATGACTAAAGAAACAAAATAAAACCCACACTGACTATCAAATCCTTCATTCTAAGCTTCACTGAACTCCCCAAATTACCCACAGGCAGTCTTGACAGGGACCACTTTACAAGAGAGTTGATGACCTCTAATTAAGACACAAGGAATTTCTAGTTATGTTAATATTTGAAATTGAAATTGGTTTGACCTACACAATTCCATAACACACCACGGAGCTAATCTCGACTCCAGGCACCTTATAGTTGGCAAAATGTCTAATAAATATATTGCAAAGATACATGTTCCAGCTCGCTCCTCCCTGCATAGATTACGTTATGGAATGGCAAGTCTAGGATGTTGTACCTGATAATATGGTTTTCTGTAGAAACTTTACCCAACAAAGGATGTTGAACAGGTGTTACTAGTCCTTTATCCCATCAGGAGTTGGGGTCCGCAGTGCACACTTCCCTTCAGCCTCTCTTAACTGGAGTCACCTCTGTCTCTCTCTGCTCATGCTTTCAACATACTCTTCCCTTTTGAAATGCATCTCATCTTCTCTCCCTTCCCTACCCTACTCTCCATCCTTCACTGTGCTCCAAGACACCTTTCCTTCACTAACCTCCCTGATAGTGACTTTGAGGTTTATATTTACGTTTTTAGCCTGTTGCTGTACCCACCTTGGTAACACCCAGACCCATTTTACCATAACTTTCTGCACAAAGTTACAAAACCCTGATTCCCTTTTACTGTCTGTTGATGCCAGCTCTTCACCTATATCCTGTATTCCCCAGTCTCAGAAAAAAAAGTAAAACTATAAACTCTTCTCAGCCATACTTTTATTCTCTCTCTCCCCTTCTTATCCCTGCCAAATTCTTAAAAGTGTAGTTGACACCCCCTGCCATCACTTCCCCTTCACCCAAAGGTGACTTGACCTTTACAATTTGTTCTTCAGCTCTAGACGAGAGATAAATTTTCTGTAGAAATTAAATGTTAAGGAACTCCTGCTTTAGAATCAGACGCCGAGAGCTGGAACCCCAATTCTTCCAAAGGCTAATGATGTTGAATCTGTTTAACCTATCTACTTAATTTCTTTTCCTCATCTTAGAATATAGTTGTAATAAATGCCAATGTTTTATTGACATTTATTACAATAATATGAGAGTTCTCACAATGATTAAGTAACACAGTCCTGAATGCCATAGTGGCCTCACCCTGAGTGATCAGTAGTGCCGGATGTTGTGTGTTTTTATTGTTGTTATCATGCTGAGGGGCCAAACCCAGCAATTATCCTCAATTTTCATCTTCTTTAACTTCTCTGCACCACCTGTTTCAAAATGGTTTAAATTGTTTAAATGTTCTCCTTTCTTCTCTCTCATGGCTCATCTAATGCTGCTCTTATCTCTGATGGCTTCTCTTCTGTCTTCAGGGGCTCTAACTCCTCCCCCATCAGGATGTAGATGGTCTTTCAGAGTCTGTGGTCAGCTGATTCCCACCTTTCCTACACTCTTGTGATTTCCCCATGACCAGGACTCACATCATCCCTGTTTCGTCCATGAGTCACTCCCAAATGTGGAGGCCAGTATCAGCCTTCCCACAAATTATCTGCTGAACAGATCCTGATACACCAGCATATCCCACAAACACATTAAATCTCACACATTAAAAACCAAGTCTCCTTTCCCTCCCATCCCGACAAAGCCTATTGCACTCTCCCTTATTTCTGTGAAAACCATTACCTATTCCCAGGCCCCAGGCTATGAAAATGAGAGCCATCTCCAACACCTTCTTACTTACTCTCAAAGCTAATTTCACCTCTCAGAAAGACACAGAGAACTGTTACCCTGAATCCAAGCAGATGGTTGGAATAAGAAGAAAGGAAATCTCGAAAATGCTATTTTAGAGGCTGTAATGGCTGCAAAAGAATTAAGGGAAACAGAAGTTTCATTTGGCATCTACCATGTTCCAAAGACTATATTAGGTATTTTATATATATATATATATATATATATATATATATATATATATATATATGAAAAGGTATTATTTCAAGAAGGAAAATAACCTTTTAGAAGTGAAGTTCTGATGATAAACTGGGAATATCCTTGATTAGGAAAAATGAGGAGCAGTGTCTACAAGGATGAGAAGGACAGTCCAAGTGGTCATCCAGTGAGCTGGAGCTACTCCAAGACATGGACAGTGGAAGGGACTCATGACCAGTAGCACCAGCTTGTAATAAGATTATTGGAAATTCTGAAGTCCAGGAGACTAAGCCTTTTAAAAAGTCCCGAGGACAAAAAGGAAGGGGTGGATTTTATTGTTGTACTGCACTGAGAAATAGGTCAATGTATGTTGCAGACAATGGAAGGAAATTGAAACTATTTCAGTTCCTATTTGGCATCCAACTCTTCTGTTGAGAATCCACTTTGGCCTGAAAAGATTTTGTTCAGTGTTAAAACTGATGCCTGAACTAGTAATGGGGATAGTAGACATTTATTGGGTACTTCCTGTGTGACGTATGCATTCTCATTTTATCCTCACAACCACTCTCTAAATTAGAAAGATAGGTTTACAGATGCAAGACCTGACACTCTACAGGAAGCTCATAGCACTTAGCTAAATAGCTGAGCCAAGATTTCTATACTGCGTACTCTGAAAGTCAAGTTCACCACTATGTTATGGCACTTCTTGAGTTCGTAATCCTTATGATTCCAATTTCAGGACTTGGACATTTGGTAGGCATGACCAATTATCGTTACCAATCTCTAAGGAACTATAAGAAATGGGGGATGGGGAACATGAGACTGATAAAGGATACAAGTCTCAATTTTCAAAAAGGCAGACAAGTTCAATTCCACAAAATGATAATTCTAATATGATTGAAGAATCAATTGTTATGTAGATGGTTGTGAGGACTTAAACAGGGGGCAGCATGGGTTCTTCAAAACCAGAGAAGTCAGAACAACTGCCTTTTCATTTTTTCTGCCATAAGTTTACAAGATAGGGAATCAGGAGTCTGCGGCAAACGCACAGCATCTCAGATTGGAGAGGAACTTCAGGGCTGGTAGGGCAATATTTACGTTCACATATAACATCCTCACCAAGGAATCACTTTGCCTTTATTTGTCATCCATAGTGCATGGAACTCACCGACTCATAACGACACCTTTCATTTATGAAGAGTTGAGACTATTTTGGAAAGCTTGGATAAGTCAGCAAGTGTTTTCTTATAATGAGCTGAAATCTACCATCATGAAGGCTCCCCTCACTTGGTACCGCTTCATGCACTTGGAGGAATTCAGCTCAAATCTGGTCCTCCTTTCCACCTGAGAGTGGTTCATATGTGAACACAGACATTAGGCTTCTCACGCACACTTCCTAGCCCTGTTTCTTCAATGAATCTTCCTTGAAGAGGAGTTTTGTCATTGACATCAACATTCTCCAACTTGCTACACAGTGCCAAAACCAAGTAGGGAGCGTCTTAAAATTTTAAAGACCTTTTGAAAGCGTGAAATTATTCCATTGTTCAGACAAGACTACAAAATATTATATCTGACATTCAACTGTATTAATTTGTATCATTCTATCATATTTGCTTCAAATCTTTCAAAATATCATTACAGACACATAAGACCCACATTTATTGTTGCCAGATGCCTCCCTGTTATGAGTTGAATTGTGTCCCCCCGCCAAATTCATATGTTGACGTTCTAATCCCCAGACCTCAGACCTTCTTGGAAATACAGTCATTGCAGACGTAATTAGTTAAGATGAGGTCATACTAGAGTAAGAACTTCTGACCCCCAGAACTGTGAGACAATTAATTTGTGTTGTTTAAGCCTCCCAGTGTATGGAACTTAGTTAGGGCAGCCCTAGCAAACTAATACACTCCTCTAAGATGACCCCTATCATGGATTATTTACTACTCATAGAGATATATGGTAATATATATCTATAAGTATTTGAAAGTATTGGTTTTCATCTTACACATTTTATATACATGTTGTAAAATATATTTTAAAACCAGAGAAAATGTAAGTTGTTGAAGAATATATACATGTTGTTTTTCTAGATTGTTGAGTATTCTATATCCTTTTCATTGCCATGTGAATTTTAAAATCCCCTTGAAAGTTCTATCAAAAGGACTGGTGACATTTTTAATTAGGATTGCTTTGAATCTGTAGATAACTTTGGGGAGAAAAGACATTGTAACAAGTCGAGTCATACATCAATCTATTTATTTCACTTAAGTCTTCTTTAACTTCCCTCAGCAACATTTAGAGTATTCAGTATAGTGATCTTCCATGGATCTTTATGCCACTGTAAACGGTATCGGTTAAATTTTATTTTCCACTTATTTTTGTTACTATATAGAAATACAATGGATTTTTTCAGTGTTGACCTTGTAACCCACAGCCTTGCTAAATTCATTTTTGGTTCTAGTAGTTAGATTATAGTTTATATAGGATCTTTTACTACACAATCACATTATCTGTGACTACAGCCTAACATTTTCTTTTCTAACTCTATGTCATAAGCTAGAAAGTTGATTCAGGACAAAGTTGATTTGAAATGGTAAGAGTGAACATAATTTCCTCACTTTTAGTCTTAAGAGGAAAAGCATTTATTCTTTACCAATAAGTATTATGTAGGTTATAGATTTTTGCAGATGCCCTTTATCAGTCTGAGAAAATTTTGTTTTATTCTTACTTACCAAATGTTTTTGTTTCACCTATTGAGATGAAAAGTTGAATTTTGTCCTTCATTCTCTGAATTTCTATTTTTTCTGGGGTACATTTTGATAATCTGTATTTTTTTAAGAATTTTTAAATTTTCCCCTAATTTGCTTAATTTATTGGTATAAAAGTTTTTCCTAGTATTTCCTTATTTTTCTTTCTAATGTCCAAAAAATCTGTAGTGTTGTTTCCTCTTTTATTCTGTATGTAGTAATTTCATTTCTTTGTTTTCTTGATACTTCTGTTTAAGGGTTTATCAATTTTATTAATCTTTTCAAAGAAATATAAATTATATTTATTTTCTCTATTTTTATAAATTTTCAATTTAATTTGTGTCTATTCTTATCTTTATTATTTCATTCCCCTACTTCATTTGATTTCAATTTTCTCTTCTTTTTCTAGTTTCTTATGATAGAGTCTTATATCATTAATTTTAAGCCTTTATTTTTTCTTTACTAATACAAGTATTTAAAGCCATAAATTTCCCCCTAAGCACTACTTTAGCTGTATCCATACATTTTGATGTGTTGTGTTTTCAATATCATTTAGTTCAAAATAGGTTCCAAAATCCCAAATTTGACCCATGAGTAATTTATTAGTGTGTAGTCTAATTTCCAAATATGTGGGGATTTTTCAGATATCTTTTTATGTTAATGATATCTAATTTAATTCTAATGTTATCAGAGAGCATACTCCGTAAAATTTCAATTCTTTGAAATATATTGAGACTTAGTTTATGACCCAGAATTTGATCTATCTTGTTCCTATAAAAGAATATGTTTCTGTGGCTGTTGGTTGGTCATTCTGTAAATGTAAATTTGGTTAATAGTGTTGTTCAAATCTTTTGCAAACTTACTGATTTTCGTGTAGTTTCATAAGTTCCTGAGAGAGTGGTGCTAAGATCTCCAACTACAAATGTGGCTTTATTTCCCCTTTTATTTCTAAAAGTTTGCTTCATGCATTTTGATGTTTTGTCATTAAGCATATATACATTTAGGATTATTATGTCTTCTTGACAATTTCATCATTGTAAAATATTCTCTATACCTCTGGTAATTCTTGTTATCTTAAAACTATTTGGTTGATATTAATACAGCCACTTCTGTTTTCTTGTGACTAATATTTGCATGTTTTAGCTTGTCAACCTTGTTTGTTTTAACCTATCTATGTCTTTATGTTTAAAGCACATCTCTTGCAAATAACATACAGTTGAGTTTTGTGATTTTTAATAGAGGAATCTTATCATCTTTGCCATTTAATTAGCATGTGTAATCCATTTATATTTAATATAATGATGGAGTGGTTGGGTTCAAGTCTACCATCTTGCTATTTGTTTTCTTTTGTCCCAGAAGTTCATTGTTCCTTTTCTTCTTTCTTTCACACCCCGCTTTGGATTTTAATATTCCATCTTATCATCTCCATTGGATTTTTAGAACACATTTTAATTTTTTTCAGTAGTTACTCTAGGGATTACTATATATATCCTTAACACAAGACAGTCTATCTTGAATTAACATTTTAAAGTCTTACATATAACATGAGAAACTCACAAAAGTATAATTCCATTTACCTCATCTCATCCTCTGTGTTACTGTTGTCATGCATTTTTTCTACTTATGTTACAAATCCTATGATATATTTTTTATTATTTTTGCTTAAAGAGAAAATTAAGAACTCAGAAAAGAAAATCTTTTACATTTTCTCACATATTTACCAGTTATGGCATTCTTCATTCCTTCCTGAATATCCAGGTTTCCATCCAGTAACATTTTTCTTCAGTCTAAATAATTACCTTTAACATTATTTATAGTGTTGTTCTACTGGTGATACATTCTCTCAGTTTTTGGTTACCTGAAAAATGTCTTTACCAGGTTTGCACTTTCAAAAGATATTCTGATGGACATAGAATCCTAGGTTGAATTTTTTGTTTTTGTTTTGGCAGTGTAAAGATATTATTCTATTGTCTTCAAGTTTGTATTATTTTTGATAAGATGTCTAAAGTAATTCCTATCAGTCCTTCTGTGTATCTAATTTGTCTTCTTTCCTCTGGCTGCTTTAAATTTTCTCTTTGTTTTTTGTTTTAGCAAGTTGACTATGATGCTTCTAAGAGTGATTTTTCTTTGTATTTTTTCTGTTTGAATTTATTGCGCTTCGTTAATCTACAGGTTGCCATTTTTCATCAAATATGGAAAGAATTTGATCTCTCATTCTTTCTTTCCTCTTTTGTTTTTTCCTTTTTTACTTCTTTTTTCTTTCTTTCTTTCCTATATCATTTTTTCTTTCTTTCTTCCTTCCTTCCTTCCATGCTTCCTCCCTCCCTCCCTTCCTTCCCTTTTTTACTTTCGTCCCCTCCTGCCCCAATCTCTCTCCTCATTTTCTGGAGTTCCAATTACAGAATATTATACCACATGATGTTTTACAACAGGTCACTGAAGCTCCCTTCATTTTTTCACAGTTAAAAAAAAAATCGCAGTTGGGTAGTTTCCACAGACTTCTGTGTGAATTCACTCTTTTTTTCTGCTGCATTCTCCTGTCTATTGTTAAGCCTATCCAGGGAAATTTTTTCTGATATTTTATTTTTTAGTTATAGAAATTTAATTTTGTTCTTTTTGACAATTTTCATTTCTCTGTTGATAGTACTTACTTGTTCATTCATTATGTCCATATAATGAACACATTTAGAATAACAGTTTTAAAGTCCATGTCTGCTAATTCCAATATGTGTTCCATGTTTAGATATGTCTCTTCTGATTATTTCTCCTGGTTACTTATTTACTTATATTTTTGCATTTGCATACCTAGTAAATTTTTATTGTGTTGTGTGCATTGTAAGTCCAAGGTTGTTAAGATCTGTTTTTTATTTGTTTGCTTTTTAGCCTTCCTTTAGAGAATACTGAGTTGTTTGCTTGCTGGCCTTTAATTTACTGACTGATCAACTTGATTCTGGTGATACTTTTAGGTTTTGTCAAGGGTATTCTATAGTAGCTCTCTGTGACTAGAATAACTCAACTTTCTAAGGTGTGATTTTTTGGGGGTCTAAATTGAATGTTTAGGGTTTTCTACAATGTTTGTTAGAACTTCAACCTTGGTTCATTAAAACTCCAACACCTCTCAGTAGTATGTGTCCTCTGGAATCTCATTTATGTCATAGTCTCCCAATAACTATACTCTGCCAAGCCACACAGAAGCTTGTCTTGCCCATATACAGCTTAGTACTCAACCAAAGGCTCAAGGTAACCCCTATACTGATATCTGGAACTTGTTCTCTGTGCAGTTTCCTTCTCTTTAGTGCTCTGATCAGCAAATTCAGTTGCTTCAGCAGCCCCAGACTCCAATCTCTATTACCTCTGCCCAGTGTTTGGCTCCACTTTCCTATGTCATAGTTTGGAAAGTGTTCTCAGGCAGAAGGCTGGGACGAATATGGGATCAGTTTGTACACTTCTTTCTTTCAAAGAGCACAGTCTTTCGTTATCTGTAGAGTTCAATTACTGCAAATAGTTACCTCCTATATTTTTCTGTTTTATTGATGGGATACTATTCCAAAACCCATTAATTCATCATGCTTACAACTGAAAATTTTTTTCAACATTTTCTTCATAATCTGTAGGAACTTCATAAGGCTTATCAGAATTCTGGAGGCATGAGTACAAGACAATGAGGCTAAGGCAACACACTGCTTGACTGGTAGGTTCAAATAACTGAATAACCATGTGACTTCGAACAAAATAAAAGCTCTCTAATCTAAAATTCCTTTGCCTTGAGTTAGAAAAAATAGTACATATCAGAGCAAGGGGTTCATAAATTAGAATCTCTAATATATGGAAAACCAGTGCTTGACAAATAATAAATGTACAAAAAAGTTTGTTAATGTTATAAGTATTATTTTATTACTATATTTATTATTACTACCGTTTCCCAGGAAAGACCTCAATAATTGTAAATGATTGGTAAAATCTATCAAGGTAGGAAAAAACGTGTTCTACAGTATAATAGAAGTAAGACTAAAGAGAGAGGTGATATATCACAGACACACCTAAAAATATTTATGGCTGTTATGAAAATTTAAGTTTATTATGTGCTAATAGAGTGGCATAGCTAAAACAATACATTATATCTGTATATATTCTATCTCATTACGACCTTAACTGTGGTGGGTTTTGTATTTGTTCCTCAGAAGATAATATGATCCTTAGGCTCTAGGATACCAGTGTAGATAGCAAATGTTTAGCAAATAGTCATACAATAAATAAATGAATAAAAGTAAATGTAGTTTTGGTTTATTATTTCTAAAAGCTTTTCAGTTTTAATTATGATCCAACTTAATTAGCATTTTGAGGTTTGCTCTTCCTTTGCTTAACTCATTTCTGTTCCGTTTCTCCTGGTGGAGGTTGGGATAAAAAGGTCAATAGTCATGGACTTCCCCAGTCTAGAGACATAAAGGGGCCAGTAAAAACAATACAAACACAGCCTAAATCAGTTGAAATGGAGAAATCACTAAAACCCAAATCACTTCTTCCCATGCATACCCTTTAGTCTGTAGGTTTCTGGGGAGTCTCATGTAAGCTCATCAACAACCAAGACTATACTTTCCTCCCTCCTTGCAACAATGTTCTTCTTGTTACTTCTTAGCTTTGTGATATTTCTGTGGCTATCTGACATGCTTTACTATCAACAGTGCTACCCTTCCATTCTGCTTCAAAAACCACCATACTGAGCTGGGAAATCTGCCGTCATCTCCGTCTCTGTTATTCTGGGCTAATGATAGTAAGAGGGGTTTGTATTAGTACATCTGTATTAGTATGTATGCACTGATACATAACAAATCACCCCAAAACTTAGAAACTTAAAGCAGCAGTTACTTTTCTCCCACATCCTGCAGGTCAAGACTCAACTGGTGAAAGATCAACTTCCAAGTTCACTTGCATGACTATTGGCAGGATTCGATTCCTCTTGGGCTCTTCAACTGAGGGCTTCAGTTTCTTTCAGGCTGTTGGATAAAGACCATCCTCAGCTCTTTGGCACATTGGCCTCTGCAAAGGGCAGCTCTCAGTGTGGCAGCTTGCTTCTTTAGGGTGAGCAAATAAGAAGAACCAAAGAGCGAAAGAGCAAGTCAATCTGCTCCAACCTAATCTCAGAAGTTGCCTCCCATCACTTTTGTCCCAGTCTATTCATTAGAAGCAAATCACCAAGTCCAGTACACATTCATAGGGAGGTGATTACCTAAGGGCACGGATACCAGGATGTGGGGATCACTGAGAGACACTTTAGAAGCCTCCTTTCACACTGTCCTTAGGCTAACTGCCTTCAGTCCCTCTATTCATATGGCTGTGTGACTTGCTTCTTTTTGTCTTATTTCTCTTGAGTTTGTAGCTTAGGTACTTTCCAAGGATATTTGCTAAAATAAGTACTGGTGTTGCACTTCATGTAAAACACAGACAAACTGGAGGTCATTCAAGGGGAAACCACCATGATGGCAAGGAAACTTGTAGCTGTGTGGCTGTGTGGAAGGCTGGACTAGGAGACAGCGAAGAGAAGGTTTACCATGAAGGAACAGGATCGTTATCTTCAAATATTTAAAGAACTACCACGTGGATTTATTTAGCACTATCCCAGAGGGCAGAAACGGAACACAGGGATGTGAAATGAAGAAGATTTTGGCTTACTCCAAGGAAAAGGATTTATATTGTCCAAAGATGACGACAGATGCATTGAGAGGTGGTGAGACTGCCCTTAGGGCATCAGATCCGGGTGCCCCACCTGTCACCTTGATTCCAGGAAGATTCAGGGGCAGGACATGGCTGGGCAGTCTGACCTATAAGGTCATTTTTAATGTAGTTCTATGATCCAGTCAATTCTAAGCCAATTGCAAATCAATACTGCTCTCATCGTATCTCCAGTTTTTACCCCCTTTCTCCTGTTAACAAGGTCAAACCAGTATTTCCCGTTGTCCTAAATGTTACAAAGGCCTCCCTCCAGTCTTCCAAACATGAATTGATCAGATTAAGTCTCCAGGGTTATATTCTACTCATGACTTTCCTCTTTAGCCAGCATTTCTTAATGATCCCCATTAAGTATGGAATAAAACCCAGACCTCTTAGCCATACAAAACCAAGCCCCAACCTCCATTCCCTAGCCTCTCCCTACTCTTCTCATAAGCCTATCATTCTTAGTTAAGGCTGTACAACAAATTACCATATACTGGGTGGCTTAGACAAACAAACACTTACTTCTCAGAGTTCTGGAGGCTGGGAAGTCCAAGATCAAGGTGCCAGCAGATCCAGTGTCTGGTGACACTGGTTTGCAGATGGCTATCTTCTCATTGTATCCTTACATGGCAAAAGGCAAAAAGAGTGAGCTCTCTGATTTCTCTTCTTACAAGAGCACTAATCCTGTCCATGATAGCTCCACCCTCATGACTTAATTACCTCCGAAAGACCTTACTCTCCTAAAACCATCACAGTGGGGGTTAGGATTTCAAGATATGCGTTTGGGGAGGACACGAACATTCAGTCCATAACACATGGGATTAGACTAGTTACCTCATCATTCATCGAATAAGGGCAGGCATTTGACCACCACCAGGTCACTTCTCTGGCAAAGAATGCAAAGATGAGTGACTTTGGCTCTGCCATCAAGGGCCTTGCCATTTATCAAGTGGGATAAGACACAAAAACAGAAAACTAAAGCATATAAAGTTGTTGTGTCCTGGGAGTTGCAAACATCATGGGGACTCCTATCTCAGGAAATCAAGAAAATTTTTCTTGGAGAATTTGTGGAATTTGAATGGTTGAGATGGAACCAGGATCCCATCACACTTTTTGGCTGCAAGAAACACATATTTTCTCCAACAATTCTAAAGGAAATAGGGAGAATGTGGGTTCTTTGAGTCATAAATATTAACAGGACCTTGCAGGGTTCAGTGATCTCAGCCATTTCTATTCTTGAGTAGTTCAAGAAATGAAATATTAAAACATGGTTACAGAATTGTGGTATATAGTTGACCTTTGAACAACAACATGGATTCAAACTTATCCACTTATGCGTGGATTTTTTTCAATAAATATACTGGAAGAAATTTTGGAGGCTTGCGATAAGTTTAAAAAACTCACAGATAAACTGCATAGCCTAGAGATATTGAAAAAAATGAAGAAAATGTAAGGTATGTCATGAATGCATAAAATATATGTAGATGCTAGTCTATCCTTACGTAGGCATAAGGTGAGTGATACTTAATATGAAATTAACAATGTGTTAGTTTTCTTACTGTGTTATAATTTTGCTTTCAAAGAATTACATTACTGCACAGTATGTGCCTCTTGTAATTGGAGAAACTGTGGATTTTTAAAATCATCACAGGTAAGTGGATTTTTAAAAATGTAACAATGTTTCCAATACTATATTGTGAATATGACTGCAATAGTGTATGCCATAAAAATTTTATAACGATTCATTCCTTAGGGTATAGGCGAAACTACCATGAAACAATTGTATGAATTACACGAAGCTACAATAAAGCAATCATACTGCTACATCTTTATTATCAACGCATGAATCATTATATCTGTAAATAAATATGAATTTCTTTTTCACATTATCTTTTCATTTTTTATGTCTAGTATTAGTAATACATATGACATCTACAACGTTTTGTACATATAAGACAATATTGATGTAGGTACTGACAGACGGACAATTCATCTTGTAAACAATGTAAACCTATGGTATCGATAAATACAGTACAGTACTATAAATGTAGTTTCTCTTCCTTATGATTTTCTTAATAACATTTTCTTTTCTCTAGCTTACTTTATTGTAAGAATTCAATTTTTTTTTGAGTTATGTTTTATTCAGCAGGAATTTTTAGGACTTCAAGCCTGGGAGACAGCATCTAAAATAACCCTGAGAAAACTGCTCCAAGTAGGTGATGGGCAGAACCGGGATATACAGGAGTTTTGGAACAAAGGGCAGGTAGTAGGAATAAAAGATTACTGTTATTAAAAGAAAACCAGATATCTCAAGTTAAGGAACTTACTGCTTTTCTATATATGGGAAGATGCAAGAGTCTGGGCTCACTGAAATCATTCCTTTGATATGTACCTCAGCTATCTGGGGCCAGTATCCTGTGTTTCACATCCTGAGTTTCCTCAGGGCTCACCGTAGAGAGTGGCTGCAATCTGATGGCTGCTAGATAGCCAGGATTCCTTTCCTTCCTGAGTTCCCTCAAGGCTCACCAGCTCACTGTCCAGTGGTGACTGTAATTGCTGATGACTGATACGGCAAGCAGTATTCCATTTATCAGTTCCTCCTCTTGGTCTGAAATTCGACCAATATTTGGCAGATATTTATAATATGTATATAATATATAAAATATGCTAATTGACTATTTATGTTATCAGTAAGGTTTCCAGTCAACAGTAAACTGTTAGTGGTTAAGTTTGGGGGGGTGTCAAAAGTTATATGTGGATTTTTGACTGCATGGGAGGGTGGTCCCTACCCCTAACCCCCGTGTTGCTCAAGAGTCAAATTTATTTTTAAATTTTATGTTAAGTAAGTTAAGGTTTTTCATATATGCACACAAATATATCATCAGTTAGGGATACTGTCAAAGTTCTAGTGTTGAACTACTTTATGAATACGACATCCCTTCTCCTCTCCATCGCCAACCAGAAGTATTGGTCACTAAGAAGAACTGAGAACAGATATTGGATAACAGTATCCTAGGAAGATCCTAGGATCCTAGATTTTCTGGAATACTATGGCATATATTAATTATCTTATCTCATACTAAAATCAGAGAAGATGGTGCCTTGGCATAGGAGAAAGAGTACCAGATGTGGAACTCTGGCTGGAGACCACTGGTGCTATGACTCTAGCCAGACAACAGATGACTTTGGCTTCCAGGTCATTTTTTTTGCATTGAGAAAGGTGGCCAAGATGTTCTTTAAGATTCCTTAAGTTCTAACATTCAAAATGTGTCAACTTTTCACGTATAACTAAATACATGTAAAGACTCCATTCATCATAATAATTAAAGATACATCAATTTAAAATATTTTTCAAAATATTTTAGCCAGTATTTTCTTGCAAAATCTCAGAGTAACTGACAAACAGTAAGAATATATAGATTGGGCTTCCCTGGTGGCGCAGTGGTGGAGAGTCCGCCTGCCGATGCAGGGGACGCGGGTTCGTGCCCCAGTCCGGGAAGATCCCACATGCCGCGGAGCGGCTGGGCCCGTGAGCCATGGCCGCTGAGTCTGCGCATCCAGAGCCTGTGCTCTGCAACGGGAGAGGCCACAACAGTGAGAGGCCCGCGTACCGCAAAAAAATATAGATAGATAGATAGATAGATAGATAGATAGATAGATAGATAGAGATAATATATAGATATACTTTAGCAGCTTCCTAATTATCTTAAAGTCATTCACAACCATTGGAAGCACTCATTTAAAGACCAAATAGACAGATTTGCACATGGAACCAGTTTCTTTGGCATAGTAGAGTCTATGAAACACAGGTTTCCATCCAGTGTGGTCACTTAACTTTGGTAACTTCAAATCAAATTTCATTGAAATCCAATGAAAAAATCTCATTTGGCACATTTCTACTTGGTGTCAAGAAGGTGGGTTAAAGTTAAAGTATAGACAACATTTCATAGTGTGTGATTTTTGTCAAAGTTTGTCAACACTTTCTAAAGATGTCGTGAGCTGACAGAAAAAGGAAAATGTCGTGTAACAAGTGGCAGAAGAATTCTGCTTTGAGCAGTCAATGTTTATTACCTTTTGAGTTTAAATTATGTGCTCAAAACTTTTTAGTCCTTCCACACAACATTCAGGTTTTTTCCTTCCTTTCTGCTAGAGAAGCGTTTGGAATATGGACAGATTCACTTTTGAAATTTGAAAGTATCAAACTATATTAGTCAAAGTGCAGGCAGTTTCAAAGATCCAAGATGAATAAGTCCTTGAGATCTGCTGTATAGCATAGAGCCCATTGTTAACACTGTTTTGTAAACTCAGTAACTTGCTAAGTGAGTAGATCTTACGTTAAGTGTTTTTATTAGAAAAATAATAATGATAATAAATAAAGAGGATGGTAGAAAACTTTTGGAGGTGATGGATATGTTTATGGCATAGAACTTGGTAATATTTTCACGGGTGTATACATATCACCAAACTTGTCAAGTTGTATACATTAAATATGTACAGTTTTAGTATGTCAATCACACTTCAGTAAAGTGGTTTTAAAAAATAAAGCTTCTTAGTGACATCTTCCAATTTACATGATTTTAGAGTAATTATGATTCAAAATATAAAAGCCTATGTAAGATGATCTTACTTATCACCTAATACAGGGAACACTAAACATAAAACAAATACTAAACAAATGCATATACAATTGACCTTTTACTCTTCTTTTAGTTTCAAACCTCAGTTCCTGGAAAAGACATAAGCTCAATAAGGAAAATCACAGATTTGTTTTACTTGTATTTTGCACGCTGTGCAGAAATTGACCTTCACAATAAGAAAATATTTACCAGATTTAATTCACTTAAGAGCATAGATCCATGGTTTGTTAAGTACCCTACCACATTATTTTCAGAATACAGACTGTGAACATACACTGGAAAAACATCCAAGCATTTAAACATACAGTAATTTATGTTGATTGCTATTGCCAGCTATTACTGCTCAATGTTCAACATTACATCCTGTGTTGAGGTGGGCAAGGTAATGAAGCATTAAGTCTGGCCTGGGCTGAGAACAGCCCCGTCTCGGCTCCGTGCCCATGAATGAACATAAGTCAGGGTACAGCCAAACCAGCACAGTGTCTGGCATTTCTTCCTGGCGGTCGCCATGGCCGATTTTTTTTTTTTTTTTAATACGATGAACGTGTACATGCTCCAATAACTGTGCTTAACTTCTGCGTTACAGATACAAGACAGATCTTTGGCTTGTCTATGGCTGAGCTCTCCCTTTAAACTTTCTGGTATGTTTTAGATCAAATACTTAGACATAATCTGAGACACATCTTTCAACAGGACCTATCTAACTATCAGTGGTTCGGATATAAAGAACCTCCCTCTCCCACAGATACTCAAGGGAGCTTCAGCTCTCACTAGCACATTTACTGGTCTGATGGGACATGTTTTAAATTACAGAAGATAAGCGACCTCCATATATCAGAGAGCCGTCCTGAGGGTCTCTACTGATTCCTAAATACCACAGAATTTACTAAACTCATAGCCTTCTAGAGAGGTTTCAATAACTGACTTAATTTTTTCATGGTTATTTCACCAAAATACTAATGTTTAGGTTGTGACTTCGTCTTGTTAGGTGGATATCTGTAAGTATGCTCTCAATTGTAGCATAAGATCAAGTTCAAGGATAAAGTTGATTAGCTTTCAGCATATTCCTAAATGTGTAGGCATTTGCATTTTTTTTGGTAAAGAAAAGCTCGCTATTGAAGAGGAAAGCCATAGTAGCCTGATAGGCAGGAGAATAGAATAATTCTCTCGGGAATCAAGGGACCAAGAAGCATTCATTTCTTCTTTCTCCTCCAGACATGGCTACAAACAAAATTATAGCATAAGTAAAATTGATATTCAGTGGCTTCTGTCTCTTTCTACGCCCTTCCTCATGCTTTGTTTCACCTTTCCCTATTACTCCTTCTCTCCTCCCTTCAAGCAACCTCTGTATTGTCATGCTCCCTTTTCTTTTATTAAAACCAATCTTAGACAAGCATGCTATATCAGTCATTCACACCTTAGTATAAACTGAAGTAAATGTCTTATCTTGATAATGTGGTGTGCATCATCTTTCTCTCCTAAATGCAATTTCTGCTGTCTGAGTAGAAAGAGTTACTGAGATAAAGTTGAACTCCCCAGCATCCCTGAACTTGAAAACTCACTCTACTAACACAAAAAACCATCTCTGGACCACCCCAATCATCTATTCCTCTATTCAATCTTTTGGCTAACAGTTATGATGCAGTGAATTCTGGGACAAGACACTTGTGCATTATGGAGATGGTAGATGCTACAGGGATTCAGAGGAGAAAGATGTCCTTCCTGGGTGAAAAAATCCTGGAAGGCTTCATGGAGGAAGCAGGATTAGTGCTGAGCCTTGAAATATGCATCCTAGGATCTGTTTCTGCTGCTGTGAAATACTTATGGTGAAACTTAACTAGAACAATGTGCGTGGAAGAATAGAGCCAAGATACTCCACTGATTGACCACTGGAGTCTGGAATCTGTGGAAAAGATGGAAAAAGAGGTAAGTACTGGCCTTACCCTGTATCATCTCAGAGGCCACCTCTAAAATATTCACTGAGTTCAGGCTTTTCCTCCTATGGTCAGAATGTCCAGCAATCATTGTCTCCTTTGGGGACTGCCTCCAGGGAATTGGGACAGGCTGTCTAGTCCTCTCTCATCAGTGCATATCCCTAGACTAGATCCCATAGATGATGGACAGACAGTAGCCTGAGAGGTGCTAAGAGATGGGAAAAGTAAATCACCAAGGGGACAGATCATGGCAATGTGGAAACCAGGGAATACAAGGTATACTCTGTTATTTATAAGTTTTTATTAAGTGCCTCTTCTATGCTGTACACTGGGGCTATAGCAACTGTTATGGGTTGAATTCTGTCCACCTAAAATTCATTTGTTAAAGTCGTAACCCCCAGGACCTCACAATGTGACCTTATTTGAAAACAGGGCCATTGCAGATGCAATTAGTTAAGACAAGGTCTTAGGATGACCCCTAATCCAATATGACTGGTGTCTTTATAAAAAGAGGAAATCTGGGGGGACCTTGAAGATGGCGGAAGAGTAAGACGCGGAGATCGCCTTCCTCCCCACAGATACACCAGAAATACATCTACACGTGGAACAACTCCTACAGAACACCTACTGAAGGCTGGCAGAAGACCTCAGACCTCCCAAAAGGCAAGAAACTCCCCACGTACCTGGGTAGGGCAAAAGAAAAAAAGAAAAAACAGAGACAAAAGAATAAGGACGGCACCTGCACCAGTGGGAGGGAGCTGTGAAGGAGGAACGGTTTCCACACACTAGAAGCCCCTTCGCGGGCGGAAACTGCGGGAGGCGGAGGGGGGAGCTTCGGGACCGCGGAGTAGTGCACAGCGACGGGTGCGAAGGGCAAAGCGGGGAGATTCCCGCACAGAGGATCGGTGCCGACCGGCACTCACCAGCCCGAGAGGCTTGTCTGCTCACCCGCCCGGGCGGGCGGGGCTGGGAGCTGAGGCTCGGGTTTCGGTTTTGGTCGGAGCGCAGGGAGAGGACTGGGGTTGGCGGCGTGAACACAGCCTGCAGGGGGTTAGTGCACCAAGGCTAGCCGGGAGGGAGTCCGGGGAAAAGTCTGCACCTGCCGAAGAGGCAAGAGACTTTTTCTTCCCTCTTTGTTTCCTGGTGCGCGAGGAGAGGGGTTTAAGAGCGCTGCTTATAGGAACTCCAGAGACGGGCGCGAGCCGCGGCTAAAAGCGCGAACCCCAGAGACGGGCGGGAGACGCTAAGGCTGCTGCTGCCGCCACCAAGGGGCCTGTGTGCGAGCACAGGTCACTCTCCACACCCCTCTTCCGCGGAGCCTGTGCAGCCTGCCACTGCCAGGTTCCCGGGATCCAGGGACAACCTCCCCGGGAGAACGCTCGGCGGGCCTCAGGCTGGAGCAACGTCACGCCGGCCTCTGCCGCAACGTCACGCTGGCCTCTGCCGCCGCAGGCCCGACCCGCACGCAGTGCCCCTCCCTCCCCCCGGCCTGAGTGAGCCGGAGCCCCCGAATCAGCGGCTCCTTTAACCCCGTCCTGTCTGAGCAAAAAACAGACGCACTCCAGCGACCTACACGCAGAGGCAGGGCCAAATCCAAAGCTGAGCTCCTGTGAGCTGGGAGAACAAAGAAGAGAAAGGGAAATCTCTCCCAGCAGCCTCAGGGGCAGCGGATTAAAGCTCCACAATCAACTTGATATACCCTGCATCTGTGGAATACCTGAATAGACAAGGAATGATCCCAAATTGAAGAGGTGGACTTTAGGAGCGAGATCTATGATTTTTTTCCCTTTTCCTCTTTTTGTGAATGGGTACGTGTATGCTTCTGTGTGAGATCTTGTCTGTATAGTCTTGCTTCCACCATTTGTCCTAGGGCTCTATCCGTCCATGGTTTTGTTTTTTTTTAATTTTTTTTCTTAATAATTAATTTTAATTGTAGTAACTTTATTATACTTTACCTTCGTTCTTTCTTTCTTTCTTTCCTTCCTTCCTTCCCTCCTTTAGACAACGAATCACCCCAAATTGAGGAGGTGGTCTCTGAGAGCAAGATTTATAATTTTTCCCCCTTTACCTCTTTTTGTGAGGGTGTATGTGTATGCTTCTGTGTAAGATTTTCTCTGTATAGCTTTGCTTCCAACATTTGTCCTAAGGTTCTATCCGTCCCTTTTTTTTTTTTCTAAATATTTTTTAATTCAATAACTATATTATACTTTATTTTATTTTTACTGTATCTTCTTTCTTTCTGTCTTTTTTCCTTCTTTCCCTCCCTCCTTCCTTCCTTCCTCCCTCCCTCCCTCCTTTCTTTCCTTCTTTGCTTCTTTCTTCCTTCCTTCCTTTCCTCCTTTCCTTCTTTCTTTCCTCATACTTCTACTAATTCTTTCTACTTTTTCTCCCTTTTATTCTGAGCCGTGTGGATGAAAGGCTCTTGGTGCTCCAGCCAGGAGTCAGGGCTCTGCCTCTGAGGTAGGAGAGCCAACTTCAGGACACTGGTCAACAAGAGACCTCCCAGCTCCACATAATATTAAACGGCGGAAATCTCCCAGAGACCTCCATCTTAACACCAGAACCCAGCTTCACTCAACGACCAGCAAGCCACAGTGCTGGACAACCTATGCCAAACAACTAGCAAAACAGGAACACAACCCCACCCATTAGCAGAGAGGCTGCCTAAAATCATAAGGCCACAGACACCCCAAAACACACCACCAGACGTGAACCGGCCCACTAGAGAGACAAGATCCAGCCTCATCCACCACAACACAGGCACTAGCCCCCTCCACCAGGAAGCCTACACAACCCACTGAAACAACCTTAGCCACTGGAGACAGACATCAAAAACAACAGGAACTACGAACCTGCAGCCGGCAAAAAGGAGACCCCAAACACAGTAAGAGAAGCAAAATGAGAAGACAGAAAAACACACAGCACATGAAGGAGCAAGATAAAAATGCACCAGACCTAACAAATGAAGAGGAAATAGGCAGTCTACCTGAAAAAGAATTCAGAATAATGATAGTAAGGATGATCCGAAATCTTGGAAATAGAATGGACAAAATGCAAGAATCAGTTAACAAGGACCTAGAAGAAATAAAGATGAAACAAGCAACGATGAACAACGCAATAAATGAAATTAAAAGTACTCTAGATGGGATCAATAGCAGAATAACTGAAGCAGAAGAACGGATAAGTGACCTGGAAGATTAAATAGTGGAAATAACTACTGCAGAGCAGAATAAAGAAAAAAGAATGAAAAGAACTGAGGACAGTCTCAGAGACCTCTGAGACAACATTAAATGCACCAACATTCAAATTATAGGGGTTCCAGAAGAAGAAGAGAAAAAGAAAGGGACTGAGAAAATATTTGAAGAGATTATAGTTGAAAACTTCCCTAATATGGGAAAGGAAATAGTTAATCAAGTCCAGGAAGCACAGAGAGTCCCATACGGGATAAATACAAGGAGAAATACGCCAAGACACATATTAATCAAACTGTCAAAAATTAAATACAAAGAAAGCATATTAAAAGCAGCAAGGGAAAAACAACAAATAACACACAAGGGAATCCCCATAAGGTTAACAGCTGATCTCTCAGCAGAAACCCTACAAGCCAGAAGGGAGTGGCAGGACATACTGAAAGTGATGAAGGAGAAAAACCTGCAACCAAGACTACTCTACCCAGCAAGGATCTCATTCAGATTTGATGGAGAAATTAAAACCTTTACAGACAAGCAAAAGCTGAGAGAGTTCAGCACCACCAAACCAGCTTTACAACAAATGCTAAAGGAACTTCTCTAGACAAGAAACATAAGAGAAGGAAAAGACCTATAATAACGAACCCAAAACAATTTAGAAAATGGGAATAGGAACATACATATCGATAATTACCTTAAATGTAAATGGACTAAATGCTCCCACCAAAAGACACAGATTGGCTGAATGGATACAAAAACAAGACCCTTATATATGCTGTCTACAAGAGACCCACTTCAGACCTAGAGACACATACAGACTGAAAGTAAGGGGATGGAAAAAGATATTCCATGCAAATGGAAACCAAAAGAAAGCTGGAGTAGCAATTCTCATATCAGAAAAAATAGACTTTAAAATAAGGACTATTAAAAGAGACAAAGAAGGACACTACATAATGATCAAGGAATCAATCCAAGAAGAAGATATAACAATTGTAAATATTTATGCACCCAACACAGGAGCACCTCAATACATAAGGCAAATACTAACAGCCATAAAAGGGAGATCGACAGTAACACATTCATAGTAGGGGACTTTAACACCCCACTTTCACCCATGGACAGATCATCCAAAATGAAAATAAATAAGGAAACACAAGCTTTAAATGATACATTAAACAAGATGGACTTAATTGATATTTATAGGACACTCCATCCAAAAACAACAGAATACACATTTTTCTCAAGTGCTCATGGAACATTCTCCAGGATAGATCATATCTTGGGTCACAAATCAAGCCTTGGTAAATTTAAGAAAATTGAAATTGTATCAAGTATCTTTTCTGACCACAACGCCATGAGACTAGATATCAATTACAGGAAAAGATCTGTAAAAAATACAAACACATGGAGGCTAAACAATACACTACTTAATAATGAAGTGATCACTGAAGAAATCAAAGAGGAAATAAAAAAATACCTAGAAACAAATGACAGTGGAGACACAACGACCCAAAACCTATGGGATGCAGCAAAAGCAGTTCTAAGGGGGAAGTTTATAGCAATACAAGCCCACCTTAAGAAGCAGGAAACATCTCGAATAAACAGCCTAACCTTGCACCTCAAGCAATTAGAGAAAGAAGAACAAAAAAACCCCAAAGCTAGCAGAAGGAAAGAAATCATAAAAATCAGATCAGAAATAAATGAAAAAGAAATGAAGGAAATGATAGCAAAGATCAATAAAACTAAAAGCTGGTTCTTTGAGAAGACAAACAAAATAGATAAACCACTAGCCAGACTCATCAAGAAAAAAAGGGAGAAGACTCAAATCAATAGAATTAGAAATGAAAAAGGAGAAGTAACAACTGACACTGCCGAAATTAAAAAAATCATGAGAGATTACTACAAGCAACTCTATGCCAATAAAATGGACAATCTGGAAGAAATGGACAAATTCTTAGAAATGCACAACCTGCCAAGACTGAATCAGGAAGAAATAGAAAATATGAACAGACCAATCACAAGCACTGAAATTGAAACTGATTAAAAATCTTCCAACAAACAAAAGCCCAGGACCAGATGGCTTCACAGGTGAATTCTATCAAAGGTTTAGAGAAGAGCTAACACCTATCCTTCTCAAACTCTTCCAAAATATAGCAGAGGAAGGAACACTCCCAACTTCCTTCTACGAGGCCACCATCACCTTGATACCAAAACCAGACAAGGATGTCACAAAGAAAGAAAACTACAGGCCAATATCACTGATGAACATAGATGCAAAAATCCTCAACAAAATACTAGCAAACAGAATCCAACAGCACATTAAAAGGATCATACACCACGATCAAGTGGGGTTTATTCCAGGAATGCAAGGATTCTTCAATATACGCAAATCTATCAATGTGATAAACCATATTAACAAATTGAAGGAGAAAAACCATATGATCATCTCAATAGATGCAGAGGAAGCTTTCGACAAAATTCAACACCCATTTATGATAAAAACCCTGCAGAAAGTAGTCATAGAGGGAACTTTCCTCAACATAATAAAGGCCATATATGACAAGCCCACAGCAAACATCATCCTCAATAGTGAAAAACTGAAAGCATTTCCACTAAGATCAGGAACAAGACAAGGTTGCCCACTCTCACGACTCTTATTCAACATAGTTTTGGAAGTTTTAGCCATAGCAATCAGAGAAGAAAAGGAAATAAAAGGAATCCAAATCGGAAAAGAAGAAGTAAAGCTGTCACTGTTTGCAGATGACATGATACTATACATAGAGAATCCTAAAGATGCTACCAGAAAACTACTAGAGCTAATCAATGAATTTGGTAAAGTTGCAGGATACAAAATTAATGCACAGAAATCTCTTGCATTCCTATATACTAATGATGAAAACTCTGAAAGTGAAATCAAGAAAACACTCCCATTTACCATTGCAACAAAAAGAATAAAATATCTAGGAATAAACCTACCTAAGGAGACAAAAGACCTGTGTGCAGAAAATTATAAGACACTGATAAAAGAAATTAAAGATGATACAAATAGATGGAGAGATATACCATGTTCTTGGATGGGAAGAATCAACATTGTGAAAATGACTCTACTACCCAAAGCAATCTACAGATTCAATGCAATCCCTATCAAACTACCACTGGCATTTTTCACAGAACTAGAACAAAAAATTTCGCAATTTGTATGGAAACACAAAAGACCCCGAATAGCCAAAGCAACCTTGAGAATGAAAAATGGAGCTGGAGGAATCAGGCTCCCTGACTTCAAACTATACTACAAAGCTACAGTAATCAAGACAGTATGGTACTGGCACAAAAACAGAAATATAGATCAATGGAACAGGATAGAAAGCCCAGAGATAAACCCACGCACATATGGACACCTTATCTTTGATAAAGGTGGCAGGAAAGTACAGTGGAGAAAGGGCAGCCTCTTCAATAAATGGTGCTGGGAAAACTGGACTGGTACATGTAAAAGTATGAGATTAGATCACTCCCTAACACCATACACAAAAATAAGCTCAAAATGGATTAAAGACCTAAATGTAAGGCCAGAAACTATCAAACTCTTAGAGGAAAACATAGGCAGAACACTCTATGACATAAATCACAGCAAGATCCTTTCTGACCCACCTCCTAGAGTAATGGAAATAAAAACAAAAATAAACAAATGGGACCTAATGAAACTTCAAAGCTTTTGCACAGCAAAGGAAACCGTAAACAAGACCAAAAGACAACCCTCAGAATGGGAGAAAATATTTGCAAATGAAGCAACTGACAAAGGATTAATCTCCAAAATTTACAAGCAGCTCATGCAGCTCAATAACAAAAAAAACAAACAACCCAATCCAAAAATGGGCAGAAGACCTAAATAGACATTTCTCCAAAGAAGATATACAGAATGCCAACAAACACATGAAAGAATGCTCAACATCATTAATCATTAGAGAAATGCAAATCAAAACTACAATGAGATATCATCTCACACCAGTCAGAATGGCCATCATCAAAAAATCTAGAAACAATAAATGCTGGAGACGGTGTGGAGAAAAGGGAACACTCTTGCACTGCTGGTGGGAATGTGAATTGGTTCAGCCACTATGGAGAACAGTATGGAGGTTCCTTAAAAAACTACAAATAGAATTACCATATGACCCAGCAATCCCACTACTGGGCATATACCCTGAGAAAACCAAAATTCAAAAAGAGTCATGTACCAAAATGTTCATTGCAGCTCTATTTACAATAGCCCGGAGATGGAAACAACCTAAGTGCCCATCATCGGATGAATGGATAAAGAAGATGTGGCACATATATACAATGGAATATTACTCAGCCTTAAAAAGAAACGAAATTGAGCTATTTGTAATGAGATGGATAGACCTAGAGTCTGTCATACAGAGTGAAGTAAGTCAGAAAGAAAAAGACAAATACCGTATGCTAACACATATATATGGAATTTAAGGAAAAAAATGTCATGAAGAACCTAGGGGTAAGACAGGAATAAAGACGCAGACCTACTGGAGAACAGACTTGAGGATATGGAGAGGGGGAAGGGTGAGCTTTGACAGGGCGAGAGAGAGTTATGGACATATACACACTAACAAACGTAGTAAGGTAGATAGCTAGTGGGAAGCAGCCGCATGGCACAGGGATATTAGCTCGGTGCTTTGTGACAGCCTGGAGGGGTGGGATAGAGAGAGTGAGAGGGAGGGAGACGCAAGAGGGAAGACATATGGGAACATATGTATATGTATAACTGATTCACTTTGTTATAAAGCAGAAACTAACACACCATTGTAAAGCAATTATACCCCAATAAAGATGTTAAAAAAAAAAAAAAGAGGAAATCTGGATGCAGATATGCACATAGGAAGAACACTGTGTGAAGATGAAGGTGGAGATCTGGGTCAAGGAATGCCAAAAAACTGGCAGCACATCACCAGAAACCAGGGGAGAGTCATGGAAGAGATTCTCCCTCACAGCCTCAGAAGGAACCAAAACTGCTCACACCTTGCTCTTGGACTTCTAGCCTCCAGACCATCTATTCTGTTGTTGAAAGCTACTCAGTTTGCGGTACTTCACTAGAGCAGCCCTAGCAAAGGAATCCAGCATCAAGTAAGGCACATTCTCTCTCCTCAGGCACCTACAGAGAGTCAGGAGGAATCTGATGCAGGCCTGGAGGAAGTACCTGCAGGGCATTGGTGGGACTGCACAGGAGCGGGGAGGGGAGAGTCCGAGGGCTGTGTTGGGAAGCTATCGTGGGAAGAGAACTGCATGAGGAGTCAGGAGGGCTGAGCTTGGTTCCAGCTTTGCCACTGTCTGGGTGACCTTGGGAAGTCACTTTACTTCCTAGAATCACAGCTTCCTAAACTAGTTTATAAAAGGTTTGAAGGAGGTCATCTTCAAGTCCCTCTAGCTCTCCTATTTGCTTGGCTGTACATCTATTCCAGGGACTTTTCCAAAGCTGGAGAGGCTCCAGTGGAAGGGGGAGTTCCCCAGATATCCTCCAAATCCTTTTGAAAGTTCACAGAGGGCTGCCTCTCCCCATATCTAGGATATGAACACTTCATTGTCTGTTGGCTTCATTCTTTTATTCCGTTGTTGCCTGTGGCTGTGCACGAGAGACTGAAATTGTTCACTCTTTCTGGGTGGAGCCACGGAGGTGAATTTCTCTTTCAACAGCCAGCCACACATCAACCCCTGTAGCTAGGTGTGTTAGAAAGGCCTCTCTCTGTTAATGATTATTTTCAAGAGATGACTTCAGAGTATCACCTGGCTGGTATTCCTGAGACTTTTGGTATTACTAAGGACCACCCTTGAAAATTACACCTTCCTCCCACCTCATCCCCCAGCATTCCTGCACTGCCTTACCCAGAACACTTTTCGTCCAATAGCATTTATCATAGCCTGGCTCATTATACACCTTATATATGTGTGATGCTTCCTTTCTGTTTCCCCTGATAATAATGTCAGCTCCACAAAGGCAGGACTTTTAGCTTAGATCTCTGATGCATCTTCAGTGCCTGAAAAAATGTCTGACATTCTGTAGGCATTCATTCAATGATTTTTTTTTTTTGATAAATGACTAAAGGGGTCTCCTGAAGAGACATCTAGAACTGGCAGCAGTCACAGCCCTCAGGCACCCAACCCAGGGCCTGGCACATGGGAAATGCTTAGTGGGTGTTTGTTGAGGGAATACATGACTGTCCATCACATCACAGATTCATGGTCCTTTATTGAGGGCCCCAATGTACAGACATAGATTAAATGATCCAGAAAGTGAAAGGACTTGATCAAGTTCACATGAATTAGAAGCAGGGACTCACAGTCCCTCCCCAGTATCCAACCTGCTCAACCTTAAAAAGCAGAACATCAGAAACACCTTGGTAGAGATTAAGCAGAGAAAGAACAATTGTAGAACATTTGGGCTGAGGGCTCTTGGCCCTGTTAGAGCATGGTAGCGGAATTCTAAGGTGGTCCCCAAATGCTCTCACTTGTTGTACACACACCCTGTATAATCTCTTCCTCTGAATGGGGGCAGAAATATGATATCAGTCCCCAGGATCATGTTCCTTTATATGACAAAGGGAAATTGTCTGGGGTGGGCCTGGCCTCATCAGGTGAGGCCTTTGAAAGCGAGTTTCTCTGACTGGTCCCTGAGGAAGAAGTCAGAGATATGCTCCTGCTGGACTGGAAGAGGAAGCAACTACCATGCTGTGAAACGCTGATAAGACCTCATGGTAAGAAACAGTTGAAAGCAGTCCTAAGCCAACATGTAGCAAGGAAATGAGGACTTCAGTCCTACAACTACAAGGATATGAGTTCCACTAACAGTGAGCTTGGAAGAAGGCCCTGAGCCTTCTGGATGAAGAGCACTGAGCATCCAACATCTTTACTTCAGCCTGTGAAACCCCGAGCAGATAACCCCCTTACACCAGGCCTGGATTTCTTACCTACAGAAACTGTGGGATCATAAATTTGTGTTATATCACTCAGTTTGTGATAATTAATTACGTGGCAAACTAATGCATATGGTCAGCTAGCTGAGTTCAGTTTTTAATGGTTAAAATGATGAATAAACAGAGGTTACTAGTTACTGTTTAATGGGTACAGAGTGTTTGTTGGGTATGATGAAAACATTTGGAGTATAGATAGTGGTGATGGTTACACAGCATTGTAAATGTATTTATGTATACTTACAAATGGTTAAAATGGTAATATTATGTTATGTATATTTTATCACAATTTTTAAAAAGGAAAAACAAAAGATGAATAAATAAAGTAAAAAGAAGATTGGATCACTTTATTTCTTTGGTGATGGCCAAGGACATTCTTTTCAGAACCTTAACCTCAGCCCTAGTCAAAATTAATTCTACTTAATTCAAAATATTCTTCTATATGAGAATAAATTCTATTTTTTCAAAAATATTTTTCAATACTCAAAATAAATTCTCTATTAAATAAATATTGAGTCTTGCTAACTTATGGAGTAGGGGGCGTTTGAGAAATCAGTATAAATCAGTAAGGGTGAAAAACAACCTGAATTCCATTAATTATCTTTAACTTTGAAAGATAGAAAGGGAAGAGTTACAAATGCTGAAACAACAAAAGTGGGTGATAAAAGGCGAGCCAGAGAACCTTCCAGCATTCTCCTGAAGCCCCATGGCTCTTGGAGCAGACCCAAATAGGACAAACAGACAACCATGGTAGGTGGAGATCAGGACCCAGATGGGATGTAGAGAACGCCAGCTTAACTAAGGACAAGACAGGGGAAAGCCAAGTGAAGGGGAGAGAGCTTATGCCCAAGGCCAATACCTGGGCGTGACACAGCTGTGAAGACCCAGATGACGCCAGTGGAGGGAGGCTTGTGAATAAACTAACCTGGGGCTAGGACGGCTGGGATGCTCAGGACCAAACAGTTAGGATCTTCTCCATTGTGCCTTTTTAGAGGGAGAGGGTTCTCAAGAATCCAACTTTCCAACTTGGTTCCCCTGGGCATTGTAGAGCTTGGTGAAACACAGCATCTTTTCATGACCTGTTCCTGCCAACTGGGTTATCTTGGTATAGGCCTGTAGTCTAATAAGAACTTGAACTGAACTTGCTCTTGGAAGGTGTACATCCTCCCTTTGGTGGCTCTTGCTAAGTTTCATCATCTCCCATCCCTACAACCCTCTTCCCCCAAACACTTTTCACCTTGCTTTCTCCTCCCATCCTATGTACCACCTTCCCCCATTCGAAACCCTGCAATTTATTAATAATAATAACAGTAAAAGCAACGTCCTTTATTGGGCATCCCCAGCGTATCGACACCACATTCAGCAGTTTGCACACATTATTTTATTTAACGCTCACACCTGCTTACTGTGATAAAGGGGGAAAGAGCTCAGAGTGGGTGATGACTTGTCTGTAGTCACACAGCCGGTGAGTGGGTTATGGGGTTTGAACTCCGGCTCATTTGACTCCAGAGCCTAGGAGTTCAATTTCAGATGTCCCACCTCTCTATTCGTTACAATCTTACAAAAAACGACCAGCACAGTGGGTGGGCCAGAGTTTCTTTCATGGCCTCTCTTTCCAGTAGCCTGGAAACTGTACCCTATGTCAAGGGTAGAAGGAAAGCAGGCATCTGTGTGTCAGAGGAATACTCCGAGGTGGGCACTTGACAATGTACAGAAATTTGAAAAAGAGCATACAGGGTCATACACATATTCAGATAAAGATAAAGCAAAAGATGAAAGGCCTTAGGCCAATGTGATAGGCAAATTCAAAATCAAGGCCCAACTCATTGGGTCGGTGTGAGGCCCTGTCCTCCTTTATAACACTCAGTAAACATTTGGGAACAAAAACGACATGCTAGACAGTTGTCCACAAAAAGATATTCTGGGAAGAACAGAGCATTGCTTCTCAAAGAATTTGAGAGGATTCATTCTCGCCAGGTACCCCCCTTAAAACTTTAAATCCTCTTTCACTACAGTATCTCTTACTTAAAAAATAAAATAAAATAATAAAAGCTGTCTCTAGCTTCTACAACATCCAAATATTTTGAATACTCACAGTACCAAAATATATATAAAATATATAAACACATTTGTAACCCTAGTTCTGCAAAGGTCCTTTATCTCTCAGATATTTTGCAATGGTTTCCATAACCTGGGATACTGCTTGTAAAATTTATCTTGACAAGCTAACAGATTTTCCCAAAGAGTTGCCAAGAATAATTTTCAAGAAAAAATGGCTTAACCCAGTTTTCTTGTGTATTCAGGAAAAGACAGGATATACATTTATATCCTTAAGAAGTCATCCAACTTTTTCCCAACATGAGTTTAAACATAAACATGAAAAATAACTCAACTAAATGATTAAATATGCAATTTTGTTTCACTCTGATTGTCCAGAATAGCTTAATGATAGGGGAAAAGAACAACCAAAAAATATAAACTGTAAAATAAGCATAAAAGTAAAAACATTCTGTTATTTCTTTCAAAAATAACAAACTAATTGGGAATTGACATATTAAGAATGACATCTTCTGTGTCTAGAATTTTCAGAGAAAGAGTTATTATAGCTAAGACAAAGTTTGAATAACCAAATCCTGTTTTTCTAAGCAGAAAATCTTTTTCTTTAGAGTGTTTTAATGTAAAATTAAAAATTTTATGAACAAAACTCTGATTCTAATCTCTTCTTTCTTTGAAGTTTTTAACTTAAATCTTTCTAAAATCTGTCTGTTATTTTTAAAAGCACATCCTAAATATTTATTGTTTTGCGGTTCATAAAAAAAACACATGTAGATGCCACCAACACAAGTGGGACTTAAATTGTCCATTCACAGAATTTTCCCAAAGGATTTGTGCTTTTTCTAACTGATGTTTGTCTCTTTATTCTGTCTTTTCTAAGGACACTGGACCTCGAACTTGTACTTTTCCAATCTGTAATCATGCCTAACCTTTTCCTTCCCGGTTCTCACTTTAATATATTTTTTTCTTTTTTAAAAAATGTTATTGGAGTACAGTTGATTTACAATGTTGTGTCAGTTTCAGGTGTACAGTAAAGTAATATATATATATATATATATATATATATATATAACTGATTTCAGATTCTTTTCCCTTATAGGTTATTACAAAATATTGAGTATAGGTCCCTGTGCTATACAATAGGTCCTTTGGTTATCTATTTTATATATAATAATGTGTATCTCTTAATCCCAAACTCCTAATTTAACCCTCCCCCGTTTTCCCCTTTGGTAACCATAAGTTTGTTTTCTATAAGCAAGACTTGAAGTCAAGTACTTTTGATTGGTGGAGAGAGAGGGAAAAGGAGTAGAATAGAATAAATAGTTTCGCTTTGCTCTTTCAAAGATGCTCATCTCCATCCACAGGAAAATGTTTCCTGGGGCAAACTTGAAAGCAAATTCTGTAGAATATTGACGAGCTGGTTCATAGCCATCTGAGAACAGACTGAATATCAGCTCTAAAGGGAAGGGGAAGGAGGAGAGTGACTCGATGGAGGGGCTTTATGTTCTGTGAGAAGACTGTTCATACAGGTATTGGGAGTAGAAAATAGACAGGATGAAACTTCTAGAAGCAAGGCTGTTCCTTGTGGCAAAAGAGGCCACTAACAAGTCAGATTGTCCCCAGTACCACTAGGCAGTAACTGCAAGTGACCTGTACGGAGGTTTGGATCCAATGTGACTATTATTTAGATACACAGATGGGTTAAAAGTCCCAGGTCATAGCAATTTCTTCCATGAGCGATCTGGTTAAAGAAGCAGTGACATAGGTTCTGAAGACTTCTGAAAAAGAACCTCTTTCGGAAATATCTGAGCATCTTCAGAAATAGCTCGGCTACCCAGAGCACAGACTAAGGGTGTGGGTGGGCCATAAGCGAAGCTGGGAAGAAAAAAAGAGAGAGAAGAAACAAAAGAAATGGTTTAAAAATAAAATGTATATTTTTTTCAGAATTGAGGTCATCCTGGGAAACACCAGCAATGTGCCAACATCCTTACTCTCTCTCTGCATCTCAGGGCTGTTTTTCCTTTGGATGACAAACAGCCTTAGAGGGGCCATGAACCTCTCTTTGAGAAGGGCTTCTACATGTTTGACAGGGAGTGTGCCAACCTAAGGACAAGCCGCCTCAGATTAGGGAGAGGAGAGAGAGGCGCCAGCCTGGGGCACAGAGTTTAGGGAAGAAGCCCGAAAATGTAGGAATGATGGTGAGTAATATTCTAATGCAATATTTTAAAAAGTCAAAATCAATGCCAAAACTCATGATGAACAAAACACCAAAATTTTAAATAAAGACAGGCTCTGTGTCCTTGGTATTTCCTCTTGCCTCAGGTTCAAACAGGGCTCGGCATAGCACTGTTACTGATCCCATTGATATTTAGAATTTTGATATCTTAATCAGTGGGATTTTTCTGTATTTTGATTTTTAAAAACATTGCATTAAGGTAATTGTTGATCTTGATGATTAAGGTTTTTTGTGTCTCTTTAAATGATGTGGCCAAGGACATGCCTCACTCACCCCATTCTCATCCAGGTCCTGACCTGACCACAGGGGAATAAAAGCAAAGATGAGATTCCGAGGAAACCCCATAAGCGTGTGTCCAAGGCAGACAAAACCCCAGAGAGCATTTTATATTAGAGACCTGATAATTCCCGATTTGTGACTGCCACTAGGACATCTGTGACAGTTTCTAAAATCTTCCAATTTGGGTGTTCCTAAATTAGCTCTTAGTTTTTGTTTTATTTTTTAAAGATTTTTTTGATGTGGACCATTTTTAGTCTTTATTGAGTTTGTTACAATATCGCTTCTGTTTAATGTTCTGGTTTTTAGGCCACCAGATATGTGGGATCTTAGCTCCCCAACCATGGATTGAACCCACACCCCCTGCATTGGAAGGTGAAGTCTTAACTACTGGACCGCCAGGGAGGTCCCCAGCTCTTAATTTCTAATGCAGGAAAGCAAAGCAAAGCAAAAAAAAAAAAAAAATCGGCAAAATGCATGTAGTTAGAATAATATTGGAGAGGATTCTAAGCCAGTATCTTAACTTCCATTACAAGGGCAAAATTTTAATTTTTCAAAAGACAGATCTTTCCATGTCTCCAATTCCAAGATTTTAGGGCATCTGTGAATCTGTTATTAGGTGCTTGACTTTTTGAAATCACAGAGATAAACCCTCTCTGTATATTCTGCTTTCGAATCAACTAAGAATAGTAGTTTTAAATGGCCTAAAATTAGAATTGTCTTCACCTTTGTTTCTATACACCAGAAAAGTGGAAATATCCCATAGAATGAGAAAATAATTTCTAGCCACAAGAAGATAAGATTTAAGTAAACAGTGTCTATAAATACTCTGGCAAATTGTTCTAGAGCTTAAAATTTTCATTAACTTGAAACATTTTTACACAACATACAGCATTAATATATAATCCTGTAAAATGTGTAAAAATTCTAAAACTACCTAGTTATTGAATTGTTCAAGACTCTAATTATCAAAGGTGAGCGATGGAGCTCTGTTAAGGGAGATTTCTCTATACATTTTCACTGCAGCATGTAGGAAAGATTGTTCTGCCACCTATTGGCTTCCTGTGTGAAATAGATTTGATCACACCTGGAAGTAAGGCTTTACCTGCTCCTGGACTTGAAGAAGGCATCACTGCAGCAAGCTACAAGCCAACCTGTCTGGTTCTCTCCCAGACCTTTGGCCAAGATTGGGGTCTCCCCCTGGAAAATGGCAGGTGTCCCTCTAATGCCACAGAAGTGCACCCAGTTCTCAGAGATAACTAACCACTTCCCTCAACTACTGTGGATGAGGCAAGTGATCACAACTCAGGGGACCACTAGGGGCTAAGCAAATGCCTGACAGCCCCACCTCAACACACTGGGAATCCAGGCTGAGTTCATCTCTGGCTCTCTGTCAGTGCCCTGAGCCTAACGGAAGGGGGATGCCCACCCCCCTCCATTATTCAGAAGACAGATACAGCAAAGAAATATCATAAAGTAGCTGACCCCTTGGACTAGCCCAGGGAGTTCTGTGAATCTGCAAGAGCTCACCCCACTCCAGGTTCCTGGCCTGGAATTGCCTGAATTCCTTAGGCTGAGACTAACATAGTTGGGGATGGAAACGTCTAGGGTCAAATGATGACTCTCAATTTTCTTTGAGTGCTTATTAAATAGCACCAACCACTAAATTTTATTTTCCTACAAAGGATGGGTCAAGTCATTAATGTTACCTGCATTTTTAGCAGTGAAGTGACTAATGGGTAGTGGTAGACAGTTGACAAAATCTTGGGTCCCTCCACCGCCTGCACATCCTCCACACCCACAGTGCCGCCATTTCTGACTGCTTCAATGGCCTCAGGACAGTTTCTCTCTGATTCGAGTCTCATACCCCACCCCCAGGCCACCAACCCATTCCCCAAGCTGCTTCCGGAGTGGTTGTTCCAAGATGCAAATCTGATCCTATCATTCCCTTGTTTCAAATCCTTCAGCAGCTCCCCACCCCCTGTGAAAGGAATCTCAGATCTTTATCAGGGACTGAATGAGGGACCTTCTAAGATTTACCCTCCTCTCCAGCATCCTTTCCCACCAATCCCATAATCAGCCTAATCCACAGTGGGCTAGAGGAACTATTAGAACCATTCGAACCAGTATAGCAGGAATGCTACAAGAAAGAACACTTCACTTGAATACTAAAATTTTCAAGGGAGGATGGGGCTTTAAAGAATTTTTTAAGTGCATTAACAGAGTTAATAAAACAGGAAAGTAAATACAAGAAAACTAAGTCCATGGTGTTGGCATTGGAATGGGAGGGGGCAGACTAGCATGTAATTTAGAATTTTTCAGGACCTAGTAAAATTATCTTTATTCTTGTGGTAGCTTATATTTAAAGCACAATTTTAAAGCTCTACTATTATGACCCTAACTTTATTTAACCAACCTCTAAATAAGTAAAATAGGTTTGCAGGACTCTTCTGCTATGGAGAAATACAGAAAGATCAAAGTATTTCCAAATGTATTATGGAGAATTACTTATGTCTTCTAAAAGATTATATGCCTGTGCAGTTTCATACAATAAGGACCTGGATTAACTTTGTTCTACAAAGAAGGAAAACCTGATGTATTATGTGCTTTCCTATTGCCTCTGTAAGTAGAGTCAAAAGAACAAAGCATTTTCCAGAAGGTATGAAGTCGTATCTGTCCTCAGTGCTTCCTAGAGATCAAAAGAGTCTTTTAGCAGTTTTATTGGCAATCTTCTGAGGGCTTCAATTAATATTTCATTTCATAAATGATGAGTACTAGAGGGGGGATACCCTACTGTATACACGTGAGTGGTTGTCAATCATGATTTTTGAAAAATATTTCTTAACACGAATGAATAAAAATATTTCTGGTTTCACCTAGTTTGTATAATGGTTTTCGGTTTGTTTAGAAGTAATCTCTCAAACCATTGCTTTCTTACTCAACCTAAAGGTAAGTAAACAGTGGTAAAGTGGCATTCCATTTTTTTTGTTTTGATGAGAAAATGTACAAATAAACTTTATTGGTATGCTTGTTTCCTGAGGCTGCTGTAACAAAGTACCACACATTGGGTGGGTTAAACAAGAGAAATTTGTTGTCTCAGAATTCTGGTAGCTAGGAGTCCTACATCAAGTATCAGCAGAGTTAGTTGCCGCTGAGCCTGGGAGGGAGAATGGGTTCTAGGCTTCTAACTTCTGGTGGTTTGGGCAATCTTTGGTGTTCCTTAGCTTGCAGACACTTTGCCCCAATCTCTGTCTACAGCTTCACATGGTGTGCTCTCCCTGTTTGCAGGTCTGTGTCCACATTTCCCGTTTTTATAAGGACACCAGTCATATTAGATTACAGGCCCAACCTAATGACCTCATTTAACTAATTACAACTGCAAAGGCCCTATTTTCCAAATAAGGTCAACATTCTGAGGCACTAGGGGTTAGGACTTCAACATATGAATTTTAAGAGGACAAGATTCAACCAATAACAATCGGGTAACTATTTTTAAGGGTATGCTTTTATTTTATTTTTTTAAATAGAGAACCCCCAGTTGCAGTTGATGGTTTCCTTGTTACTCTTGGCTCCCCCAGTTTTCAGAGCCCCATTTAGTTCTGGATCATCAACAAAAGGTCAGGTCCAGGCAAGGAAGTCTTTGATGGCAGAAGATCTAACGTCTCAGAGCCACTATGTCCAGATGGTTCAGGATGCCATGATCCTTGTACTTCTTGGACCTGCTCCTTCGTTGGAGCTCTGCTTTAACTTGGTGAGGCCACCATCACCCCTTGTTGAGGTCATCCAATGCTTTCCTCCAGAGAGGCAAGATGGGAGAATTCCCAGTCAGTCCTGCACCATGCCAACTGTCCATCTTTTTATTTCCAGGTCTTTGTTCAAAATCAAAAAGATGATTCTGTCTTGAACCAGGTGAATGTAAACACATCAAATACACAAAGGAAAAATATTTCTTCAGAGTAACTCCACAAAAAATGAAAACTCCCCAAGCATAAAGTACATATGTGTCTTTATTAGTCAGCCTAACTATAATCAAAACCATGTTTTTCACAGGTTTCCTTCATAACTTGAGAAGATAAGCCCCCACCCCTGGAAATGTTTGGAGTATTGAGGATGCCAGCTTTCTTTCTTCCCAGGAGAGATTTTCTGGCTCTTTCCTGAACACAGCAAGACCCTATAACTCTCCAGAATTTCTTTTACTAAACTAGAATATTTTCTAGCTGCACTTCCTACTCCACCTTGAGCCACCTGAGTCTTTTTTAGTAACCATTGGATTATCTAGGAGTGACCATCTCACCTCCTCCTGTTTCTTCTCAGCCTGTTAGGGTACCCAACTATTTCATCCTCAACTGCCCAGACTCTCCCAGTTTTAGCTGAAATTCTCAAGTGCTGGAAACCCCCTAGTCTCAGGCAAATCTGAAGGTCAGTCTCCTACTGTTACTTTACTCTTCATGTAATGTATTTTAGTCCATAAATTGCCTAAATATTCCTGGCTTGCAGCTAAAGCAGAATTTAAAAGGATACTACCCTTAAAACAAATAAACAAAAAAGTAAACTACATAGAAAATTAACCTGTTATTCCTTTCTTACGATTTTTCTGGAACATCAGGAAGCATAAATCATGTTTCATCCTACCTGGACTTCACTAGGGCTTCAGCCCTGATTCTGCAACTCTCCTGTGCATGTCTTCACTTCTGTCTGCCATAACCATGTTCAAATCCAGACAGTTTATACCACCCCCTAATCTCCAAAGGTCCCTTTTTTTCCACCCAGAACTCACTTGCTCTTGGGAGAAAGCCAAGAGTCATTTTTGACAGTTTTCTTTCTTCTTTCCCTATTAGTCACCCAACCACACTGATTCCACCTTTCATAATAACAACAACTCATGTTACGTGATGCCTCCTGGGCTGCAAAGTGTTCTTATAAACCTTCATTACTGGAGTTTCATGTCTATCCAGGACGGTGGGGTGGTGAAGGAGTACTATCTTTTCATTTTACAGATGCAAAAACCAACTGAGCAACACCAAGAGACATCAAGGTCACACCATCAGTAAGTGGCAAATTCTGGCACTTGAACTTGGATCCCCTTCCCCATACTGCTGCTTCTTTTGAAAAGACTCTGATATCCACTCCTTGAGTGTGTGTGTTCTCACTAGACTAGGCTGTCACCACCTGCCACCCAGATTATTTGACTCCTAGCCTGTTTCTCTGCCTCTAGGCTATCTCCATTTAGGCAATCCTACACAGGAGGACCATAAGACTCCTAAAACACTGATCTCATCATGTCCCTGCTCTGTGATAAGCCTCCAGTCGCTCGTCACCACACACTGGATGAAGCCCCAAACCTTCTGGTACCCAAACTCTTCCCAAATGTTTGCCTCATTTTCTCTGTTTGGCCTCACCCACAATGACTGTCAAATATGAACTCTCAGTCCATCTCTGCCACGGCAGCTCTGAGAGCGCCACTGATAGACAAAGTCACATCTACCTTTAATGTCAAGTCTGCTTTCCATGGACTGTCCATGTCCCTCCTCCAAACAACCCAAATCCTTTTAGTTCAACTCAGAGTCCACTTCCTCACAAGGTCTCACCCAACAATTCCAGTCCCCTTTCACATCCACTTTCAACCAAGTCCTGTAACATTTTTGCAAATACAGATGGGATCAGTCAATACCCACTCACATCCCTTCTAGTGTGCTTTTATCTACAAAGCTAAGAACCACATTCCCCGGACTCCCTAGCAACACGGGTTCTTTCTGTTGATGAGCTACGCTCTGCCCAGCAGATGCCCCCAGTGGGGACTGGGAAGTGAGTACCAGGGACATCCACAGGTGGAGACATGGATCTCCTTGGTCATCTGTGGCAGTAATGGTAGCAGCAATGAGGTTTCTGCTAGAACAGCCCCGGGGCGTGAGTGGGTTTCTCCTGGCATGTGTAGAGGCATAATTCTCTGAACTTCTTAGAATTTCCACAAATTACCCAGTACCATGTCGCTTATGTTGCTACAGTTAGCTAGACTGAATTCTGTTGTCCATCACTAAGAACTTTGGGGCACACCCTACAATGTTGCCCTCATTTTGGTGCTCCATCAAACACCACCTGTGTCATGACTGTTTCATGTAAATCTTTTGTTGGCTAGACACTCTCACTCCCAGGAGATGGTTGTAGCTCACATCCACAAGGAAGAACACCAGAATCTTCCCATGCCAAGAATGCTACCGGGCCACGGCGGCTGGGGCAAAGATTTTGGAGAAGGGAAGAGTAAACCCTAAGACATCAACCTGGAATACTCTCCCAGGAATCTGCTTTTTAGTTCCTCTCTTGAATTTCCTTCTGAATTGTCTCCTTTGGCAAACCATGTGGCTGGGGAGTGAGAAGGGCCTGGAGACGGCTCCTGTTTGGTAGGAGTTTCCAGGATAAGAAAGAACCAAGTAGAAAACGGGGCAGGACCCAGGCTACCTTAGGGAGGTCATATGACCAGATTCTGTCCAGAGAAAAGGTGACCCCTCTCCTTGGTCACCTCTAGTCCAGTTTAACTCACCAGGGATAGAACTTCCTTAGAGAGGTTTACTCCCCAAACCCTGGAAAACACACCCTGTGATTTCCTCTGCTTCCCTTTTTAGTGACTGTCTCTCTGGGGACCTCGCAGTTTTGTAGAAAGTAGAGAAGGGAGTCAAGGATTCTGCTCCTGGTCACCCACAGTCATAACTAACATAACTGGCCCTTGCCTCTCCAACTACAGTATAAACCACCAAAGGGCAGGAAATGTGTCCTGGGCATCCATCATATCACCTTCTGCTATCCACTAATTGTCTCAATACTTGCTGAATAAAGGTATGAAGATTCTACACCTTGAAAACTTCTCCCGGAGTCAGTTTTTCTTTCGCACTTGCCGAGAAGACCCCTCCTGGCATCATGTACTTTAGAAACTAGGAATGCATTCCATCTTCACTCCATCCCATGGCCTGTAAGAACTCTGTCACAAAATCTGTGACATCTAAAGTTTTGCATGTAGCTTGTGGTACACATATGCTGAGATTCCAAGATAAGAAGAAAAACTAAAACGGATTTTTTTCTAGTTACAGAAACAAGACATCCAAACCACATATAAACTAATGGGAAAACAGCCTTTTTAACTAGTCTATATCAGAGCAAAAAATAAAGTATTTGCATAAATCCAGTGTTATTTTACTATTTTTACTTAATTATGATTATTTAATTACTATGCATTCTATGAATTATTAGTAGTTCATTGAATTACTGTAAATGAAAATACAATTGCAAGAAAATCCTTTTTGTCATATGACTGATAGCCTCCATTGAAAGTTTAACAGTACACAGAACATTTTAAAAGAGAAAAAAAGCTAAGAACAAAGAACACACATTCCAGATGGTTGGTTTCAGTTGTAGCTCTCAATACTGATGGAAAAGCTGCTCCATGTCACAGAAAACTACTCTCTAAGCACTTGTGCTGCACTAATTGATCTTTTAATTGGTTCAGTCAACACTCAAGTCTTTGCACACAACACATTCTAATTGCTACAAGCCGCTGTAGCGGCACTCAGATCATTGAGGAGAAGACAGGAACATCCAATCAACCTCTGCTGGGACCAGTCACTGGCAAGAGGTATGTGGGTCTACACCAATGTGTTGAGAAGCCGGCACACATGAAAACAAAAACACTTTATTCTCCCATCAATGCAAGGATTTATATAGAAATGCATCGCAGGAATCATTTCATGACGTACATGCATATCAAATCATCATGTTGTATGCCTTAAATGTTACCATTTTAATTTACAAATAAACAAGTAAAACTTCAAAGTCGAGGGGGGGAAATGGTACTAATTGGTACAGGGCAAATGTACATCATCCAAACTAATCTATTTTTTTGTGAAATAAAGTTTCATTTGCCCTTCCTCCCTTTGTCCCTCACTGTCTTTTGTACCCATAAGACTTTAGTCCATTTACTTGTTATCAGGCTACAGGTAATTGCAGGCTGGAAACTTTTTCTTTATTGTGCTGTAACTCAGGGTTTGGGACACATTACTCATCTATAATGTGGATGAGTTTATGTCTAAGAGCCACCCCTATCTTATGAATATCTTTTCAAATTAAACAATAGGAAGCAATCAGAGTGATGTTAGAATAAAGCAAGATTTCTCAACCTGGCACTATTGATGTTTTAGGCCACATAATTCTTTGCTGTGGGAGCTGTCCTGTGCATTATAGGTGGGTTGGCAGCATCTCCGGCCTCTACCCACTGGAAATACCAGTAGTTCAGAAATACCCGCTACCCGCCAGACAAGAAAAGATGACTTCAGACCTTGCTAAATATCTGGAGGAAAATTGCTTCTGCTGAGAACCACTTGAATAAAGATGCCGTATGTGCACAGATCAAATACCTCCCTACAAATCCACACAACTGAGGCTCATTCATTTTCTTATTGACAAGCATCTATTCATTAATCCTACACTTTGGTCTCAGAAACCAAACAGAAAAGAAAACAAAAAAGTTGATCTAAAGTGATCATAAAGGCAATGACAACAAATACCTACTCCTAGCTCGTATGACTCCGAAGGGATTCTCTGAGACTATTTCACCAAACTTTCCATATGTCACTCACCATCCATCATTGAAGGCTACTTACTCTGTTAAGGAACTTGAACTTGTAATTTTATGAATGAAGCCTATGAGAATTTGCAGGAGTCAAGTCTCTCACCAATAACAAATTATGCAGGTGTGAAGCATCGTCTCCAATTTACAGATACAAGTCACAGAGAAGAAACTTCCTTCCTCCCTCCCTCCCTCCTTCCCTCCCTCTCTCCCTTTCTTCCTTCTAACTTCTTTCGTTCCTTTGAAAAAACATCAGTTTCCTATCTAAACGCTGAATTTAATAATTCTTTTAAAACTTGAGTTTAACAATTGATCATGGACTGTTTTTTATTTAATACAGTCAAGGCAACAATCTTAAAAGTCTATGGTTAAACCTCTTCAGTTTTGTTTATAAGAATGCAGTACTTAATAGAAAAAGACAGCCTTTCATTTCTGGCTCTTTAAATAACTAGATACATTCACATATACACACACATGAAAAAAAAAATTCTGAGCCATCCCAGTACCTTTAAAATATTTTAAACTCATACACCAAACACCCCAACGTCAAAATTATTGTTCTGAACATCACAAATATTGTGGAGTACCTCTCTATTAAATTGAAAACCACGTCTTTAGAGTTCCTCATGAATCGACCCACCATGCCTCCACAGGTGCAAGCTCCCTGACAGGTGTTCAACTGCACCCCTCCCGAGGCCTCCCCAAAGCATCACCTAATTCCATTCTGTTGCCCTTGCTTGGTTAGAACCCAGCTCTGCCAGTGCAGCCTGACAAATCCTCCTGGGCTCCATTTCACCGACTGTAATATGTGAATTCACCCCTTCAAGCCCTCCCCAAAGGGTACCTAGGGGAACTCAGGTGACAGTGCACACAAAGCACTCAGCACAGGGCTGGGAGCACGGCTGGCACTCAGAAAATGTCAGCTGCTGTTGAACGTTAATTTACTTTAATGCTGCGTCCTGCTGTTCATTGAGTGTTATCAGCACCATTAGTACCGCTGTCAACCTGGGCATTCGACACTCCCACGGCTGCCACCTTTGTGACACTAAACCTCCGCCACCTTGCCTCATCCTTTGTATTTACAGAACTTGCTTTGCGTTACCAACTTTATCATAAGTGACTTCAGGATGGGATGGGAATCATGCCTGGTAGATGCAAAATAAACCTTATAGTCAGTGCAGGGTGTGGAAAGAATGCCCAACATATGTATATCGTTTGGGTCTCTGTGCAGAGAAACTTTGCTCACCCTGACATTTCCAACAAAAGGGAGCTCACTCTCTGTGTACACTGCATGTGCAGGAACTTTCACTGCTGATCTCGTGTAGTCCTGGCATACACTTTTTTCTCCCCATTTTATAGAGAGGACAGGGGCTGACTGAGGAGAGGGGCCTGTGAGTCAGAGAGTAAGAGACGGAAGTGGTGATCGGACCTGCTTGGTCTTTCTCACTCCTTCCCTTGTTCCAGGAACTGTTCTAAATAATCCACATTTCACTGTTTTAATTTCACAACTACTCCATGAGGGGTTACTCTTTTATCCATTTTACAGATGAGGAAGCTGAGGTCAAGAAGTTAAGCACAAGGCCCAGGCTCTTCGTCCCTGCTCCCTTTGTCCATCCCAGGTGCTCCCTTTGTCCATCCCAGGTGCTCCCGTTGTCCATCCCAGGACCTGTGTTCTTTCTATTCAGTACGTAACATCCTCCCCTGGAATCTAGTGTACAGGGCGGTGGCTGCAGTGCCTCGCCTGTGCTTTGTACCAACAAAAACAACTAAAAGGGAGCAAAAGATTTTCCTCCTCAACCCGGTAGAGAGTAGAACAAGCAGGTCGGCATCGTTTACCTTTCTGTCACTCTTGAGCTTACTGTTTCCAATGTTCATGAGTTCTCTTGCTGGGAATAACAAGGAAAAGAGGGATGCAGGGAACAGAAAGAGAAGTGGCGTGGATGTCAGGGACAGAGAGAAGGCTTAAACATGAAGCTGCTTCCAGGAAAAAGAAAGGAACCTGAGGGAAGAGGCAGCCAAGGTGAGAGCGGCATCCAGCATCATGCATTAGTCCTTAGTGGATGGGGCTGCTCAGAAGGACAGCATTGCTGCTGGTGGTCAAGGTGGAGCAAAGGCAGGCACCTGGGGATTGAAAGGGAGCTTAAGAAATAACTATAGCTATACCATACTGGTTAGTGGGGTATTAATTCAAGTCTTTTTTCCCCCTTTCTTTTATTTTAAAGGTAAATCAAAGCTACTCGAGCTCTTTGGGTCCAGCAGTGACCAGCTCTGAGTAATAAAGTCAGTAAGTGCTAATCACACTGGGTCGGAGGATCAGGCTTGAGGATGCTACATGCCAGGAGAAGTCATCCCCTGAGCAACAAGGCAAAGGGGATCTACAGTCATCTCATGGCAACTGCAGGGAAAAGCAGACTGGGAAAGGCTCATTAGAACAAGGAATCATGAAGAGGAACTAACATCGTATGTATAAAATGGCATTAATACCGTGTTTAATGTACCACATACATCATACAGATGAACTCAAGATATCTAAAATACGTGTGCGTGTCTAGGCATACTTGCAGGTATATTTCCTTGCATGTGTATATATAGGTGTGTATACATGCATATATTTCCCCTGTGGTCTTTCCTTGTCCACAGCAAAGTCAAGAACCAAAGTCACCCCAGTAACAATGAGCACACTTAGTACTCAGATCTTGTTTCTAATACCATTCCCTGGATTCATTCCCTAAAATGAACCAAGTCTTCAGAGAAACAGTTAATTCTAAAGCAGAGGAAGGAAAGGGTCAAAGTAAGAAAGTGCTGGGAAGTAAGAAAGTGCTCCAAAAATAATGGGAGACAAGAGTCTCCACAAGGACACAAGAGTCACTTGAAAAGGCTCCACTGGCCAAACCTGGGAGAATTTGAACCCAAAAATAATGAGGTAGAGTAAGGAACGATTGATAAATAGGAATTCACCATACATACTGATAATAAATAGATGAATGGGGGAGTACGGTTGGTGCTCACTCAAGGTAGGTGGAGAAGAAGCACAGGAGCTGGAAAAATCAGGACTTTGCAATCATCACAGTAAAGACTGGATCAAGAAAAATCATCAACAGATGCTAAATCTAGGGGAAATTTTTTAAATTTTTATTTTATATTAGAGTATAGTTGATTTACAATGTTGTGTAACTAAGTGAATCAGTTATACATATACATATATCCATTCTTTTTTAGATTCTTTTCCCATATAGGTTATTACAGAATATTGAGTAGATTCCCCTGTGCCCTACAGTAGGTCCTTGTTGATTATCTGTTTTATACATAGTAGTGTGTGTATGCTAATCCCAAACTCCTAATTTATCCCTCCCTCTCCACATTTCCCCTTTGGTGACCATAAGCTTGTTTTTGATGTCTGTGAGTCTGTTTCTGTTTTTTAATAGGGAAAATTTTTGATGAGGAACAGAATATAGGCATGGTCTTAAAATGTCATCCCACTGACTGCTTATTAGTTGCAAAGAAGAAAAAAATAGTACTTCAAGAGTGGAGATGTCAAATGCTACATTAACCAGGTAACCAATATTAACATCATCAGTGAGGCTATATGACCACTGCGTGTCCCCACATATGGTACCCTGAGAAGGACACTACATCCCCTACACAGTCCTTCAGCATGGAATGCATCATCACCTAAATCTAATCACAAGAAAACATCAGAGAAGCCCCAGATAAGAAACGTTCAAAAAAAGAAGTGGGGCTGCAGGGCGACTGTATTCTTCAAAATGTTGATGTCCTCAAATACAAAGAAAGCCTGCGGAAATATTGCAGATTAAATAGCGAGGCTGAAGAGACAGGATAACTAAATGCAATTCCTGACCCTAGAGGGATCCTGTACTGGAGGGAAAATGCTCTAAAGGACATCGCTGGGTCAACTGACAAAACTGGAACACAAATGGCTGATTAGATAAAACATTTTATCAATGTTAAAATTACCGAAGTTGATAACTGTATGGTGGTTATGTAAGAGAATGTTCCTATTAAGAGGAAAGACACAGTGAAGAGCTTAGGAAGGAGAAAAGAGCTGTGATATACAGAACTTAGCCTCAAATAGTTCAGAAAAAAATGTGTGTGTGTGTGTGTGTATACACATGTGCACATGTATGCATGTGTGTGTGGAGAGAGAGCACAAAATATAAAGCAAAAGGGGTTAAATAAGGTGGTAAAGAATACTTGTATCCTTTTTATTTTTGCAACTTGTCTAAGTATGAAATTATTTTCAAATAAGGTTTGAAAATGATTCCTATGCTGAGTGTATCTAGAAATGGCTGTAATGAAACAACACAGCAAGTATTGCTAAGGACCGTCATCCATAAGTATGTGTTTATCAACCCGTCATTTTTTATTTTCAGGACACATTTTAGTTCCACACCAGAATTTTGATTTCCAAACCTTGCTTCCTGATGGGCTGCATCAGAATCTGCTGGGGTGCATGTAAATAATGCAAATTCCAGCCCCCCAAAATCTGATATAGAAGATCTGATTTGGGCGTAGGAATCTCCATTTTTCAAACAAACACTGAAAAGAGAAACATCCACCCATGCTTGTACTTATAAGCAACAGTTTCTTTAAATTGAAAACATTTGTGTGTGTGTGTGTTTGTGAAACAGCGTCTAAGTGGAGTCAATCCCTCATATTCATGCCCTGTCCTTGTTCCTCATACACACAGACCCTCACCTCACCACGGGCTGCCAACACCTCATTCCCAGTACATCCAAGGTGGCTCGGGGAAACCCGGGTCCAGGACATTTTGTGACCAGCATGTCTCCTCCAGGCTTCCTGCTCTAACTGTCCTATGGATCGCTATTCCACCTGGGCTCCTAATTACCCGGGGAGTCAAATCTGAGCTATAATCGTAGTGTCCAAGTTTCACAAGTAAATAAACTAGCCTCACCCAGGAGCTCATATTATCCTTCTAGGTGTCCCAGTGATTCTAAGCATGCCAGTTTGCCTCCCTGTTTGTTCTTTCTCTTTTATCAAACCATCTTGATGTGTTGAAGAGAGATGCTACCTCGGTTTCATTTTAGCAATTTGTTCATCTCATCCATCTATCTGAAACATCTGTCAAGTATGAGGCAAAGGTGGTTTCTCAAGGGCAACTATCATCTCTTCTTGTAATCTAACCCTCTGCCCCTTGGGCTTGCTAGATAAACACTGTTATTCTAAGATGCAAAATCACCTTGGTGTGTTTTTTTCTCCCCACCAAATAGCTCGTAGCCATTCTACCAAAAAAAAAAAAAAAAAGGATGTTATTTCCTTTATTTGAAGTCTTCATTAATTGGTTAAATCCTAGGCTCACGTGATTTCAATGTTGGTATTTCTAAATTCAATCCTTAAAGGGACAAAGAAGCATCCAAGTCATTACTAAAGCATCAACTCAAACGGCATTGCCCTAAGTCGCTCTGATGGCTGTGAGCACGTCACTCACAGGTATGCCAGGCTGCTTGGCCTCACAGTCACTGAATCTTCTGTCTTGTAGTGCAGAAGTTTTCAGCTAAACTAATCAGAAAGTCAATAGGCTGGCTTTAGAAGAATCTAAACTAAAAGGAAGTTTCCTGATTCGTTGCATGCATTTGATATCTAATACCTGTTTGAAAAAAACCAAAAAACTTCACTTCTTACCTGTAGTGTTAAAATCTCCCAGAATCAATAAAAATTCAAAATGCCCGTGTTTCACGGATGAACACCCAACCACTCCTCTATGCAGGGGTCCCCAGAGTGTGAGAAACACTGACTAAAGCTCATCCCTGCCCACTTGCTGGAAACTGTAAAGTTTATATTTGCTTTAGAAGTCCTTTGATCAATGAAATCAAATAGGAAAAGAGAGCTTGCATTACTTTTCTAAAGCTTCCTTAGGTCTGAACAGTGTATTTAGTTATCGAATTGAAGTTGAATATTCCATAATTGCTCCTATTTTCAAAATAGATTATTATGGAGAATATTTGCTACCTTTTGATTTGACTAGAAGCAGTTATGGAATTATTCATGTCTTGTTGGCTTGCAGACTGGGTTTGTTGAGTCTGCAAGGTTTCTAAAGGGAGACTCAAGGATATCTCAGAAGGAGGAAAAGAGCTTATCTGAGGAGCTGGCAACCCACCCCTCACCTACCTTCTGGCCAGAAGCTCGTGTGACAATCATTGTCCTAAACGCTCTACGTGCGTTAACCCATTTGCTCTTATAATAACACTGTGAGTTAAGTACAGTGTTTTCCCCACGTCGGGGACTAAGAAACTGAAGTGCCATAAATTGACCTTGCTCACACAGCTGATAAATGGAGAAGCCAGAATTGAAACTTAGATGGTTAGACTCAGGGCCCACATTTAGCTGCTCACTCACATCTGAAGAAAGGGTTCAATGGCCAGAAATATACAAAAACTACTACACTAAATGAGGTGTAGTTGACTATAAATTTGAGGGAAAGTCCCAAGATAACATGCTGTATGCACATGCCCTTTCACACATACACACATGTGAACATAGAAGGGGGGGTTGCTAAGAGGGAAACAGAGCACTAGAAAAAGGTGTAAAGATAAATATCATCACATTACATAGTGTTCAGACTTGTCTGAGGACGTCTAGCACAATGGTGGGGGTGGGGCTGCCTAAAGGGGACTCGCATGCGGGATGTAGGGAAGTGCTGGAAAAGAGCCTGTGCTGACGGAACACAAAGGTAAGCAGGCAAGGCTGGCTTGACCCCTGGGCCTGAATCATCAGCAGGCTACACTCTGAGCGCAGCCTGCTGTCTGTTTTCACTAAAAGCTTTGTGACATAATCAGCCAGTGTGCAGGCTGTCATGCTTCAATGACCCTCTAATGGCATGTACCCTGTAAGGACAATGGGGGAAAGAAGTTGCTCTGAACTTCACAAAGCCCCTTGGGTGAAGAGGGCTCCAGAGCTGTGGGGATGCTGACTTGCCAAGTGGTCCTGGACTGAAGGACCCATGGCACAGGTGCTTGTACCCAGGAGAGCCAGCTGTGCCCAAGGAAAGTGGCAGACCTGTGGGTGACAGCAGAGAGCAAGCAGCATCTTACAGGTGTATCTGAGAGCACCACCATTCACGCGGAAATACCTAGGGGAATTTTAGCAGGGTACTAGGGATGAGAGTGCTAGGAAATCTCACCTGTGGTGGGGCAAGGAGGCAAGAGCATACTATAGGGGTTTATTATCATTATGGGCAGAATATATATGTTGTCCCCCAATTTCATATGTTGAAGTCCTAACCCTCAGGACCTCAGAATATGACCTTATTTGGACATAAGGTTGATACAGATGTAATTAGTTAAGATGAGGTTATACCAGAGTAAGGTGGGCCCTAATCCAACATGACTGGTATCCTCATAAAAGAGGTAAATTTGGACACAGACATGCACACAGGGAGAAGCATGGGACACTGAAGTGACACATCTACAAACCAAAGGATGCCAAAGATTGCCAGCAAACCATCAGGAGCTAGGGGAGAGGCAGTCTTCCTCACAGCCACAGAAGGAATCAATCCAGCCAACATCTTGATATTGGACTTCCAGACTGCAGAACTGTGAGACAATACATTTCTGTTGGGTAAGTTTCCCAGTCCGGGGGACCTTGTTACAGGAGTGCTAGGAAACTAACACAACTCTAACATGCCCTCATGTCTACCCTCAAGCTGATGTGACCTGGGTCCTCCAACATCTGCAATTACACCCCCACCTTGAAAATCGAGGCTCCTTAAATTCATCACCAGGGCCTGAATGTAATACAGTAGCAAGTAGTCAACCAAGTAATTCCTGCCACGAATAGGGATACAGGTTTCCTGTTTTCACCAGAGTGAGAAGGTCCTGCTGTTCCTTCAGGGGCGATGCCATAATCCAGTATTGAAGAGTTAGGTTCTTCCTGTTGAGCTGGGTCTTTCCTCTAGGGACACACATGTTTTTCACAACCAAGGAAGTCTTATCCTTCATTTACTTGGGACACGATCAGCACCTCTTTACTTGTCCCTTTTCCACTTAGATGGTAAACTTCTCAGTCTCATATTTATACCTCCTTAGAAGCTCATTTTATGGTAGGCACTCAAAAATATGTATTATTGAGGATGTTGATGAGATGATTGTTGTAATCACAATAATGATAGAAAGTAGCCATTTCTTCAGTCATCTACACTTCACTGTGGGGTTGGGAAGAGCACTGACACCTCCACTGGAAGTTGCTCCTGTCTCCTTATCCAACTTCCAAAATCATTCATAAAATCTGTACTCAGTTACTGGTATAGTATTTGTTGGAATGAGACATGTAAATTATCTGGTATCAATTAAAAATACAGGGCTTCCCTGGTGGTGCAGGGGTTGGGAGTCCACCTGCCAATGCAGGGGACGTGGGTTCATGTCCCAGTCCAGGAGGATCTCACATGCCGCAGAGCAGCTGGGCCCGTGAGCCATGGCCGCTGTGCCTACGTGTCCGGAGCCTGTGCTCTGCAGCGGGAGAGGCCACAGCAGTGAGAGGCCCACATACCGCAAAAAAAAAAAAACGAACATCTTTCAGTTAGTCACTGGAAGACTTGCTGGCCTTCAAACATTGGTTTGAACTACTTTTTGATATGTGAGAAAATTGAACAATCCCAGCTGTTGCTATGTAACTTTCACTGGTGTTTTAGGGAATGTTATTCCAATTTTCAAAAATTATGTAACCAAGAGTTTATTTGATGTCTTTTGTATGCCAAGCAGTGTGTAACGGAGAATAAAGAAACTCAATACATGGTTTCCACTCTAAAGGACCTTTCTTGGTAAGCAGGGCAAGATCTCAAGATTAGAAGCAATAATGGCTGAATAAGGCGAGGTGTTGAATTTTTCAACACTAAGAGCTCAAAGGAGGCATGCAATCCTCAGAGACAGAGAACCCAAAGCGACCTTACAAAATTAGTCTTGTTTTGGCTGGAGATTCAGCTTTGCCCAGACAATTCCTTTCACCTCCGTGTTTCTAGTTCAGAAAAGGAAAATGTCATTGATACTCCAAAGTGCACTCACTAGAAATGCTCAAAAAAAAAAATCTTTAAAACGTGCATTTATTGGTGGTCAGCAAATGTTAAGTAAATAGTGACCAAACTTATACTGACCAAGTGGACATCTGTTGGCTTTGCCTACTCATCACCTATCAGTCTGCTCAGGCTGCCCTAAAAAATACCATAGACTGGGGGCCTTGGACAACTGTATGTCTCACCGTTCTGGAGGTTGAGAAGTCCATCAAGGTGTCAGCAGATCCAGTGTCTGGTGGGGCCTTTTCCTGCTTTGCAGATGGCCACTTTTTTGCTGTATCCTCACATGGTGCAGAAAGAGGTCATCTCTATCATGTATCTTCTTATAAGACTCTAATCCCATTTATGAGGGCTCCACCCTCATGACCTAATCACCTCCCAAAGGCACCACACACCTAATACCATCACATCAGAAGTTAGAGATTCAACATATGAATTTTAGAGAGACATATTTTCAACTGTGTGCAGCATGTATTTACAGGCTCTCTTCATCGGCCAGTCAATTTATAATAAGGTATTGAACTTGTAGTAAAGTATGAATTAACATAATAATATTTAAAATAAATTAATATAGTGATATTCAAAATGATTGTATTGATTAGTTGGGAGGGTTTAAAGAAGCATTTTATTTTATTTCATTTGATTTGATTTGATTTGGTTTTATACAGCAGTTCTTATTAGTTATCTATTTTATACAAATTAGTGTATATCTGTCAATCCCAATCTCCCAATTCATCACACCACTCCCACCCCTGCTTTCCCCCCTTGGTGTCCATACTTTTGTTCTCTACATCTGTGTCTCTATTTCTGCCTTGCAAACCAGTTCATCTGTACCATTTTTCTAGATACCACATATATGCGTTAATATATGATATTTGTTTTTCTCTTTCTGACTGACTTCACTCTGTATGACAGTCTCTAGGTCCATCCACGTCTCTACAAATGACGCAATTTCGTTCCTTTTTATGGCTGAGTAATATTCCATTGTATATGTGTACCACATCTTTATCTATTCATCTGTCGATGGGCATTTAGGTAGCTTCCATTACATGGCTATTGTAAATAGCGTTGCAATGAACATTGGGGTGCATATGTCATTCTGAATTATGGTTTTCTCTGGGTATATGCCTAGTAGTGGGATAAAGAAGCATTTTAGAATTGCTTTGAATGTAGTACCTTATAGACTGATTTGTAAAGATTTTAGATCTAGCAATCATAAATCACAGGGCTATTTCAGCTTGTTTAGAAGGCCACTGAAAACTTTCAGTAGATGTAATTAGTAACACATGTTCATTTTCTACATACTGAAATCACTGGAAGTTCTTTCTATATCAAGTGCCAAATCATTGTAATATTTTGAAGAATTTGTCAAGCTTCATGATATTTTATAAAATACTGTCGTTAAATATAATTAAAATAAAAGATCCAAACTGTATTAAAACTTCGTGTCAGTATTTCAGCAAAATATTGTATAATTTTCTCAAAACCTAGAAATCCATCCCATCTAAATTTATTTTCCTTGGGCTATACAGTATATTTCCTATATGTAAACAAATAAAAGCAGTATCGACAATACTGTGATGATGTCCGTGTCAACATTATTAGAAAACACCAGCCATCTTTCTACCCTCCCAGGCTTTTAAAATGAAATTCAATCAATTAAATAAATCAGATTAAAAATGCTTTTTTTAAAAAAAGTTAAATTACATGTTTTAAAATCAAGGCTAAAAATTTATATTGTGTATGTGAGCACTGTTGCTATGTTGAAAGCATTGCTATTTCTTGACAATAAAGAAAAAAAGGCAAATGTTATGCCCAGGTTAGGGAAAAAAAAGAATAGATTCTGATGGTGACATTGACTTAAAGTAAATAATCATAGTAACCACACAACTGCAGCACACCCACTGCTAGACTTCCCCCCTATGAAAGCCCTTGGGACTGGGGCCATTTTTTAAAGGCTCTGAAGTGACCAGAACATTAGCTAATTTCAGAGAGTACAAAATAAAACACTATCCACGAATTCCAATAAGTATTGTCTCTGAAGATGACTTCTCAGAACTGCGGAACTCTTTATGGAGATTTTAGCTGGGATGTTGGTGCTGGCCCCAAAGCAGTTCATTTTCAAGAATACACTTACGTCACTAATTGTTCTCACTCAGAGAGCTACTTAGTGCTCCCAGAACCTCCAGCCCCTCCCCTCTCCTCCCCTGCTTCCCAATGTCCATCTTGTTTTCTAATAGGAAGGCTCTGAGGCAGCACTTAAAGGCAGCCCTGCCCTCACGTCTCTCGAAAGGAGATATGGAACTGCAGATGGGGCTCTCTCTTGGTGAGAACCAAGGTTGACTAAGACTTCATGGTAAATCTCTGAACGGCTAGACAGAGCATTTTAAAACATTGTGACCAATCATAATTCAATACAGATATAAGTGATAGCAGTTATCCAGTGCTAATGCAGAATGATGAACCATTATTCTTTTTTTTAAAAAAAAAGTTCTAAAAGGAAAAATTGAATTATCTGAATAAACTCTCTAGCAATTTTTAAAAAGTCAACTCTAAACCAAATGAAAGTGTTCTACCCCAAAGAAAGGATAGCCATTGATATTGGGGAGTTTATATGCTCTTAGAGATCTCTAAGGTTAAAAATTCCCAAAGGTGATTGATTTTGGCCACCTCAATTTTGGTGAGACAGGAAAAAAAAACTACTTGAGTATCCAAGGAAATGTGCTTGGGGAGTCCTTTAAAAGACTGTTTTAGGGCTTCCCTGGTGGCGCAGTGGTTGAGAGTCCGCCTGCAGGGGACACGGGTTCGTACCCGGGTCTGCGAAGATCCCACATGCCGCGGAGCGGCTGGGCCCGTGAGCCATGGCCGCTGAGCCTGCGCGTCCGGAGCTTGCGCGTCCGGAGCCTGTGCTCCGCAACGGGAGAGGCCACAACAGTGAGAGGCCCGCGTATCGCAAAAAAAAAAAAAAAAGACTGTTTTAAGTAACTAATATTACAGACTTAAAAATTTTTAAGCTTAGCATTTAAAGGAAAAAATAATGATAAATAGGGTGGGGACTAAAACAAAGAACTTTTGAGAATTTTCTTACTGAGAAAAGAGGAAGAAAGGTATCTTGCTTGGGATCATGGAAAGGTATCAAACTGGTAAAAACTGGGTGTTAATTCCTTTTTTGCCCTTTAAATTGCATACTAATGTGTTTCTTATCCTCTTTGTGGTTCAGAGCTGAGCTTAGGGAATGAAACTGCTTTAAGGATGCTTTGTTCTCCACGCAGGAATTATATACATTCTAGCACTGAGCCTCCATAAAGAGATGTGTGAATGAACCCTACCCTGAAATGGAGGGGGCTGGCCTGGGGTACACAGACACACACACACACACACACACACACACACACATGAATTTAGATAATGCTGTTAGCCATACCTTGCCTAGAAATTTCTGCTTTCCATCAGCCAATCACAACTAAAAGAAAGGTTGGTCGAGCATCATCAGAAAAATGAATGTTTACTGTCTAAAGCGGTTTGTGTTCAGTTCTAAGACTCCAAGAGATAGCCCCTGCCCCCAGGCCTTACCAGTCAGCAGGGGAACAATGACGCAAAGCCTTGGGGACGTCCCCAAGGGACAGCCAGGCTCAGCTCTAACTGCAAAACAAGTTCATGCTCCAGGAATTCAAGGGAGGAGCCAGTGCAAGGGGCTGGGTTAGGCAGCATCATTCTAAGGAGATCTTTTTAGTAAAACTTTTCATTTTGATATAATTGCAAACTTAGGGAAAAAATTACAAAAACAATGCAAAGGACTCCTTTATACCATCACTAGATTTCCCAACTCTCAACATTTTATCATTTTTGTTTTGTCATTTTCTATGTTAAGAATCATATAAGTTCCAGACACGATGCCTCTTTATCAAATATTTCTGTGCGTATTTCCTAAGAAGATGGATATTCTCTTGCATAAGTTCAGTGCAATTAGCAAAATCAGGAAATGATCATTGATCTAATACTAGTATCTAACTTTGGAGATGATTTTTTAACCTCCCCTTTTGCATATTTTCACCTATTCCATGAGTTTCTATGCCTTCAAAAGAATGCAAGAGAAGACCCTTATTCTTAGGTCTTGGGGGATTCCCAAAAGGCAAAATCAAACCATCTACACCTCCAGCCTAAGGAGTCTCTAAAGAGATGGCATTCAATTTTCTCAAAGGAAACACATTTTCAACTCATTCTTTAGCAGACACCATTTCTTAAAATTCCCTCTGACAGCAAAAGTTTAAACAGTTAAGCTTCTGCCAGAAAAGTTGTCTAGCAGTTTTTCCCGTCCTCCTGCCCCTCCTAGCAAGCTTCCTCTCCCTCCCTGTCTGCCCCATGTCTGACACAGAAGCCACATCAGACACCAGGAGAAGAAGCAGACTCACAGCCTGTCAACACATCCCTTGCCGCCTGACTCTCAGCAGAGTAGCTGCAGGGGGTCAGGAGCAGACAGGAGGCTTCCAACACGGGAAAATCCATCACTGTTTGCACCCAGGGAAGGCACAAAGCCCTCTCCTTGGTGGCCAGGTGATGGGACTTAGATGTGAGCCCCCTCCTGATTGACAAGCATCACCCCTCCTTAATTTGGGTTTTGCCACTGGAAGGCTCAAAATACCTGGCAACGAATATCTTCAGCTGTTAATCTGGGATTTTCATTTTCAAAGGACTTTTGAGTCTTTATATGCAGATGTTGAAATCATTTCAACATGCTTTCCCCTAACAGAGTTCAGTGTTATGAAAAAAAGCTATAACTTCCAGCAGGTTTTTCATGCTTAGTAACAGACACATTCTGGAACTTGGCTCCTGGGATGGCCTGTTAACCAAGTACAATCATGTGATTTTTCTAATGACTCTTCTGATTCTTCCAGAAGTACGAACGGATGAACAATCTAATGACCAATTCCTGGAACATGTGCTTTTCCAGAACTTTCTCACAGCCTAATAAAGTTGACTTCCATTAACCAAAGGCATAACATGTGGCATTTTCTGTCTTAAAAAAAAAAAAAAAAGAAACAATAAAGAATTCACAAAATGGAAGTAGTAAGGGTAAATAAAACATTTAAATGATGGTTTTGTTCATGTTTAGTTGAAATGAGAACTGAAGGCAAGATACTTCACTGAAGCGTGGACCAGCAGTCCAGGCATTACCTGGCGGTTGTTAAAATGTAGGATCTCGGGCACCACCCCAGACCTGCCCAACCAGAACTTGGATTTTAACACGGTGCCTGAGTGATTTGCAGCCACATTACAGTCTGAGAAGCAGTGTGATACACAGGTGTGCCACCCGAACAAGGGTGGTTAATAGGTTAAAAGAAATCCTTGCAGAGTGATCAAATCACAAAGAAAGGGTTAATGGAAGAGGATGGAGCATGTACTCTCTGAAGGGCTAAATAACTAATATCTTACTTGATTTTTCCAAAGTAGGGTAGCCAGATTTAGCAAATAAAAATTCAGGACACTCGGTTAAATTTAAATTTTAGATCAATATTGAATAATTTTTTTGTATGTCTCATGCAATATTTTGGACATACTTATAATAACAAATTATTTATTTATCAGAACTCCACATTTAACTGGGCATCCTATATTTTGTCTGGTAACCCTACTGCAGAGTCTTTAGATTTTAAAAAAATGTATAATATTTCCATATGGCTTATTTGTAAACCAGGCTAATGGTAAAGGTCCACAAGGAGTTGGATTTGTCAATGAATCCTGGCAATTTCCAAAATCCTTGAAAGCATTTTTAGTTACATAAACACACTCAAAACTTTTTAAAGAAATTATGTTTAAAATCCTGCTACACTAAATAATAGTTTTCTTCAAGAAAATGAAAATCGCTGATTCTAACATTGTTACTTTCGAATTAATCATTTTTATCAGAACCAAGGAGGATAATCTCCTTTTCAATGCCTGACATTCTCACTTCCTCATTCTGGTTAAAATGGCCACCAAGTCAGTCTCAAGAGTTGGTGTCTTTTCTTTACCTGGTATAGTTTATAGTTTGTTTGCTGGTTCAAAACTGCAGGTTCTGTTTCTGGGAACTAGCAGAGTTTGTAGTTCTGTGGCTTCAAAATTGTACAAGAGGATAAACCAGCACTTATTCCCATCTGGTTCACTGCTAAACTACTGCTTATCAGAAACGAGGTCCACACAGAACTGCCTCAATTCTTCCTTCTGCCCTCTTTTCATAGTTAACTCGTCACATCGACTGGAAATAAAAAGAAGAAACATTTTAACCCCAGAAAGCCAAATGAAGACAATAGTTACTCTCCTTCACCTCCATTTTTTGAAACATAATTTTTAAAGACAAAAGATCCCTTCTGAATGTTTTCCTAATAGACTTTGATTAACCGCACTAATAAAACAATAAACTTTTCTCTCCTTAGTGACTTGTATTTAGTTCATTTTCTCCTTTTCTTCCTCCTTCCCTCCCTCCCTCTCTCTCTCTTTCTTTTTCTTTCTTTCTTTCCTCTCTCTTGCTCTCTCTTTCTCTCTCACTCTTTCTGTTTTTACTTCTTTCTTTCTTTCTTTCTTTCTCTTTCTTTCTTTCTTTTTTCTTTCTTTCTTTCTTTCTTCCTTTCTTTCTTTCCCTTTCCTTTTCTTCCTTCCTTCTTTCCTTCTTTTCTTCCTTCCATGCTTCCTCTTTGTCTTTCTAATTTTTTTATCTTCTTTCCTTCCTTGCTTTCTTTGTATATAAGATTAATCTCTTTCTCCCACGTGCCTGAGACCAGAGCTCATCTATTTGATCTCACCAGAACTCAGGCTGTTAAGTGCTAATTTGGAACAGTCCTACTTCCTGTGACATGAAGGCTGCTCACAACCAGAGGAAACATTTGTAACTTACTGGGGCGAGAGCGGGGTGCCTCTCAGCTAAATTTGTGATCCACCCACCCACCCACACCCAGTATATTAACTGTTAATTTTTCCCTCTGTTGAAGACTAAGCAGTGACTCAGTGAATCTCTGAGAGGTCTCCCCATGCCCTTTCTACCCTCACTCCAGGCTGCCCTAAGGAAGTTGAATGGTTTATAAAATTTATTCAATCTGACATTCTCATAACCTAGCAGTTTTGGTTAGATTCTTCCTAGGTAAGAAGGTGATTCTTTGTTTGTTTTGTGTCTTAAACACAGAGCAATCAACTCCATGCTTCTGTTTATGATCAACTAGGGTTTCCATTTCTGAAACATAATATTTTATTTTAATTTATTCACCAAACGCTTAGATGGCACTCACTTGTTTCAGGCACAGGCAGATAACTAACTACAGATTCATTTAATAGTACAATAACCCAATCAGGTGGGTACTATTATTGTCCCATTTTACTGATGAAGAAACTGAGGTCTAGAGAGGTGAAGCAGCTTGCCCAACATCATCTATCCCGCAAGTGATGGACGTAGAATATTGAACCCTAGCCCCATTACGCTCTGCTCCCTTTCCCCACATCACAATAGACAAACTCATTTCACACAGGCACCCAAGCCATCATCAAATCTCCAGGATCTTTCTATTTCTAGTCATTCTAAATTCTCTCAAGCAAACCTCCACCCTAAAACACACAGTTGCAGCTGCTGAAGAGACTTTTCACATATCTTTTTTTAGCTCATACCGTTGTGTGAACACATCTGTAACAAGGCAGTCTCTCTCCCCCTCACCAAAAATGAATGGTCGGAGACTACAACATCCAAATAGATATCTTCCAATATTCTCAAGTACTTTCATTGTTAATGACGTTTACAAGTAAGAAATCTTAAATTAATAAAATGTAGAAACTATTATACGGTTCAAAAACAAGCTTTTACCTTTTAAGGACAGAATGAAAACAAACAGAATCTCTAAGGTCTAATGATTTCACTCACATGGGAAACATAATAAATGACCATGGCCAATGACTGAGGTAAAATGCACATAACATTCATAGAAAAGGAAAGAATTCAAGCATGTGTTCAAAAAGCAATAAAATAAAATTGAGAAAAGATGTAAAAGAATAATAAGCCACAAAAATGTCTTTCTTTCGATGTTTATTTTTGTATTAAGTAGCACAATGATAATACCATCAAGTAGCTGTGGATTTTCTGAACAAAACAAAATATTATAAAGGAAAAAAAAATCTTGAAAGACCCAGCCTTTAGTTCCCATGCAACATTCTAAAATCATTGGAACAAGTAGACAGCTAATTTTCTCTCTATTACAACAACAGAAATAAAATCTGGCAGAGAACAAAGTGGTTCCCCACATCCAGCATCTACTCATCTTTTTTCCCAGCTGCTATTAAGATCAAGTTTAAGAAGCTACCCTGTTAAGTCTCCTAGAAGTCTCTGAAAAATAAAAATAGGCAGAAAAGGACGATTATGGAGGACTGTGGGTGGGAAAATCATGTACCCAATTTGTTCCTGAAGTTTTGAGAGAAAGCAAGATGGTTATAATAACATCTTTTGGCTCATTCATCTAAAAGGAGCATGCCCAGCACCAAGCGCTGAGTAGCTGAGCTGGTGGCGACAGTCGGGTTAGCATTCTTGAAGCCAGATGTTCTGGACCAGTGTCAGCTCTGAGCTCCCTAATGCACCGTACACTCTTAAGATGATGATTTAGAAGATTTTTTGCAGAGTGATGGATAAGGGGGAAAGTTGCACAGAATGGCGCTGAAAACTCAAGGTTGTCTTAGTTTGGTCAATTGACCATAAAAGGAACTGAGTTTTTCAGAGAAAAGAGATTTTTCCTACAATATTGAGAAAACCTTGTCCATTCCTGATCACCAGATGAGTGACACAAGGTTGTAAAATATCTCCAAGTTAATTTCACTAATGTTAAGACTTAATAAGAGTGGTTTTATTTTAGACCACTAGCAACCATGGAACTCTTCCTTCTCGGTGCAGCTATGAGACACTTGAGAAGACATCTAGGAATTAGGACCTTATCACAGGAACAAAAGCTAGACAACTACCCACAACTGCTGCCTTCCCGGAAGCCAGGGATACATCTTAGAATTTCCGCACCTCTGACTTGGCATGAGCTGCAGCTTCACAGATAGCTGCAGAAGATAAATAGATTGATGCAATGGGTAGGTCTCCCAGCCCCAAACCTACCACCCCCTCTTGTCCCCTGTAATTTCCATAGTAGAAGACAACGGCTTTTCGTTTCACAATTATTGATAGCAATCACAAAACTAATACCCGTGAGAAAGGTTACACTAACGCTTGCAATCCTGCACTGGTTTCAGAGGTCCATTATTTCAGTAGGGGTTGCAAAGTGGTGGTATGCTACCTCCTAACTGTTTCTTCATTTATTAACTGGAATTCTTCTAAGAAAAGAAGAACTTTGCTTTCTCAACTCTTTCATTATCACTAGGTACAGCCCTATACAGAAAGGGAAGTTAAATGCTTGAAGCTATTCCTTCATTTGTCAGTTTTTGGAATAATGAGTTGGTTCTCTAGCATCCTACAAAGGGAGCACATATGCTTTTTGAATATTGTTATGAAGGCATGTATTTTAACAGATCCTCTGTGTTTCAATACTTTGTGATACTGTTCTTTTGCCAGTCATCTTTGGACATGGTTGTTTTATCTTTGGCTAGTAAGAGCCTTTGACTCTTTGCTCCTCTGCCTTTGAATCTTTTGTCCCAGCCCCATGGTCTTTGGCAGCTTCCTTGCTTCCTGGTGTGACAAGATGTCACAAGCTCATCTTGAGCTCCCCCCCACCTCCCCCGGACTGAACTCAACCAATTATTCTTAGATGCCCTAGTTCCTTTTACCAGGAAAGGTATTTGGAGACTATGGTATGAATGCTAGGAGCTCCTTACTTCTGTACTGGTTATGGCTCTAAGCCCTTTTCAGTAGACACAGTCAGAAAATATATTTAAGAGAAATACTTCAAATTTCATACAAATATTTCCAACTCAAGTTTTGGGTTATAGGTTTTTACATAATTTTATTTGATTTTTCCATTTGATTCTCTTTTTCTCTTATGTCAAAAAACTTAGTTCTTTATGACATTAATATAATATTATGTATTTTATCCTAATTTATGGATAAAAAGTTTCAGAATAACCCTACCAACATATTACTAACAATATAAGTACTGAAAGATTTTTTTGTAGTTCTTTTTGTCTTAGGATATATCCAACTGCAGATATGCGTCCAAATAAATGAAGGTTAAAACCATTTGAAATAATTCCTTTCCATATTGTTAATACTCAGGCTGGTTTATTTAGTTTTGCCTTTGAATTAAGGGATTTCTTTCTTTACATTTTGTTTTATAATTTTGTAAAATATTTTTGTGTTGCAAAATGTACAAAACAAGGTACATTAAGAAAACTCTAGCTTCCAAAGCTGTTGCTTCCAATCTGTTTCCTCCTTCTCCTATAACTAACCATTTTTAATAATTATTGTTTTTTGTCCTATTGTTTTTAATGTATGAAATATTAAATAAATTACCCCTTTTCTTAGAGAAAAGGTACCATATCATATATTCTGATCTTCACCTTGCTTTTTGCACTTAGCAATATTTCCTAGAGATCACTCCACAGCAATGGATAAGTTAGTCTTTTATCTCTGTTAGCAGCTATACAATACTCTATTCTGTGGATATAGCATGGTTTATTCAACTAGTGCCCCCATGATGAACATTTAAGTTATTACCAGTCTTTCTCTACTGTGATTTGTGTCACATGAATAGGCTTTTGTGTTCATTTTTTCATACCTTACTAGCTTCTCCTTGGAACAGATTCCTAGAAGTGGAATTGTTTTGTTAAAAAGTATAGATACATAATATTGCTAAATTCTCTCTGTAGGGGCCATGCCATTAGCATTTCCACCAGCAGTGTATAAGAAGGTCTGTTTTCCCACACCCTCTACAGCAGAGAGTATTTTTAAAACTTCAAAAACAATTAGAACATTTACCAAGAAAGACCTTTACAAGGGGAGCCAAAATAAAGCTGTCAGTACTTGAAAGGAGCCTCAATGAAAATTTGTAAGGCCATTGATTTATACCTCTCAGGCATTTAGATCTAAATTTGACTTGGAAATAACAGAGAAGTAGAAGAACTGGAAAGAAAACTAGACAGAGGAGAATAGCCTTAACTTATTGAACAGGAGAACTGACAATGGAAATAGTTATGCCTGACCCCCACTTCTTGTAACCTCAACTGTTCTTAGTCAAGTGTTATCCCCATTTTACAGGTAAGGAAACTAACACAGGGAGAAGTGGTGTCTTGCTCAAGGTAGGGCCATCCAGCTACTTGAAATCAAGCGAATGTTCTTTTTATCCACTTCCATGAGGCCCAGTGGAAGAGCAGGAAAGTAAAGGACCATTGGCTTAAAAAGTTGGAGAAGTGCATTCTCAGCTCAGCCCTCTTACTGAGCTAGGTGTGTAATCTACACGTATCACTTGACTCTCTGTGTTTCAGTTCCTTCAGCCGCAAAATCAAGAGATTAGGTAAGAGGTTGCCAGTTGCCTTCCAGGGACCTGATCTACATTCATAAGGTTGAGGGAACACTGCACTGGAGCTGGCAGACATGGGTGGGAAAAGCTGGGGAAATCCTGCTTCCACATTATGCCAAACCCAGATCAGAAGAGCCCAAGACACTCCCACGGTGGGTGTTGTCTCCAAAGGCATTACTGTTCATGGGACCTGATACCAAGGCTGAGGAGAGAGGGGAGCCTTCGATATTTGCCTGCTCCTGTCGCATGCCGGACGTTTTGTAGGTGCTTTACGTTCACCGTGGCAAATTATCATCACTGCACACCTGCTTTTCAGAGGAAGAAACAGGGTATCAGAGAGGTTAAGTCACTTGTCCCAAATGGTACAGCCAGCAGCAGAGCTGGGCTCTACGCTGCAGTGGAAAATAACATCATGTATCTCACAGAAGACAGAGAAATTTTATTGAAAGTTTTTAAACAAACCCTGCCCCAAACTGGAACCTCTGGGTGTGATAGAGAAACTTCCAGTTTTCTTTTAATTCTCTCCCAGGAAAGCTGTCACAGGACTGCCCTACAAGGAATTAGAAAGCCATAACAATAATCCCATCAATCTAGTAATTAAAGCTGGAAGAAGTTCATTTGTCACCAAGCAAAAGAGGTGTGCAAAGGGGTAATTGAGACAATTGATCAGTAACAGTGCAGTGAGCATTGTACTGGGTGATTGACACACACTACTTAATTTAGTCTTCATAACAACCTTCTTTTTCTTCTTTAATTTTTGAATTTTATTTAATTTATTTTTTAACAGAGCAGGTTCTTATTAGTCATCAATTTTATATACATCAGTGCATACATGTCAATCCCAATCGCCCAATTCATCACACCACCACCCCCACCACTTTCCCCCCCGTGGTGTCCATACGTTTGTTCTCTACATCTGTGTCTCTATTTCTGCCCTGCCAACGGTTCATCTGTACCATTTTTCTAGGTTCCACATATATGCGTTAATATACGATATTTGTTTTTCTCTTTCTGACTTACTTCACTCTGAATGATGGATCCCTAGATCCATCCACGTCTCAACAAATGACCCAATTTCATTCCTTTTTCTGGCTGAGTAATATTCCATTGTGTATATATACCACATCTTCTTTATCCATTTGTCTGTCAATGAGCATTTAGGTTGCTTCCATGACCTGGCTATTGTAAATAGTGCTGCAATGAACATTGGGGTGCATGTGCATTTTTGAATTATGTTTTTTTCTGGGTATATGCCCAGTAGTGAGATTGCTGGATCATATGGTAATTCTATTTTTAGTTTTTTAAGGAACCTCCATACTGTTCTCTATAGTGGCTGTATCAATTTATATTACCACCAAGAGTGCAAGAGGTTTCCCTTTTCTCCACACCCTCTCCAGCATTTGTTGTTTGTATATTTTCTGATGATGCCCATTCTAACTGGTGTGAGGTGATACTTCATTGTAGTTGTGATTTGCTATTCTCTAATAATTAGTGATGTTGGGCAGCTTTTCATGTGCTTCTTGGCCATCTGTATGTCCTCTTTGGAGAAATGTCTATTTAGGTCTTCTGCCCATTTTTGGATTGGGTTGTTTGTTTCTTTAATATTGAGCTGTTTATATATTTTGGAAATTAATCCTTTGTCCATTGATTCATTTGCAAATATTTTCTCTCATTCTGACAGTTGTCTTTCATCTTGTTTATGGTTTCCTTTGCTGTGCAAAATCTTTGAAGTTTCATTAGGTCCCATTTGTTTATTTTTGTTTTTATTTCCATTACTCTAGGAGGTGGATCAAAAAAGATCTTGCTGTGATTTATGTCAAAGTGTGTTTTTCCTATGTTTTCCTCTAAGAGTTTTATAGTGCCCTGTCTTACATTTAGGTCTCTAATTCATTTTGAGTTTATTTTTGTATATGGTGTTAGGGAGTGTTCTAATTTCATTCTTTTACATGTAGTTGTCCAGTTTTCCCAGCACCACTTATTGAAGAGGCTATCTTTTCTCCATTGTATGTTCTTGCCTCCTTTGTCAAAAATAAGGTGACCGTATGGGCATGGGCTTATCTCTGAGATTTCTATCCTGTTCCATTGATCTATATTTCTGTTTTTGTGCCAGTACCATACTGTCTTGATTACTGTAGCTTTGTAGTAATGTCTGAAGTCAGGGAGCCTGTTTCCTCCAGCTCCATTTTTCTTTCCCAAGATTGCTTTGGCTATTTGGGGTCTTTTGTGTTTCCATACAAATTGTGAAATTGTTTGTTCTAGTTCTGTGAAAAATGTCATTGGTAGTTTGATAGGGATTGTATTGAATCTGTAGATTGCTTTGGGTAGTAGAGTCATTTTCACAATGTTGATTCTTCCAATCCAAGAACATGGTATAGCTCTCCATCTGTTTGTATCATCTTTAGTTTCTTTCATCAGTGTCTTATAGTTTTCTGCATACAGGTCTTTTGTCTCCTTAGGTAGGTTTATTCCTAGGTATTTTATTCTTTTTGTTGCAATGGTAAATGGGAATGTTTCCTTAATTTCTCTTTCAGATTTTTCATAATTAATGTATAGGAATGCAAGAGATTTCTGTGCATTAATTTTGTATCCTGCAACTTTACCAAATTCATTGATTAGCTCTAGTAGTTTTCTGGTGGCATCTTTAGGATTCTCTATGTGTAGTATCATGTCATCTGCAAACAGTGACAGTTTTATTTCTTCTTTTCTGATTTGGATTACTTTTATTTCTTTTTCTTCTCTAATTGCCATGGCTAGGACTTCCAAAACTATGTTGAATAATAGTAGTGAGAGTAGACATCCTTGTTTTGTTCCTTATCTTAGGGGAAATGCTTTCAGTTTTTCACCATTGAGAATGATGTTTGCTGTGGGTTTGTCATATATGGCCTTTGTGATGTTGAGGTAGGTTCCCTCTATGGCCATTTTCTGGAGAGTTTTTATCATACATCGGTGTTGAATTTTGTTGAAAGCTTTTTCTGCACCTATTGAGATGATCATATGTTTTTTGTTTGTTTGGTTTTGGTTTTTTTTTTGCGGTACTTGGGCATCTCACTGTTGTGGCCTCTTCCATTGTGGAGCACAGGCTCCGTACGCGCAGGCTCAGCAGCCATGGCTCATGGGCTCAGCCATTCCGCGGCATGTGGGATCTTCCTGGACCGGGGCATGAACCTGCGTCCCCTGAATCGGCAGGCGGACTCTCAACCACTGCGCCACCAGGGAAGCCCGATCATATGGTTTTTATTCTTCAGTTTGTTAATATGGTGTATCACATTGATTGATTTACATATATTGAAGAATCCTTGCATCCCTGGGATAAATCTCACTTGATCATGGTGTATGATCTTTTTAATATGTTGTTGGATTCTGTTTGCTAGTATTTTGTTGAGGATTTTTGCATCTATATTTAACATTGATATTGGTCTGTAATTTTCTTTTTTTTTGTAGTATCTTTGACTGGTTTTGGTATCAGGATGATGGTGACCTCGTAGAATGAGTTTGGGAGTGTTTCTTCCTCCACAATTTTTTGAAAGAGTTTGAGAAGGATGGGTGTTAGCTCTTCTGTAAATGTTTGATAGAATTTACCAGTGAAGCCATCTGGTCCTGGACTTTTTTTTGTTGGAAGATTTTTATTCACAGCTTCAATTTCATTACTTGTGATTGGTCTGTCCATATTTTCTATTTCTTCCTGGTGTCTTGGAAGGTTATATCTTTCTAAGAATTTTTCCATTTCTTCCAGGTTGTCCATATTATTGGCATAGAGTTGCTTGTAGTAGTCTCTTAGGATGCTTTGTATTTCTGTGGTATCTGTTGTAACTTCTCCTTTTTCATTTCTAATTTTATTGATTTGAGTCCTCTCCCTCTTTTTCTGGATGAGTATGGCTAATGGTTTATCAATTTTGTTTATCTTCTCAAAGAACCAGCTTTTAGTTTTATTGATCTTTGCTATTGTTTTCTTTGTTTCTATTTCATTTATTTCTGCTCTGATCTTTATGATTTCTTTCCTTCCGCTAACTTTGGGGCTTGTTCTTCTTTCTCTAGTTCCTTTAGGTGTAAGGTTAGATTGTTTATTTGAGATTTTTCTTGTTTCTTGAGGTAGGCTTGTATAGCTATAAACTTCTCTCTTAGAACTGCTTTTGCTGCATTCCATAGGTTTTGGATCGTCGTGTTTTCAATGTCATTTTTTCTCTAGGTATTTTTTGATTTCCTCAGTGATCTCTTGGTTATTAGTAATGTATTGTTTAGCCTCCATTTGTTTGTGTTTTTTTTTCCCTGTAATTCATTTCTAATCTCATAGCGTTGTGGTCAGAAAAGATGCTTGATATGATTTCAATTTTCTTAAATTTAATGAGGCTTGATTTGTGACCCAAGATGTGATCTATCCTGTAGAATGTTCCATGCATACTTGAGAAGAATGTATAATCTGCTGTTTTGGGATGGAATGTCCTATAAATATAAATTAAATCTCTCTGGTCTATTGTGTCATTTAAAGCTTCTGTTTCCTTATTTACTTTCATTTTGGATGACCTGTCCATTGATGTAAGTGAGGTGTTAAAGTCCCCCACTATTATTGTGGTACTGTCAATTTCCTCTTTTATAGCTGTTAGCAGTTGCCTTATGTATTGAGGAGCTCCTATGTTGGGTGCATATATATTTATAATTATTATATATATTCTTCTTGGATTGATCCCTTGATCATTATGTAGTGTCCTTCCTTGTCTCTTGTAACATTATTTTAAAGTCCATTTTATCTGATATGAGTATTGCTACTCCAGCTTTCTTTTGCTTTCCATTTACATGTAATATCTTTTTCCATCCCCTCACTTTCAGTCTGTATGTGTCCCTAGATCTGAAGTGGGTCTCTTGTAGACAGCATATAGACGGGTCTTATTTTTGTATCCATTCAGCAAGCATTGATTGGTTGGAGCATTTAATCCATTCATGTTTAAGGTAATTATCGATATGTATGTTCCTATGACCATTTTCTTAATTGTTTTGTGTTTGTCTTTTGTAGGTCCATTTCTTCTCTTGTGTTTCCCACTTAGAGAATTTCCTTTAGCATTTGTTGTAGAGCTGGTTTGGTGGTGCTGAATTCTCTTAGCTTTTGCTTGTCTGTAAAGCTTTTGATTTCTCCATCGAATCTGAATGAGATCCATGCTGGGTAGAGTAATCTTGGTTGTAGGTTCTTCCCTTTCATCACTTTAAATATGCCATGCCAATCCCTTCTGGTTTGTAGAGTTTCTGCTGAGAAATCAGCTGTTAACCTTATGGGAGTTCCCTTGTATTTTATTTGTCATTTTTCCCTTGCTGCTTTCAATAATTTTTCTTTGTCTTTAATTTTTGCCAATTTGATTACTATGCGTCTTGGCGTGTTTCTCCTTGGGTTTATCGTCTATGGAACTCTCTGAGCTTCCTGGACTTGGGTGGCTATTTCCTTTCCAATGTTATCAAAGTTTTCAACTATAATCTCTTCAAATATTTTCTGTGGTCCTTTCTCTCTCTTTTCTCCTTCTGGGACCCCTATAATGCAAATGTTGTTGCATTTAAAGTTGCCCCAGAAGTCTCTTAGGCTGTCTTCATTTCTTTTCACTCTTTTTTCTTTATTCTGTTCCACAGCAGTGAATTTCACCATTCTGTCTTCCATGTCACTTATCCATTCTTCTGCCTCAGTTATTCTGCTATTGATTCCTTCTAGTGTAGTTTTCATTTCAGTTATTGTATTATTCATCTCTGTTTGTTTGTTCTTTCATTCTTCTAGGTCTTTGTTAAACATTTCTTGCATCTTCTCAATCTTTGCCTCCATTCTTTTTCCAAGGTCCTGGATCACCTTCACTATCTTTATTCTGAAATCTTTTTCTGGAAGGTTGCCTATCTCCACTTCAATTAGTTGTTTTTCTGGGGTTTTATCTTGTTCCTTCAACTGGTACAAATCCCTCTGACTTTTCATCTTGTCTGTCTTTCTGTGAATGTGGTTTTTGTTCCACAGGCTGCAGGATTGTAGTTCTTCTTGCTTCTGCTGTCTGCCCTCTGGTGGATGAGGCTATCTAAGAGGCTTGTGCAAGTTTCCTGATGGGAGGGACTGGTGGTGGGTAGAGCTGAGTGTTGCTCTGGTGGGCAGAGCTCAGTAAAACTTTAATCCACTTGTCTGCTGATGGGTGGGGCTGTGTTCCCTCCCTGTTGGTTCCCTGGCCTGAGACAACCCAACACTGGAGCCTACCCAGGCTCTGTGGTGGGGCTAATGGCAGACTCTGGGAGGGCTCAAGCCAAGGAGTACTTCCCAGAACTTCTGCTGCCAGTGTCCTTGTCCCCATGGTGAGCCACAGCCACCCCCTGCCTCTGCAGGAGACACTCCAACACTAGCATGTAAGTCTGGGTCAGTCTCCCCTGGGGTCACTGCTCCTTCCCCTGGGTCCCAGTGCGCACACTACTTTGTGTGTGCCCTCCTAAAGTGGAGTCTCTGTTTCCCCCAGTCCTGTTGAAGTCCTGCAATCAAATCCCACTAGCCTTCAAAGTCTGATTCTTTAAGAATTCCTCCTCCCATTGCCAGACCTCCCACAGTTTATCACCCCCAGGAGCCCCAAAACCCTTATCCTTTGTCTGGTCATTTTCCCACAATGTATCACCCTTTGTTAAAATGGTATATAAATGCTGGAGTCCAACTGCAGTTTTCGGTTCTCACTTTTTTTTTTTTTTTTTTTTTGGTGAAGCCCCTGCACTGGTAAAAATTTTTAAATCAAGAAAATATGCATGCCTTTTCTCCTGTTAATCTGTTTTTTGTCAGTCTAATTTGGGTTAGTCTTAGGTACAGAACCTAAGAGGGTAGAGGAAAGTGTTTTCCTCTTCTACAATCCCATATGCACATGAAATTTAACTTTGGGTAGGAGATATCCCCAACTATAAGGTCTGTAGTACAGAGAGAATTCACCTCACTGTAATTTTTTATTGTGGTAAAATATATAACATAAAATTTACCATTTTAATTATTTTTCAGTTTACAGTTCAGTGGTATTAAGTGCATTCACATTGCTGTGCAACCATTACCACCATCCATCTCCAGAACATTTTTCATCATCCCAAACTGAAATTCTTTACCCCGTTAAACACTAATAACCACCATTCCACTTTCTGTCTCTATGAATTTGACAATTCTAGATAGAAGAATTGTACCAAGAACTGTACCACATATTGTACAATTCTTTGGAATTATACAATATGTGGCCTTTTGTGTCTGGTTTATTTCACTTAAGATAATGTTTTCAAGGTTTATTCATGTTAGAACCTGTGAATTTCCCTCCTTTTCTAGGCTGAATAATATCCTATTGTATAGCTATAACTCATTGCAATTTTGATGTAAGGCCATTTGTACTCTTCACGGAAATCACTGAACAATGAGCCAGCAATGGGATGAGTGATGGGCAACAGAATGGGGGCAGGAGTGTCACAAGGGGCACTAGGTTGAAAATGAAGTCCAATAACGGGGCCCTCAAATTCAAATCGGTGGCTCCAGAGTAAATGGACCATGCTCCCTGGGGAGGGAAATCTCTGGAAAAGCTTCCCCTGTGGCCAAGCCATTGGTGAAACACACAGAAGCCCCGCCAGGAACCAGGAAACAAAACTGGCAGCAACAGCATCTTGGCACATTCACACACACTCATTTTTTAAAATTTATTTTATTGAAGTATAGTTGATTTACAATGTTAAATTCTACTATACAGCAAAGTGATTCAGTAATATACATATTCAGTTTTATATATATATATATATATGAATATATTACATATTCTTCGTTTTAATCCCCTTTTCCATTATGGTTTATTACAAGATATTGCATATAGTTCCCTGTGCTATACAGTAGACACGCACTCATTTTTATTTTTACTTAGCTATTATTTGCTGGATAAAAATGCAAAATAATCCTCCATGCTACATTACAAATATTCCCATTTAATATTACAGTTCACCCACGTCCCTGATCTCCACACTGTGGCTCTCAGGCTATGTGCTTTGCTTTACACACACTATCAGTTTGTCCCCAGAGGACTACACAGGCGTGGGTACTATGGTCCTCCGTGTTGATGGCTAAGAAAGTGAAGGACAGAGAAGTTAAAAACTGGCCTCGTTCCACATGGGCAGAATCCAAACCCAATGTGGGAGACTCCATACTCACAAGAATTCTGCCACTTTGTGGAAGTGCTTAGTAGTAGAGCCACCACCTGCAGACACACCGATACAGTCCAGCGACATAGAGCACATCCCCTGCACTACAATCGAACTAAATTCTCGGGAACAATTATTCATTGGGAAAATTCTTACAAATAAAGAAAGTAGCTATCGTCTAAGTCCAAAAACTACCTGATGAAATCTTCTATTATCATCCAATTAAGTAAAAGTTAGTGCTCAGCAGTTCAAAAGTGTTGGATGTTCCATTTTAGGGGAAGGATGATATATTCAAATGCCGCTAGCACAGAGCATCCAACTTCCAGCCTCCCAATTTCCAGTCTTCCTCTATCAGGTTGGGAGTCTCTGCCCAGATGTCATCACTAGGAGGGAAGAATAGAAATATACCCTCTGTGAGGATGAAGAGAAAGCTGGAGGCAAGCAGGACACAGATAAGAGGCACTGGTGCTCAGGCGTGGGCTGACATCAGAGTACCCCAGAGGGCTTGTGAAACCCCAGGTTGCTCCACCCTCAGAATCCCTGATTTGGTGGGTCTCAGCTGGGGGCTGAGATTTTGCATTTTTAGTAAGTTCCTTGGAGTTGCTGCTGCTTCTGGGTGCAGAGACCACACTTGAGAACCATGCCATCCGGTATACGATGTTTCCACCTGATGTCTGCAGCAAAGGGAACACCTCTAAACGAGGCACGCCTGCACACACCTGCACACCACATACCTGCACCACACACTTGCACTCCCACAGGCACCACATGCACACCCACCACACACACACACACACAATCTGTGTATATGTGCCCCAGACACACTAACCCCTGCACTACCCATCAGACACACACACCCCACACACCTTCACCACATACTTACATGCACAGACCCTTGTGCGCACACACATCTTAATCACAATGTGCACACACACACGCATCTGTAACCCCTGTAGACAGGCACTCACACACACACACTCACGCATATGCACTGTCCATCTGCACCACACACACACATCCCACCTATACAACTGTGCACCATTCATCGGTACCACACCCACTCTTTTGCAGATTCCAAGTTGCCTGCAGCTACCACCTTCCTCTTGAGACAGCACCCCACCCTTCTCCTCTTTCTTCCTGGTGTATTCTCTATACTCCAGACCTTATAGTGGGTAACATCTCCCACCTCATGTTAAATTTTATATGCATATGGGATTGTAGGGGAGAAGAACCTTTTCCTCTACCCTCTTAGGTTCCATACCTAGAACTGCAAATTAAACTGACCAAAAATAGATTAACAGGAGAAAAGGCAGACAACTTTTATTGATGTGAAAATTTTTATGTGTGCGGGGGCTTTCCAAGTACTGCAGGGGGCACACATTCCAGTTTCCTGTGTGGCTGGCCCAGATGCCTTTCCCAAAGTGTCCACCCAAAAGGTCCCCTGTGCTCTAGGCATCTCTCTATTTTCTTCCCCAATCCCCCTATCACTTTCCAACTCTCATCAACCAAGTTCTTATGAATTCTACTTTCCATTCCAGTGCAAACATTTTCCATTCAACTTAAATACATGCAGCCAGCAGTTATAGATCACTTGCTGTGCAAAGCCTTAGCCTAAGCATGTTTGAGAGGAAAAATGATGATGATGATAACCTTGACCCTCATTCATTCATTCATTCATTCCATGCATACACCAGGTCCTGCATGAGCAACACATATAAGACAGACATGCCCTGTACTGTCTCACATTTTACAGTCTGGTGGTCTTAACCATCCTCCCCAGCTTCCGCCCCAGAGTGAAGCAGGTCACTCCAGCACTAACCTAAAAGATGGTAGGAAGGATTCCAGGGGCCAAGAAACCAGCATGGCTAGGAGGTACTTGAGGAACTTCTTTCCAGCACTCTCCCAACCCCCCAGAGTGTGGAGCAGCCCCCTCCTGCCTCCTCTGACGTGAATTCTGGTCTCAGCTGCAATTCCAGATAGTTCTCTACAAATGGGGAAACCATCCAGACTAGCAGGTGAAAATGAAAATTATCATAGTATTAGCAATAATAAAAATAATAATAATAATATTTTCCCAGGGAAAAATAAAAGCCACCTTTTAGTGAGGACATATTATATGCTATACATTTTAACTGCTAATTCTTACCCCAGGTATTATCACCCCATTTTCCAGATGAAAAAATAACGTCCCTGAAACACTAGTCTGAGGTCTTGCGCCTGGTCAACGGGGGTTTCAATCCAAGTGACTGACGTCAGCAGCTACTTCCTGTCCTGTGGAATCGGCAGACAGCACCGATGCCATTCACAGAAGTGGCAAGCATCTCTGTGCCCACCTGCTGCATGTCCACGCCAGCACACGGAAAGAGCTGGACCATAAAAACAAAAGTGTTAGCGCAGACCTCCGAGATGAGTAGATGAAATACAGTGTTATTTTGATTTTTTAATTTGAATCAAAACCATAACTTAAAGAAAAGAAGCTTTGAGAAAAAGAGAGAACTTTAACCTTCCAAACCATGAATTACGTTCTTCTTCTATAACAGACTCCTTGTTTTAATGATCCACACACATCCGTGTGGCTGGTAAAGCAGTGGGTAGCGAGGTAGTGAAGCTTGATTTAATTTCTCCATGATTCAGACTTGTCCAGACATGTGTCCTCAAACTGTATTTGAGGGCAACAAGGGTAAATAGTCCCCAGACCAGAAGATGTTCCCTCGGCCACCTCCCACTCACCCTGTCTGCTGACCTCCAAGGAAGTTCAGCCCTGCAGTCAACATCTGTGGTCCAATCAGCCAGGCTGGAATAAAAGGTACTTTAACCACCCAGCTCGTTTTGCAAGGTTAGAAAGAATCAATAGGAGATGTGTTTAATGCTGTATTATATCAGGTCTCATCACACTTTTAAAACTGGAGTATCCACAGTGGTGTATCATCCTAGTCTCACAGTAAAGAGAATGGGTTTAGCGTGGTCTAAGATAGATATCACGGCTTTATTACACGTATGAAAAAAAAAGACAAAAACTGTGACGTGTCCTCTGGAATTTAACTCTTGGCTATTTTTCTTTTTCTCTCTTTTTCCCCCTCCTTCTCTCCCTTTCAAATGTTCATTCTTTTTTTTTTTTTTTTTTTTTTTTTTTTTTGCGGTACACGGGCCTCTCACTGCCGTGGCCTCTCCCACTGTGGAGCACAGGCTCTGGACGCGCAGGCTCAGCGGCCATGGCTCATGGGCCCAGCCGCTCCGCGGCATGTGGGGTCTTCCCGGACCGGGGCACGAACCCATGTCCCCTGCATCGGCAGGCGGACTCTCAACCACTGTGCCACCAGGGAAGCCCTCAAATATTCATTCTTTCTCTCTTCTTCCCTCTTGTCCTTCTGTCCCTTTTTCTTTCTTTGTGCCTTCTTTCATCCTTCCCTTTAATTTCAGGTGTTTGATTAGCTCCCATGGAAAATAGCCAGGGCCTCAGCAAACCACCAAAGAAACTGAGTGATTTCCTCTCCAGTTCCCATGAGCACACATGTTGACTTTGAAATCCAGACTCGGAAACTCTCTCAAGGTGGGAGGCGCTGGTTGGAACATATCTGCTTAGCAAAGCAGACTTTTCCATAAGCTTCAATGAAGTTATTTTGAAAGAGAAACCTGTCTAGACAGAGCATAATTAAACATAGCAACTTGTTCTTTTGTTAAGTAGACCACAAGGTAAAATTCTTTGTTGAGTCTAATACATAATGTATAATACTATTGGAAAATTAGAGATAGGAAGGTCAAAATTATAGCATGGGTTTGTGGGTCAGCGGGAGTGCTGGTTAATTTCGTAATGAAGCATGTAGAGGAAACCATAGTCTATAATGGAATGAAGTGTCAGAAAAGATGAAAGAAACCAAGCCTCAGTTCACCAATCTCTATCAGTGTTTGCATGAGCAGCCTTAAGGACGTTCACCTCTGTAAGAACTCGCCTGTAGAATTCTTAGTATTTTGGTTTAAGAGTAACTCAGCAATGCTGTCTTCTCCTATCCCCCCAGAGTGACTGCTGACACAGGGCCTCAATTGTCTGGCTTGAAAACTTACTGATAATTACCATTGTTAAAATGTTCAAAGCAAATGGTTGAACTGGGAATAAAACAGCTGTATTAGTTTGCTGGGGCTGCTGTAACAAGTACTGCACACCGGGGACCTGAAACAACAGAAATGTTCTGTCTCATGGTTCTCAAGGCCAGAGGTCTGAGGTCAAGGCATCAGCAGGGTGGGTTCCATCTGAGGGCTGAGAGGGAGACTCTGTTCCAGAACTTTCTCCTGGTTTCTGGCAGTTTCGGGCTTTCTTTGACTTGTAGATGGCATGTCTCCTGTGTCTCCACATTTTTTTCTCTCTGTGTTTTCTCTCTCTGTGTCCAAATGTCCTTCTTTTTTATAAGGACAACAGCTATATTGGATCAGGACCCACCCTAATGACCTCATCCTAACTTGATCACCTGCAAGGACCCTGTTGCCAAGTAAGGTCACATTATAGGTACAGGGGGCTAGGACTTCAGTGTCCTTTGAGGGGACATAATGCAGCCTGTAACAATAGCCATTTGTTTTCAGACTCACATGTTCACCACTTGTTATCCTACTTTGAGCTGGAAATGCTCACTGTGTGTCCATTTCAAAATTCTCACTAAATTCTATTTAATAGTGCCTTAACTACCTCAGACTTGAGGAGCTTACATGCCAAAAAGGAGACACAATTTCCCTTTTTTGACCACTTGGAGAATGAACTTTTCTCAGGGTGCGACCCAGGCCATATGGAAAAGACTGAGGTCCCAGCCCATTCTCTCATCATGGAACGAGGGTATGGGTTGCGGCCTAGCCACTGTCCTTCCTTTGGAAATTCACCAAAAGCTGGGGATGAAACCTGACTGGCCTGAACTCTGTTATATTAAAGCAGTGCTTTGTCTTTCACATAAGTGACAGGATAGTTCAGTATCCCATGAAATGAATGAGCTAGCGGTGAAATTGAATCTAGTGTAAATTATGGTGTCATGTAAAATCCAACACAACCTATCATAGTGTTGGTCCTATCCTAGTAATATCAAAAAAGTAGGATTCTACTTTTACAGTGAAGGATTTTTTCTCTAATTTTTGTCCACAGGTTTATAATGTTAAATATGCAAAAAAAAAAAGTTATTTTCCTATTGCCTTTAAACTAAGGTCTTCATGATTTAAATATAAGTCCCAGTCTCCACGTCAAAAATGTGGTGAACATATAAATGTGTTCATCAAAAATATCAAATAAAATAAGGGGCAAATCCTATGACCATGGACCCAAAAAGTAACAGTAGTTTTCCCTTCAGGGCATCAGCGTCCTGCCGCCTCTGACCACCACTTAGAAAGTCATGCTTCTGAAATATAGTAGCTAAAGGTTAGAGCTTCCTTGATTGGATTAACCTAAATAAGGAGGCTATGTGAAGCCAGTGCCGATTTTACTCAATCTTATTACTTTATTTTAAAATGAGGAGTTTATATAAATGTTCCCAGTTGAATAACTGGACGTGCCCACTACTGAGTGTCTCAGATCTGAGAAACAAGAACTTTTTACAAGGGAAAATTCTAAACTAAAGCATGAGTGGAGGAAAGTTGAAGAAGGGAGCTATATGCCTGTAAAAGGAAGAATATTTTCCTCCCTTGCCTTTATAATGAATTCCTCTTTTCTGTACTGAAGGACATAGAATTGAACTTTTCATTTAATGTTATTTGCAAATAAAGAACTTAAAAGCCTTTGAAACTGTGAAGGGGATTCTGACTCCCACCTGTAACGTCCATCCCTCATTGCCTGCAGTGGGCACTCTGAGAAAGTGAGTGTATGTGATTTTTCTCCATCTCTTATTATAGACATGTAAAAAAAGTATCAAATCCCAATGAAACGTTTTCATACATTTCACTATATGTAGTATGGCCATTGTGAAAACTGCAGTAAAATTCTAAATTTTGTTCATACTCAGATAATACACGTAAATCTAAAGCACAGGTGTGCACGTGACCGGGGATCTTACTGCCTGGTGTCTCACTGATGAAGAACGTCAGCAGGGACATTTGTCCTTCTCTCCTCAGCCCCACCCCTGCCCTAAGTTGTCCTTTAGTTCAGATTCACTGAGCCCTGTAATTCGGGGCCTTCCTTCTTTAAGGATTCATCCTGGTTTGCTCTTGAACTGTCGGTTTCTATCCTAGGAACCTAGCTGTCCATGCCCTCTACCTCAAATTGTTCATATTCAGTGAGGACAGCAAAGCAGAGCAATTGAATGCACTGACACGGGGTCCCAAAAGACCACAGTCTGAAACCAGGCTCTGCCAGGAGCTCGTTATGTGACCTGCCTCTCAAGTCCTAGTCTCCTCACCTGTAAGATGGAGAAACTATGACCATCATCACAGTGTGGTTGTGGGAATTCAAGCATCTAGTGAACCTGGCACATGGTAAGTGCTTAGAAAATGTTAGCTATTATTATTATTAATATTATTACTAATTGCTGTCAATACTTTACCATTTAGATGTCTATTATCCACTGTTTGTTTATAATCATATCACAAATGTATTTCTTTTTCTGTAACGAATGAGGCATTAGGGCTCATTTAGTTGACCATTCTCACATTTTTTTTTCGATTTAATTTAATTTTTATTTTATTTTGGTGTATAGTTGATTTACAATGTCATTTTAATATCAGGTGTACTGCAAAGTGGTTCAGTTACACATATACATGTATCCACTCTTTTCAGATTCTTTTCCCATATAGGCCATTACAGAGTATTGAGTAGAGGTCCCTGTGCAGAGGTTAATGTGTCCACACAGCTGGCTACCAGCAGAGCCAGGCCTAGGACCTAGGACTTGGGCTCCATAAATCTCTAACCCCTAACTTGACCTCAGTACAAGGATGCCTCTCTCTCAAGTCCTGAGAATCAGAGAATTGATGGTCACCTTGATAAAATAAGATTATAGACTCAGCAAGGATGGAAACCATTTCATTGTGGGATCCCTGTTCTCTCCAAAACTGTTGGCACTGGGGTGAATGAGGACCCCTTCCTGTTTTTCTAAAGTTTTGAAATACCCTTATGGGAATGCAGAAGCCACCCCCGGGGCTTTTTGATGTCAACAGTGCACCAGTAAAAATGGAAATGTCGCAAAAACACCACCATTTAAAATTTTCTGGAATCAACATCTTCCCTAATAGCCATTATGAATCTTTAAAAATGTAAAATAGCATGACCTTCTCTTCTGGTAGAGTAGACACTGTCTACTCTACCAGAAGAGTATTCTTATACTGTATAGAGTACAGCCCTGACTTTCTTCTCCAGAAACTCAATATATAGATTGTGATATGTTTGCTAGTTCTAAGTCACCAAGCATTTAATATACAGGTCAAGATCCCACCAGAGACAGCTCACATCCCCGTGATCTGAGGTCTTGGTGAACAAGCACCCTCCCACTTGCTAAAGGCTTTTCTTTTTGCTCACCATGCTGGCGCCTCTCCTGGGGTCTTGTATTCCTCTTTCCCTCATTGATTCCCAATGTACCCTCAGCCTTCCCATTTCCAAGAGCCAGCAGCCCTACCGCATGCTGCCAAAGTGACTCCAAGTCGGATGAGTGAAGGAGGCCGTGGGTGCTGGTACTCATATGGAGCCCGCCATGCCTTTACATGCAAAGTCTAATCTGAAAACCAGAACAACCCTGTCTTTAAAGACGGGATATTGAAGTTGAGCCGGGTAGGCAGCCCTCCCCGGTCCTGTGTTACCTGGCCTGATGGACACTCTGTGAATTCTGAAACCAGCTTGCTCCATTTTGCAAGACCGTCCTTGTGTTTTTCCCGATGGTACTTTACATTAAGGAAAGTGCCTCAGTTTCATCTGGAGACCGATGTCGGAGTTAACCTTACCAATGCCATCTGATGTTCATGACAAAGCTCCAGGGTAATCCTCTGATACACAGAAAATTGTGTTTCTATGAAATGAGGCATGACGGCAAAATGAAATTAAATCAGAAGTTGAAATCCCAAGCATTGTAAGCATTCTCGTGCTTAAGGACAACCAGAGCATTACACGCTGAATTAGGTATATCGGAAGATGTACCTTTACAGGAGACTACAAGGGGATGTTCTTGCTAAATCTTTTTTTTTTCCCCCAAATAATTTCCTAGAAAATAGTGTAGAAACACTATGGTGGGCTTTAGAATGGGTTGGTTCTGTGGTTAATTCCTGAATGAAACCTGCCTCGTCTGGGAAATCTTGAAAAAGTTGCTTAAACTTTCCAATTCTCCATTTTTGTTTTTATCTTCAAAGTGAGGTAACACCACCTATGTATACCAAAGAATTGTTGTGAGGATGAAAAAAGTAATATATGTGAATTCGTTTTCTGATTGTTGTTATAACAAATGACCACAAATGTAGTAGCTTAAAACAATACAAATTTATTATCGTTACAATTCTGAAGGTGGGAAGTCTGCAGTGGGGCTCTCTGGGTTAAAGACAGGCTTCTGGCAGGGTTGTGTCACTTTCCGAAGGTGCTAGAGGAAAATGTGTTTCCTTGACTTCTCCATCTTCTAGAAGCTGCTAACATTTCCTTGGCTTGTGGCCCCTTCCTCAATCTTAAAAGCCAGTAATTGGTTGAGTACTTCTCACATCCCACATCGTATCAGTCTGACCTCCTCTTCTGTCTTTTTCTTCCACTGTTAAGGACCCTTCTGATTACATTGGACCCACCAGGATAACCCAGGACAATCCCCCTATCAAGGTCAGCTGTTCATCAACTTTAACTCCACCTGCAACCTTCATCCTCCATCGCCATGTAAGGTAATAAACTCACAGGTGGGGATTAGGCTGTGGGCATCTTTGGGGAGACATTACCTTGCCTGCCACAATATGTAAAGTACCTATTTAGTTCTACAACTTTTCTGTCATAGAGCTTTTCTTTTTCACTCAAAGCAGTAAGCTCAATTTTAAAAAGTGATTTCAATGCTAATACAGCAAATAAGTTTACCTCTTTGTGTTGAATGCCTTCATCAGTTCTGGAATTTGGGAAACTTCTCCAACACCCCCATTTCACAGATGAGCAGCTGGGGTCCAGTGGCTCACACGGCATTTAGTGACAAATCCAAAATTGGTTTCTGATGTCCTGCTCCGAGTGAACTGGTGTCTCTTCCACCCCATCCTACCTTCCTGAAGGCCTTAAGAATTATGCTGCAAAAGTGGTGACTCCCCCCTAATTCCACAGAGTGGCTGATCTGCAGCAAGGCCTGGCATGGCTAATCAAAACATGTACATTTCAGGCAAAATCAATAGAAAAGACCAATACTTAAAAAAAATTTCCAGGGTAGAAAAAGAGTTTGATCAGAATTCAGAATATTTAATAAAAATTCTGTCATGTATAGAAGAGTGCTTTGGATTTCTCCCCTGTATCTTCAAAGACCTCATACAATGAAACCTTATCCATCAAGTTTTTTTTTTTTAAACATCTTTATTGGAGTATAATTGCTTTACAATGGTGTGTTAATTTCTGCTATATAACAAAGTGAGTCAGCTATACATATACATATATCCCCATATGTCCTCCCTCTTGCATCTCCTTCCCACCATCCCTATCCCACCCTTCTAGGTGGTCACAAAGCACCAAGCTGATCTCCCTGTGGGTAAACTGGGATGAAGTGAGACAGTGGCATGGACATATATACACTACCAAATGTAAAATAGATAGCTAGTGGGAAGCAGCCACATCCATCAGGTTTTGAAGGAAAAAGATGCTATCCAAGGATCCTATGGCCCCAGAAGTTGCCATTTGTATATGAGGTACCTGAATGATGTTTTCAAAAACCACACAACTATCCCTGAATATATTTGTTGAGGATATACTTCAACTTAATGAGAGGAAAACATTGTAACAATTTAATAAAACTCATTAAAAATAATAACCAACTCTAATATCACAGATGACACTAAGAAAAACTGGGTGGTGGGTCTGGATAAAATGTGGGAACAAAAGACTACTTATATCCTCATTTTATTGATACATAGAAGCTAATGAGTAAATAGTGCTTCATTTTTTATGTTGATAGTTCCAGAAATATTGATAGGACCATTTTAACAACTTAAGGCAAATTATTAGTAGAATTTAAAACAGAATCACTAGAGGAAAAAAAGCAAAGAAAACATACCTATATTAAAAAAAAAAACTTGCTAGGGAAAACACAGGAAGACTTTTTTTTTAAATAAGCATAAAACAAGATAAAGACAATAAGCACAATTACGTCAGTAATAATAACTACACTAGTAAAAAATACCTTCCCTCAAACAGTGAACTAATCAAATTCAACCTAATGTTATCTAGAAGCTTTAACACTTTAAAAAAACTGAGAGGTGAGTATTATTAAATGATTAGGCAAAGATACAGCCGCTCATGTCAAAAAAAAATTAAAATGAATATAAAGAAAGAAAACAGGGGTTGCCATATTCTTTTCAGGCAATGAAGAATTAAAAGAAAAAGTTATTTCTTGGAATAGTTACATTATTTTGGTAATAATAATAAAATCCAGTCAAAAAGCATAAAAGCCATATAGCTTTATGCTCCAAATAATATTCTTTAAAATACAGCAATCACACACTATCAGAGGCACAAAGAGAAGCTAACAGAGACACAGGGTTAGTTAAAGACTTTACTACACTTTCCTCCATCTCTTACAAATATACACAAATATAGATGCCCCATGGGAAAAAGGGGGGGAAGAGAGAAAGAGGTTCAAATAACAATATGATTGATTTATTTGGTTTACAGCAAAAGCTGTGTATGAAGAAGAACAGGAAAATATATTTCCTGTAAGTTTACAATGAATTTTCAAAGTAGTACTTATACATTATGCTATATATGCTCATAAACTCAGAAAAACGCAGGTCCAGATTCTCGCACCAAAAATGACTGCAGTGAAAATCAAACTCATCACTAAGGGTTATTTAGAAAATAATGAGAGTGAAAAGAGAATCTGTCAAAATACCTGGAATGCTGGCACAGGCATACACTAAAGCAGATTCATAACATGTTAGCCTTTTATTAGGAAACCAGAAAGAACGAAAATTACTTGTTCAGTTAAAAAATGGAAATACAAAAAGAAAAGTAAAACAAAAGGAGCAAAAAAAAAATAACAGCAGAAATTAATGAATTAGAAAACATATAAATACTAGAATAAACACTTCTAAGATCTGGTTTTGTGTAGAAAACAAAATTACCCATCAAACGGTTTGCAGGTCTAGTCAAATAGAAAACAGAAAATATAAATATATAAAATTAGAAATAAAAAATGGACATGACCAAATATGTAAGTAAAATTGTATAAAATCTTATTCTGACAAATTAGCAAACTGAGTAAGTGCGATGAATTTTGAAGAAAATATAAAGGATGTAAAAAGCTGAGGGGGGGGAGACAAAGCATCTTACTAAAAGGCAATTAAAGTGTGCCATTCTTTGTTGAAAAAGTGCATCTCCCTGAGTAATTAGCATCTACTGTGCATTGAACAATGGTTTGTTGGCAGAATTCTATTACATCGGTTGTAGGTGGCCATCCTGTAAAGTGAATCAACATAATGGGGAGCTCCCTGCTTTAAAAAAAATGTTCACTTTCGCAGGTATCTCTCTAATATAATGCTGTGACAATACTAATGATTAAAATTTTAAGCAATTTTCAAAGTCTTTCCACTGAATTCATCACAGACTTGCTGAAGACTAAAGAACGATCAAGGCATGGTAAGGGGTTCCTGCAACCGTTTTTACTGTCAGAGGTCATCCACTTGCCTTGAAACACAACACTGTGCCTTACTTAGGGTTGGTCTTCCATAAACAGGAGCTGAGCTGAAGTGTATGAGTGAGATGCTGAATGAGAGGCTCTGACAATAAAAAGTTGGATGTCCTTTCATCCCGATGAGACTCAGTTTCCTCATCTGTAATCTGGATAACGTGAAACCTGTTTTAATGTGGAAAATACTGTAAACTGCAATGGACCGTGACGAACATGGAAGGCATCCTTCTTTAGTGCATTTAGAACCTTCCTGAGCCAGCTCCTTCTGACATCTTCATCACAGAATATCTGTGACATCACCTAATGTACTTAACAGTTGGTCCCTAAAACTGAACTGAAACTCATTACTAACATTCTTATTTTGTTTTCTCTGCTGATTGCACTCACCTACTTAGCTACCCCTTGTTCACTATTCACCAGGGGATGGGCCATCTGGACTGATTATTTTATCTCTTATATACCCAACAGGAGGGTAGTTAAAGCTCAAAACTTTATGTGATGATTCTTTCATCCTTAGTCATAACCCTCTACAGTTGCTCGGGAGTGATGGCTATAGAGCCCATAAGTGTGAGATCACTCCAGGCCACTCTTCTAACCTCTAAATGGAGTCAGTCCTGAGGGATGGATAGAATTTCACTGTTTTCCCATTTCGTTTGTATAATGAAATCATTGTTTGGCCTTCGTTCTGTACTTTTGCCCTTTTCGGTCTTAAGGGGGACTATTCAGTAGCCCCCTCCAATGTCTGTAGGAAAACTAGGAATCTTAAATGGACTCTCATCAAATTTCAAGAACTTGATTTTTTTTTCCCTTAAATATAGCATACCAAATAAATTCCCTACCTCACAGATAACATATTATACATTTGTTATTTGTTTACTTGTATTTATATGCACATAGAAGTAAATGGATGTATAAATCTGTAATGTGTGAACTTGACAAAATTCAAATCATCACCTGAAAATGAATCACTTATTGTCACTAATCAGGTCATATTATCATATTAGTGTATTTTGATCACATTTACGCCAAAGAGCACCAGAACTTTAGCTTTACCTGGAATCAGCTGAGGCCCTTGTTAAAATAGATATTAGCAAACCTCACCCCAGAATTACTGAATCAGACTCTGGTTATGAGGCTCAGAATTGGCGTTCTTAGAAAATGTTGAGAAAGCATTGAAGTGGAGAACTTGTTCAGCCTGGTTCCTGAATGACACCTGTATTTCCAACTCTTTTATGGGGAATCTAATGTTTATCCCAGGGTCCCTAAAGAGGACAAGGTCCCACCTAGACTTTGTTAACGTAGTTCCAGATGGCAGCTTCCAGTCACAATCTGGCTTCATATCCCACCCTCAGAAGTTGGAACCTATAGGATCTCAGGGCAGTTGGGATTTTCTCTGTGATGGAGCAAAATGGGGGGGGTTTCCAGTAACTCTATTTACCATCGGCTTTGTGCCCTCCTTTTTCCCTAAAAAAAAAAAAAAAAACCTTTATTTGATCACCATTACATTTTATTTCCCTGAAACAAGTTTTACTGACGTCGCATCTCATGAAATTTAAGGCGATTCTCCAGTTTGAGATATCATTGACTATCCTAGAAATGGTGGTCTAAAATCACAAAGATTGGCTGTGATAACTAGAAAACTCCCACATAGAGTCAACAAGTAGTTGCTGGATCACCACGCCCTCTACTTCTCTCCTTCATCTATCAACACTTTGGAAGAAGAATATAGCATATTCACGGGAGTGAAGAAAGCATTGCATTTTTTCTGAATTTAGCTAAAATGTTGATACTGGCCTGAGGCAGAAACAAAATGGGAGACCTCTATCTAACCAGTCATTCATTATTCTTTATTCTCTACATTTTAAAAATTTTAGGATGAGAAGTAATTTAAACAGTCATATGCAATCGTACTCTCTGGAGTCCACTGAGTCCATGCAATGATTCATAACCATTACCTCACCAACACAAGACATTTCTTTAGAGTGGTGACATTATCTTACTGACCCATCACTTCTTTTCCCCAGCAGTGACTTGCCATAGGACCTTGGGTGAGTAACTGGCTATCTGTGGCCAGGAGCTTGTATCTATCCCAGTGTAAGAAGACGAATGACTTACAACAAGTGAGGATTTGGGGACTCATAAATGGAACCCAAATTTCACTTAAGTAACAAATAGAGACACTAGTTAATGCCTATAGAGGAAGCTTTCCTCTAAGATAGGTACAGATAGAGAAGAAGTTGTCAATCTGTCTGGCTCCAGATGTATCCATCCTTAACCAGTGAAGCAAACTTAAGTCCAGGAAAAAGGAATTTGTTTCTGAGTTGGAACTTCATTTCAGTGGCTATGGAAAGGAATAGCTAATAACAGTCTTCTCTCTCTTAATATAAATCAATAGAATCTCTAGTATGATGAATAAAAATTAGAACAGCCCTAGGAAGCACATACATGTCAGTGTTGTCCTCTAGGTAATACAACACACACACACACATTCACATCCCACCTATTTTTATACACACCTGCACACTTACAAATTTGGCACCATGATGGCTCAACCAATGTATCTGAATCATCCACACAAAAAATTGATTTTAGTGCAAGTACATTCTTAAGAAAATAGTCATATAGCCAGCTACCTTCAACCAGCGCTTGGAACTGAGTATAACATTTCTCTTTAAGTTTTAGATGTCCTAATTCAAAAGAAAAGTGTAAAGATCCAACAGATCTTTCTTTTCCATTTCATGGCACATGCTTGGTTGTTGAAGGATTTTTTGTCAGCCTTTTCTTACCAACTCACTTAGAGGGCTAACTCTTGTTTAGATGAGAAAATGTTCACCTGTGATGTGGAAGACAGGATGCTGGACTCTTGAAATGTCCATCAGCAGGTATAGTGGCCAGATAATGCCAGGTTAAGAGAGTAGCCTTCACAACTGGTTATTTATGGAATAAATAGAGGTAAAGTTTTGGAAATCAATCTGTTGGTTCATAACAAAATTCCCCCAATATTAAATGTTGGGCAACAAGAAGGAGAGTTGTTGAGTAAATTACAGGATGTTCGCTTGATGTAAATACCACAGTAATAAGCAAGAAGCCCGATTAACAAACAGAAAGATGCACATGGCATCATGTTAAGTGAAAAAGTCAACATACAAATCAATGGATCAGAGGAGAAAAGTCCGAAATAAATTAACATATTTATGGAAATTCAGTTTGAGGCAAAGATGACAATTCAGGTTAATGGAAAAATAAGGTATTATCTAACAAATAGTGTTGAGACAACTAAGAAGCTACCTGAAAAAGTGTAATCCTCCCTCATACTTATACCAATATAAAGTCCAGAAGAATGATAGAAAATTATACTGTGAAAGCACTAGGACAAAGCATAGATAAATATTATATTCTCAAAATGAAAAATTCTTTCCAACTATAACATAAAACCTGGAAGACAATAAAAAACTGATCAATCCAACTATGTAAAAGTATGCTTTTATATGCCCTTCTACCCTGAACAAACATTATAAACAAAGTCAAAAGACAGTATATAGAGAAAATATTTACAGCTTTTAATGTAAAGGGCTAATTGATATATGAGTCCTTTAAAATTAACATTTAAAAAAACTCTGTTGAAAATGGGTAGACATTAGCAAAAAAAATTATAGAACATAAATATGATGGCTTTTAATTGTGCAGAAAGTTTCTCAACTTCACTTATACTAAGAAACAGACAAGTTCAAACTTTAAGAAGATACAGTACTGTGTTTTACCTATCAGGTTAACAAAGACCAAAAATGATGACACACCATGTTATGGGATAATGACATATTCATTGCTGGTTGGAGTATAAGTTGGGAAATCTCTTGGAAGTCGATCAAAATACACTATGCAAGTACTGTTTGACCCAGCAATTCCATTCCCATGAATTTCTCATGAAGGTGGCAATTTAAAGTTTCTATACTCTAAATTCAAGAAAGGAAAAAGATGACTGTTCTTTGGCCATAGTCCTAAGACGTAAACAAGTCACCACTACAACTTTTTTCAAAGCCATTTCAACCAGTGAAAATTCAATTTAGTAACTGCACTTCTTAAAGGCACATGCCAAATGCCAAGGTTCCGCAGCTGAAGGTCAACCAATCCTTAAACACTCTTGCTTCTGGAAGTCTGTCAATCCCTGGACTCAGTGCTTCCCAAACCCTATGTAAGATCAGCTTTTGCTTTGCTCTGATAGAACTGTATCCCATAAGCACTCTTTTCCATTCTGTCAATCCCTGGACTCAGTGCTTCCCAAACCCTATGTAAGATCAGCTTTTGCTTTGCTCTGATAGAACTGTATCCCATAAGCACTCTTTTCCTTGTTTAACAAGAAATAAACTGTTTATTGCTGCATCTATTGAGTGGTAGCCTTTTCTTTCAATCCAAATACTCACACATATGAGAAACAACATATGCGTAAGAATGTTCATTAAAATGTTGCTTAATAGAGAAAGAGATTATAAAGAGCAAAAGTATCTGAAAAGTGCAGTAAATTAGAAAACCAGAAATATCAGATGTCTCTATGAAAGAGAATTATTTGTCATGGGGCAAAGGAGGGAGGAAGAGATTTATACATTTCATTTAGTCACTTTTAAGTTTTAAAAAAAATTGTGCATGTATTACACATTAAAGGTAAGTTATTTAAAGTCAGAATTTCAAACTGTATTATAATATGAAAAGAAACCATATGAAATGGGTAGCAAAACAATAATATTTGCCATTTCTAAATAATTGGGTGATAGTTTTTAAAGTGTCTTTTCCCTAAATATTTCATAATTTTGTGACATACTTATTTTAAATTAAAACTACTTATAAATGTCATGCCAGAGATCACACAAAAATACAACAAATGCAATTACTCCATTGCAGGTTGGCATATAACAAAACTTGAAGTGACATAAAGAGAATCTTACTTATTAAGAGAAATGATATAAATCTAAAAGAAAGGAGGAATCCAAGAAGTCCAAGTACATCACAAAAGCAAAACTGACAGAACAGGACCTTCCTATAATATCAAAAGGCTTCAGGCAAAAGCCCAAAGTTCAGCAGACTTGGACCTCCAGAGTTCACACACCTTCTCCCAACAGCTCTTAGTACATCACTTTTGATGCACTGTAACCAAGAAGTTCACCACAAAGCTTAAAGTTTGCAAAACAGATGCATCACTTGTCTACTTTTTTAAGTAAACCTAGTAAAGAGGAAAGAAACACTATGCTTAATTTTAAATTAGTCCTATCCTTCCCCCGATACACTAACCAATACAGGAAAGAACCCAGCAGTGTCCACTTACAGAAGATAATACCTGCTTACAGCATAACACCCATCAGAAATACTTCTCCACTGCTAGATTGCTGAGTCCGTCAAGTTCACCAAAAAACAACTTCTAATTTCCTTACCATTAGGCGGTGTGATCTTGGAATTCAGAAACCAGGTTTAGCTTTTTTTTCACCAGATAAGTCTCTAAAGGGGGCAGGGTGGAGGGGGGAGAGAAATGTGGAACAAATCAAATAATGTTGCTCAAAAGCTATCCTGACCTGTTGACTTGGGCATAAAATAGTATATTAAAATGTCCAACGTATCAAACAGAGAACTACTTTCATCAATCATTTAATTACTCAGACAATGCTTACTCAATTAATGAGGTTAGTTGCAGAGTTTCAGGTAACCATTAATGCTAAAGAAACTCACAAGGTATATTTTATTATTATATTACCTAATTCAACTTTAGTCCCCTTATTGCATTTTCATGGATGGACTTGAAATACTTACCGTGGGTTATACTGATTATGGAAAAAGTAACACTCTGGGCATACAAGTTCTCTTTCATGTTTTGTTCACTGTAATTGATGTCTTCACTCAGAACTTCGACAAACAAGACATTTGAAAGACCCGATAACTGGTCATCTGAACTTCCTCCTGAACAAAGAGCTGTAATTCTTAGAGCTATAAAAAGGAAATTTTACAATTTACCCACATTTCTTTTCAGGCTAAAAATAATCATTGAAATAATCACTTCTATCTAGACTTGTCTATTAAAGTTTTAGAATGATATCAGTCTTATATAATCTATAGTTTTTAAAGTTTTCTCCAAATGCCATCATCAGGCATTCTGGCAGTATCTATTACAATTAAAAATATATGTGCCACAGTTCCATTTCTGGGAATCTGTAAAAGCACATATATCAGTGTTCATTGAAGCACTGCTTTTAGGAGGCCAAGACCTGAAAACCATGTTAATAATCATTGATAAAAGAATAGTGGAGTAGGCTTATGGGACAATGCTATATGCATCCACAGAATATTAACCAATCATTAGAAATAATTAAATAAGGGAAATTTTGGAAAGGCTATTATTGGTTTAAAGCAAATCAACTATCTTTGAACAACAAAAAAAAAAGGAAAAGAAAAAATTAAATAGTCTTATAACAGTTGACTTGTGAGAAATTTGTCAATGATTTTTGATTGGGAAAAGCAGGATGCCAAAAAGTGTGCAAAATGATTCCTTTTATGAAAAAATAAGTTGTATAAATAGCCTTCATATCAATGGTTTACAGCCAAGAGTAATTTTGCTCCCTGTGGGACATTTGGCCACACCTGGGGATATTTTTTGATTGTCAGATCTGGGGGGAGAGTGCTACTGGCGTTTAGTGGGTAGACGTGAGAGATGCTGCCCAGCATCCTGCAATGGACCAGACAGCCCCGTGACAAAGAGTTACCTGGCCCCAAACGTTGATACTGCCACAACTGACATACCCTCCTGTATAGGGAGATTATATAATTTTAAATTTGAATTATATAAGGATGGAAAACACATGGAAACTCACACGGTAGGTTGTCAGCGTAGCTCATTCAGGAGAATGCAAGGAGGGTGAGATGCTGATGGAAGGGAAAAGGAAGTGTATGAAGGCGCTCTTGATAAGACCAGCATCGTGATATGATCATAGCTCTCATGCCTATATCAAATAAAGAAGAAGTGCCACCATCAAATCATCTTTGCCATGTTTATTCTTGCTCCTTAGACACAGCTAAGTAAAGGCATCACATTCAAAAGTCACTGAAACTACGCTCTTCAGATGAAAAAGTAAAATAATAAATTCAATTTAGAAGAAAAACCCAACTTAAGATCATCAAGGCTAGATAAGTGGTGACTTCGCCAGTGTGGTCTTGACAAATCATGGTACAACATTGCTTGGATTCCCATGAATAATCTTGTTGGTCTCAATTGATTTGAATTAACCTCGCCCTATCCCACCCTTCATATCAGTAGTTTGGTATTTTTATTACACTCTACACTCTAGGGAATTCAATATAAAATAGAACAAGAGCATCAAAAATAGGATGAGTGACAGTCACTTTGTCTAGATGAGTTTGGTTGTTTTGCTGTCCTTTTCCTGTGGTTAGCACTTGAACTTATATCCTGCTCACAAATACACATCAAAATAGGTATTCTGTAGGATGCCAAGTGTGACTCACACTGAGTAGATGCCTTTGTGAATTAAGAAACAGTATATTTTGTCATCTGTCCTAAACTCTTAATCTTCAGGTATTCTGTGTAGATTTTTGCAAACACATAAAGCAGTGATGTACTCTGGCTAACCCCCTCTCTGATGGAAGCCCTTCTGCAGGCTGTATATGCCCCTGGCGTTGCTGCCCAGGCAGGGGAGGACACAGAACACACGTTGAAGTTAGTGCTGCAGCAGCAGGTATGGCAAATACTAGGGAAAGTACCTCTTCCTGCCTCATGTCACACGCTAGGTCACTGCACACCAGCAAGGTAAGAGGGCCAAGTGGAATGGCAAACTGATCCTCAGTATTCATCTGAAAATACACTTTTGTAATCCTACGTCTACCTCTTCCCAGACTCTAACCCTCACCCTTGATTCCCCCTCTGACGTCTTTGAGTAGCCACTCCACTGGGGGGCTAAGTGCTCTTTCTATTCCAGTCTCCCTTTCTCACCCCACACATTTGTACCCAAGTACATGCCCTGTTTGTTTCCTAATGTCCAGTGAAAATTGCCACTTCTCTGACTAGGCTACACTCAAATCCTTTGACACCCACTCTGTTCTGATTTGCAAGGTCCATTTCATTTTTTTGTCAATGTCACAAAATATGGATTACAAGAGAATCCAAGTGAGCCCAGAGCACGGGACCATGGGGACCAGAAGGGTCCACTTCCCCTCTGATGCCATCTGTGGAGCGATCTGATGGGGTTGGCATCAGTGCAAGAATTGTAGGGGCGGCAGACGTGACTGGCATCTTTTTATCTCCCCAGCACTAGTCATAAGGGACTTACAATGGGGGAACCCTAGGGCACTTGTGCCTGTTCCATGTGCCTGCTGTGTAGTTAAGTAAAGGATATGGATATATGCTGAATTGTAGATTTTTTTTAAATTTTCTGCGTATAATGATGTTTTGGCATTCTAAAACAAACCTTTCTAGCTCTGGTCCTTAGGGATCACCAAGGACCTAGCCAGGAGCGTGTCTCTGACACACAAACTAACAAATCCAGAGCGACATCTCCTCTCACTGGCCCTTACACCCCAGAGGAAAATATTCTTCTGCCTTAAGCACTAGGGACCAACCCAATAGCCTAAAGCCTATGGAAATCATTCCAACTAGCCTATCCTAAGCTGTGCATCCACCCTGCCTTGCCTCTCCCGAGGAAACCCCAATAAAGGCCGTGGCCTGAGCGCTGCCACCCCTTTCCTGCCTTCTGCAGCTTGACCTCCCCAGTGTCTTTCCCACATGGCCCTGCTCCTGTCCCAGGACCTGTGAATATAATAAACTTTGCTTTGTTTTGATCTTTCCTGAGAATCTCCTTGGTCTCTTCTTGTGGCCACGCCTGAATGATCATCTCGTAAAAGAATACAGTACACACACACACACACACACACACACACACACACGACATACAATGTGGAGGACACAGAAGGTGTTTGTAAGCTGAAGACGAAGACCCAGTAAAGGCATCTTCTTGTAGCTTTCACATTTTCCAACAAAGTCCAAATTCCTCCCTGCCTTGACTTCCTTCCCTAGCATTCTGCTAAGGAGGCTCTCTAAAGAGCCACCCTGTAACATGCTTCTTGACAGGTTCCTTTACCATATGCAAATATGGGCCCAAATGCCACCTCCTCTGGGAAGCCTTCTATGATATGTCTGGTCCTGCTTCCTGGCTGGCCCCATCACGCTCTCCTCTGCTGCCTGGCATTATTTTCTTCACACACATGCACCACCTGGTGCAGCACTACTCATGTGTACTGGGTTATGTGATTCCTATCCCCACACTCACCCCCCCACCCAGTGTGACGGGGAGGCCTTGGCTGTCCCGTGGATAGATGTCCAGCACACGGCAAGGCATGAAACAGATGCTCCACGTAAGTTCATGGAATTCCTTAGTTAACCCGTTTCCTGTACAGATGGGATAGAAAGGCCCAGAGAAGTGGCACAGCCCAGCCAAGGTTGCTCAGAGAATTGTAATAACTGAACATTTTATTCGAGCCCAGAAATCTTTGCCTTTAAGTATTGGCTCACATTGTTTGGTTTGGTTTGGTTTGGTTTTTCAGGGGAAAAAGAAATTAAAAGTAGTCGATGGGGTCTGTTTTTCCCCCAAGAGAAGCTCAGAAAAGCAACTGTGTATTCTATGAAGAACATAAATATTTCTTAGTCATGAGCCAGAGATTTTTAAGTAATTCTCAGGAATTCTAAGCCTTGACCTTCCTCTTCCCATGGTGAATTTAAAAGCCACAGAGGCTGTTGCACACACAGATTCCATATATGAATCCAAGGGCCAGGCATGTCCCTCTCAAAGCTATCATCACTCCTGTGCAAAGCTTCCAAAAACCTCACACTGAAAAATCAGGCTTGGTGTAACACGGCCCCATCCCAGGTCCCTGGCAAAATTAACCTCTTTCTCCAACCCCACGTTGTTCTGTTTTTTTTTTTTTCTTCTCTTCTCTCTTTTGTTTCTTTCTTCATTTCACCATCCCAATAAATTTACACAGGCACTATTTGTATCCCAATTATAAAGATAAGGAAAACTGGGTCTCAGAGAGTTTCAATAACCTGCCCCCGAATAGGACAGCTCACTGAAACAGCCTGACCCCAAAACCCAGGGAATCGGTTCATTTCATAGTAAGTTCTTAAGATCCCTTTTTGATTTACAGGAGATACAGAATGGGGGGTGGGGCATAAAGGGAGAATGGAAGAGAGAGACCCTATAGAAAAGATAAGAGCTTGGGCTGTAGAGTAAGTGTTCCATTTGAATTTTTATGAACTATGGACAAGTTACTTAACCCTTCTAAGTCTTAACTATGTGATTCAAAATATATAGAGAAAATACTATTGTCCTCATAAGGCTAACGCAGGATTAAATGAGACAATATACAAAAAGCATATGAAGCCCAATGTTCCTGGCAGCACTCTTCACGATAGCCAAGACATGGAAGCAACCTAAGTATCCATTGACAGAGGAATGGATAAAGAAAATGTGGCACATACATACAATGGAATATTGCTCAGCCATAAAAAAGAATGAAATAATGTCATTTGCAGCAACATGGATGGACCTAGAGATTACCATACTAAATGAAGTAATTGAGACAACAAAAGACAGATATTATATGATATCACTTATATGTGGAATCTAAAAAATAGTATCAAAGAACTTATTTACAAAACAGAAACAGACTCACAGACATAGAAAACAAACGTATGGTTATCAAAGGGGAAGGGGGGGATAAATTTGGAGTAGGATATTAACAGAGATACACTACTATATATAAAACAAACAACAAGGATCTATTATTTAGTATAGTAAGTATATAGGGAACTATATTCAATATCTTGTCATAAACTATAATGGAATAGAACCAAAAACAAACTACTACATATATATATATATAAATATATATATATAAATAAATAAATAAATATATATATATATATAAAACCAAATCACTTTGCTGTACACCTGAAACTAACACAATACTGTGGTCAACTATACTTCAATTTTTAAAAAAGTGTATTGGCCCCGTGTTAATCAATAAGTCATAAGTAAATATGTTATCTATGAAATGAGACAGAGGGGAGCGTGTGTACATCTGCAGGTGTGTGTAAGTATACATAGGCCTGGGGTCAGCCCGTGAGCCTCTGTGTGAAGAAGCTCTTAAAGTATAAAGAGGAGGGAACCCTGAGCTGACTTGACTCTGGAGATACAGGCTCACATGCAAGTGCTGTAACCCTGAATCTTTTCACAAAGGCCAATTCCCAGCCACTGATAAGCTGGAACGCCTAAGAAAGCCATACTACCAGGAACAGCTGGGAGGGCAGCAGCCTCTGATGGCTAAGGATGGCAACCCAGGGCACTTCCATAAACAGTGAAGGTGTTTGTAGTAACTCCAGTAGTAATAATGAGAAACAAATGTTCTCAGTATGCTGGTTTCTTAAAATGCTTCTATTACTCTTTTCCAGTGAGTGGGGTTAACAGATTTAGCAAATAAACAAATAAACCTAAAAAGTATGGCCACTTCAACTTGAACTTGGGATAAGCAAGGAATGTATTTTTCCTGTAAGTATGTTTCATGCAGTATTTGGTAACCCTCACTGTGAGCAATACTGATTTCTCTCTACGCCTTCTCCAGTTTAACCATCAGACAAGTGACTGTGTTGGAAACCACTGGTCCCCAGATGTTGTAGGAACAATTACCAAATCAAAGAAAGATTCATGAACCCTGTCGGGAAACCAAAACAGCATTGCTCTTAGTATTCTTAATCTACCCTGCAGTGGCAATGAAAACCTCTTGTTCTGCCCATGTAAAATAGCTCAAACATAAATTTTGAGATTTTTTTTTAAAATTCTCAAAATACCTATTCTTCCTATTAAAATACCAGACATTTAGGGAGATTGTATTTCTTTCTTCTAAATGAATAAAATAAGCAACACTTCTATTTATGCTTTTAATCACTCCATCTCCATAGGAGATAACTATTAATCCTGGTGGAAATTTCCTGCAAGGTAAGTGCTGTTTCAGAAGCGTGTGCTACCAAAAGTTACCCATATGGTCTGCAAGGATTTACAAATATTTATGGTTTTGTAAGCATTGCGATTTCTTTAAAAGTTGGGAAACCCCAGATTTGTTTTAAAGACTATTTTGAAAGATTTTAAGTAAGTGTCTATGAGTCAAATTCTGTGAAAGGGGAAAAGAATGATTTACCTGATTACGGAAATACTAGTTCAAAAATCCTATCTCCCACACTTTGGGGATACAGTTAGAAAAGGTCAATGAGAGAATCTGTCTTGTTTGAGTATAGTTCACCTCTTTATTTCAGGCATATGGGAATTTTATTTGATGAACTTGGACCCCACTCATGGCGGGAGCAGTTGGTCATCAATGCACACGGCCTGGTATTGACCCCTCACAGCACTACTGGAGCAGAAACTCATTTAATAATTGTTAGCTGAGAAGGTTATCTCCATGAACTAGCAAACCCATCAAGGGATGAGCTGCAAGCGACCTTGTGCAAAGAATCCTCTGAGGTGCTCCATTTAGAGCAGGCATACTCCCAACCTCTTCCTCTGCTGACTGATTCAGCAGATGGGGGAAGGGCCTGGGGTCCTGCATTTTAACCACTACCCCATCTGTCCGGACGGCTGCTGTTGCTCTGGACACATTTCACACACTCTGAAGAACAGTGTTCTACACTCTATAAGCCACTCATTGATCTATAAAGATTTGAGCAAAACTGCGGGGACAACTTCAGGGAGGACTTACAGATCTCAGATCTCAGTAGAGCTTCAGTTCAGGGTTAGAGAGAAAAGTGAAACTAAGTCAGACATCAGAAGGATGCCGCAGGTACAACAAGCTTCCAAGGGGTCCTTCTGATTTCTCCCCAATTCCCGGGCTTGGTATTAAATGGGGAAATGTCAAGCTAGAGAATTAAACGCAGAACCTTTCAGAAAGGCTGCCTGGAGGAAGGTGCGGGGGCAGAACCAGGGGGCCTCATGGGCCGCCACACCCGGCCCTGCAGCCCCAAGTTGCTTGATCTAGACTCTGTTGCATCATTTAATGCCACACAGTCCTCCTTTGCATTCAAACAGTCTTTCCATCTCAGACACCTCCCACGGTAACAGTTTTTTTTCTGCCCCTCCTCTCTTCTGACTTAGAGAAGTGACCTAAAATAGCAAACACAATTTTCCATTTGTTACTCACTAAAGACACGGGCTGTTTCTATCTTTAAACACCCACAATGTCTTAACGTGGTTACCCCGAGTCCTCCCAGTATGACTTCTTCTATGACATGGGTCATTGTTACGATGCAAATAAAAAACCGTTGCCAAGGACAATAAAAGTCTCAGCTTCCTGCAAACAGCAAAATTGAAATAAGAAATTAGAGCTCAAGGCAAGCACAGCTTCGTGACAGGAGCTGAGCATGGGAGCCTGACTGCATGGGTTTGAATCCTGGTTCAACCTCGCTAGCTGACTATTGTTGGGTTTCTGTTTCCTCATCTTTAGATCAAAAATTCCAGTACAGGAATTGGGGAAGAATGAGAAGGCAACTGCTAGGGATGCCATGAGGTCTAAATGAGTCAATTGATATCAAGTGGTTAGTATCAAGTATGTATGAAGTGCTCAATAAATATTCTTCATCACCATCATCAGAAGAAGAGAATGCTCACAGAGTATCCGTGCTCTCCATCAGTTCCATGGATAATCATAACAGTCTTCTTGCATCCCGCTGAATAAGAAACAGCTATTGCTAATTTCTAGTTCCATCTGTCCACTGGCTGTGCTAAGTGACCTCAGCTCCCTTCTCCCTCGAACGTGAGCATATATGCAGTGTCTAAACTGACACCCTGTTAACCTTACACTTTAGATATAAGTCAATTTATTAACCATATTTTTTGCTACAACTTTGAAATCAATTTCTTTCCCTGAAATGAAACAAGGATTCATTCTTCTCTCTCTTTATCTGTCTTCCTCTCTGAGTCTCCCACCTTCTTTCTACTTTCCAGTCTCTCTCCCATTCTTTAACTCTCTCAGTCTGTCTGTCTGTCTGTCTGTCTCTCTCTCTCTCTCTCTCTCACACACACACACACATCATCACCATTATCATCCTAAAACAGAAGTATAGTATCAAGGAGAAAATACTCACCTGCCTAATTTCCTAACATAAATATTTTCATTTTATTTCCTATGGTTTCTCCACACACTCATGTGAACAGAATTGAGAAATTATACAACCTTGGTAAATTAAATGATTAGAAATGCGCTTACAACCGCCAGTCTTTGAAATTCTCTCATTCCTTCCTTCCCCTTTCTCTCCCCTAGCTGCGTTACAGACACACGGAAGGCTGAAGGTCCTGGAAAATAAATGAACAAAATAGATTTGCCCACATAGAAGTCAGTGGTCTCTGTATTTCAATTGTTATTAAATACTTTGGGCCAAGGTTCAGTAAGATGAGCTAAAAATTACCCTGTATCATAGCTCCTTCAGTTTGGTACCCTTGAGGACACAGAAGGAAAGCATAAAGTCCCAAATACTTTCACTGGGGCTGCATTTGTAGGTGTCACACATCTAAGGAAAACTCAAAGGACCATATGATGGAATAAAAGGAAATGATACAGAAGAAGTCATTCACTTTTTTCCAGCTTTATTGAGATATTACTGACATATGACATATGTGTATATTGCAAAGTGTTTACCACAATAAGCTTAGTCAACACCTCCATAATTTCACATAATTACCATTTTTCTGTGTGTGGTGATAACATTTAACATCCACTCAACAACCTGAAAGTCATTTAAAGACCTCGTGAGCAGAGCTGTATAGCTTTAGGACCTTGTGGAGATTTTTAAGGGGACAAGGCAGTTGGGAAAGAGAAAGTAGAAAAGAGACCGGCTGAGATCACAAAATCTTATTCTGATGAAACAAAAACACTTCCTAGAAATCAGGATGGGAAGTCAGTTTTTACAGGTTTTAGCATTTCACAACTTCTGAGGATGTGCAGGTGATTAAAACGGACTCTTTATTTCTTCAATCTCTCTGGCCTCTGCTTTTCTGGGTCAGGATAGTTATAGCCCCAAAAGTTCACAGCACTGTTTTCCCATAAGAATGCACGCTGGCCAGGCACTCTGGAAATTTAAAAGATCTCAGAATGCACGATGATCTTTGTTTAATCAAAATCTCCTTAAAAGGTGTTGTTGTTTTACAATGTTAATCCCTAGAATGGCAGAAAAAAGCAACCCTGAAATTTTAAGTTCATGCAGAAGAAATTAACCACAGTAGTTTGTACTCTCCAATGTTGTATTGCATGACTCAGAAGCAAGGATATCAGCAGATATAAAATACTTTTCTTACTTTTCTACAGCTAGGGCTTCAAAAAGGAACCACTCAAATATAATGGTTCTCCTAGGAAAGCACAACCATATTCATATCTACAAATTCAAGCTGGCAAATTAGGATTTTTTTTCCCTAAAGGGTTGATATCACCCATAAAGAATGATGCACAATGAAATCTTGACACAATACATCTCTTTTAGTAAAAATCTGAGTTAAAAATGAAGCACGTAACTGAAAGAAATAAAGTGAAACATAAGGAGAGATTTATTTTTATATTGTTTTCCTAAAACAATTTCCTATTAGAAACTTCTAAAATGTGATAGTTTTATTAATGTATTTATTAATTTAATGGTTTATTAACTTCTATTGCCAGAACGCACTGTACTGAAAATGCTAAAGTCAAATGAGAGCTCTGCTTCACTTAGTTACTCTCAAATTGCATGGCTGGTTATCAAAAGCCTTCTCAAAATCCTCCTCTACATATTGCAAAGCCCTAAGACAATTTAGAGACACTAGGGGGTCAATGAGGATGCAATGAGCTGGACTTCAAATCCGGCAGGGCTGATTTTCAGCTGTTTTTATTTCTGAAATGAAAAGCATTTCCCAAGCTCTCTGAGGAAGTTGGGCTGCTCAATGATTTAAGTGACATGTGATGAGTTCCCCATCTTAGTCATCACACTAGCATCAGGGATGTGACAATAGCCGTACTGTCCTAAATGCATACTTTCCAAAGCACTGGTCTTGTTTGTTGCTTTCCAAAAAGGAAGTGCCTGGTGTACATCTTTCTTCTTTAGCTGGGGACAGGGGTGCCTCTGTTATATGATTATCTATAGCTTCAGTAAACATCTTCCTTTGGTTTGATTTCCCACTCTTCAGATAATTTATTATAATTTTCAGGCTTTTAAAAATAAAATCTAAATATATTACTCTTTTGTTTTCTTTTATTTTCTACTTTTTACAGGAAATCAATGTCACCAGAATCAGCAGAATTATAGAATAAAGAAAACCAGCAACTGTACCCCACCCCGAAAATTAACAATTAAAGAATACCAAACTAATTAGCTAGATATTAAAGCCAGAAATGCTAAGTGATATGTGAATGGTTTATCACCCATAAAGACCAAGAGGAATTGGTGTAAAGCCAAGAAGACTTTAGATAAATACATTCATTTTAAGAGTAAATGGATTATACTTTCCCCTACAAAATTAGAAAGTGACAATGGAGAAAGTGAGAAAATGTTGCAGAGATCACAGACGGGTTCAGGTTATTCTGTTTCAGACTTTACCCAAGAGAAAGAGACTGAAGGGTTGCCCAATCCTGGTATCATGTTTCCGGCTATGACAGGGAGATATAGATCATCATAGATAAAAATGGAAAATGTTGTGAAAAAAATCAAATACTTCTAAGAAAGACAAAATGCAAGATGCAGCTGGGGTGAATGTTAAAGGAAATGAGTGTCGCAACTAGTTGAAGCTCAAGACACATACTTCAACATGGTCTAATGGTGGAACAGTGGAAAACACGAAGAGTGGCCTAAGAAAGTCAAAGAACCGCCGGGCTTGGGACCCCTCTCCTTACCCTTGGCAACACCCTCGCCCTCAAATCCCATGACTCATCTTTGCAGCATTGTGCCCACACCTCCTTGGATGAGGTCCAAAATTTCTCACCATTTCTAGATATTCTTTCTCCAGGTCTAAGCTCAATCCTCTCTGATGTTTAAACTCAATTCTTTCTTACCTGGCTCTCAACAGAAAAATACAGATACTTGCCATTTTCAATTCTCTTCCCCAAACCCAAACACAATTTAGTTTACTTACTCTTCTCCCCATGAAATAGCTACAACTCTTTCAGCCTTGAGCAATAGAATAACTCTCCAAATAGTAAAAGATCTTTTGTCTTGCACACTAACTCCCATAATAAGGCCTCCAGCAAATACTCAATTATGTCCTCTATTTCTTCCCAAGCAGTTGCAAGCACCTGACACTGCAATTGGCTTAAGAAAGTTCCCTAATGAAAGAATAAATGATGTAAGTGATTGTCTGTTTCACTCTTCCTTTCCACTGGAATATAAGGTCCATAAAAGCAGACCCATAGTTAAGTACTGAATATGTATTTGTTGAATGGCTGGATTGCTGACTTGAACGAATGAATAGATGAATACTATTCAGGGCAGAATTTGTCTTTTCTCAGAATCCCAGATTTTCCCATCTATTTTGTTAACATGGGACATAATACTTACCAGCAAAGTGGACGAGTCAATACTGGGGTCTGAGAGACCTTTGGAGAGGTTCTTGGAAAAACATGATAGTGGTAAGAGGAAAAGGAAATGCATTGGTTCCAAGGGAACTAATCCTAAATCAGACATGTCTGACCACTCAGATGGACTCTGAAAACAAATACAGAGATATTTATTACCCAAGTTGTTGGGCAGATTTAGGACAAGAAGACTTGTTTGGGTCTGCTTTTATAAATAAACTTAAGTACAATATGCTTCTTTAAAATTTCCGTTTTTATTTGTAAAAAAATCTTGAGATGGAGAGAAAAACAATTAAATACATAACATTCCTTGAAAATTAACCTTCCCATTGACAAAAGACACACATTCTCATCAAAACATTTTGGAGTAAAAGACAATAGTATTTACTTTAAAAGTATGACAAGCAAATCCAGGCTAGAGCTGGATTTAGGCTGAAGAAAGCTCCCAGTTCTGGTTCTCAGACCGAAACAGGGATGGAAATTTCTGTCACCATTGCTGACACCCTGGAGCATCTGAAAGTCAGTAGCCACCCCACACCTTTAACCCAGACATACTAGGCTGTCCTGTCCTCTGCTAGGATCATGGCCTTCACTTGGATTCACATCAGAAGTAAAAAAGAAAACAAAGCTATGTTCCATTAACAGTGATAGTGACTTATATGTTGCACAGGACTTTACAAAGAACTTCCAAATGTATTATACTCAATCACCCTGACAACCCTAGGAGGTAGATGTGCCAAATATTATAAACACTTTTTAACAGAGAAAAATGGATCTAAGAAGGTGAAGTTTTGCGCAGCCTCATGTGGTTGCCAAAAGTCTAGACCTAAGACATCTAAACCTCAGAAGAGTGGGTAACTGACTAACCAACTGTGGTTAGATGACAGCTTCCATCTTGCTCTGTACTCAAGACAGATACCAAAAATGCATTAGATCCAGAGCCTCAAAGTCAGCATTTATCTTTAAAACCTTGGTTTCCAGGGGCTTCCCTGGTGGCTCAGTGGTTGAGGATCCACCTGCCGATGCAGGGGACGCGGGTTTGTACCCCGGTCCGGGAGGATCCCACATGCCGCGGAGCGGCTGGGCCCATGAGCCATGGTCGCTGAGCCTGTGCGTCCGGAGCCTGTGCTCTGCAGACGGGAGAGGCCACAACAGTGAGAGGCCCGTGTACTGCAAAAAAAAAAAAAATTAAATAAAAACCAAAAACCTTGGTTTCCATAATGAAAAGCCTGTTGAAATAAAGCAGTAGAGAGGGAGGTGGCACATGGTGCCTCTGTGTCTCAGTTTTCTCATCTGTAAAATGGAGCTAACTGTAGCACCAACTTCACAGACCTGTTTTGAGGTTTACACACCCTTTAGAGTGCTAGAACTGCACTTGGAAAGCAGTCAGTATTCAATAGACATTACCTACTGTTATAAAAGAGGTAGTCATAACAATCACAATAGAAAACATTTATTTTTCATCTCTTCTCTCTTAGGATACCTGACCTGAGATGAATTCAAAATTTTAAAGGTGTATTGATTGTCAATAAGTCACTATCATGTAGATCGCAGGAGTGTTTTCCTTATATCATAACTAAACTAACTAGAGTTCCTGCTAAATGGACAGGCACATGCTTGGAATCAAACCAATGAGGCAGCCTTAAAAAATCAATCTCCACTGCTTTCTGGAGCTGGATTCAGACATACTCTGACTTTCTGATTCCTGTCCCATGTCTCCATCCACTGCTCATTTAGACATGATCCTTTTCTACTTCCTTTTATATTCAGGAATGAGGCTAAAGGCAGCTGCTTCCCTCTTCTTTTCTGAGAAATGCCACAATACAAAAACTTGGTTTAAATTGGTTTAACCCATCTTTTCCCAAAACTATGTAAACATAAAATCTTTCTTTAAAAAGTATTAATATCCTGCAAGCACATTCCCAGAAACACTCTCTTAGAGAATGTCAGTGAAAGTCAGGACCCTCAAGGAAGCCATCCAAAACTGACTCTATTAGAAGAGGTTTTGTCACTTATAAGTGATCCTGTGACTTGAATCCAGAGAATAATCTTTTAGTTGGCTGGGTTAGCTCCCAAGAACATGGGAAAACTCTACTCCCAAGCTTCACCCAAGGTATACTCAATCCTTCCAGATATTTGTAGTTTTGACAATAGAGTAGACCAAGGTATTATGGAAATTCTAATGCTATAAAGCAATAGAAACTCTAAGTTAATAATAATGGTGAATTAAATCTATAACTGTATATGAAAGAAAGAAAGGAAGAACAGAAGAATGAAAAATCAGTTTCCAAAAATGAAGAGGGAACTGAAAGCCATGTCTGTGAGTGCTGGAACTGAAACTGTTTCTGGCCTGGCAACAGAATGAGAGGAAAGGAGGAGGGAGATACCAATGACTTGGGGATTTTGCCTCTCAGAGCTTAGGAACTAGGTTTTTGGTCCACCCAAGGTGGGATGTTGACACTGAGACATTTTGCATAAAGTCAGAATCCTCAAATGACTCCATTCCAATTCTCCCATACCTGGTTAGTCAAGATTGTAAGGAAGATTATCTATATTCAGAGATCTTTGTGGGGAAAAAAGATCCCCATGAAAAATTGAAACCCTACAGCATGATATATAGGTTGAGAGACTGCATTCCACCACCTCTGTGCTTTACAAATCTGCTGAATGAGAATTTAACATAAAGTTTTCCCCAGCCTGGTGAGATGATGAGGTACCCAACATAAACAGTGGAAAATTAACCTTCCTTAACCTAGGCCACAAAGGACATTATTCTCACTGAAAATGAGTGCACAGTAAGGAATTTTAAAACACACCAATGAATTTTCCATTCTAAACAACATAGAAGACTCAACAGAAATAATGGACACTTAAAGACATCAGAGGGCTTCCCTGGTGGCGCAGTGGTTGAGAGTCCGCCTGCCAATGCAGGGGACACAGGTTCGTGCCCCGGTCCAGGAAGATCCCACATGCCACAGAGCGGCTGGGACTGTGAGCCATGGCCGCTGAGCCTGCACGTCCGGAGACTGTGCTCCGCAACGGGAGAGGTCACAACAGTGAGAGGCCCACGTATCGCAAAAAAAAAAAAAAAAAAAAAAGCATCAGAAATAAAAATCTGAAAAGAAGTGTAAATTCAAGATTCTAAAATAAAAATATGAAAGAATAAAACTCAATAAGTAAAAGATTTCATAGGCCCAAGAAAGTAAATTTTAATAATAATCAAATAGATCTTCTAAAAATGATAAAATAAGACAAAAATTAAAGCTCAATGAATGGGTTAATCAACAAATTAGACAAAGTTGAAGAAAGAATTAATGAGCTGAAAGTCAATGTGGAGGAAATTATACAGAATGAATCACAGAAAGATAAAGACATGGAAAATTGGTAAGTTAAGAGATGTGATAGATAGAATGAGAACAGCTAGAATGAATCTAATAGGAATTCAAGAAGGAGAGAATGGAATGAGGAAGAAGTAATACTTGAAGAGAAATGGCGAATAACTTTTCAGAATTGATGACAGATGAGTTGTTAGATTAAATGACTCCAAGTTAAATGAAAAGGATATCTACATCTAGACTAAACAGAGAGAAACTGGAGAACATCAAGTACAAAGAGAATATGTTTAAACAAAAAACAAACAAGTAAAATACCTACAAACTAACAGCAGTTAGATTATGAAGAGCTCTGATCAGCAATAATATAGGCAAGAGAGAATGGAACATTACACACCGTAAACTAACATAAAATTGTACATCAACTATGCATCAATTTAAAAAAGAGAATGGAATGATGTCTTCAAATGGCAGAGCTATTTTTGGACAAGAATATTGAGAGTTTATACACCTAAATCATCACTAAAAGAACTATTAAAACATGCTCTTCAGGAAGAAGGAAATTGAATCCAGAAGGATGTGGTGAGATAAAAAAAATAGTGAACAAAGACATGTGCAAGCATACAGATATCTTTAATAAACATGGGCTATAGATACAACAGTGACTAGTTCTTATTTATATAAAAGCAAGAAAAGAAAATTATATCACAGCAGCATAGACTATTGGGGGTTATTGCAGTTAAAACCTTCTAAAGAAGTCCTTATATTTGGGGAGATAAGGGTAGAGATGCAGATAAAACTTAGACTTTGTTAAGTTTACTTGTTAAAATTATAAGTGTGACCACTAAAAATAAAAATAAAACACATACTTTCCAAAGCAGGAAATGGAGCAAATGGCGGCAGGGGGTGGGGGTGGGGGTCAGGAAATTTTTTTTAAGTCAATCAAAAAGAAGTAGGGAAAATAAATGTTTTTTTAAAAGAAAGAAAAAGTACAGTAAATACCACAAGTTTCAAAAGCTGTCCATAAAAAAAAAATTAGACCCTACCTTACACAATGTAGAGAAATATGTCTCCTATAAACTAAAGTCTTAAGTATAAGACTTAATGGGGTAGAATAATGAAGTCCTAGAAAAGCAACAAAAAAGTACAAACCAAAAGGGAAAAGAGTGATAAAGCTGACTATTATAATTAAAACTGTATTAAAAGAAACTATGAAAAACTTGAAAACAACAAGCAAAGACTTGGTGGAATTATTATTACTCTCTGTGGATGAAGGAGTTTTCCAAAGACGGCTGCTGTGATAGATCCCATCTCAAACATTCTATTTACGGTGATGCTGACTCTTTTCCCATAGAGTGGCAGAGCTTGCGACCCCTCCCTTTGAAGCTGGGTGAAGCTTAGTGTCTGCCCTGACCAACAGAGTAGGCTGAAAGTGAAGCTATGTCAGTTCTGAGACAAGGTCATAAAAAACACCATGCCCTTCTGCTTTGACCTCTTGTGAGGCTTGTTCTTGGAACCCTACCACTGTGCTTCAAGTAAGTCCAGACCACATGGGAGCCTGTGGGTGGATGTCCCACTGACCTCCCCAGCTGAGATCCCAATCAACAACCAGCAGTAGACCCCCTACATGAGTGAATGAATGAGCATTCAGTTGATTGCACCCCAAGCACTGTCTAACAGCAACTGCATGAGACGCCCCAGGTGAGCATTACCTGATTGAGCCCAGTCAACACTCAGAACCATGAGACATGATAATAAAGTTACTGGTGCTGTTTTAAGCTGCCAAGTTGGGGGTGATTCATTATGTGGCAATACCTAACTGACACACGACCCAAAATCAAACAGAAAAAGACAACCCACTAGGAAAATTGGCAAAGATTATGAATAAGCAATGTGTGGAAGAAGAAACCTCGGTAGACAATAAACATACAAAAAGATGCTCATCTTCATTTATATATACCAGAAATCAGGCATATACAAATTAAAACAACAATGAAAGAACATTTTACACCCATCTTTTTGTCAAAAGTTTAAAGACCTTTTAATACTAGATGTTGATAGAAATAACCTATAATAATGGTTAAGAGGGCAGGCTTAGGGGCCAGACTACTAGGCATCTAAATCCAACTCTATTCATAAATTGTGTGGCCTTGGGCAAACAATCTAAACTTTGTGTGCCTCAATCTCCTCATCTGCAAAATGGGTTTTTGCCTAGGACTGTTGTGAGAATTGAGTGAGTTAACACATTTAACATGCTTAGAATAGTGCCTGCCAGAGGAAGCAGTGAATACCTGTTCATGAGGACAGTAATGTTGACAACAATGGTGGAAGCCAGACATATTGGGCGGTTCTAGTTAAATTGCTATAACCAAGGTTTAGAGAACCATTTGTGAATTCTATTAACTTGCAGATGTCTATACTATGCAATTGATTTGCTCCACTTGTAGGCCCATAACATGGAAAAGTGCCAGTCCCTGAGCACTAGAAGACTAAGAAAAGTATCTTCATTGCAGTATCATTTTCTAATTGCAAAAACCAGTCTCCACCTGGGAGTGCTAAGAGTGATTCAGAAAAGTATAGCAGAAATACACACTAGTCCAGCATCTAAGCCAGAGAACCTCCCGCTTGAGGATACCATTCCATTCCTAGAGCAGAGGACTCCTCACCCATGGGAGAATATGTGGTGAGAGCAGAATGAAACATGTATTATCCAGCCTTCTACTAGAAAAGTCGACTATAGTCAGGAGGAAGGTACAATAGTATCAGGGACCCCAAGACCCAGTGCAGGAAGCAGAGCTGACAGGTGGAGCTAGGACAAGATTGGTGGTGGCAGGACAGTTGTTCCTGTCCTGCAGTGCTTACACACTCTGCCCTACCCTAGCCTTTCTGTACATGTGCGTATTTTCCCATTTGCACAGAAGGACGTATAAACCGTCAAGGACTGGTTCTTAAAATGTCCAACTTTAAACCTGTTCTCTACTCCAAGGGACATAAGGGACAGCCCTGGCCAGGATGATGGGTCCAGATTTAGGTCTTGTTTCATCAGTAACTGACAGTACTGTCACTTAGCTTCTCTGAGTCTCAGTTTCCTTTCAGAAAGAAAGGAAAGAAAGAAGGAAGGAAGGAAGGAAGGAAGGAAGGAAGGAAGGAAGGAAGGAAGGAAGGAAGGAAGGAAAGAAGGAAAGAAGGAAGGAAGGAAGGAAGGAAGAAAGAAAGAAAGAAAGAAAGAAAGAAAGAAAGAAAGAAGGAAGGAAAGAAAGAAAGAAAGAAAGAAAGAGAAAGGAAGGAAGGAAGGGAAAGAACAAGAGAGAAATAAAGAAAAGAAAACGGGAAAAAATCAAACAAGCTCTCAGTGAGTTTGGGACATAGCAGCAGAAGAATTGGACTTAAAATTTAAAGTCTTGACCTTGGACAGGAAGCAGAATCTTAATGAACCAGCATCTGTAAATTGGGACTAGTCATATCTCGTTTCAGGGATGTTGTGAGACTCAAATGTCACAATTTTTGTTAAAACACATTACAAATTCTAAGCTCAGTGGCAAGATTTACTATTCTACTTGTGAAAGAATCCTTGGATCTCTACGATCCAATAATTCTATATAGTGTAGATTGGATGCCAGAAATATTAACAAAACTGGAGATAATTTAATACAGCTCTAGAGCTCCCATTATAAAATTTACATAGCCAATGTTTTGTTGTTCGCATAATAAATCCTGGTATTAGTCGCTGGTCTTTGAAGACAAGCTATTAAAGCAATAGAATTCTTAATTAATTTAGTGCAGAGTTTATCAGTTCTGTGTACACAGCTTACTCAGAGCCCACTACATCACTCGAGTGTGGGGTTGGATAAAGTCAGCTCCCATGGACTAAACCTTATCTCGTGCTCTGCAGTTTCCAGAAGCAATTCTTCCTAAGTTGGAGATTTCTTATCTGCTGGCTCCTTCATAATGCATTTCCTGGAATAGGTTGTGAGTAGCTGAGTCAAAAGCTTCTGTAGAATTAGCTCAGTTCAGATAGAAAAGGGTCACTCTGGTACCATGAGATTCACAAGTATCTGCATGCATATGTCAAAATTAAAATTCAAATGTGCAGAAAGAGACAGTAAATGTTATAATTAAGAGAGCAATTTTTAAAACATTCTCTATGTTTAAAAAACTATAGAGCCAGTGACATTACATATGCTTTGTAAATACAGAAATTATTTAATAATTATTATTCCCATATAATTACTGTTAATTGTGTATGTTTTCTTCCAGTTGCAGTCCATATGCAAATCTACCTTATGTAATAGACTTGGAATATAAAATACACATATCCTCATCACATATCATTTTACAAAGCGAAGTGGATACTTTATTACTTTCTTATTGCAAAGGAATTGAGGTGAGGAGGACCCTCAATCCACTGTAAACACAATTTGTTAAATTGTGTGAAAACACCTGTGTCCCATCCTTTGCTTTTCCCTTTCTCCTCTGCCTTCTTGAACCCTCTGCAACAGAAAGTTCTTTATAGAAAAAAGGCAAGCTAGGATCCTTAGGGGGAAGGGTGTTTCCCATGGCTGGTTTCGTCAGGAATAAACAAAATGCAGACTGTGATGCGCCCGTTCTGACATCTGCTCCACATCACCGCCCTCAGGCCCCCACCCACCCTCTCCTTGGCCCCCATGCTCTTCAGATGACTTCATCTCCTTCTTTACAAAAAACTACAGGGTATCAAGGGCAATTCCCTCCCTTGCTTTTCCCTCCCCCTCTAAACTGATCTTAATCACCCTTCCCTCCCTTCTCCTCCTCCAGAAGACATATCATTTTAGCAGATAACCCTTTCCTCTGGACCCTTGATTCTACCTCTCCCATCTCCTTTGGGCCTTTTCCCAGCAATCACTCTCTCTTGCCCTGTATCTCCATTCTATGTCTGAAGCTTCTACTGGCTCCTTATCTTCAACTTGTGATTTTGTAAATGTAAAAAAGTGTGAAGTACATTATATACATATTTTAGATGTATTATTTGTGTGTGTGTATATCTATATATCTATACCCTCACATTATCTTCTTCTTTTCTTATTGCTTCCACATTTTCCAACAAGGTCCAAATCCCTTCCAGTGTTGGCCCCCTTCCCTAGCATTCTATCAAGGGGATTTTCTAAAGGACCGTCTGAAACATGACTCTTGCCAAGTCCCAAGGCCCATTTTCAGTCTTCATTGGCCTGGGACCCCTCTGGGACATCTTCTCATCCACGTTGCAAAGCCATTGTCTTCCTACCATTCATCAACTCCTGCTCAGAAAATTTCTTCTTCTTCGGTCTCCTAAGCTCAGAACACTCTAGCCTGTCCTCCTATCTCACTGACCATTACTCTCAACTTTCTCTGGCTCATTTATCTTCTTGATTCCGTTTTCAAAGTGTTCAAGGGCCCTATCTGACGTCCTGTCTTTTCTTTTTCCCTCATAAGTAACACACAAGTTCTTGACTTCAGCTACTGTCTCCCTATGGATATTGCTCACATTTACTTCCAGAGTCTTGAACTCTCTCTCAAGGTCAAGGGCAGATCTCCAGCATTCACTAGCACTTCAGGCTCTATCAGTTTCAAACTTGATTCTATCCTCTCCATTACCAGCTTCTGTTCCAAATGTCCATCCTACTTTCGATAACGGCATCCTGGCCTACATTTAACCCAAGACCAAAACCTGGAGAAACCTTTCATTCCTCCCCTTTCAGTCCTTCTATCCAATCACATGTCAAATCTTGATTCTACCTAAACATCCTATTGACACTTACCTAACTGTTCCCACCTCTAGTTTCTTCTGCTCTAATTATGTTTCAAATGACTCTCAAACTAATGTTTGGCATATGAATCGTATCTCTTTACTAAAAATGTCCAACAACACTCCCATTGTTTATAGGATCAAATCCAACCTCCTTAATCCAGCAAAGACCTCCATAATTTGCCTTCCAGCTACATCTTTCCGTCTAATTCCCATCCTCCCCTTCACGACCGTCAAGCTCTTTCTCATGGGCCACCTTGTGTTCCCCCATCGCCATGACTTTAAAATAGTCCTTCTACTGGAATTCTGACTCTATCTCCACATGGATAATCGTTTGTGTCTTTAAACTTCAGCTCAAATAATTCCTTTCCCTTCAAAGCATCTCCTATTCCTCTAGCTGGTTGTAACCTCTCTTTCCGTTGCATCCCATATTATTTTCCTGTTGTCATTATTACATATCTTGGCCCAACTCTATTTTATATTATATTCACAGATGTATGTCTTTTCTTCCCCCACTAGATTAGAGATCATTTTTGATTCACTTTTATAGGTGCCCTCACAGCACAATGCCTTGCACTTTGTAGGTGCTCAGTAAATGTCGATGCGCCATATGTCAGTCTATGCAATGGCTGAGAGTCAGGCTTTGGACTCAAAGCCAAGGTCATGGGATTCTGGTCAAATTAACTCAAGCCCTCTGAGCTTTATCTTACACATCAGAAAGAAAAAAATGACAGCTGTACTACCTTAGAGGATGGAATGAGAACCAAGTGGGGAAAAATGTAAAAATGTACTTAAAATCCTTAACAGAGTGCTTGGCACATTTTATGTTGTACTATTATTGTTTATCATAAACATTTAGAAATAGGTACTCTACTTGTTTATGTGAGTGAAATGGTACTATTTTCTCTGGGCAACTAAGATATAGGTATTAACAGCTTGAAAGAATGTGCATAACATTTGACCCTGCAGTTCCATTTCCAGGAATTTACCTTAAAGAAATCATTGACATGTAATGCGAAGATTATCATGAGATAGAAATGTGTATAATGCCTAAGGAAGGAAAATAGTTTAATTTCCAACAGGACACGGGTGGAGTAAACGATGACACATCCATAAAAAGAGACATGAGGCTGCTGTTACGCTTACTTCAAGAGAAAATGTTCACAATGTATTGCAAAATACAAAGCACGGGGCAAAAGCATTTGTATAATAGACTCCTCTTCTTTTTTAAGAACGTACACATGTAATTAGAATTTGCGCATGTTTGAATCTATGTGAACATAGAAGCAAGAAAACAAAAGTGTTCACAGGGGCATTACATGGCTTGAAATAATTTTTACTTTCTTCCCTGTGGTTTTTTTTTAAATTTGCTGTTTCATACTTTGAATATATATATATTTGGCATCCCGAAACAAACGTTATTAACTACTCATATCTCTATCCTTTTCCCTTGGCTTTTCGAGCACTGCCTAAAAATAAATGTAAAACACCCTTCTGAACAACTCATCTTTCTCACACAAAAATCACCTTCTTAATTCTTCAAGGTCAACTGTTCTTCATTTGGATTGAGGGCAAAACAAATTTAGGATGACTAACCCAAGCCAAGGGATGTCCAGGCAAAAATCATGTAAAGAAGCACTTCAGTGCACTTTTAAACCTTTAGTTTAGAAAGTTGGGATGTTTTGTGTCCAAGCCAGGATTCTGGAATTTGTTGAAAAAAGGGTTACTGGTTGTCCTGGGTGGTGCTGTCAAAAACACAGCAATGCTTCTGATGGAAAGCATCCCAAGCATCATGATGGTGGGAGAAGTGGACTTAACCACACCGGAAGCATTCGAAGCCAGAGGAATGTCCAGAAGTGGAGAATTCTTTGAGCCTTCGTTGATTTCACGAAGGCAGGGTAAGAGGGGAATGGGGAGGGAGGTCAGCAAGGTCATGCTTTTATAAAATATTTTTTAATACCGGTTATCAAATCAAACTGATTATTAGAACTTGAATCTAAAGACCTGAAAGTAAGTTGTTGCCGGAATCGCTTGCAATATATATAAAAATTACACTGATTTTGAAGTTTGAGATATTTTAAAATCCTGAAATGAGAGGCAATTTGTATCTAAGCATCGTGATCATCTTTGATGTGAAAATAAACTAACTGGCAAGTGGCCTGGAAGATGGTCACATTTTGTGATCACTCCCTGACACTGAACAATAGACAGTATGCAGCTGTAAAAATGCAAGCAAAGCCATTAGACTGAATGCAATCCAAGGACCTGCACAGTAATGGATAATCACTGCATCCTGTAACCTGTTTCTAGTGATAGTGCATGAAAACTATGAGGGGGAGAAACCCAAACCATACCACTTGCAATAACGTAATTCTGATGTGAGAACTGATACACTTTCCTGACCTCAGTGATGAGTGTGTGTCGTTTGTCAAGCATTAGAGTTAATTACCCTTATTTATTTACTGACCCAGGCTTCCTGGCCATGATGGACCCTTCTCAACACACAGCCAAAGGCAGCAGATGACCAGCCATTGGAAAAACAACTCAAAACCCCAGTTAGAAACACCTCTTACTGGATACCACCACCGATGGCTGATGCCCTGCTGTTGCCATGGTGATAAATGGCAGGGTATCCCTTCCTTTTCAAATGCACCCTGCTGCTTGGATTCCTCTGTGAAGGTCAGGAAAAAGGAAATGGTTGGGGCCACAGTGGACAGGTGGCCACCTGTGGCTCTCATCGGATAGCTGGGGGAGAAGATGCCCCACTATCCAAGAGCCTCAAAGGCAAAAAGAAGTGAGGTGACAAGCAAGGAGCACCAACATCATATTTCATGCAAGTGTTTCTTGTTCCTCTTGAGCATTAGAAAATGAGAAGTGGGCATGTGGATTGAACCCCTGATAGACTGACTTTTAAGTGCTTTTTCCCCTGAGGATGTGAGATGGAGAGGAAGAGGGAAGCATGCTTGTGTTGGGGCAGGGGCTGGGTGGTAAGTCTCCAGGAACCACTTAAAAAAATGATTGCTTGTCCCTGGGTATCTTAGTGACTTAGGGAAACAAGAAGAAAAGCTAAAGGGTGAATTGAACCCTCAACCCCAAACCAGACCTGGGTGGGGGGCTTTCCCAGACATGGGAGCGAGGCCTCAGGGACAATTAATTAATCAAGCCAGGATTCTCAAATCGCTTTTCCATCTCCACTTTATCCTGTTGTGTATTTTTTTCTTTCTTAACAATAAAATACATATTTTAATTACACTAAAATTAATAGAGAACATTTCTACAGCTAAAAGCTTAAATTATTTTTTAGTTTTAATTATTTTACCTCCAAACACAACAAAATAACTTCTTAAGTTTCAAATGACTTTTAAAACAGGTGCTTATGGCCGAACTTGAGATTGGCCTTTCATCTGGGGAAATGTCAATAATCTTTGTTTTTAATGAACTTCACAGCTCCCACTCACACGCTCGAATGCATGTTTCTAGAATGAATCCATCAGTGAATGATCATGCAGGACAATGATTATCAAGAAGCGAAGGTGGTAAACTGACCTTTTTTCTAGGCATGAAAATGCTGGACATTGCATGCTAGTCCCTCCTAAAGCAAAATTTCCCAGGGAATTTTCATGCAGTTTTTCTGGCTTCCTTGACATAACAAAAGCAGCTGTCCTGGTTCTTTCAATTCTTTCTATGAGAAAGGAGAAGAGGATAAGAAGAAAAACAAATGGAAGATATGCACGGAAGTGAAAGTACGTCAATTGTGTTTAGCTGATTGGGGAAGGATGTTTTTAGCGTCTTAATAAATTATGTTGCATTGTTGATTAAGACAGGATATTTATGCCTTGCATCTGCTGCATGTTCGATATCCTTGGTGTCCTAAGAGGACGTCGCATCCTGGGAAGGTGAAGAGACTGACTGTAGCGGCAGACATCACACCCCATTAGAGGCAACACTCGGTAGCAGTGGCCTTTGCAGCAGCTGGAGTCATTATAGGATGAAATGGTTCCTAATTGTGCTATTGATTTTTCCCCTCTTTAATGGATTATTCTCCCAACACACTCCAAGTTGAGCCACTACCGCATACCACAGACCTGTTGCCAGGGATGTATGTCAAGCTGTGTATTAGAAGCACAAGGATGCTGTGGGTTACTTAGCAGGTAGAGTAACCCAGGAGGACGGATCCCAACAGCCTGGGAGTGAGCATGTGCTGACTTCAAATGCAGGCACTGGATGGGTGCTTTACATGTCATTTCATTTAATTTAGCTCTGGCCATACCCTTGTTTTGGCTATTATAATCAACAACGGAAGCTCAGAAAGGTGAAGAAACACGTCCAGGCTCACACAGCCAATAAGACATAGAACAAAGATTTCATCCCAAGAGAGCCCAAATCCCTTTTTATCAGAACAGGGAACCAGAAAGCAGGTGTGCCAACCAAGGGGCTGACTGGACTCTGCCAGCCCAAGAGCCTTGTGCTTGCTTTAATGGTCTTTAGTCCCTGTCTTGAAATGCTTAATAATTTTTGAATAAGCAGCCCCACATTTTTATTTTTCACATGGTCCCAGTTATGGACTGGATGTATGTGTTCCCTTAAGATTCATATATGAAAGCCCTAACCCCCAGTATGGATGTATTTGGAGTAAAGAAGTAATTAAGGTTAAGCGAGGTCATAAGATTGGGGCCCTGCTCCAATAGGATTAGTGTCCTTATAAAAAGAAACACTAGAGAGCTCTCTTTCTCTCTGTCTTTCTCTAGCTCTCTTTCTCTGTCTCTCTGCCATGTGAGGACATAGCAAGAAGCCCCTGTCTGCAAACCAGGAAGAGAGCCCTCACCGGTAACCAAATCAGCCAACTCCTTGAGCTTTGACTTCTAGCCTCCAGAACTGTTCGAAATAAATTTCTGTTGTTTAAGCCACCCAGTCTATGGTACTTGATTATGGCATCCCAAGCTGATTAGTAGAGCCCTTAAAAATTGTATAGTTGAGGGGCTTCCCTGGTGGCGCAGTGGTTGAGGGTCCGCCTGCCGATGCAGGGGACACGGCTTCGTGCCCCGGTCCGGGAAGATCCCACATGCCGCGGAGTGGCTGGGCCCGTGAGCCATGGCCGCTGAGCCTGCGCGTCCAGAGCCTGTGCTCTGCAACAGGAGAGGCCACAACAGTGAGAGGCCCGCGTACTGCAAAAAAAAAAAAAAATTGTATAGTTGCTCCTACTAGGATGTGAGGTCGAAGCAGAGCCCTTCTCTAAGCCAGGCTGGGAAGGGGATGTCACCAGATGCGACTGTCCCTTGGCATTCCCAGGAAGCCCAGGTGACAGGAGGAAGGAACTCAGATAGAGGCAGGTGTTTAGACCCCTGGCAGCCATATCTTAAGACATATGAAATCTCTGCTGAATGGAGCTGTGAAAGTGAGTGTGGATTTTTATCCCAGCGTGTTGTAACTACTCCTGCCTCTCTCTGGAGTGACCCGAATTGGTCCCTGGCTGGGAACAGGCTGCCTTCACACCTGTGTGTCCCAATCAAGATGCCCTGGACCACAGAGCAGAGGTCAGTGTCAGCTTTCAAGGTTGACCTCTCTGACCTGGAGGTCAACATTTTTCCTTTGTTCTCCTTCTCATATTTGGAGATAAGCTCCCAGCAAGAATATGAAATTCCATGGGTCGGATCCCATCTTTCTCTCCCAACTCCCTGCCCCCGTGGCTCCTGAAAGAAGAATTAATTTAGCACTTGAGGTCATTCCAGGATGGGAGCACCTAGTGAGGAGATGTGGTTGCTGTGGATGGAATCAGACTGGGTGGGGTTCAGATCCAGGCTCCACCACTGACAAGTTGTGACTCTGTAGTCTATTTGCTTAATCTCCCTTTACTTCAATCCCCCGATCTGCGAAATGGAATTGACAATCATATCTATTTTCTAAGATGGGCGTGATGAATAAATGAACTGATGCATTAAAAGTGCTTAAACTGTGCCTGTAAAATCGTGGAGGCTCAACAGACACCACTATTGTTATTATTGTCCGATCTGCTGCCTGGGAGGAAAGGATGGAGATGGAAGGACTCTGAAAACCGGGAGGCAATAGCTGAGCAATTTTGTAGCTTTTTTATATAAAGCCTCCAGTATTTTCTTCCTCCATCTTAGTTTCGTTCTCCCAAAAGCAGAGCCTGAGATGAGTATGTGGGTGCAGGTAGTTTACTTGGAGGTGATCTTAGGAAGAAGGAGTGAGGGTGTGGGAGAACGAGACAGGAAAGGAGGAAGTGTCAGTGCAGGAACATTGTGGATGTGGATGTGGATGTGGGCTGCTGGAACTCCATCCTACTGGAAACACTCTGAAGAACCTTTCAGAATGTTCAGGACTAATCTCTCTAAAAAACAGGAGACTGGGACATTTATCACCTGATTCCCAACCTCCAGTAGTTTAAGTGATTCTCAGAAGTTATAATTTCCCCACAGTTCTGGGCTGCTCTGTGAGGTATCATGGACCTCCTGGTTTAAGAGAAAGCCCTGAAGGAGCCCAGAGATATTGAAGGTTGCCCTTTAGGAGAGAGCTGTCCATCTCAGCTGTTGCTAAAATCAGAGGTGGACCAATGGTCTGCGCATGCCGCAGGACACTAGAAGCATTTGTTACGTCTGATCTATTGATACACCAGATTAATCCTGTCAATGCAGCAGTTTTCAATGTGAGTACTTTCCTCAAAACACTTCAGTCTCTCTACTGTCTCCTACTAAAGCCCAAATTCCTCAGCCAAAATATCATTCCAGATGAATTTTTACCCAAATGACCTAAGCTCTCTTGTTCACACACATGAACTCTGTACTCTAAACAGAACTGTCTCCCTCCCCCGAGAACACTTTCTTCATGCCTTCATCCAATTCATCTTACCTGAAAGAAACTCCTGCATCTTCTCTGTCCTTCCAGGACTGGCTCAAATCCCACTTAGGCACCAAGTCTTCACCCAACACTGCCAATACAAATCTCTCCCCTTCCTGGGAACTTAACCACATTTCATCACATGTATTAGCTGTTTACCAACAAAATTCATATCCTCTCTCAAGAGAATGAATTTTGTTACTTACTACTTTTTTATCCCCTACAATGTCTATGATCGTGCATAGGTATACATTACTTGACATTACATTAAATATTGCTGAAATGAGTTTTTGAATAACCAGAAAGATGCATTTCCCAGTATTTGTGTTTTTCTGATTAATTTCTGGCTCAATTTTAGAAGGTGAGGGTGTCAGGTGTCCAAAGAGGGTTATTATAAAGATATGAAAGTGACCTCGTAGAGAGAGAGAGAAACCAAAAATACAGCTGGTCCGTACAGCTGGGAAACTCTAAGAAAAAAAGTCTCTCCACTTCTCAGCAGCCCCATGGCCTTTCTTCTTTCTCTAACTGGTGATATCCATCACCCATTGGCTAGGATCTCTGTGTTTCTGTTCAGATTTTTGAGCGAGAAGCTGATTGGTCACCGGCCAGCAAGCTACTTGGTTGGCATTGTGTCAGGTGTCCAGTTCTGCTCCAATCACCTATGACAAACATAGTAAGATAATAGAGCCAAGCATGGCCACGTGAACCTACCCCTTCTGCAGGGAATATGGGTAGAAGTCCTTAGAAAACAGGTCTGTGCATAGAGCAGACAGTCAGAAACATGCCACAAGGTACAAATAAAGATGAATTTGTCAGCACATTGGATAATGTATGTGAACTGAATAGCGCTCACAAAATACATACTAAAGTTACAATAAGGATTTGCCAGGCTCTGGTCCAGAGAAAGCAGAATGCACAGGAACATTTGTAACCATGATACAATCCATCTTGTCTGTCCTTGTATAATTGTGGGATGCCCTTCATACATCACCTGCCATCTAAGACCAACCCTTCTATCAAAGACCAGAACCGACTAGAAACTGCTTTGTTCCTCAAGGCAGAAATATTGGATCCCACAGCAATATGTCTTCATTCATTCATTTGTTCACTCACTTAATTTTATATTTCTTGAATTCCTTATTTGTGTCAAGCCTTGGTCTAGGTTCTGAGGATACAGTGGTGAACAAAACAAAACCCCTGCCCACACAGCTTCCATTCTGTCTGGGGAAGTCCATGAAGAAACACTAATCACATAGACATCTGGTCAGCTAGGGAGAAAGTTATTAAGACAAATAAAACAGGGTAAGAAGCCAGAGATAGGAAGTGGTTGTTTAGATAGGGTTGTCAGGAAAGGTTTTTCTGAAGAAATGATATTTGAGCAGAGACTTACGGTGCAAGAGGGTGAGCCAAATGAAGAGTCAGTGGAATACATTCCAGGCAGAGAAAACAGCAAGAAGAAAAGCCCTAAGTTGTCATGCTTTGCATCTTAAATGTATAGAAAGTCAGTGATGAAGAGAAGGAATGGCTGGAAATTAGATCATAGAGATATCCAGGGCCCACTTTATACCCTTACCTGCCCCATGCCATCTTCCACTTCAGTATCTGGCTCATAATTAGGACCAGCTTCATGGGCATGACCTGTGAAGTCATACAGGGTCCCTCATTCAGGATGGTCCCCCACTTGGTTTAATGCTATGTGGTCACCATCTTAAAACACTTTTAATTTTTGAACAAGAGGCCTAACATTTTCATTTTGCGCTGGGTCCTGCAAATTATGTAGCCAGTTGCTCTGGTCTGAATGTTGGTGTCTCCTCAGAATTAATCTGCTGAAATCCAAATTCCCAGTGTGATGGTATGAGGAGGTGGGGCCTTTGGGGTGATTAGGTCATGAGGGTGGAGCCTTCACGAATGGGGTTAGTGCTTTTATAAAAGAGACTCCCCGCAGAGCCCCCTCACCCCTCCTGACATGTGAAGATACAAGGAGAAGTCTGCCACCTGGAAGAGGTCAAGTCACTTGACCAGACTGGTACCCTGATCTCAGACTTCCAGCCCCCAGAACTGTAAGAAATACATTTCTGTTCTTTATAAGCCCAGCCTCTGGTGTTTTGTTATAGAAACCCGAATGGACTGAAACACCAGCCCTGATTGTAATTACTTGTAAAGATGTCAGGCTCTTGTTAAAAAAATTTTGAACTCCTGAAAACAGAGACTGTGTCTCATTTATGTTTACAAACTTTCATTTATAGACACTCATTTTAATTACACAGAAAGTTGAGTACTGTTCTCAGCCCAGAAACAATGCACTGAAAGAAACAAAATTTTATCAAATCTTTAGAACAAATAATATTTTCAAGAGAGAGTTCACCTTCTACTCCACGTGAGTGCAAGAGTGTTTGAGAGATGAACATGGGGCCTCCATTAGTATTTTTATAAAAGCTTAGAAATTCAGAACAGAGATCAGCCTTTAAGATAATGAAGAATAAATAACAGGCCTAATCATGAATACAAGTAGAATATTTTGGAAGTCACTTTTTTAATTCAAATGTATTTTTTTCTCAAAGTTTATTATCACTACTTCCTACTGTTATGGTCCCCACTATAGAAAATGCTGAATGTTCTCCTTTAGAATTAATTTCACAATAAATTCAAGTACAGATGATCTGCACACGAGTTAGATGGACAGGATGAAAACAGAGGGCAGAAGCATTTACACCTGCATCCTCTAGTCAGCCCATACTTTCCATTTACCCCCATCAAACTTTTACCCCTGGGCTTCCAATGTTTCCAGAAATGGTCCCCAAACTATTCCACAGCTGCCCCCAAAATACACTGAATTCATTAGTCTCAAAATGTAGATCAATACGTGCTCCACCCAAACCTTCTATTTTTAAAAATATATACAGAAAAAGTCCCTCTCTCTCTCTCCCTCTCCCTGTCTCTGTCTCTCTTTCTCTCTGTCTGTCTGTCTGTCTTTGTATCTCGCTCTTCCTCTCTGTGGTTATTTGACTTGGTCACATTAAGCTAAACAGGTAGGCAGCTGATCCTCACCAGGATTACTGACTCTCCTTAACACCAAGTAGAAGTAGCAGTGAATAAACTCAAGATGGAACTGGGCCCTCCATTTGGCGTGACTGTACTGATTCCTAAAGAAATATTTTAATAGTCTTATTGCTACTGAGAGTTTCATGGCTTGGAGCTTTCTAGTCCTAATTTCTCTCATCAGCTTCTATTCTCTAGATTTCTTAAAGTCATAGGAGGTGTTTTAAAAGTAATAAGAAGCCTCCTCAAACCCTACTTTTCTCCACCTCTCCATCCAAAATAAAACCGGGAAACAGTAAACCTAGAGCAAGCTATAATGTTCCTTTTTCTTGTTGTAAATGATCTTACAATGTATGTTTCCTGCTCAAATTCAATATGCAGGTCTCCAACTTTCTGTTGAGTCTGTCTTTCTGGATTAGCTTCCAGTACCTGAGTCCAAATATTAGAAACTAACTTATCTTTCCTTTTTCTCTCTTATCTCTGTTATTTGGTTTGCATAACCAGCTTCTGTCTGTGTGTCTCTTTCCCTCTTTCCCTCTCTCTCCTTCTTCTTCATCCCTATCTTCTACCCAACATTCCGTCAATGGCCCAGTGGTTGATTCCACCCACGTACTCCCCTTTGAGTGTACTGTTTTCATTCCCACCGCCAGGCCATGCGCCTGTCTGCCCAACTAATGAAGTGACCTCCCAACAGCTAAACAGCCTGTAGCCTTCTTGGTCACCTATCCTACATTCTGTTGCCAGGGTCTGGATCCTAAGAAACGGGTAATCTCAACTTTTCCATGGATTCCTTTCTTCCCGTACCTACTGTATACAAAGCAACATCCCAGCTCATTAGCAAGCGTTAGAATACCCCTAAATTCCTTCTTACCTAATCTTCTATCCTTGCCTTACATACTGCAATGGATTGGTACCTCCCCAGTACCTATAAATGTGCCCTTATTTGGAAATAGGATGTGTGCAGATGCAATCAAGTTAAGAGGAAGTCAAACCTGAGGAGGGTGAACACTAAAGCCAATGACTGGTGTCTTTGGAAGAGAAGGAAAAGGGAGATTTGGCTACAGAGCCGTGGTGGAGACCAGGAAGAAGGTCATGTGATGACAGAGGCAGAGGTTCAAGTGATGCAGCTACATCCAAGGAAGAGATGAGAAAGAGCCCTCTCCGAGAGCCTCCAGAGGGAACATGGCCCTGCTGACTTCTTGTAGTCAAATTTCTAGCCTGCAGACTCTGAGAGAATTTCTTCTGTTTTAAGCCACTTAGTTGCAATCATGTGTTACAGCAGCCCCAGGACCCTGATACACATCCATACACCCCACTCCTCTGTGCCCACTCCCCACTCTGCCTGCATTTTTGAAGCCTGGCAGAGAAACTCCCAGCAAGGTGCCACCCACCTGGGCCACCCATGAGTTACTACGGTGGCCCCTTTCCCTGTGACCTCCAAGAGAGTTCATTTTCCTACATGGCACTGCCATTGAAATGCATCCTAGAACCCCAGCCCTTCCCTGTCTCTGGTGGGGAATTTGCACAGTGGCAGTGGGAACCCCTAAATTACTGCTATTTGAGGACATGACCTGAAGCTCAGAATGGGAGACTCCTTGAGCATTTTTCCCTTTGGGAGCACGATTTGGCACTGGCTAGGCTGCCTGTGGAATCGTGGGCTTCTCCTATACTGACTGCCTGAGGCCCCACTTGCCTCTCAGGAGCTGTCAAGCGTATGAAAGGCCTGGTTTCATCTGGCCTCGCCCTGTCCTTGTGAAGTAAGAACAGGCAAGTGTGGGCAAGGAGCCTACTGCCCAGTAAGAAAACAGACTTCGCAAGTGTGAACTGAGGTCACAAGGAGCCTGTGTCAGGACAGTGCCAAGCAAGCTAATGACTGCCCAGAACGATAAACACAGACAGTGTCCAGGGAGGGCAGCCTTCAGACTGAGACTTGCAGCTCTGCCCATGTAACGGCTCAGGCTTCCCGCGGCCAAGTGTGTCTGCAATTCCTCATGCTGCTCGGTCAACGACTGGGGTCACAGGTGAAAAAGACATCAAGGAAAAAGAGGGGCATTTGATCTTCCAAAGCCCATTCACCCCTAGGTCCTCGGGAGCAGGGTCCATTTGTGACTGGGAACCAACTAGAAACTAGATTGTTTCCAGTTGGCATCAGGTCGAAAAATCACACAAGCTGTAGATGCAAATCCTTATTTGCAATTTTAAAGTTTTTAGGAGCCATATGTTATGGGATGAATTGTATCTCCCCAGCACTTGTATGTTGAAGCCCTGACCCCGCGAGCCCCAGAATATGATTGTATTTGGGGCTAGGGCCTTTAAAGAGGTGACTATGTAAAAATGAGGCCGCAAGGGTGAGCCCGAATCCTATCTGACTGGTGTCCTTATAAAAAGCAGAAATCTGAGCACACAGAGAGATACCAGGGATGTGTGAGCAGAGAGGAAACACTATGTGGGGACACAGTGAGAAGGCGGCCATCTGCAAGCCAAGGAGAGAGGCCTCGGGAAAAATCAAACCTGCCGACACCTCCATCTTCTGAGAAGATAAACTTCTGTTGTTCAAGCCACCTAGTCTGTGGTATCTTGTATGGCAGCCCCTAGCAAACTAGTACTGATTTTGATACTGGGAAGTGGGGTGTTGCTGTCACAAACACCTAAAAACGTGAAAGTGGCTCTGGGACTGGCTAGTGGGGAAAGGGTGCAAGAGTTTCTAGGTGCATGTTAGAAAAAATATAGACGGCCTTGGAGAAACTGTTAAGGATGTTAAAGACACTTCTGGTGAGGCCTCAGATGCAAATGAGACACATGTTACCAGATGCTGGAGGAAAGGCAATCCTGGTGCAAAGTGGCAAAAGATTGGGACGAACTGTGCTCTAGTGTGGTGAGGAAGGCAGGACTTGTGAGTGATGAACTTGGATATCTAGCCGAGGAGATTTCTAAGCAACGTGTTGAAGATGTGGTCTGGTTTCCGCTTACTGCTTACAGCAAAATGCAAAAGAAGAGATAAATTGAAGAAGGACTTGTTAAGCAAAAGAAAACCCACAGAACTTGAAGATTTGGAAAATTCTCAGCGTATCCATATTGCAAAATATGAGAAAGCATGTTCTGGAGAGAATAGCAAGGATGTGTGACCGGGAAGTAAGTTGATTAAGCAATGACAGCTGTGCGTCATGGATGCGATCAGCCATCTCTGCAGAAATCAGGGCTAGAGATGGGACTATACCAGAGGAAATGCTCTGGACTTGGACCAGAAGGGACAGAGATGGGACAAAATGAAGGGAGGTGGTTGGACATCTGTAATTTTACAAGAACACCAGAGCTATCCAGCTGTGAAGAGGCGTTATCCTTCCACAAAAGGGAAGTATGATCCCAAAGGTGATTCAGAGATTGTCAGGGCTGTCACCACCACCACAGGGCCACAGGGTACAAGCCCCAGGGAGGGAGGCTGTCTTCCTCTCATTTTCTGAAAACCAAGCTGCAGCCACTCAGGGCCTCATGGGAGGGAACTGCTGGGACTTTGATCTCCGACTTTCAGCCTCCAAAACTGTGAGAAAATAAATGTACGTTGTTGGTATTTTGTTTATTTGTGGTATTTTGTCAGGGCAGCCCTAGCAAACTAATGCACCATATTAAGACAGGAAAAAGAAAGAGTTGAAAATTAATTTTAATGACATCTTCTTGACCCAATAGATCCAAAAATATTATCATTTTAACATGGAATCTATATAAAAGTTATTGATCAGATATTTCATTCTTTTGTTGACCCAATGTCTTCCAAACACTTACAGCACATCTCAACTTGGACGCATCCCTTTTGGTTTCCAATAACCACGGTAATCACGTAACTGGATAGCGCAGTCACATACTGCACAACTCATCAGTAATTGTCCTTTTTGCACAGATTTTTGGCAATAAATTTAAAAAATAATTGTTGACTATAAGAGATACCAGGTTTCTTTCTAGACTTCTGCTACACCCATTGAGGGGAGAAACAGTTACTATAGATAAAGAACTTCTACTCAAATATGGAAACTAGAAAGCAATCAGGAAAGCTGTTAAAACCAATGATCCGGCCAAATTTTGCATCTTAAAGAATATGTGCAACAAGGACCACTTGAGTGCAAGATGACAGAAACAGAAGTTCTGTCTGGGTTGAAACCGCCAAAGTGAGATCCCCAAGAATCCGTACTCTTTCGTGGCCCGGATTCCTGTTGTTTTCCCCAAGCTGGAATATTGCTTTCCTCTCTTTCCTGGACTCCTTGAATCCATCCACTCCCAGATCAGTTCTGGTTTCCTCTGTCTTCAATCACCTCTGACACTCCCAGTCTTACCCTTGCAGCACGCAGTCTGGGGATGCACTGCCCTGTTTTCAACTTTAGCATAGCACTGAAGGTTTTTATCCCGTGTCGTCCAGGCTCCTGCATGCTCAGTCTCCTACCTGCTGCTGCAGAGTCATGCAGAGTCTCTCACCTTCACGCTCCCCAAGCTCTAGCCTCATGGTTTCATGCTCTTACCACACACCCCAGCCCTCCCACTATTGTGGTTCTCAGCTTAAATGGTGCCTCCCCCAGGAAGCCTTCCTGGTCCCAGAGCCCTTTGCCATCATCTCACCAGCAAAAGACCAGTTGTATTGACCACCTCCCACCTCTCAAAATGTTCTTTTTTATTAACAACTATTCTTTAGAGCAGTTTTAGGTTTACCAAAAACTTGAGCAAAAAGTACAGATGGTTCCCGTAGAGTCCCTCCCTCACCTCAACTTTCCCGTATTATTCACATCTTGTATTAGTGTGGTATATTTGTTCTAATTAAAAGATATCACATTATTATTACCTAAAGTCCACAGTTTACACTCGGGTTGACTCTTTGTGTTGTACGTTTTATGGATTTTGACAAATGCATCACGCCCCCATGACACTATCGCACAGAATTAGTTTCACTGCCCCCAAAATCCCCTGTGCTCCATTTACTCACCCTTCTGTCCCTCCCCGCAAACCTCTGGTAACCACTGATCTTTTTTTGTCTTTTTTTTTTTAAGTTTTGCCTTTTCCAGAATGTCATAGAGTTGGAATCATAACAGTATTAGCCTTTTCAGATTGGCTTCTTTCACTTGGCAATACACATTAAGGGTTCCTTCACGTCATTTGTGGTTTACAGCTCATTTCTTTGTATTGCTGAATACTATTCCATTGTATGGATATAGCACAATTTGCTTATTCATTCAGTTACCGAAGGACATGTTTCAAGTTTTGATAACTATGAATAGAGTTGTTATAAATATCTGTATAAACATAGGTTTTCAGCTCATTTGGGTAAACACCTAGGAATCACCGTAAGGCTACCTTTCACTTTGCAAGAAATGTCAAACTGCAAAATGTTTTTCTGATTGCCCTTATCATTTTACCTCCTTCTTTAGGAATAATGATGTTTGAGTTAATCCAACCCAAGCTCGTCTTGTTACAGTCACAAAAATAAAGCTCCAGGGAGGAAGCAGGGGCAGCTGGAGGAGAAAGAAAGAAAGAAATTGCTTAGGAGAGCTTAGCCCGCTTGGTAAGAGCGAGGGTTTCTTGTTTTCTCGGCGTTACAGACCACACATTGTTGGTCTCATTGTCACAGACAAGCACTGCCAGCACTGCTGGGCAGTCACAAGCACACATGGAGCTTCTGAGTTGCAGAGACACTTTTAGAAAACTTCCACTCCTGCAGGGCCGGAGGGTTATGTGACCTGTGCAGTCCTTCGGGACACAACCTGAACACCAGCCAGAAGAGTCCTTCCGCTGTCTCTTGGTCGACACTCATGGAACAGGCCAGCCCGATTCCACGACTGTTACTGATCACCGCCCAGGGAGTCGGGCATACCTAACAATGCCAAAAGCCTGAAATTCACCCAAAGCGGCCACTGCTGAAGCTCCTTCCCTAAACAGCCTTGGGCTAAACCCAGACAGAGTACGTGTCATTTCATAAGTGAGGAGGGCCGATCTGCACCCAGATTGGGGGCCACTTGCCTTGTAATCTTAGAAACTGCGCTGGCTTCTCAGCCTCCCACCTCCACCGCCAGCAGCTAAAACCCTCAGCGGGAAGAACACTGAAAGCCGTGTGAGCTGCTCAGACAAAACACAATTTATAATCTTTTAATCACTACCGGGCTAGACAAACTTCTTCCAACACAAACTTCCCACGCATCCTCCATGCCTTTTATTTCCCTCCCACGAATCCACAGAGTCCCTTCACGGAGGAGATATTGCGAAACCTCTGCAGCAAATGGGATGTAGCTTCCAGCCGTTTGCACATCTTCATGGGAACTGGTACAAAAATGCGGTTTTATGTCTCAGGAAGACTCCTTCCAAAGCACATAGGTGACGTTGCACATAGGTGCCAAGGCCAGTGGCACCGCTCTGTAGGGTGAGTCCAGACCAGAAACCTAGGTAACTGAGTCGGGATCTGCAGCTGGCTTCAGCTGAAGCAAAATGCATATCAATTCAGGGACAAAACTCAGGGACTGGGCCTTTCAGGGTTTTTCTTTTCCTCTTACAAAGAAATTGCCCTAAGGGTTCCCCTTAAGCTTATGATAAACTGAAAAGTTAGTTTTGTTTTTAGGTCATAGATGTCAAAAGGAGACTATCCTTCATAACAGTCAAAGTTAAATTATGCTCTTTTTTTTTTTTTTAACCTGGAAAAATTCCCCCGAATTGAAAACTAAGCCTCCACTCTTTTTATAAGTCACAATAGGGCTTCTTTGGTGGCAAGCCACTGTCTGCTGTTCTCAGACAGAACCTCTGCAGCAAGCTCGGCAGCCACACATAGCCACGCCAAGCACCAAGTCTTCTCCCAAATTATTATTATTATTATTATTATTATTGCCTAGAGCAAATACTGAAGTATAGAGTCTTCAGAAATACTCTGGATTCCGTTACAAAGAAAATCACGAATATTGCATCACTACCTTCTGCTTTTATTTTATCTCAGTCGGTAGGAGATAGAAGTGCAGTTACTGAGCCCAGCTGTTCTCCTGGCTTTGGAGGCTGGGAACACGAGGCTGAGGGACCCATAAGACCCACAGGCAATGTACCCTGCAGAGCCGTTTATCCAGCAACGCTGTTCAAGCCTTCAGACACTGGGTCCAGCTCACCACAGACTCTTCCACGTCTAGCGGGGCTGCAAAACCCCTTCTGGAGCATATATACAAGCTTTACATCTGCCTTTCTCTGTTTTTCCTAAAGCCATGTCATCTTCTAATAAAACAAACAGCCTATCCCACAAAATAAAAGATGATGATAAAACATCCGACTAGCCTATTAAGATGGATGGGTTCCTCGTCCCATAAGTGAAGTCCCCTTGTACTTAATCACACTGAGCAGAACACGTAGGCAAATTACTGTCCACCAAGAGTAAATTGTGATGATGGAGAGCTTTTAAATATAAGACACTGTGATGCTTTTTCATTTCTTGGGGATATCGTGTGTGCCTATGCTACGACTTTTATGATAACATGTAAATGCTGGGATGCAAAACAGTAAAATTGCCATGCAGAAAAGTTTTCGTGGACACATATACACATATATCTTCAGAGTTTAATTAGCGTAGTTACAAAGTATCGAAAAGCCAACTATTCTTAGTAAGTAAATATGGAACTGGAAGTTCTAGATAAAATAAGACTGAAAATAATCAGGCATTTAAATTTAGCTGGGACTTTGGGGCATATTACGTCTTTATCGTGGTGCCTGTTTTTCACGTCATATGGCACTAACGCTTGCTGCTACCCATGCACCCACATGCAATTATTTTCTATTCTGTTAGGGCCTGGTTCTTTGTATTTTGACCCCCAACTGAAGCATGTGACTTTCTTTACAGACAAAAATAAAGGCTTAGCACTTTGAGAGATGTTTTATTTTTACAACCTTGGCAAAGCCAGTGTCATTGATTAAATGTCTGAATTCCAGGAGAGAGAGAGAGAGAGAGAGACTTGGCAGATTCTGGCTTCCCGAGGAAGCTGGACTGGCCCCAACCAAAGTAGAGATTCCAAGTGATGCTTTTTATTTTAATGCATGCTAATAGATGTCCTGTGGCTTGTCACTGGGTCTCCAGGGGGGGGAAAAAAGTGTGTGGGGTGCTGGGGGAAGGCTAACTCTTATGTATTGATATATGGATTGGCTAGCAGGAGGGAGAGGGCATCTCAAAGACAAAAATCCTAGCAACTACTTTATTCATTATTATGTCTCGTGGTGAGCAACATTTGTCCGCAACAGCGCTTAAGAACTATTATCCTAGACTGCCTCAGAGTAGCCACTCAGTTGCTTCATTGGCTTTGTTTAAAAATCATGGACCCAAGTTTCATTTTAGCCCTCGATGACTTTGGGAAACTTTTACTGTTTTGACATTGGTATGTGCAGCTGGATCCAAAGGGATACCAGTTCTCTATAGTTTCAAATGCAGTCCACGCTTGGTTTTGATTCATTTATTAACCCACGAAATCCCTTGGGGAGGGGGGAATATAGTGGGGAAACACCTTTAATTTTTTGTTTTAACATTTCAGCCTTGCTCTTCATAAAAACTACGGAGTAAAATATGTTTTTAAGTGTTTGGAAACAATGGAGAGTAAATATGTTTTAAGTGTATTGCATGTACATGCTCGTGCACACACGTGCACACAGTCCACATACACTTGCTCGTTTTTGTTCCCTGCCACCGCCTGTGTCCAGAGGCTGAGAATTAGTCTTACCCTCTGACCTCATCACTCATCGGTGGTGAAACCCACTTTTAAGCAAGACATACCGCTGGGGTAGTTGGGAGTTTCCCCTCGCTCTTTGAGTCCCCCCATTCTTGCCTCCGCATCTTTGGTCAAAGTGTTAGAGTGTCAGTTTCATGAGCTGCTGAAACCTTCCCCAGTACAAATTCCACCCACATAACTTTTTCAGGATGGCTTTTGCAAACGTTTAATCATGGAAGTGAAGTGGGGCAACCCTTCATTGACAAAGTTCTCATCTCGAGCATCAGACCAGAGCTACCTTTCCATCCAGGCCTATCTACCCATCATCACAGTGCCCAAGTGACATGGAAAGCTTAGGAATGCCACTTCATTTGACTTAAACTGCTATTTCATTCACCAAACTGCCAAAAACGCAACCAGGCAGAGAAAGAACTGTTCGCTCCAACCATCAGAGGGCCAAATTATTATATCTCTAACAATGATCACCTTACTCAGGAATCCATAATTTTCAGCTGATGGTAAATCTTAAATAATTTGGATTTCTGGGGGTGGGGTAGTCAATATTAAATTAGAGAGTAATTATATAGCATTGTATGTAAAGGCTGCAATATTATTGTTACATAAGTGCATTCTTTATTTCGAAAAATGTCAACCATGTGTGTACCAATTTAGTTCCCAATACATTTCCTTCCACATGAAAGATGAGAACTTATAATGGCCACATGATAAAACAGATTCTTTTAAGAAGTGGGGAGATGAAGTAAGTCGAACATTTCCTGGAAATGTGCTTGATTTTGTTTTCCAAACTTTATTCATTGACCAGGTGATACAAGCTATGTATCAGTGGCTTAGGCACTAATGGTATTTTTATTATTAAGTTAAAATATTGGTCAGAAGGCAAGCATTTCTTATTTATTTATTTTCTTTTTCAGTGTTTCCCCAATTCTCAAAAATAAATAAAATGACATTTTTATTACTAATGATGTTGCAGAACCGATGCTTAAAAACTTTTAGAAAACATAGTCGTATTTGGAAACAAAATGGATTCTCGCAGAAAAATTTTGAACAGAGTAAGACACCATCTCCTCTCCATTCAGCAGACAGATGGTGTGTTGCCTTCTGGGTAAAAATCTAACTTGCACGGTTGAACTTGAATTAAATCAAGTTCCACAGTGTATAAATAGTAAGGGGTGGTCAGCTTTGATGACACAGGTAGAGGGGTTCAGACAGGGACTCTGAAAGCTCTTTATTACCAGTTGAGCCGCTCTGCAGAGTAGATCTCCATCTGGAGGCCGACACTGAAATTGAGAAGCAGAACGAAACACAGAGGTCGCCGTGGCAAACCAGGGCCACGGCATTGCGTGACTCCAGCCACCTGCCAGTCTCAGAGTCCACATGAACGGTGCCCCTGGAGGGGTGTAGTGCACAGCCCGTGCAGTTGGCTAGTCACCTCCGAGCCAGCTGACCCATTTTATAAGTTGCATACACAGTGAGACAGATTTCAACTCAATATCAGGAAAACGTTTTTGAAAGAATAAGTTATCAAAGATGAAACTGATTGACTCAGGAGGCGAGGAGGGCTTGTTATAAGACATGTTCAAGCACAGCCTGTCTTACCACCTGCTATGGACTTTCAGAGGAGGTTTGAAACTCGGGTGACAGTAAGGGCTTGCCTCCATGGGTGTTAAGATTTTTTCCAACGCCGAGAGTCCGGAACCCATCGGTCAAACACAAGTCTTCAGTACCAAAGTAACGAGACCTCGAACAGTAATGGAAATCAAAACAGCTATTTGAGAGGGCTGTAACTTAAATACAGGGGGAGCAAGGTTCATGACTCCTCTCTCAGCTGCTACAAAAATAAATCCTTGTCACAGATGTAATTTTCCCGTTTCTTCCCCCTGTACTTGCATCATACCCAACTTCCTCTTCACGCTAATATTTCAGAAAGTACTGGCGACCAAGCCATATCTGCCCTCCTAGGAGTGGTTCGAGAGGTCCCAGCCAAGACCTAACAGGAAGTAGGAACGGTCTGTGAGGTGTGTGTGTGTGTGTATTTGCGTGTATGTGTGTGTATGTATATGTATATGCGTATGGGTGGGTGTCCAAAAAAGGGTGTACTTTCTTATACCTGTTTTGCAAAGTCAGGAAGTATTCCTAACAGCCCCACACATTGTCGTCTCTGTGGAGAGCCTGCAAGCCTCACAGAGGAACAAATGTGGGGCCAGGCAGTGAAGGAGGGGCATTTGTAAAGGCTGGCAGTCTGATGCTCCCCCATCTACCTTCTCCCTTTTTCCAGAAGTGAAGGTCTGGAGTACGTGATCCCAGAGTAGTATTTCATTAGATTCGGGACCCGAAGATTCTTTCATCTCAGCCAGGGAATTCAAAAGGCAGTGTAGCAATTTAGAGAGATCATAGTTTTGAGACATAATTTGTCCTGAGTTCAAATCCAGACTCTGCCACCTTGTAGCTGTAGAACTCTGTCAAGTCCAACCAGTGTTCCTTTGCATCTTCTTACACTAAACTCAAAAGACAAATGAAGTGGCATTCCTAAGCTTTCCATGTCACAAGATTTCCTATAATATTTTTTTGAGTGCCAGTGAGCTACATTTTCCAGAAGAACAAAGGATGCTGGGGTCTGCAGAATGTGGCGTCCAGCAGTCCTGCCTGGGAGGCACTGGGACGCTGCCCACAATGGGGCTGCCAGGCGAATTCTTCCTCCTTCCAGGAAACACGGCTTTGGGGAAGGATGTTCTTCATCTAGAGACTGGAGATAGTACCTGCCACTGCATAGCATTGCTGTGAGAATTAGTGACTTAACCTGTGATCAGTGTCTGGCACCCTGGCGGCACACTGACACAGGTGGCTCTATTTCAGATTGTTACCCAAACCCTCCCTCTGGATGTCAGAGCAAACGTGGACAGACAGGCATGCACCCGAGAAGGGGTCTATGCCTTCTTGACAAACTTAGTTCCCTATCATTGGCCACTCCCAGACTGGCAGAAGTCTGACAGCATTCCCAGAACTTGTCCTTGAACTAGCCTCACTCAGGCTTTTCCATGTTTAAGTTGCCTCTTTGGGATGAAGCAGTCAACTCAGTTCTATTAATAATTAAGATATCTGCACTTGCTTCCCAACGTCAGGCTGTGTGATTCATCTGAGACACTGTCCTCATGCAAGCTTAGAAAATGAAGCAATTTCCTTGATAATTCAAGCGCGGACCAAATGGAAACCTCAAAGTACCTCTGCTCTCAATTACCTGATAATTTCAGGCATGAATCACATAAATAAAGTATAACTCACCTTGCCTGTGTACACAGACTTACGCCATCTTATGCCACCTAAGGAAAGTAGGAAGTGCAAAAGGGGGGGAAAGGCATAGCCCCAGAGAAGCAATTCATTCTCAGCACAACACTAAACTCAAAAGCCAAATAAAGCAGCATTCCAAAATTCTCCATGTCACAAGATTTCCTATTTTCCTTCATACCCTTTTGAGTTGCAATGGGCTACATCCTCCAGAAGAAGAAAGGATGCTGGGGTCTGCAGAATGTGGCGTCCAGCAGTCCTGCCCGAGGGGCGCTTGGCTGCTGCCCACAATGGGGCTGCCAGGTGAATTCTTCCTCCTTCCTGGAAACAGGCTTTGGAGAAGGCTGTGACAATGCTGTAAGTATCAACCAGGCCATGTGATCTCCTCCCTCCCAGACCACTCTTCCCCTCTCTCAGCATCTCAGCACGTGCAGGGCAGAAGAGCCAGTCAGAGGTGGAGCAAGGGTATCCGATAATCGGTAAGGCAAAGAGGAGAAAACCCACACCCCAACTGACTTTATGATTGCACACAGCAAAACAAACAAACAAACAAACAAAATGAACCTCTTGAGAATGTTTTGACGTGCATAGTAGGTTCCATTCATTTTCCGGGGCAGGAAAAACGTAGGTCCCTGTGGTTCACAGAAGTGCTAGCTCTGAATTGAACCCTGGGGAAATTTCCTGCAAGTACGCACCACACGCTGTTTCTCCATCGACTAGGTAAGCCCAGTGGGGGTCTATTTACCTCCCCCAGGAGAGGAATGAAGAGCAGATAATAGCCATGTTTCCACTCCACAGCCAGTGTACCAGATGTGTGGCCTCAGGGACCCTGCAGGATCTACCTAAGTCTTAGTTTTCGTTTTTGCAAAGTGAGACTGATGAAACCTACTTCAGGGACACAGCTGCTGTGGGTGGGCGTGGCCTCCAGAGGATGTAATGTACAAGCCAATCTTCATTTAGGGGAAATTTTTCTTCCCAAGGTCAACTTTACTCTGTAATTGTCTTTGCTGTTGTTACCCTCACCCAACCTGTCCCACCCCATTCTGCAAATAATAGGCTTCCTTTTTTTGACTCATTATAGAAAACTTGAGACACACGGGAAAAGTATGAAGAAGAAAACAAAAATCTACATTCCCACAATCCAAAGAAACACCAGTAAAATTTTCTTAGACATACTGCCAGTCTTTTTTTTTTTTTTTACTTTTTTTAAACAGGCTCATATTATTTATATAACTGTTAAATTATTTTCTTTGCGTATCATTTTGTTATGACAATTTTCTCCTGTTGTTAGAAACTGGTTTTGTTTGTAATGATATTTGTGGTTTGTGCATATGTGTGATTATAAAAATAACACGTACAGTCTAAAATCTAGCCAATAACCTCTTTCTTGTTTTATGACAAGAAAAAGAGCACCTACGAGTACACAAACCAGCCCGTGGCCACAGGGAAGGGCCAGTTTCCAGAATGGGAACAATTATAAAATTGAACTTGTGAAAACCTCTCTTGATTAAGCCATGTGGCAAGAGTATTAAAGGTTACACTAATGCCAACTAGAAGATCCAGGACCTGATTCTCTTTCGTGTCTGCACTTTGGGATGGTGCATGAATCTGGACTCATGAGTCACTGAGCCAGGGCTACAAAAAAGGGAGAATTCTGGAAGAGACACGCAGCCCACCAGGAAGCTGGAATGCCTGGGTTGCAGCTAAAATGCAGTATGTACTCCTGCTACATTCACGACAGATGTGTTTTAGTGAAAAGTATAATCACATGTACGAAAAAAGAAAGGAAAGAACCTGATGTGAAAGAGGCTACAAGTCATCTGAATAAATAGAGACTTTATAAACAACCAGTGGGTGAAGATGCTCAGAATTTAGAAAATAATAATCACTTATAATCAAATTATTTAAAGATAACTACTGGGGGAAATGGATATATTTTCCATTTTTTGCATATATTTTAATGAAATTTGCATTATAAACACACATTTTAATAAAATTTAAATCATAAACCTTATACAATTTTATATCCTGCTTTTTATTTTGCTGTAACAGAAGAATTTTCACATGTGATTAAAATTTTCTTGCAAACTCCATGATAATGACTGCAAAATATTCCATCCCGTGGATGCACCAAAACTTATGTCATCACGTTCACGGCTGTTGAACGACTTTCTAAATGCTGCACGACTTTCTAAACGTTGCACAATTAAAAATATGTCAGCAATGATATCTGTGCTGAAAACTTGGTTTGAGCTTCTTATTACTTCCAAGGGATAGAACTTGGTTTTAAGGCTCTTGCTATGAACATGATGAAACTTTCAGAGAGATCATTCCAACTTCCACTTCCCTTGGCAATGGCTGAGTGTGTCCGCATGATCACACTCTTCGTAGAACTGGTGTCACCACCACCGATCTTTGCTAATTCTATGTACCGAATGCTAGTATAATTTTAATTTGCATTTCTTTGATATGATTTCCTTGATTTTGATTTAAGAGTGCTGGTTTATTGCCATTTGTCATTCCTTATGTGGATTGTCTTCATATCTGTTGCCTATTTTGCTAGTGGGGTTTTCACCTCTTTCTTACTGAGTGCTGTAAGTTCCTTAAATAGGGTGATTGATAATCATAACTTGATTTGTCCATCACATTTGATGCAAATAATTTTTCTACTTTGTCTGCCTAACAGTGTTGTTTAGAGTATTTGTGATACTCAAATGTCTTTGATTTTTTGTTGTTGTTGTTGTTATCTATTTCGGGGTCATCTTGAAAGTTAACTTATGCTTAGAAAAGTCTTTCCTAATCTGTCTGCCAGATATTCACTTGTGTTTTCTTATACCATTTTTGAAATGGTTTGATAGAGGGTTTCAAGAAATATGGAATTCAGGAATTGTTGGAATTTCAGAAACCAGAACGTGGAAAGTTGCTTAACCAACAGCCACGGAAACAGTGTTAAGGGATTGTGGCTCTTGCTGATAGAATCTCAGAAGCATGGAATTGTCACTGATTTTCGGGCCTTCAGAAGCAGGTGAATTCATACAGTCTCATCCAAGATTGGTTGGAGGGTTTAAAACTGGTTCTCCTGATGGCACCACCCTGTGACCAAAGAATTATCAGTCTTCTCTCCATTTGAATTTGGAATATAGAAAATGCTTATTCTCAGTATCTATCCATATTCTTCTCTTCCACATCCGCCTCCCTCTCTCTCCTCTCTCTCATATCTCTATTCATGTCTCTTTTCGTATTGGTTTATAGATCGTCTTCCATATCTACCCAACTTTCTAACTTCCCTATCCATCTTTTGACCAATGGGCTTTATCTATCTATCCATCTTTCTATCTATCTATCTATTTATCTGTCATCTATCTACCTATCAACTTATCATCTTCCATTGATATCTGTCTCTTTAGTACCTATGAATTTATCTTCTGCATCTACCTATCCATACATCTACCTCTATTTTATTATTTCATCTCTTTGAATTTTCCCAATAGTCTAAAAAGAAATGTGTCTCAAATTTTATATTATCAGTGCAGGTTCCTACAGTGTTGATCCCGTGTCTTACTTTTCCTAACATGGGTTTTAATTGACCTTCTGCAATTTTTAGCTTTCTTGCAAATCTTTTTCATTTTCTCCTGTCAGGTCTGCCACATCTCAACCAATATCCCTTCCATCTCAGTCTGTTATGTTCTCACTTTTCAGTTTTATGTTATGAAATTCATAGTCTCTTGCATTATACTGAGAATACAAAACAGATGCTTTCGAAAGTCTTTTCCTGGCGTTAAAATGTTTTATTTTCACATGCTTTAACTCTGCGTTAGGCATTGAATGGTGTCCTCCTAAAATTCATGTGTTGTCATGCTAACCACCAATACCTTAGAATGTGGCCTTATTTGTAAATAGAGTCATTGTAGATGTAATTAGGTGAGATGAAGCCGTACTAGAGCAGGGTGGGCTTCTAATCCAATATCACTGGTGTCATTATAAAAAGAGGAGATTTGGACACAGACACACACAAGGAGAACTCCATGTAAAAATGGGAGTCATGTTGCCACAGGCCAAGGAACTTCTAGAAGCTAGGAGAAAGGCTGAAACCCTCCTTCCCTAGCATCTTCAGAGGAAGTGTGGCCCTGCAGACACTTTGATCTTGGACTTCCAGCCTCCAGAACTATGAGGCAATGCCTTTCTGTTGTTTAAGTCATGCAGCCCTAGCAGGCGAGTACACTCTGTATCATCTTTGATATTTTAGGATGTCTTTAAATACCTGGTGCTTTATTTTGTTCATACTCACTATCGACCCTCACAGTTCTGCAAGGGTGGTGGTTATGGTGTCAGTAGATCAAACTGGATTGTGCTGTGATCGTTGCTGTTCTTAGTGTCCACCTGGCTGTGATCTTACACTCCCTCTTCTCTGACCTACATGTTCTTTATCTCCTCAGGGACGGATCATTGGAGAATGCTGATATTCCTGGATATTTCACTTCAGTGTGTTCCCTTCCTAACACAATATGTGAAAATGACAACCTTCAGTTTCTGAGATGTTTTCTGTCCCAAGCCCTTTTTGTTCCTAACTCCACACCTCAGGATGTCACACACACTACTTTCACATCTGCTCCAAGACTTGCTACATTATCAGGAATGCCATCTTAGAATATTTAAAATTTAGAGATGTTTGGAAGAATGTGCCTCTCTGTACGGGGCATAACTGTCCAGGGCATCCCAGAAAGCAGTTCCCAGTTAGAATGACCTGGCTTCTCCATGGCTGTCTCATGAAGGTCCTGGGACCCAGAAGGACGTGTCAGCCATGACCATGGAAGAAGCTCTCACCTTAATGATTTGATGTTCTTTACAGGTATGAAGGTGGAAATTCATCCTTAGATCTGGCAAACAGACACACACACTCCCAGCTTTTAGCCTTGTTGAAATCTTGTTTGCCCATCTTTTTGTGTGTTAATAGATACTTAAATGTGCCAGGAGAAAGATATATAAGGCGCTGCCATCCATCCTAGAAGGAAAATGTCACCTGTAAAAGCTGGGTATTGCATCATACGGATGTACCATGTGATTTTTTATTCATTTCCCTATTTCTAGACTCTTAGTTACTTTACATATTTTCTCTACAAAGAACAACCTTACACACAAATCTTTGCTCACATTGTAGATTGTGTCCTGCAAACAGATTTCTAAAATTCTAGGCAGTGAGACAAAGAAATGAACCCTTTAAGATTCTTAAAATATACTGACAAAGTGCTTTTGAGACGTTCTTTGCAATTAAAGTTCTTACCAATAGTTTTTCAGAGGGCCTATTGCACTTAATTTCTGATAATGTTATTAAAATTTTTTTCTGATAATATATAGTTGAAAAGCAAGAGTTGACCAACACATTTAAAGAGACCAAGGTAGGGGAATGGGCAGAAGAGTGAACTGTGCAGAATCCGTGCCCTTTGGAAGCTTATATTCCAGTGAGGGAGCCATTGGTGCTGCAGAGGCCTTGAAGAAGATAAAGTAAGAAGATAGAGGCTGGTGTTCTGGGATGGCTGTGGAAGACCTCTCTGGGAATACAGCAACTGAACTGAGGCTGGGGCCAGGGCAGGGGTGCAGGTTTATGTAAAAGAAGAGCTTCTTAAGCAGAAGACAGGGTATGCCAAAGCCTAAGGCCAACACAAATACAGAAAGCCTGAGATCAAGAACACCCGTGAGGCCTGAGGACAGGGTACACAGAGGCTTGTGGAGAACTTGGATTTTACTTACAATTAGCCACTTTTGGAGAATTTTGTTAAGCAGGGTAACATGCTTCAGTGGATTTTCATGTATTTTATCCGGCACCCAGTCTAGACTAAAGGGAGATTACACTTATAGAAATGACTCTACTTGCTAAAAAGAGAAAACAAACTGTGAGGTGCAAGAGTGGAGGCAGGGAGGCCTGCTGGGAGTTTGTTGGGCGTCTCAGGAAAGCAGTAAAGGAGTAGAGCTGAGCAGTTAAGGTGGTGAGAAAATCCACTAATTTTGATGACAGGCAAATCAACAGTGAATAATTCCTTAGCATAAGTATCATGTGCAATATCTGGGATCTAATTACGCTTAAAGGTTTTTGTTGTGTATCTGAAATTAAAATCTAACCCGTATTTTTATTTTTACTTTTGCTGTATCTGACACCCCACATGGGACATTTTACTAATTTTGGTGAAGGAGGATTTGGTTAAGGAGACTGAGATGGAACCTTGGTGTGATAGGAAGAAAAGTAGGTATGGTGGTCAATTTCATGTGTCAACTTGGCTGGGCTATTGGTACCCAGATATTTGGTCAAACGTTATTCTAGATGTTCCTGTGAGAGCGTCTTAGATGAGATAAACATTGAAAGTGGCGGACTTTGAGTAAAGTAGATTGTTCTCCACAATGTGGGAGGGTGAGCCTCACCCAATTAACTGAAGGCCCGAGTAGAACAGAAAGACTGACCTCCCTTGAGCAAGAAAAACTTCTACAGCGTAGGACCTTTGGACTTGAACTACAGCATCTTCTCTTCTCTGGGTCTTCAGCCTGCCAACCCACCCTGCAGATTTTGGGCTTGTCAGCCTCCATAATCACATGAGCCAATCTCTCTCTATCTCTCATTTTATAAATGTGCATGTGTGTATGTGTGCATACACATTGTATTGGTTGGTTTCTCTAGTATACCAGGGATGTGTGGTATCCCGGGAACACAGAGGAGAAAGTTTTGAGGCAACGAAGAATTGACTTGACAGATGTAGCTCGCTAGTGACCTCGATACAAGTCACGGAGAACATGGTATCTTTTTTTTTTTATATTTATTTATTTTTGGCTGTGTTGGGTCTTCGTTTCTGTGCGAGGGCTTTCTGTAGTTGCGGCAGGCGGGGGCCACTCTTCATCACGGTGCGCGGGCCTCTCACTGTCGCGGCCTCTCTTGTTGTGGAGCGCAGGCTCCAGACGTGCAGGCTCAGTAGTTGTGGCTCATGGGCCTAGTTGCTCCGCGGCATGTGGGATCTTCCCAGACCAGGGCTCAAACCCGTGTCCCCTGCATTGGCAGGCAGATTCTCAACCACTGCGCCACCAGGGAAGCCCAAACATGGTATCTTATCCATTTATTTGTGTGTATTGGAAGACTTGTGAGGTTCCCACTTTTTCATAATTATCAATCATTTCTAAGTTTTTTTATCACTGCAGCTTTGCAGGAATGTAGCAGGGCCTTTCTTTTCTGACCTAAATATCTATGACCTAATTTTCGCTGATGCTTTTGGTGCCATTTGGCAAATGAATATAATGCCAGGTAGTAGTAAATGCTATGATGAAAAGCAAGAGAAGCGGAAAGAGGACAGGCAGGGGCTGCTATTGTGGACAGTGTGGTCTCTGCGGAGAGGACATCTGAGCAGAGACCAAAATAAAATGGGCGAATAAGTGAAGACAATATCTGGGGGAAGATCTTTGCAGACAGAGGGAGCATCACGTGCAAAGACCCTGAGGCAGGAACACAGCAGTCTTCTTGCTGGGGACAGGCAGTGAACTGCAGTGAAGAGTTTGGGAGTCAGACTTGTGGTTAAGTTCCTGTCCCAAGGCTTCAATTATCCAACTGCTTCAAGTGGAACAATTCTCTTCTCTTCTTTCAGTATCAGTTTCTTGATCAGCAATACAACGAGGGTGGATAAGGGAGGCTTTTAAGTCCTGGCCATCTCTCATACCTTATAATCCTAAAGGTGGAGGAATGTTGTCATTGCCATTTTTTTCTCTCGATGTTTTATTTTCAATGATCACAGTTTTATATTTCAGCCTATATCTGTGCATCATGACTTAACTTCCTAACATAGAGAAATACCTTGTCGATAGAGTGAACATTGGAAAACAACTTTGTGTGATGTAGAATGCTTCATCTGAGATGAGTGGAAAAGCTTACTGTCCTCCGGTCACGCTGGAGTTTAGCATGTGTTTTTGTACATTCTGTGAAGGGCAAGACCCAGCAGGACACTGTTTTTCCCAGAGAAGTGATTAGACTACGAGCAAAAACTGGAGCCATGTAATTTATGGCACTGTGTTAACAGTCAGCGGAGTCAACACGCAAAGCCATCTCCGCCAGATAAGAAGTTGCTTTGGAAACGGACCTTGCACAAATCGTAGACATAACAGCACATACGTGGAGACGGCATCCTCCTTTGTTATTAGACAATTAAGAGCTCACGGAGGAAAAGCAAATGTCTGAGCTCTTTTTAATAACTGCTACTCAAAATAAAGGAATACTTTCGCTTTATTCTATTGTAGAATTTGCCAAAAGACTGAGCTTTTTTATTTCACCCTGCCTGAGAAATAATGATCATTGAGCACCAAATGAAGGCTTCCCACAAACTCTTAATTTTTTTGTTTTCAGGACAAAGAGAAATTTGAGCATGGAGAACAATAGGCAAATGATAAATAAGTGAAAAAGTTCCTTCACATTATGGACCCAGGCAGGGAGGACAGAAGTGTAAGAGTGCACTTACTTCCTCTGAGCTAAAAGACTGAGAAAACCCTGAAATTATCTCCCACTAAAACCTGGATATTATGGCTAGGGGGAAGGAAATGACCTTTCCAGGTTTCCTCCAGTCTGTTTACAGGCCTAAGGTCAAGACTGGAAGGGCTGGTGGATTCTCAGCATCTCCCCCTGAAAGTGTGGGAAGGTGATTAAAGGATTAAAATTTGCATGCAAAGCAATAGATATTCAAACCCATCCCACCCCCCTCCATGTAACAGAGAAGATAAAAGCTGTTTCCTTTCAAAGCCTCAGGTTAAAGATGGAAGAATTAGCGAACGTGTAACCGTATCTCGTATCGCAGGGCACTCAGCGAGGCCTGAAGGGAGAGAAAGCAATGATATCCAAATATCAATCCGTGCTTGGAAAAAAAATTAACCCCTGAAAAACTACACTGAAAAACCTCAGGCTATGGTTCTCAAAGGAGGGGGTTGGATTTTGACCCCCTCCCAGGGGACATTCGACAGCATCTGGAGACATTTGGTGGTCACAGCTGGGAGGAGGAGGGATGCTGGTGATGTCTAGTGGGTGGAGGGTACCACGGATACTGCTAAACATCCTACAAGGCACAGTGCTGCCCCGTAACAAAGGACATCCAGCTCCAAATGTCACAGTGCCAAGGCTGAGAATTCCTGGTCTAAGGATTCTATTCTGGTGCTTTACCCAGTTTATCTACTCAGGACGTCTCACCAGCTCATCTTGAGCATTCCCCAGAAACTCCTACCTCCACCCTCAAAGTGAAGCCCCAGGGCTTTTCCTCATTCAGCTTAGTGCTGGCAACTGCTTGGCCCCGCTGTACACCAAAGAAGGCCCATCCAAGGGATAATCCCTGTCCAGGGCTAATTGATTCCCCCAAGAACCATATATCTGCTATCTTTGCGGTCAAGGAGAGCCGATTTATGAGGTAGTTAAAACATATCTTGTCTTTCTTTGTAAATAAATTGTTTAGAGTTCTCAGATTTCCATCTACATAGTTACAAACTTTATCAGGCTCTGGAGTAGTGTTGTTCAAAATAGGATCCTGCAATTATCACTCAATTGCCGCCTTGGAAATGAGACAGCCAGGCGCCACTGGCATGGCCCCAGGACAGCATTCTGCTCAGAGATACCTATCACGGAGATTCTTTGACTTGATGTTTCCAACAGGGCACATGACATTCTTTTTAATACACTTCTCTGTGTCCCAGGAGGGTTGATGAGATGAACTGACTGCTTCATATTTTAAGAGCCTTCTGAAAGGCCAGAGCGAGGAGCTTGCAGCCCTGGTCCTGTGTGTCAGCTACAGGTAAGATCACAGACTGCACCCACCTTGGTGTCCTGGGTACTGGGAGACCACATAGGGAACCAGAGGATGATATGCTACTTGGGTCAGCTTGAGACACTTAGCCCAGGGGAGCCTTTTATAAAAAAACACTTACTTGGTATTCCAATTACTGTAGTCTAAGGAAGAAATATAAGGAAGAAAAGAAAAAAAAGAAAAAAGCTATACCTCAACTTACCAACCATATTCCTAAAAATGTTAGGCCATGCTAGGCCCGTGTTTCTCAGTCTTTTTTTTCCATTATCACTCCCCGAAAAGGAGCCTTTTAGACTTTTTATTTTTTCCTTTCTTATAGCCTCTCCTCCTCCTTGAAATTTTGGTAGGACAGATTTACTACATATCTGGTCATGTACAGTGATACTTTGGAAGTATCAAAGTATATTATAACCATTGTAATAGCTTGGATTTCTTTGCACCCTAAGAAACAATTGTCTCCCCGTCGGGGAAATAGCAGCCCCATTGAGAATGCATGGGCTACCCTCAATCTCCACATCTGATTTATTTGTCATCAACAGTAGGCACCACCAAAAAACATTTAAAAGCTTAAAAATTTTTTTTCACTTATTTTTTAAGTTTATTTTTTAGTGTTCTTTGTAGGATTATGAAGAAAATTAATCTGCTAATAACTTAATCATTTAACATCTGTGTACTTTTTCTAGGCTTTTCTGTGAACGCATTTATTTATAATATTGATTTATACCACATACACTTTTGAACTTAATGGTTTTACTTATATGGGGAGCAAATTTTCATATACTTACCTAATTTTTTATGACATCCTTTTTATGGATGAACAATATTCCATCAAGCATGTAGGCTATCAGACTTAGTGAACCTGCTTTGTTTGTTATTTAGGCTAATTTTAATGTATCTCTATTATAAAGTACTGCACAGAACAGAGGGAGCTAAACCTCCATGATTTCTCTGGATGCATTCATATAGGAAAATGTTAGGACTTTTTGTCTTTTTTGTCAAAACACACCAGCGCCCCGATAAAAGATCAGTTATCAAGTGAAACAAAATCTCTCTATAGATTAAACAAAGCAAATAGATTATTTTTTTTGCAACTGTAGACTCTGTTACTTAGCTCAAAGCAATGTATTCCTAAATGCCACCCTAAGAACTTGTACTTACTAATCCTCCCTCTCACCTAACAGAGAAACTTCCCAGAGGAGCCTCACCCTTCCACAGGGTCTCTTTGTGTCTTATATTAACTCTGCTGCCCTGGGTATACCAGAAGTCCCCCAGGGTATGTCTGTACTTGTCCCTGGGGGGACCACATAAAATATTCTTCCCAGTGTGTTGGAGTCAGTTGAGTAAATTGCCATCAGCACTTGCTCTTGGAGTCTTCTCTCCCCTAAGATGCCTCAGTTTCCATGTTGTTGGCACATAACCAGGTTCAACGTCTCCCCCAAACCTATGACTTGACCACTGGCTTTCCAAATGGGAGTCTCCCCTAGAGGCTGCCCCTTCCTTTCTCAGCTTTCTTTTCTCAACTCCATGCCCTGCCACACTTTTCAGGCAAATAACTCTTGAAGATTTGCCCCAAGAGGAGTCAGTCCAACCTAAACTCCCAGGACACTATATCCCAGCCCATTTCCTTTGAAAATCATTTGGAAAAATACAGCTGCCAGCATACACATGCTTCATTATTGCTCATATTGAAACCAAGCAGGACCCTGTGGGGCTCCTGAGCACAGAAGCCTTTCTGTCCCCCGTTTCTTATTTGTAGGAAACAGACTCCAGCCTCCATGACCTTCCCTGGGTTCCAAAGGGCAGATTCCAATAGTTGCGAGTCGGGGAAAGGACGTGATGCGGGAGACAAGGGAGGAGAAGCACTCAAGAAAACACCTGAGGCAGAACCAGAGAAGATCATCAAGATTAGGAAACCCAACCACCTGAGACAAGATTAAAGGAGTACAGGCCCTGCACACACCCTAATCCTATCAGCAACCCCAGTTTTTGCTATAAAACTCATCAAATCCTCCTAGGTTAGGACTTCCCTGGTGGTGCAGTGGTTAAGAATCCCTGGTGGTGCAGTGGTTGAACAATGCAGGGGATGTGGGTTCGACCCCTGGTCTGGGAAGATCCCACATACTGTGGAGCAGCTAAGCCCCTGAACCACAATTACTGAGCCTGCGCTCTAGAGCCCGCGAGCCACAGCTACTGAGTCCGCGTGCCACAACTACTGAAGCCCGCACACCCTAGAGCCCGTGTGCCACAACTACTGAGCCTGTGTGCTGCAACTACTGAAGCCCGTGTGCTTAGGGCCCGTGCTCCGCAACAAGACAAGCCACCGCAATGAGAAGCCCGTGCACCGCAACGAAGAGTAACCCCAGCTCGCCACAACTAGAAAAAGCCCAGACACAGCAACGAAGACCCAACGCAGCCAAAAAAAAAAAAAAAAAATCCTCCTGGGTTGGGACATATAGTTTTTCAGTGCAGGAGCCCACTCTGTCCCCCTTGGCCTAACAAAGCAATAAAGCTATTCTTTTCTACTTCACCTAAACTCTGTCTGCGAGATTTGATTCGGCACCGGTGCACAGAGGCCAAGCTTTCGGCACCAGTATCCACTTTATTTCCAGATATTCATCGAATTCTATTCAAATCTGAATAATAGCAATATTACAACTAGATAGCTACAATTTTTCTACTGATCATAAAGAAAGGCACTCTGGGTAGTGGCCATATATGATGTGATTAAATTGCTTCACTATCATTGTGTTCATTGTGCACCCCAGTAAAATATATTTAGCTGCCTATTAAAATCTGCCTGGATATTACAACCAATGACTGTGGCAGCAGAAGTCAAAACAGTTTTGGATTTTAAATCCTGTTGGATATAATTGTTAACATGACAGTCCATCTTGCAATTTACAATCACATCCTCTAAAAAGCTGATTTTTCAGTATGAATATTTGTTTCCTTGTTGTATGAGTTACATGGAAAGGGCAACACTTCTTCAATAAGCTTGTTCACTGACTTCAGAACTGGCAGAATCCTGCACAGGTGTGTGTATCCAGGTCTCTGTACCCAATATTGGGCACCCATTGAGTGCCCCAGCCTCTCACCCAAAGAAACCAGAAGTACCACAAATGTAGGCAAGCAGCCATTTCTTGGGAACTGAGGCAGGGATATTATTGTTATTGATTATTGTGTTTTGATTAGGTTTTCCTTCGTGCCATCTCCCCTGGAAGGGAGAGGGGTCAACAGTTAAGAACATCCATCATCCTAGTTAGTTTTGATCTTTGTGTTTACCTCTTTTTTTTTTTTAATCTTTAAAAAGTATATTTGTTAGAGAAAGGAGTTAAAGTAACGAAGATTCTGGCTTAGCTATGATACCTGAATTATCTCTCACCTGTAGATTTATTGAGCATCCAGCTAACTTTTTTTTTTTTTGCGGTACATGGGCCTCTCACTGCTGTGGCCTCTCTCGTTGCAGAGCACAGGCTCCGGACGCGCAGGCTCAGCGGCCATGGCTTACGGGCCCAGCCGCTCCGCGGCATGTGGGATCTTCCCGGGCCGGGGTACGAACCCGTGTCCCCTGAATCGGCAGGCGGACTCTCAACCACTGCGCCACCAGGGAAGCCCCAGCTAAGTTTTTAAGCCTCCTTGGGTACCTGTGCTTGTGCCTGGTGTTGGAGATTCAAAGATGTATAAGACACAGCTCTTACCTTTTAGGATCTCACTGCCAAAGAGATTGATACCACTGCCTAAATGATAATTAATAATCAATGTGTAATTGAGCATTATAATAAGAACAAAGGACACCACATATAGACATGGTATGTGTAGTTGGGGAAGGGAGGGGTTTGCAAAAATGAGAATGAATGGCCACAAATTGAAAATCAAAAGGAAAGAAAATATAAACCACCCCCAAATGAGTTAACTTCCCTACCTCTTTTTTACAAAGTTGTTGTCTCTCTCACTTCCCAGAATATCGCAGCAAGTAGAACATTAATATAGGCAGTAGAAATTTTAATATATTTAAAAGTCAACATGTTTCATTCAGATAGTCAGTATTCTTAGTATATAAAGTTAGGGGTTGCAAGAGAATCGTGCAAGTGCCCTGGGAGTTGCAGGGAACTGGGACCTAGATATTAATATAGTTCTGTCCTCAGTGCATAAATACCTTTCAAACAAAGTATATCAGAGAAAAAGAACTTCTAAAATATTTCCCCAATCCTTTCCCCACTTTAAGGAAAATATAAATATAAATCCTTAGAAGATAAGCCTTTCTCTGTTAAAATATAAGTATTTGATCTTAGGTAGTATTATGGGCTGAATTATGTGCTCCCAGCATTCATATGTTGAAGCACTAACCCCACAGGCCCTCAGAATGTGACCGTATTTGGAGATAGAGCCTTTAAGAGGTAAAAAATTAAGGTGAGGTCATAGGGTAGTTGTAATCCAGTAGGACTGGTGTCCAAAGAAGAGATTAAGACGTAGACTCATACGGAGGGAAGACCATGTGAAGACAGTGGGAGAGGATGGCCATTTACAAGCCAGGGAGAGAGGCCTCAGAATGAAACCAACCCTACTGACCCCTTGATCTTGGACTTCTAGCCCCCAGGACTGTGAGAAAATAAAAGTCTGTTATTGGGTTGGCTAAAAAGTTCGTTCGGATTTTTCCAGAACATCTTACGAAAAACCCGAACAAACTTTTTGGCCAGCCCAATATTTAAGCCTCCCAGTCTGTGGTACTTTGTTATGCCAGCAAACTAGTACAAGCAGTGTTTCAAGAAAAAGAGAATGGAAAATCTCCAGCACAGAGACCTTCAACCTGGAGAAAAAAAAAAAAAAAATATATATATATATATATAGTAAACCCCGGAGTTTGGATCCATAACGGCATATCTGTAATATTGGTGTTGGGAGGGGATTGGACCTTCCTTTGGGGGCAATTGCACTGATGCTTATATTAAGCTTATATTATACCTGTTTTCTAAACAGCAGAAGCTAGACAGAAAAGGTAATGAGAGAGCAGTAAGAACAAAGCTACAGGGATAGCAGATTTGTCCAGATGTCACCAAGCATCAAGCAAAGGGGCCTTTCTGCCCCACAGACCCAAAGGGCCAGGTAGTGATCAGACCTGGAAACAAATCAGAGGGGGCTGCCTGTAGGAAGCCAGGAGCCAAGATGAAGTTTTAAGTGCCTCAAATTTGAGTTGAGACAAGATCCCCACACCTCCCTCAGTGGGCTCTCTTGTTCCCCCGAGACTTCATCCACAGAATCAACTCTGTGCTGGACTACACATAATCCGGAGGATATTTTGCGAAAGTCCCTTTTAAAGGGACATTGCTGGAACAGGGAAAATAATAATGGGAGAAAGTGTAAGGTTGAGGGTCCTGGTCTTCAGAGGCATCTCCTACTTTCCATCCTTGGGCAGGGGACATAGAGAACTAAGTAGGTTTCCCAGCAGCACTGGTCTGATGACATCAGAACCCAATCCTCCCAGCGCTCTGTGGATGTATGGGAAGGTGGGAGAAAAAAAAAAAAGGCTCTAAGACAGGGCATCTAGTGAACGTTAGGTGCACTAGGGGAAGAGAAAGCCAAGCGTCTTTACAGAACCTTCCTTGGGCCCCTAACTCTCCAATCTAGTACCAGCACCGTGGCTCTGAGAAGAAGCAGCATTCACTCAGCACAGAAAATGTCAGGAGTCGACTGTGAGGCGGGGAAAGGCGTCTCTCCAGCAAACTCGGGAAGAGAACAGGTATAGGGCTGCCTGGGATGCAGTCTGTGGGCACATTGTATGCCGTCCTTTTTTAATCAAAACCTCTTACCTTTGCTTCTTAAGGGACAATAAAAATACAGCCAAGGACTTGAAGAAAACTATCTCTTATCTTTTAAAATCTAAGAATTGTTTATTTCTGAGGGTTGGGAGAATACAACCGTACCATCCTCTCCATGTTTCACTTGTTAACGGATTTAGTGTGATCAAAGAAAAGCCCAGTCTTCCCTGTTTTGAGTCAGAGCCCTTTAGACATGCATGGTGGGAATATCTAGTCCTAGTCCCAAGTTGCTCAAAGTATCAAACCCTTTCTTTATGCTAAACCTGGACCAAGACCACGAGCTTCTGCATCTGCTCTGCATCTTCCCTCTCTGTGAATGCTGATGTCCAAAATGCCCCTTTCTTCCAAAGTGTTCTTCCATACACAATAGGAGTTAGAAGGATAAGATACCAACAAGTTGATAAACTTGTACTAGGGTGACCAACTATCCCAGTTTGCCTAGGACTGGGGTTTCTTGGAATGCAGGAGTTTCATTTCCAGGTTAGGTCTAGACAAAGTGGAACAGTTGATTACCCTGACTTTTTTAAGTATTGGAAAAATATCATTTGTAAAAAGTCATTAACTATAAAGGTTAAATTAGATTCAAGTTAAGCACTTGTGATAAGAATCCTTTATAAGTGATGCTATGTACTTCATATGCATTTCATTAAGTATACAGAATGTTTGGTTGTCCTACCAAAAAATATATATATATATCAGCCAGTTGAAAAAAAGAGAAAAATATATATCTACATTTCGGTCCAGAGCCGGACGCGCAAGTTCTAATTTGCAGCAGGGCCAGCAATGCGCCGCAACTTGGTTCAGGTTGAGAGCCTCCTGTCAGGATGTGAATGCTGCTACCCCCGAGAGGGCAGGCACCGCTCAGGGCTCAGCATCATCTCCTCCTCCCACTTGGGCTCATTTACCGAGAACATCTCCAAGAATCAGTCATGGGGAAAGGGGAAATGAGCAGTGACAACCCTAACATGCAGAAAGTTCTCTGCCGCCTCGGGCTTATCAACTTCACAAACAAAGGGAAAAAAAAAAAAAAAGCCTTCCTCCTCTGGGGGAAAAAGTCAGTGTAACTCAGCTGAGAGGTGGGCTGCAGGAGGCCTGGTGGCCCCCGCCCTGTGTGTTTTGATTGCAATGCTCTCTTGTACGCTCTCTTGTAGGTGTGGGTGATGTAGGTTAAATGGGTCTCCAGTGGTCCAGCGCTCCCAGCAAAGGCCAGACCACAATAATCAACGGCTAGTTATTTACCATAACCATATACAAAACCACAAGTGTCAGAGCTCCCTCAAATACATCCGAGACACCGTATATCTCTTTATTAAAGCCTGTCGGGGTTTTGTTATTACACAGCTTTTGCCTTGGAATCCCAACTAAACCAGGCTGCTTGAGCAAAGCACCAGACCAGGCTCCCACACAAAACAAGAAGCATCACCCAGAAACCCGACCCCGAGGCAGGAGAGAAAGCATTTCCCCCTCCCAGCCATCTCTCTTTCACTGTCACTTTGAATTGATTTTTAACTACACTTGAGTGTTTGTGCTTATGGTGATAGGTGGCTGTAAAATATTTTAATCATTCATAACTGAAATATTCATGGTGGGTGACTTATCCGGTCTCCTCCACTTTAATGAACACAGCATACATCATGGTCATCCGTTCCTATTAATCACAGGTTTCCAGTAAGGCAATGTGAGAACTTAGAAGCTTCATGTCTTTCTTCCTAGGCTGTTTGACTAAGATCATGCAGCGTTGCCGTTCTTATTTTTGCTTATTTTTACTTTGCCTTTTCCCCCAACATTTTGTTTTTTTCAAAGCCATTATATAGTCTCTCAAGCAGATGTCATTTCGAGTTTTGATGTCCATTGGTTAAGAAAACAACCCAATACATGGAATTTCAATCTTTCAAAGAGGTCTTTGTTGCAATTCAGAGGGAGAATTTAGCAACGATTACCAAGGCGCCGTGGTGGTGATTGGTATGATTGACAGGTCTTGCTTCCTACTCTGAATAACTCTCCAACTTGAAATTTGACTATGGGCTGACCAACTTGTCCAGGTTTGCCCAGGACTTCCGTGGTTTTAGCACTAAAATTCTCATGTGCCCCCAGACACCGTCTGTCCTGGGCAAGCCGGCATGGCTGGTCACCCTACTATACCAGCTTCAGTCTTTGGCTTAAGTACATGGTTTGAAGACATCAAGAGTAAGATGTAAAAAGACAGTCAACCATGAACCTGTGACATGAATCAGATGAAATTGCTCCCCCCGCCCCCCGGTGGAAGACCAGAGAGCTTGCACCAAGGGCAAACTCTGCCTATGGGACGTCTCCTGCCTGTTGCCACTTTCTCTGGCTTTTGAGTGGTTGGAAAAGGTGTCTGTCTGTGGCTGCTACCGAAGCTACAGGAATCTCTGGGCCATGGCTGCCTTCTTTGGAGCTTTTTCCTGCCCCTGGAGCAATCACAGGCTGGCTCAAGAACGAGACCCTCTCTCTAAAGGACTAGCTGGATGAAAGGGACAAGTCACCCTACACAAAGGTTCAGACCATCCACGGAAGAGGACACCTCTATTCTGTTATCACCCCTGCTACCTTGCTCTGGCTGAGCTGGGGACAGTTGGGGACAGAAGGCTCCCTGGCCTGTGGGCCTGGAATACCTCTGGGACCCTCCCTCTGCCTCTCCTGCCTCCAGGCTTCACTGGGACATCAGCCCCTGAGTGTCCCCTTTAAGGAGCAGGATGGAGGAATCTGTAGAACCTAGATCATGTGGATCATACATTCAGCCTCCTGGACAGCATGACCTCTGAATGCCCTTTGACCCCACCCATCCCCGGTCATGACCCCTTGGTCCCCTGCATAAGGCAGACAGAAAGCATATTCTATAAAGAGTTTTCCTTTCACCTCTTTGGCATCTTTCAGACAAAGGTAGAAAAAACTAAAAGGAAAAGCCACAAGAGAAGAGATGAGAGAAAGCTTATCTACATATTAAAACAAGACTTGTTTTGAGAAACACTTTCCCCTTATTTCTTATTGTATTCTGAAGGTACAATTTATTAGTTGCTCTTGCTTGCTAAGTTGTTCAAGTAGGTCAGTGAGGAAGAACACTGCAGCCTCCATGTCATCTGGCATCTTCACGTGGATACCCTGACCTTTACCAAATGAATTTCTTTGTTCCTCCCTTAATACACCCCAAACCAGGGAGCAGTCAGCGAAGTGCTTGTAAATGTCTAACAGTAAGTTCTAGGGTGGGGACAGCACAGGGAAGGTGTGTGTGTGGGCGGGGGGCGGGGGGGGGGGGGGCCTTAATGTGTAGAGTTTGCAGATTTCCACAGTGTAAACATTCCCACCGTGGCCGATCTCAGGCTGCCAACCTAATGTCGCTGAACCAAGCTGGGAAGAGACGTGCCACAACGTTGTCCAGAGCGGGGTCAGCTGGACGAGGGGGTGGGCTCCAGCACAGCACTGGCAGAAAAGGAAGAGCACTGGCTAGAGCCATGGGTCTCAGTCCTCACTGTGTAGGAGCATCACCTGGGAGTTTTTAAGATTCCTGATGCCCGGGTCACACCCTGAAACAATGAGGTTGGATTCTCTGGGGGTGGGACCCAGAGGCGATTCCAGCAGGCAGTCTTGGTGGAGACCGACTGGGCTGCACAGAGCTTGCACGATGCTCCCTCTTGCAGAGTTCCCGCAAACACTCTTGAGACATGGAACATTTCTTCATTAAAGCCTGTCAGAATCACAGTTTGGAAACTGCAAAACCATGAGCAGGGAGACAGCAGTTCTTGAGTGTCTGCTTTTACCTTTCGATGGTTGCACAACCTTGGGAAATGAAATGAGAACCCAGGGGAGACACAGTGATAACCTCAACGTACAGAAAGTTCTCTGCAGCCTCCCTCCAAAGAGATCAAACATAACCTAGCTGAGAGGTGGGCTGCAGGTCTTGCAGCATCATCTCAGCCATTTGCCTTGACTGCAATGCAAGGCTCCCTGTAGGTGCCAGTGATTTAGGTAAACAGGTCTGTGGTTCTGCAGCTGGACAGTCTGCACCATTGAGTAAGGCACTTTGCTTCTTTCATCTTGTCGCCTTCTCTATATCTGTATTGCTTTTTATGTGAAAGACTTTATTTTTTATTGAAATGTAGCTGCTGTACAATATTATATGTTACAGTATTATGGTGATTCACAATTTTTAAAGGTTATACCCCATTTATAGTTATTATAAAATATTGACTATGTTCCCCATGTTGTACAGTATACCCTTGAGGCTTATTTTATACCTAAGAGTTTGTACCTTTTAATCCCCTACCCCTATATTGCCTCTCCCCCTTTCCTCTCTCCACTGGTAACCACCAGTTTGTTCTTTATATCTGTGAATCTGCCTCTTTTTTGTTATATTCACTCATTTGTTGTATTTTTTAGATTCTACATATAAGTGATATCATACAGTATTTGTCTTTCTTTGTCTGACTTATTTCACTAAGCATATTGCCCTCCAAGTCCATCCATGTTGCTGCAAATGGCAAAATTTCATCATTTCTATGGCTAAGAAATATTCCATTATGTATACATATATATTATATATATATAATATATATATTATATATATATATTTTTATATATATATAATGGACACTTAGGTTGATGGACACAGGTTTCTTCCGTATCTCGGCAACTGTAAATAATGCTGCTATGAACCTTGGGGTGCATGCATCTTTTCTAATTAGTGTTTTTTGTTTTTTTCAGATAAATACCCAGAAGTGGAATTACTGGGTCATATGGTAGCTCTATTTTCAGTTTTTTGAAAAACCTTCATACTGTTTTCCACAGTGACTAAACCAATTTACAATCCCGCTGACCATGTATGAGGGTTCCCTTTTCTCCACACCCTCACCATTTGTTATTTCCATATCTATATGCTAAATACATTTTGTATTTTTCCTTTTATGAAAGGTGGTTTTGGTATGAAACTGAATATTTATTTGAAGTGAGTGAAGACATCCCTATATATTATGAATGTAGAAAAGCTGACAACTGCTGGAAATTGCACAAAATGCAAATTAATGACACGATATTTTATTAATGAAATGTTTGTCACCCCTCTCCAGTCTATTTTTAACTGTGTGCTGCAGTGGTGAGTCTATTCCTGGCTGAGAGGACTCCCTTTTTACTAGTTATTTGTGAGAACTGAATTTTCAACTTCCAGTTTTTAAAGAAAATGTTTTTATTGAAGTAAATGCACAGAAGAGTGCAAAAATCATAGCTTAGAGCTTCATGAACTTTCTCAAAGTGAACGTACTCATGTAACCCTCACCTGGATCTGGAGATTGTACTTCCCCACACCCCAGGAGCACCCCTTGAGCCACCCCCCAAGGCCCTACGGCTCTCCCGTGGCTCTACCATCCTGACTGGTCACCATCGATGAGCTCTCCCTGTCTTTGAACTTCATACAAATGGAATCATGCAGAATGCACCCTGTGGTGTGGGCTTCTTTTGCTCAACATTATTTGTGACCTTCATCAATGAGGTTGCTTGTAACAGTAATTCATTCAGTTTCCTTTTTGTATAGTATTCCCTTATATGGATATGCCACAGTTGATTTATACATTTCACTATTGATCTAGTTTTTGACACTTAAAAAGGGTCTTTGTGTCCAATTTCTGTCAAACGAAACTCTGTCCTATGTCTAGTGAAGATGACGTTCAATTTAGATAACACCCAAATTGCCACTCATGCCCTGTTTTTTTTTTTGTTTGTTTTTTAATCTTCCTACAGGCCAAGTTGTTACATTTTAAAAGCTTAAAAGTTTAGAAGTTGAAAAAGTGCCCCAACACTCAGCCCCTGGCACGGGATAAAGAGTATCTTGAAGGAAATCAGAAAGACTGAGTGATGGGTGAAGGTGTGAAAAGAGACCACACAATCCATTTGAGGATCTTATGTTTGAAAGGGACCCTGGAAAGGAAACATCCTCCTCTTACTGGATAAGGAAACTGAAGCCCAGAGAAAGAGGAACTTGCCCAAGGCCAAGCAGTTAAAAGGCAGCTCAACAGGAACCGCGGAACCTTGGTAACTCCTGGTCAACTTCTTCTACAACGTTGTACTCTCCACATTTTTAGACCTTAAACTGTAAATTCCAGAATGTGTCAACCTAAGTCAAATGTGAATGAGGAGAACCCATTTTAATGATCTGAATTCTAACTCAATAAAGAATTCATAAATACCTCTCACATTGGTCAACTTGCCTCTGCCCCAGCCCAAGCTGCCACCACCTCCTGCCTGACTCCTGGCTAAGCTTCTTGATGTCACTCAGCAACCACTTTGGCCTCCTTCCAATCAGTTCTCCAGGTAGACAGCATAATCTGCGTTTCTGCAAATCTGATCTCTTCATAACAACCCTTTTCGAAACACTGGTTTCTCATTATCCTTAGGATAAAGACCCAAATCCTCCTGGTGCCCCAAAAGGGCCTGGAGAGCCTGGACCCACCTCAGCTCTTCATCCTCCCCTTGCACGATCAAGTGCTATTCTGCCTTCAACTATGACTCCAGCAAACCCCCCTTATGAAGGCTTCCCTCCCCTTAGAATCAGTTTAATTATCACTTCCTTGGGAGGTCTTCCCTGAGCTCCTGTCCACGTCCCCTGCTATACCAGGCCCCACCCATCGGCAGCACCCATCACTGTTCTGACTCTACATTTACTTGTGGGGGTCTGTCCTTTGATTCAGACTTGTCCCCAGATTCCATGAAGTGTGGGTCACACCTGTTTATGTACCGGCATATGTTAAGTCCTCAATAAATATCTGTTAGGTGAACAAATATATGAATGGTTGCTTTCTAGTAATTTCTGTTTCATTATTTGCATTTTATAGCCTATCAAGGACAAGCCTGTTGCATTTACTGAAATTTTATAAATATGTAACACTCAGTATTTATTTAGATATTGACTATAATCAACTCAGATGAAAATACAGAGGACACGTTAATTACATTCTCAGATAGAAATAGTTGGGAGGGCAACAGGGTAGAAAAGTCAAGATTGCAAAAGTTCACAATGACAAATACATAAATGTAGGGTCTTTTACTGGAAACCAAACAGTCAACTCCACAGTGTACACTGGACACGACAGCTTGTCCAATTCTGAAGTCTGAAGCTGCATAAGCATGGTCCCTGAATTAAAGAGCCAGTGGAAATATAAAATGTGGGTGTGACCTTACCATACGCTCACATCCGGTGTGAAATTATAGTGTCCAAATCAGTACCCTTTCCCCAGGATAAGACCTGATCACTGTGGAGCTACCAGACTTAAAACAACAAATGATGAATTTAGCCTGGTTCTTGCTGTTGAACAAAAGACTTTTTAAATTGCTGTGAGTTTTACAGGAACTTCCAAATGTGATTTGGTGAAATATTTTATCTCCCCAGAAGACGGTCTGGGCATTTTTCTCAATATATTATGACTTCACCAAGAACGGTGCCATATGCATGCATTTAAAATACTATCAAACCCCCTCTGAGCACACTTATCTCCACAACCACTCCTAGATGTCTCAGGGGTCTTCACCTACCCTAACCGGGCTAGTCCTCGTACCTGACAGTCACCAAGATGCCATCTAGTCATCTCCTGGTGGCCTTCTCCAAAATTGATGCCAGCCACCCATCTATACAGACCCTAGTCCATAGACCTCCAAGCCATCATTTAGTGCCCTGAATTGCCATCTTGATTGATGAAAATACAAAACAAAAAAGATAATGTTTAAAAGATTTTATGAACACTTAATCTTTCATATAAAGAGTAATATAATGCCTGCCTGAAATGCCACTTTTGTTCTATGCATGGATTTAATTAATATCATCTCCACTCGACTGGAATGGACAGGAGTTTTCGAAGCTGTGCTATTAATTATGTCATGAAGGTTGTTATAGCTTAAGTTTGGGCACCCCATTTCCCCCAGCCCCCCAAAAAGACCAAGTCTATTTTATAGAGGGACTTGCATATTTAATCCTGACCAGGCTCCATGGAGAGAAAATTTTGTTCACACTGTTCATTCCCTGTTTTAGATATTCCTCGTTGTCTTGGACATGGCTAATTTCCTTGCCTCTGTATCCCACAGTTTGGATAAAACAGACAAACCCAGCCTTGAAAAACATTGATACTAGAAATAGAACCAGAACAGCAATTTCTGTGATCAGTTTACTTAAAACGTTAAAAATTATGTTCTAATTTTCAATATATGTTCTCCCCAGGTAAAGCTGAGGCGATTCGATTTGGTGCCATTAGTTTAGTAAAAAGGAAATTATGTTTGGCCAATATTTTAGGAGAAGAAGATAGCCTCTTCAAAATATCTGGAAACAGTAGAAAGGGTGAGGAAAACCAAACCAAAAACCGTATGGCAGAAATATCTTGGAGTTTTTATTGCTTAATATATATATATATATACACACACACACAATGCATTCATTATTCAGAATCGTGTCTATTCTATTCCAGTGCCATCCAATTAGGTTTTCTTCCTGACAGGAGTTGGTTCCATCTAATAAATTCACTAAATTCTGTAAACACTTACACGACAAGACTTGCAAACTTTTGCTCCGTGCTCCCATCACACCCCGTAGGTCCTCAAGCAGAAGAGAGACCATCAACGAAAATGCAGAGCCAAAAATCCTCCTCATAAGAAAAAGAAGTAAAGGTTTGAAGAGTCAGAAAGATTAATATTTTCTCCTCTTTTGTGGATCTGCTCACACCCTTGGGGCCTCATTTTCAAACTGGCTAAAAATGAAAGGATGAAAGAGTCCAGAAAGGTGCAGGATAATTAGTCTGGATATACAGCAGCGAGACATTGAAGGTCAATAATTATGGTTGGGTGGAGTGTCCCTTGTTAGATATCGAAGCATGAAGGCCACATCCATGGCCCAGTGTACATCATAGCGCGGAGAGGCACAGGGTGTAGCAAAGAGGATGCATAAGCACCTTGACCAGTTGTCGTCTGCCGGGTACTTTAACGTTTCATTGAAAATGAACTTCTTTTTGTTGTTAGTAAAGGGATTTCTTCTGACACAAGATGTGTACTGGGGCCATTGATATTTCTCACTGAGTTCTAGATCTGAACTTTGAACTGAATTCTTTTTTTTTTTTGCAGTACGCGGGCCTCTCACTGTCGTGGTCTCTCCCGTTGCGGAGCACAGGCTCCGGACGCGCAGACTCAGGGGCCATGGCTCACGGGCCCAGCCACTCCGCGGCATGTGGGATCTTCCCGGACCGCGGCACGAACCCGTGTCCCCTGCATCGGCAGGCAGAATCTCAACCACTGCGCCACCAGGGAAGCCCTGAACTGAATTCTGAAAGTTCAAACTTGACCCAGTAACTTTGCCCCTTTCCCTTCTCCATGGATTTCCTGTGGTCCTGTTTCTCCACTCCTGTGATGTGTACCACTGTGTGTCACCTGACCTCTGTCAGGCGTGCCTCTGTCTCAGATGCCCATCTGGATCCTGCTTTCTAGACTCTCAAGAGGGTGAAAAACAGTTCATGGGGAGAGGAATCAAAGACATATTCCTGTTTTTTATGTCTAAAGCACAAATATACATACAGTGCATAAACTCATATACAGTACATCTGTGGTATCAAAATTTCACGGAGGGGTGCTATGTTTGGGCAGAGTGTTTGTATCCACCCCAAATTCTTATGTTGAAATCCTAATCCCCAAAAGTGATGATATTAGAAGATGGGGACTTTGGGAGATGAATAGGTCAGGAGGGTGGAGCCCACGTGAATGGGATTAGGGCCCCTATAAAAGAGACCTCAGAGAGCTCCCTTGTCCCTTCCGCCTTATGAGAACATTACAAGAAGACAGCATTTATGAACCAGGTGAGTGGCCCCTCACCACCCCTATGCTGGCACCCTGATCTGGGACTTCCAGCCTCCAGACTGTGGACAATTAATGTCTGCTGTTTATAAGCCACCACGTCTGGGGTATTTTGTTATACCAGTTGAATGGTCTAAAACAAAGAGTGAGATTAGTTTAATAAAAATGTCTAAAAAGTTTCCTTAGAGGGACAATAATAATAACTTTAAAAATTGTGAAGCACTGGCCTGGACTAAAAGCTGGTTGAGGAAGGGAAGCTTGCCTTCTCCTGCCTTCTCTTTCATATTTTAGGAAAATGATACAATTTCATTAAATAAAATTTTGAAAAGCAAAGAAAGAGGTCACTCCTCAACCTACCACTCTAGACTTGCTTTCTACCTCCAGTAATTTGTGCACAATTTTACATAGTTATGCTCACCAAACACACGATCCACATGCATTTTTTCCATTTATTTTTTAATACAATTTTTAAAGGTTACACTCCATTCACATTTACTCTGTTATTACAAAACACTGGCTCTATTTCCCATGTTGTACAATACATCCTATTGTAGCCTATCTTACACTCAGTAGTTTCTACCTCCCACTCCCCCACCCCTATACTGTCTGTCCCTCTTCTCCCCACTGGTAACCATCAGTTTGTTCTCTATATCTGTGAGTCTGCTTCTTTTTTGTTGTACTCACTCCTTTGTTGTATTTTTTAGATTCCACATATAAGTGATATCATACAGTATTTGTCTTTCTCTGTCTGACTTATTTCACTTAGCACAATGCCCTTCAAGTCCATCTACATTACTGCAAATGGCAAAATTTCATTCTTTTTTATGGCTGAGTAATATTCCATTGTATATAGGTACCACATCTTCTTTATCCATTCCTCTGTTGATGGACACTTAGGTGGCTTCCATAACTTGGCAGCTGCTATGAACATTGGGGTGCATGGATTTTTTCGAATTAGTGTTTTGGTGGGGTTTTTTTTGGATATATACCCGGGAGTGGAATTGCTGGGCCATATGGTAGTTCTGTTTTTAGTTTTTTGAGAATCCTCCATACTGTTTTCCACAGTGCCTGCACCAATTTACATTCCCACCAATAGCGTACAAGGGTTTCCTTTTCTCCGCATCCTTGCCAACATTTGTTATTTGTGTTCTTTTTGATGATCGCCATTCTGATTGGTGTGAGGTGATATCTCATTATGGTTTTGATTTGTATTTCTGTGATGGTTAACAATGTTGAGCATCTTTTCATATGCCTGTTGGCCATCTGCATTTCCTCTTTGGAAAAATGTCTATTCAGTTCTTCTGCCTATTTTTTACTCGGGTTGTTTGTTATTTTGATGTTGAGTTGTACAAGCCGTTTATATATGTTGGATATTAATCCCTTATTGGTCTTATCATTTTTATATTCTAAGTTGTTTATTTATCTTAATCTTGTAAGCATTTTCATGTCATAACACATCATTATAATCCATGCATGAGAACTCTCCCCATCTAGCCAAGGAATAATTCCTAGTTTCCTTCTGATCTACCTGGGGTCAAGCAAACTCAAAGAGCAGGACAGAAGGACTCTAAAGACAGCATAGTTCTCAAATACATGTGTTTGTAGATCCTTTAAGAAGGTAAACAAGCAGCAGATGTAAACGGGTGAGCCCTTCTTAGACAGTCTCTGACTGCTGACCATCACCAGACCCCAGAGGACCCAGCAGAGCAGGGTCAGGCCTCCACTAGGACCTTGACCCAGGAGTCTCCTCCCATTTGGCCTAGCATGAGGGCTTTGTACCTTCTCTCCTATAATTTCTGATAACAAACATGAGGAACCAGCTCTCCGTATCACATTGGACAATTTATAAACCCCCCGACCCTTCACTTTTTAAATTTCTTTTTTTGTTCAGTTGATTTTTGTTCAACCTTCCCCAAGTCTCCCCATCCTCCTTTATGTTTGCTTTGCACGAACCTCAACCCCACCTTACTAAACAATTATATGTTCAGTAAGTAATTATATGATTGTTCCATGTTTGACTAAGACTGCTCAGAACTTTTAGAAACACCTCAATAGTCCCATAAACAGCAGATACCAATTTAGGACATAGATTGTACAAGCCAGCAGGTACAGCTTGTGAGTGAGCCCCTCCTCAATCCATTCATTCCCATTCCAAGGAGGTTGACTGGGAATCTCTTAACCATCCCCCATTTTCTTCTGGCTCAATATTTTCATCATGGCCAGTTTTATCCTAACTATTAATAGGATTGCAATGAGCACAGGTAGACATGTAGGGGTTTGCTATTTCCTTTTAGGAAAGGCCTCGGTGTTCTATGACCTGAGGTGACTAATTATGTGGCTCATCACAGGCATTGCTGAATTGCTGGATTACCTATTTGTCTTTGCATCTTTCAAAGTACCTTCTACATATCCTTGTTACGGTCAATGACCAACATGCAGAGTTTTCAAAGGGCAGGAGTATCGTGGATGTGCTGAAGAGAGATTTACTTTCACTACTGCTGATGTCACCATGTTTAGGTTTGTGTTGTCTAAGTTTGATGCTGTGATATCTAGTCACTATTAGGAAAGAGTGAGTATCATCTGAAGGGTATTCTTCCCTTTGCCCGCTACCTGGGATAAACAAGGAGATGGTTTCAGTTTGAGGCAGTCACAGGAGTTCTAAGATTGGGGGATTGCTTCTGGTTTAATAACCTTCTAAAGACCCAAACCATTCTTGGTTTATCCTGAAAGTTCAGATCATTTCTGATCCCTTTGATGAGGGTTGATAGGCTTGAGATCAGCCTGGGAACCTCTGGAGCTCCCCAAAGACAGTCCTAATTCCCAGCCAGCCCATGAATAAGTATCCACACTGGGACACTTTCCAAGAGAAACTAGTACAGAATTCACCACCAACCTGCCATCCCAGTGGCTACCTGGAAGCAGAGGCCAGAAATGTTGGTGCCGTGGGGCACAGGACTCCTCAGTGATGCACAGTCCAGACAGCTGTGGAATGATTGTATCTGGAATCTGCCAGGCTTATTGCTGCTGTTACAGAAATTTTATCAAAATACCTTCCTCTTCAGGGAATTACACTGAATACAATGCTAGAAGAGGTTTAAAAAATCCTCACTTTTATACCTTATTAAAAATATTATATAGATCCCAAATTGTACCCTCGTTCCTGCACATTGCCACACATTTGTTTGCTGTTTATAATAGCAAAGGCTTTTGCTTTTCCAGTAGGTTAGTGGACAATGGGGAATGTATGGTCCTCAGCTGTTCTACAAGCCATCACCATATTTCCAACCAGGCATTAATTCATGCAGAAGTACCTCAGTCTTAGATGCTTAGAAATTAAATAATGCACACACAGCTCTCTTAACTAGGTCAAATGCAGTGCTTTCCCATTCTGGACACAAGAGATGAAGGAGCACAAATTCAATGCAATAGTCAAAGACCAAGGAATAAGATAACTTAAGACTTCAGGGTTCCAGTTTACATCAGCCCCACTGGAAACTCAATAACTAGCCAACTTGGTGGACAGTACTAAGCTATGTGGATGTCTGTGGAGAGAAAGTACTATTTTCCTTTCAGTGTTACTTAATATCATGTTTTTTAAATGCTTAAAATCTAATGTATTAAGTGTTAAATTTTGAAATGTTAGAAACTTAAAAACTCTACAAAGATTTTATCATAACATTGGACTGAATTCTGTTTTCATGAGGTCAACAGGATTTAGAAGGAAACTACAAAATACAAGTGACATAAAAAGTGTAAACGTAATCAAATTTTAAAGCAGGAAAAGCAAGTTACAACAAGAAGGGGTCTCAGAGTCAGGTGGTTCCCTCTCCACCTGTACAGGTGAGCATCAGAGGTGAGATGACTTGTGAGGTCACAGGCCCAGAGCTTCATGGACAGCAAGTGTCCTCAGGCCCAATCCCTTACTGAGGGGCATTTGTACCCTCTCTTCTCTCAATTTTGGATATAATCATGACTCTTTCACTCCATCTGAATTCAAGCTTTCCTGTCCACTTCTTTCCATCCATGTTGCACACACCCATCTGTGTCTTTCATCATCCCCATCCCTTCTTCCCTCAGGTATGTTCAAGCTTGATCCCCATCACTTGCTCTGTGGATCTCATTCTTACTATGTGATGTTTCCAGTCCTACATCTTCTCTTTAACTGACATTTCCCTAATTCTCTTCTTGATTTAATTCTATCCTTCATCTCAATAAAGGTCACCTTTTCCCATGTTCAACCTCTTGTGTCTTTCACTTCTCCTCTTGAGTTCCTGTCTCTCTAATATTCCCCATTTTAACATTGGAAGGTCAGGGTAGTGCAGTGGTTGTAGATACCAGCCCTGATTCTAGCATTGAAGAGCAGCATGACCTTGAGTAAATTACTTAGCCTCTCTGTGCCTCAGTTTCTTCATCTGTAAAATGGGGTTAAGAATAGTACTTACCCCATGAGACTGTGGTGAGAACAATAAAGCAAAATCCATGTGAAATGCTCAGTGCAGCTCCCAGTAAGCAGAAACCGCTGAGGCACTGTTAGCTATCATCCACAGCTTACATTCTGCATCCGTGCTATTTTTTTTTCACTTTCTCCTATTCTCAGCCTCCAGAAAATTCTCATACACACCATCCATTTATACTGACCCTACTATAAAACTTTGTCCTGAACCTTGCCTTACCATTAAAATATGCCTGCCTGTGATCCATTCTTGAGGAACCGATAGTATAGTTATCTTGTTAATATGAAGAGGACATTTTGACCTAAAGCACTGTCAGGTACCAGATTAGTTTCATGTTAGGATCCCTACTACACCTACAACTGAGCCATGGGAACTACATGGGGAGGGAGATGTGGGACAAAGGAAGACACTTTCCAGCTCCTCACAGGTCACACATGCCTCTTTGTAGGTAAAAGTCCTCCCCCTGTAAGTCACCAGTTTCTATGACAACATTGGTGTGTTTCTTTGCCTCCTTGAAGTGATCTTAAGTTTAAGGGCAGATATAGTGGTTAAACCAAATGTTGTTACCTCCTTACAGGTGATGCCATAAATAACCACCACCACCATCATCATCATCAACTGAAGTGTTTCAACCTGTTCCAACAGCTACAAAATATACTGTAGACTGAGTGACTTACCCAATAAACATTTATTTCTCACAGTTCTGAGAGCTGGCTACTCCAAGATCAAGATACTGGCAGATTCCGTATCTAGCGAAGGTCCTCTTCCTGGTTCACAGACAGCAGTCTTCTCGCTGTGTCCTCAGGTGGTGGGAGGGGTCACAGGGTCTGAAGTCTCCTGTATAAGGGCACTAACACCATTCATGAAGCCCTCACCCTCATAACCTAATTGCCTCCCGCAATGCTCCATTTCCAAATACCATCACATCAGGGATTAGGTTTCCATATATGAATTTGGGGGACACACAAACATCCAGTCTACGGCATCTAGCGATAAAAGGTACCCACACTTTTCAAAAACTAGATGATTCCCATGGAAAGCTTGCATAACACTCTGAAACACAGTATGTTTTCTTTGTGAATCACAGAAGAAAGTACTCTGGCCTCCACTAAGCCTTAGAAAAGCCTAGATTGTCAAGTCAGTCTTGCTCATCTCTGGTTTTGTGACACCATGAAGTAGGAAGCTCCAAAACCACATGAGGACAAGTAGCAATTCCAGGCCTTATTTGTAGTGACATTAACTCGGTCAGCCTTCCATCCGGGTCTTTAACATGTGAAAGTGCATTAACACCAGCCATCTGCCATCTGCAGCCTTGTGTACAGTAGCTTTAGTAGCCGGGCGGTGGATGTTTCAGCCATGTAAAATATTGACCTCTCGACAGGCATGATTACTGACCTTACTTGACTCAGAAGGTCAGTTAGATGCTCCCATTGAATTCTAAAATGATAGCTTGGCTGCGTATAAGTCCCCAGAAGCAGCTGATTCCACACATAGCATCGTGATTGAAGGGAGGGAGGGAAGTTTGCATCGCCTGAGGTCTAATTCAGAGACCTCTACACTGTAGGGGCTCCATTTTTTAAACTAAGTTTTTATAATTTTTCACAGAGCAAAAAGCATAAGCAACTCATTAAACAAAAACGTTATTCCAGAGAGTTCACCAAACTCTACCTGAGGCCCATCTTGCCCAGCAATTTAGAAAATAACACATGCCAAGCACTTAGGATAGCAAGTGGTACAACGTCAGAGCCCGATGAATGTCTGATGTTAGCATCACTTCTCTTCCTCCTCTATCCACGTATGTGATGGCATTGCCCAAAGCAAATACTCACATGTATGTATAATTAGTTGTATGCTTCTTTGATTTTTTACATCATATTATATCATCATGATATTCACAAAGGCAGCACCACGGGCCAACAACATTCTTACCTGGAGGTGGCAGCTCTGTTGTCAAACCCAAGTTCATGTGCCTGATGCACTGTGAGGTCAAACAAAGCAAAATGTTGGAGCTTATTGCAAGGGCCAAGCAAGGAGTACCAGCAGCTCGTGATCAAAAGACCCCAAACTCCCCCATAGTTTTCAGGGAAGAGTTTTTAAAGGCAAATTTTGAGGGGAGGGCTGCAGGATGCATGACTTTCTTCTGAAAGTGGTGTGGTAACAGGGTGATGTTTAGGGAATTTTGTGCTCAGTGTGAAGTTGCCATCCTCCACCTGGGTGGGGCCCTTAGCTCCCATAGAAGAACCCAAAAATTTGTAGCTGATTGTCCCGTGTATCCATTGGGAAGGAACTAGGACTCTGCATTATAGCTGCACTGTTGTTCCTTGACTGTTCCTCCTTTGTTTCTTCATTTCCTCACTTTCCTGATAAGTCCATTTGAATCTGCCCTTTGGAACTCAAGAAGAGCTTTTATACCCAGGAGGGTCCTGCAGGGTCCTGGTCAGTTTCAGCTGCAGTTAAAATTGGTTCATTCCCACTTATTACGTGCCAAGCTCTATGATAGGCCCGTTTAAAGAATTCCTCACTTAAATTAGCTTATGGTTTTTAATTGTAAAAGAAAAGAGAACTTTAGGCTAAAACTTTGCCTGAGATTAAATCAGGCTGGTGCTTCCTCTAAGAAACAGCACCTGCACTGTGATACCCTTGTGAAATAAAATTCGTATTTTATGGCAAGACAAGAAGAATTTAAACATAAGAATTCTCTGCCCTTTGGCCTCCCCACTCCCCCCGCACTGTGCACTCTGTATCTGCATTATGCATTGACCTGAGGCAGGAGACAGATGGGGCCCAGGCTGAAGTGCTGAAGTTTGTCCCCTATGGACAGATACTCCAACATGAAGATAACAGGAGGATAATAGGAGAGAGCTCTGCCCAGATAAAAGATAGAGACCACATATTTCTCATTCTTGAGGTCAAGGAGAACTTCCCAACTATACAAGCACAGAAAAGCTCCTCAGAGGTCAAAAGGGGAGCGATGTCAACCTACTCATAGGCCTCTTCGCTGGAATCCATCTTGGCTAAGAGGTGCTCACGCACACATGGGAGGATCCTGAGATATACCAAATACGGACTCAGAACCAGGCAAAGCAAGATGATCGGCCAAAGGAAACCCAGAAGAAATGCCCCATATAAGTGATTCAAGCTACCACAAGGGTGCAACTCTCTCTCTCTGAGTCTCCTCTTGTGTCTATCCACACATACTCTTTTTCCTCCTAATAAACACTTTACTTGTTTCACTACTTTCCATCTTTGTGGGAATTCACTTCTGCAAGCCCAAAGGGCCAAGACCTTGTCACTGGCCACTGGTCTAGTGGCTAGGATTCAGTGCTCTCACTGCCTCGGCCTGACTTCAATCTCTGGCCAGGAACCCAAATCCTGCTTCAAGCCACTGCAGGCCAAGGACACTAGAGATCAGACCAAACCTCCCGTATTGGCAGGAATACCTGCTCAACCATAAAGAGCAACCTTCTCCCAGCACCAACAAGACAACTCCTTAAAATATAGCATTCCTTCTAGATCTCGTAAGGGGTCACATGACCCACATGATGAGGCTTAGATCTGGATCGTGTAAACTGTCAATAATACGTCATTTGATGTCCAGCTCTCTGCCTCAAAAAACTTATATGACTGTGCCTTGATTTCTAACTGGTGGAACAAGTCTCAGAGCTCTCTGAGATGCTTTTCCTGGGCATGCTCTTCGAGCCAAATTCTCAAATTTGGCTTGAATAAAATTTTCCTATTCTTTCTTAAATCTACTGATTAATTTTTTGTGGACACCCTCTAAAAGGGAGGGCTACACGTGGATGTTGAACAGAGCAGCCATAACTCCACAAGCTCTGCAGAATCTCTCATCTTCATCAGAGCTGCAGAAGAGGAAATGCACACAGGAAGCACACATTTGACTCAGACACAGGCCCAAATGCAGTGCCACTCAGGAGCATTTAACTCGTCTGAAGGCCCCCCAATTATATGAAATTATCATCCCCATTAAATTCCTGGCACTGCCATTAAATATCATTAGGGCTAACTCAGTTCTCTGATCACATCCTGAAGGAGTGGATTTCCCGCATAAGCACCTCCCAATTAAGAAAGGAATCCTAGGTCTTAAAGTGTAAAGGATAGTCCCTCAGTAGTCACTTAATTACCATATCCGCAAAGCTTCCACCAGGCTGAGCACCAATAGTTTGCAAAGCAATGGAATGATTCTGAATCAGTACAAAATCTAAACTCAGCCCCTAGATTTCCTATCAGTCTTAACCCTCGACAAATATCCTGTATTGTTTTCTCCAAGCAGGGAGTTCCTTGGGTGCCTATTACTAATTTCTACACATAGGCATAGTTCTTATACTTCTCTGCATTAGCATGGTATCTTGCACATAGGAAGCACCCAATACTTTTTAGGAGTGATCAAATTATGAAGTTGAACTTGAGATTCTAAACCTGCAGATTTAAGAAACGTAAAAGCTAAGCCCCTTTCTAGAGTGGCTTTACACCAAGGTGATCCTTGGAATGCCAAAAAGTAAAAGGAACTTTTTGGCAAACCTACAGAAGTCTGTTATGAAACAGCTTATTATAATACAGCCTTGGATTTACACGAGTCTAGTAATGTCTCCCTAAACAGAACTACTAGTAAAAGCCTAATATAATACAACTAGCTTAAAACTCCTGGGTATCCCACAGGCAAATCAAACTCAAGTCTCTATACCAGGTCACTTTATTTTTCCTTTCAATCCTGTGTCTACTCTTTATTTCCAGCCTCTGTTGATTGAATCACCATTTACCCAGAGTTCCAATGCCAGAAACCTTAATTCCTATCATTTTTTCACCTACCACTTTCCTGGTTCCTCCCAACTCCCCTCATCTCCCTCTCCATCTCTTCCCACACGTGGACACATTGGCCAAAAGCTGTGTGACCGAGCAGGACCCTATGGGGTCTTCCCAGGACAGGCCTTCCCCCATATCCTCTGCTTTAGCTCCTCTCTGAGGTACCTAGATAACAGTATTTGATGCACATTTCCTGAGTTGTTTTACAGATGGGAAAACCCCCCACCAAATGGAAGATGTTAACTACTTGATGACCACGAGCACATGGGCCCAGGCCTCCAGGAGCCTAAGGACTGATAATGTTAACCCCTGTGACACCACCCTGTTACCTCACCATCAGCCAATCAGAGAACTGTGCACGTGCTGATCACATACCCTGTGACACCCCTCCCTCACCTGCTTTTGAAAATGCTTTGCCGAAACCCTTGGAGGAGTTCGGGGCTTTTAGGGCATGAGCCACCCATCTCCTGGCATGGCCCTGCAATAAATCTTTCTCCGCTCCAAACTGACTTTTCAGTTTGTTTGGCCTCACTGTGGGTCGGGCACACAAACTTGTGTTCACAGTTGCTCTCAATACCACTTCAGAAATTTCCTTCAAGTGCATCCCATCTTTTCCATTCCCACCACCATCTCCGTTTCGAACAAAACTATCTTTCAGCCAGACAACTCCCAACGGCCCTGCTTGCCTCTGTCTTTCCCTTAACAAAAGCATCCTCCCCACTACTGCCAGGATAATCTTCCTCAGTTAAAAACAAACTAAGCTAAAACAGCCTGATCACATTGCTCTCTTGAGCTAAAATCAATCAATCAATCAATCCAGTGCCTACAAGAAAAACTCCACACTACTTAAATTGTCACCAAAGCTCTTGGCAATCCTACCCAGACAAGCTCTGACGCGTGTCTCATCCTGCCAGGGGCCGGGCAACTCATTCCCCCAACGGTGGTGCCCTGATCCTGTTTAGGGAGGCCTGACTCCACATCACCTGTGCAATAAGCACATGCTTTTCTCGCATCTTCTTTTAATTCCAGTAGGAAACTTTTTCCAGACATATTTGTAACATGACGTTCTGTTTCCCTTATTTATGCATATTTTTAATGGGACTTCTGTTGCTCTGTGTGGCTTTTTTCCTAATGGCTCACTCTTAAGCAATAGAAGAAGTCTCCAGACCTGACCTTTGACGGCAGACAGGGTGTGCGTGTTACTTTTGGCCTCATTTCCTGCTCACTTGCCCACTTGTGTCCTGGACAAATTCCCTTCTTGGATGTGTAGCAAAAGTGCAGGATTGGCATACACAACTCCTGGCCCTATCCCCATCCCCTCAGATTTTACTGTCTTCTCTGCGTTTAAGCCAAATGTATTGAGGTTCAATTTACGTACCATTACACACATTTTAAATGTAAAGTCTGATGAGTTTGGACTAATGTAGAGCCTCACAAAATCCATACCTTAATTAAAATATAGAACAGTTTCACAGTCCCGGAAAGTTTTCTCTGCACTCAATCCTTCCCGTCCCCCACCCCAGGCAACCACTCATCCACCTTCTATCAGAGTTTTGTCCCTTCTAGAACATCATCTGAATGAAGTCACACAGAATGCAATCTTTTGTACCTGGCTTTCTTTATTCAGCATGTTTTTTGAGATTCATCTATGTGACTATGTACCCTGACAGTTTAATCCTTTTGTTACAGAAAAGCATTTCAATGTATGGATTGTTTATCTATTCACCTGTTGATAGACATTGGGATGCTTCCAGTTTGAAGGGACTAGGAAATATGTATTTTCTAAAAAGAGAAAAATAGAGCATGGGATCATATGATATTTTAAATGACGAAGTGCAGGATTTTTACCTGATTTTATTTTGTACCTCTGTCCTGAAAAATCTGGTCTCCTAATGTCATTACCAGCATTATTTCCTTACCCTAAAATGTGTCTACCTGTATATCGATATAGTTGTTTTGACATCACAATACCGGTATTATTATCAAAAATAAAACTGTAGAATGTAGTTAAAATTTTTTAATGCTCATTACACATGTGTAATGTGCATACAGGTAAATTTCTATGCTATCATATAAAATAATTTTTTTCTATGTGATTTATTTTCAACCACTTGACACAGAATTAGGATCATCTGAGTCTCTAAATTTTTTAAATTTTATTTTATTTTTACTCTGTAACGTTTGATAACATAGAACATTCACCTGGTTCCAAAGTCAAATCTACATATCAAGGCCTGTTCAGAAAGGTCTAGTTTCCATCTTCGTCCCTACCTTATTTCCCCATATCATTCTATTTGCTCCTATAAAAAAATATAAGCACATGTGAACCTCTCTTGGTACTTCTCTTCCTTTCTTATACAAAATACTAACTGCATTCTCCATCCTAACACTCTAAAAGAAGCAGTATGTCTTTCTCATTTCTTTTTACAGCTGCTTCATTTATAGATATACAGTATTACAGTTTGTTCAATCAACTCACTGGTGGACATCTGGGTTGTTTCCAGGCTTTTGCAATTATCAACCATGCTTCAATAAAAAAATCTAGTGCAAATATCATTTTAGATGATGCCAGTGTCTTTGGGGTTGTCTTCCTGATATGGTACTGCTGCCTCCAAGGGTGAATCCACAAGCCCTTTCTCTAGCTATTGCCAAAGTGTCCTCTTTCAGTGTTGTGTCATGTTCCCACCCAATGGGGTGCGAAGTGGCACTTGCTCCCGTGGCCTCACCCTCAGAGTATGTTGTCATACTTTTCGATGTTTACTAATCTCATAGTTGAGAAATAGTATCTCAGTGGAGTTCGAATTTGCATTTCAGGCGGTTACCCTTTTAATTTGCAAGCAAATCATTGTCTTCCCTTGATCTCTCCATCCACAGCAGGCAGATTATTTCTCATTACCTGTTAGCCCCGATCACCCTTTGATGGTAGTAACTTCAGTCCTCCTCCAGAACCCTCCACTCCCTCTGTCAGGGCTGCACCCTGGGTGAAATTTCACCATGCAGTTCAAGATATCTCTCCCTGGACTTCCCTGGTGGCACAGTGGTTGAGAGTCCGCCTGCCGATGCAGGGGACACGGGTTCGTGCCCCAGTCCGGGAAGATCCCACATGCCGCGGAGCGGCTGCGCCCGTGAGCCAATGGCCGCTGAGCCTGCGCGTCCGGAGCCTGTGCTCCGCAGCGGAAGAGGCCACAACAGTGAGAGGCCTGCGTACCGCAAAAAAAAAAAAAAAAGATATCTCTCCCTTCCACGATAGAACCAAGCCCGCCTCAAAACCAGTTTTCCTGTATAGAGAACAAACGAATGGTTACCAGTGGGGATGGGGAGAGGGGCAATATAAGGGTAGGGAAGTGAGAGGTACAGACTATTGGGTGTAAGATAGGCTCAAGGATGTATTGTACAACGTGGGGAACATAGCCAATAATTTGTAAAACTGTAAATGGAAAGTAACCTTTAAAATTGTATAAAAAACAAAAAAGATGTATTAAAAGGAAAATTGTTAAAAAAAAATAGTTATACTGTAGTGACAATATCCTGGGATGGAAGTAATTTAAAAGGAACAGATACAGCTCTTTGAAAGTCTCCAGAAGCATATTTTTCAGTACTTAATACATGTCATCACTTTCACACTGTATCTTTGATTCTCCCTCCCTTTCTCAGAAGATGCCATTATAATGGACTCAGCTATTACGGAAACAAGTTGTTAAAATAGAACAGATTATCGTATTCAACAATCCCAATACCTAGGTCTAGGCCCTAGGTTGGTAAGCTCTGAAGGATAAAAGCCAGGCTTATCATCGATGTTAGCTCTGCTTGCAAGGACATCTCCTAGCTGCATTCTTCTTTCATCCATAGACTCAGATTTGGAGGGAAAAATAAAAGATAAAAATAAGCCATGGAAAAGTTCACTGCAACTCAGGTCATGGTATCAGAACGAGAGTCATTGTGAATGAGGATTTTACCAAAGCTGTGAAATAAAAGTCAATCTCTCCCGATTTCTCCTGCCATCTCTTTCTGGGAAGCTCTGTCCACATGGCATGGATCTCCTCGGGAGGAGGACCGAGTCCTGGAAACCCCGTGGAGCTGTCCAGGCACTGACAGGAATTGACCAGGCTGAGCTGATCTCCAAGGACCTCCCCCAAATCCCTCCACCAGGCCAGGGCTTTTGTTCACCGCTGTCTCACGCTGTCCTCTCGAGTGGTTTAGTCTCTGGAGCCAAAACCCTCACCCTTTCCGCAAACAGGCTTTGTAATATTTTAGTGTAATTGCACCAAGCATGTTGGGAAATGAAATACCAGCCCACACCCAGTGGTCTACTTAAAATGTCAGCAAGAAAGGCAAAAATTCACTCCCAAGGTGGCAAAGAGCCATTCCAATTCTCAGAGACCGGGCTCAGACATCTTCTAAGAATAAACAGGAACATCCACAGAGGGCAGCGGGACTGATGTAGGTTATTCAGTCAAAATGGACACACTGCTTTCCAGAGTTTGGAGGTCTAAGCTCATGTGTGCTTTGGTTGAGAGAAGCAAAAAAGCAGAGGAGGGAAACGGCAATGGAGTCCACATTTAGACCCAGATTACCAGGCAGAGAAGTGCAACCATAAAAACTCAGAATCAGACAGCGGGTTGGCAGCGAATGACTTTTTTTTCCCATTAAGTAGTTTGTGGGCAGGGGCAGACCTCCAAATACTCTGTGGCAGTGCCACTGAGCAAAGAATGGTTTGCGCCTTGATTGGCTAAGACCAACAATGACACACTCTCACCCTCCTTCCATGCAGAAACACTTGCACTGAAATGATTTTTAGGTCGATGAGCTGAGGACCTTTTATGGTAGAATTGTTGCATATGAGAGGTTAAACTAGAAAGGATCCACAGACTTGGTATTACTGAGCAGTATGTTCTCATCTGAGGTTTGGCACAAGCCAGCAGGACATTTATGGCCTCAAGCAGCCATCACCAGATCCCAAAGGCCATTATCAGTGCCAACTATTTGCCTTAATTAGGATATTCTGATAGTGGTTCCTCATAGTGGTAAAGTGGTAACCCCTGTGGTCAGCTCTATTTGGTTATAAGTCATACAAGATAAATACCAGAGGAGCTGGTTAATACCTGGGTTGATGGCAAATGTGCCAAAGAATCACATTTGTTGTTAGTAAGTACAGGTAAGAATCAGATCACGTTATCATGAGAGTAATGACTTCAAACCTTTACAGGTGGGGCTTCCCTGGTGGCACAGTGGTTAAGAGTCTGCCTGCCAATGCAGGGGACATGGGTTCGAGCCCTGGTCCAGGAAGATCCCACATGCCACGGAGCAACTAAGCCCATGCGCCACAACTACTGAGCCTGCACTCTAGAGCCCACAAGCCACAACTACTGAAGCCCGTGCACCTAGAGCCTGTGCTCCGCAACAAAAGAAGCCACTGCAATGAGAAGCCCATGCACCACAACAAAGAGTAGCCCCCGCTCGCCTCAGCTAGAGAAAGACTGCTCACAGCAACGCATACCCAATGCAGCCAAAGATAAAATTAATTAATTAATTGTAAAAAAAAAAAACCCTTTACAGGTAAGAATAGGGGCTTAATGTGTCCTGACACTCATGTAGACAGACTGTACAAGAGTGCCTTTCAAACCTTACTATGTGTGCAAATCAGCCAGGGATCTTGTTAAAATGCAAATTCTAATGCAGCAGGTCTGGAGCTGAACCTCAGATTCTGCATTTCTAACAAGCTACCAGGGTATGCAGATGCGTAAGGATATAGAAGGTCCATTGGGACAGCCTTTGAGTAGCAAGACTGTAAAAAAGATGAAACACAGAACTCAAGGATGATAATAATTGTTCCCCCTTCAAAGTGGTTTTGGAAATATGTATTCCAAAATTGTAGCCACTGCTTAAAATAGTTTTTAAAATTTCTCTTTTAAAGTTGCTTTAGAGACAATTTTGTAATGTATTCTAAAGTCAATTCTACTATTTTAAAGTTAATCCTTTGTTTTGACGTAGAAAAACAATGCATTATTGGTTCATTCAACTCATCCATCAGTCTTGGCATCAAAAATCCATGAATTCGAGAGATGGGTCTGTGAGTTTACAGGCAAGTAAACAGATTTCAAAGCTGTGTGGAGCAGTGGTAGCTGTTCTGAAGGGTCCTATAATGATTTAAAAACTAAAGTCAGATTCGTTGGTTACATGAAAAGATGCTCAACACTGTTAATTATTAGAGAAATGCAAATCAAAACTACAGTGAGGTATCACTTCACACCAATCAGAATGGCCATCATTAAAAAGTCTACAAATAACAAATGCTAGAGAGGGTGTGGAGAAAAGAGAACGCTCCTACACTGTTGGTGAGAATGTAAATTGGTGCAGCCACTATGGAAAACAGTATGGAGGTTCCTCAAAAAACTAAAAATAGAGCTGCCATATGATCCAGCAATCAAACTCCAGGGTATATATCTGGAGAAAAATAGAATTCAAAAAGATACATGCACCCCAATATTTATTGCAGCACTATTTACAATAGCCAGAACATGGAAGCAACCTAAATGGCCATTGACAGATGAATGGATAAAGAAGATGCGCTATGTATATACACAATGGAATATTACCCAGCCATTTAAAAGAATGAAATAATGTCATTTGCAGCAACATGGATGGACCTAGAGATTACCATACTAAGTAAAGTCAGAAAGAGAAAGACAAATACCACATGATATCATTTATATGTGGAATCTAAAATATGACACAAATGAACTTATCTACAAAACAGAAACAGACTCACAGCCATAGAGAGCAGACTGGTGGTTGCCAAGGGGTTGTGGGGTGTGAGGAGGGATGGACTGGGAGGTTGGGATTAGCAGATGCAAAATATTATATAGAGAATGGATAAACAACAAAGTCTTACTGTATAGCACAGGGAACTCTTGATATATTCAATATCCTGTAATAAACCACAATGGAAAAGAATATGATAAAGAATGTATAAATATATATGTAGAATGGAATCACTTTGCTGTACAGTAGAAATTAACACAAGGTTGTAAATCTAATATACTTCAAGAAATTAAATTTTTTAAAAATTAGCCTGGGTCATTAGCTCTTCTATGTAAAATAATAATAACAATAATAATATAGTTAGTACTTAGATGAATTCTTAAAACTCACCTAGCCACTGGCTGTAAGTATGCTATAACAGTGTATTCCCATAACAAGATTCCCCATTATCTCTGAGCAGCATTTGGGGAACTGGGGTGCAAGGTCAATGTAAAACCAGTGAAATAATAAATGATTGTATTTTATATTGAGTGATATTATATGTATGTTCATATGTTATAAATATATAAAATACACTTATGCAGGATTGACTACATCTGGCACAGTCCTAAGAGCTATTTTACATGTATGAACTCATGTGATCTTCACAAGAACTCAGTGAGAATGTTATCCCCATGCTGCGGTTGAGGGAGCTGAAACACAGAGGGATGGGCTAAGATGGATACTTCCATGCAGCTGGTGAGAAATCAGAGCCCGTGCTCTCCATCACGCTGCCCTCCTGCACCTTGATGCTCTCATCGCTGCAAGTTGGTTTGCTTGATGCAGATGAGTGGAAGGCAACGCCCACCATGACTTCTGTAGAACGTGGGATCTCAACATCCATTTCCCATCTTTGCAGGTGTCTGAGCACGGCGATCATGCCACAGCAGTGAATGGGGCCTGGCCTTGGCACGTTCAAGTTCAGAAGGGAACACTGAGTTATACTACAAGAGAGATTCCAGGTCATGTGGGTCGACATCATTTGAAAAGTCCTTGTTATAAGTAGCATGTCACGTAACATTTTTACTTGTGTATCATGAAAGAATTGCTTCATATAGGAGTTAAAAAAAATCTGTGAAACCTCTGCATTGGAAATGGTTAAAAATTATTAGGACTGTTTACAGAGAAAGAAGTTGTAGCTGGCTCTCCTGTTAAGTGACATGATCCATCCTGGAACTGCTAAGGTAAGGCAGGAGCTCTGGCCGTGGGTTGAGAAAGACTTCAGATAGCCGTGTTAAAACAGACCTCACGTGGGCAGGTCCTGGTGTTTGTGGGGTACACGTTTTGTTCTGTGAAAAGAGTGGATGGGTTTTATATTGTCAGAGACTTCTTCTGGAAGCCAAGAGGATTCTTGATATGTGTAGATCAGTTTATACTGAATGTACCCCTGATGTACAAGGGGAACATTTCATGGTGAGTTGTCTATAATAATAGCAAATACTTAGATGGTACATGCTTTTTACGTGTATGAACTATGTTAATCCTCCTACTGACCCTATGAGTTAAGTACTAGTATTATTATTCCTATTTATCAAATGCGTAAACTGGGACAAAGAAGTTTTATGATGTGACCCAGGGGTCACGTGGCAAGTAAGCAGTGGAGACAGAATTTAGGACTAGGCAATGTCTCCAGTGTCCCGGCTCCTGACCACTGGCCACTCTGCTTCTTCACAAAGTAAGTTTCTCCCTTTCCCTTGCCCTGTGGGGCTTTGCACCAGCTTCTCCCCTCTTCTTGCAGCATAAACGTTGTTCTTCTTGACCTTCATGGAGTGACTCTTCTGGGTGCCTTCAGGGTTAATGTTGCCAATATAATGTGGAATAAGACATTGCATGAAACATACCTATACTAAAATATTATTGTTTATCTGAAATTCGAATTTAACTGGAAGTCATGCATCTATATTTGCTGCACCTGGCAATTCTACTCAGCACTCAGCTTAAACATTTTCTCCTCAGAGGCCCTTTCTAAACACACAGACTTAAGAGACCCCCAGCCATTGCCCCATCCCCACAAATCTCTTCACAGTCCTCATCTAACAATATCATTTTTCTTCACTTGTCTACTTGACCTCATCTGTGTCCTGCTATGAAAATGTCACTCAGAGAGTCAGGAGCCTCGTCCATCTGGTTTACCACTCTATCTGCAAAGCCTAGAACAGTGCCTGTTGAATAATAAAGCATGTGATAACCTTGTGTGGGAAGAATGAACTCTTCCCTGCTGCAAGGACCTCTGCCTACATATGTGGGGGATGCTTTGTTTCTGCCAGCAAACACAGAAGAGCTGATCGGAAGATATGCTGTACATCGTTGCCTTTTCCCTGCTTTGTGCAAATAACCTGGAACTGAACACACTGACCCGATTTTCTAATTCAAGGGTGATAACTTTCCTATTAGCTAATGGTTATTCATATTTTTAAAACTGTTAAAGAAATGTCCGTTTCCTTGCAGGCAAAGTGGTAATTTAGTGTATGTCTTTGAAAATAGTGATCAGCACTTCCCCAGTGTATGTGGCAGATGCCCTCAAACACAGAAAGGAGTCAATATAGCTCTGAAAAGCACTACGATGACCACGATGACAGCCAGGGAGAAATAATTCATTTTTATGCGGTAGCCCTCGGTTTGGGTAAAGCACGTGATAAACATCTATTTCACTAACTCTCTTTTAAGGTAGAGCTGTTTTAGTTTTACAACAAAATTGACAGTTCGAAGGTACAGAGATTTCCCATATACCTCTTCCCCCACCCTTTCTCAACATCATCACCAAAATGGTACATTTGTTACCACAGATGAACCTACACGGACACATCATAAGCATGCAAAGTCCACAGTTTGCCTTAGGGTTCACTCTCAGTATTGTACATTCTATAGGTTTGGACAAATGCTATCTAACCTATATCCGTCATTATAATATCATACAGAGTAATGTCACTGCCCTAAAAATCCTCTGTGCTCTGCCTATTCAAGTCTCCTCCCTCCACACCCCTTGCACCCACTTATATTTTTATTGTCTCCACAGTTTTGCTTTTCCCAGGATGTCATATAGTTGGAATTATACCACTAAGTCTTTTTTTACCCGCTGCTTCAAGTAAATGGAGTAACAATACATGTAGAACAAGCGAGTGACCCTCTATGGACATACACTTTCCCATTGAAGACCTTGATGTGGTAAGTAAAAGGCTATAGCACCAATGATTTTTAACCTGGTTTAATACGAACAATGAGGGTTTGATAAAAGATGAACCCGAATGAAGTAAGAACAGAAATCTTGAGAATCTTTGAGCTGTTCAATCAACATCATTTCCAGAATGGGTTAAGTGATGCTGAAGTTCCCTGTGACTGTAACTATGAATTTGTAGAAGGTAGAATTTTCACCACTTTTATTCATTGAAAGAAACTAAGACATTTCTCACATGCAAGTTACAGATGTTTGGCTACGTTTCAAATCCTAATTTCACTGAACCAAAGCTATTGCAAAAGAATCACTAGTTGCTAATTTTTTTTAAATGAGTAATTTAGTCTTAGTATTAGGTATAGTTAGAATAACTAATTATTGATTTTATTTTATAGTTATGACATCTTAAGTTGGAAAGACTCTTCTACTTCAGTAATTTGGGGGAAGAGTTGTAAGAAAATGTTTTAGAACATTGAGGTGCAAACCCTAGTGTGTGGGCTATGTACTCTACATACACCTCTACAAAGCTTATTTCCTGACCTCCTTTTTTATAATCCAAACAAAGTGTAAAAAAAAAAAGATGCACTTATCAACCAGGACTTTTTTTTTTTGCCAAGAATTTTCTCAGAGTGAAAAAAAATCAATAATATACACCCACTTTACCTGCCCACAACTCCCTCTTCTCTCCCGATATCTTTTCAACCTTCTACAACTGATCAACACTTTGCATTAATAAACTTTGAAAGTAAGAAAAATTGATGATGACTACTTCAAATGGGAATCCTACTGGGAAAACCATTGATTCTTTATCAGAAAACTCTAAAATGCCACCCAAGGCAAAATGAACTGATTTTAATATTTTATACTAAATAACAGTGTACTTTCTCATAAGATGATATTTTTAAAAATAAGAATGAGTGAAAAACAATTTACTCCGAGGTACAAGAAGTCACTTCTTATTTTATATGGGGGGGGGTGGGATTTGTGGAACTATTGAGGGATATGAAACCCCTGTCTAAAAAACAACTTGAACTGATGTCCATATAAATCACAGCTTTAGAAATTCAACAATTTTATTTTAAGATATGCTCGTGGCTTAATCTATACGCACACTTATACCTTTCCCTGAATTGCCATTTCTCTAAAACCGTTGATTAAGGATGAGCCCCTGTCAGGAAATGCAACCTCCCTCTCTATCCACCATGGGGCAGGGGACATGCAATAACTGATAATTTTCTTTTAAGACAGCTTTGCCATGATCTACCTGGCATACTCCTTAACCTCTTTGAACTCAGCTTCCTCACTGTGAGATGCCATAAAAATACCTATTTCATTGAATTGTCATGGGGATTAAATGAGATAATGTATACAAAGTACCTGTTGTATAGTAAGTGCTCAATAAATGTTAGCTTCCCCCCTGCATTTACGTGTATATGTTAGCAAGGTTATGTAATAGCAGATGTGTAAACAAGGCTGGATTTTCCAGTTCTTATTTACAGATCTCAATTCATGTTTTTTTGTTTTTTTTATACATTATTATTTTTTAAAATAAATTTATTTATTTTTGGCTGCATTGGGTCTTCGTTGTTGCACATGGGCTTTCTCTAGTTGTGGTGAGCAAGGGCTACTCTTTGTTGCAGTGCACAGGCTTCTCATTGCAGTGGCTTCTCTTGTTGCAGAGCACAGGCTCTAGGCACACGGGCTTCAATAGTTGTGGCACGCGGGCTCAGTAGTTGTGGCTCATGGGCTTCGTTGCTCCGCAGCATGTGGGATCTTCCCGGCCCAGGGCTTGAACCCGAGTCCCCTGCACTGGCAGGCAGATTCTTAACCACTGTGCCACCAAGGAAGCCCTCAATTCATGTTTAATAATTAACATTAATATACACAAATGCAAGCAGAATAAAATAACTTATGCACACAGTCAGATGCCTCACACCCTAATGCGTTGTAAAATGTCCTTGAAGTTTTTCAATCTCTTAGAATGCTGTGTTCTTCAATCTCCCTTTCCCCCTAGGCACCATTTGGGAGTCTCACCATGCCCCTCTCTCCATGAGTCCCTCTAGTTGACTCCACAGGCTACTTGGACCCTGGCTGGCAAAGTTCCGGGGAACGCGGGGGAATTTCACTCGATCAGAACATCAACATAAGCACACCACTTGGGAGTTCCTGGTACAAGTCCAAGTGGATAATTGCTTATAACCGTCATGCGTTCTCTACTAGACATATAGGATACAGTCCACGAGCTTTTCATTACATCAAGACTGTAATATAATGTATTGTAGGTAAGGAAGATATTCATCACTTGGCAATGGCCCTGCATAAGATATTCAGATTTGCAAAGCATTGAAAGACGGCCAATGTCTATGGTTCTCCAATGACAGATGATAAAAAATATCAACTATATGGCAGAGGCTGAAATCACTTCTTGGGCATCCCACGACATCTGCAGCAGCTTAGAGCAAAGATCACCAGATTTGGAGTCGAAAGACTTAGATGTGGGTTTTAGCTCCGACACTGGTATTTTTCAGAACCTCAGATGTGTGACCTGGAAGAAGGAGAGTAAAGACTCTCCCAGCGCTATTGTTCATGAATCAAATAGGGTGGAAAGGTAGATGACTCTCTAAAGCCCTACACGCGGAAGTTATTGGGGTCGTCTTTGCTTAGTTTGTAAGAAGTGGACTTAAATCATTTCCAGAAATTCTCAATTTCTCCATCTACAACGCCATGACGCTTCCTGCCTTTCACCTGTAACCCTCCTCTGACTGGTGCAAACTGTAAAAAATCATCATCGATACCACACCGCCATTTAAGGAGGCGATTTTTCAGATCAGAGTACCAAGACCCACATAAATGAACGTTAATCAAAGTCATGCGTACTGATTCGTAGACTAATATCCTATCGTTTTACACTCTGCACTTATGAATTTCAGTTAAGAATTTTGCTATTCTATCTCTGTATATTCTCTACAGGGAACATGCTGTCGCTGTTGAATAGTGTTATTGGTTTCTGTTCTATAAAGAGATTCTAGACTTTGTAACTACACAAATTTATCATCAATCATGAAACTGAAAACTGGCTGTCGAATCTTTCATGCTCTTTGCTTTTAAAATACAATTTAAACAACCATCAAGCCTATTTATTGGCATCCTTACCTGATATATTAAAGAACCATTAGCGGTTTGAGGGGCAGAAATGTAGGTGGTGCTAAAGCATGACACGTGGGATGTATTTGACATTCGAGCAGCTCTCACCGCTGCCTGTCAATTACTTCCCCTGAAATATCACTTACGTCCATGTGGGCACCCTAGACACAGGGGGATAGTCTCAGGAAATGGCGCTTCCATGATCCAACGATAGTGTTGGAACTTGGAAGCAGAACCTTAAACAAGTGATCATTAGAAGAATTCTCTTTCAACTTTGGAAATTTTTTTAAAAATGGATGCCATTTTCACGGAAAACAAATATGATATCCAAGCCAGTCCCAGCACTTTGAGATGTCCAAATTAGTCAGAAGTCCATAAAACACACACATTTGTGTGCCAGAGAGAGAATGAGATTACATGTGCATATATTAAGCTTGATTATAAATGAAATAGTTGTATGTTTGTACATTGTATAGATCCACATATAGACATACATAAACATTCCATTAACAATTAAGCCAAATATTTAAAAAATTAACTCCAAACCAAGTTAATGGTCAGTAAGAAAGAAGAACAAAATATAGCCAATCCTCTGTAACTCGTGTTAAAAATGTTAAGACACAGATATGGATACTTTTTATCAAATTCAGATTTTGCTTTGAAAGGCAGAATGTGATGATTTTGTACCATATTTATTTGTGCTACAACTTTCCACTCTAGACAGAGAGCAGCTAACTTGGGAGCTACAAGAAGTAGCCTGAGAGTGAATCAAATGATATTATTTACCAGGTGCATGGAATTTTAAGAGCTTGAAAATCACAACATCCCCACTTTCTCGATGAGAAAACTGAGGCTCAAAGCGTAGGGGTCACAGCTAGAATTCTAGTCTGGACTATTCTAAAACCTAAATTACCTAAAACTATCATGTATCTTTTATTTATTTTTATTTAACAAGCTCTTAACTTAGCATTACCATGTACCTGGCACTTCTGTAAATGGTTTTATACCTATTAATTCATTTAATCAGATCCCCTAAAGACCTAACAAGTAGGTACTGATGTTAGCCTCATTGCACTGATGAGGAAACTTTAGGCTGGAGAGCCTAATTTACCGAAGCTTCGATAGCCAGAATGTGGTGGAGGAGGGTAGGGTGAATCCAGGCTTTGTGTGGCCTGAAGCTTATACAATTTGGGGGACTCTCTTTAAAAAAAAAAATACAAAATTGGGTATGAATAGGAAGAAAAATCATAACAAATTATTAGAGTCTGGAGATTTGGGGCCTTTCTGATGAGACACCAAAGTGAATGTACTAGAAACATTTCCTGATCACACCTGTCTCCCGCCCCAACTAAAACATTCTGTAGCTTCCTGTGAGTGCTGAACGCAGGTAGCTTTCCATATGGTACTGCTAATCTCATTAAGAGCCCTGCAAGGCTGGTCACTGAGGCAGGGAGAATGAAATGACTTGAAGACCTTCTTCAGGAAGCCTAGATGGTTCCAAATCCTGCCCTTTCTGTGAAGCTCCTGCCAACGTCTCTCCTAGGAGCTGGCTTTTATAGGACTGAGAATTCCTCCTCCTCTTTCAGGGGATTCCATTGCTTCCTCTAAATGACTGTGCACACCCTTCTTCAATATCTCCTGCTGCTAACACGGAACACTGTTATCAACAAAAAGGGAGTGCTGTTAATAGAAAAATAAGAAGATCTTGGATTTTTGAGCATTTTACTCAAAACCCACTAAAGACTCTAGTGCATTCTGACTTACATAAGGGTTGCTGGTTTATAAGATGTGCTGTTAGCAATAGTTTAAAAATGAGTATATCCTTTGATAAAGGAGGCAAGACTATACAATGGAGAAAAGACAGCCACTTCAATAAGTGGTGCTGGGAAAACTGGACAGCTACATGTAAAAGAATGACATTAGAACCCTTCCAAACACCATACACAAAAATAAACTCAAAATGGATTAAAGACCTAAATGTAAGGCCAGACACTATAAAACTCTTAGAAGAAAACATAGGCAGAACACTCCATGATATAAATCACAGCAAGATCCTTTTTGACCCACCTCCTAGAGAAATGGAAATAAAAGCAAAAATAAACAAATGGGACCTAATGAAACTTAAAAGCTTTTGCACAGCAAAGGAAACCATAAACAAGACGAAAAGACAACCCTCAGAATGGGTGAAAAAATTTGCAAATGAAGCAACTGACAAAGGATTAATCTCCAAAATATATAAGCAGCTCATGCAGCTCAATATGAAAAAAAAAATAATAACCCAATAAAAAATGGGCAGGAGACCTAAATAGACATTTCTCCAAAGAAGATATACAGATCGCCAACAAACACATGAAAGAATGCTCAACATCACTAATCATTAGAGAAATGCAAATCAAAACTACAATGAGGTATCACCTCACACCGGTCAGAATGACCATCATCAAAAAATCTACCAACAATAAATGCTGGAGAGGGTGTGGATAAAAGGGAACCCTCTTGCACTGTTGATGGGAATGTAAATTGATACAGCCACTATGGAGAACAGTATGGAGGTTCCTCAAAAAACTAAAAATAGAACTACCATACAACCCAGCAATCCCACTACTGGGCATATACCCTGATAAAACCATAATTCAAAAAGAGTCATGTGGGCTTCCCTGGTGGCACAGTGGTTGAGAGTCTGCCTGCCGATGCAGGGGACGCGGGTTTGTGCCCCGGTCCGGGAGGATCCCACATGCCGCAGAGCGGCTGGGCCCGTGAGCTGTGGCCGCTGAGCGTGCACGTCCGGAGCCTGTGCTCCGCAACGGGAGAGGCCACAGTTGTGGGGGGCCCACGTACCGCAAAAAAAAAAAAAAAAAAATAGAAATAAAGAGTCATGTACCACAATGTTCATTGCAGCTCTATATACAATAGCCAGGACATGGAAGCAACCTAAGTGTCCATCAACAGATAAGTAGATAAAGAAGATGTGGCACATATATATACAATGGAATATTACTCAGCCATAAAAAGAAATGAAACTGAATTCTTTGTAGTGAGGTGGATGGACTTAGAGACTGTCATACAGAGTGAAATAAGTCAGAAAGAGAAAAACAAATACTGTATGCTAACACATATATATGGAATCTTAAAAAAAAAAAAGTTTCTGAAGAACCTAGGGGCAGGGCAGGAGTAAAGACGCACACACAGAGAATGGACTTGAGGACACAGGGAGGGGGAAGGGTAAGCTGGGACGAAGTGAGAGAGTGGCATGGACATATATACACTACCAAATGTAAAATAGATAGCTAGTGGGAAGCAGCCACATAGCACAGGGAGATCAGCTCGGTGCTTTGTGACCACCTAGAGGGGTGGGATACAGAGGGTGGGAGGGAGATGCAAGAGGGAGGAGATATGGGGATATATGTATAGCTGATTCACTTTGTTTTATAGCAGAAACTAACACGCCATTGTAAAGCAATTATACTCCAATAAAGATGTTAAAAAAATAAAAACTAAAAGAGTGTATCCGTATTATATCATATCTTATATATTAGTATTCATTCTAGCAAACGATTGCTTTGTATTTTTTCTTGTCAGGTGCTAGGATCAGATATCTCTACGTTCAAGATAGAAATGGAAAGGCTCACAACACAACCCAGAGAGGATATCTGAGTCAAGAGTTCAAAAGTCAGACAATAGACTAAACTTACCACATTTATAATAGATGTGCCAATCACCAAGGCAAGCCTTTTACTGGCATAAAAGAGCAGAATCCTGCTATCCCCTACTTTACTGCTTACTCTAACCAATGGAATCAGTCTGGTCTCTTTTTGTTGTATCTGTTTCCTGCCAGCCTCACCACTTGTCCATAGGAATCACTTTATATGGCTCCATAGAATGCTACACCCAGGACTATCACTGCCAAAGAAGCAGCCAATTCCCACAACCCAGGCCCAGCAAGTGGCCCTGCTGAGGCTATGGAGAGTGGATTCACGGGAATTCCAAAGAGGTCCTCCCAGCTTGGTCTCTAGAGCTGAACTCCCTTTGAATAAGGTGGATTCACCAACCTTTCCTTCCTGGACCATGCAATCTTCTCATAGGTCCCACGTCTCTAGGGGCTACATGACCATTCACAGAAAGTACTAATTACAAGGAGGCCTGACCTTGACCTCCTATGGGAGAGGCATCAAGAGTTCGCCTAAGGATAAAGATCCATCCCTTTAAGACAGCAACTGAGTCCAAAGACTAAAGTGTGAAAAGAACAACGGGTCCAAAGATGAGCACATCAACACTTTCATTGCCAACAGCAATTGGTTGCATCTAAAAATAGTTCTGTTTTTAAGGAGAACTGTTTCAAATGACTCTTAAAAAAAAGAATAAGCCCACATTACCAAATTTTACACATTCCTATCTCCTAGGAAGAAATTTCTACACTTAAAAATTAAATAAGTAAAACATTCTGACCCCTTAGTTTATGCCCAAGACAAATTCCTTGACTCCACACATTCACAAATTTGCTAACCATGCAGCTGTGGTTAGTCATATGGTTCCTTGGTTAGGTAACTATGGTTTTGTTCTGATCCTTTAAAAAAATACATTTTTAGCATATCTTCCATTTTTTAAAATATATTTTCTCATTCTTGCCATTCAAATCATTTGAAATGCTTCCCTAAAGATCTATATCAATAGTGTTGAAAGAAATGAATGCTTGGGAACAGGAACAAACAATGGAATAGACTTCCAGCTCTAAATATTCTATGAATCTATGCTTCATTTAAAAAATTTAACCCCAGACCTGCCAGTAGAGCATGGATAGGTGTTGAATAATCCCAGATCCCAAAGTCTGTATTAGAATTCAGGTAATTGGTCTTTTTATCACCCTCAGCAGTCTACAATATTATCCTTGATTATTTGTGACACTTTTACTTACCCTTCTAAGTATCACTTGTTTCCATAGCAGACAAACCCAAATACCTCTCAACTAAACTACTTTTTTTGCACTATACAGCCCATGTGCAGAAATTCAGTTTGTTTATATTCTGATTTTCTCAAATGTAGATTTGTAATTAAGTGTATTTGTTGCCCTTAGAATAGTGTAAATATTTTGCCTGCAAAACTCAGCATAAACATTCATCCATCTTTTTGAGGCTCCAATTCACTTCTGTGCCTCTGAGGATGTAGTGGTGGGGTTGTTAATCAGCTTTAGACATTGAATTACTGTTCGGATGCCATGTTTCACCTTTGGACTTGTTCCTCACAAAGCTGGAACCAGTGTCTTTAAAACTATGCGCAAATAACAGATTAGCAGCAGTAAAAGACTTTTCAGCAGCATCAATAAAATCTCGGCAGTATGCACGGGGAGCCAATGGTCAGAGAGACCCAGGAGGCCTTCCACACAGGATACGTATCTTGTTACAGAATTCCTCAATGCCTTTTTGCTGTCTCCCTAATGACCAGTTAAATGGGCTCCCTCGAGGATGCCTGAGTCAGCGCCAGCTTGAAAACTGCTGAGGAAACATCCTCTTTTACTGGAAATGATTTCCAACAAACTGCCATGTGCCATATTTAGACTCATGGCTTAGTAACACCCAGCCAAAGGGGCTAAGTTTGCAGGGCAGGAGGCCCTGCACTGTGAGAAAAGAACTTGCTTTTGTCTGGCCCAAGTGACCACAGGGCAGTGAGCTAGTGAGTCTGTGGTGGGCTGTAACCAGAGGCACAGAATCGTTTCTTTCTATCTGGAGAGACAGGCTTCCTTCCGCACAGGCAGCTGCTTCATCCCGTCCTGCTTGTCCCACAAATCAGAGATGTGAATAGGGAGGTGGTGATTCAAGTTTATGCACATCTACCTGCCAGTGGGACATCACAACCCAGCAATTCTGTTCACCTGAGCTCAGCGGGTGGATGGCGGGCAAATGTCTCTTCTCCCCCATCTAAACTTAAATCACAGAAAAATGATATTAAAATGCCTTGAGTCATAGAATATAATTCTGCTAAAAAGCTGAGTCACAAGATTATAGAACTTTAAGAAATGTAAGATGTTATGGAAAAACCTGAAATAAACTTTTGGGCACCCCAATATTTATACATAAACATACACGTATAACTTGACGTAAATGTTTAAGCAAAATTATGTAGACATGGGATTTTAAGTGCAATCATTTCCCCCACCCCAATTTTGTCCTTGGCTTCTCTCCTCTCCCCGTTCTCCCTACTCCCAATATATCACCCCAACTTCCCAGATTAATTTATATTAACAACATATCTTGCATCTTTCCATGTTCCTCCTTATGCTTATATAATTGTACACAAACACACAGACATATATGCACATAGCTAGGTCATTTCTGTCACTGTTTGATGTCTACAAAAAGAATATTCTATTGTAAACACTTTTCTGCATTTTGCTTTTCTCTCAATAAGAAATCTGGGAAATCCCTCCAAGTCAATAGTCAATAGCTCTGATTCAGTCTCCAACAGTGTGTAGTATTCCAGGGTACGGAAGGTTCATCATTCTTTCAACCATTCCCCTCTGAAGGGGCAAAGCTTCATGAAACTCTGCCCTGTATTTTTTAATATACGTTTCCACTGGAAAGCCGAACAAAGAACACTTACCCAAGTCCTAAATATATCTTAACAAAGAAAAGTTCTCCCTTGAGCCCCAGTACAAGCTTATCTTCCATTCAGTGCACAAGGTATGCTGTTTCAAAGTGTAGGTTTTGTTATTATTCAGGTACCGTAAGGGAACAAATCAGGAAATGACTGTAGGGAAAAGATAGTTTGTTACTCATAGTTCCCAAGAGGAGAGGGCATGCCATGCCATGCAGGGCCACATGCGGAAGCACCAGGGTTAGTCTGGAGAAAGAAGTGTAAGGGGAAAACTTGAGCAAAGAGCCTTTATTGTGGTTTTGCTGGGAAGGAATGGGCAAGATAGTGTAAGCAAGCTAAGCAGGTTTAGGATTAGCTAGTTTGAATAATTTCAGTGGGATCTGGGTTATAGGCACTGTCCCAAGTTGTCTGGTACTTGGACCTGGAGTGATTAGGGAAGGGTAATATTGGGCCACAGTATAAAAGCCCCAGAGCTCAAAAATGGAGGCGGTTGGGAGGTATGGGCTTTGGATCAGTTGGTTTGCAAATGAAAGTTTCACTCCCAGGCAAGTTGATTGCCATCTCTAGGAATTAGCTAGTGCTGGAAAGGAGCAATCCCACTCCAGCCAGTGAGACCCCAGATGCCAAAGCATCAAGAATACAGAAAATAAGGGCTTCCCTGGTGGCGCAGTGGTTGAGAGTCTGCCTGCCGGTGCAGGGGACATGGGTTCGTGCCCCGGTCCGGGAAGATCCCACATGCCATGGAGTGGCTGGGCCCGTGAGCCATGGCTGCTGAGGCTGCGCGTCTGGAGCCTGTGCTCCGCAACAGGAGAGGCCACAGCAGGGAGAGGCCCGCGTACCGCAAAAAAAAAAAAAAAAAAATACAGAAAATAAGAAAACATAGTAAATGCAAATGCCCAGCACACTCAAGCAATATTTGGTAAATGACAGGCACATTAACCAAGAAAACACAGCACACTCTGCCTCCTGCCAAGGGACACAGCTCCACAGACTCAACCAAGTTGTTGCAAAGGGCCTTGGGCTCTGAGGGGTGCATAGGAGTTTGTTCCGGGGTAAGGTGGGAGAGGTACTTCTGGAGCTGTGGGGCTGGTAGCTAAGATGACAGCATCAAAGCCACGCAGAGCTAGCACTGTGGCGGGGAGAATGACCACAGCCACTCTTTGGTCTACACAGCCTGTGGTCCTGCCTAGTGATGCCCAGCTGTCCTCAATCCCCTGACTGCTTTGGGCAGTTGCTTCAGATCCTGGAGCGGCATCCAGAGTGTCATAAATTCCCTTTCCCTGGATTAAGAGGTCTGCCACCAGGCAGCTCTTTGACCAACTCTCTTCCACTGGAGAATCTCTCCTGCATTCTGTCTCCATCATCCCTCACTTCCCCTGTTCATGGGAGGAAGGATGGAATTCTCCCTGCCATGCACAGGTAGGACCCCTTTAGACCTTTACTGGGACCTTTTGCTGGATATGTCCTATTCCCACACACACTGGAATACAATGACTATCATGTATAGTGATCACTGGTCATTTTTCCACGTGTTTCTGAAGAGGACATTACTTAGGGATTTTTTTCATGTATAGAGGGATTCATAGGTGAAACATGGCAAAAGAACTAAGGTGTTTGGGTTTTTTCTTTTCTTCTCCATCAGCCTACTTCCTATATCCTCCCTTTCTACTGGCTGACCCTCAGGTGTTGCTGAGTTTGAGTTAACTGAGGAAGCAAAAACTGTGCTAATGACCAGCCAGGCCAGTTCAGTTCAGGTATATCAAGAATGTACTGTGTGTCTCTTCTGCACTAGGATTGGAGACTAAAATAAACAACATGGTCCCTTCCCTCCAAACACCTGTCCTCTAGTGAGAGAAGCAAAACAGAACAAATGTTTTGAGTATATACTGAGTGTTGTCAAGAACTGTGAAGGGTCTGAGATTTGATCCTGCTTGGAAGCTAACAAGTGAGTCTGCTACATTTCATGGATGCTGGCAGAAGACATGAGACTCCTGGATCAGAGACAAAGGACTTAGTGACTCACAGCACAGCAAGCAGTATGAGTGTCACATTCACTTCAGCTCTCTTTGTCCCTCAAACCCCACGGAGGTGAGGAGGAGAGATCCAGGTGGATGCTGCAAACAGAGTGAGTTTGTGTCACAGCTGAGGAATCTCAAGGTTAGGTAACCCAGACCTTTATAGAGGGCCACAAGCAAACCTGCCCAACCCTTTGCTCCATTGGGAGACACTATCTCTACCATCCGAGGATGGGAGCTATACAAATATCTTCAAAAAGATAGTCCATAGAAAATGGACGGTTAGTATTCTTCTCATAAGACACACAGAAGCAGACACCTGTGGGGAATACTATCCCCAAGGGCACTTAAGACCAGCCAGGAATTGTCCTAAATGCATGATCTCATTGATCATCCTAGCCACTCCAGTTGGCATCACCCTTCCCATCCTGCAGATTAAGAAACAGATGTGTGCCTCAACTTCCAGTTCACCAACACAAAACTAAAAGGTGACAAAAGAAATGGGATTCAGATCTGATGCCTTTGCTGTGTCCTTCTCATTACACCACACTGGTGTCGAGAGGCACCAGAGGTAGAAAAAGAAAATCTCATTCATGGCATATGACTGAGAGTTGGCAGCAAGCAGAAATCCAAGTTGGGATCCCAGAGAGCTGGAAGCCAGGCATGATGTTGAGGGGGGAAGATATTAAGACATCCTCCCTTCCACCACCCACCAGTGCCCCAGGACATTCTGGAAGATGCTGCTCTCACACATGAATTATTACGTTGCTTTCTGTTAAGATAATCCACCCTGTCATGACAATTTGGCAAGTGGATAGATTAACTATCAATCTTTTGAGTTCTTACCTCTTGCTGGACACTGTTCTAAGTGCTGGCAGTAAGTGACTGCCATGAAAAGAAAGAAATTCATCCTCAAGGAGCTTGCCCATCTTCTTGTGGGAGGAGCCAATCTGCTGTCCAAAAGGTGTACATTTTGCAGCTACACAGGTAGTTTTGCCAAAGACAGTGTAATATTTATCACTCACCTCCCCATTACCACCTGCTAAAAAGATATCTCAAGAAGGCCCTTGCTAGGTGTTCAGGTGTTATGCCCATCTACAGATAATGATGGAAGTCATGAAACAACTTTCAAATGGACTTAATGATCCAAATGTCACAGGCAATTTTTTTCCTCCATCAAGGCTCAGTCTAGTCAGAGAAACAAGATGACCAGAACATAACTATGATACTTACCTGACAGGTTAAAAAAATACCATGAAATTTTCAGATTGCAAACATAGGCAATTATGATGTTTAGCTTGTGTATCTCCATTCCAGAAATATTTATTTACGGTTCACCAAATGCCAAGTTGGCATTACCTGCCCTTGTATCTTAGGCATTTCCATTCACTGTCAGATCTTCAAAAAGCCAAGTAACTAAATGTTTTAACTTTGGGTTTCTGTTTTTAAACCCTTTGCGTGTTTTTAATATTTAATAGAATAATTAACAGCATTGATTCTGATACCTTCCTAAATCTCTAAATTTTTTCTCATCTATCTAATCTGGGTAATAATGGCTTGTTTAATGAATGTACTATTTTTGTTTCATGTTAAACTTAGTGCAATTAAATTAGACTAACCTAGCCTAACTTAAACTCAGCGCCATTAAATTAGACTAACCTAGCAATCACTTAAATCTCCCTCTCCTCTAACTCTTCCTCTTAAAAGAAAATTATGATTCTGCCCAAGGATGGCAAGTAGAGTGTGTGCCCAGCTTTCAACATTGTAAGGCAGAACTGCCATTTGGATGCCAGGGATATTCCGATGCAGGGACATACTGACAGACAACCAATCCCATCACTCCTTTCCACCAAACAATTAAAATAAAATAAAAACATTTTTTTTCAATTACCACATATATAAATTGAAGTGCCTCCTCCCATACCTGACCTTCATCCTAACCTCAACCCCATGATCAACCCCCACCCCAAGTCCAAGAACACAATTTCAAGTTCTGCTTCAACCAGTGGACAAGACAGGGCGTTGCTATGGGTTGAATTGTATCCCCCCACCCAAAATTCACATGTTGAAGTCCTAACCCCCAGTACCTCAGAGTGTTACATAATTTGAAAATAAGATTATTGCAGAGGTAATTAGTTAAGATAGGGTCGTTAGGGTGGTCCTCAATCCAATAAGACTGGTGTCTTTAAAAAACGGGAAAATTTGGAGAGAAACACACATAAGGATGAAATCTATATAAACAATAAATGCTGGAGAGGATGTGGAGAAAAGGGTACCCTCTTGCACTGTTGGTGGGAATGTAACTTGATACAGCCACTATGGAAAACAGTATGGAGTTTCCTTAAAAAACTAAAAATAGAACTACCGTACGACCCAGCAATCCCACTCCTGGGCATATATCTGGAGAAAACCACAATTTGAAAGGATACATGCACCCCAATGTTCATTGCAGTACTATTTACAATAGCCAGGACATGGAATCAACCTAAATGTCCATCAGTGGAGGAATGGATAAAGAAGATGCTGTACATATATACAATGGAATAGTACTCAGTCATAAAAAAGAACAAAACAATGCCATTTGCAGCAACATGGATGGATCTAGTGATTGTCATTCTGAGTGAAGTAATTCAGACAGAGAAAGACAAATATCACATGATATCACTTATATGTGGAATATGTACAAATGAGCCTATTTACAAAACAGAAGTTGAGTCACAGATGTAGAAAACAAACTTGTGGTTACCAGGGGGGAAGCGGGGGACAGATAAATTGGGAGATTGAGGTTGACATATACACACTACTATATATAGAATAGATAATTAACACGAACCTACTGAATAGTGCAGGGAACTCTATTCAATACTCTATAATGACCTGTATGGGAATAGAATCATAAAAAAAGGGGATATTTGTGTATGTATAACTGACTCACTTTGCTGTACACCTGAAACTAACACAACATTGTAAATCAACTATACTCCAATAAAATTTTTTTTTTAAATGAAGGCAGAGGGGCTTCCCTGGTGGCGCAGTCGTTGAGAGTCCGCCTGTCGATGCGGGGGACACGGGTTCGTGCCCCAGTCCAGGAAGATCCCACATGCCGCGGAGCGGCTGGGCCCGTGAGCCATGGCCGCTGAGCCTGCGCGTCCGGAGCCTGTGCTCCACAGCGGGAGAGGCCACAACAGTGAGAGGCCCACGTACCACCAAAAAAAAAAATGAAGTCAAAGATCTAGGTGATGCTTCTACAAGCCAAAGATTGCCATCAAACAACTAGAAGCTGGGAGAGAGGCACAGAGCAGATTCTCCCTCACAGCCTCAGAAGGAAAAAACCTGAGGCCACCTTGAGTTCAAACTTCTGGTCACCATAACTAAGACAATCAATTTCTGTGGTTTAAGCAATGCTGTATGTGGTGTTTTGTTATGGCAGCCCAGGAAACTAACATAGGTGTCATCATACCTTACTCAGGGAAAGTGATGGGAAAATAAGGACTACTTATTTCCAGGGGCTGCTGCTGAGTCAATTCAGCATTTGTCAGATGCCTTCCTCACCTTCCTGATAACCTCTCCATGCAGGTTGGTTCCCACAAATTTGTGGGGCCCAGGGCAAGATTGGAGAGCTCCCTTGCTTACATCTAAATATCTACATCTTATAAATCAAATTAATAAACTGTTAAATAAAATGTTATCCTTATACCTTTATAATATCAAAATAAATGATTTTTATATGACTGTCAGCAGGATATAATAATTAATATTACTAGGCAACAATTAATATTATTAGTGTTCTGCTTGTGTGTCAGCATTCTTACCAGAGTAATAAAATTTAAATGTACATAATTAATTAAATATTATATATTTATTCCATAAAATTTAATCCTTTTTTACTTTCCTTTCAAATGTCTCTGTAATCAAAACTGTCACATAATTTGCATTGTGTTGACTATAAGCCAACTGAGTCAATATAGTTTTTTAATAATTTTAGTTTCAAAGAATGAAAGTGCTGAGAGTGGGCATCCTTGTCTTGATTCTAATCTTGTAGGAAATGCTATCAGCTTTTCACCATTGATTATGATGTTAGCCGTGGGCTTACCATATAAGGCTTTTAGTGTGTTGAGGTAAGTTACCTTCATACCCATTTTCTGGAATTTTTATCATAATTGGATGTTGAATTTTGTTAAAAACTTTCCCTGCATCTATGAAGATGATTGTATGATTTTTATTCTTCAATTTGCTAATATGGTGTATCACATTGATTGCTTTGAAGATATTGAAACATCCTTGAATCCCTGGGATAAATCTCACTTGATCATGGTGTATGAACCTGTTAATGTATTGTCGAATTTGGTTTGCTAATATTTTGTTGAGGATATTTGAGTCTATGTTAATCAGTGATATTGGCCTATAATTTTCTTTTTTTGTGATATTTGCCTGGTTTGGGTATAAGGGAAATGCTGGTCTTGTAGAATAAGTTCAGAAGCATTCCTTCCTTTGCAATTTTTGGACTAGTTTGAGAAGGACAGGTATTAACTATTCTCTAAATGTTTGGTAGAAATCACCCATGAAGCCATCTGTTTCTGAGCTTTTGTTTGTTGGAAGTTTTTGTATTACTGATTCAATTTCATTACTGGTAACTGGTCTGTTCATACTTTCTATTTCTTTCTGATTCAGTCTTGGAAAATTGTATATTTCTAGGAATTTGTCCATTTCTTATAGGTTGTCCATTTGATTGGCATATAATTGTTCATAATAATATCTTATGATCCTTTGTATTTCTGTGGTGTTTGTTGTAACTTCTTTTTCGTTTCTGATTTTATTGATTTGGGCCCTTTCTCTTTTTTCTTGATGAGTCTGGCTACAGTTTTACAATTTTGTTTATCTTTTCAAAGAACCAGCTCTTAGTTTCATTGATCTTTTCTACTGTTTCTTTAGTCTCTTTCACTTATTTCTGTTCTGATCTTTATAATTTCTTTCCTTCTACTAACTTTGGGCTTTGTTTGTCCTTTTTTTCTAGTTTCTTTAGCTGTAAAGTTAAGTTGTTTATTAGAGAATTTTCATGTTTCTAAGGTAGGTGTGTGTCACTATAAACTTCCCCCTTAAAACTGCTTTTCCTGCATCCCATAGATTTCAGTTCACTGTGTTTTCATTTGTCTTCAGGTATTTTTGATTTCTTTTATTTCTTCAGTGACCCATTGGTTGTTTAGTACCACATTGTTTAGCCTCCATGTGTTTTGGGTTTTTCTGCAGTTTTTTTTTCCTTGTTGATTTCTAGTCTAATAGCATTGTGGTCAGAAAAGATGCTTCATCTCATTTCAATTTTCTTAAAGTGAAATTTCAAATTTCTTAAATTTACTAAGTCTCGTTTTGTGGCCTAGCATGGGATCTGTTTTGGAGAATTATTAATGTGTACTTGAAAAAAATGTGTATTCTGCTGCTTCTGGATGGAACATTCTATATATATTTATTAAGCCCATTTGGTATAATGTGTCATTTAAGGCTAAGGTTTCCCTACCAATTTTCTGTCTGGATGATCTGTCCATTGATGTAAGTGGGGTGTTAAAGTCCCCTACTATTATTATGTTACTCTCAATTTCTACCTTTATGTCTGTTAATATTTGCTTTATGTATTTAGGTGCTCCTATGTGGGTTCATATATGTGTGTGTGTGTGTGTGTGTGTGTATACTATTCTTATATCCTCTTCTTGGATTGATCCCTTCATCATTATGTAATGTCCATCTTTGTCTTATTACAGTCTTAGTTTCAAAGTCTATTTTGTGTGACATAAGTATTGTTACCACAACTTACTTTTGATTTCCATTTGCATGGAATATTTTTTCCATCCCCTAACTTTCAGTCTGAGTGTGTCTTTAGATCTGAGTGAGTCTCTTGTAGGCAGCATACATATGAGTCTTTTTTTTTATCCATTTAGCTACTCTCTATATATCTTTCTTTTTAAATAGCTGATAAGAATTTTACTTTTACTTTTCTAGGGAATATTAATATTTAATTGAGCAGAACATTACTATACAAAATGAACTAACAATTATGTATGATAACATTATTTTTGCACTTCTTATTTAATTTGCATTTTTAGCCACAGTTTTTAGAAAGTTGGTTTTTTGTTTGTTTAACATCTTTTTTATTGGAGTATAATTGCTTTACAATGGTGTGTTAATTTCTGCTTTACAACAAAGTGAATCAGTTATACATATACGTATGTTCCCATATCTCTTCCCTCTGCATCTCCCTCCCTCCCACCCTCCCTATCCCACCCCTCTAGGTGGTCACAAACCACCGAGCTGATCTCCCTGTGCTACGCACTGCTTCCCACTAGCTATCTATTCTATATAACTTTTGATTGGAGCACTTAGTCCATTTATATTTAAAGTAATTATTGATAGGTATGTACTTATTGCCATTTTGTTTATTGTTTTGTGGTTGTTTTGTAGTTCTTTTTACTTCCTTTCTTCTTTTGTTCTCTTCCTTTGTTATTTGATGACTGTCTTTAATGTTATATTTAGATTCATTTCTCTTTTTTGTATGTGTATTCAACATAGTATTGGAAGTCCTAGCCACAGCAAACAGACAAGAAAAAGAAATAAAAGGAATCTAAATTGGACAGAGAGAAGTAAAACTATCACTGTTTGCAGATGACATGATATTATAAATAGAAAATCCTAAAGACACCACCAAAAACTTCTAGAGCTCATCAATGAATTCAGCAAATTTGCAGGATACAAAATTAATATTCATAAATTTGTTTCATTTTTACACATTTATAGTGAACTATCAGAAAGAGAAATTAAGAAAACAATACTATTTACCATCACATAAAAAAAGAATAAAATACCTGAGAATAAATCTAACTAAGGAGGTAAAAGGCCTGTACTTGGAAAACTATAAGACACTGATAAAAGAAATTGAAGATGACATAAACAGATGGGAAGATACTATGCTCCTGGATTGGAAGAATTAATATTGTGAAAATGACCATGGTACCCAAGGCAACCTACACATTCAAGGCAATTCCTATCAAAACACCAGTGATATTTTCCACAGAACTGAACAAATAATTCACACAGAAGACCCTGAGTAGCCAAAATAATCTTGAGAAGGAAGAACAAACCTGGAGGTATCACACGCCCTGATTTCAAGCTTTACTACAAACCTTCAGTCATCAAAACAATAAGGTCTTGGCACAAAAACAGACACATAGATCGATGGAACAGAACAGAGATCCCAGAAAGGAGCCCACACTTATATGGGAAATTAATCTATGACAAAGGAGACAAGAATACACAATGGGGAAAAGATAGCCTCTTCAACAAATGGTGTTGAGAAAACTGGACAGCTACATGCAAAAGAATCAAACAGGACTACTCTCTCACACCATATACAAAAATAAACTCAAAATGAATTAAAGACTTAAATGTAAGATCTGAAGCCATAAAACTTCTCTAAGAAAACATAGGCTATATGCTCTTTGACCTTGGTCTTTGTAAAAAAGTTTTTGGATTTGTCTCTTTAAGCAAGGGAAGCAAAAGCAAAAACAAACACATGGGACTACATCAAACTAAAAAGCTTTGCACAGTGAAGGAAGCTATCAACAAAGCAGAAAGTCCACTTACTGAATGGGAGAAGATATTTATAAGTGATATATCCAATAAGTTGTTAATATCCAAAATATACAAAGAACTCATATAAAATCAACATCATAAAAACCAAACAACCAATTAAAAAATGGGCAGAGGATCTAAATAGACACTTTTCCAAAGAAGACATACAGATGGCCAACAGGCACATGAAAAGATGCTCAACATCACTAATCATCAGGGAAATGCAAGTCAAAACCACAATGAGATAACACCTCACACCTGTCAGAATGGCCATCATCAAAAAGACTACAAATAACAAGTGTTGTCAAAGATGTGGAGAGAAGGGAAGACCTGTACATTGTTGGTGGGAATGTATAATAAATTGGTGCAGCCACTAAGGAAAACAGTATGGAGATTCCTCGAAAAAATTAAAAATAGAAGTACCGTGTGATCCAGCAACACCTCTCCTGGGTATTTATCAAAAGAAAACAAAAGCATTGGCAAGGACATCTTGTGACATTAGAACATCTGCTGTAGTGACTAACACTCTTCAGGTCCCAGGGAAACACTTCTCCACCTCTCATCTCCTTGTGTGATAACTGAGTCCAAATGCCATGAAGGAGTGTGGGTTTATTACTGGCAAATAAAAATATAGGGCACTCAGTTAAATTTGAATTTCAGGTAAGCAACAAATATTTTTTAGTATAAATATGTCTGCAATACACTGTAATTTATGTTAACCTTATGCTGGAGATGGACACAGCTTTGGAGACACCCCTGGACAGCTTTGGAGACACCCCTGGATGAACTTGTTCATCCTTAAAGACAGAGGTGCTCAAGACAGAGGTGCTGATCTGGTCTTTAAGGCAGGTTCTCTTTCTGCCACCACAGGGAACGATTGTTATGCACACACTTCTTGCCAACTCTCTGCGAGATAACTCCATTCTTCTTTTTTTTATTATTTCATTCATAAATATCTATTGCATGCACACCAGGAGCCAAGCACACCTCCAGGCACAAGAGAGGTGAGGAAGTAGAAGACTACAAAAATGAGTAAGAGAGGAACCCCACACTCTGTTGCCTACAGACTATCAGGAGAGACAAGGCACATCTTTAATAGCAAGAGCATGAACCAAAGATCTTGCCCGTGAAGGTCAGGAGTAATTTCAAAAAGAAGCAGCCTTTAAGTCACCTTACATGCAGATTGGTTTAACAGACAAAGAGAGAAGCAAACAAAGGAGGTTGAATGTCCCATGTGAAGACATACTAGGAAAGAGTGTCATGAGGCAAAACTCATACGTCTTAGAGGTAAAATTTGATAAATCCTAATGTAAGTTACTATTTTTTTCTTATGTAATAGAAAAGTTGGTCATTTTTCCTTTGGAAAAATTGACCGTAATTATCCTGTAAAGAAACTCATGGATACTAGTCAAGGAGCAGGTTAGTCCCTTTCACAGAGTGAGAGGTCAGGCAGCTATACTTTTCTAGCATCAGGTAATGCGTGAGACCTATTCCTCAGCCCTTCCAGTTAGGGATGCCCTGCAGAGCTCTCTCCACCATGCCGCAGATGGCATACTGTGCTTCTGGCTATTAAGCTGGAAATGCAAACCACCTTTTTGTGGTTCAAATAATCTCCAGGAGATAGTTTCCTGGAAGTTTTAAGTCCTATTTCTCATATCACCTCCATCTAAATTGATGGTATCTATGACCTTTTCATCTAATTACACTAGTATTTTGTACCTATTTTTATTAAATGGTTCCATTACATACCCATTATGTGATAGCTGCTTTCTGTTAATAACCTAATGAGCCCACTCTGCTATTTCTCTTTCCTTTCAAAATTAGATCAACATACTTAAATACTGAATTTGTCATGTTATCTAAGATTGTCACAGAAACCCTTATTTGACAAGTGATTTTTACTAACACCTAAATAGAAGAGATAGACAACTAAAACTCTACCAAAATCACGTGTACTCCACTTAGAGAAGTACCTAGATTGGCTCACAGGACAAGGAAAAAGTGGAGAGGACTGAAAAGCAGGAGGTAAAGAGATGACATTGCAAAGGAGAAATCGAGGAATGCAAAAAAAAATAGATGACAAGTGGGAAAATGATGGGAAGAGCCTGAAGAATTCCCCAATATGTCACCAGTCGTTACAAGATGCACTGTGTAGCCACCATGGGCAGTACAAATCAGCCCTCTACCCCACTTTTGAATCAGAAAAATTCACAGTGTAAGGCAATATCCTCCTAATATGTTGTGAAAATTCTACTGGGTCCTAGTTAAAGGCAGAAATTAAATAAACGAAAAGACATTTATGAGAACACCATTAGGAAGACCTGCACTTCTTTACTATGGAGGCTTATCAGTGAATTGTCTATTATTATGACTTGCATATTAACATTGCATGGATTTCCACTTGCTCAGTCCTACCCCACAGTATTTGCTATATTTGAGTTCTAAACCACTATTTTTATTTTATTTTCTCCTGTCCGATATTTGGCGTGCATCTAGTCTATTGGGAACATTTGCTATGTTTGCGATAGTTATTCAGAAGTTATAAAACGGGATTATATAGCAGCATGTAGCTGTTACATGTGATTAGAAATTACTAAATGCAAGGCAGGGAATTCAACTAGAAAAGTTAATTCATTGTGTTAGCTAGTATCACGAAGAGAGCCTGACTTTAGGGAAGACTTTTTTACTGAGGGCAGTAAGCCAGTAATGATATGCCTAAACCATATTAATAGCAATTGCACTGCTAATTTCATTAGCATTTGAATTATCATTATGTATTAATTACTACAGTTAGGCCACCAAAGACTAATATCCAAATCTGACAGCACCAATTCCCCAGATGCATTTTGTGGTCGTTGAATGATTATCATTCAACAGTTTGCTGCTTTAACAAATACAAAGCAACACAGGCTCCCCAGCCTTGACAGGACCGATTGCACAGACATCATTTAAACTAAGCTAAAAATGCCTTCAAACACTTTAAAAAGAGAAGATGCTGCATGAAAAAATGAAGGAATAGATGAGAAAACACCAAGCACAGACGGTTACAAAGTTCTACCTTGACTCCAGGTGGAAGGTTTTTGCTCAAATTCAAATTCCTTCAAGTGGAGTGACATTCTCAGGGCTTTCTCTGATGATCTGTGCTACTGAAAAAAAAGTCAGTGGTCAACTAAGTGCAGGAAACACTGATCTAAAAAGAAACGTGGATCCTACTGCAGACCTTCTCAGAGCTTTTAACATGTTATTGCCAGTTGTGATCTTATGAGAGGAGGATAGAATTGGCAGAGTTTCCTAAAATTTACTTGACCATCTAATCTTTCTTCTCACTGCCTATCTCCTAGAATTATTAATCCCAGGAACATATTTTTGAAGAAGCTGAATTAGCAGAATATAACTTTAACCAGAATAGTGAGCATTTCATAAAAGTAAATACCAACTCATACAATAAAAACTTCTGTTGTATTTAAGAGAAATCCATTGTCATTAGAGGCTCCATAATTTCCATATAAACCTCTAGTCTACATTGTGAGCAGAATCTAATATCATTGCCAAGATCTCTGCAAATTATTCTCCTGGATACTCTGCCCCTGAGCCCCAGGTTCTACGGAACTAGGAATCTATGGATCATCTCTTCTCCAGTGCACAGTGTCTCCTTCCAGCCCACATTAACCCAAATAAGGAATGCCAATCCTTTCCTAGATTTCCACCAAAACCAAACAAAAAAAACCCTCTCACAAGGTCTGTTTTTTATTTTTTGTAGGCTTTGCTAAATCCTGGGGAGGCATTTGGAACTTATACTGCAGCAATGTAGTTGCAAACAACTCAAAATTGAGTAAGGGTGAGCTTTGACAGGGCGAGAGAGAGTCATGGACATATACACACTAACAAACGTAGTAAGGTAGATAGCTAGTGGGAAGCAGCCGCATGGCACAGGGATATTAGCTCGGTGCTTTGTGACAGCCTGGAGGGGTGGGATAGGGAGAGTGGGAGGGAGGGAGATGCAAGAGGGAAGACATATGGGAACATATGTATATGTATAACTGATTCACTTTGTTATAAAGCAGAAACTAACACACCATTGTAAAGCAATTATACGCCAATAAAGATGTTAAAAAAAAAATTGAGTAGTAGACACACCTTTGCTTTCTTTTTTAAAAGCTTTATTGAGATGTAATTCACATACCATATAATTCACCTGTTTGAAGTATGACTGAATGGTTTTTAATAGATTTACAATATTGAGACACACCTCCGCTTAACTTCCGCAATTAGTTCACCAAGGTGGTGGCCCTCCCACTCCTCTACCTTCTCTTTTTCTCTCCAACCCTCAAATTCAATTTCTTTCTTTTGCAATTCTTTGGTGTTCTTGCCTGCAGCCAATCCCTTTTAATCCCATCCCTCAACTCCAGATAGCACAGTAGGGTAACTTTCTAAATAAAGAGACAGCAGCACTAGTTACAATAGCCAAGACATGGAAGCAATCCAAGTGTCCATCGACAGAGGAATGGATAAAGATGTGAGATATATATATATATATATATATATGACTCAGCCATAAAAAAAATGAAATAGTGCCATTTGCAGCAACCTGGATAGACCTGGAGATGATCGTATTAAGTGAAGTAAGTCAGAAAGACAAATATATAATTTCACTTATTTGTGGAATCTAAAAATATGATACAAATGAACTTATTAGTATTTACAAAACAGAAACAGACTCACAGATATAGAAAACAAACTTGTGGTTACCAAAGGGGAAAGGGGGGGTGGGAGAGGGATAAATTAGGAGTTTGAGATTAACAGACACACACTACTATATATAAAATAGATAACAAGAACCTACTGTACAGCACAGGTAGCTATACTCAATGTCTTGTAATAACTTATAATGGAAAAGAATCTGAAGGAGAATACATATATATACATATATGTATACATATATATATTTATAAATATATAAAACTGAATCACTTTGCTGTACACCCAAAACTAACACAACATTGTAAATCAACTATACTTCAATTACAATATTTTTTTAAAAAAGATGGATCTCTTCCTGAGTGTCAGATGTCAGAATTTAAAATCTTGAAATAGATAAATAAAAACTTTATTGCATGAGGCCAATTTTCATCTCCCCTACAGAAGTCTCATGATGAATTCTATCGGATCGCTTCTGGAAAAGCTGTGGCTCTTCCTTTAATATAGTATCATCCTACATGAAAACAGTTATAGCTGTTTCTCACTTCCCTCAATCCATCTCCTTCACCTAGTTATGTCCCTCAGATAAACTTTCAGTAAAACCTACACAGAGAGCTGAGTTCAGACTCCCTCATGACATCACCATCGCCTCTACCCGAACAAGCCGAGAAAATGCTATTATTCAGTCACAGGCAAACAATTCAATAGAGCAAGGGAGTACAGTGTTTCTGGCTGAAGGCCTGGCCTCCAACAAAAATGGCCCAGACTTTCTTAAGCAAAGAAGAGAGGGAGGGAAAGTAAATGGAGGAGAAATGGTAGTGGGTTTAAGAGCGCTGCACCATAGGTTTCTGACCGGCCATGTCAGATGTGGGCTGGGGATGAGAGGAGATCTCAAACTCCGTAAAAAGCAATGGGGGCTGCAGAAAGCACAGGAAGACCATGACCCACCCCGTCCTTAGGGTATTTCCACCCTGGTGAAGGGTAAGCAGCTCAGTTGCCGGATTATGAGTTTGTTGTGCAGGGCACACCTAGAATTTTCTTTCCAGATAGGGAGGCTCTACCAATTTTTTTAACCATTGGGTAATTATTGCAATAAAAGCTCTACACATTTGCACTTGACCCATGTGTTCCCTGTATTCGTTCATTCCCTGTGTGTTCTGTCCAGGCTATACAAAGACACGTCTTCTTCACTCTACCTTGAAGCATTTGGTTTAAGGAATTTCAACTTTCTGTTGTGTTTCATCATAATTCCTTATACTTCATATCTTAAATAAATCTTTCTTCAACACTTAGATCAAAGAGCTCAATGCTACGCACATGCAGCCAACTGACATCAAGAGGATGCAAAGGATGGTGTGAGGGACTTCCTGGTCGGTCCATCTGGTACATCACTGCCTCACATCTCAGCAAGTGATGATCAGGTGAATAATTACAACTTTATTTGAGAACCAAAGCCAACCAAGACAGGGAACTTGGAAAGGTGTCTGTGTCTAGTGGTCCCCAATCTCCATCTGCTCTCCCCACAGTAATACCATATTTAGATGGGCAGGTGCTGGTCCAGAAGCTATAGATCATCTCTAGACTATATTTCCTTCTATGCAGCTAGGGGGGCTATTCACAAATAAGCCGTTAGATATGCAAATTTGTTACTGAGCTGTTGCTACCTGGGGCAAAGAGGCTTTTTTTTTTTAATTGAATCTGTTGAGAACTGATGCTTTTGTAAAATACAATGCAAATTAACTATAAAATGAGCCAGGCATCTGGATCTCCTGGCAATGTCACATTGCTGTTAAAACTTTCCAAGTACTTGACTCTCAATTTCTGTGCTTATCTCAGCGCAGACTGCCCAATAGGATGCGAGAGGAAGGTATGTACACGACCTGCAGGTCATGCTTTGAAAGGGAAGGGGCGTGCTCTCCCTTGCTCCTCCATGGTCCCCTTCTTATTGGCTAAAATGCAGCTGGCCCGTGAACTACCTGGGACCACACAGACATAACCAGTGTGTTAGGAGGACAGAGAAACAAGGCAGAGGAAGTCTGGGCTCCACTGACTTCACTGAGCAAATTGCCTCACCAGCTTGAACTTTTACACTTCTCTGGTTCAGGAGACATTGGTCACAATGGCAAACCTATACCTTATCAACATATGGACTCAAGGCCAGATTGCTAGTTGGAACATCTCTATACATATGGATGTCTGAGTATATAAATAAGTATTAAAAGTCCTCTCAGCAGTGTTCTGTAGTTTTCAATGTAGAGATTTTGCAAGTATTTTGTTAAATTTAAAAGTGTTTTATGTTTTTATGCTATTATAAAAGGAGTTGGTTTAAAAAAAATACATCAAAGTCACAATAAGGTCCTACTGTATAGCACAGGGAATTACATTCAATATCTTGTAATAACCTATAATAGACAAGAATCTGAAAAAGAATAGATATATACGTGTGTGTGTATATATATATATAACTGAATCACTTTGCTGTACATCTGAAACTAGCACATTATAAATCAACTATACTTCAATAAACAAATAATAATAATAACTTGGAAAAAATACATCAAAGTCCAACTGACTCTATGTCTAAATATTTGGGTAACACACCTTGAAATTCTTATTGGTTTGGTCCCTTAGTAAAAACAGAGTCAGAAATTTACCTCCTTTCCCTCCATGTGGGGACAGGCTACTGTCTCCCTTGAGCTCTGACAGCCTCTGCGCAAAGATACACCTTGGTCATAAAAAACAATATATGATTATATGTATCCTAAAAATATCATTCAGCAATGAAATAGTTTGCTATGGAACATATGGTTTTTTCCCTGGGGGTTGAAGGAATTTGATAATGCTTTTGTATTAAATTTTGAAGCAAGTTGACGGAAAGCAGTCCATCTGCAAATGTTCCACACATAATGCACACTGACCACGGACAGGATTTAAAAAGGTGTTGGATTGGGATGCAAAAAACAATAAAGTCAGTTTAAAAGCACTTTACCTGTATTCCTGAATAATGAGCTATTAAAAGAACTGCCTTTAAAAATACCTTTATTGAGTTGATAATTTAATAATCTTATTAATTTAGAACCGATTGCTATTTATCCCAATGTGTGTGTGTGTGTGTGTGTGTGTGTGTGTGTGTGTGTGTGTTTAAAGGTATCTCATTTATTTTAAGCCTTCAGTAGAGCTTTCTGAACTGTCCAGGTTGGAGCTACTGAAAGTGAGTTTTGTGACCCGTGTGGTCCAGGAATTGTTTGTAATCCATCTGTACTAAGAACAGAGATTGGGAGTCAAGTACTTAGAGACATTTATAGCAACATGACATCGCTGTGAGATCCAAATACAAGTTCCACTTTCTAACAACTAATTTTTCTTGTAGAGTATTGATACAAAAGCACCAGTTCTGAACAGACTTGACATTTTAAAAAAATGGCCTTTCACCACAGATAGCAATTGGTCTAGTAACCAATCTGTGGATACGAAGGCCCATTTGCACATTAGCCCTCAGCTTCATATACGCCTTAACTCACACACAGCCAACATAAAAACTTCTTAAGGACAGAGGCACAGAAGCGATCACCTACAGTAAAAGCAAAACAAAAACTTATCATTCATATATTCTTGCCACTTGGCAACAGAGCAAGACTGTTATAACTGATATTATTATCAGTGGACAAATTTGCAAAGCATAGTTTTATGAGTATAAAAATTACAAAATAATTTACTTTATAAGATAGAACAATTTGTATTCATGTGTGTGTCTCAATCATAGAAACAGTAATTGTCCCCATGTCTTCTGGACTTTGTCTTCAATTCTAAAACCATTTCTTAGAATTTGCTCCAGGTGTTGGTAGCTACACCTCTGGAAAGAGTCTTTGGTTGATACCAAACGCATTTGACTTATTTCTTTGGAAAGCTTTATTTTGTCCCTGGAGAAATGCAGCCTGGTTAAATGTCTGAACAAATTGTTATTATTATTTTACTGAGCAATAAACTAAAGAGTGATTGAGTTACCAGTGACTCACAGGTATTGTTAAGCCTGGAATCACATGGTTGAATGACCAGCTGGCCCAGAACTTGGGTGATTCAAATGATCCAGAAGACAAATGAGCCAGGAGCGAGAATGTCTCACACCAGTGTAAACGCAATTAATGTCAACAAAATCCCATTAAATTTATCGGTTGCCTGGCTTCTGAAAATGGTGGAACCAACCCCTTTCCTGTGCCTGCAGGGCAAATTCATTAGATGGAAAACAGCATCTTGTTAACCATGGAGTTCAGCCAGGTAAACATGGGGGGCAGTGCCAAGTCCTTGAGACACTTACAGAGGGTCAACCTAGAAGGAGGGACCACAGAGAGGAGTTGCTGGACTTCCTTTATGACGCACAGTAGGTTCTTCCTAAACAGTGTCTTCTTAGAGTCACCTTACAAGATGGAAAGAATATATCTGATTGTCATTCAGTTCATAAAATAATGATTTTATATGGCGGGGGGACAGAGACAGAAAGATTGAGATTTTGCCTACAAGCTCATCAAAGACTCCCACTTTTTTGTTTTTTGTCTTAGTATTTGTCTTAGTTTTTTGTCTTAGTAAGAATGATTCATTTGTGCTGACTCAACTTCAACCATATTCACATCAGATGCTCTTATGCCCACAATTGGCAACTCTGTGGAACAAAACAGAACTCGCTGGCCCCAAAAGTCATCAAACCTACAATTTTGACTTCTGTTCTATGTGCTCACACCAACTGGATGAACATTGTTAAACTCATCCAACTCTAAACACTCTTAAATGATCCATCATTGTGCTATTTGGCAATGGGATGGCGCCGCTTCTGAGATAACTCATGCCGCAAAACTCAACAACACTCCCCTTGTTCAAAGTAGAGATGATGAACAGTGAAAGGGCCATGTCACAAAGGGCTTTTGTGTGAACAGACTTACCACCCTGGGGTAAGAGAAGTGTAGCCTGGAGAATGGTTTGACTGGATAAGGCAAAAAAAAAAAAGCCAAACAATCAAAAAGCATGGATTTTCAAAGAGATCATTTTCCCAGCCATGTCTGATTCTGAATTCAAACCCTTAGATTTCACAGTGTTCTATCAAAAATCTACTGAAATCAATCCAAAACAGAAAAATATTGAGGTGAAATGTTACCAGCACCAGAAAAAATGTCGAAAATACTTCTTTTCTTATAGAGCAAATGTTCTTTGTTGGTTAAGTTGCTAATGCAAGATGTAGCACATTATGGCAGTGGGAAATTAAAAAATTATTACTCATTCATTGAGTCAAAGCTTATGTGTCTGGCATTGCTCAAAACTCATGGGATAGTATTTCTTTGTGCTCTTGCTTAATTTTTTTTTCCATTTTTAATAGTGATTAGTGCATGAAGAAAATCTGGGAGGGTAATGAGACAGAATTCCAGAAGGGAATGGCAGAGTAATCCATTTAAGAGAGGGGAATCCTGTGAAATCTAAGAAATTTGAGCTACCATAACTCCCAATGTCCTTTAATTTTTGTATTTTTACTTAGCCCATGGGAGAAATCAAAATTCATAAATGATGGCTGATCATGGATCTTTAGGGATAACAAAAGTTGACATGTGATTAACATTCTGAAGAAAACTAGATTCTGGTTATTCTTAACATGCCATGACAAGGCTCTTCTGGAATGCAGAGCAGAGGCCATTGAGGGATGGGGGAAAAGCGGGATGAGGTCGAAAACATCAGTAGAACCAAGAAGCAGCGAGCATAGGGCAAGGGGGAAGGAGGGACAAAGAATATACCTCATGGCCTCCTAGAAGAAGTTTTGGAATGTAATGAAGGAAGTAGAGGGAATATCTGTACGTTAAACTGCCTGGAGCCTTCCCCATATTCTCCCAGACTCCTGAGCCTTTCTTTCATAGCATTTTTTCTTTGCTGATTTCGATGTTACCAAAAAAAACTTGTAGAGTTTCACTGCTGATTTTTTCTCCAGACCATCTGCTCATTCTTGCCCTGGGCACCCTGATCCATAACTATTGTCAGCTGAGACAAAACTAGCTCCTTCACGATTTACCGACTCATGCAGTCTCCACAACATCGATCCCCGCAGAAATGTAGATCAGCTTTTCCAGGGAGAGCCTCCCTCCTGAAGAAATGACCCTAGGCCAGTGTCCACCACAGAGAGAAATCCCGAAGAACTCACCTGGGTGTGCAGGCAGGAGTTGGGAGGGTCACAGGGTCTCACAGTCCATGTGACACACCATAGGCAGGAGCTCATAACTTGCTGCTCCCAGCAGTAAGACAGTGATGTGTCAGCTCTTTTCCTCTCTCCTTGCCAACTAGAATTCATTTGGATCCTAGAAAGTGGAGGAGACCAGAAATCGGTTTCCCTTATTACCTACTATCATATACCGCTATTTTGGCAGAACTGGGCCCTGCAGCTGTGTGGAGGGCAAAGTCTATTTCAGTCCTGCCATCAGAATATCCAGCAGCCAATGGACAGGGGGGTTCGGTGTAAACTGGGGGAGGGAGAGGGAGCGGGTTGGAGGGGTGTATGCAAAAGCTACAGGCACTGAAGGGGTCAGAGATCTGCTAAATAAAGTGAACCTTTTCTTCCACGATTTGTCTCTCCTTGGATCACCATTGGCAATTGCCCCCCAGATAAGAGGGAGCCCCAGCTGGGGCCACTCTGCAAATTCATGAGGCAGGGGAAACACACAAGCTGGGCATATGCATGATTATTACAGGAAGAGGAAAACACTGGAACTATTTAGCATGTCATGGTTGGACAGGGCTATTGCTGAGACAGTGGTGGGGAAGAGACAAATGGGGTGGGGAAAATTCTCTAATCTTAATAAAATCTGTTTGCCTCTTCCAGTAAGTAAAATATTGAGTGATTACGTGTCTGACCCTTTAATATCATCAGTGGAACGAGAGAGATCTAAAGGAAAATATTTAGAAAAACAGAGTCTATATTTTGCCTTGCCTGTGTTATGCCTTAATAGGTTCTCTCATTAGCAATAAGCCAATTCTATATAAACAATGTTTTCTCAGCAGGCAACAGCAAGTTAATAAGGTACCCTCAACACTCCTTAGAGCTCCCAGGCTTTAAGAACCTACCTAAAGAGATATTGTGGCTTTCCTGGTACTCGGCACACATTTCAGTGGGGAATAAATGGGTGTGTGCGAGGCAGTAAAGAGCAACTTCCCTTAACAAGCTTACTCTTTTCTGCCACTGTCCACCAACATGGGGAAACATGAGCGAAGCAATTATTCAGGCTTTACCTGCAAAAGGGGAAATATCATACAACCATCAGAATACATACTACAAAGGTTAATTCATTTTTTCTTTCTAAATGACTTTTTTTTCTCAATTTGGGAAGATGTTTTTAGTTCTTATTTTAAACAGATGTAATTTCTGAGGCCGGCAGATAAGCCATCTGAGTTTTAAAACCATAAGTCATTATTAATTGACTTTAGTTATCAAATTAACTTTCTTCAAAGATCTGCTGACTTACTAAACCCCACATCGGACACAATCGCTTTCCTGCACCTTTCCACTTGTCGATCAGCTACAAAATCTGATATTTGAGATGGATTCTATTTGCCTTTGCCCAAAACTTCTTAGAATCAAACTGGATAATTATTTCTCTTTCCTCATCCTATTTAGACTTTGTACTTCCCTGGGAAAATGTAAACAGTATTTGCAAAACAGCTTAAGGAAAACCCAATTATTTCCCTGGTTTTATTAACTTGATATTTGTACCAGTAACTCTGTACTTCCACACATATCAATAAAGTTTATCACTTGTTTCCTTCATGGACTGGCTGACATGGTCAGGGCAAAATTTAATGTCTTAAGGTCAGTATTTTGGAATTATAAAAATGATTATTTTGGACATTCTTTGTAATATTACATATAGTTCAAAAGCCAACATCTAAAAATCTATTCCCCTTTAAGAAATGTCATAATTATCTTCAATTATAAATTTAAACACATATAAATCTGTATTATAATTGGTATACTTTAAATCAGTTACTCACTTGGATCTTTAAGAATACATTTAAAACCAGTATAGTGTAGGAATACTTGCTATTGATCAAAAATAGAAAGATTTCACAATATGTGTTAACCTACATCTTACTTACCTTTCTTTTTCTTTACCTTATGAAATAAAAATGTTCTGCAAAATAGGATTGCTACTCCCAAGTCCCCCTAGACAAGCCATTAAAATCAAAATGACAATCTTATTAGCTTTAACTTTAATTGGTTTTATACAATCAGTGCTTTGTTAGGTAAATTCACTTCTCAATATATTTTAAGTATTAAAAGATTACCTTGATGTCTAATAAAAATAAAACAGTTGTATTAGCTTTAACTAAATTGTTTTTTCTTTTTAAGCATTACTTCCCCTCTGTCTTTCATTTTATGTTATATGCACTGCGAGTATTCCCAATATTTTTAGAGTTTCAATACCCTACTCTTAACATACTTATGTTTTATTTGAAGAGAATTGAAACATATTTTAAAAGTTGAAAGTTTACCTCATTCCTTCAGAAAACTCAGTACACGTCAATGTATCACAGTATCCGGATTGATCATCACTTATTTAGGGGCTGAATCATTCATATCCTAACTAGAATTTCTCATCTTTCTTTTAAAAAACTTTAAACAAGTATAAATAAGTTTTAATATCCTGAAGATTTTAATAAGAAAATCACATTTGTATGGTTATACTTCTAATAGTTAAATCATTTTAAAGCTAGAGGAATACGTTAGCTCAAACATTATTTTGAGGACAAGAAAATGGAGCTCCAGTATATATAATTTATTATGTGGCAAACAAACAAAATGCAATCTTGAATTAATTCACTGACACTATTCCTTGAGTAACAATAAAACAACAAAACTGTAAACAGTTTCAATGTACGTTATATTGTTATTTGTAAATCCAGAAAAGCAAGCACAACTAAAAAACAAACAAACAAACAAACAAAAAAAAACCTTAAATTTTACATTCTACTCAAAGATACAGGTGCTCTGACTATACCAAATTTGTTCTCACTAATACCCAAAGCAAGGGTTCTTAACATCGTTTTTGTTTTGTTTTTTTTCATATTACATCACATTTCACTGACATTTAGGTTACCAACCAGCTGAAGGGACCAAAACCAGGCCCCCCTTACTACTCAAAAAGATAACATTCACAGTGATACTGTGTCAAGCAACTGTACTCGAGTGATTTTGATTTTGATTCATTTCTTGTCTTTACAACTTTCACTTTGACCTTTTTCAAATGGACACAGAAATGAGTGAGTGGTGTGATTTCTTTTCATTCATTTATTTGGCCATTCTAAACCTTTCACTGAGTGCCTAATATACGTGAAGCATTATAAAATGGCATGACCACAAATAAAGCAAATATTGCCAAAGCTTCAATTAACAAAAACAGCATGTCTGGAATGAGGTAAGTGCTGGCTCAGATACTACTAGAGCATCATTTGCAGCCATCCTCTAATAAGGATGCACCTGGGGTGCACTAAGAAGCGAGTGACCAGAAATCGTCAGCCTGCAACTTCCGGATGGACTAGGAATGTGTAGCCAGGGAGGAGATACCTTGGTTGTAATAAACTTTGTCTTGGAGTTCCTCAACTGTATCATTTAGTTAAGGCCTCCCCTATATTTCTGTAGCATTTTTTTTCTCAGACTTAGTTGTGCTTTCTTACTTTTCAAGCACATATAACTATGTTTATTTTACTCCCCCCCAATGGATACACAAAACTGCAGGATCTCCTAACAAGTCCTCTATGTTGAACATTTTCAGGGCATCATTTACCAGTGGGAAGGAATACTTTCTGCTCGTTTGCCTTTTAGCATTTATGTTTCCTTCTTAACTACACGTCAAGCAAGAACGTTTGAGCTAACCCAAGTCCTGGAATTGGGTAAGGATTCCTCTGTTTACTTAAAATATTTGCTTAAGTTTTGCTTCATTTGTTTAAATACCCAATAAACCAGTAGTAATTTCTTTAGTTCACATTCTATGTTTAAACCAAAAAGAAAGAATAAGTATGATCATATTGTGAAGTATATATGGTAAAGAATAAACTGGACTTTAAATTTATCACAGAGAGAGTTTGATCATCTATCTCCAAGGTTAAGTTCTTTAACTGTTCATAAAATTTGCCAAGCTTTCCTCACATCATTAGGATGTTTCAAATTGTAACCCCCAAAATCATTTGTTTTTACCTCAATAATTTTATCTTGACTCTTTTTAATAGGCATGTGAATGTCTTTCAATCCCTAAGTCTCTCCAAGACCAAACTAAAAAGGAAGACAGAGAGAGAAAATAAAAATCCCTTTCTTTGCCTCCTTCTAACAATAATCGCTTATGAGGTTCATCAGCTATGAAGGACAGAAAAGGCAGAATCACAGACACAACTGGAAAAGTAACAGGAGGTACCTTTCCATCCCACAGACTAACTTTGTGATGTGCTTCATTTAGCAGTTCCCAGGCCCAGGTGGAAATTCTCTAGCATCTTCTTAATAAAGTTTCATGTTGGGAAAGTTTCATGTAACAAGTCATGTTTATCATGTCAGCAGATTTTGTTTTTTAAGCTAAACTAAATTCATAGCACCACGCATGATTTACAATAAAACCTTAACGAAACGCTGAGAACTGTTTAAAAAGCTGCAGCAGGTTTTTAAGGAAATTGGTTGTCTGTATTTACTCTTTGAATTAAGTGTTAAAGAAAAACAGAATAATAATATATAAAACCCTGGTTTCCTGTAACAACAATAATTATGATAACTAACATCTGTATATGGCTTTACAGTTTGCAAAGTGCTTTCTCATACATTACCTCATTTAGTAGAGTGGAAATGTTTAATGATCCCAGTCTTAAGCTGCATTTCATTAACAGTATATACATATAATATTAATAAGCACATATATATAATATTATATATATAATATTAATAAACACATTTAGAAGAAAATATCTTCATAGTCACTCTGCACTAAGCCTGAACAAGAGGGAGATAGGGAGACGCTGAAATCCAATATCAACCCCATAAATCAAATAAATGTCAAATAAAACCTGTCAAACACTTCATAATGTTCTGTGCATGTCATCAAACTCAAGGAGAACCCTGCTGTGTCACCTCAGAATGATGAAGAGATCTAAGGTGTGAAAGCACGCTGTTAGAAGTTTCATTAAAGCCTTATTTACTAGTTCCAAACGAAGTTACATTGATCTTTTAAACTATTGCTAACCACAAATGCATTAAACCTAAACAGTCTTCATTTACTGAGAAATAAATGTGTCAGCAGAATCATGACTTCTGTCCAATGTTGTTCCGGCATTTAATTCACAGAGGCTCAGTGTTAAGCTTTTTATTGCTTGTTGTGCTAAAGCCTGTTCATTTAATTGCAAATATATTTCCTTCCTGCATCATTATCAAAATTGTTATCTTAAGGAAATATTGTTTTTAAATAATCTGCTGGAAAACCAGAGCCGTACATGGGCTTATTCCGAATAATTGTTTCCTGCTACAGATGAGTTAGCAATTAAGTGGTAACGTTGCTCAAACAATTTTAAAAGGAGGTGAGGATAAAAGGAATCGGACTGTGCTGGTCCAAGTTATGAGAAGCTTTTGGAGTTTTTTGTGGAGTCAACATGCACTCGTGGCTGATTTAATCAATACTTACCTGTTTACATTTTAAAAGAACTTGGTTAATGGTTCCAGGGCCTAATCTAATAAATAAATCATTTCAATGTAGGTTGTAATTTTGTGAGATATGAATTAATTCAAAAGTGACCTTAGTCTTTCTATCCTTGAAATGGAGACAAATGTTCTGCATTTGACCTTGACCTTGATCTTTCCTTATATTAATTTGGGGAAAGGACTTGCAGCCAGGTTTTAAATTAAATGATGCCAGTAACACTATTATGGGCACACCCATACTAAAGAAAAAAATTAAGATGCTATAATAAAATAAGGAAGAAAATGCATTATGTGACTCCAGAATCTACAGTATTTACATGCACTTTTTAAAAAATTACTTTTCCATAGCTAAATACAACAGGCATGGCATGTTTGTTTCAGTGGGTGAAAATGTATCGACAGCATTCCCAATTCTTCATTAGTTAAACCCACACTAAATAGATTGCATCATATTGTCCATTAAAGGAGACTTACAAAAAAAGGAAGTGCTCTCTAGGAGATGACTCCAGTTCAATAGTATTTAAATTCAAGAAAAGAGCAATTGTTTACTGAGGAGATGACTATGGGAAATACTTTGGAGAGTGTTCATTATTTCTGAGATTAGTTCTATTGCTAACAATGGAGAAAGACACAATTTCTAGAAATTAAAGCAATATAAATCAAGCTTCCAATGGGAAGCAACCAAGATAATTCAAATTTGCAGTTAAAAAAAAATTGCCAGTAATTGACTGGTGATTATTGCTCTATTTCAAAAGAATTGAGAAACCCTCCATGTACCTGTTACTACATGGAATTGTCCAGTTTATTTCAGAGGGAAACAGTAAGAAAATGATTGGCAGGGTGGGACCAGAAATGGGTGGACCCCTGCAGTGGACCAATGAGCAATTAGCCATGTCCTGCGTGGCCAAGACTGGGGAGTGACAGGAAGACATAAATGATAAGAGTCTAAGGTAGTAAACACTCACAGCCTACCTTGATTCATCCTGTCCTTTGTCCACCATGGAGTATCGGGAACATGGGCAAGGGACAACCATTCCCAAGGTACAGAGGGTACCCACCCCAAGCTTCGATAATACATCTACATCCCAGCAGCCTGGAAACCAACAGACTTGTCTAGGTATTTTCTGGGTTTCTCCTGCAGAACTCACAGAGCGAAGGGCTCCAGGAGTGTGATGGAAATGGGTAGCAGCTACTAAGTAGTTAGAAAATGGAGTTAGAAAATGGGTAATACGGGAAAGAAATTTCTATTTCTGCGGTCAGCTGAGCCTCTGAAACCTGGCTTCCAAAGAACGAAGGTGTTACCTTGACAAGGCTGTTGATGGGCATCCTCTCACGTCTCTGCCCACATGCATCTTTCAACGTGCTCTCCCACCGTCACAACCTTCTGCTGCTGTCACCCTCCTCCTCTCCCGGGTCTCACATGGTTATAAATATTGCAGTTCTCGAGCACTTGTGTGCCCTTCCGCCGGCTTCAGAACTCCTCTCCTTGCTCGCTCACCTCCACACACCTCCCACCACTTTAATTTTGACCTAACATTACCTGTGGTTTTCTTGTAGCTTCCACCATCCATTTAGGTACTCCAAAGGATTGGATTATTGTCTTAAATGCCTTCTTGAAATCAAGACCCAATTCTTTTCTGAGGTCAAAGCTCAGATTTCCTCTTGCTCACAGTCACCTGCTATTTGGCAATCTTCTGCCATCCATAAAAGCATCCTGCATGTGCTAAAGTGTACCGCAACATACTAACTCTTTGCTGCTCCCAAGCCGAAGAGATGCTCAGCGAGGATTTACCTTCTCTTCTTCTGGTCTCGCCTTAGCCTTCACGGGACGCCAGGTATACGCATGCACTTCATATATTCTCATTCTCTGAAAATCCAGGCGAACAATGTCAGTATCACCAGCTACCTAATTTTCCCTTAAGAAAATATATGTTTCACACAACTTTAGGACCTTCTGGAGATCACAGCTGAGGAAAAGTATCTGAGTACTTCGAAACAATTAATTCAAAAACCTGAGACACAGTATACATTCTTTTTATGAACAACAACATGGATGTTTACATTCAAGTTCCTGCCTAGATGTGGACACAGATGTCTCAAGCTGGTAACAGGCAGAGCAAATCAGACTGGAAAGTGTGTTTTAGCCCACACAGGCTAATTCGTTTCTTAACCTGGTCTGGATCCAATACATAAAAAGCTGATGACCTGACAACAGAGACCATGTTCCCATACTTTCTGTAGTGACTGGGCAGACATTGTACTCTTCAGATACAACATATGTTTTCCAGGACTTGAGGAACCCAACCCACTTCTCTCAAACATATAACCTGTGTGACCCCCAGGGAGATTTGAATGGTCCACGCTTGATCAATAAATTTTTTGAAAGTCAAGAAAATTTTGATGAATAAGAAATAAATAGATTTTTACTCAGTGTGCTTTTGGGAATCCTCTTAATAGCTTCATTCCAACCACATCCCAATCCAGTGACTATACCTGTTTACTTTTTCTAATGATGAAACAGGGTTGGTCCCTTTGCATATCTGGCATCTAAGAGAAACCATGAGCATCCATCAAGGGCATTAAGTGTTAACCTCACTTTCACTTTATGAGTTTCGGGCCATAGGCTCGCGGACCAACCCAACTGTGGATCCATAAACAGTGTCCCCATCCTGAAGAGTATAAAGTGAGGTTAAGCACAAGAAACCACCAAGAGTATCTCCTTCAAATATTTACAAGGCTGTAATATATGTATGTGTTTTATGTCTTGGTCAATACGTCTGATTGGTGGGAGTTCCATTTTTATGAGTTCCAGGTGCTTTGACTCATGAGCTTTTTATTCACATCTAGAATATAGGTATATATATTTCCAGATATAATCTTATCCAGCCTCTTCAGATGTTAGTACTAACAATTTCAAGAATATTCAAGCAATAGGATGGAAGAGATTCCTCTAGAATGAAACCAAAACAATATTAATAACAACCATAAGACCAAGATGAAACATTACGAGAGCCTCATTTGGGAAGCTTATCTAAAGAATAAGCTATTTATTAATGAGTATAAACCCTATTTATACATTCAATCATTCCCATCTTCAACTCATTGCTCTACTTTTTCTTTCAATATTTTATTTCTATATGATGCCCCTTGACCCCTCAGTAGGTTTCATTGGAAGGGTATGCTCTTTGAGAAAATAAGATCAATAATGTTATCACTTTCAACTGCACTATCATTTTCACAGATCCAAGTTGAAATGAAATCAATTATGAGAACAAGTAGCACTGTTTTATTACTAATGAATGAATTTAGCATTGTTTCCCATATTCCCACCACTTAAAATGGAAGAAATAGAGCAAATGTGGTCCAGAGAAAGCTCAAATAGTCCAGGCTAATGGTGGAAATACTTAAGTATCATCCGTATACAGCTAATATAAACCAAAGTGGTTTATTACTACTGTTTTGTGATTTATGACTCACATTATGACTTTATTTTGAAATGGTTGCATGAAATATTAATGTGTGGTGAAAGAACACACAAGAAGGAGCAGGGATCATGTTCTATCAGATGTTAGGCTGCTCAGTGATTTATTCCTCATAATACACTGAACTCAAGTCTTAGTGTCCTATTTGCTTTCTTATTGTAATCAGCCCCTCATATTCAAACTTTTCAAGGTGAGGTAGCCCTACTTTTGTTCCTAGATTGTAGGTTGCGTACTGTTAATTTTTAAAAGGATGGAGTGGTTTATAACAAATGTGAATAATTTATAGCAAATGTTCTCAGCATTGATTAGTGTTCTTTAGAAATAGAATGTCCTCTTGATATGCATCACTCCTTTTAATGCCTTATGAAAAGTCAGAAGACCTATTACTGCACTGCTTAATGGACAAATCAACTTTAATTTTAGTCATATATAATATGAAAGATAAGTACCTATGTTTTTCCCTGTTTGGGATTTGCCAGGCATTAACACTGAACATTAGCTCAAAGCAATCTAAAGAGAAGTTAACAATAGGACACAATTGCTCTCCCTTGGAATTTACATTTGATCTGGTTTCTCCAAACTTTGGGGTGGATGGTTTCTGAAATCTTTCATTTTGCTGCACTTTAAGTCATTCTGCACCTCACTTTACAAAGCTCGAACCTGGGGACTTAAGTAACAGATTCCACAACAACTTTACTGAACAAGTATATTAATTTATACAGTTTCCTATTTCATTTTAATTTGATCAACTGCATCCAATGCATGAAAAACAGTATCTTTTTGAATCATCATGAAAGTTAACATGGTTTGATTTTCATAGTATTGAATTCACCAACTATGATTTTATCATATATATTTAAATGTCAATTATTGGTAAATAAAGAAAATAACATAATAGTTGACACTGTTCTTTCTATACAAATGACATACACTGTCCAAGAGCTTTACATATATTAACTGACTTTATTCTCTCAATAACCTGTAACATAAGTACTGTTGTAAGGCCTGATATACAAAGAGGAAACTGAGGCACAGAATCAGTAAGTAACGTGCCCTAGTGACACTGCCAGTAGCGGAATTCGATTTAAGAAATTAGATGGCTTGATTTCAGAATCTATGCTCTTACTACTACACTATTCCTATTGTCCTTTGCTCAGAAACATTTAGCTTCAATGCCCTTTGTATAAACACAGAAAAATGAAAAGATCCAATGATCTGGACCTTAAGGGTACAAAATCTAACTTTATGAAGGATCAATGTTAAGAATTAGGTTCAAATGGTGAAAGGGGAAAAGGACAGATTTTGCTTTTGAAATTCTTTAACATGTCCTTGAACACCCATGGTCATCCAAATGGCAAGATGGCTACCTCCTGCATGCTCCAGGAATAGTAAAATGTACAGCAAGAGCACTAGGGCAGAGAGAACTTGGCTATGAATACACATCATACTGGGCAATCCTGGGATTATCGCTGAACTTCTCTGAGACAAGATTTCCATTTCCAAACTAGATAATAACACCCACCAGTAAAGCAGTTGTGACAATAAGAGCTAATATAAAGTGTCTGGCATATAGGTCCACAGTATGTTATGATATATATCTGTTGTCATTGTTTTTGTTCTATCAATTTTATTCTTTCAGCAAGCCTACCCTCAGACCAAGTCACTGCATGAGCGCAGGGAACTCAGCCCTTTAATGATGTTAACCCCTAAGCTCTTTAGTTACCCTTCCCGCCTTGCTCCTGCCATTCAAACTTACATTGCAACTCACTCAGTTAAATTCACATGCATTCTTAACTTCCAATAGCCATTGGAAAAATGATACAAGAGACACTGAGAAGGCAGAGGGACTATGTGATGTCCTACACAAACACGTCTCCACTCAGGGAAAATCCTTTTAGGGAAGATGCTTTGCTCTTACCTCTGTGGTTCGGTTGGTAAATGTGTGACCACTGATATTCCTTGTCTGTGAATTCCTAGTCCTTTCCCAGCAAGATAAGGGCTTGAGAGAATAAATAGAAGAAAATCCAAGAGAAAAGAATCTGTATGATTTGGGAAAAGAAGACAGATGGAAACCAAGAGGGAGAAGAAATGAAGAAACGAGGGAAAGAGAGAAAAGGTTTCTTCCAGAGAGAAAGTAAATCAATAGTAGACATTTCGGCACGGAATAACTGTGATAGAAATAGGATGCAAACTGAGCCAGGCTCATTTATTGTTTTGTGCATCCAGTTATAGAAAGTAGCGTGAATAGCAAAGGGTTCTGCCACAAACATGGAATTCCCAAAAATGATAAAGGGCAATTCCATGGAAGTGAAGCATTGCTGCAGGCTTATTGTATTATTATTATTATTATTATTATGAAAAAGCACATCACATGCCAAGGGCTGTTCAACTTTGTAACTTAGCTGCCCTAAGACGAGGGTGTGAGGTCTAAATGCTCCTCTCTCGACCTAACCAGAAGTGGATGGAAATATAACCCTTTATCCACCTGAGGCTCCAAGGAATGATTTTTAAAGTTGCCTCCATCTCTTTAGATGTATGCATGAGGGGAGAAATGGCCTGTGTAGAGCAGTTTTTTAAACGCTGCTTAATATTTTCCCTTTATATCTACCATCTTTTTCTTTTGACTGTTTTGTGTCATAAGGATCGTGACTACTTTTTTTTTTAAACTTTTGCTACCTCCTTTCTCTCATCTTTCTTTCCCAATTTTAATTCTTCCCTGAGAACAGTTCAGAACCCCAGACTTCAGTCTAGACTTCCCATAGCTCCCCCTCCTCCCCCACTGCAATGACCCAATTGCCTGATTGTGAATGGGTAAGTGTCACGGAAAAGAGGTCTACGTACATAACTACTAACCTATGCTCCATAATGGAAAGTTCTAAAGCCAAAAAGACTACTTTGGAAGGGACCTTCAAGATGGTGGAGGAGTGAGACATGGAGATCACCTTCCTCACCACAAATACATCAAAAATACATCTACATGTAGAACAACTCCTACAGAACACCTACTGAATGCTGGCAGAAGACCTCAGGCTTCCCAAAAGGCAAGAAACTCCCCGCGTACCTGGGTAAGACAAAAGAAAAAAGAAAAAACAGAGAGAAAAGAATAGGGACAGGACCTTCCCCTATGAGAGGGAGCTGTGAAGGAGGAAAAGTTTCCACACACTGGTGCAGACAAGGGGTGGGAGTGGGGGAAGCTTTGGAGCCATGGAGGAGAGCGCAGCAACACGGATGCAGAGGGCAAAGTGGAGAGATTCCCAAATAGAGGATCGGTGCCGCCCAGCACTCACCAGCCCGAGGCTTGTCTGCTCACCTGCTGGGTTGGGCAGGGGCTGAGAGCCGAGGCTTGGGCTTCGGAGGTCAGAGCCCAGGGAGAGGACTGTGGCTGGCTGTGTGAACACAGCCTGAAGGGGGCTAGGCGCCACAGCTAGCCTGGAGGGAGTCCGAGAAAAAATCTGGACCTTCCTAAGAGGCAAGAGACCATTGTTTCAGGGTGTGCAGGAGAGGGGATTCAGAGCGTCGCTTAAAGGAGCTCCAGAGACGGGTGCGAGCTGCGGCGATCAGCGCGGACACCAGAGACAGGCATGAGACCCTAAGGCTGCTGCTGTCTCCATCAAGAAGGCTGTGTGCGAGCACAGGTCACTATCCACAACCCCCTTCTGGGGAGCCTGTGCAGCCCGCCACTGCCAGGGTCCCATGATCCAGGGACAACTTCTCCAGGAGAACACACGGTGTGCCTCATGCTGGTGCAATGTCATGCCCGGCCTCTGCCACTGCAGGCTCGCCCCTCATTCTGTACCCCTCCAAACCCCCAGCCTGAGTGAGCCAGAGCCTCCAAATCAGCTGCTACTTTAACCCTGTCCTGTCTGAGTGAAGAACAGATACCCTCAGGCGACGTACACGCAGAGGCGGGGCCAAATCCAAAGCTGAACCCTGGGAGCTGTGCGAACAAAGAAGAGAAAGGGAAATTCCTCCCGGCAGCCTCAGGAGCAGCGGATTAAATCTCCACAATCAACTTGATGTACCTGCATCTGTGGAATACCTGAATAGACAACGAATCATCCCAAAATTGAGGCAGTGGACTTTGGGAGCAGCAGTAGACTTGGGGTTTGCTTTCTGCATCTAATTTGTTTCTGGTTTTGTGTTTATCTTAGTTTACTATTTAGAGCTTATTACCACTGGTAGATTTGTTTATTGATTAGGTTGTGCTCTTCTTTTTTCTTACATATATATATTTTTTCCTTTTTCTCTTTTTGTGAGGGTGTATGTGTATGCTTCTTTGTGTAATTTTCTCTGTATAACTTTGTTTTTACCATTTGTCTTATGTTTCTGTCTGTCCTTTTTTTTTTAGTATAGTTTTTAGTGCTTGTTATCATTGTTGGATTTGTTTATTGGTTTGGTTGCTCTCTTCTTTCTTTCTTTTTTATTACATTTTTATATTTTTATTTTTAATAATTTTATTTATTTTAATTATTTTATTCTATTTTTTTCTTGCTTTTTTTTCAACCCTTTTCTTCTGAGCCATGTAGCTGACAGGGTCTTCATGCTCCAGCCGGGTGTCAGGCCTGAGCCTCGTAGGTGGGAAAGCCAAGTTCAGAACATTGGTCCAACAGAGACTTCCTGGTCCCATGTAATATCAAATGGCAAAAGTTCTTCCAGAGATCTCCATCTCAACACTAAGACCCAGCTCCACTCAACAACCAGCAAGCTACAGTGCTGGACACCCTATGCCAAACAACTAACAAGGCTGGAACACAACCCCATCCATTAGCAGAGAGGCTGCCTAAAATCCTAATAAGTTCACAGACACCCCAAAACACACCACCAGATGCGGTCCTGCCCATCAAAGACAAGAACCAGCCTCATCCACCAAAATACAGGCACCAGTCACCTCCACCAGGAAGCCTACACAACCCACAGAACCAACCTTAGCCACTGAGGGCAGACACCAAAAACAGCGGGAACCTGCAGCCTGTGAAAAGGAGACCCCAAAGGCAGTAAATTAAGCAAAACGAAAAGACAGAGAAACACACAGCAGATGAAGGAGCAAACCAAAAAATAATAATAATAATTAAGAGGAAACAGGCAGTCTACTTGAAAAAGAATTCAGAGTAATGATAGTAAATATGATCCAAAATCATGGAAATAGAATGGAGAAAATACAAGAAACGTTTAACAAGGAACTAGAAGAACTGAAGAGCAAACAAACAATGATGAACAACACAATAAATGAACTTAATAATTCTCTAGAAGGAATCAATAGCAGAATAACTGAGGCAGAAGAACAGAAAAATGACCTGGAAGATAAATAGTGGAAATAATTACCACAGAGCAAAATAAAGGAAAAAGAATGAAGAGAGTTGAGGACAGTCTCAGAGACCTCTGGGAAAACATTAAATGCACTAACATTCGAATTATAGGGGTCCCAGAAGAAGAAGAGAAAAAGAAAGGGACTGAGAAAATATTTGAAGAGATTATAGTTGAAAACTTCCATAATATGGAAAAGGAAATAGTCAAGTCCAGGAAGCGCAGAGAGTCCCATAAAGAATAAATCTAAGGAGAAACACACCACGACATATATTAATCAAGCTATCAAAAATTAAATACAAAGAAAAAATATTAAAAGCAGCAAGGGAAAAACAACAAATAATATACAAGGGAATCCCCATAAGGTTAACAGCTGATTTCTCAGCAGGAACTCTGCAATCCAGAAGGGTGTAGCAGGACATATTTAAAGTGATGAAAGGGAAAAACCTACAACCAAGATTACTCTACCCAGCAAGGATCTCATTCAGATTTGACAGAGAAATTTAAACCTTTACAGACAAAAGCTAAGAGAATTCAGACACCAAACCAGCTTTACAACAAATGCTAAAGGAACTTCTCTAGGCAGGGAACACAAGAGAAAGAAAAGACCTACAATAACCAACCCAAAACAATTAAGAAAATGGTAATAGGAACATACATATTGATAATTACCTTAAATGTAAATGGATTAAATGCTCCAACCAAAAGACATAGACTGGCTGAATGGATACAAAAACAATACCCATATATATGCTGTCTACAAGAGACTCACTTCAGACCTAGGGGCACATACAGATTGAAAGTGAGGGGATGGAAAAAGATATGCCATGCAAATGGAAACCAAAAGAGAGCTGGAGTAGCAAGTCTCACATCAGACAAAATAGACTTTAAAATAAAGACTGTTACAAGAGACAAAGAAGGACACTACATAATGATCAAGGGATCAATCCAAGAAGAAGATATAACAATTGTAAATATTTATGCACCCAACATATGAGCACCTCAATACATAGGGCAAATGCTAACAGCCATAAAAGGGGAAATCAACAGTAACGCAATCATACTAGGGGACTTTAACACCCCACTTTCACCAATGGAAAGAGCATACAAAATGAAAATAAATAAGGTAACACAAGCTTCAAATGATACATTAAACAAGATGGACTTAATTGATATTTAGAGGACATTCCATCCAAAAACAGAATACACTTTCTTCTCAAGTGCTCATGGAACATTCTTCAGGATAGATCATATCTTGGGACATGAATAAAGCCTTAGTAAATTTTTAAAAATTGAAATCATATCAAGTATCTTTTCCAACCACAATCCTATGAGACTAGATATCAATTACAGGAAAAATATCTGTAAAAAATACAAACACATGGTGGCTAAACAATATGCTACTAAATAACCAAGAGATCACTGAAGAAATCAAAGAAGAAATCAAAAAATACCTAGAAATAAATGACAATGAAAACACGATGACCCAAAACCTATGAGATGCAGCAAAAGCAGTTCTAAGAGGGAAGTTTATAGCAATACAATCCTACCTCAAGACACAAGAAACATCTCAAATAAACAACCTAACCTTACACCTAAAGCAGTTAGAGAAAGAAGAACAAAAAAAAACCCCAAAGTTAACAGAAGGAAAGAAATCCTAAAGATCAGATCAGAAATAAATGAAAAAGAAATGAAGGAAATGATAGCAAAGATCAATAAAACTAAAAGCTGGTTCTTTGAGAAGATAAATAAAATTGATAAACCATTAGCCACACCATCAAGAAGAAAAGAGAGAAGACTCAAATCAATAGAATTAGAAATGTAAAAGGAGAAGTAACAACTGACACTGCAGAAATACAAACGATCATGAGAGATTACTATAAGCAGCTTTATGCCAATAAAATGGACAACCTGGAAGAAATGGACAAATTCTTAGAAAAGCACAACCTTCCAAGACTTAACCAGGAAGAAATAGAAAATATAAACAGAACTATCACAAGCACTGAAATTGAAACTGTGATTAAAAATCTTCCAACAAACAAAAGCCTAGGACCAGGTGACTTCACAGGATAATTCTATCAAACACTTAGAGAAGAGCTAACATCTATTCCCAAACTCTTCCAAAATATAGCAGAGGGAGGAACACTCCCAAACTCATTCTACGAGGCCACCATCATGCTGATACCAAAACCAGACTAACATGTCACAAAAAAAGAAAACTACAGGCCAATATCACTGATGAACATAGATGCAAAAATCCTCAACAAAATACTAGCAAACAGAATCCAACAGCACATTAAAAGGATCATACACCAGGATCAAGTGGGGTTTAGCCCAGGAATGCAAGGATTCTTCAATATATGCAATTCAATCAATGTGATACACCATATTAACAAGCTGAAGGATAAAAACCATATGATAATCTCAATAGATGCAGAAAAAGCTTTTGACAAAATTCAACACCCACTTATGATAAAAACCCTCCAGAAAGTAGGCATACAGGGAACTTACTTCAACATAATAAAGGCCATATATAACAAACCCACAGCCAACATCAGTCTCAATAGTGAAAAACTGAAACCATTTCCACTAAGATCAGGAATAAGACAAGGTTACCCACTCTCACCGCTATTATCCAACATAGTTTTGCAAGTTTTAGCCACAGAAATCAGAGAAGAAGAAATAAAAGGAATCCAAATTAGAAAAGAAGACATAAAACTGTCACTATTTGCAGATGACATGATACTATACATAGAGAATCCTAAAGATGCTACCAGGAAACTACTAGAGCTAATCAATGAATTTGGTAAAGTAGCAGGATACAAAATTAATGCACAGAAATCTCTTGCATTCTTATATGCTAATGATGAAAAATCTGAAAGAGAAATTAAGGAAACACTCCCATTTATCATTGCAATAAAAAGAATAAAATACCTAGGAATAAACCTACCTAAGGAGACAAAAGACCTGTATACAGAAAACTATAAGACACTGATGAAAGAAACTAAAGATGATACAAACAGATGGAGAGCAATTCCGTGTTCTTGGATTGGAAGAATCAACATTGTGAAAATGACTATACGACCCAAAGCAATCTACAGATTCAATACAATCCCTATCAAACTACCAATGGCATTTTTCACAGAACTAGAACAAAAAATTTCACAATTTGTATGGAAACAAAGAAGACCCCGAATAGCCAAAGCAATCTTGAGAAAGTAAAAGGGAGCTGGAAGAATCAGGCTCCCTGACTTCAGACATTACTACAAAGCTACAGTAATCAAGACAGTATGGTGCTGGCACAAAAACAGAAATATAGATCAATGGAACAGGATAGAAATCCCAGAGATAAGCCCATGCCCATATGGTCACCTTATCTTTGATAAAGGAGGCAAGAATTTACAATGGAGAAAAGACAGCCTCTTCAATAAGTGGTGCTGGGAAAACTGGACAGGTACATGTAAAAGAATTAAATTAGAACACTCCCTAACCCCAAACACAAAAATAAACTCAAAATGGATTAAAAACCTAAATGTAAGGCCAGACACTATAAAACTCTTAGAGGAAAACATAGGCAGAACACTCTATGACATAAATCACAGTAATATCCTTTTTGACCCACCTCCCAGAGAAATGGAAATAAACACAAAAATAAACAAATGGGACCTAATGAAAATTAAAAGGTTTTGCACAGCAAAGAAAACCATAAACAAGAGGAAAAGGCAACCCCCAGAATGGGAGAAAATATTTGCAAATGAAGCAACTGACAAAGGATTAATCTCCAAAATTTACAAGAAGTTCATGCAGCTCAATATCAAAAAAACAAACAACCCAATCCAAAAGTGGGCAGAAGAGCTAAACAAGACATTTCTCCAAAGCAGATATACAGATTGCCAACAAACACATGAAAGAATGCTCAACATCATTAATCATTAGAGAAATTAAAATCAAAACTACAGTGAGGTATCACCTCACCCCAGTCAGAATGGCCATCATCAAAATATCTACAAACAATAAATCCTGGAGAGGGTGTTGAGAAAAGGAAACCCTCTTGCACTGTTGGTGGGAATGTAAATTGATACAGTCACTGTGGAGAACACTATGGAGGTTACTTAAAAAATGAAAAATAGGACCACCATACGACCCAGCAATCCCACTATAGGGCATATACCCTGAGAAAACCATAATTCAAAAAGAGTCATGTACCAGAATGTTCACTGCAGCTCTATTTACAATAGCCAGGACATGGAAGCAACCTAAGTGTCCACTGACAGATGAATGGATAAAGCAGATGTGGCACATATATACAATGGAATATTACTCAGCCATAAAAAGAAACGAAATTGAGTTATTTGTAGTAAGGTGGATGGACCTAGAGTCTGTCATACAGAGTGAGGTAAGTCAGAAAGAGAAAAACAAATACTGTATGCTAACACATATATGTGGAAACTAAAAAAAAAAAAAAAAAGAATGGTTCTGAAGAACCTAGGGGCAGGACAGGAATAAAGACACAGATGTAGAGAATGGACTTGAGGACACAGGGAGGGGGATGGGTAAGCTGGGATGAAGTGAAAGAGTGGCATGGACATATATACACTACCAAATGTAAAATAGATAGCTAGTGGGAAGCAGCCGCATAGCACAGGGAGATCAGCTCGGTGCTTTGTGACCACCTAGAGGGGTGGGATAGGGAGGGTGGGAGGGGGACGCAAGAGGGAGGGGATATGGGGATATAAGTATACGTATAGCTGATTCACTTTGTTATACAGCAGAAACTAACACACCAATATAAAGCAATTATACTCCAATAAAGATGTAAAACAAAAAGACTACTTCATGTTGTCCACCACACCAGTTAGGAGGAAAGATCCTTTTAAACACAATCTCTCATGTGTCATCTCAAATATTAAACCCTGAGAGATGTTTCACAGTGTATGGGTCTAATGCTGTTGACCAGTTGGCCTGTAGACTGTTAAATAAACCACGTTGTCCATGAATTCCCCCCACACATTAAAAGGCAGAAGTTGGCAAATGTATGCAATATACTTCAGCTTATTAAGGGTATTTTTAGACTACCCCTTTTGGGTTAATAAAAACAAAAATTGTCTTGTAGAAGGGAAAAACTCTCTGGGGCACTTGGAATATCATGCATTCCAGACTTGGAAAGGAGTTACAATTTCCAGTTTCAACAAAACTTTTCTTACCTAAATAGGAAGCCAGAAAAAAAAAGATAGAAGTTTACATCATAACTCAGGTCCGTCTATTCTTCTGATAAGAAAATAAGACCTAAAACAAAAACAAACAAAAACTCATCAGTTATTAAACTTCGTAGGAGGATAAAGAAATGTCATTCTCACTTTCAAATTTCTTTATGTATTCCTTGAGAGGTAAATGGGTCCTGTCTTCCCTCCAAATTCTCCTTTAGAAGAAAATTTCCAAAGACTTTTCATTCTGTGAGTAAAAAGTACATCCACATTTATTCCGTGGTTTATTCAACAAATATTTTTGAATATATGGAAAGGCAAAGTTTTCAGAAATAATGTCGTTTTAGAAATAAGCAGTTATTTTCCCCAAGTATAATTCAGTGACTCAATCTACCTTCTGCTGAAGCCACTGTCATCACCACCAAAGCTTGAGTGTATGAAAAAATTTAGAACTCACTTTCAAAAATTGTCCCAGCATAGAGGTAATTAAAATAGAATTATTTTATAATTCTATTGTAAAATAGAATTATATAATTCTATTTTACCTCTAATTATATATTAGAGGTAAAAACATAGAATTAAGAACACATAAAATGCCAGACAGGCAAAAGAAATCTAAGGGAACTGGCACTAAAGTTTTCAAAACACGGGGAACTGAGCTTTTCAAACGTCAGCCAAAGCAAAGCAGCTCATCAGGAATTCAAGGAAAAAGAAACACAAAATCATTATCCCTGGCATCTGACATGACTATTGGGAGAAAAAAGTAAGGAAGTTCTGTTTATGGCCTTAAAAATGCCATTATTTGGACCAGAGTCATAACAGAAAAGCGCTGCTTATTTCAGTGAACTGTAAATATCAAACCCAAAGCCCAAGATCTTAGAACTCAGGAAATGTTCACCATTGACTGCTGTTGCGTAGGTAAGAGGGCCGCTGTGGCTGTGGATGACTCTCTGATATACGTTGTTTCTTTTTCTCCCCCCTGGCTATCCTGTGTCTTTGTACATTCTTTATAACACTCCCTTCTCACTACTATTCAATTAGCTTTCAAATGAGTGAAGAGTACCTATGCACCACTTTACCAACCACCATCACAAGAATTCACAACCGGCTGCTTTGAAGTAACTGGCATCAAAATGTGCAGAAAAATTACTTTTCTAATGGTTGCCTGGAAGATTTATATCTTTAAAATGTAATTAAAAAGTAGATTTAGAAATCTGCTCGGCAGCCAAAAAGATTAAATATTAATGTGGAGTGTAATTAATAAATTATACATCCCTTGATTACTAATGGCTTATTGACTGTAAAAGCATAACATTATGGAATATTAGGGCAAACAAAGGCTTTTGGGGAATATTGCTCAGCTTCAAGGATGAAGCTTCTGCTCTCGAATTTTCAGAAGAAATCCCGATCTTGCAGATAACATAAAAATTTGCCCAGTTGTTCCCATTATCAGTCTTCATTCTTTACGTTACAAAGTCTGCTGCTCTTTATAAAATGAAAACTTTGTAGTTTCTTGAATCTTTTTTTATTGCATTAAAGCAATTTCTATTGCTTATCCTCTGGGCTTTCCAGTTGAAATTTCAAATCTAGAAGTATTTCTGTCCTCTTATATGAAAACAAAAGGTCTAAAGCCATTGCAAAGGGCAGCAGTGAAGAGAAACATGTGAAACAAGGTGAGTGTGTGATGGGTAATACTTGCAGGGCGCTTCAAACTGAAGTGCAGGATGAAACTATGAATGGAGATAGTGGGCTTCCTAATGGCTTCCGCAGACGACTTTGAGCTCCAATCATCCTAAGTTCCTTTTACAATTTTTCAAGACATTTATCAGAATCTTAGAATGCGAAAGCTGTAAAGCATCTTGGAGGTTACCTGGCTGTAAAATTTCTTGGAAGTTATCTGGTCTACCAGCTTCATTTTGCATATGAATTTGGAATTCTCTTATCCAAGGCAGGCACATGACTCATACAAGATTTCAAGGGTACTCAGGGGCAGAATGGGTACAATAACTCGGGTCTCCCCCCAAAACCAGTCCAAAGCTTTTTCCTTTGTTTCATTAGTAACTGAGAAACCAGAATGGTCTTAATTTACAAACCTTAATTTACAAATCTTTTGATATTCAAGTGTTTTTCTAAGAAATTTTATTAACATATACACAGAAACAAGTGATGTCCAAACCACTAGAACCAAACTTCAAATAACTACCTCTTTAGGAGTCCCTCCCAACTCGATCCCCACTAACCTTTGTCTAAGACAATGAATTCCTTCTGTCAGAGAATCTTCCAATGGAGAAAAATTAGCAGAGTAAGATACAGCCAAGGACCTAGAGTTTCAGTCTCATTTTATTCTTCTGAAATTAGGCAACTCTTTACACTCCTCAGAAACCAGAACAAATAGCTCTGTAGTCAGCACTTAGAGCGATGAAGGCAGGACTTTGGCAGGAATAATATTTGGGCAACTGTGCTCAATAAGTTTTGCTCAGGAAATTTCCCAGAGAGAACCCGGTGAGTGCTGAGAAAGTTAATCTGATTCCTAAAGCAGAGTACTTCCTGGGTCAGAGTTCAAAAAGGAGGAGGACTCACCCCCCTGCCCTGGGAAGCCCATGAGCAACCAGACCTTGGCTCTCATCTCAGCTTTGATGTTCCTCCTTCAGGCAGACCCTCCCTCTCTATCTGCACACTTTCTTCATAGCACACATCATAATTATACTTACTTTTTGTCTATTTATCTAATCATCTATTGTATCCATTTATTTATTTGTTTTTCTATGGACACGTTTATCAGTTTATTTTGTCTATTTCATGCTTTTCTCTTTTAGAGTGGACTCTAAGCTCCCTGAGGGCAAAATTTTCTTTACTCCTTTAATTCCAGAGTCTAGCACTACACCAGAAAAATGAAAGTTCCATGAATATCTGTTGAGAAATAAATACACCTATAAGAGCAGAAATTTCCGGAAAATCCTCCCAGCTCGCTCTCTCCCTGCTTGTTCTTGCATTATATACACTGTTCTTTCATTTCAACACTGGAGTCTCCTCTATTTTCCCTGTGCAGCCAAAATGTGAGGAGGAAGGTGGAGGGCCTCCATCATTAGGAGGGTGGCCACCATCAACGTGGAAAACTGTGGAGGCAAGAATGGTGACAATATGCTCTAGAGTGGTCCTTTCTCTTAAGTCCAAGCGGATTAAGTTGCAAAGCATCTCACACTAGAGGAAAATCAAAGCTCCTTCTAGAATGGATCAAATGGTCTTTCTCCAGTGACAACGAGTAGAACACAGTTAAATCATAGCTCTGAACAAGAAATAAAATCAAAGGGGAAAATGTAAATAGGCAAGACTTTTGCAAGCTATGTTAGAAATTCAGGCATTTAACAGGTATATCACTCTATTAATTTCACACGAATGTAGTTCATAAATTCTAGCTTGTAAAATTCTCCTTCCCTTTTTATGAACAATGTCGTTCATATGTCCCTACAGATGTCACTCTGTACAATTCCATGGTTGAATTTTTTTTAATTTCAACATAAGTCCAAAGATGTCATATTTGTTGACCAAAAAAAAAGAAAGATACTTTAACATTTTGAGAGCGTGACACTACCTTTCTTGTTGAACTGAGTTAATCTCAGCTCACTTCACTTCCTCTCAACCATCATTTTGCTCTATCTCTTCCGTCACGTTCTGTAGCTGACAATAGCAAAAACACTCGGAAAATATATGGACAAATTAACATGGGCTCAAAATACAAACCTACCAGCTTAGCTCTAATAGAAATTCAATCACCAGAAATTATTATTTTTAAAAAGTTACAAATAATAATATAATCAAAAAATCCTAAGGATACTATATTTCTTCAAGCTGACAATGTTAATTGTCACCAGAATACTATCTATACAACAAAACTTTTTCATTGCTTAACAAGTAATCAATAGGGAGAGTGGGAGGGAGGGAGATGCAAGAGGGAAGAGATATTGGGGGCATATGTATATGTATAACTGATTCACTTTGTTATAAAGCAGACACTGACACACCATCGTAAAGCAATTATACTCCAATAAAGATGTTAAAAAAAAAAACAAGTAATCAGTGGCTTAGAAACTTCATACAATTTCTGATTTTACAGAGGTGGAAATTAAGTTCTTGTGAGGTTAAGAGACTTGGTTTAGGTCTGAGTCACTTGCTAAAATAAATGCATAACCTAAATGGTATTCATTTTGATGCAATTATTTTATTTTATACTGTACTCACCATGGCAGAAGTGTACCTGATTAAGATCTTGACAATTATTTTGCATACTATTAACAGCAGTGCTTAACCCATGTGGCAGGATAGCTACCAATAGTTTCTGTTGTGTTCTCTGTGTTTTTTCTTCCTCCTTCCAAGGTAGCAGTGGAATACTGTGTTCAATTTTACTTCAAAGAAGATTCTTCAAAATGACAGTTATAAAGAAAGTAAAATGCATAGAAAAACACATGTTATAATTTTAAATTTAAAAAGACGAAAGACTAGTGTCTCCATTGAGTAAATTACATGCACATGTAAGGTCTGAAGGAAAACATGACAAGATTTGCTCTGTTAGAGCACAGATTTTTTAGTTTCTACCAGTATATTACTTATTCAAATAAAAATTAAAATTTAACATCATTAAGTACACATTCTAAAACAACAGGTGGAGGTTGATTGTTTCTTCTGGATAGAGATTCCAGATATTTCAGCAAGTGGCATCTAAAAATACAAAGTCCTTCCTAGGACGGAATTGTGTGGCATTTTATCTAAGATGCTGTGGTTATTGGATTTGATGTTCCTTTGGCAGCATGAACGTTTTGGACCTTAATTATGCTCATCAACAGTCCCTTATGACAATTTCAAGGTCCGAACATTTCTGGAAACAGAAATTCTTGTGCTAACTCATTTGGGACAAAACCTGCCTTGAAGTGACAGGTCGCTATGCATAGTCCTTCTCCGACTGATGAGAATATTAATATATTTGATTAAAGACATAGTTAACAGTTTAGATTATGGAGTGATGCTGCAAACCTTGCTAGGGCTCTTATACGATGTGTGATATGCCTATTAAAGTACAGTCCAAAATCTGAAACCTTCCAAATTTCAAGACACGTCTGGCTCAAATGTTCAAAAAATGGATAGTGAACTGTATTCTGTCTTATTTTACTGTTTAATGTAACCGTACGCTAATGACAGCATCAAAATCCCTTTGCAGTCCTGTCCTGCATGATCACAAACCACACACAGCCCAAATCTGACCAGTCCTCGGTGTCAATCAGCTGACAACTTATTAGCAAAATCAGCGAAGGAAAATCATCCTTCATGGTTGTTGATGGCTTGTCAGGGATCCACAGAGAAACTCCGAACCTTAATCTACATGAGTGATGACAAGAGAAATCTTATTCATACTGCTTTAAATACTCATACTGCCTAATATATTCTGGAATCTCTCAACAGTACGTGACACTGATAACTCTTCAATGTTTCCTGTTTCAGAATGAAAAGCTGTCTGCGATTTGGGTTTGAAATAAAATTATTTCCCAACAGCTTGAGCACCAAAAATGTCAAACGGCCTAACATTTTAGGCTGATGCCGCCGAGGTGCTCTAGAAGTGGGGAAATGGGGAAAACAATTAAGCTTGTCATATTTCAACTTTTAACAATTTTTTTTATGACACACAACATCGGTATAAAGACGTAATTAAATTCTCCAACCCATGGGGATCCACGTGTGTTGTCATGCACAGGCAACTTAGTAATCATTTGACTTTTAGTAGAAGTCAGGAGTATTTCCGACCATTTTATCACCAAATATTATTCCACTTCTTCCTGTGCAAATTCATCAAATTTGCAAAATGAATAGGCTTCAAAAACAGAGATACTGAACTCTCAGTGAGTAAAGAGTAAAGTACTCCGTGGATAAGTCATGTATTTTGGGTAACATGTTAACTTTTTGAAAGCTTCTCAGGGGCCATTTAGCATATTTAAATAATAAGTAAGGAAATCAACATCAATTAATATTTTCTCTGTGCCTGCGGGGTACTTGGCACTGTCTGTTGGACTCAGTGGGAAACAGTCATTAACTGTCCCTGTTCTCAAAGGGCATTTTCCAAACAGACCATAACACCAACCTCATTCTTTCACAAACCGCAGAGAGCAAACAGAAAAATGTAACTTTAGCCAATTAAGAGACTTTGTTTTTAATGGATACTTTACTTCAGTTGGCTTAAATCTTTGTCTTTGAGGTGGTGGAGGAAGGATTGGGAAAATAATAGGATAAGACAGAGAAGTGATGACGAGAAGGAAGGAAAGTAGGAAAGTGCTGAGTAGACATGATGTATTTCTTTTCTCTAAATGGCCAGTAAACACAGCTCATTCCTTCATCTGCTCAATCACTCAACTCTATGTCCCGAGAGCTTCTCTACGCAACCTGGTCCTGGGCTGGGGACAAAAGAGTGAATCATGGAGCCCTTGCCCCCAACTATTCAATGGGGCTACAGGGATCTCTATCTCACTGGGTTCTTGTGAAGATTAAATGAGCTAATATGTGTGACAAGGTTCAAATAATGCCTGGCACATACTATATGGCACAAGTGCTCTAATATTTTGGGAAATGGGCACATAAACAGACATTTTCCGTGCAATGTGGTAAGGGGGGAGTAGAAGACTGTGGGAGGGTGCACGGGTCGGGATGCAGAGGAGGGGCGGGGAGATTAGGTGGGGGCGCCAGAGTCCTGTCCAGGCATCAATGTATCAGAGGGCTGCGCCTGTGCAGCTGGGCTGCCCCACGGAGCAGGCAGAAACCCTGCCTGGGCTTCTTCCAGACACCATGTGTCCTGGCCTGGGACTGTACGTGCCAGAATTAAGGGGCATCTCCTCTTTCTCTCAGCAAGTGCTGTGTACTCCAGGAGAGGAACTGCGCAGTCTTTAAATAACAGGTGGAACTGATCAGGTCTGTATTTCCAATCACTCAGCATGGCTGATTCTGCTTTCCCCGGAGGATCAGGCGCTCTGTTGGGTGTAGGTACTGTGTCAGGGCCCTGCCTGTGGCATTTTCTTGTCCCTTTTCAGAACCGCCTCGTGGACTAAGAGAAGGACCCAACTCTCCAGTAAACCCTGACTCTGCCTAGAAAGCCCCCCTGGACAGGGGCCTCCAGTGGGGAGGCTGCAGCTACCTGGTTCCCAGGTATCCAGGTGTGAACCACCTGTTGGCCAGGTGTCTTCAATAAAGAGGGGAAAACAGGAATCCAGCTCTTACTACTATGTTGAATTTGGTTCAAGTTCCATTTGTTAGAGCCTGGGGAAGAGAAGGGGCAGAGGGCGATCCAAAATGACTCACCTGGGGTGCACCTGTTGAGTGAGGTATCAGCCATGCAGTGGGAGGCAGAGCTCACTCCACAGTGGCTCCTGCAACTGTTCGATGAGTGCTGGGAGCCTGCTGGGTGTCAGACCCTGAGCCAGGGCACCGGGGACCCACAGTGAACAGAACATACCTCTAGCCCCCCAGGGTGTGTATTCAGCTGCGCCAGACTGATGTACAAGGACTCATAGTAAACGGTTAGAGGGAGAGTGCCCTCAGCATTCGAGAGCCCACGTGGGTCCAAAGAGGGGACCATAGTTGGCCTTTAGCCCAGATGTTGCCGGGCCAGGAGGCTAGAGGCAGATGCTATGAGAGGTGCTGGGTAAGGACCCAGGGTCTGAGCAAGACAGGGACTGAAGTGGGCTGTCATGGGGGATGACTCTAGGCAGGCCACCACTGGTTGAGTAGGACCCTCTAAGCCATTTGTGAGGGCAGCAGACATCGTAGGCCATCTACCAACTCCACCTAAAAAGGATGTTTGCATTCCTGGAGCACCGGCAGTGGATGATGAACGGAGCGTGTTTAGACCTGAATCTCAGAAGCCTCCTCTAAGTGAGCTGTTGAGAAACTGGAGGTGTGTGTTCTCCTTGGTTCCCAAGAGACTGCCCTAGGATCATCTTTAGAAGATCTTAGATGAAGAAAAAACAAAACATAACAAAAGCCATGTTTTAATCCCTCTGCCATTTATTAACCGTGAAAATAAATATTCACTTGATTCACAGAGGTGGTGTGAATTAACCTTTGGTTTTTAACTTTCAGGCTTCAGAAGTCTCCTACATCGGGAAGTTCTCTATTGCCATACCAATGGTGGTTTTTCTGTGGAACTACTTGAGGATAATCTTTTGCCCTATAAATTGGAAGCCTGGATAATGCTGTAAGGGGGGTGGGGTTTGTTCTCATTCTTTGGTTCTGTATAATAGAGAAAAATTTACAGAAACCCAAAAGAAAAGAAAAGTGAAAGATGTTCCTTGTTCATAATAGTCAAACTACTGTCTCCCGAGGATATTAGGGACCCTCAGATCAGATTTCAAATTCCAACTCCTAATGAAGTACTAAATAGATAACTTTGGCTAAATCGTTTAACCTCTGTGAGGCTGCATTTTGCTCATTTACAGAAAGGGAGAAACAAGACCCACCTCTCTTGTACAGGCTCCAGTGTGATAGCATCAGTGAAGGCGTTGTGCATACTCAGAAGCAGTGGATGAATGCACAGAACTATATTCAGTCATCAGCTCCTTTCCTGATGGATGAAACGGTAGCAGAAAATCACAAAGGTCCAAGTCCTTGTACGGTTTCCTAAGGCTCTGCCTGCTTAGTGATGTCAGAGTCCAAGTTATAAAAAAGGGAGGAATCCAAAATTCCAGAATTAAGGTTCGAAATCTTGTGAAGAAAGCATCCTGGGGCTTTGGAGGATTCCAGCATTAATCCCTTGCCTGCCATCCCCTTGGTTTACTCTGCCCTTCACAGATCGCAACCTGCAAGGCCAGACCTTCACCCATTTTCTGCAAACACTCACAGAGCAGCACACAGGCAGATAAGGGCAGACCCATGCCGGGTTCATCAGAGAGGGGAGGGGAGGGGTGCCCGATCTCAGCATAGAGGTGACCAAGTTCACGTAACTGTCAGGAAATGAACCTGATTCCCCACTGGACTCCAAGTAGAACTCATCGAGGACCAACTATGGGCTTACCTGAAGCTCATGTACTCCTCACAGCAGCTCCATGAGGACTTCAGATATGTATCCTCTAGGTCTCTCAAGGGAATGACTACAGAAATGTACAAACTGACTTGTTGATACAAGCCGTGGTTTAAGCCCAAGCTCCTCTTTCTGAGAGTCACGATACCTACTATTTATTAAGCACAGATCACGTGCTAGACACTATGTGCCAAATGTTTTCCATGTACCATTTCTGTTGTTCCTCACCAGCTCCTACATGTCAAGGATTATTATCATTCCCACTTTACAGATAAGAAAACTGACTCTCAGGAAAGTAGTCACTTGCTCAAAGACACAGAGCTTGTGTGATTTAAGCCAGAACTTGCCTTTTCCTCTGCTCTACCATCTCCTCAGGAAAAACAGGTCCATACTCTAAGCATTGGTGAGGCAGGGCATTACTGAAATAACCTATAATTATTGATCTACACAGACATTGGGAATGTCCCAGGCAGCCACTTCCTAGCCTACAGACCCTGATTTTGTTCGGGCACCAATGTGTCACTCTGGATGATTTAGTTGGTGTAACTGAATGGTGACAATCCCAATCGATTTAGCCAGCACTTGACCTTGTTCTGACCAAAGAGATGTAAGAAATCTCTTCTGGATTTCCAGAAAAGATTCTTTCCTCCCTGACAAATAACACTTGCAGAGGAGAAAGCCCTTTTGCGCCAGCTCCTCCTGTCACAACACCTGACAGCCACAACACTGTCAGATGTGTGAGGACCCAATGGTTGGAGCAGTGGCAGCGTCTTGCGAGCATGAGTGGAAGGTGAGGGGCATTGCTCTCAGTGTAAGGGTGTCAGAATGAAAAAGAAAACAAGTTCAGGATTTGGAGTCATTGTTATGCCATCAAACCTACCCTGGGACCACCTACTTCCAGAGTTTTTGTAACGTAAATACGAGTTGTTATGCTCGAAACCTCTGTTAGTAAGTTTCCTATTGCTCCAGACACACCCCAACCGACAGAGTTATGAAGTCAAATCAAAATGCAATGTTGGGCTTCCCTGGTGGCGCAGTGGTTGAGAGTCCGCCTGCCGATGCAGGGGACACGGGTTTGTGCTCCAGTCCAGGAAGATCCCACATGCCGCGGAGCGGCTGGGCCCGTGAGCCATGGCCGCTGAGCCTGCGCGTCCGGAGCCTGTGCTCCACAACGGGAGAGGCCACAGCAGTGAGAGGCCCGCGTGCCGAAAAAAAAAAAAAAAAAAAAATTATTAAAAAAAAAAATTTAATTGTATAATATTACAACAAAAGCTACTAACTTTAATCACAAGGCTTACTGTATTTTATTTTTAAATTTTTAATATTAATATGTAATTATTATAATAACTTAACCACTACAGAAATGCATAAAGCAAAAGTGAAACTTGTCCCAGAATTAAAATGTGCTGAAACTTCTTTTAATAATTAGAAACTTAATTTGTGTTTGAGCTTCATCCATGTTGTGTGTAGCAATAGCTCATTCCTTTTTATTAATGTAATAATTCATTTGTTTTTATTAATGAGTGGTATTTCATTGCACAAATATACCATAGTTTGTTTATTTTCCTGTTGATGGACATTTAGGATGTTTCCAGTTTGGGGCTGTTATGAATAATGTTTTTATCACTGTTCTTGGACAAATTACTTTTTCTTTTCCTCATTTCTCTGGGGTAGAGAGAACAGGCAAAATTAAGTTATCAGGTTGGAAATCAGAGCAGTGCCCCTAGGGGTGGCACAAAAGAACTTTCTGAGGTCATGGATATGTTCTATATTGTGACTGGTGTGGTAACTACGCAACTATATACATTTATCAAAACTCATCAAACTGTGCACTTTAATGTACATAAATCATACCTCATTTATAAAACTCATGAAAAAGAAAAAAGAGAAAACAACACAAAACAGTATGACGTTGCAGTGGATAAAGAGAATCCATTACATTAGCATCAATTACAGCCACTTTCCTTCTTTTTTTCTTATGCTTTGCAATATCTTTATTTTACTAGAAAGCACTTAATATATTCATATAGATACATATCTCCTAAAGTATATACTTTATTTTATTTTTTTTAATTTTTATTGGAGTACAGTTGATTTAAAATGTTGTGTTATAGACAACTAACGAGAACATACTGTACAGCACAAGGAACTCTACTTAACGCACTGTGGTTACCTAAATGGGAAGGGAATCCAAAAAAGAGGGGATATACGTATATGCATAGCTGATTCATTTTGCTGTACAGTAGAAACTAACACAACATTGTAAAGCAACTATACTCCAATAAAAATTATTTTTTTTAATGTTGTGTTAGTTTCAGCTGTACAGTAAAGTGGATCAGGTATAAATAAACATGTATCCACTCTTTTTTAGATTCTTTTCCCATATAGGTCATCACAGGGTATTGAGTAGAGGTCCCTGTGCTATGCAGTAGGTCCTTATTAGTTATCTATTTTAGACTTTTTTTTTTTTTTGCGGTACGCGGGCCTCTCACTGTTGTGGCCTCTCCCGTTGTGGAGCACAGGCTCCGGACGCGCAGGCTCAGTGGCCATGGCTCATGGGCCCAGCCACTCGGCGGCATGTGGGATCTTCCCGGACCGGGGCACGAACCCGTGTCCCCTGCATCGGCAGGCGGACTCTCAACCACTGCGCCACCAGGGAAGCCCTAGTTATCTATTTTACACATAGTAGTGTGTATATGTCAATCCCAATCTCCCAATTTATCCCTCCCTCCCTTTCCCCCTGGTAACCATAAGTTTGTTTTCTACATCTGTGACTCTATTTCTGTTTTGTAAATAGGTTCATCTGTACCATTTTTTTAGACTCTACATACAAGGGATAGCATATATTTGTCTTTCTCTGTCTGACCTACTTCACTCAGTATGATTTTCTTCTGTTCAACCCTAAACTGTAGACACCTGGAAGCTAAGAACCATGATTCTCAGATTTTCTCGAATCAAGGAGTCAAACTAAGCTTCTTCAAATTAAAAGCACACTTGCAGGCTTCCCCATGTTGCTGCAAATGGACCAGGGCACGAACCCGTGTCCCCTGCCTCGGCAGGCGGACTCTCAACCACTGCACCACCAGGGAAGCCCTGTTTTTGTTTTTTAATTGGAGTATAATTGCTTTACAATGTTGTGTTAGTTTCTGCTGTACAGTGAAGTGTATCAGCTATACGTATGCATATATCCCCTCCCTTCTGGACCTCCCTCCCTCATCCCACCCATCTAGGTCATCACAGAGCACGGAGCTGAGTTCCCTGTACTATACAGTAGGTTCCCACTAGCTAGCTATTTTATACATGGTAGTGTATTTATGTCAAACCTAATCTCCCAATTCATCCCACCCTCTCCTTCCTGCCCTGTGTCCACACGTCCATTCTCTATGTCTGCATTTCTATTCCTGCCTTGCAAATAGGTTCATCTGTACCAGTTTTCTAGATTCCACATATATAATGGAATATTACTCAGCCATAAAAAGAAATGAAATTGGGTCATTTGTAGAGATGTGGATGGGACCTAGAGTCTGTCATACAGAGTAAGTCAGAAAGAGAAAAACATGTCTTTTTTTTGTTAGTTTGTTTTGTTTTGGTTAATTATGAACCTTTTCAAGGATACATAATAGTTGAAAGTATTGTAGAGTGAACACCCATATAGCCACCATCTAGATCCTACCGTTGTTCACATGTTAATTTTGCTTCATCACATATCCACAACACATTCACACACAACTCCTTATTTTTCAGATGCATTGACAGTGCATATTTTAATTCAGCACTTCCACTGGTGGTCTCTTAGTCCCCTCCAGTACCAGGTAGTGGCTCCCCTAGAGGGCCAGTGCCCCAACTTGTTCTTGGAGTCTTCCAGATGACCACCCTAGAGCCCCTCCTCCAGCCCTCTGACAATTCTGTAAGCCCCTCACTCCATGTACAGTCTGTTCTGCCACAAGGCCTCTTCCTAAGACTCCAAAATAGCTCATGTAGGACTGGGAGTCAGGGGATGATGTGACAGTAACATGACAATTGTCTTGATTCATACACAGTTTTTTCTGAGCAAGAGGAACAGGAAAAGAAAAACCTTCAGCTCCACAACAGAATGCTTCTCAACTCTACCCAAGAAAATTAAAGAGGATTGCCTGCACCCGCGGCTCCCTCCCCCAAGAAGAGATGCCCCCAGCCTTGCAAAGCTTTGCGCAGAATAGGTTGCTCTTCCTTCCAGGTTTGGAGTTTCCATCTGCATTTTCTCAGCCCAAAAGCCAGCATTTTCATTCGTCTTTATTCATTTTAAACATCCCAAGGCTAACTCCGGACATGTTCAGTCACCTGTCCAAGCGCCCTCTGAGGTTCAAATCATTGTTTTTGCTGGTGCCCTAGATGCAAAATGACATAAGTTTTGAGTGATCTGCACGGAACCTATATATTCTGTAATTATTAATTTTGAAGAACACGAAGTTGTGGGTTTTTTTTTTAAGAACACAAAGTTTTTAAGGAACACAAATACTGGGTTACAGAAGAAATAACTAATTTTTAAAATTTTTTATTTTTTTTAAATTGAAGTATAGTTGATTTACAATGTTTTGTTAGTTTCTGGTGTACAACAAAGTGATTCAGTCTTTTTCTTTTAACATCTTTATTGGAGTATAATTGCTTTACAATGGTGTGTTAGTTTCTGCTGTATAACAAAGTGAATCAGCTATACATATACATATATCCCCATATCTCCTCCCTCTTGCGTCTCCCTCCCACCCTCCCTATCCCACCCCTCTAGGTGGTCACAAAGCTCCGAGATTCAGTCTTATATATATGACTTTTTCTTCTTTTTTATATTCTTTTCCATTATGGTTTATTTCAGGGTATTGAATGTAGGTCCCTGTGCTATACAGTAGGACCTCGTTGTTTATTTATTTTATATATAGTAGTGTGTGACTGCTCATCCCAAACTCCTAATTTATCCCTCCCCCACCTTTCACTTCTGGTAAACAAAAGTTTGTTTGTTTTCTATGTCTGTGAGTGTGTTTCTATTTTGTAAATAAGTTCATTTTATCATATTTTAGATTCCACATATAAGTGATATCACATGGTATTTGTCTTTCTCTGGCTTATTTCACTTAGTATAATAATCTCTAGGTCTATCCATGTTGCTGCAAATGGCATTATTTCATTCTTTTTATGCCTAAGTAATATTCCATTGTGTCTGTGTGTGTGTGTGTATATATATATATATATATACCACATCTTCTTTATCCATTCATCTGTCAAAGGACACTTAGGAAGCTTCTATGTTTTGGCTATTGTAAATAGTGCTGCAGTGAACATTGGGGTGCATGTATCTTTTCGAATTAGATTTTTCTCTGGATATATGTCCAGGAGTGGATTGCTGGATTATATGGTAACTCTATTATTAGTTTTTTGAAGAACCTCCAACTGTTTTCCACAGTGGCTGCACCAACTTACATTCCCACCAACAGTGCAAGAGGGTTCCCTTTTCTCCACACCCTCTCCAGCATTTATTAAGAAATAACTACTAAATCAATCTCTGCTTAACACAACTAGAGTCACTCCTGTCATCTGCAATTGAAATCCAACTGATACAGAAATAAAACCAGATCTCCCAACCCACTCCAGGCCCCAGAAATAATCACCAAAAATAGGTTTTTGGACCCTTCCACCTATGAGATCATATAGTACATGTTTTCTTATGCGGGACTCCACTTAACAGCATTAGTTGAGCAGTCTCTCCAATACCAGGACTTGTAGCCTACCTCACTGTCTGGGTTTATCGTGATTTACTTAAACAAAATACCACCTGTGGACACTTGAGATACTTCAACTGTTTGCTATCATTAAAAACGCTATAATGAACATCTTTCAACACACCACTTTATGTACCCAGGAGAACATGGATGCAGGATACATTCCTAAATTCCAAAAGGAATGTTCACTGTTGCCCGGCAGAGAGGATCCTCCATTGTATTCCCATCAAGCCAGTGTGTATACAAGCATCATCACGGGGCAATTTCAAATATGCTTTTGTTGTTGACTGTCTGATAAATGAGAAAAACTGGCATCTTGTTTTAATTTGAGATTCCTAATATTGAGAAATGTTGAACAGTTTTTGTTTACCAGGCATCTACCACTTCTTTTCCTCTGTGGATTGCTTGCTCTTTTATTATAAATTGATTTGTAAATATTTTACATGGCAATGACATTTACCTTTTGTCCTATATATTTGAAAATGCTTTTGCTAGCTCACCATTTGTCTTATAGTATGTTTTCCATGCAGAAGTTTTCAACTTTTAAGTAAATTCATCGGTCTTTCCCATTATTTACCTCTGGTTATTGTATCATGTTTATAAATTCCTTTTTCTTCCTAAGAATGGATATAGACAGGGATAGAGATTGAAAATTCTTTAGTAATAAAATGGCTTTGTGGTTAAACCTTTAGCTCATCTGAAATTTGTTTGGTATTTAGGAGTGGGATATTTTTAACCAAATGGGTAGTAAATTGAGCACATGTAATTTATTGAATTATCTTATTTTGCTGATAAAATGTCGCCTTAATGTACTTAGGGTTTTGTGTATTTGTGCTCCCCATAAATTATGAGCTATTTCTGGAATATTCTGTTCAATTGACATGTCTGTTCTTATTCCAGTTCCACCTGTATAGATATTGTAGGTAATGCTATAAAAAATTCCAATATTTAGTGGAGATAGATAGTCTTACCCTCCAAATACTCTCCCCCAATCCCATTTTTAAAGAATTTTCAGGACTATTCTTAGATACTTATTTTTCCAGTTGAACGTTAGTATTAATTTTCAAGTTCCTGGGGCCGGGGTGGCGAGGGGGGGAGGGGGAAGAAGCTTGATTTAATTTTTAAAGGATTGACATCTTTAGACTACTGAATAATACTGAGTCTCCTTAACCAGTGACAAGCTATGTCCTCTATTCATGAGTCTTAATTTTTTTAATGTTCCTTAATGAGGCTTTTCCAGGGTTTTTTTCCCCATAAGCATTAAACAGGTCTTAAAAAGTTTATTCCTAGATAATTTATATTTTGCTGCAATCCGAGTGTGATATTTTTCACTGTATTTTCTAATGGCTTGTATGGTTCCTAATAGTTTCCATGAAGAGGTCAGTGTGACTCAGCTTAATTTAAGTTTACATATCTCTGTTAAGAATGCATCAAGGTTGGGCTTTGGCCTTGATATTCAAGAAAAATCTTTTCAGCCATTTGAGGTCCAAATAGCTGTATGACTGCAGTATCATTTCTGGCATCTCTAATCTTGTCTATGATCCATAAACCTGGGAGTGTAGTCATTTGCATCCTATCTAACCAGTGTTACAACATCAGTGATATCAACATGCCACGTGTGATGCTTAATTTTACGTGTCACCTTGACTGGGCTACGGGATGCCCAAATAGCTGGCAAACCATTATTTCTGGGTGCATCTGTGAGGGTGTTTCCAGAAGACATTAGCAGCTCAATCAGTAGCCTAAGTAAAGCACACTATGTCTCTCTTCCAGTGGGCATCATACAATCCACTGAGGGCTTGAATAGAACAAAAGGCAGAAGAAGGGTGAATTTGCCCTCTGCTTGAGCTGAGACATTTATCTTCTCTTTTCCTGGTTCTCAGGGCTTTAGTCTCTGGGACTTACACCATTGGTTCCCCTAGTTCTCAGGCCGTTGGGTTTGTAACCATACCTCTAGCCTTTCTGGGCCTCCAGCTTGCAGACAGCAGATGGTGGGACTTCCCACCCTCTATGATTGTATGCCTCAGTCTCTCCCAATAAAAGTCTTTGTATATATCTATATATATCTTATTGGTTCTGTTTCTCAGAAGAACCCTGACTCATACACCATGCTGTTTGGATTTGGATTCAATATCTGACAATTTACTTAATATAGGTAGGAGAAGAAAAAATTTCCTTACAGGCTTTATATGTTAAAATTCCATCAGCCAGTTTAAGGATAAATGAATATTTATTTTTTCAAGAGTACCTGCTATAAAGATTAATTATGACATTAAAAATGCATATTTTATGTTAAAATAATTATTAAGAATGTACTAATAGGGCTTCCCTGGTGGCGCAGTGGTTAAGAATCTGCCTGCCAATACAGGGGCATGGGTTCGAGCCCTGGTCTGGGAAGATCCCACATGCCATGGAGCAACTAAGCCCCTGTGCCACAACTACTGAGACTGCACTCTAGAGCCCATGCTCCACAGCAAGAGGAGCTACAATGAGAAGCCCACGTGCCGCAACAAAGAGTAGCCACTGCTCACCGCAACTAGAGAAAGCCCTCACGTGGCCAAAAAGACCCAACGCGGCCAAAAATAAATAAATAAAATAAATACATTTTTTAAAAAAAGAATGTACTAATAGTTAAATTAATGTGGAGAGGGGAAGATATCATGATACAACTATTAAGAGAATGTGTTACATAACATTCTAAAATCAAGAAACATTTATAGAAATTTAAAGAAACTTATAGAATACAGAAATTAGATTATATTGCAATTATAATCTGTGTACAATTGTTTGGTATGCTAGCCTTCATAGCATTAAGTAAAATATCTATTAGTGACTGTATTGAATTTTTAGTTATTTAGCACCATTTAGGCCATGAATCTTTCAAGAAAAGTCCATTTAAAAATTCTTAATATCTCGTCAGAATGAAATGCATAATGTCAATTTTGCTGGCTCAGAATTTCATAAGGGAAAAGAATCACACACATAATATTCATGAATAATTATCTGTGACTCAAAATAAAGATTTTAAGAATAGTTTTTAAAAAGAGAAAATATCACAGGAGAAAAGTCTTTCTCCTCTCTGAACCTTAATTGACAGTGAACATCTGCCTTATTTGATAAATATGCCTTCAGGGACTTTGCACTATGTCAAACTTTTAAAATATGACTAAGACTTTTATATTTTTAAAAATTTTTGTTTTGAAAAAACATTTCAGACCTAGAGAAAAGTTTCAAGAATAGTAAATACTGATACAACCTTTACCCAGCCCCTCATTCTCTCTCTCACCCTCTCCCTCTCCCTCTGTCTTCCCATCCCTTCCTCTTTCTCTCAGGGAATGGACCACGCTGGGAAGAAGGTCCAGACTAGGGGTAAGGGATTCAAGGGTTCTTATTCTGGATCTGCCTGAAAAAAGCAGCAAAACTTAGATGACTCTGTTTACCTCTACGGATCTCTATTTCTTCATCCTGATGATCAAGAGTTTGTACTGAAATCTCAAGGTTCATTTATCATTTGCTATGATCTGTAATGATTGTATAAATACAGTTGTCCCTCTGTATCCATGGGGGTTCCAGAAGCCCCAAGAATACCAAAATTCACAGATGTTCAAGTCCCTTATAGGAAATGGTGTAGTATTTGCGTATAACCTACGCACATCTCCTGTACACTTTAAGTCATTTCTAGATTCCTTATAATACTTAATACAATGTAAATGCTACGTCAATACTTGTAGATACAGTGTAATTGGTAGGTAAATAGTTGCCAGCACACAGCAAATTCAAGTTTTGCTTTGGGGAACTTTCTGGAATGTTCTGGTAATATTTTTGATCTGTGGTTGGTCGAATCCATGGATGCAGGATCCATGGATATGGAAGGAAGGCCATACTGTGAGAGAATAAACAATAGAGTGCAAGACTTGGAACCCTTCAGGAAAGTATGAAGAAAGCAAGCTGAAAGGTGGAAAGTGGTAGATGCTTAGAATAATAAGAAACAATCTTTCTAGAATAGTGTTTTCCTAATCTTTGGGAAAGTTAAGAAAACAACTCCTTGCTTTCAAACACTAACTTGGGAGGAACAAAGTCCCATCTGTCTGCCAGTGACTAAATATCAACACAAAGTACAGTAAACCTCATTAATTTTCCCTAATTGGGTGGAAAGTTTTGAAAAAGTCTGAAGTAGAGAAACATTTTCACAAAATTCAGCTTAATTTCAAGCTCATATGGCAACAAGGATGACAGGGCCCCCAAGGAAAGGAAAGAGCATACTGTCTTAGAGAATTTTTAATAATAGGTTTTTAAAGAAACATTAGGAATTAGAACATTCATTGTTTCACAGAAGCGTTCAATTTCAAAGAGGGTTTACAAGTGTTTAGAAACATTCGTTGGCCTTCAGCCTTATAAAAACTATGTATTTCCCTTGTTTGTACTTTTAATTTGCTTGGCAAACCCTTCCTCTACTTCTAGCCCTAATGTATCAATGCATTTCACCAGCATTTTAAATTTATCCCGGATTCTGAGTTAGTGGATTTCTCATTGGCCAGGGTCATATAGCTCTTTTCTAAAAATCCTCAATACTTTTAAGCTCCCAGGAAACGCACCTGTCAATATGGCATGTGCGTTCTCTCATTTTCTTAAAAGCAGGAACTAGGTTTCATTTCTCATCCTTGATTCTAAAGCAGTTGGAGAGCTTGAAAGAGAAGGGGGCCGTCAACAGAGCGCAAATAAATCTAATCGTGGTGAAAAGGTGATGAAAGACTTGTGCTTACATTTCCTCAATTTGTTCTTAAAATAATCCTTGACACACTCTTTGATTAAGGACTAACTCTTGCTTTTCCAAGGCTGGGGTCATAGAGATCAGGAACAAAAGACACAGTAATTTTAAAACACATATTTGAGCAATTAGCTCCCACCTTTTCCTCTCCATATTTCCAAAGATTTAATAAGTAGCTAAATTGGCCTCTTTGAATTCTGCTTCTGCTCCTTTCCGCAGCCCACTCTCTAACAGGTACACTGCTGAGTGAGTAGTAGACTGGTTAAGAGGAATGACTTGAGAAAAGCTTAACTGAAAATACCACCACCAGCCACTTAAGGCCTATGAGTGTTTCTAGCAGAACTAACAGCTCAGGCATGGATTGAAAGGGAAAATAATATATATGAGTAATATTGGGAGGAGGAAGGACTAAAACTGGGGAGTGTGACAGATGCTATCAATGTCACACCAGAGTCCCGAGACACTCGCTGTCCATACCATGATCCATACCTGCAACTCACCTCCTCCACCATGGATTTCTCTCTCACAGTGTAAGGAAGACCGGAAGTGGTAGAGAATTAATGCCCCTGGATCAGCTCTCAGCCCATAACAAATGGGAATTAGAGGATAAATAGTCAACTGTCTCCCCTGTAGGGTGGGACAGCTCTGAAAGCACATTCTACTCTGTCTCTCAAAGACAAATCTTGCAAACAAGGCATTGACCACTCTTTGTTCTGGAGTACCTTGTCATGAATGTTTGTATAGCAAACAGCCTTGGAAGATAGAGATAATATCTTCTTCTGGAACAAAGGATAAGAATGCTTGCTGCTCGTTATGTAAGATTTGGGTTCCTTAAGTACAAGGTTTCAACCCACTGATTGCATAAACAAAATCTAGGCCCATCTGCACTATGCGCATGGTATAAGGGGACAAGGAGAACCAACACAGTGATGCTCACACTGCCTGCTGGGCCATATATAATGAAGTCATTTGTCTCTGATGTAGGGGTCTCATACCTTCTGCCAGCATCCATGAAACTGTGTTAGGCCAACATGCTAGCTTGAAAGTATGGTGGAGCTCTCAGACCCCACTGATCTCACACCATAGAACATGACCAACTGCAGGACTGAATTTGAATTTGGTCTAAATTTGAATTTGGTCTAAATTAGAACAATCATTTTCTGAGAAAATGTATTTTAAAAAATTTATTTTGCTATATTGTTCAGACAGGATCCTAATGAAAGTTGAATATTTTGAGAAATAGATGTCCAGGGTTTCTCTGGTCACCAAACTTGAAGGCTGAGCCACCCAAAGCTCTTAGCTGCTGGCAGATATACTAGAGGCTACAGAGTTAGTACGCTCATTCTCTCAAATAGTGAATTGTTCAAAGATCCAGGAGACAAGTACAGCTCCTTCCTCTGAGACTTAAAAGACAGAATATTGGGAATTCCAAGTGTAACAGTCAGACACAATGAATTCACCACTTTTGCTTCTTGCTTGTGGAACTGTGGGTCAATGTATATTTTGTTGGTTAGTTCACTTATTTGTTACACCATACAAAAGTCAATCTCCTTAAGCATATGCATTAAAATGACAATGGAGAAAAAAAGTACAATTAATGGTGAAAAGAAGAAAAGTTACTGAGGCATTTGCAGGTTGGGAGGGAAGGAAAAGCATGTGGCTAACACTGGGATTAGCAATAAGTTTGAAGTCCAAAGGGTTTTCATATTCACTCACAGGTGGATAAAAGGGTATGAGTATCCCCATGTACAGAAGAGAAAGAGGAACTGTTGCCAAGTTCATCAGCTCTCTGCAGCTCCATGGAGAACAGTAAGCTTTATTTTACAGATCACTGAGAATGAATCAGGACTTGTCATAGCTTAAGAACCCTGGTTTGCTTTAACTAAATACGTATATATTGTATATTACATATATAAATTATAATGTAACATCATATTGTTACATTATTATGTAATGATAAACATTAGAATTATGTTAGAATTATATATGTAGCATACATATTTTAGTAACATATGTAGCTAACTTTAGTAACTTCAGTATAGTAATTTCAGAAAAAGCTCTTTCTAGACTAGCCATAAAAATAAAGGCTTACTTTACTATTACTGGTTCTCTGTATTGTACTTAAACTTCTACAGTTGTGTGTCAGTTATAAAACATACCATTAAGATAACATTGAAAAGGTTATATTAGTAAACTGCACTATAAGTATGATAACCTTCAGTTCAAATCAGAGACCAAAAAGATCCAAAGCTAGGGAAATAATTTCACCCTTACTTAATATGTTTTTCAGATTAATCTAAGAATGACACCAAAAGGCCAAGATAAGAAATGCAGGCAGTGAATGCAAGCAAAATATTTTTTTAAAAGACCATTTTAATATTGGAAATCAACATACCCATGTAAGTGATCAAATAGTAGGAATTAATGATGTCCTAAAAAACTTCCATTTTCCATCATTTTATTGGTTTGAGGGCTTTTAGTTTCAAGCAGAAATAAAATGAGCTTCCTTCCCTGAAGATATAATAGTCGTTGTCTGGCCTGATTTTGACACTGATTTTATAAGTTATTTGTAGAAGAACAAACATCTTCAAACAGACAGTTCCTTACTGAGCACCTGTGATACACCAGGCGTTGTGCTCAGGGGTGGATTCAAAGAAGAAAAATGTCCTTGAAGGGCTCAAAATCAGACACGTATTTTTTTAAGCTAAAAAATAAACATGTGACTTAGTTTTTTTCCAAAGGGCCTGCAAATTGGAATTTATCCAAATTCCCTGAAAAATAGAAACCTAGGGAGGAATTAAGACAAGGTTTTATCCAGCATGTTATCTACACATTCTTAACTATGGTAGGAGCCTCCAATTTTCCCCACTAGCATGGGAAGAGAAAAGATACTAAAAGTCCTTACTTCCACACACTTCTTTTTGTGTCTCCCCCTAATATAGTTGCTTCATTTCTTGAAATTCCTGCTATTTTATTAGTCCCGTGTGAGGAAAATGGAGGTCAAAGCCAAGAGTCTCTCAAGATGAGGTAAAAGGAGGGAGTTGGACTCCATGTAGCCCAGTCCAGAGCTTGAGGACAGAAGACTGAGCTAACAATAAAGTGGGTCCCTTTGCCTGGAGGGTTCTTAATGTTAAAGACAGACTGTGAAGAGCTAGATGATTTTGCAGGTATATTCCACAAACTGTCCTCTTTTATACAAATGATTCCAGGGAGGGCTCCCCACTTAAATTTATGAGGCTGGTATAACCTAGGCACCAAAACTGGACAAGGACATTAAAAGAAAAAAGTGCTATAGGTCAATCCATCTTATGATCATTAATGCAAGAATTCTAAATAAAACATTGGTAACCTAAATCCAGCAGGCTATTAAATAATTACATCATGGCCATGTATGGCTTATCACAGGACTACAGATTAGATTAACATTAGAAAATCTACAAATATAATTCACAACATATTACAGGAGAAAAGCTATATGATTATCAAAATATTCAGAAAAACACAAAAGTAAAATTCAATACCTTTCTGGATAACAAAACAAATACCCTAAACAAGTTAAGGATGGAAGGAACCCCTTTAACTTGATCAATGGAATCAACATAAATCATACACAATGGTGAAGAATTAATAACATTCCCTTAAAAGAACCAAAACAAGTCAGGAACAAGAAACAATGCCTACTCTCACTGCTTTTATTTAAAATTGTACCAGCAATCCTAGCCAGCACAATAAGGCGCGAAAAAGAAATAATCGATATAAGCATTGGAAATGAAGAAATAAAATTGTCATTATTTGTAGACTAAAGAATTATTTACGTAAAAAAAAGTTCAAGAGAGCTTACAACTTATTAGAGAAAAGAAATAGTGGTAGAAAAATAGACCAAATGAACAGATTAGGGAAATTTACAACAGACCAACATATCCATGTGCACTTCATATACGAGAGAGGTGCTGATATAAACCAGAAAGAAAGAATGAACTATTCAAACAATGTTCTGGGCTGACTGACTACACATTCGTAAAAACATCTTTGCCTCATGCCAGATTCAAAAATAAATTCCAGATGTATTTAAAATCTAAAGATTTTTTTAACTTAACATTTATGGAAGAAAAAATAGAGAATAGTTTTAGAACCTCAGGATAGAGAATCACTTCTAAACCAAGACAAAAGATGACAAGGAAAGAAGAAATGATACATTTTTTGCTACATTAAAATTAAAAACCTTTGTATGACACCATAAACAGAGTGAAATCTATAAGCCAAATACTGGAAAAGACAGCACAAATACCTGCAAAGGAGATTTTCCTGTAGGTCCTATTGGCCAGAAATGGGACAGATGACCAATCATTGCTTATCTGTAGGAGCTTAGGGAAGACCTGCCCTCATTTCTTGGGACATTGTCACCTCACACCTCAACCAAATCAGGACACTTTTAATAAGAAAGAAAGGAGGGAAATGTTGGTTGGATAAGCAAACTATTACATCTGCTAAAGACAGCTCACAGGCAACTGACAGAAGAGTAAACCAGAATGATTAATAAACCAATGAAAAGTTCTGGGCTTCACTAGCAATCAGAGGAATACAATTTAATGGTTGGGGGAGGAAGAGAGAGACAGAGAGAGAATATCATAAAACCATCAGATTGAAAAAATTCTAAAACATGTAATAACACCACAATATTGGGGTTTGAAGAGGCCCATCTCCACTTAGATGCCTTGTAAGCCTCTCAGTATTCAAACCCAAACTGCTTCCTACAAACCCTTCTTTCCCCCAGTCAATGGCACCACCAACAACTTAAGGGGAAGACTTGAGTCATCCTTAACTACTGTCATAGCTTCATGGCTCATATCCAGTCACCCTGACATACTTGTAGGTCCTTCTTTTCTGTTTCCACAGTGCTAAAACCCATTTCCACTACCTGGTGGATGTCCTCATCACTTCCTGTATGAAAATCCTCTACATCCTCTTAACCCATCTTTTTGCTTCCTATCTTGCTGCCTTCCAACCACTATTCAGCAGGTAATGGAGCTGTCTCTCCATGCTTAAATGCTCCCAATAGCCATTGTTATAAAGATCAAGATGAAATGCCAGATGGGACGTCCCTTAAAGATCTTTCTATGCCTCTTCCAGCCCCATCTACAGGCCTCTCTAGGAGTCCACACCTTCCTATTGGGTTCAATTTTCTTTTCCCCAAGTACATTCATTAAGAGTTATTTTAGTGAGGATCTCTGAGCAGTAAATTCATCTAGCATTTGTATTAAATTGTTTTTATTTGCTTTCATCTTTGAATGATTATTTATTCCATGTTCATTGTTATTATCCCTCAGCACTTTGAGGGCCAAGGAAGGCCACTAATGATGGCACCCAGGACACAGACCAATGATGCAGAGTCAAAAAAAAAAGAAATGACTTGCCTTCCTTCTAATTTCTGTCTGACCAGCCTTACTTATAAAACAGAGTGTACTTCCCAAAGAGAACTTCTCCATACTCTAATCAACAACTTTGCTCTGCTTATCTCTGACAACACAAGGCTCTTCCCAAAAAAACCCCAAAAAACTAAAAACAAAAAAAGAAAACAGCAAGGGGGACACCGTCCTGACGATCTTTGTAAGGTAAGAAAAGTTCAGAAATACTCTTGCACCTTGCCATACTTTAGAGGCTGTGATGCCTAGCTTTCTATGATTATAAAAAAAAAATTTATAAGTTAAAAAAATGTTAAACTTTCTATTTTAATTCTAGATGTAAGATCCAGACATGAGATTCAATGCTCAGGACACTGAGGCTAACTTATTTCTGTAAAATAAGTCATTTCAGCTAGTAAGCTGAAAGGAAATGTATGTTATTCATTAGATTACCAGTACCCCCATATCAGCACTACTGGGTAATTCTTTTTCATCTCTAAAACACCAATATTTGTGCCTAATTTAATTGATTTATGCCAAAGATGCAGGTGAAAATTGTTTTGAGTTTTATTACATTACTCAACTATTAGCTTAGTGTTTCAGAGAGGAAGAAAAAATGTTTTGAAAAAATAAAAAGAGATCCAGGTGCCCACTGGCCAAAAGAAAACACACCAAGGAGTGGCATGCACATACAGGCTTCTGGGTACAAGTTTAAATCAAATTTTCTTAGGAGAGGCAGACATTGCTTATATTTTACAAAGGATATATTTGACCTAAACATGCATAAAACATAGGTGATCATATTCTAAACAACCTAAAAATATTAACTCATTTCCCCCTTATTTGGCATTTCCTTTGGCACTTTTGTATGCAATCTGAAATCCACTGTAAAGCACTTGACATACATACATACAGTCTCATATGTGCCCTCTTGAAATGTGAATGTATATAAGCCATGTCTCAATGTAAGCTGACTACAAATTCTTTTCAGGCAAAGACCATGATTTTTGTCGTTATTCTTTCCTAATTATTAAAAATATCTCAAAATACCCACTTTGGTGCTGTGTTTAGATTTATATGATAGATTTGCTTTCCCCAAATGCTGTACTTCTTTTACCACCAGGACTTTGCATGTGGTTTATCTGGAACATTCATCTCATCCTTCAAGAAGTAGACATTAAAAATATGGTTAAAAGATATTATGAGAAACTTTATGACAGTAAACTTGACAATTTATATGAAATGAACACATTCCTTGACAATCACGTCTTACCAAAGCTGACACACAAAGAAAGAGAGAATATGAATAGCTCTATATTTATCTAAGAAATTGAATCTGTAAATAAAAATATTTCCACAAAGAAAATTCTAGGTCCAGATGGCTGCACCTGTGATCTCTTTTAAATATGTAAGGAAGAAATGACATCCGTCATACACAAAACCTTTCAGAGAACAGAAAAAGTCCAGCTTAACCATGATATCAAAATCCACAAGGGCATTACAAAATAAAGAAATTATACATCAAATTCACTTATCAGGTACAAAATCCTGAACAAACTATTTGCAAACTAAATTTAATAATGTATAGAAATGGAAAATACATTATGGTAAATTTGGGTTTATCCTAGGAAGGCAAAGTTGGATTAATATTAGAAAATTCATATAATTAACTGCATTAACAGATTAAACATGAAATCATCATATGGTCCTTCCAATAGATGCAGAAAAAATGATTAGATAAATTTCAATGCTCATTTATGTGAAAAAAAAAAAACCAAACCTTTAACAAACTAGGAATACGAAGGGACTTTCATAACCTGTAAAGAAAATTCATAGCAAATATCCTTTATGATGAAAGTTAAAAACTCACCTTGGGAGTCAGGAACAAGATTCAAATGCATGTTATAATTTCTATCAACAATTCAGTGGAAATTCTAGCAAGTACAAGGAAATATAAACTAAATGCCTAAAGACTGTTATGAAAGAAACAAAACTTTCATAATTCACAAATGATATGTTATTATGATTTTAGCATCTATGTTCGTGAGTACATTTGCATTGTCATTTTTCATCCTCATTCCTGTGAGGTTTGGTCAAGCTTATGCTAGTTTCATAAACTTTTTCAGTACTCTGGTATACATTTTGTATGTATTAGCCGTGTCTCTTATTTTCTGATGCTTTGACATTAGGAGGTCTTGCTGCTCCTAGAGGGACTGCCCCACCCCACAGGGTTAGCTAATTCCCAAAGATAGTAAACAACTCACCCCTGAGGGTGCCTTTCAAATGTAAACCAATCCAGAGCCCACACACCTAACTCCTTCTTTATCAGGCTTTCACATATCAGGACACTATCCACCTGCCCCAATCGCTCCAGGGTCACATTCCAAACACCTAAGGACAGCTCCTATGCCCCAGAGCCTCCTGAAATTACTCAAAGTAATCAATCTTAAACCTGTTTACCCTGCCTCACCCATTCTTTTGTCCATCGTGGCAAGAAGCCGGGCCAGGTTCCTTCTGCTTGCATCCTTGAGTATAACAACCTGTCTTTACAATGGTAATATTCTCCCAATCAGTTGACCTTGCCAGAACTAAGGAATAATAAAACCTCTTATTTTAAAATATATAAAATTAGAGTTATTCATGAGAACTGGCCCTCGTTCACCTCCCCTTGCATTACTGGTCCCTTTCTTTTCAGGTTTCAGCGGCACTGGACTTCCTCCTTTAACTCTACATGCCTTAGGGTTTTTGCCCCCATGATTCCCCCCACCCAGAATTCTCCTTCCCCAGAACCCTGCTGGTTCCCTTATTACCATCTCAGGCAAGCCTTCCCTGGCCATGTGGTCTAAAGTAAACCCCTCTCCTGCTGCCCCCTTTCCTTATTATCAATACATTACTATATCTTATTTTATTTTATTTTATTTTATCTTGTTATTCCATTGTGCTCATTGCAACCTGAAATTTTCTTTGTTTCTTCTTGGTTTACTTTCCTAAGTCTGTTTCCTTGAAAGCCAGAAATCCATCTGACTTTCACTGCTTTAGCCTAGGAGAGCACTTGACACACAATAGGGGCTCAGCATCATTGTTTGAATGAAGAATTAATAAATGGACACAAGAATATGCCACAAGCCGTGGCAGGTATTTGAGAAAATAGTTTGGGAAAATAGTGAGGAGACCATATCCCTTAGAGCCAAGGCCATTTAGGGGAGGGTGGGGAAGCGAGTCCGTAGGGAGCCCTGAGCACCCAGTGGGAGAGTAAGACAGGTTGGAGCATAAACACCATCCACACTCTGTACTGCCCCAGCTCTTGAATTGAGACTCAATATCTGGCTGGAGGCTTACAGTGAATTTGCCTCTTGTGTCACCTAGACTATAGGCTTCAAATAATCGACAGGGAATATTGTAATCGGTGACTAGTTTTAATTCTAGAGAGACCCAAACATGCAATTCTATTCTTCCTTAAAATAAGAGAAGACATCTTAGAAAATGAGTTGTTTAAAACACAGATCGCTAAGCATCAATTTGGGCATTATCTGAATTCTGACATCATAAGTGAAAACAGTTTTAACTCCACTTAAAAAGATGTCAGATTCAGGCAGTTTTACAACAGGAAATGGGAAAAGGTTAAGGCCTTAACATGATTCAGGTGTCATTTGATATATATACATAGGAAATAAGGTCAGTTAAAATAATTTTTTTCATCAAGAAATTTACAGCTCAGAATAAAATGATGTTTCAATCCATTTTAACCAGCGTTCCGACTCATTCATGTTTCTTAACATGGCTCCTCTGCATTGACCACTTAAAAGCTACAAACAATGGAAAGTTCAAAGAAGACCTCTGTGCTTATTTCACTAACATTTTAATTCCGGTAAAGTTTAAACTACTGAATACAGCTATTTTCATGACAAAACAAAAAAAGGAGTCTGCCATTAAACTGTGGGTGACTGGAATAAAATGGAGAAATACATTAGCATCAAAGTTTCTTGGTTCATAAAACAAACCGGTTCAAGGGGGGAAGCCAGAAAAGTGTGAATAAACCTCAACGGTTTTGCTGTTTATTTATAAATATCTATGCACATATTCAAGACCCAACTCAAATATCACTTCCAGGTGACTACTTACCTTTTCCTCTCCTGTTTTCCAGTGTATAAATATTCTTATGCATATTTCCTTAGATAATAGATAACCCCTCTACTCAACTTTCGGCTTCATAAAAACAGAAGTCCTTGTTTTGTCGATTTTGAATCCCCAGGACCTGGTATAGTGTCATACTTTCAAGAAAGGTTTATTGACAAAGTAAGAGTATTTTAAGCAAGGGCCTCCTATATATGTACTAGGTGCTGGTCATTGTTGCTCTAATAGTAATTTTTTTTTAAAAAACCCTGATCTGCCCCTGTCCTCAAGAACCTTATGTTCTGATTGTGGAATTTAAAGAGGCAGAGGGTTTGTTTACTAGTTACCACTCTGTCTTCACCCAACCAGTTCGTGAGGAGTTTAATAGCAACCTGCCTGTATTTTTTTCACAAAGGATTTATACTCCAAATATAGTCATCATCATAAAAAATCAGGGAGTTGTGTCACACCATCTTAACACTATCCTTAATGGTCTCTTCAAAATTAAGGGAAAAGATCCATAAGATTCCAAATTGTTTATTAAAGAAAGGCCCTGACTGATGACATGTTTCAGACCATGACTGCCATAGTTTTTAAAGAAAGGAAAATTTTAAATGTAACACGTGGAAGTCACTATATTAATTTAGTTATAAAATATATCTAGTAAAGAGCTGCTTCTAGGTATAATTTATACGGTTAATACGTCCAACTATAAATCAAAAGCACTCACCGTGGGTGTTCCTAGTGAAATTGTCCCACTCTCCATTAATTTTACTGACTGGTATTGCAGTCGAAGATTAAGCAGTTGATTTTTCAAGTAGTAACACAAATTCTCTTTTCTCTTAATGGAAGATGGTGAGAAAGGGTGTTTTCCACATTTCTGGCCTATGAGGAGAGACAAAGAAGTTTTATTGTACTGGATTGGAAAGACAATGCTCCCGTTTGGATAGGTTGGGTTTCTTTGTTGGTTTTTTTGTTTTTTTTTTTAATCACCTATACACATAGTGTAGAGGTTGAGAATTTTTTTATTCAAGGAAATTATAAAATATATTTTTTAATGGGGAAAATCTGCTATACTAAAAATATAAAAGCTATGTCATCCCAATGTGTGAAATAATTGTGATTTGAAGTATTAGGGTCCATTATCCCCAAAGAAACCTGCACACCTATCACAGGTTGGGTTTTGGTTTTTGATTTGGATAATATGGACCCTATAATTGTCCATCGCACTCTGTCACCCAAAATGTCCCACAATAAAAGTGTGTGGTAACTCAATCTTCCGCATGGGAATTAGCCAACTCTGATGTTATGAGCAGGCCTCTGTCTAATTTTTTAAAGAGCTACTTGCCGTATATTTCCCACCAGGCAGTCTTAAAATTTATTGTGAGCTTATACACCACATGAAAATTCAGGGTAGTATTGGTAGATCTTTCTTATGGGAAAAGCATTCCAAAATGATATCTTGTGGAAAGAGCACAAACGTACAGCATACACACAAAATAAGTATTTGTAGTCCACTTTCAATTTATTCAAAATATACTCTTCTCTCCCAGTTAAAGGAGAAAATGATTACATATTCAGTTATCTTGAAATAATTAAAAGGTCATCAATTTCCTGTCAGGGAAGTGATATGGTTTAATTACATTGTATAAATGTATTGACCAGGCCATGGGGGAGAGTATCCCCATGAGAGGTTATTATCCTAACAACAATCTGGCCTCCACTGAGTGGGATATAAGTGTGTACTTAGAGATTTGTGTATATGTGTGGATTTTAAAATAACTGTAGATTTGGGATTAGCAGATACGAACTACCATATATAAAATAGTTAAATATAAGGTCCTACTGTATAGCACAGAGAACTATATTGAACATCTTGTAATAACCTATAATGAAAAAGAATATGAAAAACATATGAAAAAGAATATAACTATATGTATGACTGAATCACTTTACTGTACACCTGGAACTAACACAATATTGTAAATCAACTCCTTCAGTTTAAAAAAAAAGAATCAAATAAATAAGCAGGATTTTATCTGAAACAACAATAGAAAGTAAAAAATAAAATGGAGTTTAGGGCAATTGTATTGAGATTAATTAAGGTTTGGTTTACTACCCAGAGTCCACAAGTCAAATATCATCCAGACTGACAATTTAGCGTGAAAAGTAAGGACTCAAGAGTTCAAAATATAGGGAAGTCAGTTGAAAATTACAAAGGATTATAGTAAAAAAATAATGACTATAGAGTCTCTGAATGGTAAAGCTGGTTGGAACCAGAGAGAGTTTAAGATTTGTTCATATTTTTCTATGAGAAAATAAAATACTTATTCATATAAATACAGAATTCCCTTATATTAATTTATACAAACTTTCCTTTTGCAAGGACTTTCATCCCATCAGACTAACTATTGAAATTGGGCACAGAAAATGGCAATTAGGGGCTTCCCTAGTGGCGCAGTGGTTGAGAGTCGGCCTGCGGATGCAGGGGACACGGGTTCGTGCCCCGGTCCGGGAAGATCCCACATGCCACGGAGCGGTTGGGCCTGTGAGCCATGGCCGCTGAGCCTGTGTGTCCGGAGCCTGTGCTCTGCAACGGGAGAGGCCACAACGGTGAGAGGCCCGCGTACCGCAAAAAAAAAAAAAAAAAAAAAAAGGTAATTAAATAGAACATCCCTCAAGGTAATCATATTTGCAGTTTCCCCAATCTACCCTAAAATAGTTAAAAGGAACAAGTCTCTAAGCTGAAGGGTTCATTCTGATATCACCCAGTCACGAGTCTACATGAGCTAGGGAAAACCTACATAGTAAGTCGTGTGGAAAAACCCTGTTGACTAGCTAGAATGTCAAAATGTAGTATTTCTACCCAAAAGTTTTGTTACAACAAGTGGTAGCATACAATAGTTTCCAATACAGAGAATTTCTTCAAAGTGAAGTCAATTAGAGTCTTAACACACTGTTATTAACACATGGATTAATAATTCACAAAACAGATTTTTCTCCTCTCTTCACCTCACATCACTCCATGCTCGAGGCTTAACAGATTGCTTGGATGCCTCTACAAAGGCCGTTTCTGCTTCATTCATTTGAGCCTGTGCACTGGTTGTCTGTTTCCTGGATGCCACTCCCCACCTCTCTCCCATCCCCAACCGGTAAACAGACTCAACTTGAAGATCAAAGTTCCTAGTAAAGCCCCCAGAGCTGGAGCTGGGCATTTCTTCCCCTATTTACCGTATTTACCTCTAGCCATGCCTCAAAACAGTCAGCTCCCTGTTTTGTCACTTACCACCTCTGTGATCCTGAGGAAGCTTCCCAATCACCCAAGCCTTGGTCTCCTTATGTGTATAACTGGGATAACGACACATAACTAAAAAGTCTTACAACAACTAAAAGAGAATTTGTGAGAAGCCCAGCACAGCGCATGGCACACAGGGGCACTCAGCAAATGGTACACCTTCCACAAATCCCAGCTCCCTTCTCCAGGGTTCCCTCCAATAACCCTGCAGCCCACCAGAGTGCGGGCCCCGGGGACGATGCACCCTATGTTAGGTCAGCACCCTGCTTGCTGCCCCCTGAAGCCCTATGTATATGTGAAGTTTCCTCTGGGTTACAGCCTTCTCCTCCTCTGTCTCCCCAGCTGATCACAGCTTCCAACACAGATTGTGATTCACATCATCTGGGGTGAGGTCTGCAGTTGAGTAGTTTTTATTATTTTTTAACTTTAAAAACTTTTATTTTATATTGGAGTATAGTTGATTACAATGTTGTATTAGTTTCAGGTGTACAGCCAAGTGATTCAGCTATACATATATCGACTCTTTTTCAGATTCTTTTCCTATATAGGTTATTAAAGTACACTGAGTAGAGTTCCCTGTGCTATACAGTAGGTCCTCGTTGATTATTTTATATATAATAGTGTGTATCTGCTAATCCCAAGCTCTTAATTTATCACTCCCCCCAACCTTTCCCCTTTGGTAAACATAAGTTTGTTTTCTATGTCTGTGAGTCTGTTTCTGTTTTGTGTTTTGTTTTTTTGTGGGGGCGGGGGGGCCGGGATATTAATTTTCTTTTTTTAATTTCTATTTTATATTGGAGTGTAGTTCATTTGCAATGTTGTGTTAGTTTCAGGTGTACAGCGAAGTGATTCAGTTATATATATACATATATCTATTATTTTTCAGATTCTTTTCCCATATATGTTATTAGAGTATTGAGTAGAGTTTCTTGTGCTATACAGTAGGTCCTTGTTGATTATCTATTTTATATATATTAGTATGCGTATGTTAATCCCAACCCCTTAAAGCCCTATGTATACATGAAGTTTCCTCTGTGTTACAGCCTTCTCCTCCTTATCTGTCTCCCTAACGGATTCCAGTTTCTGACACAGAGGTTGTGATTCACATCATCTGGGGTGGGGTCTGCAGTTGAGTATTTTTTATACTCCTAGGAGTTATTCTAATGTGCATCCAGGATTGAAACCCAACACATCCTTCCGTGATCCCTCCAGCTAACGGAGTCCCTCTCCAAATGTACTGTAATTGTTTGTTTCCTAGATGGCGACACCCTTCAAGGTCAGCACCGTGTTTCATTCAACTTCAGATCACTAAAAACTTAACACAATGTCGAGCATTTTGCAGACCCTCAAAATCTTAATAAATAAATAAAAGGGTAAAATGTTGGATAAATGGCCCACCTTGCTAGTCCTCTTTTCTTTTCTGGAGAATGTGTATAATATTTCTCCTACTCACAAAGACACTGAAAAATTAAATCAAGTTTTTTTTAAAAAAGCATATGTTTGGGTGGGATGTATTGGGAGCTTGGGATTGACATATATACACTACTATGTATAAAATAGATAACTAATGACAGCCTGCTGTAGAGCACAGGGAACTCTACTCGGTGCTCTGTGGCGACCCAAATAGGAGGGAAATCCAAAAGAGGGGATATATGTACACATGTGGCTGATTCACTTTGCTGTACAGCAAAAACTGACACAACAGTGTAAAGCTAGTATACTCCAATAAAAAAATAAAAGCATATGTTTAAATAAATATGTACTGTATAAAGCAATACCATTGCCAAACTCCAATAATATATGTTCATATTCACTTTATACAATAAGAAAGCTGAAAGTAGGAATGCTTGTGAAAACATATCAATTTAGTCATTCAAACGTCTCTCTTGAACTCATTTCTTTTTAATTTGTGGCTTCCATCAGTAACCCTGGAAATAACTTCTTTAAAGTAGAATTCATGGCCACAGTGACTTTGAACTCAGCTCACAGAGACTGATAGATGCTGAGCTAAACAGCATCTCACTTGAAACAAGACTGGCATGTGAAGCTATGGCCCCAGAAGAAGAAGGATCACGTGTGCAGTCAGTGCCGCTCCTGGCCCCGGAGCTGGATCAAATTCGAAAAAGCAGAACACAACCAGAATCCACTCTCTAAGCATCGTTCCTCAGGTAAGGCTTGGACACCTCCAACTCTGATCCCCCCCACAGGGGACAATTCGTCCACTTGAACAGTGCCCTGGGTGAGTCTATTATTGCCTTTAGGATATGGGGAATAGCAGTATTCACTTCCAACTGGCTTCTTGACAAATTACCACAAACTTAGAGGCTCAAAAACTGATAGCAAAAACAGTCCACAGATTTATTCTCTAACAGTTCTGGAGGTCAGACATCCAGAATGAGCCTTAAGGGGCTAAAATCAAGGTGTCAGCAGGGCCAGTTCCTTCTGGAGTCTCCAGGGAATAAGCTGTCCCTTGTCTCTTCCAGCTGCTGGTGGCTCCTGACAGCATCACTCCACCCTCTGCCTCTGCGATCTCATCACACCCTCCTCCACGGTAGTCAAGTCCCCTTCTGCCTCTCCCTTCGGTTTACATTTGGGGCCACCTGGATAATTCAGGATAATCTCTGAATCTCCAGGTCCTTAACTTAATCACATCTACAAAGTTCTTCTTGCCATGGAAGACGACATTCACAGGTTCTGGAGATTAGGACGTGTACATCTTCAGGGGCCATTATTCAGCCCGTACAGATATATAACTAGATGAAAGTAAGATCTGTCCACAAATAATTATAATACAAGGCAGCACATAAAGACGCTGTAAGAGAAGGACAGGTGAAGACATACAGAAGTAAGAGGGGGAATAAGTCCTTCCCACTAAGAAGGGTCAGGAAAGGCCCTGTGGGCTGTAGGATTTGACCTGGTCTTGAGAGATGGGAAGACTTTGGAAAAAGTAAAGCTCAAAATATGTCAGTAAAAAAGTCAATAATCGATACTCCTCCTTCCTGTGATGTGCACATATACATACACGCACACAGTAAAATAAACCAAAACAGTTTTTTGAAAAAGAATGACTGGGACTATTCTGGACCTGTCAGCCAATGGTATAAATTGATACCAATGGTATCAATTGTGACCAAAGGTATAAATCGATAGTATATAAAATATTGAAATTCTGGAAATCTACAGAACACAATAGTCAAGGAACTGGCTATCTTATTGCATATATATTTAACATGTATGGTAAAAGAAATATTTTAAATAAATGAGAAAGGGGTAAGTTATTTCATAAATAAATCCCCCTGGAACAACTGATTATTTGATGAAAAAAATCTATTTAGATTCTCACCTAAAATCATTCACCAAACAATATAAATTCCAAGGGAACTTTAAAATTAAATATAAAATATCAATATATAAGAAATCAAGAAGAAAAAACTTTTTAAATTTACCATCATTGGAGGAGGTACAATTTACTAAAAGATGAAAACATTATTATATGTTACTAAGTTTAAATTTTAAGCTTCTCTTCAATCAAAATAAATAAATGGAACAAAATTAAAAGGCAAACATCATATTTGGGGAAAAATAGTCACAGGAAATACTATCTAGACAAAGTACTAATATCATTATATATATAAAAAGCTTAATCAAATTGAATTTTAAAATACTGAAGCTCCAATGGATAAACTGACAGAGGATGTGAATAGGCAATTTCCAGAAAGGAAATATAACTAATCAACAAATGTGTGGAAAATGTTTTCCTTCACTAGTAATCAAGGAATGGGGCATTAAAATAACAATGAAGTAACCTTTGACCCCTATCAAATTAGCAAAGATTTTTTTAAAAATAATAATTTCCACTGTTGATAAGGGGACTGTGAAAAAGGTACTCTCGAATATTGCTGATATTTTGGTATAATCCTTTTGGAAAGCAATTTGGCAAAGAGTCTTGCAATGTTTATACTCTAACTCAGTAAGTCCACTTTTGAGAATGGAGGCTAAGAAAATAATTCTGAATATTCAGAAGCACTATTTATAAAAGGAAAAAAAAATCAGAAGTAATCTAAATACCAGATACAAACACAGTTTTTACATAAATTGTGTATATTCGCTTCATTAATTATAATGTAACTTTTAAAAATCATATTTTTAAAGAATATGCAATCTATGGAAAATATAAGCATTACAATGTTAAATGAAAAAAGAGTAGGATAGAAATAGTATATACATGATCTTTCCATTTAGAATGAAAACAAATAGAATAAAGATTAGATATAAATACAAAAAAATATTCACAGTGTCTGTCTTTGGATAGTGAAACCATGGATGAAATAGATAGATAATAGATAGATGGATAGATACTTGCTTGTTTTAATTTTAAGATATCCTTTTGTTGTCATTGTCAAACTCTTACAGTTTGTCACATAAAGCTTCATTAAAAACTAATTTTTAAATGCCCCCAATTAAACTTTTTTCCTACTGAAAAATTTCAGGAAATAAATTTTTTCCACTTTTTAAAAATAAAAACTGGCTTTTGTTTTTAATTTTTTTTGTTGTCAGTATGTAAATAACACAAGAATTACAAATTTAGAATCTCCTTCAAGAGAATACCCAGACCACTTTCCTTCTAAGACAATAGTTATCTGGTATAGCATTTTATTTTATTTTATATATATATATTTTTTACCGGTACACTGGCCTCTCACTGTTGTGGCCTCTCCCGTTGCGGAGCACAGGCTCCGGACGCGCAGGCTCAGCGGCCACGGCTCATGGGACCAGCCGCTCCGCGGCATGTGGGATGTTCCCGGACCAGGGAACGAACCCGTGTCCCCTGCATCGGCAGGCGGACTCTCAACCACTGCACCACCAGGGAAGCCCTGGTAAAGCATTTTAAATCTCCATTGATTACACCATAACCCTCATAAAGTGTTTCTACTTGCTCATAACTTCTCCCATAAGCTCTGAAATTCAAATAAGTGATACAGTTTTTTAAAAAATTCTAATTTAGGTTTTGATATATATCTGCCTAGAGACAAAAGCTAAGTTGATTTCATGTTTTTAAAAAGACCCCCAAATATTATATGTGCTTCTAATCTCATTAGCAATTAGTTTTTAAACTGTTTGCTCATTGAACGTAACATTTGCAGATAATTTTAAGAAATGATTTTTCAAATTGCTCTAATAAATTCATCAAATGACTCCCCACTGTTGGATTTGGCAAAAATGGAGTTTGAGGTTGAGGGAAAGAAGGGATGCAGGCCCAAGGGCCCAGACAATCTGGGAGCCAGAAACCAGTGGCCCAGCAAGATGCCTCGTCACATAAAGAACCCAGGAGCCACTTGGCACTGGGAACGAAATGCACCCTTCTGTCTTGGACACCAGACCTGGGATGCTGCCAAGAACGGGGCTTGCCTTGGGGGACTTTTAGGAACCTTCCAGGACTGCACCAGTCCTGCACCTTCTCTTGCTGGAGCTCTCCCCTCTGCTGGGGAGTAGCCAGCCATGCAGAGCAGCATCCAGGCCCTCTTGGGAGCCCTGCTCCCATGGACCAGGCAAGGAGCCCTGGTCAAACATGACGCTGCCTTTAGGACACAAGGAAGACTTGAATATCTCCCTGAACTTCTCTTGCCTGGTTTGTAGCCATGTTGGATCAGACCAGAAACTGTGACCTCCTGATACACAGTGTCTAGACAGTATGACATCCAAACCACATCAGCAGACCTCATCTCATCATAAAAAATGTCAACATTCTGGAATTGCACCATCCAGAATTGTAGCCACTAGCCACATAAAGCCATTTAACATTAACTTTAAATTTATTAAAATTAAGTAAAACTTAAAATACAGTTCCTCTTTTGCACAAACCATAGTTCAAGTTCAGCCAGAGGTGTCTGGTGGCTGCCACCTCGGACAACACAGGTCTAGACAATTCCCACCATCACAGAAAGGCCCACGGGGCAGCACTGTTCCAGAACATACTGGTTCTAGCAGGGAGTCAACGGGCCCACTTCCCCCATTTCTAAGACAGTAAAACTTAGAGGATCTGACTCGAAAAAAAAAAAACAAAAAACAGGGAAGAAGCTCAAATGTTGTTACCATTTAATTAATTAATTAAAATTTGCCTTCAGCCCCATCCATATAAAATAAACTCCTAGGCTTCCCTGGTGGCGCAGTGGTTGAGAGTCCTCCTGCCGATGCAAGGGACACGGGTTCCTGCCCCGGTCCGGGAGGATCCCACATGCTGCGGAGCGGCTGGGCCCGTGAGCCATGGCCACTGAGCCTGCGCGTCCGGAGCCTGTGCTCCGCAACGGGAGAGGCCCGCGTACCGCAAAAATAAAAAATAAAAAAAATAAATAAACTCCTGACTGTGGCCAGCGGTTACATGCAGACTTTGTCATTTTGCTTACTGACTACACATTTTCATTGATCAATTCTAAATTGGATTATTGTTAGTTTTAAAAGCGCCTGAGCAGCAGAAAGTGGCCACGTGGCAGGCAAAGGGGAGATTGATAGCAGAATAAACAGGGAAAGTGACAAGATTCGAGGCTGAATTGATCACTGTCAGCGGGTCCGTGGTCAGCTGTCTGCCCTTTAGTGCCCAAAGTAAACATCAGAATAATGTTTAGACAAACACATTTGATTTTTGAGGTAATGGGTATGTCAACTAAATGACAAACCTTAGAAAGGTCAAAGGGATAGCCATTTTTCAGACTCTTTCAACCATTAATCGTTGATTTTGGTAACAGAGCTCTGGTAGGCAGAGCGGGGAGAGAACGTCGGCTTGTGTGCGCTGTGTGATGCTCCAGACAGACCTCCCCAGGATTCCCTGGTCGTCAAAATAAAATGCTGTTGTAAGCGAAGAGTTCCTCCTTTAAAAATGGCACTCAGCATCTCAGCCGTCTAAAGACAATCCGAAAGGCAACAATCTTATTAATCCTTTGAAGGGACTCAGTCCATTAGTACCCACTAAAATCATATTTCTGTAGCCTGTTATCTACAATAGAACAAAGCACAGCAAATCCTTTCCTAATGATCCGTTAGCCTCTGAGAAATTTATAACATTGTTCCAAACACAGGAAATCACTGGTGAATCACAAGTACCCGGAATTATAGTTTGGTACAATTCACCACTTGCTGGGTCATTTTTAATGTGATTTTTTTCCCTTTGAAATATCATACGTTAACGATGACTTACAAGGCCAATCAGCACTGATGGTGACTATTGCGAGCGTCCCAAATTCACCTGGTTTATCTGATCACACAAAGCATTTTTTTCCTTCTGCCTAGAGGGGTGTGACCGATGAGACTGGATGGGAATGGAATGTAGGTAGAGATGTTCCTGCCTCCAGAAGGAGCTGAGCATAACCCTGCCTCTCACAGAAGAATGTCATGGTGTTCTTGTGTGCTGACAGTTGCTGCACGCAAATCATAATTCATCGATCTGTTGAAATCATGTCACTTGCCAAAATGTTAGGACTCTCTAAACTCATCAAGCACATCAACGTACATAGGAAGTCAGAGAAATGTGAAGTGTGTATTTGAGTCCTACCTGTAAACACACGTGCCACGGCATGGAGTGCACATCCCTCAGATAAAATAGTGTAACGAGTAGGAAGCATAAACCATATAGAGGTCTATTGTTTTGCTGTGTAAAACTCCAGCAAACTCACTGTGCAGCTTGGGTACTTAGGAAATAAGTCTTTGAATATATCTGCAGTGTGGGAGTGTCTTAGTCAGATTCAGTGCCATAACAAAATACCTAGATTGAGTGGCTTGAACGATAAAACTTTATTTTCTCACAGCTCTCGAGTCTAGAAGTCCAAGATCAAGGAGCCAGCATGGTCAGTTTCTGGTGGGAGCTCTCTTCCTGGATTGTAGACAGCTGCCTTCCTGCTGTGTCCTCACAGGGCAGGGAGAGAGAGAGGGAGCGAAGGAGAAAGGGAGAAAGCGAGCTCTTTAGAGTCTCTTTTAATAAGGTCACTAATCCTACCATAAAAGCCCCATCCTCATGACCTCATCTAAACCTAATGACCTCCCAAAGGCCCCACCTCTGAATACCATCACGTTGGAGGTTAGGGCTTCAACATATGAATGTGGGGGGCACACAATCAGTCCATAGCAGGAGGCATGAGGTTATCAGCTATGGAGGTGGATGTTACTGATGTTCACCAATTTCTAGTTCTTGTCTATTTCTAGTGACGTCTTCATTACACTGCTCCATACCCTTGGAATTGTTTGGCCATGTCATTAGTCATGGCTAATGAAATATGAGGCATGTCACTTCCAGGCTAAAACATGTCACTGCTGTTGCTCAGCTCTCCTGTCATCTCTTACACTATCAAGGTAAGTCCTGAGCCCCTTGTGATGGTGTCATAGGTGGTATTCTAGTTACCATGCTGCAGAAGAGCTGAGCAGCTTATAAAAAGCATTGACTTACATTCATGGATGCTGTGGGTCAAGAATTTGAACAGGGTAAAAAGAGGATGACTTGTCAATGCTCCATTATATCTGAGGCTGGGAAGTCAATGGCTAATGTCTAGAATCATCTGAAGGCTTGTTCATTCACATATCTGGTGCTGGGGAAGATGATTCAAAGGCTAAGACTGCCACCTTGAGTGCCCACTGTAGACTCTCTAAGTGGTGGGGACTTGCTCACAAACGGCAACATCAAGGCAGTCAGATTTCATACATGGTGGCCCAGGGCTCCAGCAAAGAAGGCAGAAACTACATGGTCTTTTGAAGCCAGCTTGGAAGGCACACATGTTACATCAGGTATACGCTATTAGCTGAAGTATCAATAAGCTGGCCCAGGTTCAAGGAGAGGGGACACAGATACCATCTCTCCACCAGAGGAGTGTCAAAGAACGTGTGTGCATTGCTGGAGTCGGTGGGGAGGGGACTTTTTAAGATCACTACTGAGGGTGTGGAATGCCTGTTTGGAGCAGAGCCCCACTGCCCTTCCACAAAGCCATGTGGAATAATAATAAACTCTTACTGTGTTAAGCCACTGAGGTTTTGGTGGCATCTGTCCATGCCCAACCCAAATAGAATATCTCCTTAAGTCCTCAAAGAGTTAATGAGCTTCCTCCATAAATATCAAATTAACCAAAACAGGAAAGGCTTCTACTTTAGAGGAGTATAGCTCCAGTGCTAAATTCATGCTTCAAAAGCAATCAGGTTGGAGTGTATAACTGAGTTACTTTGTTGTACAACAGAGGTTGGCACAGAACTGTAAATCAATTGTACTTCAATAAAAAAAATTTTATAAAAAGAAAAAAGCAATCAGGTTACGCGACTTTAAACCAACATCCCCCAAACTGTGTTTGGAGGAACACAATATATATGTCCAATTTTTTTAGCAAGAAAACAGAGGTTCCCAATAAAGCCACAATAGCATGTACCTGCCCCAGGTATCTACCCCCAACTGCCTGCTAAGTGGCCGTGTCAAACATCGCAGATCATCCTCAACACTAACCATCAAACAATCTTCTCCTGAGTCCCAAAAACTACTTTCTCTAAGATTCATTCTAGTATAGCTCCTCTCCAAACCCACATTATGTTTGTATCTTTGTGTATTTAAATTCCTGTCTTTGGTCTACTTTGGTACAGAGGAGAGAGTATGGGTTTGAATTCTACTATTTGACCAGTTATTTCCAATAAGTATGTCAAAGTATAATTCTATGTCTAAACTTGAACTAAAAGCTGGATTGCGGGGGGGAGAGTGAGGGATCTACTGAAGACTTGTTAGTGAAGGCTAAGATCTGAAGTAGCATTTCGTCTCCCTGGGGAGGCAAGATGGGCACACAAAACCATATTAGTCATCTGATCGTGTATGATAAGGACATTATCAGAGTCATGAGAAAGGAGATGAGAATTGGTTAAAGTAGAAGGAGACAGCTTTACAGACGGAACTGGATTCAGCTTGTCTTTGCAAGGAAGACAGATTGGACTGTAAGGGTAGGAGAAAGAATGCGCAGAATGTGTAGAGGCAAGAATGCTCAGGGGAGGATCTAGTGCAAGGAAGAAACCAGACAGCTGGACTATGTACAGTGTCCTCATAAAGCATCAAGTTATCAAAGTTATTGATAGTTCCAAAGTCATTGTGATCCACTGGAGAACCTGACTCAGCCCACTTCCCAAGGGCTTCAGACCAGATGGAAAACTAGGTTCCTCTTATTTTATTCTATGACCTGGAGCAGCTTGAAAAAAGCAAGAAAAGTCAAGAGCCTGGGAGGAGGTGGGCTGTGAAACAGAAGGTCCTGGGCACAAATCCAACTGTGCTTCTCAATCGCACATGAGGACTTAACTCATCCACACCTCAGCTTCCACTTTTGCCACATGAGTATGAAATTCTCATTAACATGACTTCTCTGTGGATTAGTTTGACACTGTGTGTAAAGTTCCCAGCACTGTTATGGTTACATGGTAGATGCTCAAAAGAAGGTGTGTGTTACCATCACCATCATCATTATCATCACCATCACCTCATTAACAAAATGAAAGATCCCAAGGATAAATTCCAAGCTATGCTTTGGAAAGAAATAGACTAGAAAGATAGAGGTTTGTAGAGAACACAGGGCTCATGAGTCCTGAGTCAGCAATAGAATGTGCTTCAACTAAAAAGTTAATTTAAGAATATTTTCCATCCGCGGTTTGTTGAATCTGCAGATGCGGAACCCGCGGGTATGGAGGCCGTGTCAAACATCGTAGTAATGAAACTGTAGTAATGAAACAAGGAAAGAGCAGCATTATAAAATCCCAATGCCAGTTAGTGTTGACTTCTCAGGAGGAGGGGGGAGGACAGATGTCAATGAACATTATTGGCAGTATTCTAGTTCTTGGATTGTGTGGAGGATTGATGCCTGTAACGTATCATTAATAAATGAATAAGTGAAATGGGAGAGGGCCATGCACGATAGCTCAAATATCAAGTAAAATCAAATACTGCCCAGTGCTGTACTTGGTCATGTGAATGACGAGAAAATGTCCTCACGTAGGAGTCTTCCATCCTCTGAACACTGAAGCAATATAATTATACTCATTAAAGAAAAAAAAGTTAATTTAAGAATATCATTTTAGGGCTTCCCTGGTGGCGCAGTGGTTGAGAGTCCGCCTGCCGATGCAGGGGACACGGGTTCGTGCTCCGGTCCGGGAAGATCCCACATGCAGCGGAGCGGCTGTGCCCGTGAGCCATGGCCGCTGAGCCTGCGCATCCGGAGCCTGTTGCTCCGCAACGGGAGAGGCCACAACAGTGAGAGACCCGCGTACCGCAAAAAAATAAAATAAAATAAAATAAAAAGAATATCATTTGAAAAAAAGGAAGTACTAATGTCTGCTGCAACGTGGATGAACATTGGAAACACTATGCTAAGTCAAAGAAACCAGATGCAAAAGCCATATTGTAAACTAGAGATGATCATACTAAAGTAAGTCACAAAGAGAGAGACAAATAGCATATGACACCATTTATATGTGGACTCTAAAATATGACACAAATCAACTTACCTATGAAACAGAAACAGACTCACAGACATAGAGAACAGACTTGTAGTTGCCAAGGGGGAGGGGTGTGGAGGGAGGGATGGAGGGGGAGTCTGGGGTTGGTAGATGCAAACTATCAGTGTTATATATAGAATGGATAAACAACAAGTCCCTACTGTGTAGCACAGGGAACTATATTCAATATCCTGGGATAAACCGTAACGGAAAAGAATGGGAAAAAGAATGTATATATGTGTATAACTGAGTGACCTTGCTGTATGGCAGAATTTAGCACAACATTGTAAATCAACTATACTTCAATAAAAAAAAATTAGAAAAAGACCGTATTGTATGAGTCCATTGATATGAAATGTCCAGAACAGACAAATCCATGAAGACAGAGAACAGATTAGGTTTTCCTCTTCCAGAACAGAAGAGGCAATGGGAGTAACTGCTTAATGGGTTCGAGGTTTCCATTCGGGGTGATGAAAAGTTCTGGAACGAGACATTAATGATGGTTGCAAAACATTATAAATGTACCTAATGCCACTGAATTGTACACTTTACAGTGGTTAAAATGGTAAATTTTAAATTATGTGTATTTTAACACAATGAAAAAGTGGCATCCAAATATATTAGCAGAAAAGTAACATTAAAAATCAGGGAACTAGTGGGAAGCAGCCACATAGCACAGGGAGATCAGCTTGGTGCTTTGTGACCACCTGGAGGGGTGGGATAGGGAGGGTGGGAGGGAGACACAAGAGGGAGGAGATATGGAGATATATGTATACGTATAGCTGACTCACTTTGTTATAAAGCAGAAACTAACACACCATTGTAAAGCAATTATACTCCAATAAAGATGTTAAAAAAGAAAAAAAAAAGCAGGGAACTAACTCTCTCCTAACACTCAGAATTTAAGATCCTAGTGAGATGACAGTACAGTATGGATGCATGACGTTAAAAATGACTGACAGAGAAACCGAAGAGCAATAAAAATAATAAAAAGCATAGAAAAGAGTGTACCAAAAAGCGGTCAGAGATGGAATGACTAAAACAGACAGAGGAGACAGCAATAACGTGTAGAAATAGGAGAGGTTATCTCAGATGATCTGAGTGTCCATGTGCGCTCTATTAAAATAACAAGATTGTCCTTGCATAATTCCCCACTCTAATTCATTTCAACAAAAGTCCCACCCCAGAACCACTGGGGCACTGAATGCCAACTATAAATAAACTGTTTACAGCGAAACAATACTGTTTTGTAATCATTTTTCATATTTTCCCAAATGTCAATGCATAGAGAAACTCGAATCTTGGTGTAATATTTTCCCCACGAATAGGGAAAGCTGATACCTTCACCATTTGGAAGATAGAGAGAGAAGGATGCTTTCTGGAGAAGGAGATAAAAGATGTTAAACTGAGAAGAAGGTGGACCATTGTGCACAACTCCCCCCTCACTACAGCTGGTCATCTGCTGGAACCAGCAAGCAGAGTGGCACTTGCAGTCTGAGAGGGAAGTGGCTGAAATAGGGAAGCCCTTTATTTGGAGGAAAGCTTTGTTAGCAAGGACAGCTAAGGGGCTGCGGTCAGAATGCCCAGCTGAGGCTACCCCAGGAGTTCTATAAGAGAAAGGCCTGAGCTCGTGCTGTCAGGCTCAGCTCTGAGTCAGCAAACAAATATACAGTTTTTGAGTTAAAGTTTCATGTAGTGCTGTAATAATTAATCTTGCTTCGATGTTTATAAGGTCATCATTTTGGAATCTGTAGACTAACAGACAGTAATAACTCCACGGATCAGGCTGCCTGAATCCAATTACAAATATCTCATCTACAGTGGCAGCAACTTGGAGTGAGGTGAAACTTGGAAGAAAGGCTGGAAGGGTTCCATCAGGACCGCTAGCCTGAAAAAATTCTGATAAACATGAAACTTATCAACAATTCTGACATTTCTTTCCCAGATAGAAACATTTTATGCTATGAGCTTTTTGAGGACTCTTTTTCAGAGAAGACTTACTGCACACCATGGGTTCAGAATGCAAATCACCACCTACAGTGGAAGAAAGAGATAAATTTAAAAAGCAGATTTTCAGAGAAAGACCCAAAGGAAGAGAAACAAATGGACAAATGGGGTGGGGGAGGTGAGATCAAGGGATGGAGTGAGATGAGGAGGGACAGAAATGAAAATAAGAAAGGTTCCAAAATGGAGACTCACTTCATCTCTTCAAATTTCCTGGTGTCCTGATGGAGTAATGGGAGATTCCAACATAGATGGGAGGATCTAAGTAAAGGATCAGGGGACATCAGCTGGCTTTCTATTTGTTCCCAGACCCGAGGGTTGTCCACCTCTCAGCTGACACCTCTCTCACCCATGGGTGGCCCCTGATCTGCTCCAGCTAAGTTTGTTTCCTTGTTGACCAACACGCCAACACATCACAACAAGAAGTTGGCATGGAAAATGACTTAAAACATGCATCATGCTCATAGGAAGAGAGTCAGTCTTCTTATCTGCCCCTGCAAAATATAAATTGCACAAAAGGACACTTTGTCATCATGAGAGAACGGTGGGCAGCCATGCTGACCCGTATACCTAGGGCTTGGAGAACAAGGAGGCCAGTCAAGGCTCTATCTCCCCTGACACCAGGGTGCAGGGTCACACTCCCATCTACTCACTTAGTGAATGCCAAAAGTTCTGCAATCCTTTCTAGACTTTAGAACCATGAGGGTTACAGTGTCTCATCTCAAGAAGAAAGGAAGTGCCTTTTGGGGGGATTAGGTTTGGTTTGTTGTTTGTTTTGCTCTGTTTCCACTGGCTCTCAGGTCAGCTACCCACTCTTCAGAACGGAGCCAGACTTCCTCTGCACCATGAACAGGACACTGGCTTTTTCCCAGGTCTCCTGCTGAACTTCTAGCACCTTCCTCACACAGATTGCAGGTAGGAGATTAGAAGCACAGAGCTCTGGAATTGTAAGGATGGAAAAGAAGATGTAAATAAAGGTCCACCTTTCAATCTCCTGGGCCTCCAGTTCAAATTTAAGTGCTCAAAACAGTGACTCTCTCCTAGAGAAAGGGAGCTGCTGCACCACAGTGCAACAGGCTGTTTCCCGGCTGGTGCAGCCCATCTCTGGGCTGAAGCCAGAGTGCCCACTGCATGAGCTGTGAGCACACATGGTCCAGCAGAAACCCCTTCGTTTTCCACATCTGTCCCTTTAAAATGTCAGTAAGGTCCACTTTCTCCCTGCACTGCATCTGTTTCCCTGGCATCCCACGTTTCTGTTACAGAGAGCTAAATCCTCGATTTATTGCTTTCTCTTTTTCAAAGTAAGAAAATGTAGATTCAAGACATTTAGCAAAGGTCTCCAGCTAAGTCCCAAATTTAAAGATGAGGAAGGATTTGGAATTCCCTATACTATTCTCCTGTGACCAGGCTGTATGTTGTTTGTTTCCGGGGCACGTTGTGATACGAGGCTCTTTGACTACATATTAAGATGTCGTAATTGGTCTCAGTGATTTCCAGCTTGCAAGACATCACCTAGAGCTAGACTGGTGCAAATGTTTTAAATTTTTAATTAGCATTTTAAAAACAAACCGTAGAGTTAGGCCAGTCCATATTCAAATGCTCTGGGCATCAGTCCCAGCTACTCGCCAGCTGGCGACTTGAGACCAGTTACCTAACTTCCCCATGCCTCAGTTTCCCACATCTACAAAACTCTGATGAGAATTCCTGCCCTACCTACTTGGCAATACTAAAATGGGAAAATGCTATGAATTATAAAGCATTCAAAGGTGCTGTCTTATGACTGAGAATACCAACTTGTTCATAATAATTACTGGGGGACTTGCAGGTTATGCTCAAGTCATTGGAGAGTAAGACACAAGTAACTTCCTACTAAACTACTGAACTACAGGGCTTCTTCCAGAACCCATCCATGTGAGTGCTAGTAGCTACCTTTCCATCTACGGTATGGAACACCTGTTTTTACAGAATGATCATCTGAGTGCAGCTGTTTCCAAATCTAAAAATAAATCAAGGTATAAGCAATCTTTTAATTTTTAAATTATATGGTAAAGTCAACCTTTTCCCCTTTGGTGTACAGGTCTACCAATTTTCATACGTACAGCCTGGCCTAACCACCACCCCAATCAGCGTACTGTCCAGTTCCATCACCTAAAACATTCCCTTAATGGACACATTCTTTCTCCCTCTCCCCACCTCACAGCACCTGCAAGCATGGATCTGTTCTCCAGGTCTATTCTGACGTTTTTGGAAAACGTCATCTCAATGGAATCATACAGTATTCAGCTGTTTGAAACTGGCTGTTTTTCACTCAGCATAGCATCTTTGAGAATCATCATCAAAGTTATTGTCTGTTTCTTTTCATTACTAAATAGTATTCCCTGGTACTGATGTACCACAGTTAGTTTAACCATTCACCTGGTAAAGGACATCTGGTTTATTTCCACATCTTAGCGATTATTAATAGAGCGGCATAAACATTCACGTGTAAGTTGTTGCGTGAGCCTAAGTTTTCATCTCTCTAGGGTAAACACCTAGGAGTGGGATTGCTGGGTCATCCAAGTCATTCTTTTATAGTGACAGGTAAATTTCAACATCACATTAAATCTCCAGAATTTTTTTTCAAGTCAATCTCTTAAAATAAGAGACTAAAAACACTATTAAACAACACTATAAAAACTCATGTACTCTACCCTCTCTCAAAATTTGAAGTTTTGATATTTTTGTGCTATTTTTGAGTGTTTTCCATAGATATTTAAAATGTCATTTTAGCACATTGTAAATAATTTTCAGTGATTCTATCAAGAGTTATTTTTATCAGCTAAGAAACATCCATTTGACTTTCTGAAATAAAGACAAAATAAAGCTAAGTAGAAAGGGGGTTCAACATCAGAGTTTGAGTTAACACAGACCGGATCTAGCATAATTTTGAAGCCGCTAAGGCTGAACATTATGAAGAAGACTCCTTCAACACTGCTACTCATCAAGTAACCCTTGGGGTGTTTGAAGATACTTTTTAGGAGTGCCCCCAAAGGCCTGGATTTAGCATTTGTTAAGCAGTCATGGAGGAAGCCACAGTCACTGGAGTTTTTTGAGCCAGTCTCTACGTGGTATCTCTTGCCCTGAGCCTCATGGGTCCCACGGGCCCCAGAACAATCTTCATTCCCGTGGTTGAAGATGACAGCATAATGTCAGTGTACTTAAAATTCAATTTCATTCTTCCTAATCTATGCTCCATTATGCAGGCCTTTGAAATAGTCTCCAAAGAAGGTAAGCCTTCTATTGATTCCCATTCTCCTACATAGCAACTGGTGTGTAGCAACCCATCGTATATTACGAGGGGGAGAAAATATTGATTCTAGGAAACTTAATATTATTAAAAGACAGTTGTATTAAATCTCTTTCCTGGACTTAGCTGAGCGCTTTTTTTTTTTCTTTCCCATTTTCAGAAAATCAATGAAGCTAATACCCTTGTTAGTTTTAGAGTTTCTACGAAAGCAGTTTCATGTCATCATAGAACCATCGGAAGGTTTGTAGGCTCAGTGCTCAAAGCTTGCAGCCCTTGACTGACTGACGATAATAACATTCCTCTCTTTAGTTTTTTCTCTTTAGTTATTCTGCCACTCAGAGGGGGCAAGTTGTATTCGAATTACATTTTCCATGTTATCTGTTTTCTCCGGTGTGTAAAAGTCTCAAGATAATGCTTAGCCTTCACCATAAAATGCCTAAGTGCCTATGATAAAGTTCACTTCACAAATGCAATTTGCAGTTTGAGAGAAGTTTAAAGAAATAAAACCAACAGGAATCAACATGGCGGGGGTGTGGGTGTTGCTTGATGGAGAACACCTGCCAACTGAAAACCCCAGAATCTGCTATTTAAGACTGTAAGTCACATTGGTTTTTCTGTGGACCATCCAAACATGAGCTTTCCTTTTTATAAGAAGCAGCTGCTTCTGATTTGCGACAAGATTAAAGCATGTTGGAATCTCTTGCCAGCATCCAAGTTCTGATAGAATGTCTGCTATGTCATTATCAAATATAACAAGACTGTAATATGGCTCCAGAGTCAATGAACCAAAGACTGGAGTCTTCTTCTAATTATATAATATGAAACTTCTTGTAATTCTGATGCCATGAATTTGGAATTTGTGATTAATATGAGTTAGGCTGCTAAGCAAGCATTTTCACCATAGATACTGCAAACAGTATTTTAAAAATAAGATGGCAAGAATAATGCTGAAACTATGTGAAAAACAAACTGTCTTCAAACCCCCTCAAAGACTTTAGAAGCCACAATTAGCATGCAAATATTTGTGGTGCTTTTTATAGTTATTTTATATCCCTTTCCTCTGGCTTCCCTTGAGAGTGGTATTCTCAGTTTCCACCTGACCAAGTCCACCTGGACATTTCAGACACCATGAATTGATTTGCCCCAAACTGTATTGGATATTTGTATTTCTTGCTCACTGTCTCTCTTCCTGTTTTCCCATTTTCCATGAAAGGGCTCATCTCTACCGTCACTTAAAAGAGAAATCTGAAAAGGAACCAAGGACCGTTGATTGACGTTGACACTGTTGAACTTGTCTAACTTGACTCCTCTCCCCTAGAATTCATCCTGTTGCTGCTTCCTCCCCACTCACCAGACCCCTGAAAGGCCTCTTACCTACCAGCATGTCTGGTCCCAGAGATGAAAAAAGCAAAGCATCAGATCATATTGAAAACTGCCCTTGGCTTCATATCGCCCATCAGATAACATGCTGAGTCACCAGCACCCTGTGCTGGGAAGGCTCTGGACTCAAAGATGATGCACATGAGCTTGAGCAGATACCAGAGCAGAAATGCCTGTGTCCTTTTTGGGTGAAGGTAGGAGACCCAAATGGCTCAAACAGGAGTTTTTGTTAGTGATATTTATACAAAATGGGTCATAGAGGTGAAGGGTTCCAGACCAGTGGAGGCTTGTAAATCAGCCTGAGACTTTTTGACTGTATCTCTCTATCCGTGGGGAATCATGGCATGTCATGAGCAGAAGAGGCAGAGAGAAGCAACGTCCAATTGGAAACACCAATCCCCCTCCCCTACTGCCACACAAACAACTAAATGATGTCATTAGGCTACTAGCTATTTTTGCTAGTGACTACTTCATTTGTCTTTCATGGGAAACAAGGAGACAAAGAGAGATTTATTGACAAGTAACTCTTTAGGAGCTTCCCTTTAATACACTTCGAATTTTTAAGTAATATTTGGTACTGGCTCTACAGACATAAATGCTGTTTCAGAGATTTACAATGTATTAGTAGTAGTATATAGCTTAACTGTGATGGTCCTTTCTCCAGAGGATAAAAAAATAGAAATATAGTACATCATCAGATAAGGTACTAACATATTAATGAGGGGACTTCATTTCTTTGAACCAAAGAAAACAAAAAAAATATGATGAAGAATGCATTAATGAGGGTTTCAAACTTAAGTGCCTGGTCCTTTTAGTCCAAAGCCATTTTACCAGATAATCTCATTCAAAGTAAGACACAGTGGTCCTATGTGTTATAGCCTCCATTTGAGAAGATCATTTAAAAATCATTTAAATGGGAGTTGGTATGTATACACCACAATTTGTTTATCCAACCATCCACTGATGAACATTTGGGTTCAGTCATTTAAAAAAACGAAGTACTGACACATGCTATAACATGGATGGACCTTGAAACATTATGCTAAGTGAAAAAAGCCAGACACAAAAGACATGTTGTATGATTTCATTTATATGAAATGCCCAGAACAGGCTAATCCATAGACACAGAAAGCAGACTTGTGGTTGCCAGGGGCTGGGGGGAGAATGAGGAATGACTGCTTAGTGGGTACAGGATTTCCTTTTGGGGTGATGAAGTTGTTTTGGAACTAGATAGAGGTGGTGGTTATACAGTGCTGTGGGTCTACTTAATGCCACTGAATTCTTCACTTTAAAATGGTTAATTTGGGGCTTCCCTGGTGGCGCAGTGGTTGAGAGTCTGCCTGCCGATGCAAGGGACATGGGTTCGTGCCCCGGTCCGGGAAGATCCTACATGCCGCGGAACTCCGGCTGGGCCCGTGAGCCATGGCCGCTGAGCCTGCGCGTCCTGAGCCTGTGCTCCGCAACGGGAGAGGCCACAACAGTGAGAGGCCCGCATACCGCAAAAAAAAAAAAAAAAAAAAAAAGGTTAATTTTGTGTTATGTGAATTTCACCACAGTTTTAAAAGGGGGGAGGCGGTCTGTAGATGGCCATCCAGGAGGCTGTTACAGTGAAATTTCAGACATTGTGGCAATAGGGTAGAGGTTTCCTAGTAAGGAGCTTTCTCAGGGTCCCTAAATCACAGGAGTGAGTTTGCCTTTGTCCAGGACTGAACTTGCCTCAGATAAAAAGTCCTCACTGTGGCTTGTCTGGGAAGCCAAGGTTAGCTCGCAAGAAAGGAAGGAGAGTTGGCCTCAGCCTTCCACTGGCATGGATCCATCCTCTGTGCAAAAAAAGAAATAATAAGTAACTAATGCTGACTGGAATTAATTTTATTATTATCCTTATGCTATGCTGACCTTTTCTTTTCTGTGGCCTAAAATTAGATCTTGTGTTGTTTATCCAAATTTTGCCTGGGATTCTTTTTTAAGTTGTATTGATTCCCTACTGCTGTGGCAGCAGAACCAAGCCAAGGCGAGACCTGGTGGTTACACACAGTTTACTTTATGGTTTCACCCTCGGACACAGACCGAGGCAGCGACATTTGTTTTCTGGTTACTGATGACACATGCGTTTCGTCTTTCTTTCTCATGCCCCAGGCTAACCTGGGAAGCCTACCCAGGGCCTTACGCAAGGGAGCCCCTGGTTGCTGAGGCTGCAGACTATAGCGTCTAGAAATCTGAGACTTGAAGACCCACCCACCCGATTCCCATTGGGTAAGAATGCCAGCCTTTCTCAGGGCAGGAAATCAACATGATAAGGGCAGAGGATAAAGAAGAGACTAGATGGAAGTGAGCTCTGAGTAGGTATAGTTTTGCTGTCCTGCTTTTTGATGTGAGTGGATGTACATTCAACTTTGCCTTTCTATGAAAAAATTCACCAGGAGGAGGGCACAGCTGTCAGGGTTCATTCAAAGGACAGAAATCACTCTAGTTATTTTAACAAGGAAGATGTAATGCAAAGAAATGTTAACTATAAAAGATGCTTAACTATTTCATTTTTAAGAAGGGAACCTAGGGCTTCCCTGGTGGCGCAGTGGTTGAGAGTCCGCCTGCCGATGCAGGGGACACGGGTTCGTGCCCTGGTCTGGGAGGATCCCACGTGCCGCAGAGCGGCTGGGCCCGTGAGCCATGGCCGCTGAGCCTGCACGTCCGGAGCCTGTGCTCCGCAACGGGAGAGGCCACGACAGTGAGAGGTCCGCGTACCGCAAAAAAAAAAAAAAAAAAAAAAAAAAAAAAGGACCCTAAAGAAGTAGCATTACCTTTAGGATGAGGAAGAGAGATAAAAGGACAAAGAATTGGGAGAGAAGCCCCCTCTTGCCATCCACAAGGTTGAGACTCAGAGCTCATCAGAGGGGACTTAGCTACCACAAGAACTTACAACCTGCTGGTGGTCAAGAAACATCCTGGAAGGCAAAGGCCAGAGATGGTCTGGAGAAGCAGCCTGTCATTGTAGGGGTGTGTGTGGGAAGAGCTCCTGGGAAGTGGCCACCAGCAGAGACAGCATGGCCGGAGCTCAGCTACATAGGCCACTGGGCCACTGCAGAGGAGGGTAACGCTGGAGATCCCGAACTCAGGAGCAAAGAGTCTCCACCTTGCATTTGCCATTCTAAACCCTCCTGTGATGAAGTTAACATCTGGCCAGTGGGCAAAGGAGAAATGTTTACAGGGTCCACAGCTCCAGTATCACAAATCAGGGTAGAGAAGAGTCAGTCTGGAGCTGGGAGACAATACATTGACACTTTGCACAGATGGGGACCCCCATTCTAGATCTGGTCTCACTTCCAGGGCAGGCGGACCCTTCACGTCAGTGAACCGCTATCATGGTATCTCCATCCCTGGGAGGAGCACGGAAAACATTCTTCATCAACTCCATTTGCCAGTACTCGGTGATATATCCAGGTGAGTCAAGGGACATCATTAAACTTTCAAAAACAGCGGGTGATAAATATTTTCACAGCATCTCAGGTGGAGGAGAAAGATAAAGAGGAGGACTTTCGTAAACCTAGATGTGGCCCCAAATGGCTGTATTTTCACCAAAATCAGTTTCCTTTTCCTCCTGAGCATCCAGCTAGACTCTGTTCCCAGCTTCCTTTTACAGTTAGGCAGAGGCCACATAACTGATTCTAGCCAATGGGGTGTAAGCAAAAGTAATATATCCCACTCCCAGGCCTGGCCCTTAGAACAGCCCCGGCCCTTATGTCCTCTCTCTTCCATGACCCACTAGCTTCTTGCAGAAGAGGGGGTCTGTGGTCTTAGGGAATGGCAGAGCTTCTAAGGAAGGAGCCTAGGGCCCCGAGTTACCTTTTGGAGGAGAGTATCCCTGGAGAGTTGCCCAGCCAGATACACCCACATTGGACTGTGATGACAGGAAAGAATAAGCCCTTGGTGCACTGGTTTCCAGACCAGCAGTGTCAGCATCACTTGCAAACTTGTTAAAAATGCAAATTCCCGGCTTTGACCAAGGCACACTCAATTAGAAACCCTGCGGGAGGGTTTCTAAAGCCCTGTATCTTAATAAGGAGATTTAGGCACTCTAAAGTTTGAGAACATCTGCCTTATTGTGTAAGGACACTGAGATTTGGAGGGTTTTTGTTAAGTCACTTAGATAACTATCTACAGGGAGTCCCAACATAAAAACCATCAACTGAGTCCTTGGTAACCAATTAAAATTTGACTGCTGCTTCACTAGAGACCTTTGTCGCGGCTCCATTAATTCCAAGCCTGGACCAAGCTGATTAGGTCTTCATAAGGTTGAAGACTTACTAACCTCGGGTATCACCTGTGCCATTTGACCGGGAACCGGAAAACCAGGACTGGGTTTATTAATTGAATTTTTTTAGACAAGTCACTTAAACTGCTCATTTTATTGCCTCTGCAAAAAGCAGATCAATTCCAACCCATTTAGTAGTTACCTGGAGGAAAAATCCTCAGACAAACAAGAGCCAATAGATTGCACGTCCATGTTTAGAGAAATTCCATATGATCGTTTTTATATCCATCAAACTTTAGAAAACAGAAGACAAAACCCAGCAGCTCTTCAACTCCATACACCAGCTGCAAACAGGGGACTGCGCAGAAACAAACGATCTAGGTTAACTCGTTTTCAATTTAGAACTTTCCAAATGTGAAGTTTTCTATTTCAACTGTTGGCCAAAATGTAATGCCATCCCTACAAAAATTGGGGTTGTTTAATTTCCCAAATATAAAGTCCAAATTTTAGGGTTTTTGAAATCACATTTCCCAGGGGAAAAATATCATCATTTCAGGGAAATGGGAAGCTTGGAAAGAGCATCTAATATCAAAGCAATGTGTTTAATTAGCCACGTGGGTAAACAAGGGCAGCCAGGAATGCGGCGGCTCAGAGGAGAGTCATGGCATTTAGTTCCAGCTCCGTGCAAAGCCACATCTTCAGCACTCAGTTCAGAAGTAATTACCATCTCGCTGGCCCTCGGGTAGAGGGAGAAAAGAAATAACTATATTCATCTTGTGATTAAATGGCAATTAGCAGCTAAGTGCCCTGCAATAATGTGGCGCTTACCACCTCGTCACAGTATCAGCAGCTTCCCTGGCCAATCCCACCAGCCCGCTGGGTATCAGAGCCCAGTGCTGCGTGGCTAGGACCCTAGGGAGGACCCAGGCACCAGCCAACACAGGTCAGAGCGAGACACAAATTAGTGGTTAAATGGGGACCCTACAGCCAAGCTGCCTGGGTTCCAAATACAACCCCACCACTTATCAACCTGCCAACTTGGCCGAGTTACTTACATCTTTCTCAGCAACAGTGTCCTCATCTGAAAATTGGGGGAAAGAGTTGTTTCTAACACATAGCATGGTGAGTGTGAGGCTTAAGTGAGTTAATAGATACAAAAGCATTCAGGAGAGCTCCCAGAACACGGAATATTCTCAGTCAAAGATGGTTAATGTTTCCCCATGCTTCTCCTTCATGGGGCTGGGACAGATGAACTCTTTCCAGCCATGCATGATTTAATGCTAAAAATAATTTTAAATGTACTGTACTGCCAAAAACAGAAACACACACAAACAAAATACCCTCTCTTATACCAGCCTGTCCCTTTGGTTCTGTATGAATTCTGATTTATCCTGTACCTGAGGGACCACCCTCAATTGTTACAGATTGTGAAACACATAGAAGCAACATCCAGGAAGGCCTGAACGGAAATTTTTTATTTCCCAAAAAGAGCAAGGCTATGGATTCAGACAAGAAACTGGGAAGTCCAACGTCTCAAGACAAAAATGAATGAGGATGGACCTAAGTAAGGCCAAAGGGACGATGGGTGTGGCCAGCTCTTGATTATCTACATTTATAGCCACCGGTTGCTTCTCAGGCTGCCGTCTCCTCTCACCACAGGTATTGTGAACTTGGTGCACAAATGATTTCTGAAATTAGTTTGAAAACATAATAAATGATAAATCTGTTGCAAGACCATAGAACTTTTTTAAGGTTACCCATTTTGGGCAGCAGGGGTCATTTGTTCCTAGGTGTTTTCCTAACCCCTGCCCTACTCTGCTCTGCACAGCTGGGACCTGCATCTCCCATGCTCCTTGCCGATTAGCTTTGTCCAACACGAGACAATGGTAAGACTGGAGAGTCTTACTCTACCTGTAACAGAGATTCCAACAGTGCCTGCACCTCCTATCAGATAGCCCTCCACTCTTGGTTCCCAGCTCCAGCCAGGATATCCCCACTCTGGGACTCCAGTTCAATATCACATCCTTGCCATGTCCTTCTCCAGCCCAAGAGGTGGCAGTGGAATGTTCTGATTGCTAATCACTGATTGACTAATGGTTCTCTGGTGGTTTCTTAGCTGTAACATCACTTATGTAACCAATTCTCTTTATTAAATTCCCTCTGTTTGAGATACCTAGACTGGATTTTATTCCCTGAAGAAACACTGACTGATAAACCAGCACTTCATCTATGTTACTTTCTCCCTCTTCCAATCTCAGTGAGAAAAGCACTGGACTAGGAATCAGGAGCACTGAGTTCTGGTCCCAGTTCTGCCACTAACTGACTGTGTTACCATGGGTATTCTTCTCTGTGCCTCAGTTTCCTAATAAATAAGATGACTGGACTTGAGGATCTCAAATAACACTTTCAGCTATAAAGTTCCGGGACTAGATATTCTGACCAGTGTCACCTGGCACTTCAGAATGCGGGAACCCACGGCATTGACTTACTCCCTGAGTTGGCTCGCACACATTCACTAGTGTGTCATTTTACATCAGCAGCTGAGTTAGAGCAAGGTGGTCTCGTCTGTTTTGTAGGTGAGGCGAGGGTCTGCATGTGTGGAGGGGTGGCCACACATATACATGTATGTACTTGCGATTCCCTAAGAAACATTCATAGGGGCATTATTCTCTCTCTATTCATGATTTAAACTTATAAAGAACTGAGCATATTAACATTGCAAGATGAGGATTGGTGAGGGTGATACTATCCAAATTAACATTTCAGCCAAATTAATATAAAGATACTAAATAATAAGCATGAATCCATGATACATTTGCAGCCTCAGCAAGTAGATTTCTATTTTCTTTCTCTTCTCCGAACTAGCAGTCCTCGTTTTCTCCTCACAAGACAGCATGATCAGTTATGGGTCACACACTGGTATAGCCATGGAAAACTTCCAGTGTGCTATATGTAACCTGACCCCTTCTGCTTTTTCTCAACATTATGTAAAAATTCTTATTGTTTTCTAATGCCTTCAATACTTATAGAGTTAGCTTTTAATTCATTTTAGGCTAGAGTTACAATCAAGTACATATTTAAGTCAGTTATCAATTCATGTCCTTTACTGATAGAACTTTTTTTTTTAACTTTTATTTTTGGCTGCATTTGGTCTTTGTTGCTGCACGCGGTCTTTCTCTAGTGGGGGCTACAGCAGTGCACGGACTTCTCATTGTGGTGGCTTCTCTGGTTGCAGAGCATGGGCGCTAGTCATGCGGGCTTCAGTAGTTGCAGCATGCGAGCTCAGTAGTTGTGGCTCGCGGGCTTAGTTGCTCTGCGGCATATGGGATCTTCCCAGACCAGGGATCGAACCTGTGTCCCTTGCATTGTCAGGTGGGTTCTTAACCGCTGCACCACCAGGGAAGTCCCTAGAACTTATAAATATAAGTTTATATGCATGCATGTGTGTTTACATACATCTCACACACATACACTCACAAAACTCAACCTTGAAGATATTTCTACAGTGAAAAGTCTCATAAAATTTTTCTTCTCATCAACATACTCTTAAACTTCACCCAGAAGTAATCCATTTTCTTTTAACTCCTCAGTGCTCCATAAAAAGACTGATATTCTCTTTTTATCAGAAACCAGTACTGAAATATTCATCTATAACTGCAATGTCCAATATGGTAATCACTAAACACATGTGGCTATTGAGTTCTTGAGATGTGGCCGGCTCGAATCAATTTATGGCATAAATGTAAAAACACACCAGATTTTGAAGTCTCAATATGAGAAAAATAAACATAACATAATCTCATTAATATTTTATATTGACTGCATGTTGAAATTATAATATTTTGGACACCTTGTGGTGAAAAAATACGGTTAAATTTAATTCCATATGTCTCTTTTCGTTAGAAAATTTTAAAATACATCACATCCTATTTCTACTGGGCAACACAGATTCTAGATGTTAAAGGATATGAAAAGATGCTTCTTCCGTGTTTTCTTTCCTTACAGAAGAACTTTGATGAGAAGCAGCAGTATTGACCACAGTTGATGGGGGTGGGGGCAGGGAAGGGCTGAATCTGTAGGAAAGATGGTTGTTAGGGTTTCAACTTGCTGACACCCAAATCAAGCTTCACTCTATACAGAAAATAGCAAAGACCCAATTAACGGTGCTGTACACTGGAAACAGCATCATTGTGTTAATAGCTTGTGCTTTCTTCATAAGTCCAAGAGAGAAGGGCTTAAGGCACTTTTTCTTATTGACTGAAAGCTGAAGAAAGTTAGGATCTCTGAGTTAAAGTTTCAGGGGCTTGAATTCCCGTATGGCCACCCGTTTCATTATCATTCAAAAGCACATGCTTAATGATGTTTGCTGAATTGCACCAAAGGAACAACTTAAGCATGTCAGTTACTGAAAGTTGGACTCACTCATGCTGTTTAAGACAATGAAGCAAAGATGCAGCTCCAGAAATTCAGAAACACAGTTGCAGAAATTACCAAGTACATGCCACAGCCATTAGAAAGGTGAGAAACGAAATCAACCTTTCTCGGAACGCCATGTTGTTGTTCTATTAGCTAATGAGGATCTCAGTTTTTCTGCTAGGTTGTGTAATGACCATCTTGGTAGTTCTTTAATAGGAGAAAGAAGCCGGGTCTCTTTGCCATCTCAGTCTGTACTGGTTTGCATTATTTTTGTCCAAGACTTTTACACTTACAAAAAAATCTATTTAAACTTTGCATTCTTTTTCCTTTGCATGGGTCATGTGGGCACTAGGGTGGACCTCAGGGGCTTCTGGGTGGATAAGACCAATAACAGGAATTGCTAATGTGGTTTCTATTGAATATGATGGATTCATTAGGTAAAATCATTTGATAAATCAAGAGTACTACATGTTTACTCCATTCATCTTTGTCTTTTGGATTCCAGGGCGACATTGCTGACACAAAGTACCACTTAGAGCTAAATGAGCAGCCTTGCTTGAAGAAGCTGGTTTAAGGGATAAACACTGCCATTCCTTGATTCTCACAAGCCCCTGCATTTGCCTTGAAGTCACGCTGAAGCTACACTACACAGAAGAGCCCTCATTCTCCCCAGTGAGTTTTAACGATAAGCCCCAAACCTTGGGGAATTTCTTCTTCTCCCTTTCACATAGTAGTAAGTCTGGATGCAACCAGCATGGTCCTTAAAAATCTCAGTTGTATTATTTTTAACAATCAAATGGAATTTGTTAATATATAATACATATATATAAAACGTTGTACCCCACAACCAAGTGGAATTTTTTTTAACATCTTTATTGGAGTATAATTGCTATACAACAGTGTGTTCGTTTCTGCTGTATAACAAAGTGAATCAGCTATACGTATACATATAGCCCCATATCCCCTCCCTCTTGGATCTCCCTCCCACCCTCCCTATCCCACCCCTCTAGGTGGTCACAAAGCACCGAGCTGATCTCCCTGTGCTATGCAGCTGCTTCCCACTAGCTATTTTACACTTGGTAGTATATATATGTCCATGCCATACCAAGTGGCATTTATTCCAAGGATGCAAGGCTGGTTCAACAGGCAAAACTCAGTGTAATACAGCGTATCAAGAAGCTATAGAAGAAAAATTGGATATGCACATCAATGGATGGAGGTAAAGCACTGGACAAAATCCAACACTCATTCATGATAAGAAAAATCTCAGCAAATCAGGAACAGAGGGAAACTTTCTAGACTTGATATAAAAACTTTATGGAAAATAAACTTGCAGCTAACATTGTACTTGATGAAAAACTGAACATTTCCCCCCTAATATCAGGAACCTGTCAAGGAGGTCCTTTCTTACTACTCCTATGTGTTGAATAATGTTCCCCCCATCCAAAGATATGTCTAAGTCCTAAGCTCCCAGAACCCGTGAATGTGATCTTATTTGGAAAAAGGGTCTTTGCAGTAATTAATAAGTTAAGGATCTCAAGATGAGATCATCCTGGATTTAGGGTGAGCCTGCCTAAATCCAACGGCAGGTGTCAGAAGAGAAAGGCACAAGGAGTTAACAACAGAAACACAGGGAAAAAGGCGTGTGAGATGGAGGCAGAGATTGGAGAGATGCATCTACCAGCCAAGGAATGCCAAAGGTTCCCAGCAGCCACCAGAAGCTAGGAGAAAGGCATGTAGAATAGATCCTCCCTCCAAGCTTCCAGAAGGAACCAACCCTGTTGACACCTTGATTTTGAACTTCTAGCCCTCAAAACTGTCAGAGAATAAATTTCAGTTGTTTTAAGCCACTCAAATTGTGACAATTTGTTACAGCAGCCAGGAAATGAATACATCAGGTGACAAAGCTCAGCAGAACCCAGGGACCAAATGAATCTGATGGTTTGTACAGAGAGGCTGGGAGTAAGCTTACCTTTGCCAAGTCCGTGAAGAGCAGAAGTCCTGCTCAGCAATTTGCGTTCTCTATAAGACTAAAGTTTCTTAAATCCCCTCAAAGTCGCCACTGTATCCGAAATACATTATTCAGATTTATTCATGACATCACTCTCTCTGTCTGCACCCATGCACCTCTCAGGAGTTCACTCCCTCCTGCAAAGGCATCCACCCCTGGGCTCCCCTGTGAGCCTCTGGAGAGAAAGAATTGTGCTCTTAAGCTCCTTATGGCCCCAGCACCCAGGGCCATGCCCAGCACATACAGGGGCCTAATAAATGTCTTCTGAGTGGACAGATGGAACGAATGTGTGATTAAAAGTGTCCTCCTTAGAGCATAAATGTATCTCCCAATACCACCTGTGTCTCCGTTCTAGGTCTTTCCCTAAATACCTCCACCATGTGTGCTTTTTCAGGGCCAATATGGCGTCCATGCAACAGGCCCACTCCCCTGACCTGTTGAGGCTTCATCACATAAGCCCTTAGCCTGCTGAGCAGAGGCCCTGAGCACACCATGGTCTTCACACATTTTCACATTCAGTGCTGTTCCTTTGTTCAAATTCCTATTCCTTCACGTCTCAACTCAAACGCAGTGACCTCTAGGAAGCCTTTCTGAATTTCCTTAAACAGCTTTGACCTTCCTCTTCCATCACACTTGGAAACACTTAGCATTGACAGCTAGCTGTGTGCTTTTTGTTGGTGGTGGAGAAGGTGGTGGTATCAATATGACTGAGCCTCTGCTGGGTGTCCTTCCCTTCATTATACCAATTATTCGGTTTTACTGTAATTTCTTGCTTGTCTGCCCACTACGTTAGAAGCTCCAGAGGACAGAAGTCTTTTCCCCTTGAAATCTGGCTTGTAATTTCACTGTGGCTTCAATTTCTTATCTGATGACCTCATCTCAGCTTACCCAGAAATTCTCCCAAGGGCTCAGGAACCGTTTGAACCACAGATCCAGTCCAGACCACCCTGATGTAACAAATGCCAACCACACTCCAAAAGGACGCAGTTTCTTGTTTTTAAAGTATTTGTGGGCTTCCCTGGTGACGCAGTGGTTAAGAATCCACCTGTCAATGCAGGGGACACAGGTTCGAGCCCTGGCCTGGGAAGATCCCACATGCCGCGGAACAACTAAGCCCGTGTGCCACAACTACTGAGCCCACGTGCCACAACTACTGAGCCCGCATGCCTAGAGCCTGTGCTCCGCAACAAGAGAAGCCACCGCAATGAGAAGCCCGCGCACCTCAAGGAAGAGTAGCCCCCACTCGCTGCAACTAGAGAAAAGCCCACACGCAAAAACGAAGACCCAACGCAACCAAAAAAATAAATTAAATTTAAAAAAAAGTATTTGCTAGTATCTCTCAGATTTTAAACATTTCCCCAAAAGCCATTATAAATGGAGTCTATGATTTTTAAAATATTATTACTTCAGAGGAAGGAAGATTCACGTCAGTTGCCCGTGCAGCCAAGCCAGCACAAAAACCCCCGGTGAAAAGTAAGTCTCTTAAACAGAAACCAGTAACCGGGCTGGGCTGGTACAAGTAGCTCCCCCTTATCCGCGGGGGGATACGTTCCAAGACCCCCAGTGGATGCCTGAAACCAGACTGAACCATATTTATGCTGTTTTTTCTATACATGCATATCAAAAATTTTAATTTATAAATTAGGCGCAGTAAGAAATTAACAATAATAATAAAATAGGACAATTATAACAATATACTATAATAAAAGTTCTGTGACTGTGGTCTCTCTCTTTCTCTCAAAATATCTTATTGTACAAATTTAATGCCTTTTCCATCCTAAGTGCTTACTGTGCCCCGTGGCCATAATTCTTGCACTTTGAAGTGTGAGAGCAAAACTAGCACAAATTTCTTTTTCTTTCTTCACAGTTTCACAGATAAAAGATTCCTTATTACCGTAGGTCTTAGCAACCTCAGCATAGGATTTTTCTTCTTTCCTTAAGTCGAGAACTTTGATCTTTTCACTTAAAGGGAGCACTATACGGCTTCTCTTTGGTGTATCCAAATTGTGAGGATCACTGCCTTTGTGCTTTGGGGCCATTATTAAGTAAAATAAGGGTCACTTGAACACAAACCCTGTGAGTGGTCTGATGACCAATATGGCTACTGAGTGACTAAGGGGCAGGGCACACTGGACATAAGGATGATTCACGTCCCGGGTGCGATGGTGCAGGTGGCATGAGATCTCATCACATTACTCAGAACAACTTAAAACTTAATGAGTTGTTTATTTCTGGAATTTTCCATGTAATATTTTCAGACCATGGTTGACTGCAGGTAACTGAAACTGCAGGAAGCAAAACCATGGATGGGGGCGTGGGGTTACCGTATAGGAAACATGTCTGCAGCACAAGGAAGGGAACGCAGCCCTGCACAGCTGCAGTGGAAGTCTGCCCACAGTGTGATGTGCACGTGTGTTCACACTGAGTGTAACTAGATACCCCCGGTTGGTGTAAACTGTGTTCTAGGGTCGGGGGGATTTCATTCTTCTGCACTGGAGTAAAGTTGGTTTCCACGAGCCCTTTCAACTTGCCTATCTTTGTGTTTTTATTACTTCCTTGTTGCCCATTTTTATAAGTAAAACTTTTCTCTGACAATGACTGCATCTCCCTAAAAGCTTCTTCTGAGTTCTTATTTTCAAAGCAGTTGGATCCATCTTAATATTTTCCTGCCATAAATTGCCTCAAGCCAATTTCTTTTAAAGGAATTAAAAATGCAAATCTAATATTCTAATTGCATAATAGGATCATCTTGGCAGCTCGATCAATACTATCTCCCACTGTCAATACTATGGCCGGGCTGCGTGGATGTCAGAGCTCACTGATCTCACTTTATCACTGGCCCCATGGCCCATCCACATCTATAAGATGTGACATTTTATTGGTGGCCTTCCATCAATCAGCTCTAATTTGTGCATCCCAGAGATGCACGTTGTCATCTCAGCATCCGCGTTGCCCTGGGCACCAGACAGCACAGAGTTGAAGCCTTCATGTTTCCCGGGACTAAGTTAAACGGCAAGAAAGAGGCTGGTTGACAGCCACACACAGGAATTTTTTTCCAGGTCACCATCCAATGGAATTAGAAGCAGAGGACCTATGACAGGTCACCCCAAAGATCCTAAACCTGTCAGTACAGCTACAGATCATTACAAATGACACAGGTCTGGAGTCAGGAGACCCTGGCTGACAGATCCAGCTCAGCCATTCCCCAGGGGTCACCTTGAGCAAGTCACATAGCCTCTAGGTGTCTCAGTTTCCCCTCTTACAAAATAACGGTGTTTCACCTAGGTTGAATGCTAAGGTCCCTAGCAACCTACAACTTATTTTACTTCTAGAAGAGTAAAGATCATACTCTAAGTAGCAAGGATGAAGGATATTGTCAGTTGATTGAGATAAGAAACACGGTTACTACTTCTGGGCTATTTGCCAATTAACAGTAGAAACATCATAATTAGCACGTATCATGCAAATTCTACTTCCGTTAAGAAGTGTTTCTCCAATAGTTGTGTTGGGGGAAAAAAAGAGAGTGTTTTCCCACACTCTCTCTCCAGCAGAGTGGTTTTTTTTTTTTAGGTTTCAAATTCCGTACTATTTGATCCAAAACACAATCATTCAATTTACCCACCTAAACCAGCAAAAAGCTATAAAAACTATGCCAACGATCATAAATTTCCTTAAATAGAACTAAGCAATTGGAGTGTAGCAAAATTTAAGGTTCTTATTAAATCTGATTTTAGGGTAAGCTGATTTTGAATAGACAATCAGGTCAAAGTCTTTTAGATTCTCTGAAGAACACCTTTCTAAAATTATGACAGCACACACTAAGTCTCAAAATGTAATTTATTTGGCTTTGGAGAAAAGCACTCTGTGTGTATATGTGGGTATCTTAATGTAACTATAATAACATTTCTTATTTATGTGGTTCTTTGTAGATTATTCAATTAACAATTATCCATTATATGCTGGGCATTGTGTAAGGAGCTTTCATAGACATTTCTTTATTGGGTTCTCAGGGTGACCTCAGGGGTCAGATGAGAGTTGCCTTGTTGTTTCCAGAGGAAGAAACTGAGGCTGGAGGACAGTAAGAGGCATCCCCAGGAATTATCAGGAGACATGAAAGTGACAGAAGACTCAAGGATTGTTCAAGAAAACAAGAAGCAAAGGAAAGATTCTGAAGAGTTGAGTCAGCAAAGGGTTCAATTTTCAGAAGGGTGGAGGGAGGGCTTGGAGATAAGGAGGGAGAGAGAGAGGAAGGGATATTCTGTGAAATACAGATCAGTGGGCTTAATATTGATCCCTGGCAGAAAGCGAGAACTAATCATTACGGGTTGATCTGTGAGCTCAGGGACGAGAAAACAGCGACTGCCAAGAGGCTGCCGTCTCCTAAACAAGCCACCCCAATCTAATCTCCTTTCCTCTCTTGATAGGTTATTAGGCTGGTTGATCAGTGGATCTGATCTGTGGGTTTCAGCAAGGCACTTGACAGAGTCGCTCAGGATATTCTTGTGGACAAGAAGGAGAAATGGGGGTGGGACTAGAGGACAGTTAAGTGAATTTGTAACTGGTTGAACAAGCGTGTCCAAAGCGTTGATTAATAGAGTGGTGTCAGCCTACAAGGAGGAAGCCATGTGCCCTGGGGCTCTGTGTTTTGCTCTGTTCTGTTCAACCAGCTAATCAGTGTCTTGAATGATGTTGTAATGCTTGTTAGAACATGGAAGGACATAATTATGGGGTCACTAATAGGTTAAAAGAATCAGGATCCAAAATGTGCTCATCCTGCTAGTCCACTGGCCCCAAAACCTTAAAGAAGAAATGTAAAAGGAATGAGTTGTATAGTCCTTTGATTGATTCCCAAATCAATAGCACAATAGAGAATCTCGGCTTAGGAGCAGTTCGAGGAGAGAAGACCTGGTCCCAGGCAAAATATGCCCCCGTAAACTGTTGTAGCCAGTAGCAAAATCTAAGGGGTCTTGGATATCATTAGTAGATTTCCAGGGCCCCCACTAAAAGTAGTTATGATCTTGCTACCTGGTGGGTTGGCGGGGATACAGGTTCAGGTCAGGCACTGCATTTTAAGGCAGGTAAGAGACAATTCATAGGAGGGGAACAATACAAGTGAGAGATATGGCTACTACTCTAGGTGAAGAATGGTTGACATGGTTGGTGATATTTACACGAAGAGAAGCAAGGTGGCAGTCTTCTAATATCTGGAGAGCTGACATAGGAAGAATGAGAAAACACAATTTTCACTGCTCCATAAAGATGGAGGGAGTTACAGAAGATCAGAGATAGAGTTTCAGGGCAACCAAAGCACAGACGTTGCCACATGAAGGACTGAGTTCTCAATTCTTAGTTCCCAGTATTGAGTTTATAGGCTGGGCTGTTGAGGGAACTATTTTTTTCTGGAGTGAGAATTGCCCTGTATGATTCTACAAGGCAAAATATTTGCTGTATGTAGATGTGTGGACAGGAGAATTGCCATAGAGCCTGCTGATAAAATCCAGCACACAAGCACTAGCAAAGTATTACTTCAAGGTACTTTGTGTACATAGAGAAAGTGTGATGGAAAACTAAAAACAACCATGACACATTGCTTTCCCTGGAGGAGCTTAAAATCTAAAGACACATAAGTAAGTATGTAATTGGCTTTAAATAAAAGGCAGAATAAAATAGATTGTAATAGAGGTTCAAAAAATAGATCAACAAGATAAGGAGAGGGTCACATTTAACTTTAAGTTGGGTTTGGAGGCCCATCAAAGACGGCTTCAAGGAATAGGTAGCGTTTGACTCAATGGGAGTTGGATTTCCAGCCCAGACCTCCAGGCAGCTCCACCGCAGCCCTGCTGACATTCCAAAGGTCCCCATCCCTGCATCTTCTTCCAGATTTACCATTCTGAAACTTCTTCTCGTCTGTGCCGTTTCTTTGACCAGATTTTGTTCTCTGTCCACACCTGCCACCTGGCAGCTTAAGATGTCCTTTGCTTCCCTACTTCCCCAACACCCTCACTGCTACCCGGAACTTGCCTCCATTCTCTGTGCCCCAGCCCTGCCCACTTTCACATCTGACAGAGTCCTGGAACAGGGTGTCACTTAATCACCTTTGCCATGTTCTGTGTTTAGACGCAAGTCAGAGGTCCCACCCACATTCAAGAAGAAAGGATTATAGCAGGTATGAATATGAGGCCACCTGAAAGTCTGTCTGCCACAGGTACCGAACAGGAGTCATTTAGACACCCGGAGCAAGGAGAGGAAAGATGGGACAAGGGCACGGATGGCTGACAGTTGAGTGCAGGGTGCGGGTGCATGGAGGGTGTTGGGCCGGCCCTGGGGGAAGCCTTTAGAAGTGGCTTTGTCTTCCTCTCGGCTCTTGCCCAGACAAATGGCTTGTCATCCTATGAGTATAACAAGGGGACAATTTAGGCACCAAGTAGTCACCTCTGAAGACTTGTTTAGTTATCAGTAACTAACTAAAAAGGCAGTAAATACTTTCAGGCATGAGCAGGTGCCCATCACAGGCAGCACGCAGCCTTGAGTTCTTCCCCTTCACAGTTCTGGAAGGCTTGCACCCTCGAGGGCACTAATCCACCCAGCTGTGGCGGCTGACGTTGTTGGGATTTACACGTCTTGGCCATCATACAGGCTCCCAGACTGTGGTTAAGTTAACATTATCCCCCCAGCCACGTGTTTACATATGGGAATTCCTGTACATTACCAGCTGCTTAGACATAACATTTTATTGCCAGCGGTTTGAACTCCACATCGCACTCAGAGCTTGTTGCTGGAGCCTCTCCCTCAGCTTTCTCACAATGCAAGGTGTTGTCTCCCTTGAGAACCGACCGTTTAAAAATTAATCACCATGATGTTTCATTCCACAATGAAGTTCCTGTTCTATTTATTTCCTCTTCTTAAGACCTGCCCCTGGAGTTCTCAGGGGAAGACTATGTGTTTTGTTATTTTCTCCTGTAAAGTGGTCTGAAAACTGCAGAGAAGATAATCAGGAGATACTTCTAATCCCAGCCATTTCTTCTCTCCAAATACGGCGCCCTCTTTGGGGAAATGGTGTTTCCAACAGTGAGTAAGTGCCATAAGTCTGCTGCTCTTTGGGGCATTGACTAATCATAAGAGTAGCTCTGAGATAGGCTGCAAAATGGCCACAGTCCTTCGGTTCTCCATATAATCACACCCTTAGCAATGTGGCTTTGTGACTCTTCTCATCAAGAAATGGAGTCTACCTCTCCCTACCTTGAATCTGCGTTGTTCTTATAACTTACTTCAGGCAAAAGAATAAAGTGGACATGACAGGGTGCCAATTTGGGGCCCAGGCATCAAGAGGTCCTGCGTACTTCCACCCCTTGGAATCCTGCAAAGATCAAGCCCAGGCTAGCCTGCAACAGAGACTTGCCATTCCATCTGTTGGCATCTTAGACTAGCCAGGCCCCAACCAACCCAGAAGCCGACGGCCGACACATGAATAAACTTGGATGAAATAAGAAAAACTGCCCAGCTGAGCTCAGCCCGAACTGCCAACCCACAGACATGTGAGAGAAGAAAATGGCTATTGTTTTTGCCTACTCCGTTTTGGGGTAGTTTGTTATGCCGTAAGAGCTGACTGATACAGGTGCCATAGTTTATCAACATAAACATCAGGGTTCCCAGTTTGAAAGAATAATGGGGCAAAGACACCTACTAATGATGTCCCAACCGGGCTCATTCTCGAACACTCAGCAGGCTGACAATGCCCCCATTCTTTTTTTCGCTAAGTCTTTTGAACCCATTTTCGTGAGCCACCAGAACCTCACACTGAAACTGGAAGGAAGAGACCTCCAGGGGATGGGTTGGGCTGCTATATCTTTTCCTTTCACAAAAACCTTGCAAAACATACTTCTTTTATTTCATCCCTGGATGATTGCCTTCAATTCTTTGTTTCATAAGCTTCTGTTCTTCTGAAGAGCCATGACAGCATTGATTTCAACCTATGATTGCTGGTGAAATATTAAACCTTATTGATTCGAAATTAAGGATCAGTTGCAAGTTGGATGCTCTGCATATTTTGAAGATGCACAATTTTATTTCTTCTAGTTGAAAAGTAATTGCATCCCCACAATATGATTCTTTTCTTTGAAGATGGAGTCTTCAAATCAGCTTTCTCATTTTGCCTTGCCAAAATTGTCAAGTACATTATGTTGACTAGCCAATTTATTCTTCCAAGTGAAGCATTCACATTTCTTACGTATAAGTGCGCTGGTGTGAAAACACATGTTCTTTTCATTAACTACACATTATGATGCCTCTGCATCCCCCAAACAACAACAAAAACCTCACTGGCTAGAAGTAAAGATATTCTGAGTAAGAATTCAGTAGATTTTTTTTTTTGTCAAATCAGCAGAGTTTATCATTAATTTGATGTTTCATTGAGAGCATACCACTGTTCCCTGAGACTCATAAATTTAAAGCTCACCTCAGTACATGGCTACGATGGAAGTTCTTTCTTCTAAAATTCTCTCATAAAATAGAACACCGCACCACTGAAATAAAATCTCTCAGGATGACTCAAGTCTTGGGATCGGCATTGTGCTGTCTAAAACCAAAGTTCACCTGAAGATGCAAAGACATGAAGATACGCATGCAATAGGATACTTATTTCCCAGTTCCTAATTCATAGCCGCATTGCTCTTAAGCATCCACAGATATATACTCCTCTCCAGAGCGCAGTTGTTAAACAGTTTTTTTCCTTTGAAGCAATTTGAATGGCAACATTTTTTTTATTGAAGTATAATTGATTTACAATGTTGTATTAGTTTCAGGTGTACAGCAAAGTGATTCAGTTATACAACTGTATATATATTCTTTTTCAGATTCTTTTCCATTATAGGTTATTACAAAATACTGAATATAGTTCCCTGTGCTATACAGTAGGTCCTTGTTGTTTACCTATTTTATACATGGTAGTGCGTATCTGCTAATCCGAAGCTCCTAATTTATCCCTCCTCCCCCCTTTCCCCTTTGGTAACCGTAAGTTTGTTTTCTACGTCTGTGAGTCTATTTCTGTTTTATAAATAAGTTCATTTCTATCATTTTTTAGAGTCCAAATGTAAGTGATATCATGTGATATTTGTCTTTCTCTGTCTGACACACTTCACTTAGTATGATAATCTCTCGGTCTATCCATGTTTCTGCAAATGGCATTATTTCATTCTTTTTATGGATGAGTAGTATTCCATTGTATGTGTGTGTGTGTGTGTGTGTGTGTGTGTGTGTATATATACACCATATCTTCTTTATCCATTCATCTGTCAACGGACATTTAGGTTGCTTCCATATTAAACATTTTAAGGGACATATATAAACAAGCTAAACACCTTTCCTTAATATATACATCTCTATATCATAGCTGTATTTGACCTAAAAAACGGTTGCCCTGGTGTGTTCCATGTAGACAACACAAACACAGAATCTCTCTCCCTTTCCCCGTCGGCAGTCACTGCTTAGAATTCTCCACCCCTTTCCCCTCCCAGAGCTCCTCCCCCAAGCTCTGACCCCTACTTCTCATCTCTAACTGGCATTCACTTGGGATGAGGGAACCTCAGCCCCCCAAGCCCCACGTCTTCCACAGAATAGTATACTCTACTGTCTTGCCGTCCTCCACACCAGAACCGTGATGCTGACTCCTGAGGTAAAATGTCTAGAAACGGGGGTTGGAGGGTCCTTTTGAAATGTAGGTGAGATGTCCTCCTTCCTTATTCTCAGTCTTTATTCTCAATTTATTCTTTGATCCATTCCTGAATTCCTCAGCTGGCACTCACTGGGCTCATCTGACAACTGCAAGGTAGACAGAGAAACAAGCCCAAGTTCTTGGTCTCAAAGCACTAAGAGTCTTGAGGGAAAACACCAATGATCCTGTCCCTTTCCCAACAGGCTTGCGGTTGAAAATGAGAAGATGAAGAGCAGACGAGTCCATTCACTGCTGTTCGTGTCCCTATCACATGAGTAAATACATAAATACAGCAAAAACTCTTGAGACTGTAACCGGTTTATTAAGGAGTCTCCGAACATGGGGTTACAAACACAAAATGGTTTTGTTTCTTCTACACATTGCCCTTCTCACGTTGCTCTGTGGAATCATCCTTTGAACACCCCTTAACAGTATCTTGGGCAGAATCCATACCTTCCCAGTCACTGGTGCATTCCAAAGCTTCAATCTCAATCTTGATGTAAATCCCATGTCCTCCTTCCCTCTATGCAGACTTGAGCTGGGACCTTAAATGCTGAAGGGTGGATGAGATCTGCTTCTACAATGCCCACACCCTGTTGCCTGAGCTCTCTCAGTTGATGGGGCAGGAAGGAGGCACCAGAAAGGGACACAGGCCTATTCACTTAAGTGGTCGCTACTGGCATCCTCTCTTGGGTGGTTCTTGAAGCTCTGCTGGCCAGCTGGCTTATGATTCCTCTGAATGGCAGCGTCCAAATGCTGGCTGTCTTGTGGGGTGCATACATGAGCTCTGAGGGCTCTGTCAGCTCCCTTCTCTGCCCCCACCTACTGCACAATTCCCTGACATTCAGAACCTGGTGCTTGGTTAACCTCTTTCAACCCTGCCCCACTGTTCCCTACATCAGGGGAAAATCCCAAAGCCTCTTACTGCTAGGATTCCTGTACCTGACGGACACTCTTCTTAGCTGGGTACCAGCAAGATGGTTCAAGCTCAGCTTTCTTTCTGGGATGTCCACTGACCCACAAGAAACTCAGCCTGCTTCACGCCCACCCTCTGTCCAGGCTGCCTCCCCTCCCATGTCTCTCAGAGAGGCAAATCGGCAAGTCCACTTCTTAAGCCAATGGCCAGTGGGGGAAGGCAAGTCTCCCTTTCTTTCGGGCACCTCCAATCTTTTAGTATTTCCCTGGGTTGTCTCACTTGTCTTCATGTTGAGAGGGACGTCTCTTACTCCAATGTCCTCCTTCTCCCCTCCCAGCTTTATTAGAAACACTGGGTAGTGGCTGGGTGGGCAACTGAAAAGCCCCACTAAAACTTCCTGGTGTTTGTTTCCAGGGGCTTCCATAGCAGATAACAAAAAATGGAGGGCCTTAAATGACAGAAACTTATTCTTTCATAGTTCTGGATGCTGGAAGTCCAAAATCATGATGTTAGGAGGGCCACACTCCCTGTGAAAGCTCTAGAAAAGAATCCGTCCTTTCTTCTTGCAGCTTCTGGTGGCTTTAGATACTCCTCAACTTATAGCAGCATCACTCCAATCTCTGCCTCATCGTCACATGGCCTTCTTCACTCTGTCTCTGAAGGTGTCTCTTCTCTTCTTATAAGGACACCAGTCATTGAATCTAAGGGCCACCCTACTCCAGTATCACCTCTTCTTAACTAATTATATCTGCAAAGACCCCATTTCCAAATAAGGTCACACTTGGAGGTTCCAGGTAGTCATGAATTTTGGGGAAACACTATTCAGTACAATCTTGTCACAGAAAACTTCCAGGTCATTTCCTTGAGAAGCAGAAGAATCAGAGAGAAGCTTTGAGATGTGTCTTGTTCTACAGAGGGCTTCAAGGGAGAGAAACTTTAGTGAAGGTGATGGTACAGGATTCATGCAGACCCATCACTGGGATCTACAAAAAAAGCCGAAAAAAAAAAAAAAAGGTGGCGGGGAGATAGACAATAATAGGTCATGAAGATTACTGGCTAAAGAGATATCCCTAGACCCTTTAACTACCCTGGACCTAGGAATGACCAGCTTCTCACTCGCCAGCTCCCAATCCCCTTCCTTCCACTCCTTTCAGCCACCACCCTGTAGGTGACCATGACGGCCACCGCAACCCCCATAGCCAGCCCCTGGCAGGGAAGGGGAGAAGCTACATCATGCCTCTGGAAGGAGGTATTTGCCCAGCACATGTTAATACTCTTGATACACTTGCCCGTGGAGTGAATGTAGCTGCGGTGTTTCTTCTAGTCCAGTTTGGATGATGTGACACAGCTCAGGTGGGCTTTAGTCACCTGTCTTGGGATCCTGCTGTTCTTTGTATGAGGAAGAACATTCTAATCCCCAAAACTAACTTCTAAATCTGCCCTTCCATAAGGCATGGATTCCCTAGAGCACCACTATTGGGGAAAGATTGTTTATATAACAATGAGATAAACCTTGAAATGTCCAACTTAATACATCAAGCCAGAGGAACATGTTAAAGATTGAGGATGTAATCTAGGAGAACTCTATTCTTACTCATTTTCTCATTAGAAGTATGTTTAAAATTTAGTTTATATCCTTCCCCCCAAAACAGTGATAAATACTTCCTTATATGTGTCACTAGCTATTAAAATGGATTATTCAAAATAAATAATGCATCATATTCAGGATTAAAAATGGAAATTGTATTTAATATTTTTGATAGCTTGAGGAAAATATTACTGAAGCTCAATTTCACTTAAACTAGATAATTTGTTACAAATGACATATCATTTTCAATAAATATTAAAATATGATTCTTCCCTTTTAATAAATAGACATGAGCACAGACTTTGGGCAGAAGCTGGGGCTCTATTCCAGCTATTTTTCTAACTGTGTTAACTTGGCAAAATAATGGCCCTTATAAGCCTCAGTATTTTCACCTGGAAAATGGGTTTAATGATACAATCTACCTCAAAGTGTTATGATGAGATTAAACGAGTTAATGCACGTAGAGCTCACAGAACAGAGTCTGAAACACAGCAAGCACTACACAAGTTCTACTGTTGTAGTTTTTTGGTAGGCCTTTCTGCCTTGTCTTTTCTTCCTCTCCACTTTAAGTTTCCAAAGTACAGAGGAAAAAATACCAGCAATTATCTCTCCCCAAGCCCTCAGCATGGTGCTCAGCAGAAGCTGGGTGCTTCTAGCGCTGTGGTTGAAGTTGTGGAATCATTTACTTTCCTGTGGCATTCTGATACAGTTCAGAATTATTGATCTTGGTCTCTGGGAACAATATGGTTACATATTAGACATTTTCAGACAAAATTTTGTCTTCTCCTAGAAAGATAAGGTAAAGTGTCACAGCCTCCTCGTCTTGACACAGAGAAATGATCAGTTGGGAGTCAGGAGCCCTGGCCTCAGTTCCATCTCTGCTGGCTACTAGTTATGGTATCCTTAAAAAAAAAATCACTTTTCCCACACAGACCTGGGTTCTCCCATTTGACAGTGAGAAAAGTTCTTCCTCTGTGATTACGTAATTAATAATAATGACAGTGACAGCCACATCACCTCTAACGTAGACCAGGCATGAGTCAGAGTTCTTTAGAATTACCAACTCCTTCAGTCCTCAAGATACGGTTCCCACACCAGGACTTTAGAGTCCCCACTCTCATTATCCCCATTCTACAGCTGGGGAAACTGAGGCACGGAGGCCCCACTGCTGGTAAGCGGTAGGACCAGAGTCTGGTTCCAGAGGCTGACTTTTTAGTCATTACCCAGTACTGCCACCTCCAAGTTCATCAGCATTTGCAAGACAAACAAATACTTAATGTGCTTCCCCTAAAGCTCAGCATATGTCGGACCCCGTGCCCTCAGGCCTCTGTGACATCACTAGAATAATCCCTCAGCTCATCCTTCAAGAGGCAATTCAACGTCCACTCTCCTGAAGCTTTCCTGAGTCTCAGTGCCAACAGACATCACTCCTACTTTGACACACATTCCAACCCTGAGGCTGGTATGGCCACTGCGGTGTCCTAAGTTGGTGGCCATTGTTTTATATGAATTGTCCCATCTCCCTGCACACATGATTATGCTCTGACGTCAGAGGCTGTGTCATCCTCTATTGGTATCTCCCTGCTGGAGCCCATAGAAGGCTCAGTAAATATCGTCACAAGTCAGCATCACCGACGTGTGGTGCATCCTGGTCTGACGTCATCTATTGATTAAGCTGATAGGATGTGGGATGGGGGTGGGGAGAAGCCTGGGACTCCTAAATTCATGGTGCAGGAACGGAGTGGAGGCAGCATGGTGAACCAAGACTGGCAATGGAGGAGGACTGCAGTTATTCAGGGAAGACAAGGAGTTAGGACACACCAGGCTTATTTCTACAACAGAGTGTAAGAACGCAGCAACAGACAGACACCGAGTTGCCACAGGAGCTTCCTGAAGGACCCTTCACTCAGTCCACAAGAGTTGCCCTGGAGGAGCAATGCATCACTCGTAATGCCATTTCCATGTTTACCTTTTTGAAATATTAATGGCCTTGGCTGGGCTTTGTTCTGCTGAATATGGACACAGAACCTGTCCCTAGAGGAGGCGGATGCAGAGCCCAGGACTGAAATTCCATCAAGTCTTTTGGTCAGTAGAAATCCTTTAAGCTATGACAATAACTCAGGTCCACTCCTTCCTTCATTTAATTCCAGAGACTTGGAGGAAGTTTCGTCCCTGAGACAGAATTCCATTTCATTTCTAACACCACACACTGTGGCTTAGAGACAGAAGGCTCACCAGCAAGGTCGAGGGTCTACAATGTACAGGCCATTCACCATAGGCGGCTGGTGCTGCAAGTGTCATGTACTGGGCGCAATGGTTCTCAACCCCACAGCCTGGGAGGAAAGTTCATTTTAGGATTTATACCGGGAGTACACACATGAGAAGAGGGTTATACTTTCTGTGTATCTGCTTTGAAGCTCTGTGCACCAGATTGTTAATATCAGAAGACCATATGAACTTCTGTGGATGTGTCTCTACATCAGTGCTGTCCGGAAATGGCTGTTGGATCCACACCAAAACAAAGCTCTCGAGAAGAGAGAGAGGACATTGGATGTTTCTGGTAGAAGCTACAGAAGGCTAGTGTTTCAGGAATGAAAACCAAGCTGCAAAGACAGAGCTGGAAAGTGGGATGTTGCTGCTCAAGGGGCCACCAAAATGCCTGGAAACCCCAGAAAGAAAGGACAGTCTCAGTGAGAGGGTTCCAAGTAGTGACAGCAAATGTGCATCCAACTCTCAAGCATTTGGTGGTTTACCTGCATCCCATATACAGACCAACTATCATCTATTGTCTCAGACTCCGCGTGATTAAAGGCCCTCTGGTGCAGTCCCCATCTAAAGGTCATATACGTAACCTCACACACACACACACACACACACACACACACACACACACACACTAGCAGACACCACAGGTGCCCTGTCCATATCCCTTTGGCCCTTCACTTTCCAGTGCACTCTGGCCCAAAGTCCAACTTCCAGCACCTGCGATTTTTTGCCTAAAGGCTTTCTCTGGCCACCAGAACCTGATCTGCTCATAGACATTTCAGGTTGGAATTGACAGGAATTAATGCTACTGGGAGCAGCCAGTGACTGATGGGAATTAGTGGGTACATACACCTCAAAGTGGGAAAATTCTGTAGTTCAAGTTCAATAGCATTTTCCAGAGCTTGGATATATATTACACACACACAGACAGACATACACACACACAAACACACACACTCCTCTACTATTCAGAGAAGGTTTAAATTGTACGACACTCGTATCTTCACATCAATTTTATTATTGTTCTTATCATTTCACTTTAGAAATGAAGAAACTGAGTCTCAGAGAGTTAATAGATACCAAAGTCATATAGTGCACTCAAGACCACTTCTAGGTGCTTCCAATGCCTTCAGTTTTTCCACTGTGCCAGTGCTGCCTCAATGGAAGCGACAATCAAGGACACACTTCCAAAGAGCTCATTTATTGTCACTGTGTCTCTTGGTGAAAGGCACAATAGATATAAGGGCAGAACAAACGTTACTCTAACCTCAGTGGTGAATCAGTTCTTACCTATTCCCCACCATCTACTGGCACACACTACAAACAATAGTAGATGCTTAAGAAATACATGGTGGATGAATGGATAGATGGAAGCATGGATGCATGGATGCATGGATGCATGGATGATGGATGGATGAGTGGATGGATGGATGGATGGATGGTGGATGGATGGATGGTGGATGGAAGATGAGTGGATGAATGTATAGCCATTATCAGTCCTCAGTGAATATCTATGTCTACTGCATCCTGAGCAAGAACAAGGGTGGAGTTACAACTTATTAAATATGATTTGCATATAACCTATTGCCTATTTTACGTCCCAGCACCAAAGACATCTGAGAGGGTGTGTGTGAGAATGTCATCTATTGGGGTTGTCAGAGCAGAAAATGTTTGAGAAAAACAAGTCTCAAACAGTCACCAGAGGCTAGGTTGAAATCCAGTAGCGGTTCTTATGCCTAAGTGCACATAAAAACCATTTGCGAAACTTGTTAGAAATGCTGATTTCCTGCCATAAGTCTAAGGTTCTAATTTAATAGGAAGCCAGGAATCATGCAGTATCCTCAGGTAATTCTGAAGACACCCCAAGGGTTGTGATGCTCTGAATAGGGATGAAGGGATCCCCTTCACAGAGACCTTTTCTTCTCTCCCTTAGTTTATTGTCAGGATTTGCCTTATTGTGTCAGCATCACAAATACACATGAGGCTTGAAGAGGGAGTCATTAGTGGGATATAAAAGGCATCACTCCCACCCTGGGTACTCACTGAAAGTGTCAGGGAAAACACAGCATCAAAGCCTTAGGTGTAGATAGGGTAGATAAGGAGATTAGGGGCCAGAAAATTCAACCCCCGACCCAGTGCATCAATCCCTTATAAAGCTGCCAAAAGAAAGTCGTCTCACTTTTGCTTGAACACTTTCTGCAATAAGAAGTTCTCTACTTCCTGAAACTGTCATTGTTGAACAATCTGGTTACACAGTTCTTAGTGGTTCCAGTTCTGTTTACTGAGGCCACAAAGATGAGGTCCAGTTGTCCATGCACCATACAACTCATGGAATATTTAGGGACAAATGGCATGTCTCAACCCCTCCCCCTTATTCCTGTAAGTATTCATGAGATAGAGATTGACAACTATTAACATCTAAGTGATGCCCTCTGGACCTACCTTTGAATTTAGCCTCCCAGCTGTGGTCAGATAAGAATAAGTAGAGAGGGTCTATCACACTATCATACCCTTTTATGGACACTCTACCTCCATTATTGCCTTCTAAAATCACATTAGCTGATCTAGTGGTCAAATCCTATTGAGCCAAACCTCAGTTAAAACCCCAAAGTCTTTTTCACAAAACCTCTGTGTGTGTGGCCATTGATTCGGTTATCAGCACTCGTTGAGTAAAGGCATTCACCCATGTTGTGACTCATCTAACTACTTGGCCTGCATTTTGGCATCTCTCCATCTGCTCCACGTAGGAAGAGGCTCACTGCTTCTTCAGCCTTCCTCTGTTCACTAAATCTGGGTAGAGCTATCAAAATCAACTCTCCTACCCCTGCCCCCTGGAAATACACCATCATTACATTAGTGGAGACTCTTGATCTGGGATCTGATCATATCTGCAGAAAGACATGACAGATAAGACCTCGTTTCTTATGAAGATAAGAGTGAAATGAAGGGTTCTTGTCATGAAAAATTACTTCCTCCCATGCTGACACTGGAGAATAGGGCAACCAGGGTGCTGTCAGAGTATCCAATGAATGAGGAAACTTTTTTCCCGTCTCACTGATGGTTTAATGAAAGTTTAATCTATTTATATTTATTTTGGTCTATTTTAGCTTTCACTTCCCTTGCTTTTTTTTTCTTTCTTCCTTCTTCCCTGCCTTCAGCTCTGTTTTTGTTTCTTTTTTCTTTTGAAATTATATAGTCACATTTCTCTACTTTTATTATTATAGTATTAAGCATACACAACTATCTTTTTTTTCAGATTTTGATGCTAACCAATAACTCTACTCTCCCACCGGATAAGAATCTTTAATTCCACCCTAAAAATTGCCTTTCTATCACCCAGGACATTGCGGTCTAGAATTTTAATTCCTTCTCATTTCAAATATCCCCTCAAATATTATTATTGCTATTCTTATAGTAGATTTGCAAAATGTTTTTACCCGTTTCACAACTTTCCTGCTTTTTGATGCCCACTGGTTCCTTATAGCTTCCATTTTCTTCTTTCAGTATTGCATTATTTTATTTGCCCTTTCAGGCAGTAAGTCTCTTAGTCTTTGTATGTCTGTAAATATATTTACTTTACCTTTACTCATATCAGGGAGTGAAACAATTATATTGAGAGAGTTCTGAGGGTAATGAAAACAAGGGAACTAATGATGATAACCCTTGACAGCAGCCCTGCCAGCATCCCAGAGCTGCTAGAAAAATCTTCCCTCGTTTTGAATCATCATTTAACTGAGTATAGATACGAAGTTGATCGTTACTTTCTCTTACAATTTAGAAAATAGTATTTGATCATCTTCTGACATGTCTTGTTGCCAATCAAAAGTCTGCTGTCAGTTTGATTGCAGCTCCTTTCCAGGTACACGTTTTATTTAATTTTATTTTAATTAATTAATTAATTAATTATTTGGCTGTGCTGGGTCTTAGTTGTGGCATGCGGGATCTAGTGTCATGACCAGGGATTGAACCCGAGCCCTCTGCATTGGGAGGGCAGAGTCTTAACCACTGGACCACCAGGGAAGGCCCAGGTACATGTTTTAAAGATTTTTATATCATCTTACATATTCTATAATTTAATTCCAAGGAGTTAGGTTTGGACCATGTTATGTATCCTCTTCAAGATTTAGGGTTCTACTGCAAACTGGTTAATGATTTTTCATTATGGAAAATTCTTCACCAGTATGTCTTTGACTATTATCTCTCCTTCATTCTATCTCTAATTTCTTTCTGGAACTCAGCTGTATTTTGGAGCTTCCTGTTTTGTGTTCATTGTCTCAATTTCTGTTTCATATTTGTACCATCTCTTTGTCTCTTTGAGCTGTATTTTGAGCATTTTATTTTTTCAGCCTTAACTTCAAAATGATTTCTTTCTTCACTTGCATTAGCAATCTTTGTTTCTTTCTCAAACCCAACTGCTTTTCATCTTGCATTACAAAATCTATTTGTGCTTTTCACCTTGATCATCTAAATCATGCCTATTTTCAAATTCTTTGGACATTACTCTTATCTGAAGTTCTTAGTGAATTCTACCATTTGTTGCATCTGTTGACCCTCTCTCAAGGGGTGAATGTCACTGTGGGTTTTGTAATTTTTTAGTTACTTGTGGGAAATGAGAACATACAAGCTTGCATGGTGTGTGAGATGTAAGCTTGGCTCTGGTATATGAGGCCCTTGTGAGAATTCCACCTGTGTGCCCTGGGTTATGGGGGTCACCTTAGGGGGACAGGCTAACTTTGGCTCCTGCAGACTCTATGGAGTCCCAGGCTGGTTTTTACATTCATGTTGTGCTAGACTTGTTTTCAGTGGTATTTTTTGGCTTGAGATTTGGCTGTGTACATTTAATCTCACATTCATGCTGTGCAAGCCTGTGCTTTCTGACTTCCCTCAAGTAACTCTTGCTACCCAAGGTCCAGAGCATAACGCCCACATCTGGGGCTGGTGGGTGGAGTTTTAATCCCTGTTTCATTGATGGGCAGTCCTTATCACTGGGAGTTCAGTCTCTCCTCCTGCATCCAGGGATCTTGACGCCTGAACTCCCTGCCAGTGCATTGTTACAACCCAGACCCCTGGGAGACACTCCATCCACAGTCCCCGGCCCTCCTTCTCCTCCAACTCTGGCTCCTTGTTTCTGGCATCTGGAGATCTCCCTTCCCAGCTTTTGAGCTCACCTCTGGATTTTGTCTTTGTTATTTTTGGAATAGAAGGGGAAATTTCCCAATTATCTCGGTCAACCATCTTGATCAGAAGTTTAGAGGGTCTTTGAAACGGTAGAGGATTTAATTCATGGGCAATGCTTTCCCCTTAGCCTTTAATCGGATGTCTTTATAGCCACCCACCTCTGCATCCGAGTCCTGTAAGGGCAAGCAAGTACCTTTATAGCAAGACAAAAAAATCACACACATTCACGGCGGCAAAAGCCTAACCTCACAGGAACTGCTCTGAAAGGGAAAGCACCATGTGAAGAAACAAGTTCTGATATGTTCAGTGAACACTAGTCTTGGTATCTTCTGTGTCCTCATCCAATAAAAGATGGTGAAATGAAAGGGAAGTTTCTCTACCTCTGTGTTCCTGGCCTGGAAGTGAAAGGACTTACATTATAAGAAGTACCATTTATCTTGGAAATATAATTTTGAAAATAAGACTCTTTCTTTGCAGGTCCTCTTCACCCCAGCCCTGGTCAGAAACTCTGAGCAGCTGCGGGTGTATGCAGAGCTGAATGTGCCTGAAGTTCAGTCGTTCAATAAGATACAACAGAAATGTTAACAGCAGTATTGATTTTTTATTATGTTTGTATTGCCTGTTTCATTTTATTTTCCTTGCAGGAAATTTTTTAATCAAAAATCCAGTTATTGAAATGCCCCATAAGCCAAATGATACTAGTGAGGCTAGAGGAACACAGGCATTAAATCCCTCCTGGCTTTCTCTCTTCCACCTTTGCCCACCCCCAGTCCAAGACTGAAAGCTCCTCCATTTCCAGCTGAGAGTAAATGCATGTGACCTTCAGTTCCACAGAGGTTAACCTAGTCTGATTAACTTTTCCATGTTATTCCATTAAATAAAAACAGTTTTGACACCCAGAGACTAAAGCATCCTAGAGATAATACAATAACCCTATGCAATCATTGCAAATTGGATTGTAATAATTCATTTAGGTGACCATACATATTTGTTATATGTAATATGAAACATCGCAAAATGAAATCAATAGAAATGTTTCTTGTTAATGAAGATATACTGGGCTGTTATGTGTGGGTTGCGGACTCAATACCACAGAAATCTTATTTGTATTATAAATTTCAGGGTATCCTGAGTGTTACAAATGAAGATAGCATTTCTTAAAGAAGCGATGGCTGGTCTTTTAGAAAATTATATCATAAATTTTATGTCATTTCTTGGTCTTTCAAGATCTTTGCACAGCAACATGGTCTTATAATTCAAGTAAAAATTCTGGCTGAGTGATTGCGTTCAACAATTTGCAGACAAACTTTTACCCAAACTTCCATTTTAAAATTACAGAGTTCAAAATAATTTAGCTTCGGTAGTTCTGAAGATGTTACCTCAGAAGATTTTAATATACTTTTTAGGGTATTTCCTTCCTCCTAACATAAAAACTGCAGATGTAGACGTACAAATTGATAGGTATAGGTACAGATATGTGACCATACACACATCAAGCACTGTGACTGTAATGAACTTCACTAACAGAATACTACCCTCACCTTCACAAGTGAAATACAATAGAACATAGCATTACATGGTACACTATAGTACGATAATATAACGCATATGTTTATTTATAGGTATAGATAAATAAAGTAAGATCGTTTTAACTGTGTGTTAACTAAACTCACATGGTATTTTAAAAGGCCCATTTTAATAGTAAGCTCTGCATTTTGAACAATATTATGGTGATATTTCAGATGAACAGTTGGCAAATATTGGCAATAGGTGCAAAGAATTAGTGAGGTCCTAAGTTATGATGCCATTTACACTCCTCTTGTCAAAGCTCCTATGCTTTCCTTCTAGTGAGACCTGACACGTTGAGTAAGGCCCGTAAGAATGGCATCCATCGCCCTCGTGAGAAAGGAGGATTACAAAACGCAAGTAGAGTTATTGGCAATAATTAAATGGTTATCCGGGATAGTATAAGTTTAAAACAGACCCATAACAGGTCATTGTAATGATGTTTCTCCACCTGTTATCTTTTTGATTAATGCTACTCTCTCCCGTTTCTACGCACCCCTTGTGAGCCTCCTGGACTTGGCTGGTGCCCACTTCCACACCCGCTGAAGGGCTGTCTGAACGGACAGGAGCTGGGGCTGGCTTTGCCTTTGCCTCCTGCTGTCAGTCTTTTATTAAATATTTTGAGTCTGGGCTCTTCAGACTACACTGCCCTCTAACTTTCCTCTGCACTGTTTTCTACCTTCCCCTCATTTACCCCCTACACTCACCGGAGACTTGGGTTCCTATGTTGGGGTCATAGGTGTCCATCCATGAGCTTCTCCAGGCTCTTTCCCCTGAGACTTTCATCACTGGGACCAGCTCTGCCTCTGAAATGGGAAACTGGGATTCTGTCTTTACACCTTCTACTCCTCTGACTCTCACCTCTGCTTCCAATCTGATGTCTCCACCTCCTCTAGAGCTTCTCCTGTGTATCATCACAAGTGTCTGGAACCTCCCCCTTCCTCCTGACTCTGCCCTCATCCTGATAACTTGTTCTAGCTCTGCCTGCCTTAAAAAAAGAGAGAGGCAATTCTCTGAATCTGGACCCCAAGATCCTCTCTAGCCACTCCTCTCTTGCCTTCCCTTCCCAGTGCAATTTCTCGAAGGAATAGCTTACGCTTCTCTCTTCTTCTCCCCTCCTTACATGCCACCACCAGCTACCCCTGAAACTGCTTTGGCTGAGTTGCCAATGCCCTGTTAATTTCCAAATCCAATGGAAACCTGTCTGTCTGTCTTTTTCTCTATCTCCTGTGGCCAGGAATTCCCATTCCTGCAGCATTCTGATTTCATGAACTCATGAACTCCCCGATCTGTGGTTACTGCATCTTTATCCATGAAAGATCTCTCTTCCTCCATCTGTTCTTTTTTCTTAATTTGAATTTTTTTTAAATGATGAGTTATTTCAAACATTCATAAAAGTACAGGGAATAGTAGGTTCATCTCTGATTCCCTTATTTTCTCATCCTCTGCAGTTGCTCCTAGTGGCCTCTTCGCCCTGCTAGTGTTAACTACTAAATCCTTTCCATCTCTTCCTCCTGACCTGCAGGTCTGTGTCCTCCCACATCCAGACATCCCCATTGGACGCCCTACAGGCTGCTCCACCAAACTGACCTCTTCTCCACACACAAGCCTGCTCTCCTCTTTCATCATTTGTATTGGTGATTATCTGTGTTGCCAACCAAGTTGGATAACAGAACGCTTCTGGCAAAGTTCTGTTATCACATCTCAGAAACCTCTTCATACTTTATCTCTCCTCCCATGCCCCAACCATGGCTTTAGTTCAGACTTTCATCATTTCTTGCTGGATTTGATGTAACAGCGTAACAGATGTAACAGTCTCCTCGTTAGCCTAGTTCTAAAAGTTCTTCAGTCTTGTCCCAGCACCTTCCAACCCAGCCTCCACCCACCTCTACACACCTCTACACGGATTTTTTTCTTCATACAATTAAAATCCTATCATGCCTCTTCCCTCCTTGGAAGGCATTGGGATCCCTCCTTGAACTCATGATAAGGTCCAGACTATAACATTGGTACCAGATCCAACTGATCAGTCCCCCCACCCCACTCACAAACCCTCTGCTCTTCCAAGCTGGTTACCCTCTCCGTCCAAGAATGCCACTCCCCTGGGTTCCCCCCAACCGCAACCATGGAGCTAACTCTAAGTCTTCCTTTAAGACTTAGAATCTTGAAGTGTTTCCTCCTCTGCATCATCTTGCTAGGTCTCCAGTTAGGAATGATGCTTCTCCTCTCTGGATGCCTCTATCACTGCTCTTACCTCGCTGCTACTACCATTTGCATGTTGGTCTCCCTGGCCCATCTGTGTAAGCCCAGAAAACAGGGACTATTCTGACCTCTGCATAACCAGGACTTAGCACATTTCCTAGCATTAAGTCCTCAATAAGTACCCAACATCTCCTGACTCAAGAACTTGTTCATATGCACAGAGATGGTGTGCTGGGCCTTAATACAAAATCAATAAAATTGCAGAGGACTGTAAAAACTCCACTAAGGGCACAGTGTTCAGTGTAAATTAAACAAACATTTAAATTCAAGAGCCACGATTTCTACTGCTTTAAAACAAGTCAAGGGAAGTTAGCATTATATATTACTCCCATGTCCTTGAATGCTATTACTTAAGAAGGATAGGCGGATAATCAAATGCTCGCTTTAGAGGTTGAACCCTTGTCTTATCATAGAAAACTGGGTAGTTATTAATGAGGTGATCCACTGATGATAAACCTCTATCCCGGGGCATAACTCTGAAATTGTTCATGCTGTGCTGCTCTGTGGCTCTGGACAGGAACCGGGGGCTTGGTTATTTAGGTGACGGGTGGGAGAAGAGAGAGGAGGACAGGATTTAAGTCAAGGAGCCCCTGCCCCAAGTGGCTGAGAATTAAGGTCATCTTGGCCCCAGGGAGGCTAAGGGTTCTCTTCCCCATATCACAGGTTATGTACTGGCGTCCCTCTACTGCTTTGCTGAATAGGATACCTGCATCACCCAAAGATAACCTATTCTCTTTTCTTCAGTTAATAAGATTGAGCTTATAATTTATTGAAAGTGAAGAGGTTATTATGAGTTCTGCAGAGATAGATTCCCATGCGACCTGATTATTTTCTTTTTGTCCACCGCCATGTCCCATTCTCTGGGCTTCTCTGTTTTGTTCAGTGTCCCAGGAGGCTGGGCCTATGAACTTTTCTAGTGAGCTTCCCTACCTTGTGGCTTCTGGTAGGGTTCTGACAATGGGAGCCTTGGCAGAAGATTGGGGTTGGAGGAGGGAAAGACCAGGCACTTATTTCTTCTACACCCTCTCTGCCAACCCTCAGTTTTGCCAATGGCTGAGTTTCTCTGCCCGTGGCCCCAACCTGCATCGGGGAGGCATCTCCCATAGATCTCAATTCCTACCTCTGCTCTGTTTCAGCCAAAGGGAACTAACAGATTTCCACTGATGCTCACCCTTGGGTGTACCACCTTGCTGATTCCTTTACCCCTTGACCTCTGACATTGTCTCTTCAACGAACCCCTGTAGTACACAATCTATTTCCTGCCAGGAGTCTGATGGGGAAAACCTCCTTGATTCCATCCCTCACCCTAAGCCTGACTGCAGTAGCCACACCATCCTCAGAACAGTTATGCTTGGCACTGTGGTCACCGGACAGACAGATCTCTCTGATGGTTGGCCTCGATCCCCGAATCCCTCCCCTCCTTGAATCAGTCATATTTCTCCAGAGAAACAGAACCAATAGGGTATTTAAGGAATTGGCTTAAACAGAACCAATAGGACATTTAAGGAATTGGCTTTTACGATTATAAAGACTAGGAAGTCAATTGGGAGATTGGAACTGACATATACACACTACTATATATAAAATAGATAACTAATAAGGACCTGCTGTATAGCACAGGGACCTCTACTCAATACCCTGTAATATACACACTACTATATATAAAATAGATAATAAAGACCTACTGCATAGCACAGGGACCTCTACTCAATACCCTGTAATATACACACTACTATATATAAAATAGATAATAAAGACCTACTGTATAGCACAGGGACCTCTACTCAATACCCTGTAATATACACACTACTATGTATAAAATAGATAATAAAGACCTACTGCATAGCACAGGGACCTCTACTCAATACCCTGTAATATACACACTACTATATATAAAATAGATAATAAAGACCTACTGCATAGCACAGGGACCTCTACTCAATACCCTGTAATATACACACTACTATGTATAAAATAGATAATAAAGACCTACTGCATAGCACAGGGACCTCTACTCAATACCCTGTAATATACACACTACTATGTATAAAATAGATAATAAAGACCTACTGCATAGCACAGGGACCTCTACTCAATACCCTGTAATATACACACTACTATATATAAAATAGATAATAAAGACCTACTGCATAGCACAGGGACCTCTACTCAATACCCTGTAATATACACACTACTATATATAAAATAGATAATAAAGACCTACTGCATAGCACAGGGACCTCTACTCAATACCCTGTAATATACACACTACTATATATAAAATAGATAATAAAGACCTACTGTATAGCACAGGGACCTCTACTCAATACCCTGTAATATACACACTACTATGTATAAAATAGATAATAAAGACCTACTGTATAGCACAGGGACCTCTACTCAATACCCTGTAATATACACACTACTATGTATAAAATAGATAATAAAGACCTACTGCATAGCACAGGGACCTCTACTCAATACCCTGTAATATACACACTACTATATATAAAATAGATAATAAAGACCTACTGCATAGCACAGGGACCTCTACTCAATACCCTGTAATATACACACTACTATATATAAAATAGATAATAAAGACCTACTGTATAGCACAGGGACCTCTACTCAATACCCTGTAATATACACACTACTATATATAAAATAGATAATAAAGACCTACTGCATAGCACAGGGACCTCTACTCAATACCCTGTAATATACACACTACTATATATAAAATAGATAATAAAGACCTACTGCATAGCACAGGGACCTCTACTCAATACCCTGTAATATACACACTACTATGTATAAAATAGATAATAAAGACCTACTGTATAGCACAGGGACCTCTACTCAATACCCTGTAATATACACACTACTATATATAAAATAGATAATAAAGACCTACTGCATAGCACAGGGACCTCTACTCAATACCCTGTAATATACACACTACTATGTATAAAATAGATAATAAAGACCTACTGCATAGCACAGGGACCTCTACTCAATACCCTGTAATATACACACTACTATATATAAAATAGATAATAAAGACCTACTGCATAGCACAGGGACCTCTACTCAATACCCTGTAATATACACACTACTATGTATAAAATAGATAATAAAGACCTACTGCATAGCACAGGGACCTCTACTCAATACCCTGTAATATACACACTACTATATATAAAATAGATAATAAAGACCTACTGCATAGCACAGGGACCTCTACTCAATACCCTGTAATATACACACTACTATGTATAAAATAGATAATAAAGACCTACTGTATAGCACAGGGACCTCTACTCAATACCCTGTAATATACACACTACTATGTATAAAATAGATAATAAAGACCTACTGTATAGCACAGGGACCTCTACTCAATACCCTGTAATATACACACTACTATATATAAAATAGATAATAAAGACCTACTGTATAGCACAGGGACCTCTACTCAATACCCTGTAATATACACACTACTATGTATAAAATAGATAATAAAGACCTACTGCATAGCACAGGGACCTCTATAAAGACCTACTGTATAGCACAGGGACCTCTACTCAATACCCTGTAATATACACACTACTATGTATAAAATAGATAATAAAGACCTACTGCATAGCACAGGGACCTCTACTCAATACCCTGTAATATACACACTACTATATATAAAATAGATAATAAAGACCTACTGTATAGCACAGGGACCTCTACTCAATACCCTGTAATATACACACTACTATGTATAAAATAGATAATAAAGACCTACTGCATAGCACAGGGACCTCTATAAAGACCTACTGTATAGCACAGGGACCTCTACTCAATACCCTGTAATATACACACTACTATGTATAAAATAGATAATAAAGACCTACTGCATAGCACAGGGACCTCTACTCAATACCCTGTAATATACACACTACTATGTATAAAATAGATAATAAAGACCTACTGTATAGCACAGGGACCTCTACTCAATACCCTGTAATATACACACTACTATATATAAAATAGATAATAAAGACCTACTGCATAGCACAGGGACCTCTACTCAATACCCTGTAATATACACACTACTATATATAAAATAGATAATAAAGACCTACTGCATAGCACAGGGACCTCTACTCAATACCCTGTAATATATACACTACTATATATAAAATAGATAATAAAGACCTACTGCATAGCACAGGGACCTCTACTCAATACCCTGTAATATATACACTACTATGTATAAAATAGATAATAAAGACCTACTGCATAGCACAGGGACCTCTACTCAATACCCTGTAATATACACACTACTATATATAAAATAGATAATAAAGACCTACTGCATAGCACAGGGACCTCTATTCAATACCCTGTAATATACACACTACTATATATAAAATAGATAATAAAGACCTACTGCATAGCACAGGGACCTCTACTCAATACCCTGTAATATACACACTACTATATATAAAATAGATAATAAAGACCTACTGTATAGCACAGGGACCTCTACTCAATACCCTGTAATATATACACTACTATATATAAAATAGATAATAAAGACCTACTGCATAGCACAGGGACCTCTACTCAATACCCTGTAATATATACACTACTATATATAAAATAGATAATAAAGACCTACTGTATAGCACAGGGACCTCTACTCAATACTCTGTAATGGCCTATATGGGAAAAGAATCTAAAAAAAAAAAAAGAGTGGATATTTGAATATGTATAACTGATTCACTTTGCTGTCCACCTGAAACTAATACAACATTAGTAAATCAACTAGACTCCAATAAAAAACTTTTTTAATTAAAATAAAATAAAGACTAGGAAGTCCAAAATCCATAGGGCAAGCTGGCAGACTGGAGATCAGTTAGGAATTTATGCTGTGGTCTTGGGTCTGACAGATGGAAACTCAGGCAGAATTTCTATATTGCCCTAGAGGCAGAATTGCTTCTCCTTTGGGGAACCTCAGTCTTTGCTCTTAAAGCCTTCAAATGATTGAGTGAAGCCCATCCACATTATGGAAGATAATACGGTTTATTAAAATCAACTGATTGTAGATGTTAATCATATCTAAAAAATGCATTCACAGAAACATCTAGATTAGGGTTTAACCAAACCACTGGTCACCACAGTCTAGCCAGTTGACACATAAAATTAATCATCCCCCAGCCCCCATCCACCACATACATTCAGTTTCTTCTGGGTAAGGAGGTACCTCTTTACCTCAAAAGCTAACAAGGACTTAGAACAATTTGTACTCACTTATATCCTCTTAGGAGGTAAGGATAAGAAATACCCAGTGAAATAACAAAAACAAACACCTTCATGGTATCAGAGAGACCATCCAAAATCCATCAGGCTCTGCACAAAGTATAACCCTGTTACATTTTTTTATTGACACTGATTGGCTTGTGCTTGAAACTGCCCAAGAAATTTAGAAATATGGAAAATAGGATTAGAAGGAGTTTGAACTATGACCCAAGAGATCAAACCCTGACAACTTGGTATGCTAAACTATATTAAAATGTATGACTTTGAAGGAAGAGATCAATATATTTTTTTCTGTTTGTGAAGAGCCTGCACTAAATGATAGTGAGATATAAGCAGCCTGAGAATGTAAACATATCCTAAGGATTTCCATGGCTTGTAGTTGTCCAAGGCAGCCATCTATAGAAAGGGAAAATGTGACGAGCTTCTAGAAAGAACAGCTGAGACATTGGCTTGTTTGTTTATTTTAAAACCAAGAACAGATTTATAAATTACATATGTCTTAAAAACCACGTGACTACCACTATGGACCTGACCCAAGACACTCTTTTTTAAGTATAGCAAAATACAACTGAAAACGCAGCTTTCTCTTAGCCTGAGTGCCACGGAGGTTTCTGTGCAGGGTATTTATTCCTTCTGTGCCGCCATACTGCAATGGCAGCACTCCTCTACCTGTAGCCACGACCCCTTCAGGAGTCTCTCTCCCCCACGTACACCTTTCCTTCCCTACCCCTTCAGGCCTAAGGGAGGTGCCAACTTCCTGCTCACCAATCCTTCCTGCAACCAACAGAATCTTGGAGAAACAACAGGCCAAGAATGGAAAATCTTAAGTCCTAAGAGAAGTACCAGTCCAGCCAATCCCAGAAATCCTTCAGTCTTTAGCCAACATGTGTTCTTTTTCTAAAACAAGCTCACAAAGGAGCTGGTCACTCTCTAAGTGTCCCTCTCTGAACCGCCACATTTCCCTTCACATTTGTTCCTGTCCCTACCTACATCATCTTCTCCTTCTTCTCTCTCACTCTCCTTCCCTCTCTCTCTCTCCCTCTCTCCCTCTATCTCTCTCCTTCTCTCTCTCTCTCTTTCTGTCTCTCCCTCTCTCCCTCTCCTTCCCTCTCTCCCTCTATCTCTCTCTCTCTTTCCCCTTCTCCTCCTCTACAGACAGACAAGCTTTCTTAATGCAAAGGGCTACTGAATGCTGAAGAACCTCTTCACCATCTGCCTCTATTACAGTATCACCAACTGAGGTACGCCAATTACAACAAAAGGAATTCAACCAACTCTTATTCTCTTAGCGGAGGTGGTCCTCCAGCAATCACACACACTGAGTCCAAGACCCAGATTTTCTCATCCATGCACCATAACAAAGGACTTTTTATATGCGAAACAAACACGAAGGGGCTGCCAGACCAATTAAATGTAAGTGATTTGCTTTATGCTGTGATTTCTTAGCTAAATATATCTCAAAACTTCCTTCTGGAATATTGACGCTTTCCTTTCTCTGTGTGGTTTTTGTCTTTGATTATCAAGGCTGCTTTGTCTAGCTCTGGCTTATATTTTTATGGTCTCACACTACCAAGCAAAGTGAGGACTGCCTATACCTAGACCCTCCGACCTGCCGTGAGAACGAGATGGAGCTTTCTTTTCCCCCTTTATGAAATCTTTGCAACTGCTTAGCAAATAAGAGCCAAAAGAGGCCAGATGTTGGGAAAAGAGGCAAAAAAAAAAAAAAACAAAATCGCCTTTAAACAAATATTTTCCTTTCTCTTGATACAGAGATGCCATCCATCCTATATCGCCAAATAATGCTCTTCTGGAAAATGCTCTCACTGATAGACAGGAGGGGAGAGCACACTTGCTGCATGTGACCAGCAGGAGCCAGAGTTTATCACCTTTCCTTCTCAGGAGGGAAGGGAGAGACTGGATAAGGGATTTCCCCAGCGGTGCCCAGCTGGTGGGGTCACTGGGACTCACACTCCTCCACAAAACGTGGAACCCCCTTGCCCTCCACCCACCCCAGTGTGAGTTGGGGACCCTTGCCCATGCTCCTGATCTTGGTCATCTTGGGTCAAATCTTACCTTATGAGGTGGTTGCTTTAGTCTCTGTTCGCCCCTTCAGGCTGTGAGCCAAGCGAAGTCAGAGAATCTTCCTTTCTCCTGGGGACCCTCAGGTCCGGCCCAGTACCTGCCTCACCCAAGGAAAAGTAAACTCTTAGTCCAGGAGTGAGTCATCCCCCCACCCTGGGTTGAGTCCAGGCCTCTGTCTAACACTGAATCAGTGACCTTTACTGCCTATGGTTTTGAACATCGGTAAACGTACCTAATTTTGATAATCTGCTTTTGAAAAGAATCTTTCATTTCTCAGCCTGGGAGACACCAGAGTCCTCTAACTGGGAAATTTTCCTAATGCAGCCCCAGTGACAGGCTGACCCCAGGACTGTAAGAAGCCCATTCATTTCCTCCCCTGATGGCTCGATAACGGGGCTGAGAAGAAATGCCTCTGTGAGTCAAGGCTACTGTGGACCCCTCTGTCCTTTGTGCCCTGTGGACCCATCTCTGTGAAGATTATCTTCTTTTTTGTTGGTTTGTTTATTTTATTTTTCCAAATAAACTTTTTTTAACTATATGGAGTATAGTTGATTAACAGTGTTGTGTTAGTTTCAGGTGTACATCAAAGTGATTCAGTTATATATATACATGTATCTATTCTTTTTCAGATTCTTAAGATTATCTTTTTTTCTAAGTCCCTACAGTTTGCTCTTGCCTACATGATTACACATTGGGCAACCCTTATATTTTCAGCAGCTCATCTCATAGCTGCCTCCCACCCCTCAGAGGGTGAGGTTCAGCCTCTGCCACAGACTGGTGTGAGGAAGGTTCGATTCCATCAGAGCACATTCCTGGTACTCAAGCATCCCTGATGGATGTATTCTCTTGGCCCTTCGTCATCAGCCTCTGACCCCACTCTGTCCCTTGCTCTTGCTCTTGTAGAGCTGGGGATGCACAACAGTCTTGAAATTCCTTCATCTCCTCCTTCCCCTTCCACCCAGCTTCAGGTCTATAACCACCTGCTTTGCATGTATGGTCCCACAAATGCCAGCCAAGGACACCCTAAGCGCAGAGTTCCATCCCAGGGTTCCCCAAGTCCCCGTTTCTTTAATTACTTCCCCTCCTGACACATGTTTCAATAGCACTATTTACGTCTATCTATTCCTCTCGAACTGTAAAAGGTTTTCATTTCTTTCCATATCACTTAACTCTGCTTGCTGTGTTTAATAGCATTCTTTATTGAGCCTCTTTTTTCCAAAGTGGTTTCCAGAATTTCTTCCCTCAGTGTCTCCAGAGATCAGCCTTGTCTTCATTGGCTTATAGCTGGGTAAACTCCTGAATGGAGACCTTATCTGACTTGCCAGCAGTCACTCAGCCATTCAGTAACACTCAAACATAAAGGTCCGACATTAAAATTACTTGTCTCTCAACTATGGGTAACCTCTCTGGTCCCAAGGAAACAGGAACAGGCTTGATAGAAAAAACAATGTTCACTTTAAATAGCAGTGGCAATGCTTAAAATGATCATCTTTGGGGTTAGACTGACCTAGCTTCTGTCCAGTTCATCCAAGCTTCAGCTGGGTGACTTTGTGCAAATTACCTAACCTCTCTGAGCCTTCGTTTACTTATCTGTTGCACGGGAATGGTAATACCACCTCGCAAAGTTGAGAAGATCAAATGACAAAAATGCTTAGCCCCGTGTCCAGTATAAATGAAGTGGCCAAATAACAGCAGTGATCATTAATTTAAAGAAAATAATGATATAGCTGAACTTAATTTTTTTTAAAGTATATGAAGAAAGGCTCAAACTCACAGAAATCAAATAAATGTAAATTACAACAGTGAGGTGCTACTTTATACTATCACATCAGAATGGCAAAAATAAAAAATGGCTAATATCATGTGTTGGTAAAGATGGAACATTTCTACATCACTGGTACCACCATTTTGGAGAATAATCTAGCTGTATTTATTGAATTTAAATATATATACCTTATAAAAAAATAAAATATAAAGATAGAAATTAGATGCCCTCCTCTGCTCCTCCCGTTGACATGGCATCCTCTAAGAATTGCACCTGGATCCTCTACGACTTCGCCAGATTTTCCTTCTCAGGGAGCTCAAGTACTTCAATACCTCAACTCTTTTTGTTGTTGTTGATTAAACTGCTCATATAGGATCTCCATCTTCTCCCTAGTTGCCAGGATCTCCTCATCTATGGCAGTGTTTCCCAACCTTGCCTGATCATAAAACTTACAGGAAGTAGGAGTGGGGGGACTTTAAAAAATCTCTAAACCCAAATCTGCAATGGGTGTGGGGATATGCAAGTTTAACAGGCCCCCTAAGGTAAGTCTGTGATCAGGCAAATTTGGGATAAAACAGCCTATCAGCACAGCCACCATGGTCTCCTAACCCAGGTCTCATGACTTATGAAGGAATTTGCACCACTATCTCCTGCAACTAACAATCAGAGGGAAAGAAAAATTGGAATCAAAACCCTGGGGATGTTGTGATATTTCTATAGCTTATAAAGACAAGAGCTGGCACACTTAATATTGAGAATCTTTTGAAATATTGAAATAAATATGGCCACCATATCTGCAGGACACTTCTGTATGAGAATCCCAACTTTTAAAACTAAATGTGCCAACAGAGATCAGCCAAGATAGTGGAGTAGAAAGACCACAAGCTCACCTCCTCTCACAGGTACACCAAAATCACAACTACTTATAAAACAACCATTGGTGAAAAAGACTCGAGCCCACTAGAAAAGATCTTCTACAACTAAAGATATAAAGAAAGAACCACAACAAGACAGGGGGGAGGGGCAGAGTCACAGTATAGTCAAATCCCATACTCCCAGGTGGGTAACCCACAAACAGGAGAATAATTACATTGCAGAGGTTCCCGCAAAAGAAGTGAAGGGTCTGAGCCCCATATCGGGCTCCCCAGAACATTTGGCTTTGAAGGCCAGCGGGGCTTGCTTTCAGGAGTCCCAGAGGGCTGCGGGAAATGGAGACTCCTCTCTTAAAGGGCACACACAAAACCTCACACTCCAGGATCCAGGGCAGAAGCAGTAATTTGAAAGGAGCCTGGGTCAGACCCATCTGCTGATCTCAGAGAATCTCCCAGAGAGGCAAGAGGCAACTGGAGCTCACCCTGTGGACACAGACACAGGCAGCAGCAGTTCTGGGGAGCTCTTTCTGCCACGTGGATACTGCTGCTGGCAAGCATCATTTTGGAATCCTCCCTCTAGCTTGTTAGCCTCAGAACCCAGCCCCACCCCTGCCCAACAGCCTGTGAGACCTGTGACACCCCAGGCCAAGTAACTAACTGGGCAGGGACACGGCCCCACCCACCAGAAGAGAGAACTCACAGACGTCCCTGGACACAGCCCTGCCCATTAGAGGGCCCAGAACCTGGTCCCACACCCCAGTGCATAAGCACTAGACCCGGGACCTCCAGTGCCCTGCATCCAGACACCCCAGGACCCAGCTCCACCCACTAGTGGGCGGGCACCAGACCCCAATCCTTGGCCCCTCCCACCAGTGAGCTTGCTCTAGCCTCAGGACAAGCCTCACCCACCAGCCGGCAGACAACACTGGTGTTCCCTCTATGCCCACTTTCTAGAGATGTTTTTTATCATAAATGGACGTTGAATTTTGTCAAAAACTTTTTTCCGCATCTATTGAGATGACCATATAATTTTTATTCTTCAGTTTATTAATATGATGCATCACATTGATTTCTAGGTATTTGCTGCATCTTTTTTTTTAATTGGGGAGCAAAATTGTCCCTAGAATCACTTGCCCTTGTGCTTTCTTGGGCAGAACTGAAGAACAGACCCACCCCTAAACTTCTCACTAGCAAAAGGAAATGGAATTATTAAGTTTGCCTTGAACCAATCATGGTCTATTCCTGAAACTCACCTTCCCTGAGAGTATTTCTAGAATACATTTAGGAAGAAGAAAGGAATGGCTCATAGATAGGTAACCAATGGAGTCTTGAAAAATGCACAAGATCATAAGATCACAAAATAAACTTTCTTTTTCATTGCTTGATTTGCAGAGTGTTCATGCCAACAGATTTTAACCACACACAATTTCACTTCCAAACAAATGCCTAAGTCCTTCAAAGCAAATTTATAGTTTCATTTGTATTAGATTGCTATGTTGCATCTGGACTCTTAATTACAAACAAACTAAACTCCTACTAATACTACAAAGAGCATATGCTGGCCTCAGGGAGGTAGAATGGAAGTAGAAAGGTCTAGTCCAAGCTTCTCCCACCCAAGTGTGGGTTCTCAGTTGATGGACAGAAGGTCTAACTAAGGTCATGACCACCGTTCTGTTTACACAAAGATATTATTAGAGGGTCCATCTTTAGATCTTGGTGGCTGGGGGTCAATATATATTTTTATTCCAAAACTAAAAAAGCTTTTATCTTTAAAAAAAAAAGTTATTAGGTATATCATAAGAACCCTTTCTATATTTAATTATTGAATAAATGTTGATATTTGTTAATTTATATTCTCTCCCTTTCTACAAATGATTTGGAGAAGCTTATAAAAAAAAAAAAAGAGCCAATCTGAATAAGGCTAGTGGATTGCACCAATGTCAATTTCCTGCCTGTAATATTTTACAATAGTTGAAGAAGATGTTATCACTGGGGGAAACTGGGTAAAGAGTAGCCTGGATCTCTCTGTATTCTTTCTTACAACTGCATGTGCATCTACACTTATCTCAGAATAACAAGTTTAATTTAAAAATAAATAAATATAATCAAAAAGGGTAAAATATAAAGAACTGAGCATATCATTGGCAGCAAAAATGTTACATCTGAAAGCAAGAAAAAGCAGAGACATGCAAACCAGCAGTCCTCTGCAGTTGTTAGCAGGGGTCTGAAAATTTGGTCTAAGCTTCCTAGTGGCCAAAGGAAATAGGGAATTACTTACAAGGATCACAGTGCCCTAAAATTTTATTAAAAGGGGGGAGGAGAGACTGCATTTCTGATACTGCAACCTGAGAGGAATTTGTTCCCTTTACAGATATGTTGTGTTGTACACAACAACAATCCTACAAGAGAAAAAACAGAAAAATTCATAGGACTTTTTTTTTTTTTTTAGTGTTCTTGAACCTGTAGAGACAGTGGAACTCCATGGTACATTTCAGAAAAAAATAAAATTCTGAGGGGCCAGTAAGTTTCACCCATGGGTAATGAAAGGAGGCACAGTGACATCATTTGATCACCTTTCTGCCATAATTACTCACAATTATTGAATTACGTTTTCACCCTGACACTGTGAAATACATGTTCTTCAGGAGCAACAGGCAAAGGTGGCTCTTCAATACATTTTCTAGAGTCTTCCTTTTGAGCAAAAGTCAATGGCTTGCCAGCCATCTCCTGTCCTCCTGGCTCTTCCCTGGCCCCAGCGCCATCCCCAGCATCATTTCTGGGCTGCATGGCTCCAGGGGAACTCTCTGCAACACTGGGGAATCTCTCCAGGTCCCTGGACAAAGGAGCCATGGCAAAGAGCACACAAGGGAGCTGCTGAAGTTTCCTCTCCCTTGTGAACAAAAGCAGAATTGGGCATTTTTTTAAACAGTCCCTGGGTAAATGCTTCTGGGCTAGGTGTTACTTTGCCTCGGACAGGCACAAATCCAGCATGCCCTCTCAAGCACACACTGGAGAAGTCAAGGTTGAAGACACATCTTAAATGACACTGTTAAGTTCAGACATTACTGATTGGTGGGGATCAAAAGGCAAAGGATTCAACTCATGGTCTCTAACCCGCTGAAGTTGATTATCTGTTCAATGCCAAGTATAGATAAGGTCCTGGAGAAGCCACACAGAACTGAATCAGAGGAAAATCCAAGTGTTGTAAACTCAAGATGTCAGTGCTAGGTTTGAAGGAGCAATCTGAGAAATGAAGCCAGAGGGTGAGTCTTAAATGAGGTCTTGGAAAGAGAGAGGAATTACACAGATTGCCCGTGAGGAAAGGGTATCCCTCACGGGAGGTACAGCAGAGAGAAAAACATGAAGGTGGGATTCACAATTCATCCTCGGGGGACGTTACACAGATTGATTTGGTTGGCCAAACAAGGCCATGGTGGAGGGTAATGGAAGAGAAAGCTGGAGAGATAAGGCCAACTAAGGCAAGTCTTTGAATACGACACTATGGCATTGAGAGGATTCACAAAGAAAGATAGCAGCACGTACATGCCAGCCTAATAAAAAAGTAGAGACAATGGACTGTCTCGTGCATCAGAGGTACTCTGCCTAAATTATTTTTGATCTATTGGCACATCTTTTATGATCTACTAAAAAATTAAATTTTTCATTCATCTATTGTATTCAACAAGTGCAAGTCACGAGCCCAGATTATTAATGATGTCAGATCCTGTATTACTAAAACAAATGCATAAAGGTTCCATTTCTGATGACAAAAACAGAGTCATTTGTTTCAATCATGGAAGACAATCTTATTAAACATTGCCAACTTACTGCCAAGCTGGCTGGTCACCAAGGCACAGCTACAGAACAAATGGAATCGAGAGGACTGTCAATCTTCTGACAGTGTCACAGTCCCCAAAATAATAAACTTAGGGAGAGATAAATCTGTTATGACTTGGACACTTTTACTTCTTAATTCTGGAGTCTTTCAAGTTCACCATTTTCATAATCCTTTCATGTAACAACTAAGCTGTTTGGCAAATACTAGCGAGGATGGGTAAAATGGTCCTATCTGCGTGGAAACCTTATACATATTCAGATAAACTGACTTAACCTTTCAGGAAAGTAATTTAGTAAAATAGATAAAAAGCCTTAACAATGTTTATACCCTTTGACCCAATAATTTTACTTCTCAGTCTAAGGAAATAATCTGGAATGCAGAAAAGGCATTGTGATCAAGAATGTCCATGTCCATCACTCTGTAGCTCTTAATGGCCAAAAACAATGGAGCCAACTGATTTTCTAACAGGAGGGGCATGATTTAATAAAGTACCTTCTAGCCGTGGAAAAAATGCTTATGGCACATTACATATATGCTATGTCATATATACTACACTTTCAAGTATACAAATAAGGTTCCCAGAAAGTATATAAATAAGGTTCTCAGAATGAAGACTAAAAGATAACTGCCCCTAAATTTTGACAATGGTCTTTCAGATGTTGAGATATTATGTATCTGTTTATTTTCTTCTTGTTCTTTACTACAGTACTTTCAAACTTGTCTCAGTACTCATGTATTACCTTTAAATGCAAATAGAACTCTTGAAACATTCCTGAACAGGTTCATTCTAGAAGGTCCTCTAGCTGGGGGGCACCAGGAAGAGTAAAAGACAAAGAGCGCAAAAAAACCAAGAAGGATGGTAGCTCCTATTACACCTGAAAGATAAACGTGTTTGTTCCAGATTTGCCAAGAGAAGCTTGGAGGGATTCCCAGGGAATGAGGCCAGAGTTAAGGTGCTGCCCAGATCCCAAATAAGCCCAGCCCCTACCCAAATGGCCTTGAGGTAGGAGAGATAAGATAATACAAATGCCAGTTAGTTTTAGGGGAACCCAAAAAAAGAGGGTTTCATGCTTCAATTCCTATTTGGAATTCTGGGAGAAGACCACTTTGTGGGATGCCCAAAGGCAACATGAGGTAGTCTCACTAGAACAGAAATGGCAGAGTGGGGTCTGGAGCCTCTGAAGTAGTTCTCACCCCAGATCTCCATGGCCTAAGCAGCAAGGCACAGAAAGATCCAGAAGTTCCCATGAGACTCCATGGTGAACAGGCCAACGAGCTGAAGTGGCCTAGAGTCGTGACGAAGAGCAGCCAGGTGATGACGCTAGTGACCAAACTGCCCCAGCATTAGTGGCAGATGCAGGTGCACACCCGAGGCCAGGAAAAATTCACTATTTTTTTCTTTAGTTTACCCCTTGGAGCTTCAGATGCACAGAACTAACTTAATCATACTCCTAGGTAATGGCATGGCATCATTTAGTGGCACACTCTGGTCATCAGTTTGTGATGAATTATGATTGATTGACTGGTTGCCTTTCATTCCCATTCTCATAACCATCTTTCTCTCCCACCATGGGCAGTCACCCCATTGTATTTGACTAGTATTCTTGAGTCTGTATGTACCCTTGAGAATTACAAAGTTTCAATTTATATAAATGGTAACGTGCTAAAGTTGACATTGCGTTTTTACTTTCTTTACTCGGCACTAAGTTTTTAAAGTCTATTCATTCTGATGTGTTTATGTGTAGTTTGGCATCTGGATAATATTCCTTGATTTATTTACACATTTCCCAAGTGACAAACACTTCAGATGTGTTCAACTCCAGCACAGACACTGCTGCAATGGATATTCTTTTGCATGTCCACTCATCCACTCATAGACCCTTAGGAGAATTTCTCTGATATGTATCACCAGGAGTGGAATTTCTGGAATAGAAGAAACACACCTACTTAACCTAATGACTGACTACTGCTTTTAAAAGAGGCCTCATAAGTCTTCAGTATGAAAAACAGTTGAAGAGTTACAGTACAAACACACACACACACTCACACACACACACACACACACACACACACACCATGCCTATGACAGATGCAGAGCTGTGCGGCTCAGATCCCTCTTCAAGGATGGAGGGAGTGTGGTCCACAGTCAGCCTCCAGCTGTCAGCTCCCACAGGGTCCATCTCCGTTGTGGAACATGTGGTCTCTAGCCTCTTGGGGTTGATTATATGACCAAGGCCACATATAGATAAAGACTTGGCTGCAGTTCTTACCTTCCCAGGCCAGCTATTTCAGCCAAATGTCAGCAACACTGAAGGGTAATTTCCGCTCCAGAGGCCCTGGCTGATTGGCCAAGGCTTTGCCCTGCGTGCATCACATCTCAACTTCTTCTGCCCAATACTGCATCCTCCCTACTCCTGTCTCAGGTGCTGATCCCTGATAAACTCCGTCTCACTGCACTGTCTGCTACTGGAGCACCAATGTGCAACTGCACCACTCAACTGCCCAATCTTGCCAGTTGGCTGTGTCTCTCACTGTTCTTTGAACTTTCATTTCTCTGCTTCCTAATGAATTGAAATGTTTATTCATATACTTGTTAGCTGTTCAGTTCTCCCCTCCTCTGAACTGATTTATTATATCCATTATTCTTGGTTCCTTTGACTTTTTCACGCTAACATGTAGGAATTCCTTGATTATCCTGCATAAGCCTTCCAGTTTTAGACGCCGCAAATATCTTCTTCTAACCTGCCATCTGACTAATAACGATGTCTCTATGAGATTCTACAATGAACTGGATTCTTAAGTTTGATGTAATAAAATCTACTAAGTTTTTACATTTGGTTGTGATGTTGAGGTCTGGTTTAAGAAGTCTTCTCCTACCCCTAAGTCAGATAGTCTCCTGTGTTTTCTTCTATTATTTTTATAGAATAGGTTGACGTTTAGGTTTCTAATTTATCTGGAGTCACCTTTATAAATGAGATAAGGTTGGGATTCAGTTTTATTTTCATTCATCTAAAGAGGAAGTTTCTGTAGTAGCAAGAGAGGAAAAGGTAGTAATATAGCTTTAATTGGACAGGGAGGAAAGGTGGGCAAGGGGGGATAACAACAAGTGGCATGGTGTATTATTTAGAGATATGGGCTTGACCATCAAAAGTAACCCAAAACAGAAGCAGTTAAAGGTAAAGCCCTCAGAGAGGGGGAGGGGCAGGATGGGGAGAGGGGGTGGGGGGGACACACCAGGATCTATTGCTTGTCACATAAGTCCTTTTGTTCTCTTTTATTACTTCAGTAACTTTTTACAATTACTATTCAAGTTAAACGTGAACTTCAAGTTAAACTTGAACTTCAAGTTAGACTGAAAAAAGTCACACTTGTTATGAATCTTTCCCAAGCAGACCCTGATGTCTTGAGTCACAGACCTATCCCAGCTCTCCTTACTCCCCATCAATGCATCACACTTCTTCATTGTGGAATGAGTTCCCAACAGGAACTCATCATCTAGGGTGATGTATCACCCTAGACACTCTTCATGACACCACCCACAGGGGTGGGACATCTGCCTTCAGGGAGGGTGGGCACATGATTGTCCTGGACATGAAGGAAGGGCAATGACCTCACCGTGAGGTGAGGAAGGCACAGGGGCTGCGGAGATGTGGGTTTACAGAGGGCCTGTGAGTATTACTTTCTGAATAGAGAAAGGCATATCTGGAAGGGACACCACAGTAATTTATCTGTCTATGAATATATGATACTCTTTCTTCCCCAAAAATGATTTTTAAAAAAGCACTTCATACTGTCTAGCAAGTCCAAATTATTTAGAGCCGCTGTATATGGTTGTGAATGTTCTATGTGTGAATGCCCTGAAAATATGCTCTTAAAAAAATACATATATATATATATGTGTATATATATATATATATATATATATATATATATATATATATATATATATATAGTTGTTTCTATATGATACATCATGGTGCTTTGAAAAGAGCTCTGGACTGAGAGTCAAGAAAGCTGAATTTTGGCCTGGCCACTGGCTATGTGATTTTGAGCCAGTCCTCCCCTTTCTAAACGCTTCAATTTCCTCTAAGAGAATGGGTTACTAGATAGTTTCTAACACTCTTCTCAATTTTAACAGCCTACTATACAAATCTCTGATTAAATTCCTAGAGAATCCCACAGTATCAGAATATCTATAAAACACATTTTGAACCCAGAAAGTGAATTTCACTGAAATTTACTACCAAGTGTAAATTTTTATTTATAAATTTGATTGCCCTTTTAAAATATGTCCTTTAAATGCCATTAATTGATAAACAGCAGAAATGGTTTCAAAATCTAATCCAACAAAGCTCCCGCGTGTTCTAGATGAGATGAACAGATGAATCCTTAAATTTTTTAGGGTTATCAGACATGGATAATATTGCCAGTTCATTAGAGGGTTGTATACCATACTTCATTCGTCTATGGCTCAAAGTGTTATTATCGGCTCAAAGTGTTGTTATCAACTCAAATATTTGACAGTCTTAAAGGTGAGCGCACCTCTGTGGGTTAACCTTCCCTCTTGTGTGCACACAACATTTCATGAGGCCAACATAAGAAATCTTGCTTATTTGTTACAGTGCAAGCCAGGTGTACCTTCCCCAACAGCTTCTAATCATTCGTCAGACCCATCTGGAAAAATCCCACACCTTGACGACTGAACTTTCCATCTCTGGTTGAGGAAACTCAGAAGATCCAGTCTTTTATTTCTCTAACACTGCAGTTTGTAGAAAAGAAGGATATGGCTTTTTCCACCCTGCCAGGTTCCCAGTTATGGGATGTGTCTGGTACTGCAGGGTACCTTTGAACAAACAACTGGCTATTTCCATGTATCCACATGTTATTGCTTTGCTACAAGGAAAATATTGTAACACTGGCCATTTAATATTAGAATACTGACCCTATCTTATTAAGTGATCTACCAGTTGTTGGGCATTTCATTACTATAAACAACCTCAGAATAATAAAACCAAAAGCCAACTCAAGCACAATCACAGGGAAAATGCTTTCAGTGGAAAAGGATGAGCATTTTCTCGGCATCATCATGTATCACAAGATTTAGTTCTATAGCCAGAATGAAAAAATCGGGGAGGCACACAGCAAGCTGCCCCTCTGGCCTGTCCCTGGAGCTGTGCTCCAAAGAGCACCCATCTTCAGCCAACAGATCCGATGGCTCCTTCTCAGCATGGTCCTGTCAATCCCAGCACAGCATTTAACGCTGTGAAGCACACCTTCCTTCTGAAATGGCAGCCTCTTCTGGCTTTGGGGATAACTCTCCCTGACCACTCTTTTTTCTACCCGTAACCAAATGCTGCTGTTCACCAAGGCACTTTCACCAACTTTTTCTTCAAAGCTTTTCGGGGGAAAGTTCATCACCCATGTGATGATGGCTCTGACAGAACTCTCTACAAAGTTCCAATGCAAAAATTTCACTTTCCAATTGTACATTTTCCATCTTGCATTTTAAAATTTAAATCCATTTCTTCCCCACTGATTCCACCAAAAAAAAATCTGATCCCTTTTCCAAGTTCTCTCAGTTAATGTCACCATAATATACCCATTTATTTGGGTTTGAAATCTCACAACCATCTTTCACTCTCCTTTTTTTCCTATATCTAATCAGTCACCAGCTCCTGTCAGTTTTACATCCTGAAAAAGGTCAAATCTTGATTATTTGAGGTTGAATTAACCACGGTGAAGACTGAGCAGTGACCAGGGGTCCTTTACCTCTCCAGCTGAGTGAGAGAACTCATTGTTGGCTGACTGCTAAGCGGGGAAGAATGGACCCAAAACGCAGAAGAGCTGCCTTTGATGTCAGCAGGAAAGAGAGACCGAAACTCCATTTGGCCTACCTGGCTCAACCTCCTGCCTTCACCCCAGGACCTGACCAATCTCCAGGGCGGATACTCGGTAAACATCTGCCAACCACAAGCATGTCCTAGCTGTCTTCTGAGTCTTAGCCATAGTTGTTCCACCACTAGAAAGTCAAGAGTTGACAGTAGTTTCGACCTAACTGTAATTAGGAACTAATATATTCTTCTTCACCACCAATCTCTCCCACTTAATGGAATCTGGACTCTGATTCCAGAATCATTCCTCTCCTTTACTACTACCATAGTCCGAACTCAAATCTCCAGTATCTCTCCTCTAAATGACTGCATAAACAGTCTACTGGTCTTCCTTGCTTGGAGTCACTCTCCAATCCAACTCAGCCCCAACCTTGATTCCTTCTAATATACACCCTGGACCTTATCGCTTCTCTACTGAAAGCTTCAATGGTCAACTACAAAACATTGCTTAGATATCATTTACAACGCTAGTATTCCCGCTATAACAAGTTCTTGCTTATTCATAATCCATTTAGAGTAATACAAAATTAAAAAAAACTGGCAATAACCTAAGTGTCCACCAACAAGAGAATGTTAAATAAATTCTAGTACATTCAAGATATGAAACATTAAGCAGTCCTGAAAGTCCTTTGAAAGAATGAGATGGTGGCAAACAAAGATATCCGCCATATATATGCCTTATTTTTATGTTTTACAGGCAAACAAAATTTGGGAGAACACATACCAAACAGGGAACCTCTAGACACCACTGGGGAGTGAGGTTGCAGGAGAGAAGGAGCTTTTATTCTTACTTTATAAGCTTCCATGTTATTGAAATGTGTTACAGCAAGCTGACATTATTTTTAAATACCCAAAGCTAATATAGGGTTTATAAATACATTTGTTATCTGAGGGCTTCACTTAGAAATTGTCCTCATTATATTTTGATTTGGGGTACATTAACATATCTATACATATAAACCTAAAATTTAACCATATAATGTCCTCACTAGACTGTGTTCTCATTGATCATTGAAGACAGAGTTTGATCCAGTTCATCTTTGTATTTTCCCAGAATTCTTTGCATGATGCCTGGCATATATTAGGAGATATACATATATATAATTTCACTACCAATTTCTCCCAGTTAATGGAACATGACGGAACATGGACTGTGATTCTAGAATCATTCTTCTATCGCTCTATATAAGCCATATATACAACTGTATTTTTGCATATTTGTATATGCAAATATATATGCAACCAAATGGGAGAATGATCGGCATTTTGTCAATTTGCCGACAAACCTGTCTTGCTCACTGCTATGAGATCTCCAAATCACCAAGTGCTCCAGGAAGGACAAGAGCCATTCGCTAGGGAATGAATCCTTATGTTTGGAATGATGGGCACAGGCTGGCGTTAACTCACAGGTGAGTCAGGGCCATTTGGGGATCAAGCACACCAGCAGGAAGCCTCTTTCTGTGAGACTGTCATTGAGGAACTCAACCCCAGATTGAGGGAGAGGCCCTCAGAATCTTTGGAAGGGAAGGAAACAAATTCCTAACCCCAAACCTACTGGCCTGAAAAGGGAGTGGTCACTTTATACACACATGTCTCCAAAATCCTGCCCAGTGAGTAAAAAGCATTAGCTGGTGTTTAACTAAATATTTAAAATCTCATAGAGGCAAAAAGGATCACCATAGAAAGGAACAAAGAAAAGCAAGCTCAGCCTTTGCCCTATGGCAGTTGATTTCTCTCCCAAACCCCAGGTAGCTGAAAGGTGGAAAGTCTAGAAACAGAATCGAACATGTCTAATCTCTTTTACAACAATGTTCTTATTTTAGCCCATGTCATCAGGGGAAATGGCTGAAAATAGTGACAAATACAACATCAATAAACATAATAATAATTGATTTTTCCAGAGATGAAATATTTGAAATTAGTGGACATTTCCCCCCAGAGTATTGGTTGATTAATTTAATGTTCATCTTAGTCTTTCAGAGATATCCTCTTACTGCTTATCTGCTCTGCCACGCTTTGTGATGGGTTTTGTGGTTAGGACTCCATGGTTAAAGTATATTGCACAGTTCTGCAGTTTTTCAAAATTTATTTTATTCAAGTATTGTTGATCTACAATGTTCTATTAATTTCTGCTGTACTGCAAAGTGATTCACACACACACACACACATATATGTATATATAAATATATATAAACATTCGTTTTCATATTCTTTTCCATTATCATTTATCACAGGGTAGTGCATGTAGTCCCCTGTGCTCTACAGTGGGACCTGGTTGTTTATCCATTCCATATATAATAGTTTGTGCCTGCTAATCCCAAACTCCCAATACACCCCTCCCCCTTGGCAACCACATGTCTGTTCTCTACGTCTATAAGTCTGTTTCGTAGATAAGTTCATTTGTGTCATATTTTAGATTCCACATATAAATGATATCATATGGTGTTTGTCTTTCTCTTTTTCTGATTTACTTCACTTAGTATGATAATCTCTAGGTCCATCCGTGTTGCTGCAAATGGCATTATTTCATTCTTTTTTATGGCAGGGTAATATGTCATTATATATATGTACTACATCTTCTTTATCCATTCATCTGTCAGTGGGCATTTAGGTTGTTTCCATGTCTTGGCTATAGCAAATAGTGCTGCTATGAACCCTGGGGTGCATGTATCTTTTTGAATTAGAGTTTTCTCCAGATATATGCTCAGGAGTGGGATTGCAGGATCATACGGCAACTCTGTTCTTAGTTTTTGTAGGAATCTCCATGCTGTTTTCCATAGTGGCTGCACCAATTTACATTCCCACCAACTGTGTAGAAGGGTTCCCTTTTCTTCACACCCTCTCCTGCTATTTGTAGACTTTTCAATAATGGCCATTCTGATCGGTGTGAGGTGGTACCTCATTGTAGTTTTGATTTTCATTTCTCTAATAACTAGCAATGTTGAGCATCTTTTCATGTGCCTGTTTGGCCATCTGTATGTCTTCTCTGGAGAAATGTCTATTTAAGTCTTCTGCCCATTTTTAGATTGGGTTGTTTGGTGTTTGTTTTTTGTGTGTGTTTGTTTGTTATTGAGTTGTGTGAGCTGTTTGTATATTTTGGAAATTAAGCCCTTGTCAGTCACATCATTTGCAAATATCTTCTCCCAGTCTGCACGCTGTCTTTTTGTTTTGTTTATGGTTTCCTTTGCTGTACAAAGGCTTGTACATTTGATTAGGTCCCATTTGTTTATTTTTGCTTTTATATATTGCCTTGGGAGACTGACCTAAGAAAGCATTGGTATGATTTATGTTCACAGTCCTGAAGCTTTAAAGAGAATCCTGATTGTTTAAGGATGGCTGCAGCCAACAGCAACAACAACTACAACAACAAAGGAGGTTAAGACACATAAAGCGATTAAGCTTCCAGAGGTTGGGATTTCAGGTTTTTCACACAAGATATAAATTTGGTGACTGTGCTTCTCAACATTTTTGTAACTTAAGTATTCAAGAAACAGATTTTTGAGAGCTTCTATTTGTACTCCCCCAGAGCACCCAACTTTCACTGAATTAATTCAGAAATCTCAACACAGAGCAAAGATGAGATTCAAGTGACTATTTTCCTTCCTTCCTCCCTCTCTCCCTCCCCACCTTCCTTCTCTTCTTTCTTCCTTTCCTCCTTCCCTTCCCTCCTTCATTTTTCCCTCCTTTCCTCCCTTTCCTTCCTTCTTTTCTTCCCCTTTGCTATTATCTGAATGTTTATGCTCCCCCAAATTCATATGTTGAAATCCTAACCCCCAAAATGATGGTATTAGGAGGTGGAGACTTTGGGAGGTTATTGGGTCATGAGGGTGGAGCCCTCATGAATGGGATTAGTGCCCTTATAAAAGAACCCCAGGGAGATCCCTGCCCTTTCCACCATGTGTGGCTGCAGAGAAAAGACAGCAGTCTAGGAAATGGGCCTCACCAGACACTGAGTCTGTTGGCACCTTAATTTTAGACTTCCCAGCCTCCAGAACTATGACAAATAAATCTTTGTTGTTTATAAACCCCTCAGTTTAAAGCATTTTTGTTATAGCAGCCTGAATGGGCTAAAACACCCTTCCCCCTTCCTTCTTTCCTTTCTTTTCCTCCCCTAGCTCCCTCTTTTCCTCCTTCCTTTCTTCCTTCCCTCTGTAACTCTAAAACAATGTTTTAAAATCACCTTAGACTATTTCAAGGTTTTATATTCATATTTATGCTGGGAGATAAGTGGAGTGAATATTATTTTTTCATTTACTGTGAATAAGTAAAGTGAAACACAGAGAGGTTCGGTGACTTTTCCAAGACACTATGGTGAATGGATAAACAATCCAGAGAAACAGGTTGACCTCTAGAGTTCCAGTTGAACACTTTCCACGAGTTGTTAGCCCTTCCTGTCTGTCAGGGAGAATTCCAGTTGACCTCACTGACAATAGCTTGTCTTATAACCTGTAAGCACAGACTGACTCCTGTATGGAGCCACCCATCTGGTGGGTGAGGCAGAAAATCTGTGTCCACCCTCACTTCTTGTCCCTTCCCAAACGTCACATCACTCAGAAATATGTACTTTATCATTCTAAACATGTAAAGATAAACTGGCTTCCCTGTTCTTAGGGGCTAGGAGTGGAAACTCCCCTTCTATCAGATCTCTTCACATCATCATGCACAAGTGAGTTTAAACCAGTGCTTTGGAAACATGAGCTATGGCTCCTGGCACTGGCTGCTTGCTCCCTTCCCTTCAGGCCACCATTACTATTTGTTGTAACTTGACTTCTCTTAACGACATTGCTCTGCAGTGATTTATCCTGTCTAGAACCCGGGGGCACCCGGCCTATGATCTTTGTCCCTTACAAATCGACCAGAGCTGCCTCTCTTTCCCAACTGCGTACACTTTGTCTCCCTCTCATCTTTCCTTCTGCCCCATCCCATGGTCCCCATAACTGTGCCCAGGAGACATAAGACACCTTCTGTGAAGACACATCTAGCTTCCTAACATCTCGCATTTACAATTTGGTTTTTCCCAGCACAATTACCCATCTATAGCCTTCTTTAAGACAGTGTTATTCATCCCAGTGCATTTACCAAAGGAGATGAATTGGAAGTTTTCATGAATGGAAATGAACTTCCCTTTCGACACTTTGAACAGAATGACGCTCCCTAAATAAGGGTCAGAGTGAGATGGCAGCACTGTAAGCCACCGTCAGGTCAAGCTCCCTAGGTCAGGTCAGCATCAGGCATTAAAAAAAAAAAAAGGCTCCATTAAGTAAATGAAATCATTTCACAGAAGGGAGGGGAACATCATCACGTGTAAGAATGCATTTTGTAAACTTCCTTTCATTAAGATGTCTTTCCAAAATGTTTCAGAAACAAAGAGAAGAAAACCTCTTCATTTCCTTTCCTAGGTTCTGCCTTTCAGAGCTGTTGAGGCTGAGCGATGCTGGGAATATGAGGAAGTCATACAAATGGGGGAGGGCAGAGCTGGGGGAATCTAGTTAGAGATACAACCTGTATCAGAGTCATGGTCCAAGCATTGGCCCCATTTATAACCTGTTCTTTAACTTTGTTTATCTTTGTAATCATTCACAGGAGCATCTTATTTTCCAGAAGTTGGGGCCCTATAATCATTACCTGTCTTTGGAGAAAATAAGATTATGAACATTTAGTTCCTCTTCTCAGAAAGTCGACACTGTAATAGGCCACTCTTCCCTGACCTTCCACCTCCCACCCTGGTGGGGCTGCTGTATTTTCATGGTTTCCTCTTGGCCCTGGTGCTATAAGCACAACCAACAATGGTGGGATCTTTGATTCTTAACCTCAATCATAAACAGAAAGGGGACAAGAGGACCCACTTTCTCATTTAGGATTTGTGATTGAGACCCTCAGCATTTCTATGAATGAGCACAAGCTTCTGGAAGTGAATACATATGTTTGGCTATCTGGCTTATATTAGTTTGCTACAGCTGCCACAACAAGGTACCACAAAGCCTGAGTGGTTAAAACAACAAAAATGTATTGTCTCACAGTTCGGTAGGCGGGAAGTCTAAATTCAAGGGGTCAGAAGGTGGGGTCCTTCTGAGGGCCTGGAGAGAAGGATCTGCTTCAGGCTTCTCCTGTTGGCTTGTAGATGGTCATCGTCTCCTATGTCTTCATAGCTATGTATCTTCCCTCTGTCACTGTCTGTTACTATGTCCAAATTTCCCCTTTTAATCAGGACACCAGTCATACTGGATTAGGGCCCACCCAAATGATGTCACTTTAACATTGATGACCTCTGTAAAGACTCAATCTCCAAACAATGTCACATTCTGAGGTCCTAAAGGTTAGGACTTAACATATGAATTTTAGGGTACTCAATTCAACCTCTAACATAGCTCAAATAAGTTGCCTCAGCTTCCAAAGAGAAGTTGGTTTTTGGTAAAAGGTGACCAGCAACCACACTGGATTTCTTGTCCCTCTCCTATATACAGCACAGTTTCCCACTCCAGCCCCATCTCTGCACCACAGAAGGTTTAGAGTTGCCAGCAGAAGTCCCCTCACTCGGTTGGAAGCTGTGCTTCAAGTTGACACCTTGAACCATAGGGACAAGCCTATGGGGACAGATGCTGGTTTCAGAAAAGGCTCCCTCATAATGGGCCCTGATCATGGCACCTGTGAACGCCAACGGCCCACCTATCAGCCTTAATTCCTGGACCCAAATCATTTATCAGCCCTTTTTATGGTTGAATTCAGATTCCACCCATCCATCCCTTCATCAGTTTATTCATTTGACGAAGCATTCCTCAGCATCTGCCTTGTGCAGGCACTGTGGTAAGAGCCGGAAGCCTAAATGATGAAGACCCATCTCAGGGAGCCCATAGCGGGGTGTGGAAGTCAGAGACAGGAGGAAATCCAATACAAATGCAGTGGCAGAGGGGTCTTTGGGCACACAGAGCTGGGTCATTCTAGTTAGACTAGGGAAGGTCCAAGAAGACCCCTGGATTTACCAGGGAATGATGAACTTGGCCAAGTTCTGACATGATGCCTCCTCCTGCAGGTGTGGCATGACACGAAGCCAAGGAGAAAAGGAGTGAGTAGAAAGAGAGAGTGGTCACCAGAGATGGATATCATCAGGATGGCAATGAAGACCAAGACTGAACTAGTCAGTGGGTCCAGCCTTTCATCTGGCTAGTGCCGTCCTCTTCGCCTTTGCTCCTCTCTCCTTCTCCCCAGACGAAGGCTTCTTCTTCTGGCCTACACACATTCACCATTCTTCCTCACCCTCTGCCCCAAGCTGTGTCTCAAAGTCGTAGTTCCCTATGGCTGCTATAACAGGTTACCACAAACTCAGTGACTGAAAACAACACAAATTTACTATCTTATAATTCTGGAAGCCAGAAGTCTAAAATGGGTCTCACCGGGCTAAAGTCGTGTTGTCAGCAGGGCTGCCTTCATTCTGGAGGCTCTAGGAGAGAATCTGTTTCCTTGCCTTCTCCAGCTCCAGTGACTGCCTGCAATCCTTGGCTTGTGGCCCCTTCTTCCATTTCCAAAGACAGCAGTACAGCATCTCCCAATCACTCTCTTTGACTCTGACCTCCTTCTTCCCATGTGATCATATCGGACCCACTCAGATAATCCAGGATTATCTCCCCAGCTCATGGTCAGCTGGTGAGTAACCTTAATTCCAACCGTGACCTTCATGCCCTTTTGCCATGTAATATGACATAGTCACAGGCTCTGGGATTAGGGTGTGGATATCTGTGGCAGGGGGAGGGCATAATTCTGCCAACTATACCAAGCAAAGACAAATTCCTTCCTATGAGGAATTCCGATGACAGTTGTTACGAAAATAGGGTTTTCATTTCAGTAGGGAATGAAGAGTGTCCACTGGGTTGTTGAACAGAAAGAGGACCTGAATAAGGGCAATGGCAGAGCTCAGTGGAATAATATGGAAGAGTCAAGAAATGAGAAAGTAAATACAGACAACACTGTAAGGATAGCATCTGTTTGTAGGGCCAGTAAACAAGTCATTAATATGAGTAGAGCAAGCACCAGGAATGGGGTAACAATATCAGGTTTAAAGTCTTAATTATAGACTTTTCATTCTCCAAATTCTAGGAAGCAGATTCCTTGTTCCATAGATCCTCATCCCAGTCCATTTGCCAATCAATTTTCGGGAGAGATCTGGCACAGGAGGCGGTAGAACAGTGATGCACTGCCCAGATGTCCTTCTTAGCAAGTTTGCACACTATCCTGGAATCCTTGCCAGGGAGTTTGATCTTGGGAGAGTACTCCCAAATCTTTAAACTCTCCCTTATCCAACCTTATATTCCAAGCTCCAAAACCCAGAACCCTCAGAACCAGACCCATGTATATTCCACGGGTCTTGCTGGTCCATGCTGCCTAAGTCTTGCAGCTATTTTCCTCAATTATCTGGTTTAGCACATCCTCAGCTGGGGTGTGCCAGGATGAAACCTATTTATAGACCTAGGGATCAGGAGGGGAGGGGGCTCAGGTTATCTTGCAGGGGCAAAGTCTCTGCACTGCCTCCAAGCATAAGGGAAGTGCTAGCTCTTCATAGGAGGGATAGGCTACTTCTGTAGACTCAGGGGGTGCAGGGGAATCTGGAGATTCAAGACTTTCAAGAGATCAAAAAGGTGCAAAATTTCAGAAACCACTCACTCCCTGCACTTTCATGGACCTAAGAGTGAATACCTCCTTAAACTGCACCCTGGATGCTTCCTTTTCCTCTTCCTAGTCACTGTCCTGCATCCAGATGTAAAGGTCTCACTCCTTCTCAACCAGGACCCTGACCTTGGCAGAGCAGACTGGCCTTGCTTAGAGTTTAACCTTCTTTAGCAAGGACCCCAGGAGACTGTGCAAACTAGCTACTGGGATGGCACCTCAAAGCATGGAAAGAGTAATGACCAACTTACTGAGTTCAAATGCCAGAATTCCTGAGATCAAACAGCTCCTCTGGGTGAGCAGGCTGGAGAGGACAGATCATGGAAGACCAGGAAACCCACCAGAAAACCCATGTTCAATGGGAAAGCCTAGATGATAGGCCACTTACAAAACAACAGGATGAGTGGGTGATGGGTCACTAGCAGCACTTGGGAAGTTCAGAGCAGCTCCTCTTCTTTAGGCCAGGGTTGATGATAGGAGAGGCTGCTAGAGAAATAGTCTCACCAGACCAATGGGGATGATAAGACCCCAAACAGGAGAGACTAGGAAGCAGAGCATAACCATGTTTAACCATCAAAAGCCAGGTGGATGCAGGTATTGTAATGACTAGCAAGGCATCCCTAGGGCAAAATAGATGAGCAGCTGGCAAGGGCACTGCTCACCTTGTGCCTGTAAAAGAACCAAGGCTGCATGACAAGGAGACTAAAGGGAGTTGCTCCCATTAAGGGTCATGGTCCTTTTCATAGTTTCCAGCCCTGAGCCAGTTTTCAGACAATAACTCATTGATTAAAGAGGAGCGAGAGAGAGGCATGGACATATATGCACTACCAAACTTAAGGTAGATAGCTAGTGGGAAGCAGCCGCATAGCACAGGGAGATCAGCTCGGTGCTTTGTGACCACCTGGAGGGGTGCCATAGGGCGGGTGGGAGGGAGGGAGATGCAAGAGGGAAGAAATATGGGAACGTGTATATATATAACTGATTCATTTTGTTGTAAAGCAGAAACTAACACACCGTTGTAAAGCAATTATATTCCAATAAAGATGTTAAAAAAAAAAAAAAGAGGAGATGGAGCCCCAAGGACAGACCCTGTAACATACGGCAAATGAACATGGTAATGATGCCCCCAGTCTTGACCCAAAGGGACCTCAGCCATTTACTCAGGTAACTGTACACTGGGCAAGAGAAACACTCAAATATGTCTAGGAATATTGCACACGAGGTCTCAGCTTACACTGATAGCTGGAGAACTGAAGCATTATCATGGCTCTTCTGTGAAAATGCGAGTATATGGGGCCCAGGAATAATGGCATCTGACCAACATGCAACCGAGTGGGCATCCACCAGTTCTACAGACCCACCTGGCAATGATTTACCTCATCTTCAAAAGTACAATTGGGGTAGACATATTGGTAGTCAGAGCAACCAACCTACATTGAGTTCTTGACCTATGGGATAAGAATGATCATAGTGGGGAAAGCCAAGTGGAAACTTCTGAAACTGCCACCTCCCACCCTGCCCAAATATAATATTAAATCAAAAAATATATATCACATACCGGGGGAGGAGAGTAGAAATTATTTTCACCCTCAATGATCTAAAGGATACAGGGGTAGTGGTCCCCTTCCTGTCTCCTCTTAATTCATCAGTCTCGCCCCTGAAGGAACCAGATAGATCCTGGAGGATGACAGCAGACTACTCAAACTCAACTAAGTAGGAGCCCCAGGTGCTGCTGTTACACCAGACGTGGTGTCTTTGTTGGGGAGATTAATAGGTCTCAGGTACATGCTATGTACCCATGGATTTGATGAAGTGAAGGTGTTCTTCTCTAACTCTATCAGAAAAGAAAATCAGAAACGGTTTGCATTCAAATTGAAAGAACAAAAATATGCCTTTACCGTTTTGCCCAAGGTCTATGTTAGCTCTTCTGCCCTCTGTCGTAATGCAGTCTGAAGAGAGCTGGACATCTGGACATCCCACAGAACATCACATCTATAGCATAATTCTAGTCTGGCCAGATGGACAAGAAGTACCTAGTACACTGGAGGCCTTAGTAAGACACATGTGCTCCAGGGGGTGAGAGACAAACCCTATGAAGATTCAGGACTTGCTATATCAGTAAAATTTTAGGGGTCTGGGACATCCCATCCAAAGTAAAGGACAAAAATATTGCATCTTGTATCTCTCACTACAAAGAAGGAAGCCCAAATGTGACATCAAAGACAGACTTACGATAGTCTCCAGGAGCAATGATCGCTCTGCCATGAGTAGAAGAAGTGATACCAACAATGCTAGGTTTTCTGTATACATAAATATTCATTGAGACTCTCAAAGGGTTATGGGCAACAAAAGTGAACAAAAAACCATAAAATTGGATTAAATTTACTTAGTGACTTAAAACAACAGCCATTTATTTAGCTCATGATTCCTTAGGTTAACAATTTAGACTGGGTTCAGTTGGATGGTTCCTCTGATTTTTCCTGCGCTCATCATGCATGTGTGCTTAGCTGCCGAGACAGCCAGGGGCTGGCTGGTTTGGGATGGTCTCTGCTGAAACATCCTACCTTGGTTCCATGTGGTTGTTCATCCTCCAACAGGCTACTCTGGTCTTATTCACAGCGAATCTGGACAGGGATCAAAGAAAGAACAGCCATGGATGAGCTCTTGTGCTAAGCTTAGAAATGTCACACCTCACTTCTGCTGTGTTCTATTTGTTAAAGCAAGTCACAGGGCAGCCCAGATTCAAAGGTAAGGGAAACTGACTCTGACTCTACCCCTTGATGGGAGAGTTGCAAAGTCATATTACAGTGAACATGGATACAGGGAAAAGCAAAGGATGACGGCCCTTTTCCACCAGTCTGCTAGTTTCTGTATGAACTGACATTTGTTGGGGCTCCCAAAGAAGAAAAGCTCCTGAAAGAGTGAGGGAAGCAGGAGCCTGATCAAACTTCTAGGCCAGTCATTTCAATGCCTGAATCAGAAATTCCTAAACAAGTCTGATGTCCCTCTTTTAAAAACACAGCAGGAGCACAAAGCCCTGACCTTTGCTTCTCTTCTCTCTGAACGCATTCCACCCTCTGAAATGATTTCTCTGTGCCTCTTGTCCTCTTTAGAGTCAATTTAGAAATGACTCCTTCAGAACAGAGCAAATTGGTAAACACGCTAACAGGGGTGGACAATTTATTCAAGCAAAACAGGAATGAATTCCTGTCATCTACCTGGCACCCTCCTGCATGATTTTATGACAGCCTTTGTTTCAAAAGAAAAGAAAAACAAGTGGTCTGACACAGAAACTGCACTAAAATGCTAGTAAGTCTGCACTGACAAGAAACAAAAAGAAAGAAAGGAGAAAATCCTAAAAATGTTGAGGTAGGGAGCCAAGTGTACCATATGTTCTTGGGAATCTGATCTTGACAATGAATCTCACAGATGGCTGTCAGAGTGAGCTAGGTGGTGAGGGGAATGAAGTGATAAGAAGGGTTTCATCAGAGAATAGCCATGTACGACCTCTCTCTTTTCTCCTTTGAAAAGGATGAAATAAAGCACAATTTCCTAAATCCCAAACCTATTTTTATTTTATTTGCAAAATTTTTTTCTCTGCTCTTTAACGTTTCCTGGTTCTCTTTTTTCTCCCCCTTTTTTCTTTTCTCTCCTCCATTAAGGAGCAGGGGATTTCAAGCTTTGCCTCCTTGTCAAGTCGAAAGGCCAAAGAAGCAGAAGTTGTGGGCCTTTTGGTTTCTCTCTATTTCAGGATATGATGAGGTCATATAGATTTGCAAGGTAGAGAGGTGCTCTATTATCTAATCATGGCTCCAAGAACAGGAATTTGGAAGGAAAAAAGGAAGTAATTAGGCTTCTCCCTCTTAAAATGCCTTTAAAATGTGGATTTAAGAAAACATGTACTCCAGAGTCAAGCAGAATGAGCAGAAAGAGCTTTTTAGATTTCAAAACACAGTGGGCTTGGAGCTTGAAGAGAATTTAAAGGGACTAGACCTATAAGCAAGGCTGATCCCCTAAATTAACCAGATCTCAGCCTGAGCTCAAGAAGACATTGCCCACAAGAGCCACCATGCTAAGGACAATTTTTGAATGCAATCAATAAGATGCTCTAAATTGAACTTGCCTTTATGAGCTTTTGTATTCAAACAGACCAAAGGAAAAAAAAATGGGAGGCAGCTTAGCATGGTACTAAGTGCTTAGACCCATACCAAATTGCCTGGGTTTGAGTCCCAGCTCTACCAGTGTCATGAGTTGAATTGTGCCCCACTCCCTGCTTCCCAAAAGTCCTAGGTTGCAGTCCTAAGCCCCCAACACCTCAGAATGTCACCTAATTTGGAGATCGGGTCTTTACAGAGATAAACAAGTGAGGTCGCTAGGGTGGGCCTCAACACAATATGACTGGTATCAAGGAGAAATGTGGACACACAGACATACATACAGGGAAAACGCCTGGTGAACATGAAGGTAGAGATCTGGGTGATGATTCTACAAGCCCAGGAACACCAAAGATGGCCAGCAAACCACCAGACACTCAGAAAGAGGCCTGGATCAGACTCTCCCTCACAGCCTCAGAAGGAGCCAACTGACTTGATCTTGAAATTCTGGCCTCCAGAATTGTGAGACAATCCACTTCTGTTGTTTCAGCCACTCAGCTGTGGTTCTTTGTCACGGTAGCCCTATACACAAATGAATACACCCAGTTATCATGTACCTGTTGATACCAAGCAGGACCCTGTGGGGCTCCTGGGCACAAAAGCCTTTCTGTGTCCACCATTTCTTGATTACAGGAAATAGACTTCATTCAGCCTCCATGACCTTCCCTGAGTTCCAACCGGCAGGTTCAAGCAGTTGCTAATCAGGGAAGGGAGGGGATGTGAGACAAGGGAGGAACAGTTCAAAGAAACAAAATATAGTGCAGCCTTAGGGCTGAGTCCTGGCTCCCCATCATGGGATACACACAATATCTTTGAGTCGTTTTGCAAATACTGAAACCCCCAACAGGTGGGAAAAGTTAATGATATGCTGCCCACAAGCACGTAGACCCCAGACCGGCTGGAACCAGATGGTTGATGGCGCTGACTCCCACTTAGCTCACCAACCAATCAGAAGAATATCAATGAGCTGACCACGCCCTCTTTGCACAATTACTATAAATCTCCTCACGACTCCCTCCAGGTCGGGAAACACAGTTTTGAGGGCATAAGCCCGCTGTGGCCCCCTTCGCCTGACAAAGCAATAAAGCTATTCTTTTCTACTTCACCCAAAACTCTGTCTCTGAGATTTATTTAGGTGTCAGGGTACAGAGGCGGGATTCGGCTTCACTGTGACTCTGGGCACAGTTCCAGGCACATGTGGATAATAGTAACAGGGTCCAATGCAGATGTTGTTAGAAGGATTAAATGAATTAGTATGTGCAAGTGCTTCAAATAGAAGTTGACACAAAGGAAGCTATATATATATGTATTTGTTAAAGAGATTTTTTAAAAAATCTACATCTACACCAGTCATTATAGGAATTATTAATTTGTCTGACTTTGCAGCCAGGTGGTATTAGAGGGTTTTTTTTAAAAAAAAAATCCTTTAGAAAATCTAAAGGCCATTACTTATTCCAAGTACGGCCAACAAATTGTTATAATTAGAGCTATGCTGTTTTCTTCATTCTTCTTTCAATAGTGTGATCTGGCACTACCGAGGGCCGTTAGGTTTCTAATAAATTATTAATCTGGGAGTTAATAATTCATGTTAAATGGTGCTATAAGCCACTTTCTCTGGCAAATGTGAGCAAAGGTCATAACTTTTTAACAGCAAAGGTGAAACCTTTTCTAAGTTTCTTTTTCCATGCTCTATCGTGGAAATATTAAGATATGGAAGGCAAATTTTAACCAGAGCTGAGAAAGCAAGATAATTCCAAGGGTAAAAGGTCTAGACCTTCAGTTGTATTTTGTGGACCAGTACTATCTCCACAGCCCCGAAGGAAGGAGAGAAAAGCTCCAGAGAACTCAGAGGTATGCCAGCCCCATGAGAGCCTTCCCAGGAAGGACACGGCAACTCAGGTTTGGGGATCTTTGACAAGACGACATATAATAATTATGTGTTGATTCGTTGTTGATAAAAATTTTTTTCAGAAAATAACAAGGCATTTGAGGTAGTAACTCACCGGTGGGATTTTTTATAACAAATCTTCTAAATTACAAGGCATGGCTTTAAGTATAGCAGGCACAGGATCCTAAGCAAATCCCTCTCACCATTGACATCTTTGATTTTAATTAATGTATTTAAGCTCTGCCTTTTTTTTTTTCCAGAAAGAGTTTGAGGTTATTCCTGATTGCAGACCACAGAAGGCAAGAAATTAAAAGCTTCTTACCTCAAAAAATTTGCATTTACTGTCCAACTCATTGATTCATCCTTGGGTCTAGGAAGCAATCGCTAGTGACCCAGATGTTCTGAGTGTTTTCTACCTTTTTTAGCCTTGGTAATTACTTGTAAACTTCATGTCAAGCCACAGACTGGTGTAATGAAATAACATTTGCCCATTTGGAGAAAAAAATTCTTCTTAGTAGCTTTTTTTCAGTTTTGATTAAAAAATGTCAAATATGGAAAGAATGATGTCTGAAGACTTAGGATAAAACTTAAATGGAAACCACTAGTTTAAAGAGTTTCGGGGCTAAAAGTCAAGTCTTCTAGCTCTTGTTTTTCTAAAGAAAATTTGAATAGCATATGCTTTTCATTGTGCTCCTTTTCAGTCATTTACATATTCGGGAAATGTATATTTGGCAACAGGTCCTATTTTTAGGAGTCCTTGAAACTTGCCCTTTGAAAATGTTTTCATTTCTGGCACATATGTGTGTTTTCAGCAGAATAAAAATACAAAGCAAAAAAGAAAAATATGTACAGAAAGGAATGATTTTTCCAGGCCCATGGAGCACAATAAGAAAGCAATCATTCAGTTGTGACTTTAAAAATGGATTCATGCCTGGATTTTCCAAGTATTTCCTTCTAAATGACCATTTCTCTACAGAACTGAACTAATGTAAAGAGACGGGTTGTTCCAGTGCCAGAACTGAACAAGCAAAAAGGATGGAGGTTGTATTTTTATAGGAGGAACTTGACCAAATAATACCCACTCTGTTTCCCTGCAGCCCCTTGGGTTGATGCAGAAGAAGGTGCCATATGCCCATTGTGTGGCTTGGAGCACGTTTTCCTGGCCTGACTCTTGATCACCACCAGACTATTATTTGCAGTCAGTAACAAAGATTCGTCCTTGTGTCCATCAAGCAACAAGGAGAATCTTTGTCACTTAGTGTAATTAATAGCTACACTTCACATGGGAAGACGGAAGGAGAATGCCCTTCTCACGTAGACTTGTGTGGATTCAGAGCAGGCTTCATGGAACCTTGCTGCCTTTTGACCATTTAAAAGGCCAGAACTCCAACAGAGGTAGTAAGATGGTCAGCCAAGGGTTCCTTTTTGTGGTTTGCTTCTGTTTTCAAGAGCAATAAAGTAAAGCTAACCTTCTAGTGCTTAACACTGTTCAGTCTTATTTAAAACACGGCTTGTGGAAACTAAACAGGCACACACCTAAATGCAACCTTGGACTAGTTGCTGTATTGGAGGAAAAAACATTATAAAGGATATATTATTTGGATAAAATTGGAATATGGATGGCATATTAAATAAAGGTATGATATTGATGTTAAATTTACTAAAGTTGTTAAGTGGTCTGTGGTTATGGAAGAGAATAATTATCCTTGTTCTTAAGAAATATACACTGAAGTATTTAAGGATGACAAGTCATGATATATGTAACTTACTTACAAATGTTCAGAAAAAATACTTTGTGTGTCTGCGTATACGGATACGTATAGAAGAGAGTACAAATGAGAAAGCAAATGGAGTAAAATGTTCACAACAGATGAATCTAGGTAAAGAATATTTGTTGTTCTTTGAAAATATTCTTGTTGCAGTTTTCCTGGAACTTTGAAGTTATTTCCAAACAGAAACTTTAAGTGTATATATATATATATATATATATATATATATATATATCTTATGGTTTGAAATTATGTTTTGAAGAAGATTTGGAGAATGGAGAGACAAAAGCAAAAAGAATTTAAAAATTAATTTCCTAGAAAATACGTCTCTGCAAGATGGGAAGATAACAGCTTCTTTCCATCTTCAGAGACGCATCAACAACTTAAATGTGCTTCTGCCCACCAGCCTGATTCTATTATCTCCAGTCTTCCTCATCAGTTAATAGCCTTCAAAAGCATTCGGGTTGGTGCAAAAGTATCTACAAACAAAAAGTATCAGAATGAGCATCTTGGTGCAAATGGTGCACAGCATCATCTTGGCACTGAAGACTTTCCTTCCACTGCTGAAATATCCACTGAATCAGGCAAATACAGTTCACTGAAGTTCAGTGTTAAACTTTTAACACCTTTGAAATAGATGGCTATGTTCCAGACGAAGGTACTAAACAATGTTTTATAATGATAATAATAATAATTAGTAGTAGTAGTATCATTCTATTCTAAGCTTTTCAAATGTATTAATTCATTTATTCCTCATAATCTTATAGGAGAGGTATTATAATTATTTCCAATTTACAAATGAAGAAACAAAAGCCCAGAGAGACTACATAACTTGCCCAGGGTAACACAGCTGGTAAATTGCAAAATGTGAACCCTGGTGGTGTGACTCCATAGCCTACATTCGTAATGACAACACTAGACTTCTCAACTACCCTCTCCTAGCACTCAGACATCAGTCTTTACCTGCTAACCAGTTGAAACAGTTCTAATTATCCTAATCGATTGGTTAGGATGTCACTATGATGTCGCACTGTCTTTGTTCAAAATCCCATCACCTATGGGGGGGGGGAGATGCAAGAGGGAGGAGATATGGGGATATACATATATGTATAGCTGATTCACTTTGTTATAAAGCAGAAACTAACACACCATTGTAAAGCAATTATACTCCAATAAAGATGTTAAGTAAATAATAAATAAATAATAAAATCCCATCACCTGAGTTTCACAAAGCAAACCTCTACTGAAAAGCCAAATTTCCTCTATGGCTGCAATTAAGTTTCTAAGGCCAAGCTCATTGTGTGTTGAGATCACCACTTCCAAATAAACTAGAAAGATTAAATAACTAATTGCTTCTCCATGAACTCTTCAACAATTTTCTCATAACCCAAAATGATCTCTCCCCTCGAAACCCATTGTGAATCATTAGGTGGCATCCAGTTCCATAACAAGAGGTAATGTACCAGTTCCATGTGCATAATCCTTGAGTGACTTAATCTAAGGTTTGTTTTGATAGTTTGGCTAGTACTTCACATGGGTTTGCATCAAGAAACCTATTTTCCCCTCTCAAGAAGCATGAGATCCATGGTAGCCTTTCCTTTCTCTTTTTTACTTTTATTTTTTTTTTTGAAGTATAGTTGATTTACAATGTTTCAGGTGTACAGCAAAGTGATTCAGTTAGAGATAGATGATGCTAGATAGATAGACAGATAGAGAAATATATACATATATATTCTTTTTCAGATTCTTTTCCATTATAGGTTATTACAAGATATTGAATATAGTTCCCTATGCTAAACAGGAGGTCCTTGTTGTTTGTCTATTTTATATATAGTAGTGTGTATCTGCTAAGCCCAAATTCTCAATTCATCCCTCCCCTCTGCTTTCCCCTTTGGTAACCATGTTTGTTTTTTATGTCTGTGAGTCTATTTCTGTTTTATAAATAAGTTCATTTGTATCTTATTTTAGATTCCACATATAAGTGATATCATATGACATTTGTCTTTCTCTGTCTGACTTACTTCACTCAGTATGATAAGCTCTAGGTCCATCCGTGTTGCTGCAAATAGCATTATTTCATTCTTTTTTATGGCTGAGTAATATTCCATTATATATATACCACATCTTCTTTATCCATCCATCAGTGGACATTTAGGGTGCTTCCATAATGGTAGTCCTTCTTGAAATAAACCACCACTTACTTCAGGTAATAGTATTGATAGTACTTGCCATAGTAGTAGTACTAGTCGTGGTAGTGGTGACATTTCACTGAGGATGAGGCACAGTTCTGTACTTTGCCACATCCTTATGAGGTAAGTACTATGAGTTTCCCATTTTAAAGATGAGGAAGTTGAGGCACAGAACAAGGAGGGCATCCTGGCCATTGGAAAGTCAGATTTGGCAACCACCTTGTATTGGTCAGACAGTCTAACCACTATAGCAAATAATCCTAGATCTCAGCAGCTTAATCTAAGAAAGGTTTATGTCCCACTCGTCTGATCACAGTCTGGTCAGGCAGTTAGCAGCAGCCTTCCACAAGGTGACTCAGAGACCCTGGCCCCTTTCTCCTGGCGATTCCACCATCCTCTGGACCTTGAGGTCCTCCTTGGACCACGTCTAGCCAGTGGAGAATGAGGAGGCATGGAATGTGGTCTCCTGTGTGACCAGGAGAAAAATGAGTCCCTTGGTGAACACTTGGCATGCTGTCGGAAAGATCACAGAAGCCTGAGTTAGACTGGAGCAAAGAAGAGAGAAGAATTTTTGTCCCTCCCCACCTAGCCAGCATGGCAAGCTTCACTTCCTCCTTCACCTTGCCCCACACAGTGAACCTACAACCACACACGTCTTCTGGGGTCAGGAAATCACATTTTGATTCCTTGTGCTTTCAAGAGCAATCAATCCTGAGTCTTCTGGGCCAGGGTCTCCCTCAACAACTAAACAAAAGAAGCAGTGTCCCGTGATGGCCAGAGGCTGGAGAACTTTCTCTGACTCACATGAACTTTGGCCTGAAATAAGCAAAGCCCTAGGATACTGACACGGCCTTGACCTAGGCACAGCATTGTTTCTGAGTGCTTAGACTGGGCTCTCACTCTGGTCCCCGCCACACCTTCTTCGTTATGTCACAAAACTTTCATGAATTTATGTCAGGCAAATCGGGGCTTAGCTGACTACAGGCATCCAGGAAGAGCAGTGGTAAAAAGACAGAGGTGCTTGTCCAGGGTTGACAAGCCCCCTCCTTCCTATTCAGTGATGTCCTGTTTATTCTGAATATTTTATTTCATCCGTCAGTCTCTTTAGATATCCCTTTTTAATTATGCATAGTAGGGATATTTCTTATCAAACATCAGATTCTAGACATTCATAACTTTCATGGGCCCAGAAGATAAAACTTAACGTTGCCTCAAAAATATCTCTCAAAGATCTTAACTTTGCCAAATTGTATTGTATCAGAGATCGTGTATACAGTGACGCCACTAGTCAAAGACATCTTTAATGTAACATCATAAACCCAACGTCTCTTTAGAACATGTGAGTCAGCATAATTTTTTCCTAACAAGTTGGTATCTCAATGTCTTTATCCTCTGCTGGTATCAAAACTCCAGGGAAAATACAGTGTTTAAGAAACACTACAGTGCTCACTGAAAATATATAGCACAAAAATTTTCAAGACAAAATACAGAAATAATCATTCTTCCCTCCTCTTTCTTCCTACCCTTTACCCTTTCTTCTTCTAAGGGCTTTCAAATAAAAATTCAGAAAGGAGGAAACTTCCCAAATAAAACAAAACAAGCAAAGCCAATTAGACATAGTATCTGATTCTGTATATCAGTATAAAACAATGTTTCTGCATTAAAAACATTTTAGAAATTATGAAAAGTTGTAAAAATGAAATTAAAACCACTTATAATTCCATTAACCAGAAATGATCTTTTTTCTAAATTGGAATTAAATAGTATAAACAGTATATTCTACCTTTTTCCCTTTAGATAGTGTAAGCATATTCCCATTGATTAGTGTACTTTGAAAACACGAATTTTCACAGTTACATGTCTGTTATGTAGTTGATAATAACATTGGCTTATTGCTGGAAATATAAGTCTTCATAATGTATTGTTATTATAAATAACACTATGATGAACATCTTAAGGTACCACTTGGTTGTTGATAATCCTTTACAACAACATGAACCATGGGCCTCTTCTCAGCTACGATGTGGATATGGACTGCTGATTTTCTGACTTGGACTGCTGAGAAAATGTTCCTGAGTGGCTAAGACACTTTTCTAAGGAAAATATTACAAAGCTTATTTTCAGTTATCCATGATAATCGAGGAAAAGGAGATGAAAACCCCAACTTCATGGACTTTCTGTTGGTCCTGAAAATGCATGAGAACGGATCCAGAGAATTCCTAGACACCATGGGTGGCACTGAGGGACTATTTTTATAATAACTAATTTGGTTCACTTTCTTTTGTGACAGTCGGAAGCTTGGCCAATGAATCCTTTTGCCCCCTCTCTCCTCATTTGAGAGATTAGTCAATTTCATAGTCTACATAAAGAGAGATTATTTTTCTTTATACAGTCACAAACATGGGAGGGGGAAATACACGAGAGATAGAAATGCAATTAATTTATTCCGGGCCCTGAAAGTCGTTCAGGAAATTGCCAAGCCGAGGGAAAAGACAAAGAGACTGTTGGGTGAGAAGCCAAAATTGAGAGCCAGGAGACTTAGACGGTGGGGTAAGGGGAGGCAAGTGGGCGGGGGGTGGCGCTGGCAGCCAATGGGTCAACAGAACCTGAGCCAGAGGTCAATGGCCTATGGGGGTCAATGGGGGAGGGGGGTTCTCTTTTTGTCCACAGTTCAGTGAACTTGCTGATTAGAAGTACAGCTTAAGACTTTCATAAGCACTGTGACCAAATCCCTAAGGAAAAGTGTCTACGACAGCCCGAGCAAAGCCTGCAACGAATTGTTGGACATTATTAAAGGTTCATGTCCCACACTGGTGGCAGAGGGTGAAGCAAGTTAACTTACAGAAACTAAGTCTTTTCCAACCCACAAGTCTCAGAACTCGCTCAGATTTGGCAAAATTCCACGAGCAAAAGGCAGACACACATTTACCACGACTCCCTCCATCTTGTGAAAAATTGCATTTTCCTGAGAACCCAATGTGCTTCTCCAGATGACACATGTCCTCCCAACCAGAACCTAGTGCAAACTCTGGGAGGAGAAGGGCAGAGATGCTTTAAAAACGCCTAGACACACACTGAGTCACCAAGGGTTCTTCCAATGTCAGTGAGGGCCACCACGGGGCAGAAGAAGACTCCCTCTCAGGCTGGAGACCTGGAGACGACAGGGGTTGGGGGTGTGAAGAGGAGGAAGGGGCCAGGGAGCTCAGAGCCTCAAGTAGCAGCCTGCTCTTGGCAGGGGCGGCTGCTAATTTTCTTTGGCTGGCTCTGACTACCTGTCTGAAAGCACTGCAATGCAGGAAGGAAATTTTTCAAAAGATTAAACTATTATTGTTTCCTGTGTGGCTCTCTTCGCTGGTGTATGAAAAAAAGCTTTAAGGGCACTTGAAAAGAGATTTGTCTGAATAGCACGGCTGTTGTGATTCATCTCCCCCTCCAGTGGGGATTTGGCCAATTTCCTCAGGAAAGTGGTTGATTAGGACCCATGGATTTATCCATGGCCTAAATATAAGATGTCATAAAGGTGATTAATGGTGAGCTCCCCATCAGAGGGAGTTAAGAGTTTATAAAAGCTATTTTTAATGGTCTGAAAGGGGGAAAAAAACCTCATTTGTCACGTTGCCAACATGTTTCAAGAGTTAAAAACTTCTTTGTGGCCCCGGATAATTCATGCTACCAACTGTTAAAGGTCGTTGTATTTTCTGATTTTACAACTTTGTTTGAAAAATTGGTTCAGCATATTTTGCTGTTTATAGAAAAGCACATGAAGAAAGGAAAATAAAATGTATTTCCCCCCCGACTAGTGACCGCTGCTCCCGTAACACTTAAGTACAATAAACTTGTTTGTTTTCTCCACCCTGCCTTGCTGTTTATGTCCCACCATACAAATAGCAATTGATGGAGGATATTCTGAGACAGTTTTCAGAGCCCGAGTGAAACTAGCCTGGGGTTCCCAAGTCAGGGGAAATCAGAGTTGTTCAGAAATCAGATGACGGCACTGATGGCCACTGGCAGTGTCTAGCGTGGCTCAGTGATCTCACATTAACCAGAGATGCTCCAAAATGTGAATTCATTGTCTGGACAGTTCCACAAGGCAAGGTCCCTTCTCCAGTCACAAAGCAACCAGCTTTATTTAAAGGAACATAGATGATCCGCCTTCCTATAAAGCAGCTACCAAATTCTCTGAAACTGGCTATCAACCACTGGCCAAATCATGCAGTAAAGCACAAAAAATATTTACTGAAAATAAAAGGTTGCCAACGTTGGCTACATATTTGGGCCTTTTATGGAAACATGAAGTCATGGGTGCATTTGCTAATGTTTATAGGGCTGGTGGGATAAGGGGAGTGGGGTGTAATTGTTGAAATACAATCAATTGCTATCAACTATTTTAGTGCTTTCTGGGATCCTTGCATCATTTTGTAAGTTGACCCTAATCCACATGGGAAACCTGATATAGTACAAGGTGTTCTTTAATTCCTTAATCTGTTTAGCAAACCTCTAACGTGGCAGGAACACCGACTGCTACTCAGTGCTAGAGAGGAAAATATGAGGGCTCAATGAGCTCCTGAGTGAGCCTGGCAGATAAAGAAGCTTCTTACAAGAGTGAGATAAGTGATTTGATAATGTATATACAGGCACTCAGCCTGAGTCAGGGAGAGGTGAAAGTTTTTCTCCCAGAGTGCTAGAAGTAGAGATAATAATAGCTATCACAGCTAACTAGAAGCTTCTGTTGAAGAGCACAACCCAGAAGTTGAAGGAATGGCTCTCTTTGTGTCCTGTTGTCCTGAACTTTCTCTGGTTACCACACCCAACTGCAGTGAAGACACAATATTATAAGCAATTAAATGTAAATTTAAGCATTTTTTAAAAATTGAAGTATAGTTGATTTACAATTTATAATATGTAAATATTTATAACAAAGTGCAATCAATTTTCATAGCAATACAATATGTATAGGGTTTGTTCAAAAAGTGGTAGAGAATTTAAATGCAAGAGGAGCCAGAGGAGATGAGATCATCTTCAAGTCTTCAGACTCAAGGAAAAATGGCAGGAGCGAGGAAGATCCCCCGGCACTGGCTTTAGCTGCTGCTATGGCTGCGTCCTCAGCCGTGTGAGCTCTTCCAGCAGTGAGCTGTATCCCATCCATCTTTGTGCCTCCAGTGCCTAGTATAGCTCATTCCCTGTCATTTATTGACTCCTGATTAACATTGAAGAGACGGGAAGAACACTTTAGTTGGGTTTTAAATAATGGATAAGATGTACAAAGCCCTATCACCAAAGGGGCATTTGACCTTGGCCTCACAACCACAGGGTCTCAAATTTGGACTTTCAAGATACATATATGACATATAGAGATGACACACAAGGTTGAAAGATGATGACATTCATCACACAACTTTGATCTCATGTTGCATTATCAGGCCACCCCCCTGTGGTACACAGTGAATTAGTTTTTATAAAACTTATAAATATCTTGTGCCTAACACAAACATACAGCATTGTGGGCTTTGTGTTTGGGTTATAAAGAATTTGTTTGTTAAAATGTCAAGTTGGGTATTCTGGCATATTTGCAATGCTGTTTTGACCTTTCTTCCCCTTGTTGTTGTTGTTTTTGTTTTGTTTTGTTTTTTACACTTAGGGTCTCAAAAAACTTGATGTATCCTGAGCCTCTCTCAATCTTTAAAACTCCAGGAACATATATTCTAAGGTTGTCCACTCCAAACTATGCTCTTCAGTGCAAGTTCCCTGAACATCCTATCTTATTTTTTCCATTTAGATTTGGTAACCGGTCTTCAGCCAGTTTCCCAGCATAAAGTATTGGAATTCTGGTAATTTCCTGGCCCTTTCCATCCTTCAAAACTGTTACTTTAAGGGCCAATAGTCTTTCTTGACCTGGGCTCTCAGGATACACAGACCCTGGTTTCCAGCTCAGTTCAATCATTCATGGTAAGCAGGTAAACAAGGAAAGAAAGTGAGGCTGGATACAGTCCTCCAACCCTGAAAATACCTGTTTAGACTTTACTGCCTTTTGAGGCACCTACCATACCCTCCATTCAAAGTTGATAAGTACACACATAACTAAACCCCAACTCCAAATCTCTTACAAAGGACTTCAGTGCAAGCAATCACTAAGTGGGTTTTCTAAAACTATGTGATTTCCATATTCCATGCCAACACCCCAGGGTTCATCCTAATAAGAAATGTTCATAAAAACAGCCCAAGGAAAAACGGAGCTGGAGGAATCAGGTTCCCTGACTTCAGACTATACTACAAAGCTACAGTAATCAAGACAGTATGGTACTGGCACAAATACAGAAATATAGATCAATGGAACAGGATAGAAAGCCCAGAGATAAATTCATGCACATATGGTCACCTTATTTTTGATAAAGGAGGCAAGAATATACAATGGAGAAAAGACAGCCTCTTCAATAAGTGGTGCTGGGAAAACTGGACAGCTACATGTAAAAGAATGAAATTAGAACACTCCCTAACACCATACACAAAAATAAACTCAAAATGGATTAAAGACCTAAATGTAAGGCCAGACACTATAAAACTCTTAGAGGAAAACATAGGCAGAATATTCTATGACATAAGTCACAGCAAGATCCTTTTTGACCTACCTCCTAGAGAAATGGAAATACAAACAAAAATAAACAAGTGGGACCTAATGAAACTTCAAAGCTTTTGCACAGCAAAGGAAACCATAAACAAGACGAAAAGACAACCCTCAGAATGGGAGAAAATATTTGCAAATGAAGCAACTTACAAAGGATTAATCTCCAAAATTTACAAGCAGCTCATGCAACTCTATATCAAAAAAACAAACAACCCAATCCAAAAATGGGCAGAAGACCTAAATAGACATTTCTCCAAAGCAGATATACAGATTGCCAACAAACACATGAAAGGATGCTCAACATCACTAATCATTAGAGAAATGCAAATCAAAACTACAATGAGTTATCACCTCACACCAGTCAGAATGGTCATCATCAAAAACTTGACAAACAGTAAATGCTGGAGAGGGTGTGGAGAAAAGGGAACCCTCTTGCGCTATTGGTAGGAATGTAAATTGATACAGCCACTATGGAGAACAGTATGGACGTTCCTTAAATAACTAAAAATAGAACTACCATACGACCCAGCAATCTCACTACTGGGCATATATCCTGAGAAAACCATAATTGAAACAGAGTTATGTACCACAATGTTCATTGCAGCTCTATTTACAATAGCCAGCACATGGAAGCAACCTAAGTGTCCATTGACAGATGAATGGATAAAGAAGATGTGGCACATATATACAATGGAATATTACTCAGCCATAAAAAGAAACGAAATTGAGTTATTTGTAGTGAGGTGGATGAACCTAGAGTCTGTCATACAGAGTGAAGTAAGTCAGAAAGAGAAAAACAAATACCATATGCTAACACATATATATGGAATCTAAAAAAAAAAAAAAAAGGTTCTGAAGAACCTAGGGGCAGGACGGGAATAAAGATGCAGACCTACTAGAGAATGGACTTGAGGACACAGGGAAGGGGAAAGGGAAGCTGGGACAAAGTGAGAGAGCAGCAAGGACATATATACACTACCAAATGTAAAATCGATAGCTACTGGGAAGCCACCACATAGCACAGGGAGATCAGCTCGGTGCTTTGTGACCACCTAGAGGGGTGGGATAAGGAGGGTGGGAGGGAGACGCAAGAGGGAGGAGATATGGGGATATATGTATATGTATAGCTGATTCACTTTGTTATACAGCAGAAACTAACACAACATTGTAAGCAATTATACTCCAATAAAGACGTTAAAATAAATTAATTAATTACTTAAAAAAAAAACAGCTCAAGAGGGGAAACACTTAACACAAACAATAATCCTTTCCCAAGACTGAGTCTCAACCACATAGAGCAGTGATATTGGAATGAGAAACAGATTTTGTGAAATGGTGTTTTGGGACTTAGTCTGGGCTCTCTTCCCTTCCCCATCTACCATTTTACTCTACGTGACAACATCTAAGTCCATGACTTCCACGAACAACTACTGAGATGCTGGGATGACTTCCGGATCTTAAACTCCAGCTTCCACCTCTCTGCTAAGCCACAGACTCATATATGCCTCTGCCTGCTAGGGATGGACACAGTTATCTCAACCTCAGGTAGTCAAACTCCCTCCATACCGATCTGTGCTCAACAGCTCATGAGATCCTGCTTGTCCTCCAGGTTCCCTGTGTTGGTTAAAGGCACGAGCACCTTCCTCCATGCCCAAGCTAAACATCTGAGCATCACCCAGCCTCATATATAATCGACCTCCAAGTCTTGTTGAGTGTCTTCTAAATGCCTCTCAAATCCAATCACTGATACCACCTTGTCCAGGCAACTTTGATCTTTTTTCAACAATAACTTTCTAACTGGATTCTCTGCACCCACTCTTGCCCCAATTCAACCCACTCTTCTCTCTGCAGCCAGAAGTTATTAAATATCTTTTTCCTCATTGATTCAGCAAATAATCTGCGAAGTATTTATTATGTGCCAGGCACAGTGCCGATCAAGCCAAGGGTATACAGCCGTGAGCAAAAGAGCCGTGGTTCCTGTCCTCACAGAGTGTAGACCAATCAGATCGTGTCACCTCCAGGCTTTATGTCTGTGGTCGGAAGAAACGTGGCCCCCAAAAATGTCCACATCCTAGTGAAAGGGGCACACAAGCTAAGGAATGCAGGCAGCCTCTAAAAGCTGAAAACGGCAAGAAAAAGGATTCTTCCTTAGAGCTGAGGGAACACAGCTCACCAACACCTTGATTTTAGTCCAGTGAGACCCAATTTGGACTTCTAACATCTAGAACTGTGTTGTTTAATCCACCAAGTGTGTGGCAATCTATTACAGCAGCCACAGAGAACTAATATCCCAGTATTCATAGTATTCACATAATACAGCTTTCTTCAACAGTTTCCCAGTTCCTTTCGGACAAAGCCCAAATCCTTACACACAGCCTCGATCCCACCCACCCTCCCTCCCTTCCTCTCCCCACTGCCACCAACTGAACTTTTTTCAACTCTCAAAGGGGCTACACGCATCCTTTGAGGCTGGAACACAGCATCCCCACTCCCTGGAACCTTACTCTGCTTTATCTGCTGCCTCCAATCCCCAAATGCAACCTTCAAATTAAAGACCATCTTCCCCAAGATGTCTGACAAGAACTCCTCCATCTGATCGCGTTAGAGGCTCCCACGCTCCCTCTATTTTCTTGTTCAAAGTATGCATCACACCTGGCACTTTCTCAGTATCTCTACTCCCCACTGAACTATAAGCTCCTGGAGGGCAGAGCCTACAATTGTCTTATCCACCACTGGACCCCCGAAACCTACAGTGGCCGGTACTCGACAAAAGTTTGCAAAACGAATGAATGTATGAACGAATAAGGGACAAAAGACAACATTTCTCCTTCATCTAGAGAGTAGTCCTTTGTGTGTACATCTGGTCATTTGTTACATTGAAATAGTTACTTTATTATAAACAATATTTTGGACCTCTTAAATTCTGATTCCTTGACTTGACACAAGAAAAAAATCACCTTCACTGTTATGCACCTTCTCATTTTTTTTTACAAACTGCAGACCACTAAGTTTTTATCGGGTGAGATTCTCTTGGTTCCTAGGGTCCCCCACAAGGTGTGGACTGAACTTTCTGGGATTCACTTATTCCAACAGAACTCAGTGACTGGACACAATAGAACGAGTGACTGAAAGTATCCGAAATAGCCATTGAGCCACAGCACCTTGGAATTAACTCATTCCTCTAGGAGATGGCCCCACTGACTTCCCATGGCTGAGCCTACAAGGTAAAGTGTTTCTGCCATAGCAGTGAAAGTGAACCCTTCCTGTTCTGTTCACTCATCTCACACCCCTTCCTGTGGGGACCTGCACCTCCTTTCTGGGAACTCTCCTCCCTTCCCCCACTCCAACCACGTGGCTGCTGGAGAAGGAACTATGAAGATGATGCCCTTCGGTGGTCAACTTTCAAGCCAATTGGAATGGTACCCTGGGAAATTTAAAGCTGAGAAAGAGAGACCACTTTCTCCTATTTCCCACTGTGTGCATCAAAGAAGCCAAGAGAATAAAATCCAGTCCAGGGAGGGATGGAGAGAAAGGGTGGCAAACCCAGGTGGAAAAGGAAAAGATAATCTCTGAAGGTCACTCCTGAGACCCCACCCAGTTCTTATCTTTGGTACCATAAGACATCTCAACAACCATGTAACAATTTTTTTTCCTTTTGGCCTAAGCTAGTCTAAGTTGGGTTTTCATTACTCACAGTTACTGTGTACACATTCATAGAAACTCCCCCTTTAGCCTCCCTTTAATCGACTACAAACACACTCAAGGCTGCTGCCCAGCGAAATCCATCTACGGCCATATGGAACCTGGCACCACATGCAAAGTAAGCCATGTTCCACATAGCACACTCTACCTCAGGGAAGAATGGAAGATGATCCATTTATCAAACAAACAGACAGAACTTAATATATGCATGGCAGCCTTGCAAGGGATTACAGGATACGACCCCATTCAGTGAAATTCAATGCAACCTTTAAGAAATCTTTATCAAGATCTTTTAAATCTTTACTACTAAAACAAAAAAGCCAATGAAGGATTTGTTCACAGCTCACAGCAAAATCTGAAATCTTGTTTTCACATCTTTCTTAGAAGCTCCCATGCACAGCAGTATCTCCCACTTCTGTCCAAACTTCCAGAACCTCTCCCTGCTACCACCATCCCAGGCTAGCCAGTATGGTCCATTGTCATTCATTCTTTCAACAAGTATGTGTGCCAAGCATTTCAAGAACAAGGATAAACTGGAAAACAAGTCAAGCAAAATTCCTGATCTCATGGAGCTTACATTTTACAGTGGGAAAATAAGCCTTCCAATCTTCTCGATCAATTGTATTATCTTCCATACATAACTTTCTAAAATAATTCAATAAAGACCTTTTCCCTCTCCCAACACTCACATTCTGTACAAAAAAGCTTTGTGTGCTGACCTGGAACACACAGAATTCTTCCAGCAATTTTTCTAAGCAAGGAAGAGATGGTGAATACCCATTTTTGAACTATTTTTCATGTTATACACTCTAGATATAAAAATGGCATGGGGGGGGTTCCCTGGTGGCGCAGTGGTTGTGAGTCCCCCTGCCGATGCAGGGGACACGGGTTCATGCCCCGGTCTGGGAAGATCCCATGTGCTGCGGAGCGGCTGGGCCCGTGAGCCATGGCCGCTGAGCCTGTGCATCTGGAGCCTGTGCTCCGCAACGGGAGAGGCTGCAACAGTGAGAGGCCCGCGTACCACAAAAAAAAAAAAAAAAAAAAGGCATGGGAATAAAATTTATAATAAAAATATAGAGATATGGATATATACATGCATATACATACATACATGTATGTATGTGTATGCATGTGTGTTTGTATGTATGCCACATGAAAGATTCAGTCTCTGCAAGATGGGATTTCAGAGAAAGGACAGTTCAGTCAATTGAATAAAAAGAGAGAAGGCTTCCTAGAGGACACAGCCTTGGAAAGATGGATAAGGTCCAGGCGCAGGTGTGGCACTGTAAATAGAAAAACTCATGAGCAAATAGAGAGAGGAAGGAAAATGGGGAAAAGCCAGTAGACCAGTGAACCTGGCTATCCAGGAGGCCCCATGTACAGGAGGTGGCTGGGCTATGCAACGGATCTGGGCCCTACTGAGAGGGTGGTGAATAGTCAACAAAGGGGTTTGCATCATGTCCTCCAGACAATAGTAGGCTGTTGAAAGTCATGGGGGGAAGTTTCAGTGTTGAGTCATGAAATTCAGTACAGGAAGGGAAATTAAAGGTCATCTAATCCTCCCACCCTGTCAATCTTATATTTTATAGGTAAAGTAACTGAGACAGAGCAGAGATCATAACCACAGGGTCCTAACACTTCTCACTGCTCTCATTCCCATGATCTTCCAAGCATACATTACTGTCTTAATGAAAGATTAAACTGATGCAATTGGTAAAGGGAGAGCGATGGGGAAAGGGAGCGGTGGCTACTAGAAATGTATTTAAACATTCTAGGTTAGTACTAAGTATAATGTGATAATGGCCTAAAAGTAAGGTGTTGGGGATGTAGAAGAGAGATGCAAGTAATTATGACAATGGTAATAGATTAGGTGCGCATATGTATGTGAGCATGTGTGTACACACACACACAGACACACACACACATATAAATTGAGCTGTTTGTGAAGACCGTGTAGAAGGAAGATGCCTCCAGGCTTGAAGCCAATTCTTCCACCCAGCACAGCCCCTGTTACAGAGAAAGTCCTCAGTCACATTCATTAAATGAAAGAATGACTATGTGATGCGGGGAGAGTTAATAGGGCTACTTCCCTCCTCCTCCAGTCTTAACATAATGCACCCCATTCCCTTGGTGTTTATTGTCAAGGAAAACTCAAAGCAGTTTTCAACTGCTGAGTTTCCTCTTATTGTCACCCACATTGTCACGGTGTGTCCGTGGGCCGTCAGGACAATAACTCAGAATTCCATGCCTTCCTGGGCCTTAGGGAAACACAAAATGGGTCACAACAAATACTATGAAATCAGGAAAGAGAGCCAATTCAGGTTGCTAGAGCCCCCACGCTCCACCCCCAAGATGTGCAGAGTCATAAAGGGAAACGCTACAGGGCCCTAAGGCTTCATGATACTCCTGACCCGGAAGTGAAACTCACTTCCTGATGGAGCTCAGGCAACTTCCTGCAGCCACCCTTAGCTTCTAAGTCAAATTTCAACTATAGAACTCACTGTGAACACAGCTAGGGCAACAGAGAATTCAGTCCTCTCCAGAAGGCAAGAATCTGAGGGAAGGACCACTCTTCAAATGTGTGGACCTTGAGGCAAAACACTGTCTGCACCCTACTCCCATCACACACCCCCACCTCACCACCCCCTCAATTGTTATACAGGTATGCCTCAAAGAAAAAAATTAACATCAATGGCCATTGTGAAGAAGAAAAGAAGTCACAAAATGTGGAAACGGTGAAGGGAGGGGAAAAAATTGAATGAGAATGGTAGCTCATATATGTATCAATGAGTCCTGAACTAGTTTTCATGTTAGTTGAAGCACCACCAGTATACGGAGTTACAGCCCATCTACCAGCAGCAACATGGGGCAGCTCTACCCCCACCCAGGGGCAACAACATCTATTCGCTGTAACAAAAAGCTCTACCTCAGTCAGTGGTCTCCAAACATCGTTCAGGATTAAGTATCATCATAAAGGATTAAATGTAGATTTCAGCTCATTGGTAAACCCAATACTTCATGAAGTAGTTTAGGATAGAAAAATGGAAGAAGTAAACGTTTTGGTAGAAAATCATATTCACAAAAATCCAAGAAGTAAGCATGTTTATTAATTTCATAAGAAAATGATAGAAAAGGAGGGGAGAGAGAAAGGACATTTACCTGGATACAAAATGTCTAAAAGAGGCTTGGGGCAGGACACCCAAACCTAAAATAGCTCTTTAGTCCTTGGGTTCTGTGGTCTTTCAGCAAAAGTTAAGTTTTCTGGCTTGGAGTTTCTTACTGAACTCCAGTGTGAAGTATTGAAAAGAAAATGACTACAGAGAACCTATTTAGACCTTTCTGGCAAGGCCCGAATTGGAGGAGAGGAGGGAAAGGGCTGTTTATCTTAACAGAGGATTTCCTTACCAGAACATGGAAAACATTCTTTTTGTCACATATGGTTAATAGTCACCCAGCAACACAAAGAGTAGTTTCAGTAGCTTAAAATCAAAATGAGGTGACTGGGAGAGGTGTGACCATGCCCCACAGACAGAACATGAGCAAACTTACAGCCGTGTCTTGGACAGAGACAGTGTTGTTGATGAGTGCATAGGAAAAATGTCATTACCTAATGCACTTTCCACCAAGGAAAATGTAGTCACCTACTTAGTAGGTAGTGCAGACCTGCCCAACCAAAAGCTAGAAAAGAAGCAATATTAGCACATCCTCAAAAATGCCTTGAAAGACACAGCAGCTGTTCTTCAAACAGGAAGAACAACGATGCCCTCAGCCATTCAACTTCCCATTCCGATGGGAATGACTAATATTTTGCAGCATTCCAACTGACTTCCTCTCTCAGCTCAGTGAGTATATGCCCTGGTAGTAGATGCCTCTGAACAGAGCATCTATGATGGAAATAGTATGGAATGATGGAAAAAGTTTGGATTTGCAACTTGGTTATGTAGGCCCTAGTCCCGACTCTGCCAATGACTAGCTGGGTTTCCCAAGACAATTCGGCATCTCTCTGGACCACAGTTTCCTAAAGATCTTTCAACTCCAACGTGTAAAGAATAGAGTCATGGAGTTAGGAAATTTCTTAAAGATCATGTATATTAGAGATAGATCTCTGGATTAATCCACCAGTTTCAAGTCAAATATTCATACTAGTGTTTTGTTTTTATTCTTCATGTTTCAGAATTAGTGCAAGGAACATTTATATATAGTTAATTTTATTTGCCCTTTTTTCCACCCACAGATCTTAAGGCAGTTTTCTGTATCTTTTCCCTACATACAAAAAAAAATTTTTTTAACTAAGATAAAAATGATTTTGGGGGCTTCCCTGGTGGTGCAGTGGTTGAGAGTCCGCCTGCCGATGCAGGGCACACGGGTTTGTGCTCCAGTCCGGGAAGATCCCACATGCCGCAGAGCGGCTGGGCCCATGAGCCGTGGCCACTGAGCCTGCACGTCTGGAGCCTGTGCTCCGCAACGGGAGAGGCCACAACAGTGAGAGGCCCGCGTACCGCAAAACAACAACAACAACAACAAAAAGAATGATTTTTGTTTTCAAATTCTTTGAAATTCTAACTACCTAAAATGCTCTTCTCTTCTACCTGAGTTACAAAGGGTCATTCATATTGCCTGGTTAAGAATTGTATAAATTCTTTGTGGTTTTTATATAATTTATTTTATAAATCAGAATAAGAATATTGGCATGCATGGGGTGTGAGAGATGATTCTGATCTCGTTTTGAGTTTTTAAATTCAAACAACAAAAACTGAAGCAATAAATGATAAAACCAGATTAAGTACTTGGAAAAGTTTGTATCTGATGTGGTAGATTTCAGTGGTTCTAGCCATTCCGGTCAAGGGGTGGAGGCTATTTCCCTGCCCCTTTAATCTGGCCATGTGACTTGCTTTAACAAACAGAAGGCAGCAGATGTGATATTGGGTCACTTTTAAGCTAAGCCCTCTAAAGGCTTTGTAGCTTTTACTTGCTGTTTTAAGAACTGCCACCACATGAGCAGACCCTGCTAGCCTATTGGAAGATGAAAGAGTTTTGGTATAGTCCCCTCATCACCTCTAGCCAACGAAACATGCAAACGAGGCTATCTGGGACCAGCTACCACCTCGCTCACCTACCAAATGACCACAGATTCATAAGGCCAGCCAAGACCAGCCAAGCTCAGAAGAGACAAAAAGAGCCACCTAACAGAATCATGAGCTAAATAAATGGTTGTTGTTTTAAGCCATTTGATTTTGGAGCTGCTTGTTATGCAGCAAAGGCTAACTGATACACCTAGTTTGTCTTAAACAAAGGCTAGCCTAGATATTATTACATGCAATTTTTTAGATATTATAAAATAAGTAGTTTGTCCTCAGAAACCTCCCTGCCCATCCTGCTTTTGCCCTTACCCTCACTGACATAGCACCCTCTCCCTCTAAGATATTACTGTCTCCTGTCATCTCCAGGCTTCCTGACACAGAGGGGAAAAAAATTTTAATAAAACCAGTTTAAACTAATGTATGAATATTAAGGGTGTTTTTAGATGCATTATCTCATTAGATTATATTTGATTTTTATAACCACCTATGAATTAATACCATTCCCATTACACTGATTAGGAAATAATAGTTCAGAAAGGAAAAAGCCTGCCCATGACCGCTAAACTAGGAAGTGGTCTCTCAACTCCAAACCGTATATACATATATACATATACTCCTCTTCTCCCCTTCAAATTGTTTCTCTTCATCCAGGGTATTTGCATTTCAAAAAAAAGGAATTTGCATTCCTGGAGGACTGGCCCTGCTAGAAATTCAAGCACTAATTTATGCAGTGGATTAGAATTTAAGAAAGCATTGGTTCCTCCTGTGCCAGAGACTTGAAGAAAGGAATCCATTTAAGCAGTGTGCCCTTTAGTTACACACTCAGAAGACAATTGTGCATTGCTGTTTTGTTGAAGGATGACGCCAAGACTTTCCTTTGAGGAGAGCATCATTGACTTTCATTTATGAGTGTTAACCTAAGCCAGTGGTCCTCAAAGTGTGGTCGCTGGACCAGCAGCATCAGCTCCACCTGGGAACTTGTTGAAACTACAAATTCTAGGCTTCCACCCCAGACCTGCTGAATCAAAATTCTGGAGGTGGAGTTGAGTCACATGTGTTCTGATGAGTCTTCCAGGTTGTTGTGATACATGATCAAGTGTGAGAACCACTCAGTCTGTGGTACCTGCTCAACCTGAGGACTTCCTAGAGCAGGGGTTGGTAACCTGCAGCCTGTGGGCCAAGTCCAACCAGCCACCTGTTTTTGTAAACAAAGTTCTATTGGAACATGGCACTGCCATCCTTTTATGTATTATCTATGGCACCACAAGGGCAGAGTTGAGTAGTTAAGACTGAGACCATATGACAAATAAAGCCAAAAATATATATTATCAGGCCCTTTACAGAAAAAGTTTACAAACCCCTGTCCTGGAGGTTGACTGCATTAGGTACAATGGATAAGAATGTAGGTTTATATGTAAACAATATGAGGTGGAATACTGTCTCTACCATTTACTAACTGGGCTGCCATGAGCAAGTTTCTTTACTCTAAGACCATCACAGCTTCAATCATTCTAGATCCAGAGTCCCCTGTAGGGCTGACTGAGGCTGTAACTCAGCCTCTGCCCTGTTCACTCCTGCCTCCTCCCCCTCCCTCCCTGCCATAGGTGTTGCTTCCAAGGATCCTCCTTAGCAAACAATCTGCATGCCAGTGTCTGCTCAGAGTCGACCTCTGAGTGACCCCAATCCATGGCAACCCCAGACTTGAAGATGATGTTCTGAATCACCTGACATAAAGTACCGTGATCAGCAGAATAATCCCCTCCTCAACAATGTCCCCGCCCTAATCTGCAGAACCTCTGGAACCTACATGACAAAAGGCACTTTGTGGATATGAATAAATTAAGGAATTTGAGAGGGGAAGATTACTAACCTGGGTTATCTGGGTTGACCCAACCAATCACATGAATCCTTAAAAGCAGAGAAACTTTCCTGGAAGTTATGATCAGAGGGAGATATGACTTTGGGAGGGGGGGTCAGGGAGGTGCGACAGTGATGGCTTGAAGATAAAGGAAGGGACCATGAGCCAAGGATTGTGGGTGGCCTTTAGAGAGTGGAGAAGGCAAGGAAATGAATTCTTCCACAAAGTCTTCAGAAAGAAACACAAAACCTTGATTTTAGCCCAGTGAGACCAGATCAGACTCCTGACCTCCAGAGCTGTAAGATAACAAATTCTTGTGTTTTAAGCCACTAAATTTGTGGCAATTTGTCACAGCAGCCATAGAACACTAATAGAGGCAATTGACAAATATAAAATTCACAGTGAGAGGCTATAAGACCTGAGGGCACTTCAGAGAGAAAAAGGTCACTCTCATGTCTCCTGAGAAGCTTCTGTGCCTGACAATCAAGAAAGATGAGCCACAGGTATTAATAGTTTCACAGACGGGGGAAAAAAAGCAAGCAGAGTCAAATATGGACTTGAAGCCAGAAGTCATAAGGACAGATGCACACTTGTGATGGAGCTGCTTCTCCCAGGGGCAACGCCACAGGCTCCAAGGGGAGAGGCACAGGATTTACTTCTTTTGTGATTCTCCCCACAGCACTCAGGAGGCCAGCTGGTTAACAAGGAGGACTTTGATAATCATATATTTTATTAAGAATTATGTGTCACCAATAAAGATGTTTAAAAAAAAAAGAATTATGCATCAAACTTCTGTAGTTAACACCAACTTTCTTATTTAGCCCAGTGAGGCATTTTGACAACTCAGAGAAAAAATGGTGAAGAACAATCACGTTACAATAGTTCATTCATTAGGGCTGGGTCACTGGGCATTTACAGCACTTTGTAAAGTCCTTTATTCATTCAGGGCAAGATACAATTGATACACAGCCCAGTTCACACCATTACACAGGCTGTCAAAGCTGGAAGGAAACTTAGAGTCATCTTGTCTAACCCTGTCATTTTCTGGATGAGGAAACTAAGGACCAAGATGACCAAATTATTCACCAAAGGCCACACAACCAGTTCACATGGGGACTCAGCTCCAGCCCTCTGACTTTTGGGCTAGCCTCTCCCCCTCCCACCTCCATCAGGCTGTCTGGGGTTCTAGAGCAGAGGGGGCCAAATTCACAGCCAAGGCCGGATTAAGCACATGGGTACTTCTAGCCAGGCAATAATCTGACCGCTTTCAACAGTATTATCTGTTCTACTTTTTTTAGTGGGAACAACATTTATTTATATTAATAAAAAATTGTATTATATACAGAAACCAATTCACTATCCCAGTCCAGAGCAACATCTATATTCTAAAAGAAATGATGGCAAAACACCACTCATTATTCTACCTTACTAACCAGGTAGATCTTTGGGAGGCATATAAAGGGTTTTAAATGTATAGAACAAAACAAACTGATTGTTCCTGGTAACTGGCACTGCAGAATGCATTGTTTGGGTTCAGAATTTCAGAATCTATGACTTCATGTTTCTACGGCAATAATTGTCCACAAGTAGAGGTCTGGGCAAGTGGGGAGTGGTTTGGGTTTTTTTTTGTTATTTCCATGGGAGGATACTATCTTTGGTGGCCCAAGTTAGACTTCCTTGGTTGTGTTAGTTGCAGGATAAGGAAACCTGAGTTAACTGGTGAACCATTTACCGAGATATTCAAATTCACTGTATGGCTCAGTAGCCTGAGCAGCTTGTCCAGCTGGCTCAACCCCTACTTGAATTCTGATTGCAAGCACTCCTTCGTGTCTTGGTAAATGGGAAAGGGAATATCAAAAGGATGCTTGGGTCCAGCCAGGAAAGCACCAGGTTGTCTCAGAGGAGAATCAGCAGTTTAGGTAAATGCTGAATGAAGATCCTCTGAGCACATGATCCTGGTTTACCCTCAGAATGGGATCACCAAAATAATGTATCTCTGTGGAGCTTTTTCTAGTAGTTAGTCTCCATTTTGAATGAGGAGAAGAAGAAGAAAAGGAGGAAGAGGGAGATGAAGAAGGATGAAGGTAGTTGGGGAGAAGGGAGGGGAGGAAGGAAGGAAGGAAGGGAGGAAGGAAGAGAGGAAGGAAGGGAGGAAGGAAGGGAGGGTGGGAGGGAGGGAGAAAGAAGAAAGAAAGCAGACCTTCTATTCCTAACAGCCAGACTGGAAACTATCCAAATGTCCATCAACAACTGAATACGAAATTTCATCAAGCTGTACCCTTAGGTGCATGTATGCTACCCTCCAATTAAAAGTTTTAAAACTTAAGTACAATGGTTCTGCCCCTTGATCAGGTATCCTTTGACCCCAGTCCCGAAAGGAAGTGCCCTCACTGGCTCACTATGCACAAGAGGAGCAAATAAAAGTAGAGGTTTGAGATAATTCGTGGGGAGAAAAATAAAGAAAGAAAAATGTTTCTGAAACACCTAATTGAAGCCTGTGATTCTGTCTACAAAGAAACATACCACTGGCATTATTGTAAGTCAACTCTTACTCCAGACCCTTTCTATATGCACATTTCCAAAAATTTGGCTCATTTCTCAGAAAGACTTAGTAAATGCCCCCACTGCTTACAAAGAGCCAGTCTTGACGAGCAGGAAAAAGTTTACAAGCTGCTAATGAGGGTTTAGCACCCTTTGAGAGACAAACAGCTCCAGTCAGCAGCTCCTCAGAGGGAAATGAGCCCCTGTGCCCAGCAGGTACCAGCCAGGAGGCACAGTCCTGCATTGATTGCTAGGTAGCACAGCCAAAAGGGCGTCTGCGTTAATTATCATTCCATAAGCTCAGTGGAAAACACGCTAAGCCTCATATCTCTGGGTTCTCCAAACATCAAGACAGATAACCAGAAAGCAACAAACTCACAATAGCAACAGCTAGACTGTGACGGCCTTATGCCACTTTTCCTTTGGCTTAAGGGAAAATTTCCTCAGGAAGGGACACAAAGTAGACTCAGTCCCATCTATTTGCTTGTTTCGTTCATTCATTTAACAAGCATTCACGAAGTGCCGATTTTGCACCAGTCACTCTTGTAGATGCTGCATATGCAACACTAAACACGATCTTCCAAATCCCTGCCCACGGAGACCTTCAAGATGGCGGAGAAGTAAGACATGGAGATCACTTTCCTATCCACAAGTACATCAAAAATACATCTACATGTGGAACAACACCTACAGAACACCTACTGAATGCTGGCAGAAGACCTCAGACCTCCCCAAAGGCAAGAAACTCCCCACGTACCTGGGTAGGGCAAAAGAGAAAAGAAAAAACAGAGACAAAAGAATAGGGACAGGGGCTTCCCTGGTGGTGCAGTGGTTGAGAGTCCGCCTGCCGATGCAGGGGACACAGGTTCGTGCCCCAGTCTGGGAAGATCCCACATGCCGCGGAGCGGCTAGGCCTGTGAGACATGGCTGCTGAGCCTGCGCGTCCGGAGCCTGTGCTCCACAACGGGAGAGGCCACAACAGTGAGAGGCCTGCGTACCGCAGGGAAAAAAAAAAAGATTAGGGACAGGACCTGCACCTCTGAGAGGGAGCTGTGACGGAGGAGAAGTTTCCACACACTAGGGACCCCTTTCACTGGCAAGGACAGGGGGTGGGCAGGAGGAAGCTTCAGAGCCACAGAGGAAAGCACAGCCACAGGAGTGCAGAGGGCAAAGTGGAGAGATTCCCGCACAGAGGTTCAGTGCCAAACAGCACTCACCAGCCTGAGGGGCTTGTCTGCTCACCCGCCAGGGCGGGCAGGGGCTGGGAGCTGAGGCTCGGGCTTTGGAGGTCAGACCCCAGGGAGACAACTGGGGTTGGACGTGTGAAGACAGCCTGAAGGGGGCTAGTGGGCCACATCTATTAGGAGGGAGTCCGGGAAGAAGTCTGGACCAGCCAGAGGGGCAAGAGACCATTGTTTTGGGGTGCACGAGGAGAGGGGCTTCCTGCTTCTTGTGCCCACAGATGGCAGAGCACCACCTAAGTGAGCTCCAGAGACAGGCATAACCCGCAGCTATCATCTCAGACCCCAGAGACGGGCATGGACCACTAACACTGTTGCTGCTGCCACCAAGTATCCTGTGTGCAAGCACAGGTCACTATCCACATCCCCCTGGGAGACTGTGCAACCCGCCACTGCCAGGGGCCCATGATCCAGGGACAACTTCGCATGGAGAACGCATGGCTCGCCACAGGCTGTTTCAATATCATGCTGGCCTCTGCCACCTCAAGCTAAATCCACATCCCAATTATGATTACTGTACCCCTCCAGCAGCTGCTTTAAACAACCCTCCTGTCTGGGCAGAAAACAGACTCCTGAGGGCAACCAACACGCAGAGGCGGGGCCAAATCCAAAGCTGAACCCCAGGAGCTGTGCAAACAAAGAAGAGAAGGGAAATCTCTCCCAGCAGCCTCAGGAACAGCGGATTAAATCTCCACAATCAACTTGATAAACGCTGCATCTGTGGAATACCTGAATAGACAATGAATGTTCCCAAAATTGAGACAGTGGATATGGGGAGCAACTGTAGACTTGGGGTTTGCTTTCTGTGTCTGATTTGGTTTTGGTTTTATGTTTATCTTAGTTTACTTTTTTTTTTTTAGTGTACTTTTTAGTACTTGTTATCACTGGTGAATTTGTTTATTGGTTTGTTTGCCCTCTATCTTTTTTTTCCTTTTTTCTCTTTTTGTGAGTGTGCATGTGTATGTTTCTTCATGTGATTTTGGCTGTTTAGGTTTGCTATTACCATTTCTCCTAGGGTTCTGTATGTTTCTTTTTTGTTGTTGTTGTTTGTTTGTTTGTTTTTTCTTTTTATGTGTGTATGTTTCTTTATGTGATTTATCTGTTTAGTTTTGCTTTTACCATTTATCTTAGGGTTCTGTCTGTTAGTTTTTTGGTTTTTTTTTTCTTTTCTTTTCTTCCTTTTCTTCCTAGCCATGCAGCTAGCAGGGTCTTGGTGCTCTGGCCGGGTGTCAGGCCTGAGCCTCTGAGGTGGAAGAGCTGAGTCCAGGACATTGGACCACCAGAGACCTCCCGGCCCCATATAATATCAATTGGCAAGAGCTCTCCCAGAGGTCTCTGTCTCAACACTAACACCCAGATCCACCCAACAGCCAGCAAGCTCTGGTACTAGACGCCACATGCCAAACAACTAGCAAGACAAAAACACAACCCCACCCATTAGCAGAGAGGCTGCCTAAAGTCATAATAAGGTCACAGACACCCCAAAACACAGCACCAAAAGTGGCCCTGCACACCAGAAGGACAAGATCCAACCTCATCCACCAAACCACAGGCACCAGTCCCCTACACCAGGAAGCCTACACAACCCATTGAACCAACCTCAGCCACTGGGGGCAGACACCAAAAACAACAGGAACTACGAACCTGCAGCCTGCAAAAGGAGACCCCAAACACAGTAAGTTCAACAAAATGAGAAGAGAGAGAAATATGCAGCAGGTGAAGGAGCAAGGGAAAAACCCACCAGACCAAACAAATGAAGAGGAAATAGGCAGTCTACCTGAAAAAGAATTCAGAGTAATGAGAGTAAAGATGATCCAAAATCTCAGAAGAAGAATGGAGAAACTACAAGAAACAATTAACAAGGAACTAGAAGAACTAAAGAGCAAACAAACAATGATGAACAGCACAAAAAATGAAATTAAAAATTCTCTAGAAGGAATCAATAGCAGAATAACTGAGACACAAGAACTGATAAGTGACCTGGAAGACAGAAGAGTGGAAATAACTGCCGCAGAGCAGAATAAAGAAAAAAGATAGAAAAGAATTGAGGACAGTCTCAGAGACCTCTGGGACAACATTAAATGTAACAACATTCGAATCACAGGGGTCCCAGAAGAAGAAGAGAAAAAGAAAGGGTCTGAGAAAATATTTGAAGAAATTATAGGCGAAAACTTCCCTAAGATGGGAAAGGAAATAGTCAATCAAGTCCAGGAAGCACAGAGAGTCCCATACAGGATAAATCCAAGGAGAAACATGCCAAGACACATATTAATCAAGCTATCAAAAATTAAATACAAACAAAAAAAACTAAAAGCAGCAAGGAGAAAGCAACAAAAAACATACAAGGGAATCCCCATAAGGTTAACAGCTGATTTCTCAGCAGAAACTCTGCAATCCAGAAAGGAGTGGCAGGACATATTTAAAGTGATGAAAGGGAAACACCTACAACCAAGATTACACTACCCAGCAGGGATCTCATTCAGATTCGATGGAGAAATTAAAACCTTTACAGACAAACAAAAGTTAAGAGAATTCAGCACCACCAAACCAGCTTTACAACAAATGCTAAAGGAACTTCTCTAGCTGGGAAACACAAGAGAAGGAAAAGACCTACAAAAACAAACCTAAAATAATTAAGAAAATGGTAATAGGAATAATACATATTGATAATTACCTCAAATGTAAATGGATTAAATGCTCCAACCAAAGGACACAGACTGGCTGAATGGATACAAATACAAGGCCCGTATATATGCTGTCTACAAGAGACCCACTTCAGACCTAGGAACACATACAGACTAAAAGTGAGGGGATGGAAAAAGATATCCATGCAAATGGAAATCAAAGGAAAGCTGAAGTAGCAATTCTCATATCAGAAAAAATAGACTTTAAAATAAAGACTATTACAAGAGACAAAGAAGGACACTACATAATGATCAAGGGATCAATCCAAGAAAAAGATATAACAATTGTAAATGTTTATGCACCCAGCATAGGAGTACCTCAATACATAAGGCAAATGCTAACAGCCATGAAAGGGGAAATCGACAGTAACACAACCACAGTAGGGAACTTTAACACCGCACTTTCACCAATGGAAAGATCATACAAAATGAAAATAAATAAGAAAAAAAAGAAAAGAAATAAGGAAACACAAACTTTAAATGACACATTAGACCAGAGGGACTTCATTGATATTTATAGGACATTCCATCCAAAAACAACAGAATATGCTTTCTTCTCAAGTGCACATGGAACATTCTCCAGAATAGATCATACCTTGGGTCACAAATCAAGCCTCGGTAAATTTACGAAAATTGAAATTGTATCAAGTATCTTTTCCGACCACAACACTATGAGACTACATGTCAATTACAGGAAAAAACAAACTGTAAAAAATACAAACACATGGAGGCTAAACAATACACTACTAAATAATCAAGAGATCACTGAAGAAATCAAAGAGGAAATCAAAAAATACCTAGAAAAAAATGACAATGAAAACATGATGACGCAAAACCTATGGGAGGCAGCAAAAGCAGTTCTAAGCGGGAAGTTTAAAGCAATACACTCCTACCTCAAAAAACAAGAGAACTCTCAAATAAACAACTTAACCTTACACCTAAAGCACTTTGAGAAAGAAGAACAACAACAAAAAAAACCCCCAAGGTTAGCAGAAACAAAGAAATCATAAAGATCAGATGAGAAATAAATGAAAAAGAAATGAAGGAAACTATAGCAAAGATCAATAAAACTAAAAAGTTGGTTCCTTGAGAAGATAAAATTCATAAACCATTAGCCAGACTCATCAAGAAAAAAAGGGAGAAGACTCAAATCAACAGAATTAGAAAGTAAAAAGGAGAAGTAACAACTGACACTGAAGAAATACAAAGGATCATGAGAAACTACCGCAAGCGACTATATGCCAATAAAATGGACAACTGGGAAAAAATGGACAAATTCTTAGAAATATACAACCTTCCAAGACTGAACCAAGAAGAAATAGAAAATATGAACCGACCAATCACAATCACTGAAATTGAAACTGTGATTAAAATTCTTCCAACAAACAAAAGTCCAGGACCAGATGGCTTCACAGGTGAATTCTATCAAACATTAGGGAAGAGCTAACATCGATCCTTCTCAAAATCTTCAAAAACATAGCAGTGGGAGAAACACTCCCAGATTCAGTCTATGAGTTCACCATCACCCTGATACCAAAACCAGACAAAGATGTCACAAAAAAGAAAACTACAGGTCAATATCACTGATGAACATAGATGTAAAAATCCTTAACATAATACTAGCAAACAGAATCCAACAGCACATTAAAAGTATCATACACCATGATCAAGTGGGGTTTATCCCAGGAATGCAAGGATTCTTCAATATATGTAAATCAATCAATGTGGTACACCATATTAACAAATTGAAGGAGAAAAACCATATGATCATCTCAATAGATGCCGAAAAAACTTTTGACAAAATTCAACACCCATTTATGATAAAAACTCTTCAGAAAGTGGACATAGAGGGAACCCACCTCAACATAATAAAGGCCATATATGACAAACCCACAGCCAACATCGTTCCCAATAGGGAAAAAACTGAAACCATTTCCTCTAAGATCAGGACAAGACAAAGTTGCCCACTCTCACCATTATTATTCAACATAGTTTTGGAAGATTTAGCCATAGCAATCAGAGAAGAAAAAGAAATAAAAGGAAGCCAAATCAGAAAAGAAGTAAAACTGTCACCGTTTGCAGATGACATGATACTATACATAGAGAATCCTAAAGATGCTACCAGAAAACTACTAGAGCTAATCAATGAATTTGGCAAAGTAGCAGTTTACAAAATTAATGCACAGAAATCCCTTGCATTCCTATACACTAACGACAATAAATCTGAAAGAGAAATTAAGGAAATACTCCCATTTACCACTGCAGTAAAAAGAATAAAATACCTAGGAATAAACCTACCTAAGGAGACAAAAGACCTGTATGCAGAAAACTGTAAGACACTGATGAAAGAAATTAAAGACAATACAGACAGATGGAGAGATATACCATGTTCTTGGATTCGAAGAATCAACATTGTGAAAATGACTCTACTACCCAAAGCAATCTACAGATTCAATGCAATCCATATCAAACTACCAATGGCATTTTTCACAGAACTAAAACAAAAAATTTCACAATTTGTATGGAAACAAAAAAGACCCTGAATAGCCAAAGCAATCTTGAGAAAGAAAAATGGAGCTAGAGGAATAAGGCTCCCTGACTTCAGACTATACTACAAAGCTACAGTAATCAAGACAGTATGGTACTGGCACAAATACAGAAATATAGATCAATGGAACAGGATAGAAAGCCCAGAGATAAACCCACATAAATATGGTCACCTTACCTTTGATAAAGGAGGCAAGAGTATAGAGTGGAGAAAAGACAGCCTCTTCAGTAAGTGATGCTGGGAAAACTGGACAGCTACATGTAAAAGAATGAAATTAGAACCCTTCCTAACACCATACACAAAAATAAATTAAAAATGGATTAAAGACCTAAATATAAGGCCAGACACTATACAACTCTTAGAGGAAAACATATGCAGAACACACTATGACATAAATCACAGCAAGATCCTTTTTGACTCACCTCCTTGAGAAATGGAAATAAAAACAAAAATAAACAAATGGGACCTAATGAAACTTAAAAGCTTTTGCACAGCAAAGGAAACCATAAATAAGACGAAAAGAAAACCCTCAGAATGGGAGAAAATATTTGCAAATGAAGCAACTGACAACGGATTAATCTCCAAAATATACAAGCAGCTCATGCAGCTCTATATCAAAAAAACAAACAACCCAATCCAAAAATGGGTGGAAGACCTAAATAGACTTTTCTCCAAAGAAGATATGCAGATTGCCAACAAACACATGAAAGGATGCTCAACATCACTAATCATTAGAGAAATGCAAATCAAAACTACATTGAGTGTAAAGCAATTATACTCCAATAAAGATGTAAAAAAAAAAAAAAACTACTACGTTGAGTTATCACCTCACACTGGTCAGAAGGTCCACCATCAAAAATCTAGAAACAATAAATGCTGGAGAGGGTGTGGAGAAAAGGGAACCCTCTTGCACTGTTGGTGGGAATGTAAATTGATACAGCCACTGTGGAGAACATTATGGAGGTTCCTTAAGAAACTAAAAATAGAAGTATCATATGACCCAGCAAACCCACTACTCGGCATATACCCTGAGAAAACCATAATTCAAATAGAGTCATGTACCACAATCTTCATTGCAGCACTATTTACAATAGCCAGGACATGAAAGCAAGCTAAATGTGCATTGACGGATGAATGGATAAAAATGACGTGGCACATATATACAATGGAATATTACTCAGCCATAAAAAGAAACGAAGTTGAGTTATTTGTAGTGAGGTGGATGGGCCTAGAGTCTGTCATACAGAGTGAAGTAAGTCAGAAGGAGAAAAACAAATACCATATGCTAACACGTATATATGGTATCTAAAAAAAAAATGGTTCTGAAGAATCTAGGGGCAGGACAGGAATAAAGACACAGACGTAGAAAATGGACTTGAGGACATGGGGTAGGGGGGAGAAGGGTTAGCTGGGACAAAGTAAGAGAGTAGCATGGACATATTTACACTACCAAATGTAAAATAGATAGCTAGTGGAAAGCAGCCACATAGCACAGGGAGATCAGCTCGGTGACCACCTAGAGGGGTGGGATAGGAGAGTGGGAGGGAGACGCAAGAGGGAGGAGATATGGGGATATATGTATATGTATAGCTGATTCACTTTGTTATACAGCAGAAACTAACACAACATTGTAAAGCAATTATACACCAATAAAGGTGTTAAAAAAAAATCCCTGCCCACAAGGAGATGATATTCTGGTGGGCAAGACAGAAAAACCAATAATCATATTAGTACCCAGAATACAGTTAGGTAGCAATAGGTGCTCTGAGGAAAAGCCAAGCCGGATAAGGAGATAGAACCTGGTGAGGACTGCTGCTTTTGAAAAGGGCATCTCATAAATCTCTCCCCAAGGAAGGGGTCTTGTAAGCCAGGGTAGGAAATTCAGATTGTTTTCTGAAGTTGTTGGAAATTGCTGAAAGTTCTTAAGCAATGAAATGATAGAAACTGATTGTGGATTTGAAGGATCACTTTAGCTGCTGTGTATAGAATGGATTTTAGCGGGGCAAGAGTGGAAGTCAGGAGCTTCGGGGGAAAGTGAGGAGATGGTGGTGTAAATGTAGAGATATAGAAGTATATACAGAGTCACTATGTTTTAGAGATTGAGATGCTCTTGTCTCACTAACAGTTTGAGTGCAGGTTTTGAGAGAAAGGAATTAAGGATGACTCCTACTTTGGGGCTTGAGCCAAAGTGAACTGCGGTGTCATTTACTATGACATTCCTGCCTCCTGATCCACACGAGAAAAAGACCTTTCTGCCTATGGGACTTCCCCTGTCTCTATTGTCTAGGGAAGCCAGAACTGACTTGGACATATTCCTAGGTACAGAGAAATGGTAGCCTCATTATTTTATTTCAGCCCTCAGAGGCTGTAACTTTGGGAGCACACAATTCATAAATAAATTCAGAGTAGCCTATTTATCTCTTCTTTTTCCATTTGATTGAAATCCTGGGCATCGGCTTCTACTAGGATGAGGAATTTGGCTAGAGCTTTGTCACATTTATTCAAGACTAATATGGTGTTATCTAGTACAAGAAACAGATGAGAAATCATTTCTGCAGGACTGAAGCTCAGACATGGCTCAAAGGAAACATACGAGACATAAGGAAATCGTTGGAACACAAACATTAGACAGTCTTGTGCTGAGCTAGAAAAAGTCTTAGCTCACCCCAAATGTAGTATTTATAGGCATCGGCAAGAAGGAATTAACTTGAGCATGCTGCAGTTGTGTTTCAAAGGTGAATTTTCTTAGTGCTGTTTGAGAGCATTGAACTTGGGATTAGCAATTCACCAACTTAGGAAAATCAGACAGTCAACAAATATTTACTGAGCCACTTCTATCTTCCAAGTATCATGGAGGGTACAGTGGGAAGAAAAATAAACCTGCTCACTTCCCCTGTGGAAATGATGGTCTAAAGAGAAAGGTGGCATAAGCAGAGTGATTATAAATTATGAAACGCTTGCAAAGGACAAGTACAGGGCTGTGCAAATGCATTATGGGGGACCAGTCTAGTCCAGGGAGTGACGCTAAGACAGGAAGGATGAGTGGGTGACAACGAGGCAAAGAAAAAAGAATCACTGCCTTCAGAGCAAACAACACCAACCAGGGCCAAGAGGGTAACGGTGTGGCATTTTCAAGGAACTCTGAGAAATGAAGTGGAAGGGACCTGGGAGACAGTGATGGAAGAAGATGTGGGGTCAGCACGGGCCAGATCAGACAGTCAGGACATTATAAACTGTGCTTGTTGTTTATTCTAAAGGCAATAGGAAGCCACTAAGTGGTCATAAGTAGAGGAATCAGGGTTGGGTTTTTAAAGATCACTTTGGCAGCAGGATGGGAAGAGATGATGGGGACAAGAATGCTTGTGGCTGGAGAGGGAAGAGGTTTGCTGAGTCAGGACAAGGGAATGGGCACTGTAAGAGTTATCAGGAAGCAGGATCCACAAGACCAGGTAATGGATGGATGGACGTGTGACCACATGCAGGGTGGGGCAGAGGTGGGAGGCATGGAGGGCAAGGAGATTGCAAGGTCAATCGTGATTCCTGGGTTTCTGGCCGAAGCATTTTACTAACATAGAGAATTCCAGAAGGTTGTATGAGTCTCTCCACTTAGATCCAGTGCCCACCCTAGGTGATAAGAATGTCATCTAGAAGAAAATATAGATGGAACGTCAAAGAAACCAAAGGGACAGAGAGACCATTTGAGAGCCTGATAGATATGGAAAGCCAGAGAGAAGGAAAAACCTGGTAACCATCAACAAATATAATTATGCCCTCCCTCCCTCTGACAAGATGAGAGGGAGGTACCAATATGTGGGACTGGGGGAGATTAGAGAAGAAACATATAGCAACTGTCTGCCCTGTGGTCTTCGGCATGGCTAGAGGTAAAGGCATTATTATAGTCGAGATCCCCTCAAAGGTAGAACAGATGCCAGCACAGAGAAAAGGGGTCAGATGTGTGGAGCTGAAAGGGGGCTTCCACTCCACTGAGCAGAGCCTTGAACCACACCTGAGGAGGCTGAACTTGGAAGCCAGAACACCCTGGTTGCACTCCCTCTTGCCCACCCTTGGATAGATATGAAAATACCAATGATTAGTCCTGAGGTGTAGAGGTTTTGCAGAAAGGAGGCTGCACAGTTTTAGGCTCCCTGTGTAATGACTGATATGTATGCTATGTGATCTTTTCTGCTGTGAGGAGGGAGCTATTTCTGTGAGGGAGAAGTTATTTCAGGATCACAGATATGATCAGAGGTGCTAGCAAAAGGACTGAAATAAGTCATTCATAAGATTCCATGGAACAATTTACCAGAGGAGTTCATGAAAAATGTTAAATTGATGTGTCACACCTAGAATGAACCTCTTTGCTCTGTATGTTTCCCCACTGCTCAGAGAACCTCCCAGGAGAGGTTGATCCCTCCCAGTTGACCCCTCCTGCTTCAGGAGGTCATATGACTTATGCAGAGGGGGATCCTGAACTCCAATCACCTAAACCATGAAAGCAATGGCTTGGTCTCAAAGGAAAGGCCAGGAAATCAGGATGACAAGGAAATCTTGTTTTCACTAAGGAGAGAGATGCCGTGGAATAAAACTTGCCATATTAACTGAGGGTTTCCCTGGTGTCTCCTTGTACGCATGGCAGTGCTCCCTGGCCTTTGCCAACTCAGAGTCAGTAAGAAGCAGCCGTTGAGCCAGGGAACGGACTTTACATCAGAATAAGAAGAAAAAGGGAAGTTTTTGGAATATGACTTTGAACATGGTTTTCCTTATTCAGAATCTACAGCCTTTGCTTTTCCAGAGGCCACACTTTTGAGCTTGCATTGCCCACATCCTAAATGCTTCAGGAAATAAAGGCTGGTTGGTTTGTTGTTATGGGTCCCAAACACAGAAGTCAGTTCATCATGACCCTCCCGTGTTGGGAAACTTTATCACTAACATCAGTGCATGCAAAGCCCCTCTCAGGTTCATCTCTTCCCTTTGATCCATCACCCCCTCACTCCATTCCCTAGTTCCCTGTAGGTAATGTACTCTGAAGTACTGGCTTAGCCCTGAATATGCATGTGTCCTTTTAAAATATGCAGAGCCATTGTGTGTGTTTTTTTAATTAATTAATAACAAATTCATTAAGTTATTACTACTAATAATAAATCATCTACCCATGTTGTCATGTGTACATCTATCTTGTGGTTTCTCTCTGCTACTACACATTAAAAAAAGCTCAAGACCTAAAGTTTAAGCAATAAACAAGAGATAAGAAAAAATGATGAGGTAGAGCGTGCTGCTCCAGACAAGGGAAAGCATCTCTGGGCTGGGAAGAGGGAAGACAGACTTAAAGGTGAAGAAAACGGTTGAGACATGAATGGGGATCCAGAAAGGGAAGCTCTTTGCCCTGACTCCCAGACCAAGATCGGGGGGTTCAACAAGAGAACCCAAGGTAGATCCAGAGAATCCAAGAGGCCCTTTTCTAGGTAGAGTTCATGGAAAAGAAGCAAGACCCCAAAGTTTTCTCATGCCCAACTCGGGACAACAATCAGAGAATTGTCTGCATGGTCTGCTTGCAGATCTCAGAGCCCTGGTTCTCCAGCACCATGCAAGCCCAGTGGGATTTGGCCTCTCCCGTGAGCATGGGGCGAACATGGGGCTTGAGCCAGCCTTGTGAGCCAGATGGGGCTGATATGGCATCAAACTCCTGACAATGACACTTGCCTGATGGCCTCGTGCCCATAGTATCTTGGCTCTCCCTAAGCCGCCAGGATAAGGATGAAACCTCAAGAAAAGTGGAAAAGACTTTGAATTAACAGAAATTTAGTTTCTACTATCCATCTACCAAAAAAATTGATGGGTAGCTAAATGCCTACAAAGGGGAAAAATAGAAACTTCTTGAATTACATCTATGTTTGCTCTTCAAATTGCTCTTTACCAAATTCCAGTGATCTTTAACTTGGTAGCATCTCCTTAAAATGGAGAAAAGAAACATAAAATAGACCATTTGAAAATTAAAATAAATAAAATAGGGATGACTTTGTGCATTTGTTGAGTAGATTTATGGAATTCATTATCCCCAGGATGGAGGAGAGCTGTGAGGTCACGCACAGTTGACAGAACCATAAAGGATTATTGAAAAGGTTTTTGTTAGGAGGGTCTTTGTCCCAAGGCTGATATCATATCTTCCAAGATAGACTTGACCTTGCTCCACAGCCATAATTCTGTTTTATTCTGAAGGAGTTGGTTCTAAACAGAGATCCAGGAGATTCCAGATCCATCATAGTTAATGAATCACCTGAGACCAACCTTACAAGGAGACATATTTCTTGAGCATCACAGATCAAGTCAGCATCACCTAAGAAGAATATTATTCCAAAAAACTCCCCCCACTCTCTCCCACCACAAAGTAATCTAACAGGCTTTCCCTAAAGAGTGCTCCAACCAGGAGTCCACATGCTCTGGAAGCAGCCCATTCTGCCTATCCGGGATCCTCCAGTGCCCTGTTTCTCTTCTGCTTCAGATCACTTTGCTGGACAGATGTTTATGCACACCTAATTCCAGCAAAGACCACAGCCAATAAAGGGGACCCCAGTGGCATCCCGAGAGAGCACCTAGCATTCAGGTTTGCTTTTTTGATGGTAACTACATTGCTCACAAAATATGTAGCCAAACCATGGGATATTTGCTCAAGTCAAAAAGTTTTTTGAATGGCCATGAAGTCCATCCACTTTTATGCCTATGTCTTAGTAAAACCTAACTGTCCTTATTTGTTTAAGTCAGTTAAAGTAACAAACCTGAGAACAAGCTATTCACTATGCCTTCGGCAATGAATAAGATGTCATTTTTATTCAGCACTCTTATCCTAGTCTCTTTTTAAAAGAAATGCTTCTAAAACTAATATTTACTTGTTCCCCCAGAAATACTTTAATTGGCTTTGTGAAATCAATGGTTCCCTGGATAACTGATAAAAGAGTGGCTCTTTTCACTGTCCTGGCAATATCTTGGTTTAAATAACAGGACAGATAATTCTTTCACAAATATGAAAAACAGATTTTCGGAAACAAGCTTATTTTATTAAGCCATGTTATTTAATTTTATCTGACATTTGCAAGTCATTTTTGCTAGTAAGCACTCTACATTAATACCTTGAGTTCACATAGAGTTTAACAATATGAATTTCCTATCAGAGGAAAGTACAATATATGTTTGGCAGAAGCCAAGTTCATGAAGAATTAACAGTCATCAGATCCCAAAGGGAAACAAATTATCTTCACTCCTCTCTTGCCAGCAGTCGAGCATTTAATTTGCACTTTTAAAATCCTGCCTGTTATCCCAGATTCAGGAATGAGAGCAGTGGCAACTCCTTTGCACATCCATGTCTAACCATATAAAATCCAGACATCTATAGGCGACCAGTCGCCACTGAGGTAGGAAAAGCATATCAACTTCAAATAATTTTCATATTAAGAATATCTGGAATGAACCACAGAGAATAAGTTATTTTTATATGCTTAAAAGATGTGACAGAAACCAATTTCAATTTACAAATTAAGTGGATTATTGAAAATTTGTGTTAAATGAAAACTGGTCACTGAATCTTACTTTTCCACTGACCTGTGTTTTAAAACATATAAAATATGGTTCAGTTTTAAAATGCAGAAACCAAGCAGTAATACAAATAGCAAATATTGAACAATAATAAATCTTTAAGGGGAGAAAGTGTTCTTTCTTCCCATAAACAACACATATGAAAATACACTGTTCTCTATACTCCAATAAAATTAAAATACTAAAAAAAAAAAAGAAAATACACTGTTCTGAGCAGACCTTCAAACCTCCATCATTCTCTGGGTCTTCAGAAACACTGTTTAATCTGCAAAGAACCACACTTATCTGGAAAACTCCTACTCAGAAAAGTTCTAAAAGTTCAGCTCAAAAAGCACAACCTCTATATAACTAGCCTTCCCTGTTATGTAATCCCTGAGGAAAAAAAATATCTACACAGTTCTGTGAGCCCTGAGGCAGAATTAGGGTATCTCCTTCCTCTCCCAACACCGAAGCATTCTTCCTGCATAGCCTTGGAGACCAATTGTCATCATTCTTGAGAACCCAGATCACCCACTGGACCCTGTGCTCCCTGTGGAGGGGACACAATGCACCTTTGGTGTTCCAGTGCCTACATCAGCACCTGGCACTTCATTGGTGCTAAGCAAGACTTTGAAATGAATGAGCAAAGAAATGAAAGAATTAATTAATTTAAAAGGATATTTTGGGTTTTTTGGCTTACTGTTTTTTAAATACATCTTTTTTTCCTTTAACATCTTTATTGGAGTATAATTGCTTTACAATGTATTAGTTTCTGCTGTATAAAAAAGTGCACCAGCTATAAGTATACATATATCCCCATATCCCCTCCCTCTTGAGCCTCCCTCCCACCCTCCCTATCCCACCCCTCTAGGTCATCGCAAAGCACCGAGGTGATCTCCCTGTGCTATGCGGCTGCTTCCCACTAGCTATTTTACATTTGGTAGTGTATATATGTCAATGCTACTCTCACTTCACCCCAGCTTCCCCCTCCCGACTGTGTCCTCAAGTCCATTCTCTATGTCTACATCTTAATTCCTGCCCTGCCTCTAGGTTCATCAGTACCTTTTTTTTTTTTTTAGATTCCATATATATGTGTCAGCATACAATATTTGGTTTTCTCTTTCTGACTTACTCTGTACGACAGACTCTAGGTCCATCCACCTCACTACAAATAACTCAGTTTCATTTCTTTTTATGGCTGAGTAATATTCCATTGTATATATGTGCCACATCTTCTTTATCCATTCATCTGTCGATGGACACTTAGGTTGCTTCCATGTCCTGGCTATTGTAAATAGTGCTGCAATGAACATTGTGGTACATGTCTCTTTTTGAATTATGGTTTTCTCAGGGTATATGCCCAGTAGTGGGATTGCTGGGTGATATGGTAGTTCTATTTTTAGTTATTTAAGGAACCTCCATACTGTTCTCCATGGTGGCTGTATCCATTTAAATTCCCACCAACATACTGTAAAGCAGGAAAGTTATAGCATTAGATTTTTATTTTTAGAAAATTACTCTCTTTGCCCTATGAGGAATAGATTGGAGGAGAATATGAACCCAGGACAGGAATGATGGCCACTTAATCTTGAGTGGTAAAAGTGTGGATAAAGAAAATAGACTTACTTGAGAGGTTTGTGAAAGACAGACCTGACATAGTTCTTTGTGCATTTGAAGACAGAAAAAAAATCATCAAGGTTGTTGGCTTGTGCAACTGAATGGTTAAGGGGTTCATTCTGAGACAGACCACAATGCAGAAGATCCACAACTTTGAGAAAAAACTCATGAAGACAGTTTTGAACAGGTTGAATTAGAGATATTAGAAGTTTAGCTCAAAATGTTCAGTGGGCAGTTGGATTAATGGCATGCAGCTTAGGTGAAAGGTGTGGGTTAGATATTTAGGTTTAGAAATCATCATTTATTCAGACTACTAGAGCTAATCAATGAATCTGATAAAGTTGCAGGATACAAAATCAATGCACAGAAATCTCTTGCATTCCCATATACTAATGATGAAAAATCTGAAAGGAAACACTCCCATTTACCACTGAAACAAAAAGAATAAAATACCTAGGAATAAACCTACCAAGGGAGACAAAAGACCTGTATGCAGAAAACTATAAGACACTGATGAAAGAAATTAAATATGATACAAACAGATGGAGAGATAGATATACCATGTTCTTGGATTGGAAGAATCAATATTGTGAAAATGACTCTACTACCCAAAGCAATCTACAGATTCAATGTAATCTCTATCAGACTACTAATGGCATTTTTTACAGAACTAGAACAAAAAATCTTAAAATTCGAATGGAGACACAAAAGACCCCCAATAGCCAAGGCAGTCTTGAGGGATAAAAACGGAGCTGGAGGAATCACACGCCCTGACTTCAGACTATACTACAAAGCTACAGTAATCAAGACAATATGGTACTGGCACAAAAACAGAAATATAGATCAATGGAACAAGATAGAAAGCCCAGAGATAAACCCACACACTTATGGTCAACTAATCTATGACAAAGGAGGCAAGAATATACAATGGAGAAAAGACAGTCTCTTCAATAAATGGTGCTGGGGAAACTGGACAGCTACATGTAAAGCAATGAAATTAGAACACTCCCTAACACCATACACAAAGATAAACTCAAAATGGATTAAAGACCTAAATGTAAGACTGGACACTGTAAAACTCTTAGAAGAAAACATAGGAAGAACACTCTTTGACATAAATCACAGCAAGATCTTTTTTGATCCACCTCCTAGAGTAATGGAAATAAAAGCAAAAATAAACAAATGGGACCTAAGGAAACTTAAAAGCTTTTGCAAAGCAAAGGAAACTACAAACAAGATGAAAAGACAACCCTCAGAATGGGAGAAAATAATATGCAAATGAATCAACAGAAAAAGGATTAATCTCCAAAATATATAAACAGCTCATGCAGCTCAATATTAAAAAAACAAGCAACCCAATCAGAAAATTGGCAGAAGACCTAAATAGACATTTCTCCAAAGAAGACATACAGATGGCCAAGAGCACATGAAAAGCTGCTCAACATCACTAATTATTAGAGAAATGCAAATGAAAACTACAATGTGGTATCACCTCACACTGGTTAGAAAGGGCATCATCAGAAAATCTACAAACAACAAATGCTGGAGAGGGTGTGGAGAAAAGGGAACCCTCTTGCACTGTTGGTGGGAATGTAAATTGATACAGTCACTATGGAGAACAGTATGGAGGTTCCTTAAAAAACTAAAAATAGAACTACCATACGACCCAGCAGTCCCACTACTGGGCATATACCCCGAGAAAACCATAATTCAAAAAGAGTCATGTACCACAATGTTCATTGCAGCTCTATTTACAATAGCCAGGTCATGGAAGCAACCTAAATGCCCATCGACAGATGAATGGATAAAGAAGATGTGGTACATATATACCATGGAATATTACTCAGCCATAAAAAGGAATGAAATTGGGTCATTTGTAGAGACGTGGGTGGATATAGAGACTGTCATACAGAGTGAAGTAAGTCAGAAAGAGAAAAACAAATATCGTATATTAACACATATATGTGAAGCCTAGAAAAATGGCACAGATGAACCGGTTTGCAGGGCAGAAATAGACACAGATGTAGAGAACAAATATATGGACACCCAGGGGGGAAAGTGGCGGGGGGTGGTGGTGGTGGTGTGATGAATTGGGTCATTGCGATTGACATGTATACACTGATGTGGATAAAATTGATGACTAATAAGAAACTGCTGTATAAAAAAATAAATAAAATGAAATTCAAAAAGTCAAAAATAAATAATCATTAAAAAAATGAAAATAAAAAAATAATAAAATCCCACCAACAGGGCAGGAGGGTTCCCTTTTCACCACACTAAAAGGGTATTTTGAATTCTTAAAAACCTAACACAGGGGACTTCCCTGGTGGTCCAGTGGTTAAGACTTCACCTTCCAATGCAGGGAGTGTGGGTTTGATCCCTGGTCAGGGAGCTAAGATCCCACATGCCTCACAGCCTAAATAAATTAAATAAATAAATAAATAAAACAGAAGCAATATTGTAACAAATTCAAGGAAGACTCTTTTAAAAAAATGGTTAAGATGGTAAATTAAAAAAAAAAAACTAACACAAATACAGCCTAGCTTGACCCCTATGATTCAGAAATGCTTTCAATTATCAGGTCCCTTATATCTCCTGTTGTCAATACATGGGGTAATTTTAGTTTGGTTGCTCTTAAAAAAAAACCCTGTGCTCTCTGATTTCAGAAATTAGGATCAACAGACTTCTTAGAACCTGATGTGCTCATCTGTTCATATCAGAGTGACTCAGCAATGCACTGGAGCCCAGGATACTTCACTTAATGATGTCTTAATTAGCAGACTCTTTAAACTGCTATCCTGAGCTGACTAACAAGTATTACCAGAGGGAGTATGTAGTTTACAGAGCAGGAACAGTTTTGAATCTGAAGGAAAAAACAAGGTTACCAATTTAAAGTACTTGTTACATCCACACAGCAGATAGTAGAGAAATGCAAAGAAGAGTACACAGTCAAGGGCCAACACATTTTCACAAGCTGGCCATGCAATGCCTGCATCACATACTTGCACTGGTGGGAATCTCTTCCTGAGGACTTCAGGGAGCTGTGTGGGTGAATGGCTGAGCACACACCGACTTTTAGAGTCTCCCTGAGAAAGCGCTTAAATACCTACAGGACTATGATCAATACCTTCATCTCCACAATCCTCGGGGGATGCAGGAAATACTGAGATGTCAAAAGACTGACAGGTTGGGGCTTCCCTGGTGGTGCAGTGGTTGAGAGTCTGCCTGCCGATGCAGGGGACACGGCTTCGTGCCCCGGTCCGGGAAGATCCCACATGCCGCAGAGCGGCTGGGCCCGTGAGCCATGGCCGCTAAGCCTGCGCGTCCAGAGCCTGTGCTCCGCAATGGGAGAGGCCACAGCAGTGAGAGGCCCACGTACAGCAAAAAAAAAAAAAAAAAAAAGACTGACAGGCAACTCCCAAGGCAATAGAAATAAAAGCAAAAATAAACAATTGGGACCTAATCAAACTTATAAGCCTTTGCACACCAAAGGAAGCCATAAACAAAACAAAAAGACAACCTGCAGACTGGGAGAAAATATTTGCAAGTGATGCAACTGACAAGGGCTTAATTTCCAAAATACACAGACAGCTCATACAACTCAATAGCAGTAAGAAAAACTCAATCAAAAAATGGGCAGAAGACCTCAATAGACATTTCTCCAAAGAAGACATACAGATGGCCAATAGGCATATGGAAAGATGCTCAACATCGCTAATTATCAAAGAAATGCAACTCAAAACTATTGATACAATGAGGTATCACCTCACTCCAGTCAAAATGGCCATCATTAAAAAGTCCACAAACAATAAATGCTGGAGAGGGTATGGAGAAAAGAGAACCCTCCTACACTGCTGGTAGGAATGTAAATTGATGCAGCCTCTATGGAAAATAGTATGGAAGTTCCTCAAAAAACTAAAAATAGAGTTACCATATGATCCAGCAATCCCACTCCTGGGCATATATCCAGAAAAGAGGAAAACTCTAATTTGAAAAGATACATGCACCCCAATGTTCATAGCAGCACTATTTACAACAGCCAAGACACGGAAGCAAATTAAATGTCCATCAACAGATGAATGGATAAAGAAGATGTTGTATGTATGTATGTGTGTGTGTGTGTGTGTGTGTGTGTGTATACACACACAACGGAATACTACTCAACCATAAAAAAGCATGAAATAATGCCACTTGCAGCAACATGGATGGACCTAGAGATTATCATACTAAGTGAAGTAAGCCAGACAAAGACAATTATCATGATATCACTTGTACGTGGAATCTAAAATATGATACAAATGAACCTATTTACAAAACATAAGCAGACTCACAGACATAGAAAACAAACTTATGGTTACCAAAGGGGAAAAGTGGGGGCAGGGAGGGATAAATTAGGAGTTTGGGATTAGCAGATACAAACTACTATATGTAAAACAGGTAAACAACAAAGACCTACTATATAGCACAGGGAACTATATTCAATATCTAGTAATAACCTATAATGAAAAAGTATATATATATAACTGAATCACTTTGCTAGATGCCTGAAACTAACACAACATTGTAAGTCAACCTTACTTCAATTAAAGTAAAATAAAATAAAATAAAATAAAAAATGATATACAAGATATACACACAAAAAAAAAACCAGACAAGTGATTGTAAGGCAGAGCATCAACTTGGAGGCAATGGCTAAAACTAACCAAGGAAAATGACCCACAATGTTTTTCTGCAGGTTTGAGTCATGGAAGATTGAAGGTCATTTTAAGCTACACTGGGTATTGATGGAACTGCAACCAAAATGACAATAGAAGTCTCAATGTTTTCCATTGATAAAGTGAAGAGAAGGCCAAACTGGATATAAATGACCAGCAGACCTCACTAAGGGGTGGGGAGTTGGAAAATTCTCTAATGAATATTAGATGGCAGGGAGAGAAGATACTTTTCCTTTTGCATATTTTAGTTTGTTAATTATGAACCTAAAAGCTTGATAACCTAGAATCCATATTCCACCTGCTGATTCTTCAGCCTACAAAAAGACTTCTTAATTATCGAAGATTCTGGAAGCTTCTTAATGCAACCACCATGACCTGTAAAGAATCAAGTCACAGATTGGCTTGAACTGAAACCTCAAGAAGCTGTAATGTAAGGTTTGCATATGGAATAGTAAGGTGTTGAAAGCTCTTGATGTCAGTGGGTGCCCTTGTATTTGAAGGTATTTAAACCTTCCATGGTCAGTTGAGCATACTACCAAAGCCCAATATTCCTCTAATACTTCTTGAGTAACTATGTGACAAAATTTGCTGACAGAATTCACCTCAATAAATCTTCAGATTTTTTTTTTTTAACATCTTTATTGGGGTATAATTGCTTTACAATGGTGTGTTACTTTCTGCTTTATAACAAAGTGAATCAATTATACATATACATATGTTCCCATAGCTCTTCCCTCTTGCGTCTCCCTCCCTCCCACCCTCCCTATCCCACCCCTCCAGGCGGTCACAAAGCACCGAGCTGATCTCCCTGTGCTATGAGGCTGCTTCCCACTAGCTATCTACCTTACATTTGTTAGTGTATATATGTCCATGCCTCTCTCTCGCCCTGTCACAGCTCACCATTCCCCCTCCCCATATCCTCAAGTCCGTTCTCCAGTGGGTCTGTGTCTTCAGACTTCTTAATTCAGTAGAATTAAAGATTCTATTATTTTTTCTCCTTACATTTTGCTTCTATAGTTAGTCATATTTTGCTATCAATCTATTTCCATTTCTCCAAATTGTTGTCAAGTTCTGTAATGTTTACTATTACCAAGAGCTGTTGCCACTTCTTAATAACAAGATCTAGATTTTGAAAATCTGAAAAGTTAATGATATTTGCAGAAGTGCTCAACAAGGTGGGTATAAACATGTTTATGGTTGCTTTTCATTTCACATTATTCCATTGTTCTAGCTAATGCACGGAACTAAGAACTGATATGATGTGAGCAACTAAATTTTGAATCTGTGATTTCTAACTATCTTTAACAAACTCCTCAAGAGAAAGAAATTAAGACTTTCATACAAAATAAGCACCCCTGTTTATACATATATATAAACAGGTGCTGTGGAAAGCAAATAAAGTGAGTACAATTTAAATAATATATTCTTCATGATGAGAGGACTCCCAGAGAGGGATATATTAAAAAGTCCTTAATTATACCTCACCTTTAGACATGCTCATATTCTTCATCAGTTTATTTCTAGTATTTCAAGCATGCCCCTTAATATTCTGTTTGCTTTTCACACATGAATACACAATTCACATGCTTAAAAACAATGCACGCCAAAAGCTAATTCACCATAAAATTTTCCTCCAATTTTATGAATTTTTTAAAACCTACACTTCTTATCACAGTTATCACAGGTATTTGGGTTCTGATATTTTCCACTGATTTTTCTAAATTAAGGCCAAAATTCTAGAGCTATTCCAACAATTATACAAACACTGCCTTTCAGTCAAAGACAGCAAAGCGGCCAAAGTTGAATTAGTCTAAACAGAGGAAACACCACACACACGGCTCCTTCGGCAGCTGAAGTGCGAAGTGTGCCTTAGAATCATCAAGATCTCCAAGTGTGGATACATTTCAACCCAGAGACCACGTGTACACCCACAAGACATTAGGAAACAGTGACCCAGATCTCTGGTCCTTTCTGTACTGCAGCCAGTCTGGGATAGTTTGACTTCCTCACAAAGACCATGCCCCCCGCAAATTCCGGCTTTCACACAAGCAGTTTCCTCAGCCTAGAATATCCTTTCCCCACCCACATTCTCCAATTTCCATACAGCTTATGACTATTCTCAGTTTAAACGTAGCCATCCATGAACCTCCAGGTCAGACTCTATCTGCCCTCTGGGGTCACTCTGCCCTTGGAGCCTGGCAGCACTCCTCAGGCTTGTAATGATGTTTGGTGGTCATTTTCTTTGTATGACTCTGTACACACAGTCTGGAAACCTGTCTCTTCTGTTTGCTCCTATAGTCTCATTGCCTGGCACACGGTACACCCCTGCCAAGTCTCCCCTGAACTGGATTAAATCAAGTTAAATGAGAAGCTTCGTAAACACAATTTGTTTCCTGAATGAGATCTTTCTTTTTGTCATGTTTAGGTAGGAGGGAGACAGAGAGATACAAAGAGAGGGGAAAAAAAAGAGAGAGAGAAAGAGCGAGGTTCATCTCTCCATCACGTAAAGCAATGCCATTGAACCATGAAGGCTATTTACGTGGCATCCCAATGGGACAAGTTTTCCTTCTTACAAATAGGTCTCCAAGGTCCAAACAAAGCAAACCAAGTCTGTACTTTGGCCTGACATCTGCGGTGTTTTCGTCTTCACTCATTTCTTTGTACCAATGGAGATCTGATCTCTGTGTGTAGTGGCAATGACTCTCTTTGATCTTCTGTGTTGACCACATGTTCCCCCAAAGCCAAGGAAACAATTGTGTCTTCAGCTGACAACTGCAAAGGTGATTCAAATATAAAACATAAAGCTCATATTCCAAAATGAGACCAAAAGGAGTCCTATAGTTCTAGGTTTCAGAGAAGAGGTTATATAACAATGATCCCACGTCCTTAATTCCCAGTTACCACCAATGGTACCACCAGCAGCTGCCAGATACACAGAAGAAGCAACCAGAACCACAGGCAGGGAATCACACATGCTTTCTCTTACACAAAAAACGAAACCCACTTGGGAAATAATCAGTCTTGGCAGAGGAGAAATCAAAAAAGGAGGGGTGATAAAAGAAACAGAAGCTTGCTTCTAAGATAATAGTATTAACAATGAGCCTTTAAACAAATACAAAAAAAAAAATACATAGTTCAGCAAGTTCTCTTTCATCAAAAGTGCCCTAGTCATATTCCACTTGAGATTGCTCTCAAGCCTCTGGAGCTTGGTTGGCTCTTTGCCTCCTGTTAGGGGCCGCTGTACCTGAGTTACCAGTAGGTACGGGAATACCAACAAACCCCTGGCTCAATGTGTTGTCATAAAGCAATACAGAAACAACTTTTGGCTTTGCTGCAAATGTGCATAATGGAAAGCAAATATTATTAAAAAGACAATCATTTTTAGTGATTAAAATAATCCAAGGCAGAAAAAATTTCTCCCATAAGTTTCAAAGTTCTCATTTATCATCGTTTTGCCTCAAGAAGCCAGAGTAATTTTATTTTTCCTGACTTCTATTAAAAAGATCAATACATATGATTCCAAAGAGTCTCGGCTCATGAAAAGATGGAGCAGGCCTGTAATCACATATGAAAGTACTGGTTGTCATTAGCAGAAAGATTGATCTGAAAAGACAGCAGACTCAGAGTGAAAGGACTTAAAATTTTCCACTGGGCATCCCAGCAACTTTCACCTTCCAGATAATTGAATACAGATAACAGATTACCATATTAGAGGAAAGAATTGGATTGGGGATATTCAGTAGATACCCACTTTAGCAAAGCAATACCAAATTTCTCAATAATGATTTTTGTTTGATGCAAGAACATTAATGCAGCCTGACAGTACAAAGGCATAGTCCAAAGCTCACTGAAGTCAAAGTTGTTGGATCAGATTTTTATACAGTTACCTGTGGCATCAGAGGTTGTAATGAATGCACGTGTTCAGTTGGCTGTTAAAAAACCAGTTAAGGAACATATTCAGGCATATGTCATGGCCTTATTCCATGAATAGAGCTTCTTTCAGCTTTCTTCAGTGAATTATTGTTATGACCCTTAGTGGTGATTGTATAAAACTCACAAGAACTGAACTCATGGGCATGCAAAGGGTTTTCTTCACTGCATAGCTGTCCTTTCCTGAAACCCACTTACAGCGTAGTAAAAATGCTAGCTATAAAATAAGTTGGAATTTTTATAGGACCTTGGCAGGGCACAGTGAATTTGGAAATTCAGAGTTGTGGTCCAAGGAAACTAAACTGGAGGTCAAGGTTTTCCATATCTTCATCTTCATTCTACATATATACAATATTGGCACCCCTGAGGATGGTGTTCCCAAGCTCCAGAATTGATAGATAAGATGTTTTTTAAGACATCTGAATATTTCATCACCCTTCAATCCCTTTACTTACTTAGCTGCCAGCAAATACCTGGACATCTCACAGGAATCAGATCTATTCATAATAATTAACCACTGATCATTTCCTAATGACATAAAAGCTGATCCTGGAGAAAGATATCAATGTCCATCCCCTATAACAATCATCTCGACAGTGTAAGTGGGCATTGCATTTGTGTTAAAAACCATTGTTTGTTATGGACTTCAACAGAATTTGTGAGACATTTTATGTTAAGTGTGTTCCTCTATTACTCTTCTATGAACCCCTAAATGCTGTCATTATCTAAATTTTCCACAAAAATCACATTGTCATGGCATCCACTAGACACTTCAGTGCACACAAAGCAAAACTGTTTTCCTCCATGTCCAAATTTAAAAAAACGCAAACACTTGTTTTTATAAAAATACCAGAAAATGTTCACGCCTTTGGAATTTCCTGTAATAATAGTATCAGGAGTAAATTCCTTTAAATACAGAGGACGGGAATAAGACCAGCCAGGAATTATTTTTAGTTTTTCAAACTCAGTAAATTCTTTTCCATTCTCAGCTGAAAGATTTTTTTTTCTTGCAACTAAGAAAACATCTCCATTTTACTAGTGAAGTCAGTATTTAAAAAAAAAAAAAAGGAGAAATATTGTTTTTCCCATTTGTGCTTCATACAGGATTCTGTGTAAATATATGTGTACACATTTATATTTCATGCTCGTAGTAAGGCCACATTTTTTTTTTAAGGCCACATTTTTTAAGCCAATTCTCTTTTCAAGAAAACTAAAGTAAGGATCACTCAAGGGTACTGTTACTTTAAAAGTGGAGCATGATAGCTCTCCAAGACTGGAGTGGGCTATGGAAATTGCCCATCTTTGTCCTGATGAAGGGTTCTCTGACAATGAGTCATGAGACATCACAAGGGACAGATTGCCCATGACATAGCAATGAATGTATGAATGCTCAGTGACAGGCCCACATACTGCCAGGTCTCCATCCCTCCCCTGCCCTTCCCTGTTTTGCTGATGCCTTGATGAAAGAGCTACGATATGATGCCCTGGATTGACACGCTCTCAAGGGAGATGACAATATAGCCTGTGTGCTGCTCCAAGGCACACAATGAGCTCTGATTTGTACTGGGCTGTGCTAATTACAGTGCGTGTGAGTTGTATCTCGTTCCTGTCCTCTGTGTACCATGTGATAAACAAAAAGTTGCCGAGGCATGAAACACAAAATAAATAGGGCCTCAAACACCCTACCTTTCCAAACACCGTGGAAATTACAGTACATTTTTTTTAACAGAAAAGACAAAATGAGAAAAAAGCTACAATGTCACTGTATTAGTCAGAGCTCTCCAGAGAAACAGAACCAATAGGACAGACAGAGACAGAGATTGATTTATTAATTATAAGGAATTGGCTCATGTGATTATGGAGGGAGACAAGTCCCAGGATTTTCAAGGTAAGTCAGCAAGCTGGAGGGTCAGTGGTATATAGTTCCAGTCCAAGTGCAAAGGTCAGAGAACCAGGAGAGCTGATGTGTGGTTCTACTCTGGAGGCCGGCAGCCTCAAGACCCAGAAAAGCCAAAGTTTCAGTTCAAGTGCAAAGGCAGGTACAAGCCCAGCTCAAATGACATTGGGCAGGAGGAGTTCCCTCTTAACCAAGCAGAGGGTCAGCATTCTTGTTCTATTCAGGCCTTCAACTGATTGGACACATTCCACAGAGGGAGGGCAATCTGTTTTACTCTGTCAACTGATTTAAGTGCTAATCTCATACAAAAACACCCTCACAAAACACCCAGAAGAATGTTTGACCAAATGTCTGGGTACCCTATGACCCAGTCAGATTGACATATAAAATTAACCATCACAATAACCTTGTCAAATGCTAACCAAATACACTTTGTTTTTTTATCTTAATACAAGTGATAATATAACTTCTGTTCATCCCTTTTTTGTGATGATTCTTTTTGTCCATTTGGTTTAAATATTTCTCTGCATGTCAAAAAATAGGCAATAGATAGGTAGTAAAATTGCACTGAAAATTCATTTCCCTCAGCTAAAGCAAACTCAAGGAACATTTATTTAATAAAATGGAGAATCAATAAAATTACAATTTTAAGTGAGAGTCAATGCCAAGTTGTTCTGTAAAGAAATTTGATAGGAATCCATGTTCTCTTCTTTGTTAGGAAAAATAATATTAAAAGTAGAATTAATTTAATGATCATCATACTCGTTGGTTTAGTGGTGATAAGAAACATGCATCCAGCTTCTATTCCTTTGAAACTGCATTTTCCAATTCTTTAAGGACCTTGCTACTCAAAGGAGGTTCCACAGAAAGGCAGCAACTGCATCACTTAGGAGTTCGTTTAAAACGCAGATTCCAGACCCCACACCAGGAATATTAGATCAGAATATCTGGGGGTGGAGCCTAGGTATTTGCATTTTAAGAAGCTCTCCAGCACCATAACATTTGAGAATCCCCACGTTAAACAATGCTTTATCCAGTTCACAAAAATCACATACACCACAGATTAAACCTCAACCAGAGAAACTTAGTTCTATCATCCAGCTGAAGCCTGTTGAACTCTGATTCATTCAACAATGGAGAATTCTATGTTTAACTGTGTTTGCTCATTCCCTCTAAATTGTGGAGGATTATATTCTTTTGGATAAAGTTAGTGGTACTAGAGAATATCAAGATAATACAGTATTAAAATGTAATAGTAAATTTGAAATTTAAATACTAAATGAAAGTTAATATTAAAATATTATGTTTGCTTTGCATTTCACTCTACCATCTTGGAATAAAAAGACAGCCCTCAGAAGACATTTCAAATTGTCTATATTTCTCTAATTAGTCATATTTTCAATTAAAATTTAGGCACTAGACAGCACATATGATCAAGGTCTTGACTATGAACATGAGTACCGAAAACCACTGGTTTAGAGCAGTTGGCCTATTTATTGTGGAGCATCTTTTAATTCTGCCATCCAAGTCCTATCTTAGAAAAAGATACTAGTTCAGTTATAGCCTTTAATCAGCCCAGATCCCCTCTTTGCAACGAGAACATTAAAAGAAGCCAAATTTTGAAATAGTGGAGTTTACCTTCTCTTTCCCCAACCTGAGTTCCCAATGTCTCCTTATTGCCCATGCTACACAGCAATAATTCCCCATCAAGACATTCATTGCCTACATGTTGACCTTTGCTGCCCTTGATGATCCTCTCATACAGTGGTCTCTCCGCAAGTCCATCCTCACTAACCAAGATGTTCTATACCATTTCCCACTCTCAAAAGACCTGATACCAAATACTTATCTGTTCAAAATCCCTTTGGGATAATAAGAATGAGCAATAATTTGGCATTGTGTCAGGTTATGATTTGGTGCAAAGAGGAACTTTGAGTTATAGAACCAGAGTTCAAGACCTATCTATGGTTATATAACCTTGAGGAAGGTTTTAGCCCCAAGTAACTCAAAACTTAATAAGGTAAATAAGACAGTTAAACAAAAATACAGTTGATCGGCAAATGCCCAAGAAATGTACAATAAGCCAGGGGAATCAAGAACAGGAGAGCTCATATCCAGCTGGACGTGAGCTTCAGACATAGTTTCTCAGAGGAAGCCACCCCTGGTCCACAGTAAACTCATCTTTTTCTGGGGTCACACTTGAAACAAAATAGATATACCCAAAACTACTCCATCTAGATATAAGAACTGGGTCCATGCAAGCTCATGTCATATTGGTTTTTCTCTTGGCTCTAAGCAGAGTGAGGCTCATGTGACCATACTGGAGTCATTCTGACATAAGCAGCCATAGACAAGAACTGTCATCATGGTCCTTTGAAACTAGTCTTGTAACATCTCAAGATATGTGTGAGGGGTATATGCTTGTGAGTAGATGGGGACAAGTGTATATGCAGGATTATATATGATTTTTGCCTCAAGCTAACTAGATAGCTTTCCTGTCTATCAGTAAATAAGGGCATATTGAGTATTTGTTACTGGCCAAGCCCCGTGATGAGGATATGGCTGCAAACATAGAGCCAGTCCCTGCCCTTCAGGAGCTTAGAGTCAAAATGACCACAGAGACATTTACAAATAATGACTAGTGTAGACTAAGATATAGTTGCAAGTTTAAGACTAAAATTTACACAGCTTCCAGACAGTGATTCCTTTTCTTTGCTACAGTTCTATGACCTGCTGTTACAATGAAGAGGATTATGACTCTTGTCCTCATATTGAGTGGTGTGGCCAATGCCTGTCTTGGTTCCGTGAAGACAGCCCTGTCTCTTCAGCATGGAGTCCTCACTTATTCCATGCAACCATTCTATTAAGCAGTGGTTCTTAGCCTACAAGGATCACCTGGGGGGCTAAAGTGCAGATACCTGGCCTCACCCAGAAATTCTGATTCAGACTCTGGCTGGGAGAGTCTAATTGTATTTGAAAATCCCACCTGAGTGGTTCTAAAGCAAACAGGTATGTGAACTGCCCTGAGAAACCCTGTGACCTAGAGGTGAATGAACTAAAAACTCCAGTTTTCCTTATCCAGACAAATTGAGAGCATAATTAAATTGATATGCTACATCCACTTCAGAATGTTTCAAAACCATGCACAAACATCCACATACCTTCGCTTGCCTCCAAAAGACACTAAGAAGCAAACTATTCTGAAAATAGAAGAAAGTTAACAACCCTAAGATTTGAACTCCTTGTAAAGAGCTGTGTTAGTATATAACTTCAATACATGCTCCAGACTAACAAAAAAGATGATTCATCTATCATCTAATTTTTTAAAATATTCATTGGTAAATCTCTCTTTTGGGCAGCATGAATAAATACCTAACGGTAAGAAATATGCCAACCCGAAAACTAAATTCTGACAACAATTCATGATAGAAATAAAATCAGCTCCAAAATCTGAGATAAACCACAGATAAAAGAGAGGTTTTTCACTGTGACCTTCAAATCAATTCTTTGGTTTTCTTTTATCATTTTGGTTTTCTTTTACAACTGGAAAAATGACTGCATTTTCACTAAATCTAATTTTTCTCTTTCACATAACATCGATTTAAAGGCAATGTTATCAATAGGAACTTCCAAAGCCATAATTCTGTTGAAACCAAGATACACAGTTTATGAGCAAAGATCAGCAAATTATTTTAGAAAAAGACATCAAGGCTTGGGATAAGCCCAGAATGATGTGAAATGAGGAGGGCAGGCAGGAAGAGTAAGAATAGGAAAGATGTATTCTTCAAAATTCTATTGAGGTTTTTTTTTTTAAATTCATAAAAGGGTAACTTTATGGAAAAACTTTGCAAAGAAATTAATGATAATAAAACAGCTGAACAGCATGGCAGGCATTGAAAGACTTGAAAATGAGTGAATGAATAAATGCACGAACAAATAAGAAATTGAATCAGTGAACTGCTGTGCAAATCCCTTGGGGCCTGATACAGTGAGCTGTGTTAGGAAAACAGGTTGAATAAAATATAGTCCATGTCTCTAAGGCACTCACCACTTAGCCAACAAAGTCACAGACATCTATCTCTACAACTAGGCATAATACAAAAAGATGTGTGATACACCAGTCTTATGAAATAGTGATTCAGGAACAATGAGGGTAGCGTGATGAATTCTCCTGGGGACTATAATCAGGGTGGCCTTACAGGGGAGGTGAGTGTTTTGCAGACTTTGGGTCTCAGCAAGTCTCCGGGTGAAGGCATCACTAGCTTGAGACAGTCTAATTTGTGCGGAGTTTCCCCTTGGGTCCTCTGCTTGACTCTCATTACACACTTCACGTGCACATGTTCAGCTGCTGTCTGTATGCTTATGACTCCCAAAACTATGTCTTCAGACAAAAACCTCCTGCCTGGGTTTCAGAATCACATCCAAATTGCCTCCTGAATAACCTACAGACTCCTCAAATTCATTATACCTAAATCTAAACACTTTAACTTTCCCCACCCCTTGCTCTACCCTCAATCCCATCCTCTCCTATGTGCTTTCTCAATGAAAGACGTAGCCACTCATAGCCTGAGACAGAAATTATGCATAATCCCAGATTCTCCCCCTCCCTACATCCCAGTCACTAAGCCCTGCCGCTTCCACTTAAAAATCTCACCCTCCTTTCATTCTTCCACAGCCATAGTCTTAGTTGATACTCTTATCATGTTTTACCTTGTATCCATGTCTCTATTTTTATTCCCTTCCAGTTCATCCTCCACTGCCAGACGGACGGACTATAGCTGATAGTGACTTTGTTTTTCTGATTAATATCTTCCAGTGGTGCCTCAGCACTTCAGGGTAAATCCCACATTCCTCATAAACTGGGTTCTCTCACCCTACCATCCTTTTCTCCACTGCCCTCAACAGGTACTCAGAGCTCTGACCATATGGCACTTCATCCTGTGGCTTGACCTAGACTGTTTTCTCTGGCCTGAGCATCCTTACCTTCCCTTTAACTGACCACCTTCCATGCCTGTTTAGCTTCTGCTCAGCCCAGTGACCTTTCCCCTTCCTTTGGGAGGCATCTCTGATCCTCTGGCCCCTAGCTCCCTGTGCCAGTCTCTAGTGGAGGGCTTCCACACTCGTTGGTATTGGTTGGAATATTTGTCTACATCCGGCAAGCTGACTGTGGAAGCTTGAGGGCAGGACTTTGTCCTGTTCATCTTTATATCCCTCATTTCTAGCACGAAGCTCATCACATAAGAAAAATGCAACCATTTGTGAATTATCTTAATTAACTAAAACCTTTCTCTGAGCTTCATAACTGTTGACATTCAAGAATGAATAGTTGAAAACCTCAGAAAGCATATGACTAGTAAAAAAACTTTCCTTCTCAAAAATAAACTGCCAACAACAAAAACTACATCCTCAAGTTATGCAAGTATCATATTAAAAAAAATTGATTGGATATTGAAAATTTGGGTCAACCAGTTGTTTTCTTCTAAATTGTGCCAAATAACTGATTTGGTAGCTATTATTGCTTAAACCATTATATTATCTGATACTTTAGAGACAGCTGAGTTAGTGGGGCAGTTGCTTAAGTTTCATGTAGGTGCAATCTGTGTGACGTGTTGGCAGATTTCACTGAATTACTGCAACTCAATCCCTCAAGCGCTTTTTTGAGCATCTACTTTATGATTGGCATAGATGCTATGCCAATGCTTCTCCAAGTTATCCCATGGACCACCTTCATCTAAATAACCTAAGGGTAAAATGCAGATTGTTTTTTGGGTTTTTTGCGGTACACGGGCCTCTCACTGTTGTGGCCTCTCCCATTGCAGAGCACAGGCCCCGGACGCGCAGGCTCAGCGGCCATGGCTCACGGGCCCAGCCGCTCCGCGGCATGTGGGATCTTCCCAGACCGGGGCACGAACCCGTGTCCCCTGCATCGGCAGGTGGGCTCTTAACCACTGCGCCACCAGGGAAGCCCAAATGCAGATTGTTAAATGCAGATTCTTACACTCCACGCAAGAAGTCTTAAACCAGATACCCTAGAAGCAGGGTCTGCTTCATCTTTAAAAAGTCCACCCTATAAATATTTATTCAGACCAAAGTTTGAGAGCCATTGGTCTACACTTTGGACTGTCCAACAGAAAGTGGAAGAAAAGGATGAGGGAGTGGAGGGATGAGGGAGTGAGGGAGGTCAATTGGGAAGAGAGGTCAATATATTAAGATATAGGGTCAGCTGCTGTGACAAGGAGACCCAAGATAAGAAGAGTTTGTTTCTGTTTCACATAATGGTCTGAGTATAGGCAGTCCAGGGCTCATGTGAAGGCATCAAGGCATCAGGGACCCAGAATTCTTCTACCTTGGTGCCCTGTCATTCTGAGAGTCTTTCTCTCATCTACATGGTCTAAGATGGTTCATTACCTCACCCTCATTCCAATAAGGTGAGACGGAAAGGAAAAGCGTGCCTCCCCTTAAAGGCACAAGCCAGAAGGTGCACTCACAACACCTGTTTATATTCCAGGACATACCCATGTAGCTTCATCCAACTACAAAGGAGACCAAGAAGTGAACTGGGGTGAGAAGAAGTCCATGTACCCCACTAAAAATTGTTCTATAAGAATTGAGAAAAGGGGAAATAGATAATGAGGTCAACTTGCAATTTCTGTCACCTAAGAAAAAGATGAAGAGGAGAGAGGGGTAAGAGTTGGAGAGGAGGTGGAAGGGAAGGAAAAACCATAAAACCAATTGTCAATTCTCCAAAACATTCTCCATCCTCCAACCCCCAACCCCCATCCAAATACATGTACTTAGAGCCTGGTGTTCCTGAGTTTCTGAAATTCTTTAATCAAAATAGTTGTGTTCACTTTCACTCATACCCCTCTAGCCTTGGCCTTAGACATTGACTTTGCTGGACAATAACCTGCTGCCAATGTTTCCACTATCACTGGCACAATGGGCTACAGGCACAAGCTGCTTATCCAAGTTCTCTGCTTTATATTAAAAGTCATGGGCTTGGGCTTCCCTGGTGGTGCAGTGGATAAGAATCAGCCTGCCAATGCAGGGGACACTGGTTCAAGCCCTGGTCTGGGAAGTTCCCACATGCCGCGGAGCAACTAAGCCCGTGTGCCACAACTACTGAGCCTGTGCTCTAGAGCCCGCGAGCCACAACTACTGAGCCCGCATGCCACAACTACTGAAGCCCACACGCCTAGAGCCTGTGCTCCGCAACAAGAGAAGCCACCACAATGAGAAGCCCGCGCACCGCAACGAAGAGTAGCCCCTGCTTGCCACAACTAGAGAAAGCCCGCGCGCAGCAACGAAGACCCAATGCAGCCAAAGATAAATAAAATAAATAAATTTATAAAAAAAAAAAGTCATGGACTTGTGGATGAATTTTAAGCAGCACCATTTCCTCGCTTTTGGTTAAAGATGGCACTGTTTGATCAGTCCAAACACGGCACTTTCTCTATGAATAGTGCCCCTGAAATTGGGCAATGCTGTGACCCTTGTGCTTGCTGAATTGAATTTCCAAGTGAATATTCATCTCAGCTTTCACGTAGAAACCGCACTTTGGTTTGTAGTCCAGCTGCTGGAGAAACTCTAAAACGTGAAGGGACAGGCAGCTTTGGTGTTATTCCTACACTCAGGGTATCTTTCCCGCGGAAAGATAAGAACTGCCGTGGCCTCGGGCCCAGAATGCTGACCTGCGAAGAACAGCCCCTCCAGCCTTTCAGGAACCTAAGATGAACCGCATGACACCCATTCCACAGATCAGACATCAGGTCAGATCTTACTCCTTTTGTACAATGGCCATTATGTGATTTACGGAGCAAAGAATAGATACAATACAATCCTCAGAGTACGTTACAAAGTTAGAGGGTATTTCTAAGCATGAAAATATGCAACATTTCAGGAGGTAATGTCATAAAAAGAGGCATCAGACCAATAGATCACTGTCTCCATTCAACTGTAATTGCTAAAAGTAACTTTAGCTCTCATTTCTGAGAGTGAGAAACTCTAGAAGTTACATTCACGTTTTTAGGAGGCCATATGTAACCTAACTTTTCCAAAGCTGAACTTGAATATAATCTAGTTAGAATTACATCCCCCTAGGACATTTCAGTATAGATTCAGATTCACAAAGCAAAGGAAAAGATAATGTGGTTTTATTCCAAAGCACAGGCTTAAACACATGGCAACACTCATCATTCCCAAAATTCCCAGTTGCTTCATTTGCTCCCAATAGTCAAGTGGCTTCTATCAGAAAATTACATGCAGTCAGAAAATTACAGGAGGCCTGCTTCTTAGGGCATAATGATCCATTCATCTGATAATTTGCTAAGTGCTTACTCTTTCCACTTGTTATTTTTTCCTTCTTGGTTAGCACATCATGCAAATTGTGACAAGAGATAAAGAAATGGAAACACTCGTAGAAAAATAGGCAAAATAAGGACAAAAAAGTAAGATACAAAATGTCTTTAAAAATAAACTTAATATTTTTAAAACTGCCTTTCATGAAAAACACTAGAGGAGAAATTTAAATGTACTAGTGTAGCCCCTTGGACACTGATTTTCAGATGGTGATGCCATATGGCCCCTGTCACTGGAATTGATACCACTGAACATGGATGCTGGGAACATCCAAGGACAACTCCAAGTAGCCATCTGGCTGTGGACAAATCCACTCTGTCTCCAGAGACTTCTTTAAGATTCCAACTCTGGTCTTTAAATGTGTGTATATAAGCAACACTGATCTGTAGGCTATTGTTTTATAGGTGAATCTTTGCATTTCATTGTTCTGAGGTTGATATTCTCATTGGTTAGCTATTCTTGCCAGTTTTTACTTTCTTGTTGGCCACTGTTCAGTGTTCACCAGAACCTGGGGCAGTAGCAGTGGAAACCAAGGAGCTGCCCTGCATTACCCTGTTGCTATGCCTGCTACAACGTGGTGATGAGAAGGCTGGAACTGAAAGCCAAGGAGACTTTCCACTACGAAATGCAAGATAAGCATAGGGATGGCCTCATGTGCCTGGGGAATGTAGCCAATTCTAATATGTCCAAAAAGCACCCATGCCAGGTGATCTCGAGTTGTGAAAACCAGGCAGATTTTTACTGTGCTTAATGTATTATAATAGCCAGGATTTTAAATATGTCAGCTCTTTTTGGTGTGATTTAATACAGCTTACTTGAAAGGAAAAATAAAAAATCTATCTGAACAGCTTCCAGCCATTGGCTCTAATTTCCCACGACGGCCCATGACAAGGAACTCGCAACCCTATGGAACAGACTTGACTGGATCAGAAAAGGGCTGATTGGAATTTGTGCTCACTCTTCTTTTCCTCCTCACTCTTTCTCAACATTCCTAAGAAACATATCCAATTTTCACGCCAAGCAGGATGGCAAAAACGACATTTACACTGGATGGCATCTAAAAGTCTTTTACACCAATTTCAACATTCTAGGAAAATAACTGTATGATATTCCAATATTAACAGAAGAAAGGAAACATTTCTTCAAAGATGGCTATCTGCTCATGCTCTATGTATTTCCTGTCTTAGATGAAATTCTTCCATTTTTCTCATGAAACCAGTTAGTTATAAGCCTGGAAAGTCATCTGACATTGCGTTTCAATGAATTTCTCTATTTCTCTTTTGACTTCTTAGGGAAGAAGAGAGTACAGTACAGAGAAATATTCACTCTGTAGGATATAAGATCAGAAAAGCAAGCCCATGACCTATTCACTGTTGAGTACCTAGCTCATTACCTGGCACATGGTAATTGCTTAATAAATTTTTGGCTGTATGTTAAATGACTCTTTCCAATGGGTAAGTCACTGTTTTTCTGCCACTCCCCAATACTCAAGGCTCTAACAAAGATCTTTTTAAAGATACCATGATTTTTATTCTAGAGATTTCTATCACAACTTTTCTTCTTCTCACTAGTAGCTTTCTCTTATACACCCAAAGGTCAGCTGTCTCTTGAACCCAAAGTTTCAGCTTAATTACGGAACACAAGGGCTTTGAAGTCAGACAGACATGTTCAACCATGTGGTTCTGCCACTTACCTAGTGTGGTTCATCAAACTGCTTAATTTCTCTGAGTCTCATTTTCCCCACCTGTAAAGCATAATAATTATTTCAGAAGGTTATCTATAGATTAAATGAAATAATATGTATAAAACAGCAAAGTGCCTGACACACAATAGCCTGTTCATGATGACTACTTTGGTAATACTCGTATCATTATCATTATCAACATGAAACTTCAGAATAATCCTGTAACATGCCTTATAAGTTAAATACTGTCACATATCTAACTGAGAAGTTCTCTTGTTCATAAACTATATAAACTGGGTCCTTTTTTTACTGTATAATATCAAAGGAAAATTGCCTTAGTTTTTGTGCTGTCCAGGGAAAGATAAATACTAAACTATGCTATTTCTTGGATGCAAATTTCTCTAGAGCTTTCTTAAGTAGTCTATACAATGCTTTAATGGTATCACAAGCTAGCTGTAATTTTCCCAAAGTCAAACAGCCTGTCAGTGACCACAAAATACAATGGAGAAAATAGTATACCTCCATATGAATTTTCATTGAAATAAATGTAGAGAGTGTGGAGAGATAAGATCAGATGCTCTTCTAGGAGTTTCCTTGCCCCACACATCTACTTTTCATCTTGTGGCATAGTTAAAGTGATACACTCAGCAGAGACTCCTTTACGTCAAGCACCATGGGTAGCTAAAAAGGAAATGGGTTGTTCACCTCAAAGAACTTGAGAAGAGATTAATACAGCAAACAAAGAGGTAGAACCACTTGTCAATACATGAACAGCATGTAGGAAGTGTGTCACCACACATGAGCGGTGGATAAAAACTTGAAAGGAAAGGATAGTAGAGTGCTTTATGCTTTAGGCCACTACTCCGAATTAAATAACTAAACTACAATGGTTTGAGCTAATCTAAAATCAATAACAATTGGCACGTGTATCTAGGTTCTGAAAATCAGAGGTGAGATGGCATACATCTCATTTTCTCTCTTCCTCTATTCCCAAGTCCCATCGACAGGAAAATGAGCCCCAGTCAGCTCATCTACTCATGTGCTTTAAGCCAGCACCTGAATAACTGTGAATGGTCCTCAAATTTATTTTTGATGTCTCTCCTTCGAGCCCCACTTCCATTAAACGCTTATTTCTTTTTGGATGTTTCACAAAGACCTTATACCATCATAAGCAAATCCTATAGTCATTTTTTTCAATTTAGGTTAAATCTTAATCGTCTGTAACTTGTGAACGAGTCTGTAATTTGTGTTCTGAATAAATAGCTAGCCAGCTGCGATTAACTGAGGTCTTCTTGTTAAATTTTATAGCGTCAAAGCCTCCTAAACGTGTCTACAAATGTATTCATTCTTTCACCTTACATCCATCTTTCCTAAATCAACAATTACCAGCAGGAATATCATAACCTTCGTGCTTCCTAAAGTTGGCAATTTTGGTTTCATCTTCAACTCCTCCTCATCTTTGGGGCTGGAGGATGGAAGTTTGGGGGAAGCAATCCATGTCCTTTACAGTCTACAAGCTCAAAAAGGCTAAGCTAGGAAGCATCCATTGTGGCCTAAGCATTCCCTACAAAAGGCCCTCAGGATAGCTCAGAGGTGAGAGAGGGCAAAGATGGAAGCCTTGGCTGCCTTCTAAATGCACACATGCCTGCATCTCACCCTTTAAAGGCATAAGGATTCATTCATTCTTAGTTTCAACTCAGAAACAGTAATTGAGCAGCTACAAGTGCCAAGCACTGCTTTGCTTTGGATGATGGAGATGAAGTAGCGAACAAAACCTGCCCTCATGGGGCTTGCATTCTAGAGGGGTCTGTTTCTTGGTAGTGAGAAAAAGGAGTAAAAATAACAGACCTTACAGTTGGGGTACAATATTTTTTTCAATATTTCTAAAAGTTCTTAATTGCCAATCTAATTTCTAAGCCAAATTTCATTCCTTCTGTGCAAAATGGCATGGCCGGTCTGACCACCAAATACCAAGGGGCTTTCTTGACTACTCAAGCACATTGTTGGCCAAAGAAAGCAGGCTGCTCCGAAATGACATGGCAAAACATGTAGAGTAATTTTAATCAATTCTTTCAGCCAATTTTAAAGGTATTTATCATGGAGTAGCACAGTCTTGCTACAATATTTCTTTAAACACAAAGAGTGCTTTGTTTCTAAACATTCGAGAAATAAAGGGAGCACCCAGACACTGTGCCTGTTTTGTAAGTTAAAGTGAAAAAGTACGACACTGAAACTCGTAGTTGATATCTCTTCAGAAGAGAAATTCATCAGCAAGGTAATAATTCCCAGTAGTTATACAAAGAAACCACAGTCTTCAGGAAAACCACATAACAGAGAATGGAATACTGGGAGCAGCCCACATAATTACTCATGATAGATAACTGTATTAAAAATTAAATATAAATTATTGTGAGCATTATACTTTTGGCACCAGATGAAAAAAGTGCTTTATGTTACTTAAAAGTTTCAATAACTGCCCTAAATTTGGCTCTGTTGAAAGTAAGCCTACCCTGAGTAAATATAAAGTGTTTATTATTTGAAGTATTGCTTTCAATAAAATTGTAAGTTTAAAAAGATCTCTTGAATTTGCTAAAAGTTTCTATATGACATTGATATTTCTTAAAAGTACTAAAAATGGAGACAAAGAGGTGAATTTTAAACAGGGCCTTAAGGAAGATTATTTTAGTATATGAAAATATCTCACAGAAATGCAATAAAACACAAAAATCAATTCCAGATGATTTTTAATCTAAATATAAGAGGGAAAAATAAATCTTAAAAAAAAAAATAAGAGAACGTCTTCATGACCTTGGAGTAAGTAAAGATTCCTTAAATAGCACAAAAAAACAAAAACTAACCTTTAACAGAAAAAAAGATGAATTAATTGTATTAAAATTAGGAATTTCTGTTCATTACTATTAAGAAAATGAAAAGGCAACCCACAGAGTGGGAAAAGATGCTTACAACAAAAACTCCAACAAGAGGAGACCTTCAAGATGGTGGAGGAGTAAGATGTGGAGATCACCTTCCTCCCCACAGATACATCAGAAATGCATCTACATGTGGAACAACTCCTACAGAACACCTACTGAACACTGGCAGAAGACCTCAGACCACCCAAAAGGCAAGAAACTCCCCATGTACCTGGGTAGGGCAAAAGACAAAACAGAGACAAAAGAATAGGGACGGGACCCACACCTCTGGGAGGGAGCTGTGAAGGAGGAAAGGTTTCCACACACTAGGAAGCCCCTTCACTGGCAGAGATGGGGCGGTGGCGGGGGGGAAGCTTCGGAGCCATGGAGAAGACCACAGCAATAGGGGTGCAGAGGGCAAAGCGGAGAGATTCCCACACAGAGGATCAGTGCTGACCAGCACTCACCAGCCCGAGAGGCTTGTCTTCTCAACCGCTGGGGCGGACAGGGCTGGGAGTTAAGGCTCGGGCTTCGGAGGTCGGATCCCAGGGAGAGGACTGGGGTTGGCTGAGTGAACACAGCCTGAAGGGGGCTAGTGTGCCACAGCTAGCTCGGAGGAAGTCTAGGGAAAAGTCTGGACCTGCCTAAGAGGCAAGAGACCACTGTTTCGGGGTGCACGAGGAGAGGGGATTCAGAGCACCGCCTAAACGAGCTCTAGAGATGGGCACGAGCCGCGGCTATCAGCAGACACCAGAGACGGGCATGAGACGCTAAGGCGGCTGCTGCAGGCACAAAGAAGCCTGTGAGCGCGCACAGGTCACTCTCCACACCGCCCCTCCCGGGAGCCTGTGCAGCCCGCCACGGCCAGGGTCCCGTGATCCAGGGACAACTTCTCCGGGAGAACGCACGGCGCGCCTCAGGCTGCTGCAACGTTACACTGGCCTCTGCCGCCGCAGGCTCGCCCCGCACTCCGTGCCCCTCCCTCTCCCTGGCCTGAGTGAGCCAGAGCCCCCGAATCAGCGGCTCCTTTCACCCCGTCCTGTCTGAGCGAAGAACAGACGCCCTCAGGCGACCTACACACAAAGGTGGGGCCAAATCCAAAGCTGAGCCCCTGGGAGCTGTGAGAACAAAGAAGAGAAAGGGAAATCTCTCCAGGCAGCCTCAGGAGCAGCGGATTAAATCTCCACAATCAACTTGATGTACCTGCATCTCTGGAATACATGAATAGACAACGAATCAGCCCAAAATTGAGGCAGTGGACTTTGGGAGCAACTGTAGACCTGGGGTTTGCTTTTTGCATCTAATTTGGTTTTGGTTTTATGTTTATCTAAGTTTAGTATTTAGAGTTTATTATCATTGGTAGATTTGTTTATTGATTTGGTAGCTCTCTTCCTCCTTTTTTTTACATATAGATATATAATTTTTTTTTCCTTTTTCTCTTTTTGTGAGTGTATATGTGTATGCTTCTTTCTGTGATTTTGTCTATGTACCTTTCCTTTTACCATTTGTCCTAGGGTTCTGTCTGTCCGTTTTTTTTGTTTTATGGGGTTTTTTTTTTGGATAGTTTTTAGTGCTTGCTATCATTGGTGGATTTGTTTTTTCGTTTCGTTGCTCCCTTCTTTCTTTCTTTCTTTTTTTTCTTTTCTTATTACTTTTTAATTTTTTTATTTTTAATAATTTTTTATTTTAATAACTTTATTTTATTTTATTCTCTCTTTCATTCCTTTTTCCTCACTTTTCTTCTGAGCCATGTGGCTGACAGGGTCTTGGTGCTCTGGTTGGGTGTCAGGCCTGTGCCTCTGAGGTGAAAGAGCCAAGTTCAGGACATTAGTCCACCAGAGACCTACTGGCTCCATGTAATATCAAATGGTGAAAGATCTCCCACAGATCTCCATCTCAACACTAAGACCCAGCTCCACTCAATGACCAGCAAGCTCCAGTGCTGAACGCCCTATGCCAAACAACTAACAAGACAGGAACACAACCCCACCCATTAGCAGAGAGGCTGCCTAAAGTCATACTAAGTTCACAGACACCCCAAAACACAGCACCATACATGGCCCTACCCACCAGAAGGACAAGATACAGCCCCACCCACCAGAACACAGGCACCAGTCCCCCCCACCAGGAAGCCTACATAACCCACTGAACCAACCTCAGCCACGAGGGGCAGACACCAAAAAAACAGGAACTACAAACCTGCAGCCTGTGAAAAGGAGACCACAAACACAATAAGTTGAGCAAAATGAGAAGATAGAGAAACACACAGCAGATGAAGGAGCAAGGTAACAACCCACCAGACCAAACAAATGAAGAGGAAATAGGCAGTCTACCTGAAAAAGAATTCAGAGTAATGAGAGTAAAGATGATCTAAAATCTTGGAAAGAGAATGGAGGAAATACAAGAAATGATTAACAAGCACCTAGAAGAACTAAAGAGCAAACAAACAATGATGAACAACACAAGAAATGAAATTAAAAATTCTCTACAAGGAATCAATACCAGAATAACTGAGGCAGAAGAACAGATAAGGGACCTGGAAGACAAAAGAGTGGAAATAACTACCACAGAGCAGAATTAAGAAAAAAGAAAATAAAGAATTGAGGACACTCTCACAGACCTCTAGGACAACATTAAATGCACCAACATTTGAATTATAGGGGTCCCAAAAGAAGAAGAGAAAAAGAAAGGGACTGAGAAAATATTCAAAGAGATTATAGTTCAACACTTCCCTAATATGGGAAAGGAAACAGTCAAAAATCCAGGAAGGACAGAGAGTCCCATACAGGAAAAATCCAAGCAGAAACATGCCAAGACACATCTTAATCAAACTATCAAAAACTAAATTCAAAGAAAAAATATTAAAAGCAGCAAGGGAAAAAACAGCAAATAACATACAAGGGAATCCCCATAAGGTTAACAGTGGATCTTTCAGCAGAAACTTTGCAAGCCAGAAGGGAGTGGCAGGACATAAAGTGATGAAAGGGAAAAACTACAACCAAGATTACTCTACCCAGCAAGGATCTCATTCAGATTCGATGGAGAAATTAAAACCTTTACAGACAAGCAAAAGCTAAGAGAATTCAGCACCACCAAACCAGCTTTACAGCAAATGCTCAAGGAACTTCTCTAGGCAGGAAACACAAGAAAAGGAAAAGACCTACAATAACAAACCCAAAACAGTTAAGAAAATGGTAATAGGAATATACGTATCGATAATAACCTTGAATGTAAATGGATTAAATGCTCCAACCAAAAGACAAAGACTGGCTGAATGGATAATAAAACAAGACCCATATATATGCTGTCTACAAGAGACCCACTTCAGACCTAGAGACACATACAGATAGAAAGTGAGGGGATGGAAAAAGATATTCCATGCAAAAGGAAATCAAAAGAAAGCTGGAGAAGCAATTCTCATATCAGACAAAGTAGACTGTAAAATAAAGACTCTTACAAGAGACAAAGAGGGACACTACATAATGATCAAGGGATGAATCCAAGAAGAAGATATCACAATTGTAAATATTTAGGCACCCAACATAGGAGCACCTAAATACATAAGGCAAATGCTAAGAGCCATAAAAGAGGAAGTCGACAGTAACACAATCACAGTAGGGGACTTTAACACCCCACTTTCACCAATGGACAGATCATACAAAATGAAAATCAATAAGGAAACACAAGCTTTAAATGATACATTAAACAAGATGGACTTAATTGATATTTATAGAAAGTTCCATCCAAAAACAACAGAATATACTTTCTTCTCAAGTGCTCATGGAACGTTCTCCAGGATAGATCATATCTTAGGTCACAAATCAAGCCTTGGTAAATTTAAGAAAATTGAAATGTTATCAAGTATCTTTTCCAACCACAACACTATGAGACTAGACATCAATTACAGGAAAAAATCTGTAAAAAATACAAACACATGGAGGCTAAACAATACACTACTAAATAATCAAGAGATCACTGAAGAAATCAAAGCAGAAATCAAAAAATACCTAGAAACAAAAGACAATAAAAACACGATGACCCAAAACCTATGGGATGCAGCAAAAGAAATTTTAACAGGGAAGTTTATAGCAATACAATCCTACCTCAAGAAACAAGAAACATCTCAAATTAACACCTAACCTTACACCTAAAGCAGTTAGAGAAAGAAGAACAAAAAAACCCCAAAGTTAGCAGAAGGAAAGAAATCATAAAGATCAGATCAGAAATAAATGAAAAAGAAATGAAGGAAACAATAACAAAGGTCAATAAAACTAAAAGCTGATTCTTTGAGAAGATAAACAAAATTGATAAACCATTAGCCAGACTCATCAAGAAAAGAAGGGAGAAGACTCAAATCAATAGAATTAGAAATGAAAAGGGAGAAGTAACAACTGACACTGCAGAAATACAAACGATCATGAGAGATTACTACAATCAACAATGTGCCAGTAAAATGGACAACCTAGAAGAAATGAACAAATTCTTAGAAAAGTACAACCTTCCGAGACTGAACCAGGAAGAAATGGAAAATAAAAACTGACCAATCACAAGCACTGAAATTGAGACTGTGATTAAAAATCTTCCAACAAACAAAAGCCCAGGACCAGATGGCTTCACAGGCGAATTCTATCAAACATTTAGAGAAGAGCTAAGACCTATCCTTCTCAAACTCTTCCAAATATAGCAGAGGGACAAACACTCCCAAACTCACTCTATGAGGCCACCATCACACTGATACCAAAACCAGACAAAGATGTCACAAAGAAAGAAAACTTTCTTAGGCCAATATCACTGATGAACATAGATGCAAAAATCCTCAACAAAATACTAGCAAACAGAATCCAACAGCACATTAAAAGAATCATACACTATGATCAAGTGGGGTTTATCCCAGGAATGCAAGGATTCTTCAACATATGCAAATCAATCAATGTGGTACACCATATTAACAAATTGAAGGAGAAAAACCAAAAGATCATCTCAACAGATGCAAAAAAAGCTTTTGACAAAATTCAACACCCATTTATAATAAAAACCCTCCAGAAAGTAGGCATAGAGGGAACTTACCTCAACATAATAAAGGCCATATATGACAAACCCACAGCCAACATCATTCTCAGTGGTGAAAACTGAAACCATTTCCTCTAAGATCAGGAACAAGACAAGGTTGCCCACTCTCACCACTATTATTCAACATAGTTTTGGAAGTTTTAGCCATAGCAATCAGAGAAGAAAAATAAATAAAAGGAATCCCAAGCAGAAAAGAAGAAGTAAAGCCGTCACTGTTTGCAGATGACATGATACTATACATAGAGAATCCTAAAGATGCTACCAGAAAACTACTAGAGCTAATCAATGAATTTGGTAAAGTAGCAGGATACACAATTAATGCACAGAAATCTCTTGCAATCCTATACACTAATGATGAAAAATCTGAAAGAGAAATTAAGGAAATACTCCCATTTACCACTGCAGTAAAAAGAATAAAATACCTAGGAATAAACCTACCTAAGGAGATAAAAGACCTGTATGCAGAAAACTATAAGACACTGATGAAAGAAATTAAAGACAATACAGACAGATGGAGAGATATACCATGTTCTTGGATTGGAAGAATCAACATTGTGAAAATGACTATACTACCCAAAGCAATCTACAGATTCAATGCAATCCATATCAAACTACCAATGGCATTTTTCACAGAACTAAAACAAAAACTTTCACAATTTGTATGGAAACACAAAAGACCCCGAATAGCCAAAGCAATCTTGAGAAAGAAAAATGGAGCTGGAGGAATCAGGCTCCCTGACTTCAGAGTATACTACAAAGCCACAGTAATCAAGACAGTTATGGTACCGGCACGAAAACAGAAATATAGGTCAATGGAACAGGATAGAAAGCCCAGAGATAAACCCACACACATATGGTCATCTTATTACTTTTTTTTTTTTTTTACGGTACGCGGGCCTCTCACTGTGGCCTCTCCCATTGTGGAGCACAGGCTCCAGACGCACAGGCTCAGTGGCCATGGCTCATGGGCCTAGCGGCTCCGCGGCATATGAGATCTTCCCAGACCAGGGCACAAACCCATATCCTCTGCATTGGCAGGCTGACTCTCAACCACTGCACCACCAGGAAAGCCCCGGTCACCTTATTTTTGATAAAGGAGGGAAGAATATACAACGGAGAAAAGAGAGCCTCTTCAGTAAGTGGTGCTAGGAAAACTGAACAGCTACATGTAAAAGAGTGAAATTAGAACACTCCCTCACACCATACACAAAAATAAATTAAAAATGGGTTAGAGACCTAAATGTAAGACCAGACAGTATAAAACTCTTAGACAAAAACATAGGAAAAACACTCTTTGACATAAACCACAGAAAGATCTTTTTTGACCCACCTCCTAGATTAATGGAAATAAAACCAAAAATAAACAAACCAGACCTAATTAAACTTCAAAGCTTTTGCACAGCAAAGGAGACCACAAACAAGACAAAAAGACAACCCTCAGAATGGGAGAAAGTATTTGCTAATGTAACAACAGACAAAGGATTAATCTCCAAAATATACAAATAGCTCGTGGAGCTCAATATCAAAAAAACAAACAATTCAATTAAAAAATGGGCAGAAGACCTAAATAGACATTTCCCCAAAGAAGACATACAGATGGCCAAGAGGCACATGAAAATATGCTCAACATCGCTAATTATTAGAGAAATACAAATCAAAACTACAATGAGATATCACCTCACACCAGTCAGAATGGCCATTAAGAAAAAATCTGGAGAGGGTGTGGTGAAAAGTGAACTCTCCTGCACTGCTGGTGGGAATGTAAGTTGATACAGCCACTGTGGAGAACAGTATGGAGGTTCCTTAAAAAAACTAAAAATAGATAGAACTACCATATGACCCAGCAATCCCACTACTGGGCATATACCCTGAGAAAACCATAATTCAAAAAGAGACATGTACCACAATGCTCATTGCAGCACTATTTACGATAGCCAGGACATGGAAGCAACCTAAGTGTCCATCGACAGATGAATGGATAAAGAAGATGTGGCACATATATACGATGGAATGTTACTCAGCCATAAAAAGAAACGAAATTGAGTTATTTGTAGTGAGGTGGGTGGACCTAGAGTCTGTCATACAGAGTGAAGTAAGTCAGAAAGAGAAAAACAAATACTGTATGCTAACACATGTATATGGAATCTAAAAAAAAGAAGAAGAAAAAAGGTCATGAAGAACCTAGGGGCAGGATGGGAATAAAGACACAGACCTACTACAGAATGGATTTGAGGACACAGGGAGGGGGAAGGGTAAGCTGGGACAAAGTGAGAGAGTGGCATGTACATATATATACTACTAAATGTAAAACCGATAGCTAGTGGGAAGCAGCCACATAGCACAGGGAGATCAGCTCGGTGCTTTGCGACACCCTAGAGCAGTGAGATAGGGAGGGTGGGAGGGAGGAAGACACGAGAGGGAAGAGATATGGGAATATATGTATATGTATAGCTGACTCATTTTGTTATAAAGCAGAAACTAACACACCATTGTAAAGCAATTATACTCCAATAAAGATGTTTAAAAAAAAGGATAGTCAATCAATAATTGAAATTCAGTATGAACAACATAAAAAAAAAAAACTCCAACAAACAACGGATGCCTAGAATAAATAAAGAATTCCTACAACTCAATAAGGAAGAGAAAGACCACCCAATAGAAAAATGAGCAGAAGACTTTAACACAGACTTCACATTAAAAGATATCCAAATGGCCAATGAACTTATGGAAAGGAGCTCAACTTCATTAGCTGCTAGGGGAAGGTAAATTAAAACCACAAGAAGATAACCTTCCTTTTCAATCCGTATGCCTGAAATTTAAAAGAAGGAGACTAATACCAAATGGAGCAACTGGCATTCTACACTGCTGACAGGAGGGTCAATTGGTACAAATATTTTGTAAAACTGTTTGGCAGCATCTGCTAAGCAAAGGTTTTCAAAGTGTGGTCCCTGGACCAGGAGCAAAAGCATCACCTGGAACTTTTCAGAAGTACAAATTCTCGGGCCTCACCCCAGACCTACTGAATCAGAAACTCCAGGTGAGTCCCAGAGATCTGTGGTTGAACAAGCCCTCCTGGTAATCTGATTCATGTGAATTCTTGAGAACCACTGTGCTAAAGCTAAACGTATGCGTACCCTGTAACCCAGAAATTGTACTCTTAGATAGAGGTAACAGTAATGTGTACAAATATTCCTCAAAAAATACGTACAAACATGTTCACAGTAGCACCACTTACAATAACCCTGAACGGGAAACTAGCTAAATGCCCATCATCGGTACAATGGATAAATAAACTGTGATATGGTTACTTCATAGAAATCCATACAACAATGAGGATGAGAAGTCTACGGTTTCATGCAACAATTTAGATGAATAAAAGAAACCAACACAAAGCAATACATCGTGTATGATTCCATTTATATAAAGTACAAAAGTAAGTCAGGATAATGGTTATACTTGGGAGAGACCAGTGGGTAGAAACTGGACAGGGGGTGGAGGAGGGCTTCTGGATGCAATTAAGTTTCTGTTTCTTGATCAAGGATTGTTCAGTTTATGAAAATTCATTCAGCTTGTAATATTCACTGTAGACTTGTAATATGTGTACATTACTGTCTCTATACACAAAGGTTTTTTTAACTCGATTAAAATAATTACGTTCAAGTTGCATAGGTGAGAATTACTTCAGGTAGTATATTTGCATTGAAAAAAGTTTAGGACGTTAAAGAATAATGAAGAACATCAAAAATAATATACTACTATGGGGAAAATTTATCCATATGGCAGCAGCAGCAGGGTGGGGAGGAAGATGCAAGATCATACACCAATGAAAGCTTCCCTGGAAGGCTGCATCTAGGTGCTAAAAATAGTCCCTGGGGTCTGGTTGGACAGTAGAAACCCAGCAGTGGGTGTAGCTCGGTAAATCTAAGCTTTAATAATGAAAATGTAAGCACTACATCTCTACATCCCTTAACACCATAGGAATTTTCAGTGGTCGTAGTTGCATTAACCTACCCATCAGTCAGGTTAAGCGGCCGTCGAAGGAGCAAAGTGAAAACAGCCAAACACGTTAGTTAATGTTCGCTTCTGATTGAAGTTTCTTAATATTTTGCCAGCAGAGTCAGTGGATTTAAAAAAAGACAATGAATGTTCTCATCTCCGTCACAGCAAAGCCTTCATTCCACCTCAAACTCTCTTTTGAGTAGCTTCTGGGCTCTGGTTTAGACATGGGTTCAGCCTGATGTTTACTAACAGGGATGTTGACCTTGGCCAATTACGTCACTTGGGTAATTCAATATGAGCAACACACTACATTTTTTCCTTTTTTAAAAAATGTTCTCTATCTTAGTTTTTATTTTTTGAAAAAGTAATTTGCTTGCATGGTTAGAAACTCAAAAATTACAAAGGGTTATATGGAAAAATGCCTCCCTTCTTAACTCATCTCCCAGGATTAGAGGCAACCAATGTTACCAGTTTCCTATATAACTTTCCAGAGACTGAATATTCATTGGAAAAAATCTATAGCCATATCTCTATATTCCATCGTATCCTTCCCTCTTTTCCATACCAAATTGCTCTGCATTTAACATTTAAATCTTGCAACGGTTAAAAAGGGGCATCTCCTTTTTTATAGCTGCACAGTCATCCATTGTATGAATGAATGAACATTCCACCATTTAACCATGTTAACAGACATTTATGTCTATTAATCTTTGCTTATTGTAAATAGTGCTATAATGGATATTTTTCTACATATGTGTCTGTAAACATGTGTGTGTATACCTGAGGATAAATTCCTTATTTCTCAATTTTTTGTTAATCTCTTCAGTTAAAAAAAAAATTCCAGACCTATAGAAAAACTGCAAGAATATCACATTGAACTTCTAATATTTTGATATAAATCTCTTTAGCATTGCAACCCACTAACCATTTTATATGGCGAGATATATCTTTCCACTGAATCCCAAGAAAGTAAGAAGACGTGGGTATTTGAAGGTGGTTTTAAAATAAAATAAAATAAAATAAAATAAAATAAAATAAAATAAAATAAAATAAAATAAAATAAAATAAAATAAAATAAATAAAATAAATAGAAGCCTGTAGGAGGGCAAGAAATGCAGAAGAGGGATGTTAAGAGTCCCAGTGACAGCCAACCTCATGTGGCTGTCCCCAGGTATATATGGTCTCTCAATGCCTACACACTAGGATGGAGGTGGCAAACTTTTCCTGTAAAGGGCCAAATAGTAAATATTTTAGACTTTACAGTCCTTAGAGGCTCAGCCACAATTATTCAACCCCACTGTTGTAGCACGTAAGTCGTCATAGATAATACATCAAATAAATGAGCGTGCCTGTGACCTACCTTCATTCACAAAACTGTTTACAAAAACAGGCTGAGGGCTGCGTTTGGCCTACTGGCCATAACTTGCCAACCTATACTCTTAAAGATGACATGAAAATTACTCCTTTTTAAAGGAGATCAGCCTCTAGATTCACTCCAAAGGTAGAAAAGCACGTTCAGCTATCCAAAATCAATCATAAGCACTAGTGGCTGGTCTCTGACCTCAGATAATTAGACTGTCATTCTTAGCATTAAATCAAGTTCCATTGTCCTTCTTAAAGCATTTCGGGCTTGCACTGCTATCAACTGTCTCTGTAAGGTGCTGGCATTGGCACTGTCCCTGAACGGTCCTGAATGTGCCCACACAGGTGAGCAGGAATAGTGGGTCCACCTAAAGGCAGGCACCCATTGAGCCTACAGGCTTGGGAACGGGTATGCGTCAGCCTGAAATCACATTATGTCACTCCAGAGAGAAAATATTATTTTGACATTTGGACCTTCACACAACACAACAGAAAGTATAGCTGAGAGTCCCAAGCAATATGGCCCCAGTGATTTAAAATACAAAGATGTCTTCCAACCAGTTTCATAAATGAAATCTTTCTAGTTGATTCCTTTGTTGTTTTTTTTTTTTAGATCTTTATTGGAGTATAATTGCTTCACAATACTGTGTTAGCTTCTGTTGTACAACAAAATGAATCAGCCATATGTATACATATATTCCCATATCCCCTCCCTCTTGAGCCTCCCTCCCACCCTCCCTATCCCACCCTTCTAGGTCATCACAAAGCACCGAGCTGATCTCCCTGTGCTATGCAGCTGCTTCCCACTAGCTAACTATTTTACATTTGGTAGTGTGTATATGTTGATGCTACTCTCACTTCACCCCAGCTTCCCCCTACCACCCCGTGTGCTCAAGTCCATTCTCTATGTCTACATCTTTATTCCTGCCCTGCCACGAGATTCATCAGTACCATTTTCTTTTAGATTCCATATATATGTGTTAGCATACGGTAACTGTTTTCCTCTTTCTGACTTACTTTACTCTGTATGACAGACTCTAGGTCCACCCACCTCACTACAAATAACTCAATTTTGTTTCTATTTATGGCTGAGTAACATTCCATCGTATATATATGCCACATCTTCTTTAGCCATTCATCTGTCGATGGACACTCAGGTTGCTTCCATGTCCTGGCTATCGTAAATAGAGCTGCAATGAACATTTTGGTACATGACTCTTTTTGAATTATGGTTTTCTCAGGGCATATGCCCAGTAGTGGGATTGCTGAGTCATATGGTAGTTCTATTTTTAGTTTTTTAAGGAACCTCCATACTGTTCTCCACAGTGGCTCTATCAATTTACATTCCCACCAGCAGTGCAGGAGAGTTCACTTTTCACCACACCCTCTCCAGATTTTTTCTTAATGGCCATTCTGACTGGTGTGAGGTGATATCTCATTGTAGTTTTGATTTGTTTTTCTCTAATAATTAGCGATGTTGAGCATATTTTCATGTGCCTCTTGGCCATCTGTATGTCTTCTTTGGGGAAATGTCTATTTAGGTCTTCTGCCCATTTTTTAATTGAATTGTTTTTTTGATATTGAGCTCCACGAGCTGTTTGTATATTTTGGAGATTAATCCTTTGTCTGTTGTTACATTAGCAAATACTTTCTCCCATTCTGAGGGTTGTCTTTTTGTCTTGTTTGTGGTCTCCTTTGCTGTGCAAAAGCTTTGAAGTTTAATTAGGTCTGGTTTGTTTATTTTTGGTTTTATTTCCGTTAATCTAGGAGGTGGGTCAAAAAAGATCTTTCTGTGGTTTATGTCAAAGAGTGTTTTTCCTATGTTTTTGTCTAAGAGTTTTATACTGTCTGGTCTTACATTTAGGTCTCTAACCCATTTTTAATTTATTTTTGTGTATGGTGTGAGGGAGTGTTCTAATTTCACTCTTTTACATGTAGCTGTTCAGTTTTCCCAGCACCACTTATTAAAGGGGCTGTCTTTTCTCCACTGTATGTTCTTGCCTCCTTTGTCATAAATTAGTTGACCAAATGAGCATGCGTTTATCTCTGGGCTTTCTATCCTGTACCATTGATCTATATTTCTGTTTTTGTGCCAGCACCATAGTGTCTTGATTACTGTAGCTTTGTAGTATAGTTTGGAGTCAGAGAGCCTGATTCCTCCAGCTCCATTTTTCTTTCTCAAGATTGCTTTGGCTATTTGGGGTCTTCGTGTTTCCATACAAATTGTAAAATTTTTGTTCTAATTCTGTGAAGCATGCCATTGGTAGTTTGATAGGGATTACATTGAATCTTTAGATTGCTTTGGGTAGTATAGTCATTTTCACAATATTGATTGTTCCAATACAAGAACATGGTATATTTCTTCATCATTTTATGTCATCTTTGATTTCTTTCATCAGTGTCTTATAGTTTTCTGAGTACAAGTTTTTCACCTCCTTTAGGTTTATTCCTAGGTATTTTATTCTTTTTGTTATGATGGTAAATGGGACTGTTTCCTTAATTTCTCTTTCTGATTTTCATTGTTAGTGTATAGGAACGCAGGAGATTTTTGTGCATTAATTTTGTATCCTGCCACTTTACCAAATTCATTGATTAGCACTAGTAGTTTTCTCATGGCATCTTTAGGATTCTCTATGTATAGTATCATGTCATCTGCAAACAGTGACAATTTTACTTGTTTCCAAGTTGTGTTCGTTTTATTTCTTTTACTTCTCTGATTGCTGTGGCTAGGACTTCCAAAACTATGTTGAATAAAAGTGGTGAGAGTGGACATCCTTGTCTTGTTCCTGATCTTAATGGAAATGCTTTCAGTTTTTCACCATTGAGAACAATGTTGGCCGTGGGTTTGTCATATATGGCCTTTATTATGTTGGGGTAGGTTCCCTCTATGCTCATTTTCTGGAGAGTTTTTATCATAAATGGGTATTGAATTTTGTCAAAAGCTTTTTCTGCATCTATTGATATGATCATATGGTTTTTATTCCTTAATTTGTTAATATGGTGTATCACATTGATTTGCATATGTTGAAGAATCCTTGCATTCCTGGGATAAACCCCACTTGATCATGGTGTATGATCCTTTTAATATGTTGTTGGATTCTGTTTGCTAGTATTTTGTTCAGCATTTTTGCCTCTATGTTCATCAGTGATACTGGTCTATAATTTTCTTTTCTTGTGATATTTTTTTCTGGTCTTGGTATCAGGGTGATGGTGACTTTGTAGAATGAATTTGGGAGTGTTCCTCCCTCTGCAATTTTTTGCAAGAGTTTGAGAAGGATCAGTGTTAGCTCTTCTCTAAATGTTTGATAGAATTCACCTGTGAAGCCATCTGGTCCTGGACTTTTGTTGGTTGGAAAATTTTTAATTAGAGTTTCAATTTCATTACTTGTGACGGGTCTGTTTATATTTTCTAATTCTTTCTGGTTCAGTCTTGGAAAATTGTACCTTTTCAAGGAGTTGTCCATTTCTTAGTGGTTGTTCATTTTATTGGCATATAGTTGTTTGTAGTAGTCTCTTATAATCCTTTATATTTCTGCATTGTCAGTTGTGATTTCTCCTTTTACATTTCTAATTTTATTGATTTGCGTCCTCTCCCTGTTTTTCTTGATGAGTCTGGCAAAGGGTTTATCAATTTTGTTTGTCTTCACAAAGAACCAGCTTTTAGTTTTATTGATCTTTGCTATTGTTTTCTTCGTTTCTATTTCATTTATTTCTGTTCTGATATTTATGACTTCTTTCCTTCTACTGACTTTGGGTTTTCTTTGTTCTTCTTTCTCTAGTTGCTTTAGGTGTAGGGTTAGATTGGTTATTTGAGACTTTTCTGTTTCTTGAGGTGAGACTGAATTGCTGTAAATTTCCCCCTTAGAATTGATTTTGCTGTGTCCCATAGCTTTTGGGTGGTTGTGTTTTCGTTGTCATTTCTTTCTATGTATTTTTTTATTTCTTCTTTGATTTCTTCAGTGATTTCTTGGTTATTTAGTAGTGCACTGTTTAGCCTCCATGTATTTGGTGGTTTTTACAGGTTTTTTTCCTGTAATTGATTTCCAATCTCATAGCATTGTGGTCAGAAAATATGCTTGATAAAATTTCAATTTTCTTAAATTTTCCAAGGCTTGATTTGTGACCCAAGATGTGATCTATCCTGGAGAATGTTCCATGTGCACTTGAGAAGAAAGTGTATTCTGCCACTTGTGGGTGGAATGTTCTATAAATATCAATTAAATCTATCTCGTCTATGGTGTCATTTAAAGCTTGTGTTTCCTTATTTATTTTCTGTTTGGATGATCTGTCCACTAGTGTAAGTGGGGTGTTAAAGTCCCCTACTCTTAATGTGTTACTGTCGATTTCCCCTTTCATGGCTCTTAGCATTTGCCTTATGTATTGAGGTGCTTCTATGTTGGGTGTATAAACATTTATAATTGTTATATCTTCTTCTTGGATTGACCCCTTGATCATTATGTAGTGTCCTTCCTTATCTCTTGTAACAGTCTTTATTTTAAAGTCTATTTTGTCTGATACAAGTACTGCTACTCCAGCTTTCTTTTCATTTCCATTTACATGGAATATCTTTTTCCATCCCTTCACTTTCAGTCTGTATGTGTCCCTAGGTCTGAAAAGGTCGCTTGTAGACAGCATATATATGGGTCTTGTTTTTGCATCCATTCAGCCAGTCTGTGTCTTTTGGTTGAAGCATTTAATCCATTTACATTCAAGGTTATTATCAATATGTATGTTCCTATCACCATTTTCTTAATTGTTTTGGGCTTGTTTTTGTGGGTCTTTTTCTCCTCTTGTGCTTCCCACCTAGAGAAGTTTCTTTAGCATTTGTTGTAAAGCTGGTTTGGTGGTGCTGAATTATCTTAGCTTTTGCTTGTCTGAAAAGCTTTTGATTTCTCCATCGAATCTGAATGAGATCCTTGCTGGGTAGAGTAATCTTGGTTATAGGTTTTTCTCTTTCATCACTTTAAGTATATCCTGCCACTCACTTCTGGCCTGCAGAGTTTCTGTTGAAAAATCAGCTGATAACCTTATGGGGATTCCTTTGTATTTTTGTTTGTTTGTTTGTTTTTCTGTTGCTGCTTTTAATATTTTTTCTTTGAATTTAATTGTTAGTTTGATTAATATGTGTCTTGGCATGTTTCTCCCAGAGGTTATCCTGTATGGGACTCTCTGTGCTTCCTGGACTTGGGTGACTACCTCCTTTCCCATGTTAGGGAAGTTTTCCACTATAATCTGTTCAAATATTTTCTCAGTCCCTTTCTTTTCCCCTTCTCCTTCTGGGACCCCTATAATTCGAATGTTCGTGCATTTAGTGTTGTTGCAGGGGTCTCTGAGATTGTCTTCAATTCTTTTCATTCTTTTTTCTTTATTCTGCTCCTCAGCAGTTATTTCCACCATTTTGTCTTCCAGCTCACTTACTCGTCCTTCTGCCTCAGTTATTCTGTTATTGATTCCTTCTAGTGTATTTTTCATTTGAGTTATTGTGTTGTTCATCTCTGTTTGTTTGTCCTTTAGTTCTTCTAGATCTTTGTTAAACATTTCTTATATTTTCTCAATTCGTGCCTCCATTCTATTTCCAAGATTCTGGATCATCTTTACTATCATTACTCTGAATTCTTTTTCAGGTAGATTGCCTATTTCCTCTTCATTTATTTGGTCTTGTAGGTTTTTACCTTGCTCCTTCCTCTGTGACATATTTTCTTGCTGTCTCATCTTTTTCTTTTCCTTTTTTTTATGTGTGGGATTGTGTTCCTGTCTTACTGGTTGTTTGGCCTGAGGTTTCCAACAATGCAGCTTGTAGGCTGTTAGGTAGAGCTGGGTCTTGGTGCTGAGATAAGAACCTCCATGAGACCTCACTCCAATGAATATTCCCTCGGGTCTGAGGTTCTCTGTTAGTCCAGTAGTTCAGACTCGGAGCTTCCACCACAGGAGCCTTGGCCTGACCCCTGGCTCGTGAACCAAGATCCCCCAAGCCATGTGGGGCAGCAAAAAAAAAAAAAAAAAAAGAGAATAACAAAGTAAAAAATAAAATTAGACTAGGAAACTAACAGATATGTTAGAAAAAATATAAAAATAAAAATATAGATGAAACAACAACCAGAAGGTAAAACAGAACCACAACAGTAAAAAAGAGGAGGAGAAAAAAAAAAAGTGGAAAAGGCCTTGGTTGTGGAGGGCAGGGCATAAGCAGGGGCGAGGTTTGGGTGGTGGGTAGGGTCTATGCTTAGGACCCACCAGGCTGGAAAAGGTCCCAGGGAGTGTGGGGGGTGGAGCTTAGGCTCAACAGAACAGAAGAGGCCCAGGTGTGCCTCCTGCCTCTGGTCTCAGAGCGTGGGAGACCCAACCTGGGAGCCCAGCAGGCTTCCTAGGCTCGAGTGGATGGGCAAACACCTTCCACTCCTCTCCCACTCCTCCAGTCCTGGAAGCCCTCTCCTGCCTGCCTCTCCTGTCCTCTCCCAGCTTCCCTCCTAGGCCCCCAGGACCAACCCAGCCCAGAAGGGACCTCTGAGGGCATAGGACATGGCCTGAGAGCAAGGCAGACTTCCGTAGCTGATTGGGCAGGGGAAACGCTGGGAGCACTCCCTCCTGATCTGAGCCCCCAAGGGTCCCTCCAGGATTGGGACCCCCTCCCCCCTCTCAGCCACCCCTCAGGGGTGCTGGTCCTATCCGGCCTCCACTTCTCCTCCCCCTTCAGTCCCCCAATGTCCTCCCGGTTTGCTTGGGGGTTCTTCCATGTCCCTGGGTGTCAGGATCCCCTACCAGCTTCTGGCAGGTGCCCTAGTTGTGGCGAGACACAAACACCGCGTCTTCCCACACTGCCATCTTGACTCTGCCTCCTGAATTCTTTTAAGCCATGTAATTTTCCCTCTTGAATCAGATATCTTATTTCATTGGGTTATTATTTCCCTGGAGGTAAGGGACTGGCAGAACGTCTTTATCAAATAGCAACAAGTTACACTTTCAGTGCCCTAGAAATGTACAACAATAATAATTAATTCAAAGCTCGGCTGGAGAGTAAGTGCATCTCCTGTTCCTTCTCACCACTGTTTTGTTTGTTTGTTTGTGTTTTTGTTTTTTGGGCTTTTTTTTTTTTTTGGTCACACCACACAGCATGTGGGATCGAACCTGCACCCCCTGCATTGGCAGTGCAGAGTCTTTACCACTGAACCACCAGGGAAGTACCTCATTACTGTTTTTGATCAACTTCATTCACACCCATGTTCTCATACGTCCCTTCTTTTCCATGCATGTTTTATGTTTCTGACCCTTTTCCTCTTATTTCAAACCAACAAAAAGTACACAAATTTTTAAAAGTTGAGGGCAGCAAGACTTATCTATTGAAAAGGGGGCATTTAAGAAAATGTCTTTCACACAGCCTTTTGAGACTGTTCTTTGAGAGCAAGAACATATGTCCAGAATAGTATGGATTAGAGCCCCTCTAACCATGTAATAAACCCAAAATATCAACTTATACTAACTCTACCTCCAATGTTTTATTTTATGATTTAATCTCAGTATGTTTCTTTAATTGATATCTGCTATTGGTTTGACACCAATGTCAATTAAAAGCAGCACAGTATGGCCACTATGCAATCAGATAGGGATAAGAAAACACTAGTACATATGTCCGACATAGAAAATGCAAATTTGATCCTTATGATAATAAATATATTTGTTGAGAGGCTGATGAATAACCAATGGCTTATTGATAATATCCTCTAATCCCCCTTCCTATTACTAGAAAAAATATAGAAACTGAAATAAAAAGATAATACACTAAGTATTAAAATGAGAAAGCAGAGTGTCCCCTTGATACATAATACCATAACATTCTTTCATACCTACAACCTGTTTCCTCCTATATCAAATGAAATTATACTGCCCACCAGCCAGTGCCGAGAGGAGTAAGTCAGAGAAAGAGACACCATAGGAAAGCAGCCTGAGAATAGCCAGGTGTTCTGCAAACACAAGTCATTATTATCAATAAAACAGAAATAAATCCATTAGTCTGAAAAATCTCTCCTCACAAAATGCCTTCATATTATCTGCAGGATCTAACAGATCAGTTTATCAAAGTAGTGGTTTTAATTATGTGCTGTGGGTTAAAATAATCATACACACACTCAGATCCCATGGCTGACTACCCACAACACTTCTTTGTTTTGTTTTGTTTTTTTAATCTGGGATAAGATGGTTTTTGTTACTGAACCAGAAAAAATTCCATTTTCCCTTGGTGGTTCACTTATTAATTCTTAGATAGCTAGAATTTTTCTTTTTGTCTTTGGATTCTCTTTCTCACACAGACAATTGAGTAGAAATAGACAGTACCTAAGATGTGAGGAGCTGTCAGTCAATTGATGTGGAGGTTTCTAAAAGTGCAGCTCCTGGGGTGTCAGGTACCAACAGGAATACGAGCTGAGGGCATTACTGCCACAGAACTAAACACCTTCCTGGTCCATGCTCTATCTCCAACCCTAGCCTGTCAGTCCTGATATGCCATTCAGGAAGTACTGGCATCCTCCCAATACCTTATATATAGTGTGTCTCACAAACCCAGAGGGGATCTAATGAATGACAGTTCAGAGTGTTTCATACTCTGGGGCCAATAGTCCTGGGCTCCAACCTCTGGACCATCACTTAATGTTTGGAGACCCCTAGATGGCACTCAGCATCCATAAGCTTCACTTCCTGTAGTGGATATCTGTCATCTTTGTACAAACACAGAGACACACAGACACATGCACACACACACCCCAACACATTTCTGAACACTCTGCCTGTGTTCATGGAAATTTCTCCCTTAGCAGTCCTACTTCCCCTATGAATAAGCTAGAACTCATTTTACAAGCTTTCCTTGCAATTGAAATGTAGCATGTGATCTAGGCTTGATGAATCAGATGCACCCTCAAGAGACTTTAGTGCAGTAGAAAGCAACTTAGGGAAGCATAAGCTCCCCACAATTTTTGTCTTTTGTGAGAGAGACAATGGAAGCCTCCAGCTTATAAAGCAAAAGAGGCCTCCAGCATGAGTGATAAACAACTGTGGTATCTGTGTCCTGTGAAGGTGGTAGAGTCTTCACAAAGACTGTCTACCCTCACAAGGGTCTGTGAGCTTTCCAATAAATCCTATATTAAGTTCTGCTTCTCTTTATGCACATTGGTGTATGTTCTTCTGTTTCCAACTAAGAATCCCAACAAATTCAGTTGCTCCATTTATCAAATGGAAATGATAAGGCAGGTATCACAAAGATGCTGAGGATTACCTGGGACAACTAGGTAACAGTACCTGGGATACAGGCAAAAAGCATCCATCGAATGTTAGTTTTACTTTCCACATCTTTTAGTAGTCATATACTTTAATTACTGTATTTATTTTCTTTCTATTAGCATGCTAGCTATGTATTCTTTTACTATTCTTTTAATGGTTAACCTAATGATTACAACATGCTTTCTTGATATATCACAGTCTAACATATAATATAATTTTTATCATCCCAGTTCTGCTAGAACTTTAGAACTGTTTAATTCCATTTACCTCCATTCCAACTTTTGCTTTATTATTATTACACATTTTTCCTGCACCTATTTTAAACTTCAAAGACATTACAATTATTGCTTTGCACAATCAAGAATTATTTCGACTTAGCCACATGTTTATCCCTCCTAATATTATTCATTTCCTCCTGCATCTCCATATTATCGTGTGGAATCATTTTCCTTCTGCCTGGAGAAAATAAGTTTCTCTTTTAATACAAATATGCCAGCAGCAAATTCTCTCCACTTTCATTTGTCTAAAAATATCTTTACTTCACTTTCATTGTTGAAAAATATTCTTAATTCTAGGTTAGCAGTGATTGTCTCTCATCACTTTAAATTGTCCTCTGGATTCCACGGTGGCTCATAAACATCCCACTGTCAGTCGTAGCTCTGGATCTTTTAAAGGTATTATGTCTTTTTTCTCTAGTTGTTTTTAAGATTGTAGATTTTACTTTGGTTTTCAGCAGTTTCAGTATGAGGTGCCTCTGTGTGTATTTCCATTACTCAAGATTCCATGAATTTCTTGAACCTATGGATTCAGCTGGATAAAATTCTCAGCCATTATCACTTTGAAACTTTCTTCTGCCCTAATTTCTTCCTCCATTAAGTCAGGGAATTCCTGCTTTTTCTTTAACTTCTAGGGCATGGACATCCTAGCTTTTTACTGAGATCCTGATGGGGCCTTTGTCTCCTTGGCCCTGAAAGATTCTGAGAGTTTCAGTTTTGCCCTTCAGAAGTCTTCAAATTAGTTCTCTGTCCTCCCATCCAATGAGGCCTCAAAATTTGAAAATATCTTACTGGGGAGACTAGACAAGTGTCTGCTGCAAGTCCTCTTTTTCTGGGGAAGGGTCTTTGTTTCTCACCCCACATCCAGAATTGGCAAATGATCACAGAGGGATGAAGAATAGCTTCTGATTGCCAGCTCACCCTAGAAGGATTCTCTCCTTGGAAGTTTAGTTTAGCTAGTCTTCATTGCTTTTCTAGCTTTCTGATGCCTATAACAATAGGCTTTTTGTAAATTTATAAATTATCTGTTTCTTACTAATTGTTGCAGCAAAAGCATTGACCAAGACCTTCTGCATTCTACTTAGGAGAAGAAGTTCCTTTCCCTACTTTGTAACAGATGATGTAATTGGTGACTTGATGCTTGTTAAAAGCCCCCAACTTTTTCATTAATAACAGAAGAAACTAGAATAAAACGAGATCAATCAATCAGCTTCATCAACAAACAGTTGATTGTTGGATTTTATGGAAACTTTAAATTGTGTTTATTTCATTCTCAGGTCTAAAGAACATTTCACTTTGTATAAGAACCACTTCTTTATAGACAGACCAAGTTGACAGAATTTAAATCACAATGTCTAGTTCACATTCATTTTAATCATTCCACTTATATATACCACAAGTCAAAATAAGGCGATTGTGACAGAGGAGAATAATTTTGCCTATCGGCTTCATCCTTGTGATTAAGACATGTTTGTAGTAAATTATTTGGTTTTTGTTAGGATAACACTGAATCATATTTCCCCCACTTCCAGTCAAAATACGCTTCATACTGATATAACAGAAAAAGAACCGATTGTGGAAAAAAAAAAAAAAACTGGAAAGCAGCCATATTTATAATAGAGTGCTCCTATTTATAAAAAGGCTCTAGGGCTTCCCTGGTGGCGCAGCGGTTGAGAGTCCGCCTGCCGATGCAGGGGACACAGGTTCGTGCCCCGGTCCGGGAAGATCCCACATGCCGCGGAGCGGCTGTTCCCGTGAGCCATGGCCGCTGAGCCTGCGCGTCCGGAGCCTGTGCTCCGCAACGCGAGAGGCCACAACAGTGAGAGTCCCGCGTACCGCAAAAAAAAAAAAAAAGTTTCTAGATATGATGAGTGCAAAACCTGCCTCCAAGTAACTCCATGTACCAATTGCTGCACTGAGGAAGACAGAAAGATAAGAAATTACATCACATGCTGTGCGTAAATCTAATGAAGGTGGCATAGAAATGTGAGGGCTGAGAACCCACCAAGCACTAAGGAAAAGGCTGACTTCTTACATGGTCCTGCGAGCCCTTTATTCTAGGAATACAATGACTCTGGAGAGTTCATCAATGCTTCTGGTATAAAAATGGGAAAGGGCCTTATCACATGTAGGTCATGGTCTAGATGATATTTGTCTTAATTTCCAACTGCTTTCCATCTCCATGGCTACTCACCTTTTACAGAACCACCTAACTGATATCTTCTTTTGCCATAAAGAGCACAGACATATCACTTTAAAGGTACACCACCTTCATCTTCCTAGATTCATTATTTCCCTCCCTTCCCACCCCACCATTATGTTTACCTTTAGTTTTAGAGACTTGCAAGGATAGTAGAATGAAGAGTTAGAAGAGAGGCATTTTAAGACCTTTCTATCCTAACAAGGAGGCACAGCTCACCTTACATAATGCACAGGGCCAATCCTGGTCAGAGCAATTGAGGAAATGGATGGTTCTTTTCATAGGATGGGCTGGGAGAACAATGGTATCATTAATCGTTCACCATTTCCAGCCCATTCTTTGGATGTGCCATCTCTATCTTGTCACAGCTGGTGAAAAATTTAAAGGTCACTTTTATTTTTCCAATCAACAGCTTGACATGATCCAATAAAAATGCAATTCCTTTAATGCACAGGCTAATGCACCAGCAAATTGAGGTCTAAGGCCCCCATGCCTGGCGCACGCACAGATAATCTCTTCCCGGAAACAAATCTTTCCTTCCCAGCAAAGGGTATGAATTATTTGTCCAAACAATCTCCCACTCTTAGCTTAATACAAAAGCTCTGTCAGTGTTGAAATTTGGGTGGAGCCCACCAAATCCAAGGCTCTATAGTTCAGGGGGAAAAAAAATCAAATGCCTGGTATGATGAGAGATCAAATGAAATCAGAACACTCTACCTTGCCAAGCATTTCCAGCAGCCAAATACCAATACTAGTTCAAGATAGATGGCTTAGACTTAAGGTCAAAGAGGTATTACTTAAAGATCTTTCAATATTGTTCCTTCAACAAATGGCTTGCTTTCTTATACTTTCTGCCTTTAAAACGTTTCAAGGGCTTGAAATGTGTGAATAGGTTCTTCGATATCTTATTTTGACATAAATATATTTATGACATAGTAGACATAGTGTGTTTTTCCAAAACACTTTATCTATACTTTTTTAAATGTCCATGATAGATGATACACTGGTACATTTTTGCTCCTACAAGTGAATCACCAAACTCTGAGATGATGACTAAATGACCCCCCATTTCTTTGGTACATCCACCTCTGGCCAGGTTCTCCACCTGTTCCCAGGTACCCAGAACCAGCTTAATCTCACTCAACAAAAAGTTTGGTTGAACCAAGAATGTTTTTATCTCTCTGCCATCCAACATGTAAGCCTGACTCTTGTCCTTCATTTCAACCATTAGCCATATCTGAAGACCTTATCTACCTTTTAACACAGTTCCCTGTGTAAAACACCCAAAATAAACAATCTCCTGCCAGTTCTCAGTGTTAAAATCTTTACCCACTTTGTATCAATTTGTTGATTCATTTGTCAATAACATGTGGATTCAGAGAGACCGTAAGTCGAATCAGGTCCCCACCCCTCCAAACATAACTATACACAGAAAAATCCTGCGTGATACAGTCTATAAGATGGATATTAGTTTTGGCTCCCTAATCTAGCTTCAAAAAAGAATTCACCTTGAAATAACAAAGGCCAACTTTGCAGATCACGGCAGTTTTAAAAAGCACTATTGCAATCATTATCTCACTTGATCCTCACAAGAACTCTATGAAGTCGACAAAGCAGGCATGATCCTTATTTTAAAGATCATGAAATTAGGACCCAGAGAGGTTAATTACCCTCCAAACAGCCCCCTGCTAGTAAGTGGCAGAGTCCCAACAGTGTCATGGTTCCAGCACATCACACAGACTCAGAAAACCCCGATTAATTTCATCTTAAGCACAACATACAGGACTTATTAGAGCAGTATTACCAGCTATCGTAGGGATAAATATCTCTTGAAATTAAGCCTTCTGAATGTGGTACCCAGTTATTACAAAGCTCCGGCTCCTTCTAACAGTGTTTCACCCTGTTGTGCTTAAACTTCTCTCTCTTTCCACAGGTTCACAGGGCTCTTCTTCATCGGTTTTTATTGTAAGTTTTACAAATATCTGATCATGTTAAAATGGTTGGGTGGCACTCCTTTAATGGTCAGTCAGTGATGTGAAACTATCCTGACTGTAATAAGTGACGTCTCTGCAGGATTGACCCTGCAATTACTCAACAACCTTCCCTCATTCTATTAGATCCTGTCTTTATTTTACATTTTCATATTTTGTTCATCATAGATTTTTATACTAACTTTTATTTTTTTAAAGATTGCACCACAATGTCATTTGTCTTGATTACTGAGCTTTGTGGCACTCCCTTAAATTTCATGCCAGGACCAATTGCCTCACTTGCCTCACCCAAGCCCCAGTCCTGTTTATTTGAAATCCTGCCTTTTCTGGTCAAAAGCAGTTCGGTATTCCAGGTTACATAGATCTTGATCTTGGCCAGGTTACGTAAGTGCTTTGATCCTCCATCTTGGACTCATGAGAGTATTTAACTCATATGATTGTTTAAAAGATGTTCATGAAAGGTCAGGCATATAGTTAATATAGAAAAAAGTGATAGCTCTTGTTAAAATTATTACCATATTTTCCTTGTTAATTTTTAAAATTTGTAGTGTGGTAAAACACACATAACATCAAATTTACCATCTTAACCACTTTCAAGGGTACAGTTCAGTAGTATTCAGTATAACCAACCTCCAGAACTCTTTTCATCTTAAAAGACTGAAACTCAGTACTCATTAAACAGTTTCCCATCACTCCTCCTCCAGCCCCTAGCAACCACCAATCTACTTTCTGTTTCTATGAAATTGACTACTCTAGGTACCTCATTTAAATGGAATCATACAGTATCTGTCCCTTTGTGTCTGCCTTATTTCACTTAGCATAATGTCCTCTTGGGTTCCTCCATGTTGTAACATGTGTCAGAATTCCTTTCCTTTTTAAGACTGAATAATGTTCCATTTTATGTATAGACCACATTTTGGTCATCCATTTATCTATCGATGGACATTTGGATTACGTTCACCTGTTGCCTATTGTGAATAATGCTGCTATGAACATGATGAAAACATATTACTATAATTTTTATTCTTGTCTTTTTATTTTCTCCACTATATCTGACACTGCACAGAATGAGGGCTTGTCTACAGAGTGAAGGATAAAACCACCCTGGAATCATTCTGATACAACCTTGGTGCTAGCCTAGCTTCAGAAAGGTGCAATCTGCAGGACTCAAACATAGTAACTTTTCATCATTTATTGATTGAGGCTAAAGTGGTGTGAATGTAGTTCTGGACTGATTCAGCCAATGAGTGGAGAGCATAGAACAAATCAGTGTTTCCAATTCCTCTGTCAAATGGAGACGCGTCCATGGGTATTCCACTGAATCTGTCAGCCAACATCTGTTAGTTACTTTGGCAAAAAACTGTGTTATGTTCAAAAAAAATTTCCCTGATATTCTGCATTTGTATTAAGCTGGTGCCTTCTGAATAATGGATGAATCCCAGGGAAAATTTTTTAATATGTTATCGTCAAAACATAGATTCTTCCAGCTACATTACAAGGGCATTAATAGATGACAGGACTTAGAATTCTCATCTTCTTTCTTTCATTCAAATATATTTTCTTTCATTCAAAGCTACTGAGCACCAAGGAGGAACCAGGCATTTGGCTGGGCACAAAATAACCAAGAAGAGCAAATTACAGTCTACCTAGAAACACACACTTAGAGAGATCAATTTAACAGCTTAACATTCTCCCACTTAGGGCCCCAACCCCACCAGGACAACCACAGCAGAGCAAATCTCTCTCAGAAAACCTGCACAGAGTATCTCGGGAGCTTGTCACAACTGGTCCTTGGCATTGTCTCTCCTCTGGTCTTCACCAAGTTGGACAGCCATTTCTTCTGATTATCACCTGGGGATGAGTGAATTTTATGGTCTGCTTTCTAGTCAGGAAGAGAATCAATGGGATATATAGAAAGAGAGAAAACAAGCAGCTTTTTAAGGAATTGACCAATGTGATTTTGAGGGCTGGCAAGTCCAAAATCAAGTAGGACAGGCGATAAGGCTGAAGATTCAGGTAAGAATTGATGTTGCAGTCTTGAGTCCAAAATCTGCAAGGAAGGCAAACAACCTGGAAACTCAAGCAGAATTTCTATGTTGCAATCTGGAGAAAGACAGAATTTCTTCTTCTTCAATAAACCACAGGCTTTGCTCTTAAGGCCTTCAACTGATTGGATGAGGTCCACCCACATTATGGAGGGTAATCTGCTTTACACAAAGCCTACTGATTTAAATGTTAATCATATCTAAAACATACCTTTATATTGACTTCTAGACTGGTGTCTGACCAGACAACTGGGCTCCCTAGCCCAGCCAAGATCATACATAATATTAATCATCACAGTATATCTCTTTTTTTAAAAAGAGTCAATAATTAGAATACAAACTATTTAATTAAAAAATGATCAAAAGATTTGAACACACAGTTCACTCACAAATATATACAGGTGGCAAAGAATTGCATGTAAAGAGGTATAGCATCGTTAGGTAAATGAAAATTAAAAGGCATTTTTAAGTACAGTTTTTAAAAATCCCACTTCAACTTTAGTTCATATGAAATGGATTGAGACTTACCATGTGAGGTGACCCATGCATCTACAGACACCTCATTTGCTTTATTCAGTTAATGCTTTAACACGACCCTAGCAATTAAACACTTTTTAGCAGGAAAGTGTTAATACTGGCTTTCCGCTTTTGCCATCTGTACAAAACCAACATCCTCCTCCTCTGTATTTTAGTTTCATTAGTTGTGCAGCAGCAAACTTTTTCTGTGAAAAGCCATACAATAAATGTTTTAGGTTTTGTGGACCAGAAGGTCTCTGTTGCAAATACTCACCTCTGACTTTTCACTGTAACATGAAAGCAGCCATAGAGACAAGGTATAAATAAAGGAGCATGGCCGTGTTCCAATAAAACTTTACTTACAAAATTAGGCGGTGGGCTAAGTTTGGCCAGCTGACCTTTATTTGCTGACCCTTACTCTATACAACAACCCATTCTGTTTTACTTCCTGACATTAGAAATTCAGAGTGAAATGATATATTTGCGAGATGCCTGATCATTGTCAAATTAATTGTAGGGAAACATTTTGTAAGGAAGATATAGTCAACCAAAACAACAACAGAATCAGAGTTCCCCTCTCAGCACTTGTGATGTCATAATACAATAAGAAATATATATTTTGGTCTTTATCTCTAGCTCCCAGTCAGAGCTCCTAAAACCTTTGTGATTTCCTGAGCAATGTAGAGGCTAGGAGCACCTTTTGTGCTAATATTTAGTCTCTGATTCTGATTCCTGCTGTAGAGCTCCTAAATCCCTTGGAATTTACTAAGTGATAGAAGCATCTCTTGTTCTAATGAGGCAACTCTTGGTGGGTTCCTGGATGGCTTCAAGATGAAGGCTGGTCACCAGAAAGAGCTGGCCATGATGAGAAGCATGGAACTTTCAGCCCTACCTCCCCACACTCCAGGACTGAGTTAACAACTGATCATGCCGAGGTGATGAAGCCTTCATGAAAATCCCTGAACTATGGGGTTCCAAGAGCCCCAGGATGGTGAACGTCCACATGCCAGGAGGATAATGTGCCTGGAAAGGGCATACAAGTTTCGCACACTTTTCCACATACCGTGCCCTAAGCATCTTTCACATGGCTGTGCCTGAGTTGTATCCTTTTATAATGAATCAGTAGTCTAGCAAGTAATCTATTTTTCCAGAGTTCTGTGAGATTTTCTAGCAAATTATCGAACTCAGAAGGGGGTCATGGGAACCTCTGATTTATAGCTGGTTAGCTCGAAGCACAAGTGACAACCTGGACTTGCAGTTGGCATCTTAAGTTGGGGGGGGGGGAAGTCTTGTGGGATCTGAATTGAATTGTAGGACACCCAGCTGGTGGTGGAGATTGGTCAGTGTGGGAAAAAGCACTCACGCTCACACAAATTTAGTGGCCAGAAGTGAAGTGCGAGAGTAAAGGAAAACAGTTTTCCCTAGACAGCGCCATGCCACATGGAAACTCTCGGTGACATCACTAACAGGTCCTAAGTGCCTGGCACAGAAGAGATGTTCAAATAAAGTTGAATATCATTATTATTAGAACTACATAAGTAAAGTGTGAGTAGCTGAAGTTGTTATAACTACCATTACTAAAGCAAGCTACAAGATACTTTTTAACTGACCTCATGTCATAGTTTATGGATCACGAATTGCCAACTTTCTTTTCAGGGTATAAAGCTGAGGCCTGGACGATTAGAAATAGTCCCAGGTGCCAGGAATTAGAGGTAAGAGGAGGAAATGGTATAACCAGGTTTGGAAGCCCTTGCCAAGGGCAGGCATGTTGTAGGTGCCTTTCATAGCTATTAGAGTTTTTTTGTTTTTTGTTTTTGAACAAAATGGCACACAAGTTTCTTGGGATTTAGGCTATTTTGCCTAATAACAACAAATTTTATTGCAGCAATTTGAGACTAATTCATCCCTTAACTTCAAATCTCTCCTAGTTCACTTAGAAGTTTCTAATGTGGAGGCAACAACATTTCAGTGGAAAGGGCATATGCTCTGGGGAGCCAAAGAGATTTAGGTTCAGGTCCTCCTCTCTCATTACTTGCCTGCTGTGTGATTCTGGGGGAGTTATTTGACCTCTCTGAGTTCCAGTTCACTCACCTATGAAATGTGAATAATGATACCTACCATATAGAGATTTGTGAGTGTTATGAATTGAAGTGTGTCCCCAAAAAAGATATACTGACTTCTTAAGCCCCAGTACTTGTAATGTGACCTTATTTGGGGATCGGGTCTTTACAGAGGAAACTGAGTTAAGATGAGGTCATTAGAGTGGATCCTAACCCAATATAACTGGTGTCCTATGGAAAAGGAAAATTTGGACATAGAGATAGATACACATAGAGGGAAGATGATGCGGGGACGGAGACAGAGATTGGAATTATGTTGCCACGAACCAAGGAAAGTCTGGGGCTACCAGAAGCTGGAAGAGGCCAGGAAGCATCCTCCCCTAGAAGTTTCAGAGGGAGCACAGCCTGCCCACATCTTGGTTTTGGACTTCTGGCCCCTGGAACCAAGAGACGATAAACTTCTGTTGTTCTAAACCACTCAGCTTGCAGTACTCTGTTAAGGCAGACCTATAGCAAACTACTACATTTAGAATTCAATAATCATGGAAAGGAAGTGCATGGCTCAATGCCTGATCTGTAATAGATGTTCAAAAACTTGGGTGAAGAAAGAAATATTCTTTTCAAAGTCCAGTTCCCATATTGAACCCTTACTTTAGGCTGTACTAGGATACTTAGCATATGTTCACATTTATAATTCTTACAATAACCCTATACAATATGGGGACTGATCAGTCCCACCCACTTTAGAGATGACGGAACCACAGCCTTAGGAGGTTAACTTGCCCAAGGTGAACAGCTAGGAAGTGGACACTGTATGTCACCAACTCATTTAGGGTTAAGTTGCCTAAAGACGGGGTGCCCTGTCTGTAGCAATGTCACTAGAGGAATCAAGCAGTCAGAGTTGTGTAAAAGCCTTTTTCATAGGAAAATGTGATCTAAGTCTTCCATGCTAATCTAAAGCACTCAGTGGCATACATTAACCATAGACTCCTGAGGTCCTATATAACTTAATTCCACTAAAAGGATAGGTCATTGGAAAGGAGATATATGATGGGCATGGAGATGTGCTGCCGACACAGATCCTCCTTCAAAGAGGGGCTTGTTGCCCCAGCTGTCAATTCCTTCAGAGTTGTCTGAGCTACAGAAAGACCCCACCCGAGGTCATGGACTTCCAGAGCAGTCTATGGAGGAACAAGCGTTTCAGGCCAAAGTCCGCTCCTGTAACCACACTACTCCCGCTAGAGCTCCCCCTCTAGGTTGACGGAGATATTGTCAGGCCTGTACCACGGGTGGGTGTCTCCTGCCCAGTTCTACTTCTCCACTGTTCCTTTTACCTGTTGTTCCTTAAAAATATGCTACACACCAAATCCCACCTCCAAATCTGCTTCCAGAAAACTCACTACGCTTTGCCTCTAACTTTGGCTGGCAAGGAGTGATACTGGCCCAGATAAGAAGCTGACAGAGTATCCAGGGAAAGAAAAGATCCTGGTATCCATGTCCTTGTGACTTGAGTCCAGAGGAGGAAATGCAATGAGTTGTGGATGCAGGCCTAAAGTGTATGTAATAAATCTCCACCCCGGTCATGGGCAGATTTGACGTCCCATTGACTTAAAATGAAGAGACGGAATCTCCATAAAATAACAGCAAAATTAAGTGTTCATCTCCCCAGGGGGAGTCAGAAAGTATCCCTCTGCTGGTTATGGCATCAAATCCCCAAGGCCAGACAAATGCATTTTTTAAAGGAATGTGCAATAAGAACATTGAAAACTGATATTTCGAATCATACAGATCAATTCCAAAAATCATACATGCTTGGCTAAGAAAAGCCCATCCAAATGGCACTTCAGGCTATTACAGTTATGGGGGGAAAAAAGATATAAAAAGTCTTGCGATTTGCGCACAAAGACCCTTGGCTAGTAGTAATTGTTTCATAAATATGTTTTTTTTCACATTTCCACCAAATCAAGGTCAAATTAAGCTAAGTAAAAGGAAGGAGGGGAAAGGAATAAATTGTTCCATGAAAATTTTTGAGCTGATTAAAAATTTACAGAGAAAGGAATCCATTCCAAGCACAGTCATGCCATATCTCCTGCATAAAGGGAGCCTGGTTACTTAACTCTAAACCCTGCCTTTCGGGCTATCTGATTACCCCTTATCAGGGGCCATTAGTGTCTGATAATAGCAACCAATCCCTTGTTTGGTCAGCCTTAATTTCCTTAAAGAAAAATCTCCTGCTTTGGCATGCAACGCCTCCCCTTGTCCACCCAATGGAGTAATGCAAGAAATAAAGATATACTTTAAGATCTGGCACCAAAAGGCAAGTCACTTCCTGCCTATCCACAAACATACTTTTCCATGTTCCTGTCACCAAGCAGTAGCATCTTCTTGTCCCAGGCTTTTGAACAGAGAAATGAAAAAGCATGCAATATGTATTATGATAATTACAAAATATGTAGAATGCACATCAACAGGACTGTAGAAATCTTTTAGCCCAGCCTCTTCCTTTTATGAGTGAGGAAACAGAAGCCCATAGCCTCATAGGGCAGTAAAGGTCAAGTCTAGATTTCTGATTCCCAAACCAGACTTATTTCCACTAAGACAAGTCGTGACCCTCATCATATCAAGTTTTCTACAATATGACGTATGCAGAAAACAAACTATTCAGCCTGATTCATTCCAGGAATGTCATCTCACCTTTGCCATTGTGTGTCTTATGGCATTTATAAACATTTTAAAGAGAATTCTGACTAATTGGGATCCATCACCAACGAATAATGGCTAGAGGGGGAAAATCACCTTTGAAATGAAAAGTCCATGGGGCTATTGACCTCTGGTTTAAAAATGCAGTCTTTCCCAGTTTCCACAAAGGAGAAAACAAGATATAAAAAAGAAGATATAGAAAAGGGGGAACCCCACAAGAAGAGTGAAACTATGATTGGCAGGCAAACTATTACCAGAATATGGAAGCAGTGATGCTAATATGACAGGCAAAGCCAACAGCTGCTCCACTGGAGCTCAGATGCTCCTTCTGCCTCTGCACTCAGAAACCGAGTTCTGTATGCAACAGAAAACAGCTCAGCCATCCCCATGTTGTGTGGACGCAAGATTTTAGGTAGTTATAATCCCTTCAGAGCCTCACTTTATACTTTATTCTGAAGAAGGAAACTAAGCAAATGACTTGGGGACGGCAGAAAAGGGGTGACCAGTGAGGGTGCCTTCATGCTGGGAGGGGCAGTGCCAACTGCTGACATGAGTCAAGAACTTCAGTAGGAGGAGATGTGCGCATCATACTTTTTCATACCTTCTGCCAGTTCAAAGTGTCAGGAAAGCAAATGGTAAAGAGAGGATCCCACTTAGCAGAGACCTGGGAGAAAGAACCAAAATGCGGCGTGCAAATTAAGTTGACAAAATCCAAAGGGTTGCTGGTGAGACCCAGAAGAATGTTAAGACAGCAACAACGTTGGCCATCTGAAATCAAATATCTGTTTCATGTCTGGTAAAGGCAGACTGCATCACGTAGAAAACTGAAACTGTGATGAAGAGAAGAGTTGGGTGCTCTGGATGAAAGCAAAGAGATAAGGAGATAAAAATGAAGACCAAGAAGATGGCAGATCCCCAGAACTGACACTGTCAACTTAAATACCATGAATTCTTGAGGAGGTATTTCAGCCAGAAAGGCTGAAAGGAAAGTTTTGATTTAAAATAATTTACAAAAAATGTTAGAGTTCAAAAAACACCTGAGTATGTGGAGGAAAAGGGTTCATTCACCACGTTCCAACCTAAATTGATGAGAGCAGCCCCCATCAACACACATTCTGACAACTCTTAAATCATATAAATGGAGAAAAAGAGCATATAAGCATTCAGGCAGGGGCGGCGGGGGAAAGGAAAGAAAAAGAAATAACCTACAACAGAACAAAAATTAAAGCAGCTTCAGGTATCCCTTCCATAACACTGAAAACAAACAGAAAATGCAACTACAGTTCTGTCTAAATTTAAACTGGACAAAAAGATTAAGAGAAATATACCGAATAATCAAGAAATGATTCAAAAAATTAAGATTTTGTGACCTAAAAGGACTGGTGGCGAACACTGAAATTCATTAAAGATGATCCAAATAAAGATTATAAAAGTGCTGATCAAACTAAAAATAAATGTAAAATACCTCTTAAAACTAAGGAATAGTAAAAAGAAAAAAAAATACTCATTGAATATCAATAATCCAAATCTAAAAACACAGGTTATATTTTTTAAATCTCAGAAATGAGAAAGGGGAATAAAAACACATTAAATCTCTTACTTGGCACAGAAAGTTTTTTAAAATATTATCTCATTCTTAATTTTATTATAGAAATACATATTTTAAATTTTTTTAACTTAAAGAGCCACGAGTAAAATTTAAACTAGAGTACATTAACTCAAAATCACGGAGAATGTAAAGGTAAAAAATAAGAACAGAAAAAGAACTCAAAAAAAAAAAACCCAGAAAACATTAAAAAGAAGGAAAAACTCTTCAAAAAAAACATAAATATCATGGCAAAAATAAATAAAAACATTAAAGGATGATCCGATTGGATTTTAAAAAATCAAACATAGTCTGCTCTCAAGAGATATGCTGAAATAAAATGAACAGGAAAATTTAAAAGAAAAAGAGAGAGCAGAAAGGTTTATTACAGAAATTTTTAAGGTAGACTTTAAAAAGTAGGAAACTATGGAAATTATTTATGACAAAGTTGAATATTAAGAAGAATATTAAACAGTACAAGGACTGGAATTTTATATCAATAAAGATGGAATCCAAAATGAATACACAACCATAATAAACATCTGTTGACTACTAGAGCATCATAATATGAAGCAAAAATAATAAGAAATGAGTGATAATATTTAAGCAAAAGAGGAAGCCACTACATAGAAATTAATAAGCACGCTCTTAAATAACCTTGAATGAAAAATTAAACCAACAAGTGGAGTTTTTTTAAATGAGTAATATTTTAAAACTATCAAAACTTTTGAGGTAGGATCAAATAGTACTCATAGGAAAGTTCACATTTAAATTCTTAGTATATAAAAAAAAAAAAAGTAAAAGAACTAGCCGTCAATGCAAAACCCAGGCATATCTATAGGATGCAGAAAAAATGTTTAATACTAGTTTTGTTAAACCATAGAATTAATAGGTAAATCCTGGAACAGATTTTTTGGAAAATGTAAACAAATACACACATATTTCTAGTCACTCAAAACAAGAAAATAAAATCAGAAATTGAAAATATACCTATAGAAATGAAAAAATATAGAAATGACCCCAAATGCAAAGAAGGTTTAAAAATATAAAAGCATAGTTTGTATAGTTCTGTGCTAATCTCCTTGAAAATCTTCAAGAAATGGCAGATTATTTTAAGAAAAGAAAATAAAAGCAAAAACATCTCACTCGCTCAGATAAACCAAAACTATAGAAACGCTGGGAAAGTGACAATTTACTTCCAAGAGGTTATAACCCATAACAGGCTTTTTAGATATACTCTTAAATAAGGAATAGATTATTTTTATAATGTATAAATCACGTCAGAGCATAGAAATTATAGAAAGCTTGCCACCAACACCATTTATACAACTGGTCTAATTCTGAACAAAACCAGAAAAGAGAGAAAAGAGACAAACCAAAAAAAAAGAAAGAAAAAAAATCCTATAGACTGATCTTATAAACATAGACACAAAAATTCTAAATCAAATACCACAAGAGAATTTCACATTATTTTAGAAGAATGACCCACCTAAAAATATTTACCTAAGGAATCCATGGGCCATTTAATATTAGGCATTGTATTAATATAATATGACACATCAGGGCCAATTTGGAAAATGGTGTGATACTCTCAACTCTATCCAAAGAGTTTCTAAAGTCAGCTGTTCACGTACTATCTAGATATTGAAGGGTAAAACGTAATTTCCAGATAGCCAGGTAATTCTTTAAGAAAAAGATCAAAGTCCAAACTATCCAGCTATCTGGGATTAAATATTCATTAATTCAAATAGAATATTCCTTGAGAAAGAGAAATATTATGCTACAAGCCATTTCCTCAATATTATGAGCAATAGGAACTCCCAAATCCAACCAAGAAGGACCTCCAGAGCCTCAACCTGGCTGTCATTTGACACAGTCATTTGCCCCTTTGTAGGTCATTTACTTCTTGTCCATCTCCCTCCATGACTCAGCTACACTACCCCTAGACACACTTGTATTTCATCTCCTCTTCATCCTCTTCATCCCCTGCAGGAACTTACTGGTAACATCCTCTTCCCTCATGGCCCTAGTTCTATCAGAACTCTCCATCCTGATTATTTCCTATCTGTCTCCTCTGAGACCACAGACTCCTGGGGCCCTGTGTTGTGTCACCATGTAATTTCACTACCCAACCACACAACACAGAGTAGGCACTCAATCCATTTTGATTCTTTGTTCAATTAATCAATCCAAAAATTTGCAAGTACATATCTATATTGATTTCTGTATAGCAAAACAATTCTAAACTAATATAACTGAGTCATATTTCCCTCCAACAAATGGGTCCAAAACTCTCACGCGCTCATACATACACATACACACCTCGCAAGTTTTAAGGCCTGATTCCAACTTTGCACTTGAAGTTTTAAGATTTGCCACAGGAATCTGGGGAACAAAAGCTAAAAGTCAGTCTGCTGTCATTTTTCTTCCTGGTTTGGTTTCATCTGTGTAGACAATGAGAAAACACAACTAAGCTAATCCAAGTTTCCCACTTCAGTTACCCGTTGGGAAGGGGTGATCTCCCAATGAAACTCTAACCCAGAGAATTTAGTTTCCTCGGCTAACGGCCTGAACATCTCTCCTTGGTCAAATCCAAAGAGACGTCCCTCTCTTTCATGGGGAGGGATAAATTGGGAATTTGGGATAAACAGATACATACTACTGTATTAAACAACAAGGACCTACAGGGAACTATATTCAGTATCTTGTAAGAACCTATAATGGAAAAGAATCTGAAAAAGATTATATATATATAAATATAACTGAATCACTTTGCTGTACACCTTAAACATTGCAAATAAACTATACTTCGATTAAAAAAATTCCCTCTCTTATAAAAAGGCAACTTTCTATTTTTTTACATTTCCTGTACCAAGTTATACTTATGAAGACCATACTAACATGGCCAGGTCCCACCCATTAACCAATTTGCCAGTCTTCATGGGAATAGAAACACTAAGAATCCTAACTATTGAACTAACTGGGAGAAAAAAAGACTGCCCTGCTTCATTTTTCCAACTCCAAAATTATAGATAAAACCCCCAGAATCCACTATGGAATTGGCTGAAATAATAATAGAAAATTCATTTTTGTGTGCCTTGATGCATTTTGAGTCTAGGGTTCTAAAGAGTTTGTCACTCTGATCTCTAATTGGGCTTTGAAATGGATATTTTTAAAGAATCAAGACAATCTTAAAAGTTCAGTTAGATGGAAGGGAGGCGGATGCAGCCTAGGTGGATACTAGTGGGTAGTCTGAAGAAAGGATGCAGCAGACAGACAAGACTAGCATTAACAACAGGACCACATTTGCATCGCACAACAGGAAGAGGAGGTTGGCACTGGTTCCAGAAACCTGAGCTATGAAGTCGGCAAATCCAAATTATTCAGTACAAATCCCCATTTTCAAAAGATGGGCCAGGTCCATAAATATATCCACAGTCCCATTTACTCAATGCACAGTTGCCTACCTAAATATTTTAGTTGTAGGAAGTAGAGCATCTACTGAGTTAAAAGGCAATTTTTACCCATCTTCTTATATCACAAAGCAATTATTGCTCAGTCACCACTTAATTTGTTCTGACAACCTAATGTCAGATAATACCAAAGAAAACAAATGAAAAATAGAAAGAATAGTTAAGTCTCCTATATGATATATGTTTATGCCAAAAAAGATTAGTTAAAAATCCATCTTCCTCCACCTGAATCCAGAGAATGTTTAAGGTAACTGTCAGTAAAATCATTACTAATGAAGTCCCAGACTATGCAACACAATGGTTAGAAAGGAAATTTAAAAGATAAATGCAATTGCAGATGTCACAAATTTTCCATTAACGAATGAAGATGCTGGGAAAGTTCACATTTTTGGAACAGCCTATGAACATCACAAGTATTCAAAGCATCAAATCTTATTCGATCCTGTATTCTCATCCAACTCTCAGCCTTCTCCCTGTGCTCAGACTCCTCCTACTATGTTTCGGCATTTGACCTTCCTTATAAAAAATTGGGAAGGAAACTATTACAATCCACTATCCCCAACAACCAAACACCGAACCTACTTTCTTGGCTAGCATTGTCTGTGGTATTGATAAACAATCCATCTTTCAATTACAAACCATCTTCACTCACCCAATTCTCGAGGCATCTCAAAATCCCACCAAGGAGCCCACAGGAAGATAGCTTTGCTCATGAAAAGGATGGGGCTTGATCTAAAGATGAACACCCAACTGTACATCTGGATGGTAGGTTCTGGCATGGGGAGTTGAGAGCAGAGCAATTCACAAAGATGGCATGGAAAAGTAAAGAAAGGAGCAAGAGTGAGTGCTGGTAGTGTGGCAGTTTTCAAAGTAGGTTTCAAATGATTAATCTCTGCCAAAGGACATTCCCATCCATGCCTTTCATCTAGTAACTTGATCTTTTTCAATGGAGGAGAAACTTTATCTTCTTCCAAAGAACAATGGGGAGATAACTCAGAGGGAAGAAAGAACAAGAATTCACTGTCCCCTAAGACTTCTTCTAGAACATTTTAATCTCAGTTTCTTTTTACTGCCCACATCAACTTGAGAAACCAAATGAACTTCCATGGCTCAGCCCACCCTGGACTCTCCTTTCTCCTGAAGTCCAGGCAATGGCCAGCATTGCTTGGTGCTAATAGGAGGAGCAACTGTATCTCCCTCTTGGACTAACAAATGAATGAGTGACTGAGAATTGGTTGGCTCAGTAGTTACCATTCCTGAAAAATACCTTAAAAACAAAAACAAAAACAAAAACTCAAGAAAGAAACTAATGAAAACCTTCATGGTGAGGTACTATAAACTTTTAACCAGTTCAAAGACTAATTTTTTTAGAGTTGCACCAAAAGTCAAAACTAGAATCACCACATTTGTAAGATTGTTTAGAGATACCCCAAAGGTGTGCCAACCCTACAGCTTGGACTTCACCTCTGAGTCCACATGAATGATATACCTGTTGTATTGAGTTTTTTCTTATAGTTCTTGTTTCAGTGACGGGCAATTAGGACTATTTTGCTTTGAGCAAAACGCATAAAGCTAAAAAAGTCAACTCAGTTATGCAGATGGGAGGGAACTCTGCCAGGTACTGAGACATAGATCTAGACTAAGACTTAGATGCAAAGAGAGCCAAAGCTTTTCACTATGCACTCCTTCCTCCAGGAATCCAACCTGTGCGCGTGCCAGGGGGTCCAAAAGCTCACGGAGATAGAAGGATGCAAGGCTTGGGGTGACAAAATCCATGCCTAGCAAGGGGCAGGGCAGGACTTGAATCTCAGTGGGGAATTAGTGCACAGACCAGGAGCTGAGGAAGAAGACTCATCAATGACCGCTCACCCAAGCTTTTGCGAGTGAAATAAAATAAGGCTGCAGGTTGCACGTGGGGTAGGCAGGACACCTGGGTCTCACCAGACTCAGGGTAGAAGGAAAAGGAAGTCATTCCAAGCCCCTTTCACCAGTGGAAATGGGCTGTTCAGTACATTGGTTAGAAGAGGCTCGAAGACTGGGCAGGACTAAGGCTGCAGCAGATGGGATTCAGCACATACATCTGGTCCAGGCTGGGATGGACACAATCATGATGAATCAGAAACAGAGAAGCAGCCTGGGAAAGCACTTGTGCGATCCACTTCATAATCAATGCAGAAGTTTTGCAGCCCCCGTGCCTGAAAGCAGCACTTCAATTACTAGAGCTGCCAGTGAGCTGAGTCACACGTTAAGTGATGCATTTGCCATGGAATAGAAATCACCTCAAAGTACATAATCCTTTCATTCCTCAAACACTCTCTGAGCATGAGTGGGAGAGATGCTGGAGTCTGAAGACGAGCATGTGGTCAGTGTGAAGACATCCCTCCCCACAGCTTGTGGAGGGACCACAGAAAGTTTAAGCCCCAAACATTATCCTCTTCTTTATACTTAACAAGGGAATCTTGGCTTGAGGGTCAAAGTTTACATTGACAACAGCTTTCCCAATGTTTTCTTTGTTCTGTTTTGTTTACCAAGACTTATCTTCATAGCTGTCAGATTCACCCTACATGGAGTTTTTCTGCTTGTTTGTTTGTTTGTTTGTTTTACTAAGTGGATCTCATAATGTATTTAATACAGAGTGTGCTAAGGACATGCCGAGGTTTCAGGATCTGATCTATTTGATAACACTTTGGAACTACAGAATCAGTAAGAACTTTTCTACTCAACACTTGATGCCATTTTCACATAGCTGACGTGTACACAAATGCAGCTGTGCAGGACACTTCATGCTTTCTCATTATTCTTAGGAATAGCATGAGGCACTATTTCATTAAGTTGAGCAAGACGTGGACCCTTCTCATAGGAAAAAGTTTCCCGTCTTTACCACCTATTCATCTTTATACCCCAGATGCACAGTAAGTGTTGAGGATGGAGTATGTGCTCCTGGAGTGATTCCTATTCAACACCAAATGCATTAGATCCCCAGTTGTTTAACTTATAATGTGTCTTAAATATGAACGCACCTAAAACTGGGAATAGATTCCCTCTGCTCAGAACACTTCTGAAACTATAAATTAACATTTAAAACAAATATAACCAAAATGATAAAAAGCCACAACATTTCAAAGTAAATTCATGTAATATGGCAGGTGATGGTGTGACTATACAAGGGACCGTTGAGGAAGCTGTGGCCTGAGTCTGGACTGTGGCGTTCATTATTAGGTGCAAATGAGCTGTGTGGTTCTCCCAACACTTGTCTCAAACTACAATAAAGCTTTGCTTGTACAGCACTAGGTGACAGCCTTGGTCCCTCATGAGGAATCTCATTGTATATGTCCTAGGTCCAGCCCTGTTCTCACATTGGCATCTGATAATTAATATTAAGGTCTCTGCTGTCTTGCCATGCCAGGATCACTTTACCACAAACAGGACCAGGGTGCTTACCACCTTCTAATCATTTAATCAGTTTCACGTAGAGCATCTCCCGGCTGCCTGTAACTTCAGCCCTTCTACTGTTCAAAGGCAGGGTGATGAAATACCTCCCAAAATCAGACTTGGAATTATTGCCCCAGATCACAGTAAGTTCCAAGAATTTATAGAGAGTTTAAGTTCTAAAATCAGCACAGAAGGCAAAAACTAAAGTGTAAAGTACACTTGAATTGTCTTAAATTGCAAATCAAACATGGCTTTATCCAATACAGCCCTATATAGTAATTCTTAGGCTCACTGCAGTTTGAGAACCACTGAAACAGTCTAAAGGGAAGAACACAAGGAAAGTCTTTCCAGGGAAGTCTGGGCATCCAACCATCCATGCGTCAGACAACCACAGTCCCCAGGGATGAATGGGAAATTCTGAAGTGTCCTTGCTCCCCAGGAGAATTCACTCCATTCTTTTCTAGTATCAAGCTTCCCAACCTAACATGTGTCAGTAGATACAGTCACGTTGTGAGGTCTAAACAAGATGATTGTGGAGTCTCATCCCAGGACTGGTGTATAAATTAAGTTGCTAAGTTACACGAGCGTGTGCACAATTCTGTTAATTCAACCTTGCATGGTGAGTTGATTGCCTTTTTGTTTCATCCCATAATTGGCTTATGTCAAACATAGTTTCCTGAAATCTCCTTTTTGCAAAATATTAATTCTGTTAAAATGTACACCTCTATATGTATTAGCTGAAAACCAAAATGAATTGTTTTAAAAATCAAGGATTTTATACTGTGCCCAAAGAATCAGGCTGCCATCAGGCTGAGATTCAGGAAATATATATATATAGTGCACATAAAAGTACCATGTGAAAGAGAGAGAGGAAATAAAAAAGAATACTTGGTTATTTAGATGGAAAGGCTGAAATATGATAACAGATCTGTTGCCCTTAATCAAACCAAACCAACAGTCAGAATATTTGGTCTGCATAATTTTCCAGGAAACATTTTAATGTCATGCATTTGGGTCCTCTTAAAGAAATATGGCCTCTACAAATATTCAGGCGTAAGAACCAAAATGAGCGATTTGGTAAAAGATATGGCCCTGGTTATACCCACTCAGTTCTGGCCTCTTGTCCTCAAGAGGATTTTTTCTTATATTAACTGCCTTTGCTCTTTCTAGAGCCACCTGGCTGTGACCATCCCACTCCCATCCAAGCCTGGTCTTCCTCCAACTACCATGCCCCCCCTGACTCCAGTGATCCCACTAAGAAACCTAGAAGTCTCCCCCTTAACAGCACATCCAAGCAATCACCCAGCCCTGCCATTTGCTCTGGGGAAGAGCCCAGGCAGACCTCTCCTCTGGCTCTGCAGTGCCAGCATCTTGGTCCAGGCCATCAACATCTCCCACCTGAACTATTGAAACACCCTCCGAATTGTGTCCACTCTCATTCCCTACCAATCTGTTCTCCACACAGCAGCAGAATGAGCTGAAAAATGAAATCAATTGTATCCCCTTCTTGACCTTTTTATTTACTGCCCTTTTCTCCCAGAACCATAATGGATTCCCTCCCCTACCTGCCAGCCACGTTCCTCACGATCTTGCCCCTGGCACATTCTCCAGCCTCAGCAGGGGCCATTTTCCCCCACTCTCCACATCAGGCCACTCTCAGACTTTCTAAGGCCCCAGCTCTGTGACTTGGCAGGGGCTTCACACCTTCTCAGTCCTTGGCTGGGGCTCCTGTCCCTCCCGGGTAGCCTGTACCTCCAGACTGCTCCCCTTGCGACCTCTCTCCTGGTGTGGTCAGTAGAAAAATGGCACCCCAAAGATGTCTACACCTTAAACTTTGGAATCTGTGAATATGTGACCTTACAGGGCAAAAAGGACCATGCAGATGTGATTAAGAATCTTGAGATGGGGAGATTGCCCTGGATAAACCAGGTGAGCCAGACGTGATCACATAAGTCCTAAAAAGCAGAGAACCTTTCTCATCTGTAGTCAGAGAGACACATGAAGACAGAAGTGGGTCAGAGAGATGCGATGTTGCTGGCTTTGAAGATGGAAGAAGGAGCCGTGAGTCAATGAATGAGGGAAGCTTCTAGAAGCTGGAAAAGGCAAGGATGTGGAACTCCCCCCTGGAGACTCCAGGAGGAATGCAGTCATGACCACAACTTGGCTTTACCCTTGTGAGAGCATGTTGGATTTCTGACCTCCACAACTTTGAGATAATCAATCTGTGTTGTTCGAAGCCACTAAATTTGTGATAATTTGTTAGAGCAGCCATAGGAAACTAACGCACATGCTATTTATGGTATTTGTCATCCCTGTAAGATTAGTAATTATGTGGTGGTTAAAATTCACAGGCTCTGGGGTCATACAGGTAAGGTCAAGCTCTCACTCTTCTTCTCGCCAGCCAGGTGGCTTTAGGCAGTTAACCTAACAAACATGCTAAGCTTCGATTCCCTGATCTGTAACAAGAGGATGATAGGGCTTCCCTGGTGGCGCAGTGGTTGAGAGTCCGCCTGCCGATGCAGGGGACACGGGTTCGTGCCCCGGTCCGGGAAGATCCCACATGCCGCGGAGCGGCTGCGCCCGTGAGCCATGGCCGCTGAGCCTGCACGTCCGGAGCCTGCACGTCCGGAGCCTGCATGTCCAGAGCCTGTGCTCCGCAACGGGAGAGGCCACAGCAGTGAGAGGCCCACGTACCGCAAAAAAAAAGAGGATAATGCTTGTCTCCAAGGGTAGTCAGGAGAACTCAGTAAGATAATATGAAGAAGTACTTAATATAGTGACTAGCAGAGAGTAAGCTTTCAGTAAGTGGAAGCCACAATGAGTATTGATTATCAGTTGTGTGATTATTTCTTTTCCCCCACGAGGTTATAAACTCTGCGAAGACAGGCACCATGACTTTAATGAACATTGCTATATTTCCAGGGACAAGCACAGAGCTGGATGGAGTGAGTAGTCAATGTAAAAATGAATGGATGAATGAATGAATGAATGGGTTTATATGTAAACACTTTAGGTACCAAGAATTACCTAGAGACATAATTCACCCAGTTAGCTCAACAATACATACTGAGCAGCTGCTGTGCACACGGGGCATTGTACCCGGTGCTGATGGACAGAACGGGAAAAACAAAAAGTGTCCCTCATTGTCTATGAGCCCAGACTCTAAGTAGGTACACTCAGGGTGACAGCACTAGACAGCATGGCATGAGTGTCATGAAGGAGACAAAGCCAGGGGACTCCTTAGAGTTATGAAAGAGGAAACGATCTCACCTATCTTGGATGATCTGGGAAGCCTTTCTGGAGGTGGTGAGATGTGAGAGGGTCTTTGAGTCTAGGCAAAGTTTCCACTGGACAAGAGCCAAGAAGGAAAATCATTCCAGGGGTGAGTAAATGGCCCTAGCAAAGGTACGGAGACAGGCAGACTGAAGATGTATTTAGTGACTCTGGTAAAGGGTTAATATTGGGGAATAGAAGACATAAGCCTGCAAGAGTTAGTTTGGGCCAGTTTTTAGATGTTTTTGAGCACCAGCTTCCCCTTAAAGGAAAGGTAGGATCAGTAAAGATTTCTGATTCAGGGACTAACACAATGAAACAAGTCTAAGACAATGGTGGGATTGGGCTACACAAACAGCTGGCCTACCTGATACACCAAGTGGGGATTCAATTCCTAGTTTTATAAAATGGGGGGAAGGGCTTCCCTGGTGGCACAGTGGTTAAGAATCCACCTGCCAATGCAGGGGACACGGGTTCGAGCCGTGGTCTGGGAAGATGCCACATGCCACAAAGCAACTAAGCCCATGTACCACAATGACTGAGCCTGAGCTCTAGAGCCCACACATCACAGCTACTGAGCCTGTGTGCCACAACTACTGAAGCCCACACACCTAGAGCCCATGCTCTGCAACGAGAGAAGCCACCACAATGAGAAACCCACACACCACAACAAAGAGTAGCCCCTGCTCGCCGCAATTAAGAAAGCCTGCACGCAGCAATGAAGGCCCAGTGCAGAGACCTTCAAGATGGCGGAGGAGTAAGACATGGAGATCACTTTCCTCCCCACAAATACATCAGAAATACAACTACATGTGGAACAACTCCTACGGAACACCTACTGAATGCTGGCGGAAGACCTCAGACTTCCCAAAAGGCAAGAAACTCCCCACGTACCTGGGGAGGGCAAAAGGAATAAAACAGAGACAAAAGAATAGGGAGGGGACCTGCACCTCTAGGAGGGAGCCGTGAAGGAGGAAAAGTTTCCACATACTAGGGAGACCCTTCACGGGCAGAGACAGGGGGTGGCAGGGGGGATGCTTTGAGCCACGGAGGAGAGCGCAGCAACAGGGGTGCAGAGGGCAAAGCAGAGACATTCCCGCACAGAGAATTGGTGCAGACCAGCACTCACCAGCCCAAGAGGCTTGTCTGCTCACCCGCTGGGATGGGGAGGGGCTGGTAGCTGAGGCTCCGGCTTCGGAGGTCAGATCCCAGGGAGAGGACTGGGGTTGGCTGCGTGAACACAGCCTGAAAGGGGCTAGTGCACCACAGCTAGATGGGAGGGAGTCCAGGAAAATCTCTGGACCTGCCTAAGAGGCAAGAGACCATTGTTTCGGGGTGCACGAGGAGAGGGGATACAGAACACCACCTAAACGAGCTCCAGAGATGGGCACGAGCTGCGGTTATCAGCACGGACACCAGAGATGGACATGAAATGCTAAGGCTGCTGCTGCAGTGACCAAGAAGCCCGTGTGCAAGCACAGGTCACTATCCACACCTCCCCTCCCGGGAGCCTGTGCAGCCCGCCACTGCCAGGGCCCTGTGATCCAGGGACAACTTACCCAGGAGAACTCACGGTGTGCCTCAGGCTGGTGCAACATCATGATGGCCTCTGCTGCCGCGGGCTCGCCCCGCATCCCATACCCCTCCCTCCCCACGGCCTGAGGGAGCCAGAGCCCCCTAATTAGCTGCTCCTTTAACACCGTCCTGTCTGAGTGGGAACAGACGCCCTCAGGCGACCTACACGCAGAGGCGGGACCAAATCCAAAGCTGAACCCCAGGAGCTGTGTGGACAAAGAAGAGAAAGGGAAATCTCTCCCAGCAGCCTGGGAGCAGTGGATTAAATCTCCACAATCAACTTGATGTACCCTGCCTCTGTGGAATACCTGAACAAATGAACAGCCAATGAATCATCCCAAACTGAGGCGGTGGACTTTGGGAGCAGCTGTAGACTTGGGGTTTGCTTTCTGGATATAATTTGTTTCTGGTTTTATGTTTATCTTAGGTTAGTATCTAGAGTTTATTATCATTGGTAGATTTGTTTATTGATTTGATTGCTCTCTTCCTTTTTGTTTTTATATATAGACAGATTTTTTTTTCTTTTTGCGAGTGTGTATGTGTATGCTTCTTTGTGTGATTTTGTCTGTATAGCTTTGCTTTCACCATTTCTCCTAGGGTTCTTCTGTCTGTCCATTTTGCTTTTTGGTTTTTTTCTTTAACTATAGTTTTTAACACTTGTTATCATTGGTGGATGTGTTTTTTTGGTTTGGTTGCTCTATTTCTTTCTTTCTTTCTGTTACTTTTTATTTTATTTTAAACAATTTTTTTATTTTTTATTTTCATAACTTATTTTATTTTACTGTATTAATGTTTTTTCTTTCTTTTTTCTCCCTTTTCTTCTGAGCCGTGCAGCTGAGTGTCTCTGAGTTGGGAGAGCCGAGTTCAGGACATTGGTCCACCAGAGACCTACCAGCTCCACATAATATCAAACGGCGAAAGATCTCCCACAGATCTCCATCTCAATGCTAAGGTCCAGCTCCACTCAATGACCAGCAAGCTCCACTGCTGAACATTCCATGCCAAACAACTAGCAAGACAGGAACACAACACCACCCGTTAGCAGAGAGGCTGTCTAAAATTATAATAAGGTCACAGACACCCAAAAACACACCACCAGACACGGTCCTGCCCACCAGAAAGACAAGATCCAGCCTAATCCAACAGAACACAGGCACCAGTCCCCTACACCAGGAAGCCTACACAACCAACTGAACCAACCGTAGCCACTGGGGACAGACACCAAAAACAAAAGGAACTATGAACGTGCAGCCTGTGAAAAGGAGACCCCAAACACAGTAAATCAAGCAAGATGAGAAGACAGAGAAACACACAGCAGATGAAGCAGCAAGGCAAAAACCCACCAGACCAAACAAATGAAGAGGAAATAGGCAGTCTACCTGAAAAAGGATTCAGAGTAATGATAGTAAAGATGATCCAAAATCTTGGAAGTAGAATGGAGAAAATACAAAAAACATTTAACAAGGACCTAGAAGAACAAAAGAGCAAACAAACAATGATGATGAACAACACAAAAAATGAATTAAAAATTCCCTAGAAGGAATCAATAGCAGAATAACTGAAGCAGAAGAACGGATAAGTGACCTGGAAGATGAAATAGTGGAAGTAACTACCACAGAGCAGAATAAAGAAAAAGTATGAAAAGAATTGAGGACAGTCTAAAAGACCTCTGGGACAACATTAAACGCACCAACATTCGAATTATAGGGGTCCCAGAAGAAGAAGAGGAAAAGAAAGGGACTAAGAAAATATTTGAAGAGATTATAGTTGAAAACTTCTCTAATATGGGAAAGGAAATAGTTAATCAAGTCCAGGAAACACAGAAAGTCCCATACAGGATAAATCCAAGGAGAAACACACCAAGACACATATTAATCAAACTATGAAATATAAAATACAAAGAAAAAATATTAAAAGCAGCAAGGGAAAAATAACAAATAACATACAAGGGAATCCCCATAAGGTTAACAGTTGATCTTTCAGCAGAAATTCTGCAAGCCAGAAGGGAGTGGCAGGACATATTTAAAGTGATGAGAGGGAAAAACCTACAACCAAGATTACTCTACCCAGCAAGGATCTCATTCAGATTCGATGGAGAAATTAAAACCTTTACAGACAAACAAAAGTTAAGAGAATTCAGCACCACCAAACCAGCTTTACAGCAAATGCTCAAGGACTTCTCTAGGTGAGAAACACAAGAGAAGGAAAAGACCTACAATAACAAACCCAAAACAATTAAGAAAATGGTAATAGGAACATATATATGGATAACAACCTTAAATGTAAATGGATTAAATGCTCCAACCAAAAGACAAAGACTGGCTGAATGGATAAAAAAACAAAACCAGTATATATGCTGTCTACATGAGACTCACGTCAGACCTAGGGACACATACAGACTGAAGGTGAAGGGATGGAAAAAGATATTCCATGCAAATGGAATCAAAAGAAAGCTGGAGTAGCAATTCTCATATCAGAAAAAATAGACTTTAAAATAAAGACTCTTACAAGAGACAAAGAAGGACACTACATAATGGACAAGGGATCAATCCAAGAAGAAGATATCACAATTGTAAATATTTACGCACCCAACATAGGAGCACCTCAATACATAAGGCAAATGCTAACAGCCATAAAAGGGGATATCGACAGTAACACAATCATAGCAGGGGACTTTAAGACCCCACTTTCATCATTGGACAGAGCATCGAAAATGAAAATAAATAAGGAAACTCAACCTTTAAATGATACATAAAACAATACGGACTTAATTGATATTTATAGGACATTCCAACCAAAAACAACAGAATACACTTTCTTCTCAAGTGCTCATGGAACATCCTCCAGGAGAGATCATATCTTGGGTCACAAATCAAGCCTTGGTAAATTTAAGAAAACTGAAATCGTATCAAGTATCTTTTCTGACCACAACGCTATGAGACTAGATATCAATTACAGGAAAAATCTGTAAAAATACAAAGACATGGAGGCTAAACAATACACTACTGAATAACCAGGAGATCACTGAAGAAATCAAAGCAGAAATCAAAAAATACCTAGAAACAAATGAAAATGAAAACACAATGACCCAAAACCTATGTGATGCAGCAAAAGCAGTTCTAGGAGGGAAGTTTATAGCAATACAATCCCACCTCAAGAAACAAGAAACATCTCAAATAAACAACCTGACCTTACACCTAAAGCAATTAGAGAAAGAAGAACAAAAAAACCCAGGGCTTCCCTGGTGGCACAGTGGTTGAGAGTCTGCCTGCCATTGCAGGGGACACGGGTTCGTGCCCTGGTCCACGAAGATCTCAAATGCCACGGAGCGACTAGGCCCGTGAGCCATGGCCGCTGAGCCTGCACATCGGAGCCTGTGCTCCGCAACGGGAGAGGCCACAACAGTGAGAGGCCCGCGTACGTACCGCAAAAAAAAAAACAAAGCATAAGGAAAGGAATCATAAAGATCAGATCAGAAATAAATGAAAAAGAAATGAAGGAAACAATAGAAAAGATCAATAAAACTAAAAGCTGGTTCTTTGAGAAGATAAGCAAAATTGACAAACCATTAGCCAGACTCATCAAGAAAAAAAGGGAGAAGACTCAAATCAATAGAATTAGAAATGTAAAAGGAAAAGTAACAACTGACACTGCAGAAATACAAAGGATCATAAGAGATTACTACATGCAACTATATGCCAATAAAATGGACAACCTGGAAGAAACAGACGAATTCTTAGAAAAGCACAACCTTCAAAGACTGAACCAGGAAGAAATAGAAAATATAAACAGACCACTCACAAGCACTGAAATTGAGACTGTGATGAAAAATCTTTCAACAAACAAAAGCCCAGGACCAGATGGCTTCACAGGCGAATTCTATCAAACATTTAGAAAAGAGCTAACACCTATCCTTCTCAAACTCTTCCAAAATATAGCAGAGGGAGGACACTGCCAAACTCATTCTATGAGGCCACCATCACCCTGATGCTAAAACCAGACAAAGATGTCACAAAGAAAGAAAACTATAGGCCAATATCACTGCCGAACATAGATGCAAAAATCCTTAACAAAATACCAGCAAACAGAATCCAAGAGCACATTAAAAGGATCATACACCATAATCAAGTGGGGTTTATCCAAGGAATGCAAGGATTCTTCAATATATGCAAATCAGTTAAAGTGATAAACCATATTAACAAATTGAAGGAGAAAAACCATATGATCATCTCAACAGAGGAAGAAAAAGCTTTCGACAAAATTCAACATGCATTTATGATAAAAATCCTCCAGAGAGTAGGCACAGAGGGAATTTACCTCAACATAATAAAGGCCGTATATGACAAACCCACGGCCAACATCATCCTCAGTGGTGAAAAACTGAAAACATTTCCACTAAGATCAGGAAGAAGACAAGGTTGCCCGCTCTCACTACTGTTATTCAACATAGTTTTGGAAGTTTTAGCCACAGCAATCAGAGAAGAAAAAGAAATAAAAGGAATCCAAATCGGAAAAGAAGTAAAGCTGTCACTGTTTGCAGATGACATGATACTATACATAGAGAATCCTAAAGACGCTACCAGAAAACTACTAGAGCTAATCAATGAATTTGGTAAAGTAGCAGGATACAAAATTAATGCACAGAAATCTCTTGCATTCCTATATACTAATGACAAAAAATCTGAAAGAGAAGTTAAGGAAACACTCCCATTTACAACTGCAACAAAATGAATAAAATACCTAGGAATAAACCTACCTAAGGAGACAAAAGACCTGTATGCAGAAAACTATAAGATACTGAAGAAAGAAATTAAAGACAATACAGACAGATGGAGAGATATACCATGTTCTTTGATTGGAAGAATCAACATTGTGAAAATGACTATACTTTGGGTATACTACCCAAAGCAATCTACAGATTCAATAAATCCCTATCAAATCATCAATGGCATTTTTCACAGAACTAGAACAAAAAATTTCACAACTTGTATGGAAACACAAAAGCCCCCAAATAGCCAAAGCAATCTTGAGTAAGAAAAACGAAGCTGGAGGAATCAGGCTCCCGGATTTCAGACTATATTACAAAGCTACAGTAATCAAGGCAGTATGGTACTGGCACAAAAACAGAAATATAGATCAATGGAACAGGATAGAAAGACCGGAGATAAACTCACACACATATGGTCACCTTATTTCTGATAAACAAGGCAAGAATATACAATGGAGGGTTTCCCTGGTGGCGCAGTGGTTGAGAGTCCGCCTGCCGATGCAGGGGACACAGGTTCGTGCCCCGGTCCGGGAAGATCCCACATGCTGCGGAGCGGCTGGGCCCGTGAGCCATGGCCGCTGAGCCTGCGCGTCCGGAGCCTGTGCTCCGCAACGGGAGAGGCCACAATAGTGAGAGGCCCGCGTAACGCAAAAAAAAAAAAAAAAAAAAAAAAAAAATATATATATACAATGGAGAAAAGGCAGCCTCTTCAATAAGTGATGCTGGGAAAACTGGACAGCTACATGTAAAAGAATGAAATTAGAACACTCCCTAACACCATACACAAAAATAAACGCAAAATGGATTAAAGACCTAAAAGTAAGGCCAGACACTATAAAACTCTTAGAGGAAAACACAGACAGAACACTATGACATAAATCACAGCAAAATCCTTTTTGACCTACCTCCTAGAGAAATGGAAATAAAAACAAAAGTAAACAAATGTGACCTAATGAAACTTAAAAGCTTTTGCACAGCAAAGGAAACCACAAACAAGATGAAAAGACAGCCCTCAGAATGGCAGAGAATATTTGCAAATGAAGCAACTGACAAAGGATTAACCTCCAAAATTTACAAGAAGTTCATGCAGCTCAGTACCAAAAAAACAAACAACCCAATCAAAAATTGGGCAGAAAAGCTAAACAGACATTTCTCCAAAGAAGACATACAGATGGCCAAGAAGCACATGAAAAGCTGCTCAACATCTCTAATTATTAGAGAAATGCAAATCAAACTACAATGAGGTATCACCTCACACCAGTCAGAATGGCCATCATCAAAAACTCTACAAACAATAAATGCTGGAGAGGGTGCTGAGAAAAGGGAACCCTCTTGCACTGTTGGTGGGAATGTAAATTGATACAGCCACTATGGAGAACAGTATGGAGGTTCCTTAAGAAACTAAAAATAGAACTAGCACACCACCCAGCAATCCCACTACTGGGCATATATGCTGAGAGAACCATAATTCAAAAAGAGTCATGTACCACAATGTTCACTGCAGCACTATTTGCAACAGCGAGGACATGGGAGCAACCTAAGTGTCCATCGACAGATGAATGGATAAAGAAGATGTGGCACATATATACAATGGAATATTACTCAGCCATAAAAGGAAAGGAAATTGAGTTATTTGTAGTGAGGTGGATGGACCTAGAGTCTGTCATACAGAGTGAAGTAAGTCAGAAAGAGAAAAGAAAATACTGCATGCTAACACATATATATGGAATCTAAAAAAAAAAAAAAAAAAAGGTTCTGAAGAACCTAGGGGCAGGACAGGAATAAAGACGCAGACTTAGAGAATGGACTTGAGGACGTGGGGAGGGGGAAGGGTAAGCTGGGGTCGAAGTGAGAGAGTGGCATGGACATATACACAATACCAAAGTTAAAACAGATAGCTAGTGGCAAGCAGCCGCATAGCACAGGGAGATCAGCTTGGTGCTTTGTGACCATCTACAGGGGTGGGATAGGGAGCATGGGAAGGAGACGCAAGAGGGAGGAGATATGGGGATATATGCATATGTGTAGCTGATTTATTTTGTTATACAGCAGAAACTAACACACCATTGTAAAGGATTTATACTCCACTAAAGATGTTAAATAAATTAATAGAGTGAGATGCAGAAAAGAAAATATCACTGCCAAAAAAAAGTCCCAATGCAGCCCAAAATAAATAAATAAATTTATTTTAAAGAATTTTTAAACTGTGGAAACTAGGTGATAAGACATCAGGATGTTGCTGCTCTTCACTTTCAAAACCTCTCTGGAATTTGTTGTTTTCAGGGCACCATCTGGATCCTTGCCCCAGTCAGTCTTGACACCTCGCCTGCTTTGTTCACTGGAGCAGCTCACGATCTCTCTGCTCTCACTGGCCCCTGGGCTGGGCAGCTCTTCTTTGTAGCTTCCCACAGTGAACTTATTCTAGTGCCCCTCTTGGGGGTGCTGGCATTTCAGTCTTGAGCCCTCTGCAGTGCAGGTTTAGGCCTTGGTCATCTCGTAGACATTGTCTCAGGGAGTTGAGGGTAGAATGAACGGTAAGTTGGGACCTCAGCAGTCTTTGCCAAGAACCCTCAAATCGTAGTCCTTGGGTAGAACCCTCCCCGCCTGAACATAAGACCCACCTCCCTAAAAAAATGAGTTTTGTCCCATCAGTGGCTGACACAGACATGGGAACCAAACCCAGACCTATCCTGGGAATCTCTGCTCACAAATAGGCAGGGACAGAAGACCATCCTCCATCCTTGCTTTGTGATGCCAAACTCTATTATAAAACATTCGCTTGAGAAAAGTATCAAATGTTTATTTCTATTACAAATAGCACCCAAACATTTCCCAAATGGTTTCTGAAACCAGTCGTGTGCATGTTTTTACATTTTTAAATGTTTCCAAACTCTTTTGAAATTTGTAGTGATTGAGACAGGTTTTTGGGTTTAGTATTACCACTCATGTCACATTTCGCCTGATTTCCAATCACCTGTGGTCTCCTTGATTAGTAAGGCACTTGATTTTATCTTTTACTGAGGGCCTTTGAATGTAGCAAAATGTTGAAATGATTCATCCTTCATAATAAAAGACTTCAAAGGGATCCAAGTTAAACTTCAGGATTCTGAAGAGCATGCTAGACAGTCAACTTCTTGCATTTCAACTTCAGGACCATGAGCCTAGTGGAGAATTTTGCTAAAAATGTCTAATGAGCATGTTAGTCACGTCTAAAAATCATCTGTTTTCCACATGTTCACATTCATACATATACGGTGTGTGCATTTCATCCAACATTAATTTATTATGTAGCAAGATATAGTTTAGGCTATTCATTTCCACTGATCCATTCCCTGAACATCAGAGGCCCCTGCAAAAGGAAAACAAAGCAAATTCCTTAGGGTGGGAGCCATGCCTGACCAAAACCAGAGAAACAGCATGGCACCCGATTCAAGCTTTGTCTATGTGGGTTCCAGTTGGAAACATAAAGTTGAAATCCATCAGATGATTGTTTTTAAACCAACAATTCAGAAACGCTTTTCTTTCGTACTTACATGAATGCTACCTTACGTTTTCAAAGCAAGCATTTGGACTCAGTTTTTAGAAAGACAGAAGATATTCGGTGTGTGTTTAGTGTTAAAAACGATTTTAGAAGTGATAGCGAAGGCTAAAAAGTGAACACACAATTAAAAATAAAGAGCTCTCTTTTGAATAGATCTTAAAAGTTTTCATCACAAGAAAATAATAGTCTATAACTATGTGTGGTGATGGATGTTAACTAGACTTCTTGTGGTGATCATTTCAAAATGTACACAAATATCGGAACCATTGTGTTGCACACCTGAACTAACATAATGTTGTATAACAATTATACCACAATTATTTTTTTAAAAAAGATCTCTTTTTTAAATATATAGTTAAAGTATGTAGTTCTCCATTTCTTGCAATGGATGTAATGAGGAACTGCTAAATGGAAGTACTGAGGAGCACAAACGGTGATGAAATACACCCTGGGGTGTCCAAAACTTAAAAGAAAATAGATACCTAAGTGCCCGTAATGCTGGGCAGGCTGTGATAAAGAGAAAACTATACACTCATTGAGACTGCAAAGAAAAGGCAATCAGTAATCCTTCGAATGATATTTCCATATAAATTAGGCTTTAAGAGGTAAGAAGGATCTCAACACCCAGAAATGACGTCTCAGAAAGAACAGCATGGCCATAGGCCAAACTCAGGAGAAGGGTGACACAGCCCTAAGGCAGCGGGTAGTTGGGAGGGGGGTGTACACTAGAAGTCAGGGGGCAGGGATATCACCTGCCACTAAAATGGTAAATTAGGGTCAGGTTGTAAAGGGCTCCAAATACCAGCCAGGGAGTTACAAAATTTCTCTGCAGAAAATGGGTCCCAAGAAGGTTTTGACCAAAGAAGGAGGTTAGAAAGATGAATCTGATGGTAAGCAGAAGGACGAAAGTTGCAAAGAATAGGATGGAAAGATTTGCTAGAAGCCAGGGATACCAGCTTACATGAACATCAGGTGGGTGGAGACAGAAAAGAGAAAGGATAAAATTCAGTATTAAATCAGCATTTGGTTAACTGACCTCATCTCGGGGGCAAAAGATGATCCAAACTTTCTACCTGGGAGAGGTGGAGCGACAGGGATAGAATTAAGGAAGAGAGAGAACTCAAGAGAAAATGTAGATTTTTGCAAACAAGTCATTGATGTTCCCCCCCCACTTTTTTTTTAAGTGATGTCTGATTGGAGTCTTAAAGTCTTAAGTTTCACTGGTTAAAAAGAGGAAGAAAAAACAGAGGCACACTCTAGCCAGAGGTGAAAACATGAGCAAAGCCACAGAGGTGAGAACTCTGAGAGGCTGTCAAAATAGGAAGGAAGAAAGAATGGAGGCGTACAATAGGACCAAGTAGCAGGAATGGCAGAGAGGGGCGAACGTGAGAAATATTTAGGAGGCAAAATCAATAACATCTGATGATGCGTGGGATAAAGGAGACAAGGGAGTCAAGCAAGTATCTCAGGTTTCAAGCTTAAGTGACCCCTGGGATTTCGCTCCCACATTTGAAATGGAGAATAGATGTGGAGGAGGTAACAAACGGGGGGAAAGATGATTGATGTCACTTGGCCAGAGCTGCAGTCAAGGGGTCTGGGAGCCAGAGGGACAGCTTCCACTCAGAGATGGAGGTGCAGAGCTGAGCCTAGGGAAGTAAAGAGCTGGTATAATAATAAAGATGTAAGGGACATTAGGACGTAGGCAGTAAATAAAACCATGCGTGTAGTTGGTGTCACTTTGAGAGAGCCAAGAGGAAAGCACACGTATCTCTCCCTACAGATGGAAGACCCCCAAAGTGAGCACCATTTAGGTTAGAAGAAATCACCTGAAAGTAGTATCATAAGGAGATACCAGTATTGTAAGACCAAAGAAAACTAATAACTGCGGCAAATGACGATTCAAGATTCATTCATTAACATGCTACTTACTGTTCCACTGACAACTTTAATCACCTGGATGAGCAAAAACAATTGCCTTTCATTAATCCCTGCTGATAAATGGAAATACCTTCTAATGACCACCAGGATATCGGGAGCCATGCTTCCTGCTTTCTGTACCCAATGTTTCATTGTAATTAGTGCTCACACTTTGAACATTCCAATATGGTACAGCAATCTGAGAGGCGAGGCCATTTACAAGAAATGTCCATCTAATGCTCTGCCTGAAGACAAGAGAGTTCTTCATCGTGGGACCCTATTCATCAAAGTTTAAGAATTTAGGTCTCCTTGATTAACAAAAACTTACCTCTGGGAAACTAAAAGCATCTTATTTAATAGAGCTGGCGAGTCAGCACCGGGTTAACTCACATCCACAGTGCATGGGATCCACCCAAGGAACTTTTGTGGGTTTTGCCTGAGCAGCCCAAGGAGTCCTCTTTTCAAGACTTGCATAAAGGTAGCAAGTGAATGACATCACCTGAAACGGACGCTCTTGGACGAGCTGACACCACATTTAACAGAAGGCTGAGAAATGCAGCAACTCAATCAGCTCAAATTGGCATGGCGGCCGAACATGATCTGCCAAGAATTCTCCCTCCTGGAGCTTGATAAAAGAATAAACGTCTAGAACCTCTGGGTCTTCAATTATTAAATGGAGCAACTTATGTAACCAAAGTCGAATAACCTCGCAGGCTTGCTGACCACCCTTCGAGATAGAAACACCCAATAGTACAACGGGTGAAACTGATCTGGCTGGAAGGCTGGCAGAGGGAGAGAAGGAAGGGATCAGAATTTCAGGCCGCCTTCCACCCTTAATTACAGGAGAGAGCGGCTCATTCATGGCTTCCCGCCCTGAGGTTTCTAACTCTCCAGTCCCCTCTGCCCGCCTGCCGCCCCCCAGGGGAGGTTGTGTCCTTCTTTTCTTTCTTGTGTCAGATTTCGGGCTGACACGTGGTAATTGATTCCGTTGCTGGTTAGACGGGTGTTAAGTGGGAGGGATGAAGTTTCAGTGAAAACAAATAGCACTTCATGGGTTTGACCTTTCCTCTTTGGAGCTTTTGTTGTGGTCGGCTCTGGGATGTGCAGCTCAAAAACTGCGTGAGCCCGTCGTGTCTGTGTCTGCAGTTCCCTTGATTCACCTTCATCAGCTCCCAATGTGCCGATGACAGCTAGATTGTCTCAGTGTCGCTTCTGGCTTGATGACAGCCCAGCAGCAGGTGGAGGCTCCGAGAATTGGTGTCTGAGAGATAGCAATGGCCGAGCAGGGCCTGAGCCTTCTAGGATAGCATCCCCTTCATGGAAAAGACTTACATTCTGGAGATAAGAAGAAGAAACCTTTTAATGACAGCACACCTGATCCAAGGGCTGCTCCCAAAATCTGTGGCACAGTTTCAGTGTTCAGTTCCATCCGCCAGGAGGCATCAGCACTGAGCCAGGGAAAGGCTGGGCTTTTCAAGGAAGAAAACAGATAGACCCTGAAGGAGCTACAGGGCCCAGGCAACATGTACTGGCAGGAAACAGGTAAGGATGATGGTGCTGGACCCTCAGGCCTCCAGATCAGTTTATCAACAGGAGAACATTCTCCTGTCCTACGAGATGCAACACCTTTATTAGTTTGCTTCTGCTGCCGTAACAACGTACCACAGACCGGGTGGCTTAAACAGAAACGTATATTCTCACAGCCCTAAGAGGCCAGAAGACTGACCTCAAGGCGTCAGCAGCCTCTCTCCTTGGCTTGTGGATGACCATCTTCTCCCTGTGTCCTCACATGGTCTTTCCTCTGTGTGTGTCTGTGTCTTAATCTTCTCTTTTTTTAAGGACCCCCATCATATTGGATTAGGGCCCACCATAATGACTTCATTTAAACTTAGTTGTCTCTTTAAAGCCCTCTCTGCAAACACAATCACATTCAGGGGTACTGGGGGTTAAGACATCAACATATGAATTTATGGGGAAACACAACTCAGCTCATAACAACACCCTGACAAGAATTTCAAGAGGCGGTATTAGCATGCTGCTGAGGTGACTCTTGGAAGTTTGGAGCAAGCGATGGTCACACAAATGAGGTAGAAATGCCAGAAGTACCATAATGAAGAGCGAAGGAAGAATCCAGCAGCTTCTTCCTTCCAGTGAAGGAAGAAGTAAGCAGCTAGAGTGACACATCATGAAAGTCCAGAAAACCCAGCAGACGCTGTTCCATGGAAAGGCCCAGAGGGTAGTCCATTAACTAAAGCAACAAGGAGTGTGCCGGTAAGGACGCTGGTATCATCACTGAAAATCTCAGTGGGTACCATTCTCTATAGGGCAAGACTGATATTAGGAGACACCATTACAGAAGTAGGTTCACTGGTAACCCTGGGGATGATAGGATCCAAAATATTAGAGACCGGGCAGCTATGCTCAGCTATCAGATGCCAGATAGACAATTATCCTACTGGGTGCCGAGGAGGGAGTGATCCTCTGGGGATCATGCAGGCACGGATAAGAGATGATTGTTAGAGAACAGCACCCCTAGAGGCCAGAAAGAGCAGCCACCCAGGATACCGCTCAATCTAGCCCATCAAAAGAATCAGTGCTGGACAATCAGGATGTTGGGTGAGAGAACCCATCCCACAGACACTACCCCAGTCCCCAAATGTGTAATGGGAACAGACATACTTGATAGTCGCAAACGTCTAAACAGACAAGAGCTATCATAGCAAGGAAGGTTAAGAGGAAGCTTCTCAAACTGCCTCCTACCCCAGCCAAGTTAGTAAATAAAAAACAATATCATGTCCTGGGGTGGGGAGAGGGGAAGGTTTGGATTTTAAAGCTTAGAACTACCCTTAAAGACCTACAGAATGCAGAGTGTGGTCCCTATCATACCGCCATTTAATTAATCAGTCTGGTCCCTGCAGAAACCATACGGGTCCTGGAGGATGACCGACTCCCACAGACTTAAACAAGCAGCAGCCCACAGCTGGCACTGAAGCTCCCTTGCCAGATAGTGTATCTTTACATAAACACAGGCTAAGGTACATGGCATGCAGCCTTTGATCTGGGGACTCTGTCCTTTTCATCCTTATCAAAAAGGAGGATCAGAGACAGTTCGAATTTGCTCAGAACAGACAACCATATTCACTTACAGTGTTGACGCAGGGCTATGTTAACTCTCTCCTCTCTGCCATAATATAGCTTGAGGAGACCTGGACCAGCTGGTCATCCACAGAACACCACACTGGTGATGACATCACGTAAACCAGAGCTGGTGGGTGAGAAGTGTCAAGAATGCTCAGGGCCTTTGTAAGTCAGACTCAGGCTATAAAGAAAATGGGAAATAACCATCAGGGGCCACATCAATAAACTTTTTAAAGGTCTGGGGTCTGGGGCGTGTCAGGATATCTCAGCCAAAGTAAAGAACAAATTATCATATCCCACCCCTCCAAACACAAAAACGCTGCAGCTCAAAATCCAGTGGGCTTTTTTAGGTTTTGGAGACACTAGTTCCACAGCTGGGAATATTGCTCACATCCATATAACAAGGGACAAAATGACAGCCACGAGAGGGAAAGGCTCTGCAAAAGGTCCCAGCTACAGGGCAAGTGGCTTGAGCCTTGTGGCCCAGCAGACCCCAGGGCATTAGAAATATTGGTGATGGCAAAGGACACTCATATGGAGTTTTTGACAATCCACACTAGAAAAAATCACAACTCAGACACTTGGAGTTCTGGGGCAAGGTTACATAAATAACTATATAACTTTAGAATAAACAGCTCCCAGCATGCTATTGGGCCCTAGAAGAGATGGGAGTACCTGACCATGGGACACCAGGTAACCAATCATCCATGCTGAGCTGGGTTCCATCACACCCATAAACCCACATGGTTGGGCATGCCCAGCAGCAATCCATTGTGAGATGCAAGTGGTACATCCAGGGCATAAGCAAGTCATATAGCAGGTATCCCGGACCCCCATGTTATTCACCATTGCTCCATCAGTGCCTCTCCTTAGCCACATGCAAAGTCCATTATGACCAACTGTTGGAGGAGGAAAAAGCCCACGCTTGATTTATCCATGAGTCAGCTGAATATGAAGGCGCAAGCCAAACATAGCCAGTGGCTACAGAAACAGCTTCGTTCAAGTGGTATCCTTGACAGACAGTGGTTAGAGGGAATCATCCCAGTGGTCAGAGCTTTGGACAGCACACACTCTGGTTAAAGGGGAATTGGAAATTGCCAGTGTACAGATACCATTAGCTTCTTACACAGTGATTGGACTTGGGTAGACAGCAACATCCCTGGGTAGTTTATCTCACTGGTCCCCAAATCTAGTTGAGCATCAGAACCACCCGTAAAGTTTTTAAAGAATATAGACGCCTAAGCCCACCTCAAAATTACTGAAATAAATGCCCCAGACATGGTGCTAATAAATCTATATTTTATGTAAGATCCTTCAGTGATTCTAATATTGCTAGTCCTTGAACTGGTATTTGGGAAACATTTGTCTAAGTAATTGGCAATGCCACAATGAAGAACAAAAATATTGACAATTAGTGCAAACACACAACTAACCCTATTGTGATAATCATTTCACAACATATATGTGTATCAAATCATACTGTACACCTTAAACTTACACAGTGTTATGTGTCAGTTATATCTCATAAAACAGGAGGAAAAAAGAAAAAGAAATCAATTTTTTCTAAAAAGCAAGTACTGGTAAGACTATATGCTTTAATATAGGTCAACTTTTTAATTCTCACGACTGCCCTCTGAGGTATGGTAACCCCATTTGGTAGGTGAGAACACTTATGTGACATGACTTACTCAAGGTCATACAGCAAGTGAAGGATGGAGGTAGTATTTGAACTTAGCCTGAGTCTAGAGTCCTTATGCTTAATCATGATGCTTAGTGGAAAAGGCAGTCCAGAAAAGAGAAGGGGGAAGAAAATTCTGTAATCCACAATCACGTACAGTTTGTAGGGCTAATTTTTTTTTCTTTTTTTTTTTTTTTTTCGGTACGCAGGCCTCTCACTGTTGTGGCCTCTCCCGTTGCGGAGCACAGGCTCCGGACACGCAGGCTCAGCGGCCATGGCTCACGGGCGCAGCCGCTCCGCGGCACGTGGGATCCTCGGGGACCGGGACACGGGCACGAACCCGCATCCCCTGCATCGACAGGCGGACTCTCAACCACTGCGCCACCAGGGAAGCCCTGTAGGGCTAATTTTGTATTTACCTTAAATGAAGACATATTGCTTTTCCAAATAGTTTGACTTCAATCTCCCTTTACAATAGCATGTGCGCGCCATCTAGTGGCTAGATAAGTCTGCTTGATGAGTGTTAAACTGCTCTGCGTTAGCAAGATCGGCCGAGAACAGGAAACTTGTCATTGAAATTTAGTAGATGCAAGTTTCCAGTTCCAGAATGAATGAATTCCAACTCCAGGAGGATGAATTCTTTGACTTCCAGAAAAAGTTTTTAAAATATAGTAAGGATATAAAGATGAGAAAAATTAATCAAAATGGGTGAAGTCAACAATAGCCACAGAAATGATGTCAGATCAGGTTTTGTTTTGTTTAATGAAAATGCAATAGTAATAAAACATAAAAAGAAAAAAGCCATATGGCAAATCATTATTAACTTTATATCCTTATAATGAACTTACTATATGCACACACTAAAAACTTTTCATGACCAATCACTTTTTCCAGGGCTTATCTTCATTCAGCATCCTTTTCCTGTCCAGGTATTAAGATACCGTCTGCCCCCACCTCTCCTGCATGAGACTTCATGGCTACCCAACAGGATGAAAGGTGATGGAAGTTAGAAACCCATGACTTGTCTTCTCTCTAATGTCCATGGGATTGATTTTCTCCCAAGATCTCTTAAACCCAGATAGGCAGAGGCAAGGCAGCAAGGTACTGAACTTACACAATAGGAATCAGTTCGCTATGTGGGAAGCAGGTCCAGGAAGAAGGGCCATGAGCAGGAGATGATGTCAGGGCCCCAGGAGTCATCATCCAGGTCCAGAACCAGTGTCAAACAATTGGAAGACAGAGGAGTAGCTCTGTGGGCGGAGTCTGGCCTACCCAGCCTCTGACAAGCTTTCTTTCCAGCATTCTGCAAGCATCAGGGTTCATCCCACAGTTTCTTTAATGCTCATACTCAACTTTAAACAGCTCTTTAGCAGGATTCATTTCAGGGACAAATGTTCTCCTAATGTGAACCTCGAAAATATGATGTTAATTGAAAAAAGCCAGACACAAAGGGCATACATTGTATGCTTTCATTGCTGTGACATATGCTGCATAGGGGACTCCACAGAGATAGAAAGCAAATTGGTGGTTTCCAGGAGATGGGGAGCGGGGAGGAAGGGGGGGAAATGGCTTCATGGGTAAAGGATTTTACTTTGGAGTGATGAAAATGTTCTGGAACTCGATAGAAGGGCTCATTACACAACATTGTGAATGCACTAAATGTCACTGGGTTTTTGAAATGGTTAATTTTATGTTATTTGAATGTTACCTTCTGCGGCCAAAACCAGAAATACCACAAATAAAAAATTTTATCTTTTGTCTTAGGATTTTAGACCAGGGTATTTTAAATTTTGAATATTTGGTGAGAGTTGTTCATAAGATTTAGTTAGAGACCTCAGGCCACCCTTTAAAGTGAGAAGGTTATCAGAGCCTTCTGTGTGAACAGGATTTAATAGTGAGAAGGGGGAGAAAAAAGATACCACCTGGGCTCCGGGGAAGGGAAAACAGAGCTCATTCTTAGCAGTGAAGTTGTTCTAAAAAGAAGCAAGAAAACAAGCCGCTCCCACTGCAGATCTGCGCTTTGTAACAGGTTCTATGTTTAGATGGGTGGGGTAGAATTCCTGACAAGAATCAAGGAGGTTCTTGTCTCTGGGGAGTTCCCAGCTCCATGCTTCTAGGGCACAAGAAACCCGGAGCCTGGAAGAATCCAGCACCTCATCGGCAAAGCTTTCTCTCAAGAAGCATCAGAAGGCAATCAGCAATTGGCCAACAAGCACAAATTCCAAACACACACCCAGTAATGAAAACCACACACACACAAACACACACAACCTAGAGATATTTTCTACCTGCCAGTGACAATCTGAAGCAGGAAAAGCAGACGGAAAATAGCCACAGGGGCTTTATTCTGAATAGTCTACATCGAAGGGGGAATTGAGTTTCTCAAAAAATAAAGACTTTCGGTTTACAAACATACTGTTTTTGCCAAAAGGCATTTTTTATTTTAGGTGCTTTGGGAAGACTTCAGAGTCCTCGGGTTTGGGGCCAAAGATGCCTGCATGTTGCAATCCTAAACCTTTGGCAGTGACGAAAACATGTTTGCAAGTGGAAAGTTTTCGGCGTGGGGTTTTTCGTGTTGTTTTGTTTGGGTGTGTATTTGCCTGCTTGGTGGCAAAGGGTTTCCTCTGCATCTTCCCAGAACCAGGGAGCGGGAGTCAGCACTCCATTTGGGATGTTGGCCCCAAACCACCTGCACCCCCAACTTGTCCATCCTGTATGCCCTGAGGCAAGAAAAGAAGCCAAGAAGAGTAGGGTACTACCCTTTTCCTGCCTTCAAGCCGAACCGGAAGGCTTGGAGAGTCAGATGAGGGGCCAGGAGGAGTTCCGTCTCCATCACTGTGGGTTTCATGTGGGCTGAGTGGATTTCTGCATTGCAGGCTCTGATTAACGCAGTTTGCTCCTTATGTCTCACCCTAGCAGGACACATTTCTACTCTTTCCATCTTTCTGTGGCTACTACCTGTGCTGAGGTAACAGTTTGATATATTAACTCTGGCTTTCTGTCTATTAAAACTGGGCAACCACATGGAACAACTAAGCCCGTGCACCGCAACTACTGAGCCTGCACTCTAGAGCCGCAAGCCACAACTACTGAAGCCCGCGGGCCACAACTACTGAGCCCACGTGCCTAGAGCCCGTCCTCCACAACAAGAGAAGCCACACAAGGAGAAGCCCGTGCACCGCAATGAGGAGTAGCCCCTGCTCGCCACAACTAGAGAAAAGCCTGCGTGCAGCAACGAAGACCTAACGCAGCCAAAAATAAAATTAAACAAATAATTTTTTTTAAAAAACCATAAAAAATAATCTAAAAAAAAAGAAAAACAAAAACTGGGCAACCAGAGAAGACCAGTCCTGCAGAATGTAGAGACAAAAAGAATGCAACTTGCAGAGAACTCTACATCTTAACAGAGCAGGAACAATAGTCTTGAAAACCAAGTCTTTCGATGCACAAGATTCGGGTACTTTGGAATTCACAAGCTAAGCCTGGTCCCTGGTATAAACTGCTACTGCGAGAACAAAGGAGGGTCCCGGTGTGCCACCCAGACGCTGGACAAGGGCAGAAGCAGGACTGAAAGTGACCAGACGCTGTAGAGAGCGCCAGAGTCACAACCCCAGACTCATCTGTCACCAGCCCCCGTCGGGGAGCTGAGAGGCAACAGAGGCCCCACTCAGTCCTATGGATATTCCAAAGAGCTCTGAGCTCAAGGGCCACCCTCCCTACCCTGGACCTTGCCCAGGGTAGGATCCCCGCTGACAGCGGCTGCGCTTCGCCCATCGCCATCCGCCAAGATGCTCCTCCCACCTCTGTGTCTGGTGTGCATCTAAGCACTTTGCACTCAGAAAACCCAAAACTGATGGCTGCAATCGTCCTCCTCTCTACCTCAGCCCTCTGCAACCCAGTCTCCTTCCCAACTGGCCTTTCATGATAAGTGCATCTTGAGTAACTCACATGAGATTCTTGGCATAGGCTCTGCTATCTCCATCTCCCACCCACCTCCCAGCCGCCCTGCCACCCCCAGAGCTCATCTACTGCCAATACCACGGATTCTACCTCCCTGGTGTCTTTTCCATCTGCCCATGGTTTTCATTACCATTGCCACCGCCTGATGCAGGAATCTCCTCCTGTCTCAACAGAAACAATTTAGTATTCTCCTAAATAATACCTCCCTTGGGCTCTCCCACATGAATTCTTGTAAACTTCTGCACTGTTTCTACTCTGGCTCCTGTTTCTCTATTCCTCTCTATTCCTCCTCCTTCTGTCTCATCTCCACCACCACATCTCCAGTGAGAATTCACCACCACTCCCATTCTCTGTGCCAGACAGACTACATTTTTCAGTGTCTCAAATACAGGGGTGATAGTCTCTTCCCTTAAATCCTGCATGAAAGCTGTTCTCTCTGCCCTTTTCTCCCGTCTAACTCCTAAGCATCTTTCAGATGTCACTTCCTCTAAGAAGGCCTACCATGCTTTCAGCAACACATGGCAGGAACACTGATCCCCACTGGCAGAAACAGTAAGGAAATGTATTAACAGCATTTAACAGGAAACATGAAGGTAGGGTTTGGGTTCATTGGTGCCATGCTGTCATCAACCACCCTGTTTCTTCCTTCTTGTTTCTTTGCCATCCCTAGCGTTGGCTTCATCTTTAGGCCGGTAGCAAGATGTTTGCCACAGTTCTAGACACCACATCCAGACACTCCAAAGTCCAGAGGAAATGGGAGTTTTTCTTCCCATACTTTCTCTCAGGTGAGAAGGGACTTTTGCAGAAACATCCCCTCCTTCCCTGCCCCCCACCACTAGAACCTCCCTTACATTTCATTGGCCATAATTAGTTCACATGTCCAACACTCAGCTTATCACAGGTGAGGGGAGTGTCACTACTGGTGTTGCCTGTTGGACCACCTCTCAGACCTGGATGTAGGGTCAGCTTCCCCAGAGGCGCGTGACTGTGCTGAAGAGAAAGCAGACATCTGATCAGAACCCAGATTCCATTTGGAAAGAAGTAGGAAGCAAAGGCAATCAGCAGAGTTTACTCTTCTTCCCATTTAGTTCTATGTTCCTTTAGCAGCTGTATTAGTCCATTCAGGCTGCTATAACAGAATACCACAGACATGGTGGCTTATAAACAAATACAGAACTTTATTTCTCACAGCTCTGAAAGGTGAGAAGTCCAAGATCAAGGCTCTGGCAGATTTGGTGTCTGGGGAGGGCCCCCTTCTTGGTTCACAGACAACTGTCTTCTACCTGTGTCCTCACACAGTGGGAAGGGTGGGGGGGCGTGTCTCTGGCATCCTTTCAACAAGGACACTAATCCCATTCATGAGGGCTCCACCCTCATGACCTCATCTAACCCTAAATACCTCCCAAAGGCTCCACCTCCTAATACCATCATATTGGGAGTTAGGATTTCAACATATGAATTGGAGGGTGGGGGAGACAAAAACATTTAATCCGTTGCATTCTACCCCTGGCCCCCCAAAACTCATGTTCTTCTCATATGCAAAATACATACATTCCATCCCAATAGTCCCCAAAGTCTTAACTCCTTCCAGCATCAACTCAAAAATCTAAAGTCTCATCTAAACACCATCTAAATCAGATACGGGTGAGACTCGAGGTAGGATTCACTGAGGCAAATTCTCCTTCAGCTGTGAACCTGTGAAACCAGACAAGTTGTGTGCTTCCAAAATACAACAGTGGGAAAGGCATGGGGTAGACATTCCCATTCCAAGAGAAGAAATAAGCAAGAAGGAAGGAGTGTCAGGTCCCAGGAAAGTCCAGAACCTAGTGGAAAAACATTAAACCTTAAAGCTCGAGAATGATCCTCTTTGGCTCAACGCTCTGACCCCCAGGCTCACTTGGGTGGCAATGTCCTCTCCATGGCCGAGCAGGATGACCTCACAGCAGCTCTAGGCCTGGGTGCTGCCCCCATAGCTCTACAGCAATTGGCTCATCTTCCACCATCTCGAGAGCACTCACAAAGTTGAAAGTGAGCATATACCATCCTACCGCCATCTCTTCTCCTGGGCCCTCTTCTCTCCTCCACCTCTCCATGCTGAAATCTCATCTTTTAAAGCCCAACCACAATGTCCCATTCCAAAATGAGCCTTTTCTGACCGATCGCACATAGTCGTCCAGCATTTTTAGATTTATAACTTCTAATGATACCACAGAGCACCCCATATCATAGTCTTTTGAATATGTGACTTCTTTGAAGCTCCTGAATAGCAAAGCTGACGTGACTTACCTTTGTACTCCCTCTGGAACCCGACCCCGTGCTCTGCACATACTGGGTGTCCTATAAAAGGTCATGAGTGGGTATGGGGGAACACTCAACTTAGGGTCTGTGCTCAAGTATTCTCATCTAAGCTCAGCTGCACATCTACCATGCAAACTGGGGCAAGCCGTTGGGCCTCCCCAGAATAAAATGAGGCTCTCTGGATCAGATGTCTCAAAACCCCATACAGTTCTGTATTTGTTTCCTAAGGCTGCAGCTGCCACAAATTGCCCCAAACTAGGTAATTTAAAACAGAAATCTATTCTCTCCCGATTCCAGAGGCCAGAAGTTGAAAATCAAAATGTCAGCAGATGTGGCTCTTTCTTGGAGGCTCTGAGGAAGAATCTTTTCCATGCCTCTCTCCTAAATGCTGGTGGGTGCCAGCACCCCTGGGTGTTCCTTCGCTTGTAGCTGCATCACTTTAATCTCTGCCTCCATCTTCATATGGCCTTCATCCCTCTGTGTGTCTCTGTGTCTCAAAACTCCTACTCCTTTCTCTTATAAGGACAACAGCCATTGAATTTAAGGATCACCCTAAATTCAGGATGGTCTCATCCTACCATCCTTAACTTGACATCTGCAAAGACTCTGTTTCCAGATAAGGCTCCATTCACAGTATAAGGCTTAAACGTTTCTTTGGTGGGGGGGAGACACAATTCTACCCATTACAAGCTCTAACACTGCTGAGTTCTGTTAGTTATTCAAGGACCACTGAGGCTGAAATATTTCCTTCTTTTTTAAAAAATTGCCTGAAGATACATATTGTGCATCATTCAACCACTCTTCATTTGAAGGTTGAGATTTTTTTTAAATTTTTCTTTTCATTTCTTAAAATACAGGCAGTGAGTCAGTCTCCAAATTTCAGATGCTGATCCTCTGCACTATAGATCATTTGTTTTGGCTTCTGGTTATCAATCCACAGCCTAGAGGTCCCCAATAGCACCATCTCGAAGGTGTGTCTTGGTCGCAGCTGACTTTTCACTTCCCAGTGCCTTAAAATCCCCGACAATGATGGCAAGAACCCTTGGAAGAATCACAGGGAGGACCCTGTGTTAAGTGAGCCCCTGGCTTGTTTCAAGAGAAGCAGATCAGTCTCAAGGGGCCATAAGAGACCAGCAACACCACCGTAGCCCTGGACATCACACAGAGTGTCCCCACCACATACCAGACAAGTGCCATTTTTGAACTGCATTTGCAGTGGGGAAAGGTCCTGATGCTTCTATCAAGTTGCACCAAATAATGCCACTGATGGATGAGGTGACTCCAAACAAAAGGCAATCATTTTTCTTTCTTACATTTTCTCTGCAGGCTTCATGGCTGGCAAACCAATCCTATAGAACCGAACCCTCTGAGACGGAGCTCCACCCAGAGAACAAGGCTGAGTTGTGTGCCGGGCTTACGTTATGTCTATTTTAAAAGTTGACTTTGGCAGGTGTGTGGACCACTCACACAATATATCTACTCCCAGAAAAGATAAGGGGGAAAAAAATCAAACACTGAATTTTCTTTAAATTCTCACTTGGAAGCGAACAGCCTGGCCTTAAAAAGGGGAGTATAATCCTTGTTTCAATGATGATGAACTAGTTGGAACAAATTATAAAGAAAATATTGGAGCTATAAATAACGCATTTTTAAAGAATTGGTGTGCTAAAGTATCTCCTGAGAGGCAAATTCTAAAGAATGTTAATCTCCAGATTATATTCTCTCTGAGGCCATGTTTTTCCAGAACTCTTGGAACGTGTCTAAGTAATGAAATAAACTCAACAATCTTTTTGAGAGTTCACTGTTAAAAGATACTAGGAGCAAACAGATGATTGTAGACTCATGGTTGTACCTTCGGGTAAAGGAAAATGAGAAGAGCTCTAAATCATCCAAGATGAAGAAGTCCCACAGCCAGACATGCTCTGGTTCAAATAATCAGGAATGTTTCAATCCAATGCCAACTTTCTCCCTTACAATAATGAATGTATAAAAAGGGTACGTTCAAAAGGGATCTTCACCACCTTTCTGGTTTCTACCTCTGTCCTACCTCCAAAAACTCCTTAAACGCCACCCCCCAGAACCTCCTTTCCTTACACCCTAGAACAAAACAACAAAAATAAACTTTATAAAAGTTTATAAAACATAACCTTACAAAACCTGTTATTGAGGCGCTACAATATATTTTTAAACTAATAACGTGAATTTTTCCATGCTGAAGAATTGTATAATTGGGTCACCAAATATAAAAAGACACAGCTGTAATAGAAAACATTTCAGAAAAGGAAATTCATACTTCAAAAGCCCTGACTAGTCATAAAGTGATGCAAATTTGAAAGGAAATACTTAGATTATATTTTTACCCAGCTGAGCAGTCAGATGTTTGGAAATGCCCTGGATTTTTCTAAATATTTCCTCCTGTTAACAGCAAAACAGCTCAGATGCTCCAGAAACAAAGGACACACTTTCAAACCTTTATTCTGTGTATTTTTCTTAATTACAGCTGCTCCATTCCAGTTGCAATAAGAGGTCTAATTGTAAAGGCTTTAAAGCTAAGATGTTTACCCGGAGCTGCCAAACAGAGTTATTTTTATGAAAAATACTAAGAAGTGCAAGTCTGGGAATACACACAGAGCTTCAAATGAGAGGCTGGAAAAAGAAGGAGGTGATGAAGAACTTAGCACATTTTCAGTTTGTTTCTCTTACAACCTGTGAGAGAACCCAGACAGTCCATGGGCTCCAGGAGAAAACCCAAGATGGCTGCCGTCCAGGGAGTTTGGCAAAACCCTGGGCAAGGAGAGGCTGTGGTGAGCTGGGCTCCCGGACGGGAAGGTGATGACAGCTGCAGCTGAGCTGCATGGCCTGTGAGCCCAGAGGACAAGCTCTGGCAACTGCCTGAGCAGTGCCCTGTGGCCTTTTCTTCAAAAGTGAAGATGGGGGCATCTGGTCAACCACAGGTGAGGTGGCACTGCAGGGTGAAGCTGTAAACTGTCAACTCAGCCAACCCTAATGAGGACCAGACACCCAGAAGCAATTGCAGAGTTGGCGGGGCGGGAGTGAGAAGTAGGGTTCGCTTGTGTCAAACCACCACCAGCTAAGCAGGCCCGCACAGCGAGGCCAGAGGGAGACAACGTCCCCTGGACTCTCTGGGCAAAAAGCAGAATTAGAAACGTAGATTCAAAACAGGCTCTGGGGGGCTTGTGCCAGATTCGTGCCTGGGTGACTGCCTGGCCCTTTCCCCGAAATAGCACACAGAACCTGTGAGAAATATGCTCTGGCCCCTTTTAGACCCCGACCCTGAGGACATGAGGGTGGGAACCAGAGGAGTAACATTTGCTCAAAATCCTCATCACCACTTCTTGGCATCAGTTCTCTGGCTCACCGCCTGTCCCTAAGAAATGGGGAAAAAACAGCTCCCAGCAGTGAAACCTGGAGAGTTCTGCCCTGGACAACCTGGGACCCACTGAGGCCAGGTCCACTGGGGATGGCACATGCAGGGGAGCTTTCTACAGAAAACTTGAGTTGAGTTCAACCAGAAGGCTTAGCTTTCTAAAGATTTCATGGTCAGCTCTTTCGAGGGTAAAGATTTGTTTTTAAGATTGTTAAATATGGCCCTCTTAATTACAAGCTAGGTCAGCAAATAAAATGTTCCAATCAAGTCTGCAACTTAATTTTCCACAGTGGTCTCGTGACCTACTGGAAGAACTTACGAACGTATTTGTTTTATTTCTTTGGGATGGAGGAGAGGGGACCTGTAACCACAGTAAGCCATGTGACTCCTTTGTCCACCTCAAGCACACTATTACGGGTTGAACTATGTCCCCCCCAACAGACACCAAATTCATATATTGAAATCCCAACCCCCAAGACCTCAGAATGTGATCTTATTTGAAAGTAGGGTCGTTGCAGATGTAGTTAGTTCAGTTAAAATGTGGTCATATTGACATATGGTGGGCCTCTAATCCAGTATGACCGGTGTCCTTATAAAAACAGAGCAGCAGAACCTGGCAGAGAGGACTGGAATAGCCCTTAGGAGGAAGCAACCCTGCCAATACCTTGATCTTGAACTTCTGGCCTCCAGAACTGTGAGACAATACATTTCTACTGTTTAAGTCACCCAGTCTGTGGTCCTTTGCTCCAGAAGCCCTAGGAAACCAATACAGTACCCTGGGCACTTTTGCCCTGTGGGCCTCTCCTCCATAAAATGTATTCAAAAGTACTTTGCAACTGTGTTGGTATAAAGACAAATAAAATCCAGGCTGGATCATATTCTTTTTTTCCTTCTAATTTTAGAAGAAATGAGAACATTTTTAGCTTAAAAGTCTCATGAGCAGAGTCAACACTGTACTCCCGGTCGGCCCTGTGGAACTGTTCACTGGAGACCCCAGGCTCGGTCAGGTGTCTCCCTGTGCTTACTCTGTCTTGGTGCCATATTGAAATTACCTGTCATTGTGTCTAATGTTCCCTCTCCCTACCCCCTGGCTAAAATAGACACAAGCAAAAAGGCTGTCTTATTTATTTTTGTAGCCCCAGCATAGCCTGGCACACAGAAGGTGCTCAAGAAATAACTGTTGAACCGAACAGATAAAGATATAGGGTTATGCAAGGTCATTGCTGAAAAATGAAGCAAAAAAAAAAAAAAAGTGTAGAAGAAGGAAATTTTGGCAACAACAGAGCCTTAATAACTGGAACCTTAGCTCCTGGTAGCGGAGTGAGGATCTGGGAGCACATCCCAGGAAAGTTTTGAAACTGAAATAAAATGAGTGTTTTATAACCACGCATTCTGTTCCATTTTTCTCTCTCTCTTCATCTTTAAATTTATTTTTCACTCTCCGGGGCTTGGAGAGTTTTCCTTACATCACAGCTATGTGCCTTTCTTTGGATGAGGGTTTCTCAAGTTCCAACTTTTCCACTGAGATTTTCTGACAGTAGATTTGGCCTTTCTTTATTTATTCTCTGAATTTTATTTATTTATTTTTATACAGCAGGTTCTTATTATCTATTTTATACATATTAGTGTATATATGTCAATTCCAATCTCCCAATTCATCCCACCACCACCACCCCCCTCCACTTCCCCCCTTGGTGCCCATACGTTTGTTCTCTATATCTGTGTCTCTATTTCTGCCTTGCAAACTGTTTCATCTGTACCATTTTTCTAGATTCCACATATATACGTTAATATATGATATTTGTTTTTCTCTTTCTGACTTACTTCACTCTGTATGACAGTCTCTAGGTCCATCCACGTCTCTACAAATGACCGAAATACGTTCCTCTTTATGGCTGAGTAACATTGCATTGTATATATGTGCCACATCTTCCTCATCCATTCATCTGTCAGTGGGCATATAGGTTGCTTCCACGACCTGGCTATTGTAAACAGTGCTACAATGAACACTGGGGTGCATGTGTCTTTTTGAATTATGGTTTTCTCTGGGTATATGCCCAGTAGTGGGATTGCTGGGTCATATGGTAATTCTATTTTTAGTTTTTTAAGGAACCTCCATACTGTTCTCCATAGTAGCTGTATCAATTTACATTCCCACCAACAGTGCAAGAGGGCTCCTTTTTCTCCACACCCTCTCCAGCATTTGTTGTCTGTAGATTTTCTGATGATGCCCATTCTAACCAGTGTGAGGTGATACCTCATGGTAGTTTTGATTTGCATTTCTCTAATAATTAGTGATGTTGAGCAGCCTCTTGGCCATCTGTATGTCTTCTTTGGAGAAATGTCTATTTAGGTCTTCTGCCCATTTTCTGATTGGGTTGTTTGTTTCTTTAATATTGAGCTGCATGAGCTGTTTATATATTTTGGAGATTAATCCTTTGTCCGTTGATTCATTTGCAAATATTTTCTCCCATTCTGAGCGTTGTCTTTTGTCTTGTTTATGGTTTCCTTTGCTGTGCAAAAGCTTTGAGTTTCATTAGGTCCCATTTGTTTATTTTTGTTTTTATTTCCATTATTCTAGGAGGTGGATCAAAAAAGATCTTGCTGTGATTTATGTCAAAGAGTGTTCTTCCTATGTTTTCCTCTAAGAGTTTTATAGTGTCCAGTCTTAAATTTAGGTCTTTAATCCATTTTGAGTTTGTTTTTGTGTATGATGTTAGGGAGTGTTCTAATTTCATTCTTCCCATGTAGCTGTGCAATTTTCCCAGCACCACTTATTGAAGACTGTCTTTTCTCCATTGTATATCCTTGTCTCCTTTGTCATAGCTTAGTTGACCATATGGGCATAGGTTTATCTCTGGGATTTCTATCCTGTTCCATTGATCTATATTTCTGTTTTTGTCCCAGTACCATATTGTCTTGATTACTGTAGCAATGTAGTATAGTCTGAAATCAGGGAGTCTTGATTCCTCCAGCTTCATTTTTTTTCCCTCAAGATTGCTTTGGCTATTCGGGGTCTTTTGTGTCTCCATACAAATTTTAAGATTTTTGTTCTAGTTCTGTAAAACATGCCATTGGTAATTTGATAGGGATTGCATTGAATCTGTAGATTGCTTTGGGTAGTATAGTCCTTTTCACAATATTGATTCTTCCAATCCAAGAACATGGTATACCTGTCCATCTGTTTGTGTCATCTTTGATTTCTTTCATCAGTGTCTTATAGATTTCTGAGTACAGGTCTTTAATCTCCTTAGGTAGGTTTATTCCTAGGTATTTTATTCTTTTTGTTGAAATGCTGAATGGGATTGTTTCCTTAATTTCTCTTTCTGATCTTTCATTGTTAGTGTATAGGAATGCAAGAGATTTTTGTGCGTTAATTTTGTATCCTGCCACTTTACCAGATTCACTGATTAGCTCTAGTAGTTTTCTCGTGGCATCTTTGGGATTCTCTATGTATAGTATCATGTCATCTGCAAACAGTGACAGTTTTCCTTCTTCTTTTCTAATTTCCATTCCTTTTATTTCTTCTTCTTCTCTGATTGCCGTGGCTAGAACTTCCAAAACTACGTTGAATAATAGTGGTGAGAGTGGACATCCTGTCTTGCTCCTGATCTTAGAGGAAATGGTTTCAGTTTTTCACCATTGAGAATGATGTTTGCTGTGGGTCTGTCATATATGGCCTTTGTGATGTTGAGGTAGGTTCCCTCTATGGCCACTTTCTGTAGAGTTTTTATCATATATTGGTGTTGAATTTGTCGAAAGCTTTTTCTACACCTATTGAGATGATCGTATGGTTTTTATTCTTCAATTTGTTAATATGGTGTATCACATTGATTAATTTACATATATTGAAAAATCCTTGCATCCCTGGGATAAATCCCACTTGATCATGGTTTGTGATTCTTTTAATGTGTTGTTGGATTGTGTTTGCTAGTATTTTGTTGAGAATTTTTGCATCTACATTCACCAGTGATATTGGTCTATAATTTCTTTTTTCGTGGTATCTTTGTCTTCTCTTCATTTTTGCTTGTCTGTAAAGCTTTTGATTTCTCCATCAAATATGAATGAGATCCTTGCCAGATAGAGTAATCTTGGTTGTAGTTTCCTCCCTTTCATCACTTTAAATATATCATGCCACTCCCTTCTGGCTTGTAGAGTTTCTGCTGAGAAATCAGCTGTTAACCTTATGGGAGTTCCTTTGTATATTATTTGTCATTTTTCCCTTGTTGCTTTTAATAATTTTTCTTTGTCTATAATTTTTGTCAGTTTGTTTACTATGTATCTCAGCGTGTTTCTCCTTGGGTTTATCCTGCCTGGGACTCTGCGCTTCCTGGACTTGGGTGGCTATTTCCTTTCCCATGTTATGGAAGTTTTTGACTGTAATCTCTTCAAATATTTTCTCAGGTCCTTTCTCTCTCTCTCCTCCTTCTGGGACCCCTATAATGTGAATGTTGTTGTGTTTAATGTTGTCCCAGAGGTCTCTTAGGCTGTCTTCATTTCTTTTCATTCTTTTTTCTTTATTCTGTTCCACAGCAGTGAATTTCACCATTCTGTCTTCCAGGTCACTTATCCGTTCTTCTGCCTCAGTTATTCTGCTATTGATTCCTTCTAGTGTAGTTTTCATTTCAGTTATTGTATTGTTCATCTCTGTTTGTTTGTTCTTTCATTCTTCTAGGCCTTTGTTAAACATTTCTTGCATCTTCTCAATCTTTGCCTCCATTCTTTTTCCGAGGTCCTGGATCATCTTCACTATCATTATTCTGAATTCTTTTTCTGGAAGGTTGCCTGTCTCCACTTCATTTTGCTGTTTTCTGGGGTTTTATCTTGTTGCTTCATCTGGTACATAGCCCTCTGCCTATTCAGTTTGTCTGTATTTCTGTGAATGTGGTTTTCATTCCACAGGCTGCAGAACTGTAGTTCTTCTCGCTTCTGTTGTCTGCCCTCTGGTGGATGAGGCTATCTAAGAGGCTTGTGCAAGCTTCCTGATGGGAGGGACTGGTGGTGGGTAGAGCTGAGTGTTGCTCTGGTGGGCAGAGTTCAGTAATACTTTAATCCACTTGTCTGCTGATGGGTGGGGCTGGGTTCCCTCCCTCTTGGTTTTTTGGCCTGAGGTGACCCAACACTGGAGCCTACCCGGCTCTTTGGTGGAGCTAATGGAGGACTCTGGGAGGGCTCACACCAAGGAGTACTTCCCAGAACTTCTGCTGCCAGTGTCCTTGTCCCCATGGTGAGCCACATCCACCCCTCACCTCTGCAGGAGACCCTCTAACACTAGCAGGTAGGTCCGGTTAAGTCTCCCATGGGGTCACCGCTCCCTCCCCTGGGTCCTAATGTGCACAGTACTTTGTGCGTGCCCTCCAAGAGTGCAGTCTCCACTTACCCCAGTCCTGTCGAATCCTGCCAGCCTTCAAAGTCTGATTCTCTAGGAATTCCTCCTCCCGTTGCCAGACCCCCCCAGGTCGGGAAGCCTGAGTTTGGAATGGGAAGCCACTCCAGTGGGTGGACCTCTGTGGTATAAGTGCTCTTCAGTTTGTGAGTCACCCACCCAGTGGCCATGGGATTTGATTTTATTATGATTGCGACCCTCCTACTGTCTCATTGCAGCTTCTCTCCTGTCCTCGGATGTGGGGCATCTTTCTTGGTGAGTTCCAGTGTCCTCCTGTCAATGACTGTTCAGCACTTAGTTGTGATTCCGGTGCTCTCGCAAGAGGAAGTGAGTGCACGTCCTTCTACTCCGCCATCTTGAACCCAGATTTGGCCTTTCTAAACCCAACCTCATTTATGGCTCATGAAAACTTTAGAGTCTAAGTTGTTCTCATCTCTGGACAATTTCTACCTTTCCTGCTGACCATTCCTTATCTTTGCTCTATCCCAGCATGAAAAAAATTCTTTTCTGCACCAGGACTCCATACTGGCAAACAAGCAAACCTTTCTTAGCGCTTGCCACAACATAAACTTCTCAAAAAGAAAGAAATAAATTAACATTCTATTGGCCATTTGGGAAAGATAAAGAGCACAGAAACTTACACAGTGTGACTGGGAAGATAAGTCCTATAAATTTCTAATTGTGTGTCATAAACTTCCTAGAAGAGCATTCCCCAAAAAGCATTCAATAGGATGCTAACAGAGTCACATAGATGAAAGGTTCCAAGGACATAAATTGGGGAAGTACAGGGTTGAAAAAGCTAAGCCCGTTTCTATAATGCAGAACTTCTCAGATCCTTAGTGTGCTGACATGCAATGTGAGTCTCCGTGAGGCAGAGAAAACATTTGGCATTTCACAGACTGACTTAGTCATGGACCCATCCTTCAGGGGGAGCAGAATACAGGGAGAAAGGTGTCCTTTGAGAGACACATCTTCCAGGAATTACTCTGGAAAACACTGGCCTAGCCAGGATATATCGAGTTTCAAAGGATGGAGTTGCCATGACTATTGACATAAGGATTCCCTGTGGTCTGAAGTGGTTGGAGAGGGTATCTTAAAAGTAGTATGATTCTCGGGAATTCCCTGGCCATTCAGTGGTTAGGACTCTGTGCTTTCACTGCCAGGGACAAGGTTCGATCCCTGGTCAGGGAACTAAGATCCCACAAGCCACGTGGCATGACCAAATAAAAATTTAGAAATTAAAAATAAATAAAAAATAAAGTATTTTTAAAAAGTAGTATGATTCTTATTAATGATCAAAACACAGAGAGAGGAGAGGAGAGGAGGGTGTTTGGGCAGGGAAAATAGCTTCAGCAAGGGAGAAAAATTACAAGCTGTGTTTGAAGAGCACCAGCGTGGAAGGTATGCTGTGGAAAAGGCCAAAAGACCTAGGAGGAGGGAGAAATGAATAGGAAAGAGGCTTAGAACCTGACTGTGATAACCTCATCCCGAGAGTGTAGGAAACAACTCAACTTCAAGGCAAAAGTGCAGACCAGGGGTGCTGCAAGAGTATCACTGAATTAGGCACCAATCAATAAAATGATACCTACTGTTGTAAGACCAGACACTATAAAACTCTTAGAGGAAAACATAGGAAGAACACTCTTTGACATAAATCACAGCAAGATCTTTTTTGATCCACCTCCTAGAGTAATGGAAATAAAAACAAAAATAAACAAATGGGACCTAATGAAACTTCAAAGCTTTTGCACAGCAAAGGAAACCATAAACAAGACGAAAAGACAACCCTCAGAATGGGAGAAAATATTTGCAAATGAATCAACAGACAAAGGATTAATCTCCAAAATATATAAACAGCTCATGCAGCTCAATATTAAAGAAACAAACAACCCAATCAGAAAATGGGCAGAAGACCTAAATAGACATTTCTCCAAAGAAGACATGATGGCCAAGAAGCACATGAGAAGCTGCTCAACATCACTAGTTATTAGAGAAATGCAAATCAAAACTACCATGAGGTATCACCTCACACCAGTTAGAATGGACATCATCAGAAAATCTACAAACAACAAATGCTGGAGAGGGTGTGGAGAAAAGGGAACCCTCTTGCACTGTTGGTGGGAATGTAAATTGATACAGCTACTATGGAGAACAGTATGGAGGTTCCTTAAAAAACTAAAAATAGAATTACCATATGATCCAGCAATCCCACTACTTGGCATATGCCCAGACACAACCGTAATTCAAAAAGACACATGCACCCCAGTGTTCATTGTAGCACTGTTTACAATAGCCAGGTCATGGAAGCAACCTAAATGCCCATCGACAGACAAATGGATAAAGAAGATGTGGTACATATATACAATGGAATATTACTCAGCCATAAAAAGGAACGTATTTGGGTCATTTGTTGAGACGTGGATGGATCTAGAGACTGTCATACAGAGTGAAGTAAGTCAGAAAGAGAAAAAAAATATCGTATATTAATGCGTGTATGTGGAACCTAGAAAAATGGCACAGATGAACCGGTTTGCTGGGCAGAAGTTGAAACACAGACGTAGAGAACAAACGTATGGACACCAAGCGGGGAAAGCCGCGGGGGGGTGGGGGTGGGGGTGGGATGAATTGGGCGATTGGGATTGACATGTATACACTGATGTGTATACAACTGATGACTGATAAGAACCTACTGCATAAAAAAGTAAATAAAATAAAATTTAAAAATTAAAAAAAATGATACCTACTGTCTACTGGGCAGGGAGGAAGGAGAGTGCTGGTGAACTTGGCATGTAGTGGAGCCTTGGCAGTGGAGGGACAAGAGCCCTGGCATGTTAGGGAACTCTCACCTTCCACACCCGCACTGCTGTGACTTTGGACAAGCAAGCTCACCCCCCCACACGCAGGCACCCAGTGTTCTCATCTGGGAACTAAGAGGAACTAACGCTCTGGTCCCCTACTACTCTAACACCCCTACTACTCTAACACCCCTACTACTCTAACAACACCCCTACTACTCTAACAACACCCCTACTACTCTAACACCCCTACTACTCTAACAACACCCCTACTACTCTAACACCCCTACTACTCTAACACCCCTACTACTCTAACACCCCGACTACTCTAACAACACCCCTACTACTCTAACACCCCTACTACTCTAACAACACCCCTACTACTCTAACACCCCTACTACTCTAACACCCCTACTACTCTAACACCCCTACTACTCTAACAACACCCCTACTACTCTAACACCCCTACTACTCTAACAACACCCCTACTACTCTAACAACACCCCTACTACTCTAACACCCCTACTACTCTAACACCCCGACTACTCTAACACCCCGACTACTCTAACACCCCTACTACTCTAACACCCCTACTACTCTAACAACACCCCTACTACTCTAACACCCCTACTACTCTAACAACACCCCTACTACTCTAACAACACCCCTACTACTCTAACACCCCTACTACTCTAACACCCCTACTACTCTAACAACACCCCTACTACTCTAACACCCCTACTACTCTAACAACACCCCTACTACTCTAACACCCCTACTACTCTAACACCCCGACTACTCTAACACCCCTACTACTCTAACACCCCTACTACTCTAACAACACCCCTACTACTCTAACAACACCCCTACTACTCTAACACCCCTACTACTCTAACACCCCTACTACTCTAACAACACCCCTACTACTCTAACACCCCTACTACTCTAACACCCCGACTACTCTAACACCCCTACTACTCTAACACCCCTACTACTCTAACAACACCCCTACTACTCTAACAACACCCCTACTACTCTAACACCCCTACTACTCTAACACCCCGACTACTCTAACACCCCTACTACTCTAACAACACCCCTACTACTCTAACACCCCTACTACTCTAACACCCCGACTACTCTAACAACACCCCTACTACTCTAACAACACCCCTACTACTCTAACACCCCTACTACTCTAACAACACCCCTACTACTCTAACAACACCCCTACTACTCTAACAACACCACTACTACTCTAACACCCCTACTACTCTAACAACACCCCGACTACTCTAACACCACCCCGACTACTCTAACACCACCCCGACTACTCTAACACCCCAACTACTCTAACACCCCTACTACTCTAACACCCCGACTACTCTAACACCCCTACTACTCTAACACCCCTACTACTCTAACACCCCTACTACTCTAACACCACCCCTACTACTCTAACACCCCTACTACTCTAACAACACCCCTACTACTCTAACACCCCTACTACTCTAACAACACCCCTACTACTCTAACAACACCCCTACTACTCTAACACCCCGACTACTCTAACACCCCGACTACTCTAACAACACCCCTACTACTCTAACAACACCCCTACTACTCTAACACCCCGACTACTCTAACACCCCTACTACTCTAACAACACCCCTACTACTCTAACAACACCCCTACTACTCTAACAACACCCCTACTACTCTAACACCCCTACTACTCTAACACCCCTACTACTCTAACAACACCCCTACTACTCTAACACCCCGACTACTCTAACACCCCGACTACTCTAACAACACCCCTACTACTCTAACACCCCTAATACTCTAACACCCCTACTACTCTAACAACACCCCTACTACTCTAACACCCCTACTACTCTAACAACACCCCTACTACTCTAACAACACCCCTACTACTCTAACACCCCTACTACTCTAACACCCCTACTACTCTAACACCCCTACTACTCTAACAACACCCCTACTACTCTAACACCACCCCGACTACTCTAACACCCCTACTACTCTAACACCCCTACTACTCTAACAACACCCCTACTACTCTAACACCACCCCTACTACTCTAACACCACCCCGACTACTCTAACACCACCCCGACTACTCTAACAACACCCCTACTACTCTAACAACACCCCTACTACTCTAACACCCCTACTACTCTAACACCCCTACTACTCTAACAACACCCCTACTACTCTAACAACACCCCTACTACTCTAACACCACCCCGACTACTCTAACACCCCGACTACTCTAACACCCCTACTACTCTAACACCCCTACTACTCTAACACCCCTACTACTCTAACACCACCCCTACTACTCTAACACCCCTACTACTCTAACAACACCCCTACTACTCTAACACCACCCCTACTACTCTAACACCACCCCGACTACTCTAACACCACCCCGACTACTCTAACACCCCGACTACTCTAACACCCCTACTACTCTAACACCCCGACTACTCTAACACCCCTACTACTCTAACACCCCTACTACTCTAACAACACCCCTACTACTCTAACACCCCTACTACTCTAACACCCCTACTACTCTAACAACACCCCTACTACTCTAACACCCCTACTACTCTAACAACACCCCTACTACTCTAACAACACCCCTACTACTCTAACACCCCTACTACTCTAACACCCCTACTACTCTAACAACACCCCTACTACTCTAACACCACCCCGACTACTCTAACACCCCTACTACTCTAACACCCCGACTACTCTAACAACACCCCTACTACTCTAACACCCCTACTACTCTAACAACACCCCTACTACTCTAACAACACCCCTACTACTCTAACACCCCTACTACTCTAACACCCCTACTACTCTAACACCCCTACTACTCTAACAACACCCCTACTACTCTAACACCACCCCGACTACTCTAACACCCCTACTACTCTAACACCCCTACTACTCTAACAACACCCCTACTACTCTAACACCACCCCTACTACTCTAACACCACCCCGACTACTCTAACACCACCCCGACTACTCTAACAACACCCCTACTACTCTAACAACACCCCTACTACTCTAACACCCCTACTACTCTAACACCCCTACTACTCTAACAACACCCCTACTACTCTAACACCACCCCTACTACTCTAACACCACCCCGACTACTCTAACACCCCGACTACTCTAACACCCCTACTACTCTAACACCCCTACTACTCTAACACCCCTACTACTCTAACACCACCCCTACTACTCTAACACCCCTACTACTCTAACAACACCCCTACTACTCTAACACCACCCCTACTACTCTAACACCACCCCGACTACTCTAACACCCCGACTACTCTAACACCCCTACTACTCTAACACCCCGACTACTCTAACACCCCTACTACTCTAACACCCCTACTACTCTAACACCCCTACTACTCTAACACCACCCCGACTACTCTAACACCCCTACTACTCTAACAACACCCCTACTACTCTAACACCCCTACTACTCTAACAACACCCCTACTACTCTAACACCCCTACTACTCTAACACCCCTACTACTCTAACAACACCCCTACTACTCTAACAACACCCCTACTACTCTAACACCCCGACTACTCTAACACCCCGACTACTCTAACAACACCCCTACTACTCTAACACCCCTACTACTCTAACACCCCTACTACTCTAACAACACCCCTACTACTCTAACACCCCTACTACTCTAACAACACCCCTACTACTCTAACAACACCCCTACTACTCTAACACCCCTACTACTCTAACACCCCTACTACTCTAACACCCCTACTACTCTAACAACACCCCTACTACTCTAACACCCCTACTACTCTAACAACACCCCTACTACTCTAACAACACCCCTACTACTCTAACACCACCCCGACTACTCTAACACCACCCCGACTATTCTAACAACACCCCTACTACTCTAACAACACCCCTACTACTCTAACACCCCTACTACTCTAACACCCCTACTACTCTAACAACACCCCTACTACTCTAACACCACCCCTACTACTCTAACACCACCCCGACTACTCTAACACCCCGACTACTCTAACACCCCTACTACTCTAACACCCCTACTACTCTAACACCACCCCTACTACTCTAACACCCCTACTACTCTAACAACACCCCTACTACTCTAACACCACCCCGACTACTCTAACACCCCGACTACTCTAACACCCCTACTACTCTAACACCCCGACTACTCTAACACCCCTACTACTCTAACACCCCTACTACTCTAACACCCCTACTACTCTAACACCACCCCTACTACTCTAACACCCCTACTACTCTAACAACACCCCTACTACTCTAACAACACCCCTACTACTCTAACACCCCTACTACTCTAACACCCCTACTACTCTAACAACACCCCTACTACTCTAACACCACCCCGACTACTCTAACACCCCGACTACTCTAACACCCCTACTACTCTAACACCCCAACTACTCTAACACCCCTACTACTCTAACACCCCTACTACTCTAACAACACCCCTACTACTCTAACAACACCCCTACTACTCTAACACCACCCCTACTACTCTAACACCACCCCGACTACTCTAACACCCCTACTACTCTAACACCCCTACTACTCTAACACCCCGACTACTCTAACACCCCTACTACTCTAACACCCCTACTACTCTAACACCCCTACTACTCTAACAACACCCCTACTACTCTAACACCCCTACTACTCTAACAACACCCCTACTACTCTAACACCACCCCGACTACTCTAACACCCCGACTACTCTAACACCCCTACTACTCTAACACCCCGACTACTCTAACACCCCTACTACTCTAACACCCCTACTACTCTAACAACACCCCTACTACTCTAACAACACCCCTACTACTCTAACACCCCGACTACTCTAACACCCCTACTACTCTAACACCCCTACTACTCTAACAACACCCCTACTACTCTAACACCCCGACTACTCTAACACCCCTACTACTCTAACAACACCCCTACTACTCTAACAACACCCCTACTACTCTAACACCCCGACTACTCTAACACCCCTACTACTCTAACAACACCCCTACTACTCTAACACCCCGACTACTCTAACACCCCTACTACTCTAACACCCCGACTACTCTAACACCCCTACTACTCTAACACCCCTACTACTCTAACACCCCTACTACTCTAACACCACCCCTACTACTCTAACACCCCGACTACTCTAACAACACCCCTACTACTCTAACACCCCGACTACTCTAACACCCCGACTACTCTAACACCCCTACTACTCTAACAACACCCCTACTACTCTAACAACACCCCTACTACTCTAACACCCCGACTACTCTAACACCCCTACTACTCTAACACCCCTACTACTCTAACAACACCCCTACTACTCTAACAACACCCCTACTACTCTAACACCCCGACTACTCTAACACCCCTACTACTCTAACAACACCCCTACTACTCTAACACCCCGACTACTCTAACACCCCTACTACTCTAACACCCCGACTACTCTAACACCCCTACTACTCTAACACCCCTACTACTCTAACACCCCTACTACTCTAACACCACCCCTACTACTCTAACACCCCGACTACTCTAACAACACCCCTACTACTCTAACACCCCGACTACTCTAACACCCCGACTACTCTAACACCCCTACTACTCTAACAACACCCCTACTACTCTAACAACACCCCTACTACTCTAACACCCCGACTACTCTAACACCCCTACTACTCTAACACCCCTACTACTCTAACAACACCCCTACTACTCTAACAACACCCCTACTACTCTAACACCCCGACTACTCTAACACCCCTACTACTCTAACACCCCTACTACTCTAACAACACCCCTACTACTCTAACAACACCCCTACTACTCTAACACCCCGACTACTCTAACACCCCTACTACTCTAACACCCCTACTACTCTAACAACACCCCTACTACTCTAACAACACCCCTACTACTCTAACACCCCTACTACTCTAACAACACCCCTACTACTCTAACAACACCCCTACTACTCTAACACCCCGACTACTCTAACACCCCTACTACTCTAACAATACCCCTACTACTCTAACAACACCCCTACTACTCTAACACCCCGACTACTCTAACACCACCCCTACTACTCTAACACCCCTACTACTCTAACAACACCCCTACTACTCTAACACCCCGACTACTCTAACACCACCCCTACTACTCTAACAACACCCCTACTACTCTAACACCACCCCTACTACTCTAACACCCCTACTACTCTAACACCAGTCTCTGATGTCATGAAAGTCACAACTGTCCATAGCCAGCAGGAGTAGAGGGAACGGGGCTTTTTTTTTTTTTGCGGCACACGGGCCTCTCCCTGCTGTGGCCTCTCCCTGCTGTGGCCTCTCCCGTTGCGGAGCACAGGCTCCGGACACGCAGGCTCAGCAGCCATGGCTCACGGGCCCAGCCGCCCCGCGGCACGTGGGATCTTCCCGGACCGGGGCACGAACCCGCGTCCACTACATCGGCAGGCGGACTCTCAACCACTGAGCCACCAGGGAAGCCCCGAACGGGGCATTTTGTGGTCAGACACCACACTCCATTCTCCCACCATGAGCTTGACAGAGATGTTTTCAGCTGACAAGCCCTTCTGCAAAGAGAGTGCAGCTGTGTCAGTCTGGGCTGCTCTGCAGCCCAATACAGCCACCTGTGCCATCAGGGCAAGGGGTGGGAACCCAAGAGGCATGAGTTCTGAGAGAATCAAGGGACAGTCCATTGGGGGACAAGAAGACAGAGGAATTGTGAGCTGTGTCTCTTCCCGTTGAGTTCAGGCAAGCTAACTGCCATCCTTTCTGAATCTTAACGAGGGAATGGACCAGGTGCATGTTTTCTAATTCCTCAGCTGCTTCCTGAACTACCGAGAATCAATTAACAGCTCCCACATGTATAAAATTAAGAAATTCATCGTAGTTTCATAGGGCGGTGGAGTGGATTGAATGGCAAAGGTTATATAAAACACAAAACCCCGTGCCTGGCCTAGAGGACAAGTCAATACATGTTCACGGCTTTGCAGTCTAAGCGTGTTGTACTCAAACCTAATTATTTCCCAGGATGTGTCACTGATGTGTTGCTTCCTCCATCCCACACCCCTGTCTCACCCCAACACTTCGCTGCCTGCTGATGGGACTTGGCTCCAGCCACTCAAGGCATCCTTCAGTGGACAAAGGGACCAGGAAAATACAGACCCACTTGGGCATCTCAAACTTCTTTTTACTTACAGCCTACACTATGATTTTAGCTAAAATGTTAGAATAGTTTTGTTTTCCATTATTAGCATGATTCTTCCTTACCATGATGAAATATGGTTTCCTTTGGTTTTAAAAAAAAAAGTGTCCAATATGTTGTAAAAGATGAAGTAATGCTTAGTAACCTTGGTTGTTTTTTAAAACCCCTTCCTATCAGCTTCTTAAGGGACTTGGTTGTAATGTTGATCCATGCCACAGTATATCTGCTTCATGCCCAGATTCTGGCTGACCCCTTAATGGGTAAATTCATTAGGTAATATGAGTCAATTAATCAGAATGCATAGTTATTTTTATGAACTCTACTGCCAGCGCATGAACTCATGACACGTGTTTCATAAATGGGAAGAACGGCTAAAATTAAAGTATAGATTTTTATATGATATATGGTTCTAAAAGTCAGATACTATGAATAAATCATCCATTCATTCCCCCAAGAAGTGTTAATTAAGGACCTACTAAGAACCAGTCACAATTCTCAGCACTGGACGTAATAGATGGGTCTAGTCAAGGAGGGGTAGTAGGCGTGCAAACAAATCTGCACACACAGATTTATGATGGAGGTGGGGATGGGATGGGATGGTGAACAGTGTGGAGGCCACACCCCTGCCAGAAGGTCAACCAAGGTTTCAGAGGGACAGAGTTGCATCTAGAAGGATGCTTAGGGACTCAATGGATAGACAGAAAGGGAGAGAGAAGGAAAGAATGATAGAAAGATGCCCCAGGTATTGGGAATTTCCTCTGAAAATGCCTCAAGGCTCCAGGGAGCAGAGTAACTCAGAATGGCTAGAATGTAAAGTCCCAGGGAAAGAGAGGGGAAGTGATGAACAGGCGCTAAGTGGAGGAACAGGCAGAGCTTAGAAGACCTTGAGTAGCACACTAAGGAGTCCTGAAGGCAATGCAGAGTTTCTGAAGGGTTTTAATCACAAGGAGTGGTGTGGCCAGATGTTTAAAAGATCACTCTGGAGACAATGTGGTTGATGGATTAGGGAGAACAAGACTGGTGGGAAGATTAGCTTAGAAAGGATATCGTAAGTCCCCAGTGAGAGATGATGGAGGTCCGGGGTAAGTCAATGGCATAAAGGAGAGAAAAGAGACAATAGATTTCAGGTATATTTCTTCCAGTTTTATTGAGATATAATTGACTCAGGTATATTTAACAGCCCGAATCAGCAGGGTTTGCTCATGGATGGAAGTAAAGTGAAAGGAAAGAGTCTGGGGTTCTAAGTGGATGAATGGCAACACCATCAACTCAAGTAGTGGAGAGAACAGGTGTTCAGGGAGGTTCATGAGCTCCATTCAGCCAGGTGGATTTGAGGGGACCGTGGGACATCCAAATGCAGGTACTGGACAAGTTGTTGTACAGGTGGGGCTGAAGCTCAGGGAATGAGTCTGGGCTGGTGAAAGGCAGTCAGAAATCATCACTGCTATTGTAAAGGAATCAAGAGAGATGTGTGATTGCTCAGGAGGGGCGGGGGAAGAAGAGGAGTCCAAGAACGAGGTAAGTCCAAGGATGATATAGCAAGACAGAGGATGACATAGAGAAAGGGGGGTGGACATGGAAATCACCGGATAGAGCATTTCAAGATTGTGCAGTCCACAGCGTCAAGTGGCACAAGGAATGAGCACTGGACGTGTTCCTGGTTGGCACTTTTCAGTTCCCGTGAGGTCAGCTGGCACTGACCAATCAGCCACAAACAGGGAGGTGCCAATTGATACAAAAGGAGAGAAAACCCAATGGCTCTCCAACTTTGATGTGCATCAGAAACACATGAAGGGTGGGTTTAAATACAAATTCCTGGGGCCCCACCCTCAGAGCTTTTGATACGGTGGGTCTACAGGAGATCCCAGGAATCTGAATTCTTAACAAGCACCCGAGAGAGTTTCTAGGAGGGCAGTCAAAGAATCCACTCTTAGGAACACTGTGAAGGTGCCTCCCTTGAAGTCAAAATTGAGACTGTTTTAACAAAAGCATTTTATTAACAAAAGTGTTCCCCAGGGGTCACTAGTATCCCTCTCTTCCACTCAGAGAGGCCGAGGCTTCTGGGTTGGTTTAACCTTCCAAGTGACTTCAATCCTGTAGCCCTCAGCATCCTCAAAATGAGATCAGCAGTTCTCATAACTGGAAGAATAACCTTTGCATTTAAGAAAATATATCGACAACGTCCTGGTACCCAGAGGTGGAGCTCAGGAATCCAGAAATTTCTAAAGTCTCCCTGGTAGATTCTGTGGCTCAGCCAAGTTTAGAAACAACTGAATAGATGATCTCTAATCCAACATCAATCGTTAATAGCCCATGAATTCAATGGGCATCTGCAAGAGGAACTGTGTTTTGGTTGCCGATGTATGGCCCCATAAACCTCCCTGTCAAAAAGGAAGTTTAAGATTCCTTGATGTCAGCAGAGCCTGCGATAGAAACTTTAGTCCAACTGTGAGTTTTCAGAGTAAATATTATGACAATGATGTAGACTTTTAGCTGGTCCTGTTAATTGTGCAGTTGAAGCACTTGGATGGTTCACAGGTACCCTGATGTAAACATTCTGTTCAGTAATTATTACTGTCAAGTTCAATGGCCTCCTCCAATCAGTCAGCAGAGAGATTTGCCATTGTTGTTATAACAACAAGAGGAGTCCTGGAAGAATGAGTCCTTTCATCAGCTCTGAAATAGGAAGACTTGGTATGCATATTTTTAAGTCAATGCCAAACAATATGGGATGCCTGATAAGTAACATAAAGGGCTGGTAATCACTACTATTTCAAAAGTGCCATTCCTCCAGAGGTAAAAGAGACAGACAAATCCTTGCAAATGAGCCAGTTACCCCTCTAACCTTTGCTTCTTTCCTCCTGTGGTGACCCCCAAGCTAGGGGATGCTGAAAGAGAAGGCAGCTGAAGAACAGGGGACCACATGGCAGACCAGCACTGAAAACCCACTTGCAGGGTCTGCCTTTGTTATCTCCCTGATTTCTCTTAGGATGGCCCCAGGGAGGTACCATCAGCTTCCTACAAAACAGAGGAGATCTCCCCTGCTGAAAAACCTCAGTAGGGTTCCCAGGGCTTACACAATAAAACTCATATTGCTTATAGAGGCAAGCAAGAGCGTTTTCCATGGGGCCTTCACTGCTCTCTCTTCTTGCCACACACCCTTCCCCATCCTCACTCCCCATACCCCCAACAGGTACACACCCTCCATTCCGTGAACACTGAACTTCTTACTTTCCATAGCTCCACACTGGGCAAATCTCCCTCATCTCTCAAGACCCAGCTCAGACAGCACTACCTTGGTGAAGCCTTCCCAGATTATCCCAGACAGACATATGGGTCCACCTTTGACACTCTGGAGCCCTTTGTTTAAACGCCTATGACATCAAGTACCCTGCTAAACTATCTTTTATCTAATTGCCCATCCAACTCTTATGCTAGACCATGAGCAGCTTCAAGGCCAAGCTCATAGCAGATTCTCAAAAATGTCTGTTGGATAGATAGAAGGAAGGATAGATGTATGGAGCAACAGACAACATAAAGGAAAAGGAGGCAGAAAGGAGAATTGGGCTGGAGTCAAGAGGCCTATATTTCTTTATCTGTTGATACAACAAACATGTATTGGGAGCAACTATCAAGTTCCACACTGTGTGAGGCACAGTGAGACAAATAAGACACACCTCTGAGCCCCACAGAAGGCTCACAGGCCAGCAAGGGACACAGATAAGCAAATACACAAGTACATTGACGTCTGTGGAAGGATACACAGGGTGTTATGATATCTTATAGGAGAATTAGCTAAAACAGTCCAGGAGGGTCAGACTGAAAGCTGAATCCTAATGCATGAGTGGAGCTGGAAGCAATTCACATTTCCAGTAGAGAGACAGAATGTGCAAAGGCATGAAAATAAAGAAAAGCTTGGGCAAAGAATTGAAAAACAATGCTGAGGTGTATTTTAGCATGCAGGCAGGAGAGATGAGGCTGGAGAGAGAAGCAGGGTGTGGCCATGAAGGAGTCTAGAGTAACTATGGACATGAGGGTAAGCAGAGAGAAAGCTCTCACTGAACTCCGGGCCTTTGCACACGCTGTTCCTTTTACTTAAAATAAGTTCAGTTTCCTCCAGCCAAACCCTGCCCCTTTAGTTAGAGGTTCCAGGCACCCTACACCTGACCTTTACAACACTCATCAAAATTCATTAAACTAATCTTTCTAGTATCTGGCTGCCCCAGTAAAGTGGAAGATTCGCCGGGGCAGCCATTGTATATGTGTTGTTCATCATCGTATTCCTAGCACCTAGAAAGTGCCTGGCCTATAGTAAGCCCTCCATAAATATTAGTTAAATAGACGCAAGGGCTTCATGGTCTTGTTGACCAAATCTTTCCATCATGGAATCTATGAAATAGTAAAAAGAATCTCACCTGGAGGAGTATTTGAGAAAAGTCCATGAGGTAGAAAAGATCCTAGCAGAGCTGGTTCTCACCCAGCCACTGACACTCAGCCATGATGTGACCCCCAGCTCACCAAGGCTTGCCTTCTTATTTGTCAAATGGGGCTCTTGGACTGGATGAACACTAAGAATGCCTCTAACTCATAAAATCAATGATTTTTACATTGCAGTAGCTCCAAAGCCATAATGGCCCATGGCAAGGAGTCCCTTGGCAATACTAACTTGGAGGAAAGAACTCAGTGCCACTCACTTCCAGGACTGTGGTCTCATTGGATTTGTACTCAGGGAAGCAGGTGCAAAGTCCACTCTTGACTTTATTAGATGTGAAAATATAATCAGAGATGAAAAGAGAGGTCACCTCTCCTGCTCAAATAAACTTTCTTTCAGTGAGTCCCCAAGAGATGGATATGGAGAGCCCAATGTTTTCCACTTTCCAGTTTAAAAGGCCCAGAAAGAGTCACTGTCCCTACAGCCAAACCTGGGAGAAGAGCTTGCTGCTTCTTCCCAGCAAAGGGCCACGTGGTCTGCTCTCCGCCCAGGAAATCCGGAGGGCTGGAAACAAATTAAGCCATGATTTAAGTAATTTCATCTATGTGTTTCCAGAAATTAATTATATTTATTGTATCTGACACCAGTCATGGATAGCAAGCGCCTTTTGTGAGTCTTACAACAAAAGTTAGAAAGCATTACTCGTAATGGCTGATTTTGCTTTATTATATCTGACTCAGAGCCAAAGGTAGACAGCACTTAGAGCCGTCTGTGGATATTAATGTTTGGAAAGCAACAAAGACAGCTCCCCTCCCTGGCCTCCTACCACCACTTGCACATACAGCCCACCCCCTCTCAGTATAAGGATGATGGGGGTGGCAGGCAGCAGGGAGGCAGGGAAGCTGTTCAACACCCTTAGGATTTGTTGTGTAGCCACCATACCCCAAGCACAGTACTAGGCATTGCTGGATCCTCCGTGGTGGGTAAGACAAGGATCCCCGCCCTCCAAGTATAATTGATAATAGTCTAAAAAACATTATCCCATAAAAATCATATTATATGTCATAAGACAGGATGAGGATGTACACAAAAGGGAAAGATGCATTCTAGTTGGGAGAAGTCAGGAAAGGAGGTGGCATATGAGATGAGCCAGCAAAGAAGAGGCATCTCTTAGGAAGACACAAATGGGAACTGATTTGGGGTGCCAAGAACAGAATAAGCGAAGGTGGGAAACCAAGGAAGCCTGGGGCATGTTCAGGCAAGCCTTCAGTGGCATGTGTCCAGGTGGGGAAATAGCACACAGTGGGACGGGAAAGATGGAGCATGCGGTTGAAGGCCTTGAATACTTCCTGAAGAGCGTGTCTATGTTTGGTAGTCAGTAAGGAGCATGCACGCCATTGAGCAGAGGAGTAAGAAAAGAGCTACGCTCCAAGGATATTAGTGCAGGGATAGTGTTCGGTATGCAGCCAGCAGGGCCTTAAGAAATTGCCTTCCCTGGCCCGATTGAGAGACACTTCTCTGGAACACAGGCACACCTGGTGATTAGGGTCTGTAGCGTTGCTTCAATACTACAGAAATTAACATGGCGGCCTTGGCAAATTTCAGTCAGCTGGCCTGGGAACCTAACTGTCATGTGTCCACAGAAAAGTGCAATTTTGAATTTCAAGCTGTTGCCATAGAAAGAAGCTTCAAAGACAGCCCGTGAGCTGCAGATGACGAAGATCTGTGTCGTATCTTTAAGGCGTGCTTCCACTTTTCAAGAATTTGACATCTAGTGGAAAAGATGAACATATTTTGGACAAAGGATCCAGGATATCCAAGCATGAGGGCACTTACATCCACCTGTGCCCACGATATCAGGACAAGAACATAACCCATCAGGGAGCACCCACACACATACCTCACTAGCTACACAATGGTCTGTCTCCATAAGCCTTAAAAAAACAGCAAGGATGTGAAATGGTTCTAAAATCCATAACGTCTTCCCAGAGTTACTTTTCCTGGGAAATCGTTCCCCCTTTATAGAACATTAGTCCCTAAGGACACAGTACAGTGAGGAGAAACCTGTTTTTTTATGAATTTGCCTAAGAAAGTTGATACACACTAAAGTCCATCGAGTTATGCATTTCTCTCGCATCTGTCCCTTGTTTGTTTACTCTGAAACCACCAATCTAAACCTTCTTGAGACACTCAATGCAAAATAATAATAAAAGTCTGGTCATGTTTATTTGGCTTTAAAGGAGAAAAGTAGCAGAAGAAAGGAACAAGGTCTCAGCTCATGATTAAGAAAATATGGCGGAAATGAACATCTACGAAAAATGAATCAAGAATGAATCTCTGTATCTCTGCATTGTCAATGGATTCTTTTTCTTCACAAAGAAGACACTTATGTCTTTCTTCCCTGTGTATTTTCTGGATCCATCATTGAGATGCCATATTTTATTGTGCCAAATATATTAATAAGTTCTTAAACATAAAACGTCTCTACTACTTATCTTTGAAACAATATGTAACTCAAAAGATACAGTAAAATTGTACCAGTAAAGTTATGAATGCTAGCATAAATACGCATAGGTACATATTTATATGTCTATTGAGAAAAGCATATCTATACATTAACTTTTTATTTCAACATAATTTTAGGCTTACAGAAAAGTTGAAGAATAGTATAATGAATTTAGAATTCCCATGTACTTTTCACCTAGATTCCCCAAATATTACCATTTATCTTGCGTGTGTAGCTAGATACATAAGTTCCAGACATGATGCACTTTTATCCCTAATCACTGAAGTTTGTGTCTCCTAAAAACAAGAACATTCTCTTACATAACCACAATATCATTATCCAAGTAAGAAAATTAACAATACTATTGTCCAATACCTATTATGCAGACTTTATTCAAATTTGGCCAATTGTCCAAATAGTGACCTTGAGAGCAAAGGAAAATCCCGCATCACACATAGCACTGATTTGACATATGTTCAGCAATACCGACCACCTTCATGTGTAAAGAGCAGAGAAACTTGCTGTCATGAAGAGTCTCAGAAAATATTCCCTTGAGTTCTTCCTGAGGAATTTACTAGAGCACAAGCTTCAGACAACCAAAATGACTAGAGAAGCATGCACACAAGGCAGGTGGTGAGCATTTTGACATGGGGTTACTTGAAGAACTAAAACTTAATGAGACTTCATAAAGGGAGACTTTATAGTCTATATGACTATATAAATATAGATCTGCCTACAAGTATATAGTAAAACCATAAAAAACAGAGGGAGAATGAAGGTAGCATATGTGACAAAATGAAGTTAACCATTTTCAGGAATCATAATTAGTGGTAATAGCATTATGTAGTTATTCTGAGACTGTTGTGTATATACTATGGAATAAAGCAAGTGAGTAATTATGGGAAGTTCTAATTCTACCACTCTAATTCTCTGTGCTTGAGAACTAAGGTTTTTGGTGTGAAATAAAGGAGATACACATGCAGTACAGAGGAGGTAAAGTACAAACACTGTAGTCTTTAACTTGAATTAGAAATCAGTGTGAATTCACAAGGCATTTTATCTTAGATAATAGGTAGATAGATAGACAGATAGATAAACAGACATAGATATAGACATATACATACATATGTGTTTTCCTAGCTCTGTCCACTGGAAAAGCCTAGAAATGGTGATGAACTCAGTTCTAGATTCATTTCAAGAAGACACAAGAGTAACTGGTTATAGAGGCCTAACTTGAAGAGCTTCTCTGGGTCAAAGATGGGACAATGTGAACCCCCATGAGGATGAGAATTGCTATAGATTGAAACTCGTCAAATACGTTTAAATCCATGAGCTCATAATGACATGTTTTAAAAACCTAACTGGTCAACTTTCAAGGATGACAAGGAACCCATACATTATCTTGAAAACTAAGTAAGTAAAAGGAGAGTGCCAAATATTTATATTACTTTCCTATATGAACTATACCACCAGGTAACCAAATAGTAGATGAAAGATGGTATCTCCTTATAAAATTATCCCAGCTAATATAGCTGGGATAAACAAAAACTAAATGAGGTAATTAGAACATCAGCATTCTGCAGTGCTCAGTGAATGAACAGACCTAGACAGTGTACATCATATGAAAAACAAGGGAGAAATGAGCATGTATGTGATGGAAGAAAACAGCACCACCTACAATATTCTAGTCCAGGGGCTAAACCTGGACCTGGTAAGACTTCTGGATCCAGATGCCAATTTATAGGAGGACAGATCTGCACCATGAGTGTGCAGTCAGCAAACTCCAGCCTGAGGGATACTCCACAGGTGAGAGGGCCCAGGTTCTTCAGGTTCAAATGTAAAAAATTTTTTAGTGAGCAAAACCTATAGTGTGTAGGGCTGCATACTTTGGATTAAACCATAATGATGCAACAAATTTAATACCATAATATCCATAAAAGCGATTACTTTTGGTGGGAGTGAGGGAATTTCTAGGGTGACTGGCAAAGTTCTACAAAGTTTTACGATAAAACTGCTTTAAAATAAATTTAAAAGTCAAAAACTTGATAGGTGTTGTTTTAAAAAGACTTTCCAGAACAGGAATCCATTATCATTATGATATACAATGTGGGGAAACCCTTACAGTATACATCTACATATAAAATAAATGTCTAGAAGAAGTCTTGAAGCCTGCACACCGAACTATGAACCGTGAAGGAGAGGTGGTCCTGATGCAGCCCAGAATGAGATGGAGAGAGAGCTGGGAGACTCAGCCCAAGAGGACTCTCACATTTAGCTTGATGTATTTTTATACCATTTGCATTTTTACAAGTGACTTTTCATGTATTGCTATTTTTTTAACATCTTTATTGGAGTATAACTACTTTACAATGGTGTGTTAGTTTCTGCTTTATAAAAAAGTGAATCAGCTGTACATATACATATATCCCAATATCTCCTCTCTCTTGTGTCTCCCTCCCACCTTCCCTATCCCACACCTCTACGTGGTCACAAAGCACCAGGCTGATCTCCCTGTGCTATGTGGCTGCTTCCCACTAGCTATTGATTTTACATTTGGTAGTGTATATATGTCCATGCCACTCTCTCACTTCGACCCCAGCTTACCCTTCACCCTCCTCACGTCCTCAAGTCCATTCTCTAAGTCTGCGTCTTTATTCCTGTCCTGCCCCTAGGTTCTTCAGAACCATTTTTTTTTTTTTAGATTCCATATATATGTGTTAGCATACGGTATTTGTTTTTCTCCTTCTGACTTACTTCACTCTATATGACAGTCTCTAGGTCCAACCACCTCACTACAAATAACTCAACTTTGTTTCTTTTTATGGCTGAGTAATATTCCATTGTATATATGTGCCACATCTTCTTTATTCATTCATCCATCGATGGACACTTAAGTTGCTTCCATGTCCTGGCTACTGTAAATAGAGCTGCAATGAACACTGTGGTACATGACTCTTTTTGAATTATGGTATTCTCAGGCTATATGCCCAGTAGTGGGATTGCTGGGTTTTATGGTAGTTCTATTTTTAGTTTTTTTTATGGAATCTCCATACTCTTCTCCATAGTGGCTGTAATGGGACCTAATGAAACTTAAAAGCTTTTGCACAGCAAAGGAAACCATAAACAAGATGAAAAGACAACCCTCAGAATGGGAGAAAATATTTGCAAATGAAGCAACTGACAAAGGATTAATCTCCAAAATTTACAAGCAGCTCATGCAGCTCAATATCAAAAAAACAAACAACCCAATCCAAAAATGGGCAGAAGACCTAAACAGACATTTCTCCAAAGAAGATATACAGATGGCCAAGAAGCACATGAAAAGCTGCTCAACATCACTAATTATTAGAAAGATGCAAATCAAAACTACAATGTGGTATCACCCCACCCCAGTCAGAATGGCCATCATCAAAAAATCTACAAACAATAAATGCTGGAGAGGGTGTGGAGAAAAGGGAACCCTCTTGCACTGTTGGTGGGAATGTAAATTCATGTATTGTTTATATAGATTAAATGACTCAATCAATCAAGGAGTTCGTGAACTAAAGAATGTGCGAGCTAGTGGGAAAAAGTGGGTGAGCAAGTGAATAAGTAAGTGAGTGAGTTAATGAATAAGTGAATGTGTAAGTGAGAGAGGGAGGGAGCAAATAAATGGAGAAAGAAAAAAGTACCCCAGTATGGTAGGCAGGTCCTAATAGAAAAGTCTTTATAAAATCATGTTTAGCAAACCACAGGGGAAAAACAGAACATGGGAAATACGGTCAACCCAGATATTTCACGGCCTGCGTATCTGAAGATCCTTAAATCCCTAGCCACTGATTCAATGAGATTATATGCTAAAATTTTATAAATGAAAAATTTACAAGGAAACTTGAGGAGTGACCAGTCAAGTGTGAATTCAGAACCAAAGGCCACTTTGAAAGACCCTGTGTGTCCATCCTAACAGCAGCCTGCCTACACTCCCCTCCAGGAAACCCCTAATCATGAGATCCCACCAGGAAGTCTCCCTGGCCTTTCAAATTTCATCATCCACAAAGAATTCTAAAGCGCACCTCTGCATCCACCCAGAACTGCAAACATTCCTTTTAAACACAGAACCACAGCCTCTGAGTCCCTGACCACCCAGTGTCCAAATTCAGAGCCAAGAGGTGTTCTTTCACACTTGAAGCAGTTCAGAACCACCTACCTCCAAGTTTCTTCGAGTCACCATACTTAACTCTGGGAATGCGAGGTTCTGGAAAGCTTGTCAGAAGGAGAGTATGTTGCTTAATTTCTCTGGGCTTCCGTCAGGGTCTCCATCTGTAAAATGGAAGGAATTCATCACCCATCACAGAGGGGCATGTGACCTCGACGGGAGAATTATGTGAAATGCTTAATACGATGCCTGCTTCACAGCAAGTGCTCAGTGGGTGTTTGCTGTGGTTCCTTACCTTTATTAAGGTGAAATTCACGTAACATAAAATTTTCCATTTTAAGGTGCACAATTCAGTGGCAATTAGTATGGTCCCAGGATTGTGAACCACTTCCCTCTAGATCCGAAACATTTTCATTACCCAAAAAAAGCCCCTTATTCACGAAGCAGTTAACGCCTATTTCCCTTCTCCCCTGCTCCAGCAACCACTAATCGGCTTTCTGTCTCTATGGCTTTACCCATCCTGGATGTATCACATAAGCAAAATCATACAATGTGGGACCTGTTGTGTCTGGCTTCTTTCACTAAGTATAATGTTTTCAAGATTCATCCATATCGTAGTGTGTATCAATATTTCATTCCTTTTTAAGGCTGAGTAATATTCCGTTGTACGTTTATACCACAATTTGTTTATCTGTTCATCTGTTGATGACATCTGGGTTGTTTCCACCTTTTGGCTGTCATGAATTAGCACTACCATGCACATTCGTGTACATGTATTTAAGTATCTGTTTTCAATTCTTTGGGGTATAAACCTAGGAGTGAAATTGTTGGATCGTCTGGTAATTCTATGTCTAATTTTTTGAGGAACTGCAAAACTATCATTATTTCTAAAACATTCATTTCAGTGTCTACTAAGAACAGGGCATTCTTTCACAGCGGGTGCTGTAAATATCCATGAGCTATAGCCCCTGCCGTCTGGGAACTTATTTTCTATAAGCAGCATTAATCCAAACGGAAACAAACAGTCATAATTTTCCATGGGCTGTTAGTTTTTGTTTGTTTGTTTGTTTGTTTGTTTCCGGTACGTGGGCCTCTCACCGCTGCGACCCCTCCCGCTGCGGAGCGCAGGCTCCGGACGCGCAGGCTCAGCGGCCATGGCTCACGGGCCCAGCCGCTCCGCGGCACGTGGGATCTTCTGGGACCGGGGCACGAACCCGTGTCGCCTGCATCGGCAGGCGGACTCTCAACCATTGCGCCACCAGGGAAGCCCCCGAGGCTGTTGGTTTTATTCAAAGTGAGTACCTAAGCAAACTCATGACAATTGAACCTCAAATTTCAAAGTAGTCTTTATCCCCCAAATATACATATTTCAAATGTATATAGGTAAATAAGCCTATTCTTTTAAGTAGTGCTGATAACTTCTAACTGGGTCAAACTTGACTTTCTATAGCCAGTAACTGATAAAATATATTTTTAGGCCTTAAATCATACACATCCATGCAAGCACAGATGTAAAACGGCAGAATGCCTGTCTGACATAATTGCTCAGGTGGATCCGTATCTTAGTAAAGGAAGGTTAGAGAAACAAATACAGTATCAAGTGGAGGGGCAATTAACAGAGCTCACAGAAACACAGAGGAAAGGACAACATAGGTTTCAGAACAACCAAGCCAGGGCAGAGATTCAAAGAGCAGAACAACACGACAACAATGCCAGGACATGGGGAGATGTGCCAGTTATGGAAAGAGGCAGGGTTAAAAGATGAGAGAAGAATGTCAGTTTCATGTCCCTGCCAAATCTTTCACGGCTAATTACACCGACAGCCTATAAATTCCTCTACTAGTTTTCAATGAAGAAACTATTCTTCTACCCATTCCCACAACTATTAAGTAGCATAGCTGGTTTAGACTAGCTTCCAGAATCACCCAAGCGGCGTTGATTATCATTGATGGGTGTGGACAAGAAAGAAAAAAAGAATGCATTCTTGTGACAGCCTTCTGGGCAAAAAGCACTATGTATGGTAAGTATAAGATTCCGCACATAAAGTGTCCCTATTTCCCAACTGAAACAAATATCTGAGGAGTACCTGTCCTCCCCTCTCCTCTCCTCTTCTCTCTCTCTCTCTCTCTCTCTCTCTCTCTCTCTTTCTTCCACCCCTCAGACTAGGACCCAACACAATAGCTGAGCTCTCCAACCAACCACCCCTCAAATTCATTTTTCAGAATCAAGGGATTTATCTTTCCCACCATGGAAGAGTTCTGGTTCCATATATGTCAGCTAAGAAACAAAAATTCAGTTTTCAGAGACAGAGGCTCACTCATCTCCAACAAGCAGCTTCTTTCATGGTTCTGAATGAAGACAATGATAGCTAGCATTCATATGGTGGCTTTTGTCTTCACGACACTTTAGAAAGAGGAGGGGGTAATGGGTTAACAGACCACCTTCAAAACCCTATTTTTCAGGTGGCTAGTCTACATTTTGACTGTTTAAATAAAGCAGGAATGGAAAAAAGTCCCATTCAAAAGGTCTAATTCTACAGAGAGAGTGAACCATCTATGGGGCAAAAGAAAATAAGTAATAAAATAAGTGTCAAGTCCCCAAAAGTGAGCCCCCCTCTGCTAAAGGTCACTGACTTAGGAGTCAGGCACAACTCATTTCAAATCCTTATCCTGCCATTTACTAGCTCTGTATCCTCTGAAAGCATCCATATTCTCACTGGAAAATGGGAGAAACAACACCACCTACCAAATAGATTTAAGTGAGTTAATGTCCAGCCTAGTGGTCAGTAATTGTGGTGGTAGTGGTAATATTATGCCCCGTATCAATGACTCAACTTTTAGAATGTAATTTATTATGTTATAAGACCAAGTCTTTTCAAAATATTAAATGGTTTGGGGATCCTTGAAAATGTTGAGAGGTAAGAAGTATTTTGCTTTTTTTTTTTTTTTTTCCCCGGTACGCGGGCCTTTCACTGTTGTGGCCTCTCCCGTTGCGGAGCACAGTCTCCGGACGCGCAGGCTCAGCGGCCATGGCTCACGGGCCCAGCCGCTCCGCGGCACGTGGGATCTTCCCAGACCGGGGCACGAACCCGTGTCCCCTGCACCGGCAGGCGGACTCTCAACCACTGCGCCACCAGGGAAGCCCTATTTTGCATTTTTTAAAACAATTTGGGGATTGTTGTTTTAAAGATTTTTTAAACTTTTGCAGTTAATAGCTGGGCACTACTGATGTAGCATGGGAGCATGAGCTAAGATTCTTCCAAGATGTTTGAGTAAGGATGTCTGAAACAATAGATGCACCACGTGAAACCCATACAGGCTGCTTCTTCAGCCCATCGCCATGCTTGCCACCATTTATTGCATTGGCCAAAAAGTTCGTTCGGGTTTTTCATAAGATGGTACAGAAAAACCCAAACGAACTTTTTGGCCAACCCAATGTTTCCTCTTTGAGTGTGGCTTGGGATAAGGTAGTATCATTTGTGAAAGGAATTGCTCCAAAGCACAGAAAGGCTTACAGAGATACTGATTTAAGAGTAAAAATTATGTTTGTTACTTCACCCTCAGTGGGTGAAGACCACTGCGGCTTACAATCGTCCTCTCACCAGCAGACAATTTAGACGTGTGAAGTAATTTCGCTGCCTTGTAAATTTAGTACAGTATCCTGACTTAAATACAACCAAACTGAGCCCACCTGGAGAATTTTGAACATCCAACTGGATATTTACAGATAACTTCAAAATGTGTATCTCCAGCCCAGATCTCACCTATGGATTTCAGAACCATAAATTCCATGTGGCATCTTAAATGCCACTTGTCCAAATCTGATCTTAAGATCGTCTCTCCCAGTCCCAGTCCTTCTTCCCTCCTCCTGTGTCTCCTCTCTCAGGGAATGGTCCTTCCTACATCCAGTTTTGTTGAGTAGAATCTGAGGGGCCACCCTTGGCACCATTTTCTCCACCTCCCACCCACACATCACAGCCAACTCATCACCAACTCCTGTCCATTTTCCCTTCTAATAATAATTAGGTCTCTTCACTTCTCTCCAATTCCATGGCCACCAACGTACAAACCCAAGACACTGACATTTTTTGCATGAACTACGCCCCAGCATCCTCCCTGAACCTGCCCTAATCTCTTCCCCATGGTTTCCAGAATGATCTTCTCAAAACTCAACATTCCACCTTAAATTCCTCCTTGGCTTCCTATTATTCAGGTAAAGGAGGAAACATTGAGCATGGCCTAGAACACTCACCATGATTTGACCTCACAGACTTTTACCTACTCTGAGCTCCAGCCAGGGTCTCCATTCAAGTATATGCCCACTCCTGTCACAGGGTCTTTGCTCATGCTCTTCCCCCTCCCAGACAATCTCTTTCGCCTAACCCCACCTCTGTCTGGACAATTCCTACTTGCCCTTCAAATCTCTGCTCAAAAACTGCTCCCTAAGAAATTATCTTGGTCAGATTCTTACGTTCCATGTGGTTCAGCATGGCTCCATATGTTCATGGAACTGTATCTCTTTCTTCAGTGCTCTCCTTTCAGTCTACATTTATCACACCCCCCCACCTCACCATTGTGACTGTTGTAATTGCTCCTCTACTAGCCTGTGAGCCCAATGAGAGCAGGGACTATGTCTGGTTTGTGCACCGTTATACCCTGATTACCAAGGCCAGTGTATAGTGAAAAGAAGGCACTTGGTAAATAGCTGTTGAACGAATGATGAAATGGATGCATGTGAAAAGGTATATTACATGTCTAATAGGAGGATATGAGAGCCTCAAGTGTAACCTTAAAAAGAGTCTATAGGACAAAATTCCAGGGCATGGCTAGGGAAGGGCAGAAGGGCTTCTGCATCCCAGGTCAGAGTCCTACAGCAATGCTACAAAGATCCTAGCCTTTGTTATTTCTAGCAAATTCTGTAGAAAGAGAGGGTACAAATATTTGGGCATCTTCCTTTTATATCACCACCCTGAGAATCTTGAGTTTCAAATGGAGGGTCAATGGTGGGGGTGGTGATGAGAGAAAGAACGAAGGAACATGTCATTCCAAAACATTCTAGAGCTTTCAGGACAAAATGCAAATGTGCCAAAGAATATCAGATAGAAATTGGGCCTATCTACAGCTTTGCAAAATGAATAAGGAGATCTCACAAATATCCATGCGTTTCATATCTTTTACAAATTATGCAGCCCCTCCAACCATCTTAGACACTGTTGGAAATTTCCAACTAACTGGGAAAAATATAGTCCTCAGCCTTTCCTCAAGATGTCTGAGGAAGTGAGACTTGACACAGGTTTTTTGACGTGTGGCAAAAGCCACGTCATGTTTCAGAAGGAAGATGGGAAGAGGTGTGTCCTGCCCAACCACATAGAATTTCTCGGCTGAGAACAGCCACTAGATCTGTGGCCCGGCTGTGAGCTGCCAGAGGATGCTTGCCTAAATGCTAAAAGGACTGCAGTCACGTGTTTTTTCTGTTTTGATAATTACTCCTTCATTTGAAAAGAAAAAACAAAAACCATGAGCATCCATCTCACATGTGAGCCTACATTTAAAATCAAGCTTTCATGATGCATCTTTAGAGAACTAAAAATCTAACAATGCAAGGAGAGAACCCTCCTGCAGAAAGACTAGCACCTTCCCCAAAAGCTACCAGACTGTTCTTTCCAGCACTACAGCTCAAAGTTTCTTTCTTTGTTTCCTTTAAAAACTTCAACTTGAAAGAATATACATGATATTCTGAGTTTGTGTTGCAATCAGAACAACAGAAGTCTAAACTCAAGCTTTAGATAAAAGTGAGAAATGGATACGTGGCTGTGGCTTCTCCTGGCCCAGATCAGGCGATTGAGAAGATGTTCAAGAACCTAATCCCATGAAATATGCAAGGTGCTGTCACTCATCCAACTCTCTTTTACTCTTTCTGAAGACCCCACCTGTATTGCTTCATCTCCTCTACCTGAACCAACTCCAAGCCAACCCAGAGCTCTTTTCTTCTAAGTTTACTGAACCTCGATCTTTAACCCCCTGACATTTTCTTGCCTTGGCAAAACCCCTAAAGCTTTCAGGGTGGTTAACAAACAGTAGGTGTCAGCCTCCAAGGGTTAAGAATTCACGCTCCCAGATGATAATCATCAGTATAGTGTTCTGGAAAATTAAATACACCTGGGCCAAGTTTCGTAAGGCTGTACTCTTTGGAGATGTTTCAATTTTTTAAAAAAAGAAGCAGTTCAAGAATGTGAAGTTCATTGTTCACGTATATTTCCCTAGACTTGCTTTCTTTTTTCTCCGGTATTTCATTATGTGATTTGGGTTTTCCCCAGATTTTTACCTACCCTGGGCCTCTCTGATAAGTGAAAAATGTGCTTGCACGCTGCCATCTTAGTAGGGGCATCAAATGACAAAAGAAACTGTTCATTCAAGAAGGCCTAACTGCACTATCATTAGATTCAAGCAATCTATCTGCAAAGTTCTCCAGCAACAAGAATGAACCCGGCTGGGTGGGCGCCCTCACTCAAGAAATGCTGATTTAATCCTTCTATGCACCAAACTTTAGGCTCGCATCATGTCTCCAGAAAAGCTATCAGGATGTTCTGGTTCTCAAGGAATTCACATCTGTTGGGATAATGGACTAGAATAGAGGTGAGCACAGGTTCTACCAGAGGAGTGGACACCCATGGTAGAAGGGAGGCTGAGGAATGCATCATATGACGTAATCACCAGTTCACCAGATGATGGAGATGCCATCATGGCCTCCCAGGTAGAGAAACCAGCGGAGGCAAAGGTACAGAAATGTGAAAGGACATAGGGATGTTTCTAGGTGGCCAGACCAAGCCGTGGGGAAGAGAAACAAAACTGAAACCTAGGAATATCTATGAAAAATGGGTGATGGAAGCTTTGGTGTGTTGGCTTTATTCTGCGTTAAGAGGAAGGCAAAACACAAGGAGGGCTTTCAGTCTGCCAAGGGATTGAACAAGGAGCTGTAATAGGAAGCATGACCAATATATTTCTCCTCTGGCTGTAAGAGAAGTGTATGAGGGGGAAGAGGAGGGCAGAGAAGAATCCTTTTCAGTTGAGGACAGCATGAAGGGACTTCAGGAAGAAGGTGGCCTTTGAACAACATTTTAAAGGAGGGCAGGACTCAGACCATGAGTGACGAGAAACAGTGCCCTGAGCAGAGCAGGGGCACAGGCTGGCCAGTGGGCATGGCCCGTTCCAGAAGGAGCATGGGATCTGCCAGGGTTGGCCGAGGCTGTTGGAGGCTTAGAGCAGAAGATAAGCAGGCAAGTTAGACTAGATCGTGTTGTGGAGGCCTCTGAATGCCACATTAAGGATACTGTTCTGAAGACAACAGCAAGCCTGCAGGGTTGTCGATGTCCAAGTTACCCGCTCTCCTGCAGTTGGCTGTGATCACATGGGATGTGATCAGAAGTGGTGGACTCACGTATCAGATCTTCCCATCCAAGCTGCCAGAGTGCCTCTTCATTGCCTTTTCCTTTCCAGCTGGTGGTGATGATGCTAAGCTCAGAGTATCCTTGGAATCCCACTGAACATGACTGAAACTCCATCAGCCTGAATCCCTGAATGAATGGCTGTGTGCACAGAGCCATACCATGAACAGCTTACTCACCCAATACTGTTACGTGAGCGAAAACTAACCATCTATTAATTGTGTGTCATTTTATGCTTTCAGATCTATTTGTTATACCAGCTCTGCCTATCCTACCTAACATTGGCCCCAACTAGCAATGGGGACAGAAAAAGTCCAGAGACTTGTGGACATTAGTCCTCCAGAGGTGGCCACCAGTTTTTTGTTTGTTTGTTTGTTTTTTGTTTTTTTTTTGGCGGTACGCGGGCCTCTCACTGCTGTTGCCTCTCCCATCGCGGAGCACAGGTTCTGGACGCGCAGGCCCAGCGGCCATGGCTCACGGGCCCAGCTGCTCCGCGGCACGTGGGATCCTCCCGGACCGGGGCGCGAACGCGTGTCCTCTGCATCGGCAGGCGGACTCTCAACCACTGCGCCACCAGGGAAGCCCGTGGCTACCAGTTTTAAGTGCAGGTGAGAGTCAAAGATGGAGCCACCATTTCCAGCCAGAATGGAGGGGAGTATTGAGAGGCCATTCATCTGAGTTACCATGGAAGGAGGAAAAGGTTTTGGAGGAAGGTAATGAGATTTGGGACCTATAGAAATTGGGGTATCTGTGGGGTCCCCAGTGGAGCTGTCCTGCAGGCAGTTAGGAACACAGGCAAGGAGCTGGACCATGGAAGCCTGGTAGAGCCACACAGATGCTTCCAGAACAGCCCATGCTACCCAGGAAGCCTCCCTGTGTACTTTCCTCAAATGTTGCAAATGTCTATGTATAAAATAGACAAAGACCTACTGTCTAGCACAGGGAACTCAATATTTTGTTATATTTTGTAATAACCTATAAGGGAAAAAAAGGTTGTTTTGGAATAACCTATAATGGAAAAGACTCAGTTATACATACACAACTGAATCACTGTGCGGTACACCTGAAAGTAACACAACGTCGTAAAACAACTGTACTTCAATTTTTTTTGAATACTGCAAACGCCAAGGACCGCAGACTATAAATCAGCTATTTAAAATATTACTGATAACCTCTTAAGATGAGCTCTGAATGAGTTACGGGTGCTAAGTTGTCTCGGGTTAGTAAAAACTCCAGCTCTGCCACTTACTAGCATACCAAGAGATGTCACCTCTCAGGGCCTCCATTTTTCTTCTGTATAAAATGGGGTAATGCCTCCGCCCATGCAGTGAGGAACAAATGGGCAATGTACCCATTACACAGGGCTCAGCGCCCATACATGCGATTACTGTAAACAAATGACAATAAGTACGGCATTTATTGAATTATTCTAAGTGTGCTACTGGATCCACCCACTTAATCTTGACAAACCCTGGTACAATCACTTTCCCCATTATACAGAACAGGAATCTGAGACCAAAGAGGTTAAGTAACTTGCTCAAGATTACACAGCTAACGGTGAAGCTGGGCTCCAGCCCCAGCAGGCAGGCTGTGGCACGTGGGCTCTTCCCTGCCACGTGACACAACCATCCTGGGAAGGCACAGTCCCCTCAGGAGCACAGTGTCCCTCTTCCTCCTTGTTCTTTCCTGAGTCATGACCTAGGAAGCATCTCCAGCAGTTGTGAGCACTTGCTTGTTGCCTCTATCAAGCAGTTCATCAAGGCAGCTGGCAGTTCTCCGCAGGTTCTAAGTGGTTATGAGAACTTTTGACTTATTCTTGAATAGCATTTTCACAGTAATGGAGAAAAGGCAAGAATTCCCAAAAAACAAATGCTAGTTGGGCAAGATAACAATCCCAGGGCTGGGCTTCCCTGGTGGTGCAGTGGTTAAGAATCTGCCTGCCAGTGCAGGGGACACGGGTTCAAGCCCTGGTCTGGGAAGATCCCACATGCCGCAGAGCAACTAAGCCCATGCACCACAACTACTGAGCCTGCGCTCTAGAACCTGTGAGCCACAACTACTGAGCCCGCGTGCCACATCTACTGAAGCCTGCACGTCTAGAGCCCATGCTCTGCAACAAGAGAAGCCACCGCCATGTGAAGCCCGCACACCTCAACGAAGAGTAGCCCCCTCTCGCCACAACCAGAGAAAAGCCCGCGCGCAGCAATGAAGACCCAACGAAGACCCAACGCAGCCAAAACTAAAGTTAATAATAATTTAAAAATTTTTTAAATAAAATAAACAATCCCAGGACTTCTATAATGCTCTTAATTTTCCAAAGCATGCCCATGATCTTCATCTCACTTCCACCAAAGGAGATTTGAACTCGGGCCATTCAAAGGTTCATGGAGGGAAACAGAGGACACTGGCAGAGAAAATGTAAACTGTCCCTCTTGAAAGAGGCTACTTGCTGCACCCATTTTTCTCTGTCTTAGCCAGGACCATCTGGAGCCCAGGAGGACCTGCATAGTAGGGGGGAAGGGGAGATGGGTCATTTCAGCTGCTTGGCTTGGGCTGCAGGACCCCCCCATATGGAAGGGCGCCTCTCCAGAGGTTGCTGCTGCTGTTCTTCCCATGGGTGTCTCTTCTCCAGGCTGTTCTACTGCAGGTTTCATTCTGGGGGACAAGATCAGACTGGCGCACAGAGGCTCTGCTACAACTTACTGAATGTTAAAGTACCATGAGGTTAAAACTGAAGCAACACGATGATGCTTGAAAAAACTTCAGGGCTTGGGGCAGCTCAGACCTCAGTGCTCCACTTGGTAGAGTGTAATTTCCCACATGGGGAGACCCGGGATGCCGTGCTGCCACCGTGTTACTATTACGACACTCCAAGCAGTTGCAAAGCCGAAACATCCGGAGTCCTTCTTGGTAGTTTCTGGCCCTGTCTGCAGGAAGCTTGACAGGACCCAGAGGCCTGGGTCAAGCATCTCGCTTGATCCGCACACTCTCTGCCACCTCCCAGCTCTTGCTGTTAGCGCCGGCAGAAGCCACGGGCACGGAGAACTTTCCTCCACAGTGCACAGATGTCCCCAGGCTCCTTTCAGGATTCCAAAGAGCTCAAGGACCTTCTTCTCCCAGTTACATCCCTTATTCCTAAGCCTTGGTGCCCATCTCACCCTCCTTTAAAAGGGGGGAGCAGTATATTATATTTTAAAAACCCGGAATTAAACAGGGATCAATCAACATATTTCTTAGAAGAACTGCCAAGAGTCTCCGGCCTCACCAGCCACAGAGGCTGGCTGTTGCCTTCTTCTTTGCTCAGCCTGCAGCTCATTTAAGGATCATTAGAGATGACTCATGTTCCAGTTCTTAAAATCAAACTTCTGCCAAATCCAAGACTCTGAATTTATCCAAATGGTGGAAACATGCTTTTACCATCCATCCACCAAAATACCTCTCATTCAGATCAACATTATGGCTGATTCAATCCTCTCAAATTTTAAAAATATTCTTACGCCTTCACCATCAGGGCAGAGGCCCTCAGTGTTCCTCACACAGGCTCAGAGAATTCCATTCACAGTGGGGTTTACTGACCAGGGTTCCGGCCTTCCTTTTTTTTTTTTTTTTTAACATCTTTATTGGAGTATGATTGCTTTACAATGGTGTGTTAGTTTCTGCTGTATAAAAAGTGAATCAGCTATATGCATATGTATATCCCCATAGCCCCTTCCTCTTGCATCTCCCTCCCACCCTCCGTATCCCACCCCTCTAGGTGATCACAAAGCACTGAGCTGATCTCCCTGGGCTATGCGGCTGCTTCCCACTAGCTATCGATTTTACATTTGGTAGTGTATATATGTCCATGCCACTCTCTCACTTCGTTCCAGCTTACCCTTCCCCCTCCCCGTGTCTTCAAGTCCATTCTCTACGTCTGCATCTTTATTCCTGTCCTGCCCCTAGGTTCTTCAGAACAATTTTTTTTTTTTAGATTCCATATATGTGTGTTAGCATACAGTATTTGCTTTTCTCTTTCTGACTTACTTACTTCATTCTGTATGACAGACTCTAGGTCCATCCACCTCACTACAAATAATTCAATTTTGTTTCTTTTTATGGCTGAGTAACATTCCATTGTATATATGTGCCACATCTTCTTTATCCATTCATCTGTCGACGGACACTTAGGTTGCTTCCATATCCTGGCTATTGTAAATAGAGCTGCAATGAACATTGTGGTACATGATTCTTTTCGAATTATGGTTTTCTCAGGGTATATGCCCAGTAGTGGGATTGCTGTGTAGTATGGCAGTTCTGTATTTAGTTTTTTAAGGAACCTCCATACTGTTCTCCATAGTGGCTGTATCAGTTTACATTCCCACCAGCAGTGCAAGAGTGTTCCCTTTTCTCCACACCCTCTCCAGCATTTACTGTTTGCAGATTTTTTGATGATGGCCATTCTGACTGGGGTGAGGTGATACCTCACTGTAGTTTTGATTTGCATTTCTCTAATATTAGTGATGTGGAGCATGCTTTCATGTGTTTCTTGGCAATCTGTATGTCTTCTCTGGAGAAATGTCTATTTAGGTCTTCTGCCCATTTTTGGATTAGGTTGTTTGTTTTTTAGATATTGAGCTGCATGAGCTGCTTGTAAATTTTGGAGATTAATCCTTTGTCAGTTGCTTCATTTGCAAATATTTTCTCCCATTCTGAGGGCTGTCTTTTCATCTTGTTCATGGTTTCCTTTGCTGTGCAAAAGCTTTTCAGTTTCATTAGGTCCCATTTGTTTATTTTTGCTTTTATTTCCATTTCTCTAGGAGGTGGGTCAAAAAGGATCTTGCTGTGATTTATGTCATAGAGTGTTCTGCCTATGTTTTCCTCTAAGAGTTTTACAGTGTCTGGCCTTACTTTTAGGTCTTTAATCCATTTTGCGTTTATTTTTGTGTGGTGTTAGGGAGTGTTCTAATTTCATTCTTTTACAGGTAGTTGTCCAGTTTTCCCAGCACCACTTATTGAAGAGGCTGCCTTTTCTCCATTGCATATTCTTGCTTCCTTTATCAAAAATAAGGTGACCATATGTGCGTAGGTTTACCTCTGGACTTTCTATCCTGTTCCATTGACCTATATTTCTGTGTTTGTGTCAGTACCATACTGTCTTGATTACTGTAGCTTTGTAGTATAGTCTGAAATCCGGGAGCCTGATTCCTCCAGCTCCGTTTTTCTTTCTCAAGATTGCTTTGACTATTCGGGGTCTTTTGTGTTTCCAAACAAATTGTAAAATTTTTTGTTCTAGTTCTGTGAAAAATGCCATTGGTAGTTTGAGAGGGATTGTATTGAATCTGTAGATTGCTTTGGGTAGTACAGTCATTTTCACAGTGTTGATTCTTCCAATCCAAGAACATGGTATATCTCTCCATCTATTTGTATCATCTTTAATTTCTTTCATCAGTGTCTTATAATTTTCTGCATACAGGTCTTTTGTCTCCTTAGGTAGGTTTATTCCTAGGTATTTCATTCTTTTTGTTGCAATGGTAAATGGGAGTGTTTCCTTAATTTCTCTTTCAGATTTTTCACCATTAGTGTATAGGAATGCAAGAGATTTCTGTCCATTAATTTTGTATCCTGAAACTTTACCAAATTCATTGATTAGCTCTAGTAGTTTTCTGGTAGCATCTTTAGGATTCTCTACGTATAGTATCATGTCATCTGCAAAGAGTGACAGCTTTACTTCTTTTCCAATTTGGATTCCTTTTATTTCTTTTTCCTCTCTGATTGCCGTGGCTAAAACTTCCAAAACTATGTTGAATAGTAATGGTGAGAGTGGACAACCTTGTCTTGTTCCTGATCCTAGAGGAAATGGTTTCAGTTTTTCACCATTGAGAACGATGTTGGCTGCGGGTTTGTCATATACGGCCTTTATTATGTTGAGGTAAGTTCCCTCTATGCCTACTTTCTAGAGGGTTTTTATCATAAATTGGTGTTGAATTTTGTCAAAAGCTTTTTCTGCATCTATTGAGATGATCATATGGTTTTTATCCTTCAATTTGTTAATATGGTTTACCACATTGATTGATTTGCATATATTGAAGAATCCTTGCATCCCTGGGATAAACCCCACTTGATCATGGTATATGATCCTTTAAATGTGCTGTTGGATTCTGTTTGCTAGTTTTTGTTGAGGATTTTTGCATCTATGTTCATCAGTGATATTGTTGGCCTTCCTTAATCAATAGAAACTGACTAGAGGCCAGAGAAGAAATACAAACAAGGCTTTAATGGGGCCGCTGCTGCAGCAAGGGGAAGCAAAAACAAGTAACATGTTCCCTTACTCACTCCCCAAGGGAGGACAAGCTGGTTCCTCATATGGGATGAGGGTAAGGGCGGGTTCAGTGTTCCTCATATAGGATGAGGGTAAGGGCAGGTCCAGGGGTCAGGCCAGAGGAGTGGCTTAGGGGTTTGCCCACCCCTTTGGTGGTGTGTACAGGGGTATGCACAATACCCTGCTTTTGCTCCCGGTACTCTGTTTTTGCTCCCAGCTCTTCAGAAGTGGCAGTTGGGTTTTTGGTCTTTTTCTTTCTTGTTGTCAATAATTTGCCCCAACTGCACATGGATGCAGTTATTTTTAGTCTCTTATGGTTTCTTTGTATTTTGTTGCTTGAGAAGACGTTTGTCCAGGTGCAAGCATGCCGCAAAGGGTCCTAGGTCCCAGCCTGTCTCAGGGTTACCAATTCACAGTCTGACAGAGTACTCCTATCACAGGTATTTTTAAAAAGCTGACCAGGGGCTCGGGTATGCACATCTTGATGGTGAGATCCTTTGATTCAAGCTCTTCGTTTTGCTGGTGAGAAAGCCAGGCCCATGACAGTAAAAGGTTTGCCCAACGTCACATGGCTATGAAGGAAGCCTCCAACATGACACGGATGCTCAAACAGCTCTGACCTTTGCTCTAGGTCTAAAGGAGGGAAATCACTGTTTATTAATTCCTCTTAGGTGAACAATCATTTAGTTCTCTCGTTGGTAACAACTTCTCTCCTTACCAAAGAAGACTTCATGGCAGAGCGAACTAGGCTCAAAGAGGGAACAGCGTTTGACTATGAACAGGTGGAAGGGAGGCTGTTCCAGGCAGCAGAAACAAAGGCATGGAGGTGGAACTTCCTGAGGTACATAACAGGTCACAGAGTAAGTGGTTCCTTGGAGTGGAGCACAGGCAGATGAAAACGATTTAAACAATTGTATCCTTGTAACTATTTTTCAAAAGTAATTACCCTCCCATTACATTAATACATATACAGACATATAAGTCCCATCATGTGTTAATTCTCTCTTATTGTACCTTCAAGAAGTCTCCACCCTAAAACACTGAGAGGGAATCAAGTTTTGCTAATCATAGAAGGTAGATCATAGAAGGCAAAGAAGAATTTACCAATCATTGGAGTTCTTCATAAAAGGCATGAGCTGCCGGGACTTCCCTGGTGGTCCAGTGGTTAAGAATCTGCCTTCCAATGCAGGGGACGTGGGTTCGATCCCTGGTCAGGGAATTAAGATCCCACATGCTGTGGGGCACCAAAGCCCACGTGCCCCAAGTACAGAGCCCACAAACTCTGGAGCCCGTGCGCCACAACTAGAGAAGAGCCCGCACGCTGCAACAAAGAGCCTGCATGCCACAACTAAGACCTGATACAGCCTAAATAAATAAATTAAATAAATAAATAAATACAACTGCAGGATAAGTTAAAAAAAAAAAGTCATGAGCTGCCAACAAAGTAATGAGCTCTCCATTGCTTGATGCATTCAAGCAGGGGGCTGGATGACCACCTGACTGGAAGGTCAGAGAGATTTTTGCTTTGGTGGGAAGTTGGCAGGAGGACATTTAAGGAGTCTTCCAAGCAGAACAGGTGTGGTCTTTGGGTTAGGATCCACCTGAGTTTAACCCCAGCTCTGCTCCTTAGCAGCTGGGTGACTTGGCAAAGTAGCAAACTTCTCTGTGCCCCAGTTTCCTTCCAGATAAAGTGGGAATAAATACCAGTACCTACTTCTAAGGTTGCTGCAAGAATTAAATGAGTTCATCCATACCAAGTGTCTGAGACATAAACAATGCTGGGTAAATGTTGGTTGTCATTCTTGTTATGAAACTGTTATTATTACTGGTACTCTGAGGTCTCAGCGTCTTTCACTCTCCAGCATCATGAGGCCCCATAAGGAAATGCCACTGAAGTATACACCCAGCCAAGTGTATACTGGCTGATGCCACTGAAGTGGCTACACAACACAGTGTGACATCCATCCAAGCACAAACCGTGTACCAAACACCCAGTTTCCTTCTGAAGGTTCCTTTTCCTCTTCCTTTTTTTAATTAAAAAAGTTCTTACGAAACAAAAAGAACTGTGAGACTCAGGTTTAAACAACTGGATTAATTTCTAATTACGTTAATACATAGCAATGTAATTCCCATTATGTGTGAGTCTATCTTATTAGTTGGAATTCCAATGTTTTTCCACCCTCAACCCTTTGAAAAGCACTTCTGGTGGGGAGAGTGGAGGCTCATAGAAGGGACCCTTCCTGTGTTCCCACCCTGGCTTCCTGGTGCTGCATTTTTGGGGAAAGTTTCCCTTGAACTTCTATGCACCTCATTCTATCCCCCTGCAAATTTACACACAGAGCACCTTTGTGAGCCCAAGACTGAGGCAGGGAGAGAGCACAGAGAAGGTCTGTCTAGCCAAACAAGTTGATTCATGTGCAAAAATCCCCCAACTGCATTTACAGATTAAATTGGAAAAACTTTCAGCTGCTTCTGGTTGAAAATTCCACTGAAACCCTTTACTGACTGTCTGTGCCTGTAGCACATACAACTCCCAGGGCCTGCACAATAGTCTACACGTGCAAACGCATATGATCAGAGGTACGTGAGTAGCGTGTGGCTTCAAGGTGTCTGTGTCATCCGACGGCCAATGGTTTCCTGAGTATGTGCTATGTAAACACATCCCTATCTATTATTGTGCTGTAGCCCACAAGGCTTAACAAGGTCTGCCTGGTGGGGCACTTGAATTTTGAACTTCGCAACACTAGATGCTTGAATGCATCAAGCAATGGGGGGGACGTACTTTGTTAGCAGTTCATGCCTTTTAATGAAGAGCTCCAATGATTGGGAGGGAATAGTTATAGATCTGCACTGTCCTATGTGACAGCCACTAGCCACCTGTGGCTCTGGACACTTGAAATATGGTTAGTCCAAATTAAGATGTGCTATAGGTATTAAAGGCACGCCAAATTTCAAAGATTCAGTACCAAAAAAGAGTCAAATAACTCATTAATAACTTTTTTGGTATTTTTTATTGAAGTATAGTTGAGTTACAATGTCGTGTTAGTTTCAGGTGTACAGCAAAGTGATTCAGTGATATATACATACATATATATGTGTGTGTATATATATATATAATATATATATTCTTTTTTATATTCTTTTCCAGGATAGGCTATTACAAGACACTGAATACAGTTCCCTGTGTTATACAGTAGGTTCTTGTTGGTTTCCTATTTTATATAGTAGTGTGTATATGTTAATCCCAAACTCCTAATTTATCCCCCCCGTAATAACTTTTTAGATTGATTATATATGTTACAATGATAAATTGTCTATATTGGATTAAATAAAATGTTACTAAAATGTCACTTGTTTCTTTTTACTTTTTTAATGTGACCACTAGAAAAATTTAAATTGCACATAGGGCTCACGTTATATCTTGACTGTACAGTGTTAACTCAGAGTATTTATTAAAATCAGAATCTCATAGAAGTGGCCCAGGAATCTGCACGGTTAATAAGCACCCAGATGATTGAGATCACTGCCATTTGCGGACCCCTGATATAGCAGGCAGCAATGTGGACCATGAGTCATAACACCTGGATTCTACACTTGATTCAAGTTCCTCCTCATCAACAGAATGAAGGTCTTGGATTAGACCTAGAAAGTCATACGGCTTAAGGCTTCCAATCCCATTACCCACTGATTATACATCCATCGACCCATAAGATCCCCAGAGACTGACTGGAGCCAAATGGATAACAACTTCATGCCATTTTTAACCTTATGAACTATTCATTTCATTCCTCCAAGAGGACTCTGACAAAAGATGTTAAACCAGTCGTCCAAACAGCAAAAGGGTTTTCACTGGGGAAAAGAAATGACCCCTTCAAAATATTTCTAAAAGTAACCAATGAAATGAGTGAGCAAGGCCATGTGGTTTTGGAGAAGGAAAGATAGGAAGCAGAGAAGGAAGTGGATAAGATCCACCCCCATCTAAACCCTGAGTGCACTTAGGGTAAGGGTGCAGGAGAGTCTCCAGATCCCTGGCTACAGAGCACACTAGCAGGTGGGCTTTAGATTTGAGATGATAGAATTTCAAATAAATGTTGGCTGACTCGTGTGTGAGGACAAATTCCACCAGACTGCCTAAAAGGAAAAGATCCTGGTTTGAACCTTTTCCTTAATTAATGCAAGAATCCTCACTTTCCTCCATCACTTTCTTAACACAAAAAAGAAAGGCATAGGGCTTCCCTGGTGGTGCAGTGGTTGAGAGTCCGCCTGCCGATGCAGGGGAAACGGGTTCATGCCCCGGTCCAAGAAGATCCCACATGCCGCGGAGCGGCTGGGCCCGTGAGCCATGGCCGCTGAGCCTGCGCGTCCGGAGCCTGTGCTCCGCAACGGGAGAGGCCACAACAGTGAGAGGCCCACGTACCGCAAAAAATAAAAATAAAAATAAAATAAAGGCATAAAGGGCCAGCAACAAGCTGGTCAATTCAAGGATCTTCTATGGCTGGGAATATCCAGCACACATGGAAAGACTGTTTTCTCCACTAAATAATAATGATCCAAGACATAGGGCTGTGACAGTATATGCCATGCTGAATATCAAACACGTGTAGAAGAGATCAATTCCTACATCTTGCTTTGCTAAGGGCTCTCACATTTTCAGCCTCAGACCTTCCTAGATTACATTTTCGTGTTAGTTTGATTCTCAAGCTTGACCTAAATGTTGGCTTCTTCCCACGCTCATTAAACCGGGGCTGGCCTGCCCCACAAGACCTTTACCACTCCAGCCAGACAATTCTTGCCATCAGACAAGAGGAGGAAGACAAACAAACTTATAAGAAGCGAAATAGACTGAACTGGGACCCAAATCATGAGCTAGCACCATGAATAAACACGCACAGAGATTCCAGGTAAACTGTGGTTCTGTTCACAGTGGAACAGGACGCTCTTTCCTGGGACAGCTCCTCCTAGCTTACCTGATTAGCAGCTCCACATTCATACGATCCCCTTCTCAAAAGTTTTCTTTGCTGCATAGGCAGGTGACGGTTTTTTGCACCAGATGAGCTTAGTTAAACAGAAGCAGGGTGATCTAGGTAATCAGCTACATACATTGCCAAAGAAGACCTCTAATAATACCACCAGCTGCTATGGCCGTCACCTCTTCCTCTGCACAGAAAACAATGAATAGTATCCTTTCTGCTGTCCTTGGATCCCACCACAGAGAGGAACATCTGGCTATGATTAAAGTACTGGTGGTAGAGATGCCAGGTCACCAGGAACCTAGGTTAATGAGCAGCCAAAAAGCTTGCTGGAAGAAGTTGGCCCAATAACTAACTCTTGGTCACCAGCAGAAGTGATTCTGAGTAGACCTTGATGCTTGGTCTGAGCCCAACTCAGCCCAGCCCAGTCTGCCATCTACAGAGGTTGTAACTGAAAACAGAGGTTGTCTTTCTCAGAAGCTATCTAAGGCAAGGAGGCTCTGCTTCAGTTACCCTTCAGGAAGTACAAGACCAGGTGAAACAGGAATTCTTTCCACAGAAGACCACACCGATGTGGCTCCTAAGGGCCCTACCATATATATCAGCAGCACAAGCAGAAGAAATGGCACCCAAGGGAGGGGACCTGGGAGGGGAGGTGGCCCTTGTTCCCGGGGGTAGCGTCGCTCTCCAGGAGACTTGGGTGGCACTGGAGAAGTCTCTGTAGGCAACTACCCATCTTCAGGGGAATAAAATGGCAGCTGTCACATGGCAACTAAGCCTGTGAGTAATTGGGAGAAAGGTTTCTGAGGGTCAGGCTCCCATAAAAAAAGCAAGAAGAATATGGTCTATACAAAATTAAACCTCTTTTAAACTCCACAAGTTGTGTGGTCTTAACAAATTCAAACCTCTTCTGGGACGCAAACATTGAAGACAAACTGAAAGGCTGTGGGTTCCCCCAAAGGGCAGCTCAGAGATCTCTTCTGCTCTGATCTCCTTTTAGGATTAGGCAATTTAGCTGGTTTAATCTGAAACTTAATGGAACTGAAAGATAAACCTCTCAGGTGAGTAAATGGGATGCAGAACAGAGATCATTAGCTGTCATGAGAAACCAATGCCAAAGGCGTTAGGCCCGTGGGTTCCACCTGTCCAGAGGATGGCCAACTTCACAAAGGAAACAGGAGAGTATTTGACTCTGGGGTCATAAAGATGTGGATTCAAGTCCCAGCTCTGCCACTTGTGAATATTATAAATTTTAACAAATTAGGTGACCTCTATGCACCTTGGACACCTCAACTATCAAATGGGAATTCTAATAAATATCTTGCAGGACTTTTTTGAAGGTTAAATAAAATGTATAAAGCCCCGAATAGAATGCTTGGCATATCAGAGTTGCTTTTTTTAAAAAAGTAGCAATTACTATTAACCAGCCAATTCTAAACAACATCCTTTATACATAAAGAAACAAACTTATGGTGACCGGGGGAAAGGGGGGGGAATAAATTGGGAGACTGGGATTGATGTATACACACTACTATGTATAAAATAGATAACTAATAAGGACCTACTGTATAGCACAGGGACCTCTATTCAATACTCTGTAATGACCTATATGGGAAAAGAATCTAAAAAAGAGTGGATATATGTATATGTATAACTGATTCACTTTGCTGTACACCTGAAACTAACGCAACAAATAAATAAACAAAAGCATGAAAACAAATTAGAGACTGATCCCACTGATGGAGGTTCAGGAACAGTAAGTGTGTTTATAAAGCCATGGAATTTGAGAGATAAAATCTCCAGATTACATGGTCCAACCCCCTTATTTTTTGCATATGGAACTGGGGCTGTTAAGTGTCAAACTAAAGCCACACAGTCAATGGGGGACAGACTAGAACCAAAATCCACGCTTGGCTACTGCTGTGGGTTGAACTGTATTCCCCAAACAAGACCTGTTGGAGTCCTAACCCCAGTACTTCTGAATGGCATCTTATCTGGAGATCAGGTCTTGACAGAGGAAATCAAGTTAAAATGAAGTCATTAGGGTGGACTGTAATATAATATAACTGGAGTCCCTAGAAAAAGGGGAAATTTGGACATAGAACAGGGAGAACCCATATGAAGACTGGAGTTATACTACCACAAGTCAAGAAACTACCAGAAGCTAAGATAGAGGCCTGGAAGAGAACTTCCCTAGAGCCTTCAGAGGGAGCATGGCCTTACCAATACCTTGGTCTTAGACTTCCAGCCTCCAGACCTATGAGACAATAAATATCCATTGTTTAAGCCACCCAGTTTTTTTTCATTGCAGTATAGTTTATTTACAATGTTGTGTTCATTTCTGCTGTACAGCAAAGTGATTCAGGTATACATATATATACATTCTATTTTTTATATTATTTTCCATGGTTTATCATAGAATACTGAATATATTTCTCTGTGCTATATAGGACCTTGTTGTTTATCCATTCTATATATAATAGCTTACATCTGCTCACCCCAGCCTCCCACTCCATCCCTCCCCCACCCCCTCCCCCTTGGCAACCACAAGTCTGTTCTCTATGTCTGTGAGTCTGTTTCTATCTCTTGGGTATGTTTATTTGTGTCCTATTTTAGATTCCACATATAAGTGATGTCATATGGTATTTGTCTTTCTCTTTCTGACTTACTTCACTTAGTATGATAATCTCTAGTTGCAACCATGTTGCTGCAAAAGGAATTATTTCATTCTTTTTTATGGCTGAGTAGTATTCCATTGTATATATGTACCACATCTTCTTTATCCATTCGTCTGTCCATGGACATTTAGGTTGTTTCTATGTCTTAAGCCAATCTGTTTTTGATACTTTGCTAGGCAGCCCTAGTAAACTAAAACAGCAACTTCCCATAGACAAAGCCATCATACTAGTCATTTTCAAGTTCTGCTACGTAGGACCCCAGGGACCCTGGCAGACAGTGATACGCTGGTAAATGTTGAATAAGTGGGTCTCAGGAGGAGGTGACAGGAGACCTGATGTGCAGTATTTGTCAAGTTCCATGGTGTAAGGACTCTCACCCTGGTTAATTTCAAGCTACCCATGTGAGATCAGTGAATGCAGAGGTGGGAAGAGCTGTAGCACCATCAGCTCTCATGAGCCAGGATATGCCCCATGAGAGGCACCTCAGGGGCTGCCACGGGACAAGGGAAAAACCAAAGAGGCAGACCAAAATAAGCCCTATATGTATGGGAGTAATGCTACTCAAGGGTGTGAAACCATTGCAGTAGACCATGATCCTCAGAGGAATACATCCAACTTCTATTTTCAACCTGCAGTTCCAGTTAAGTGTCTGCAACCCTCACCAACCTCTGGAGCCCCAGGTAAGTGTCTGTCCAAGGGCTTTAGCGGCCACCCCAAAGGGTGTTTTGTCAGAGGTCACCCTCCTCATTCCTGGCCTCTACTCCCTGCCCATTAGAGGTCATGCAGCTTTTCACTGACCTAGAGATGAATATCAAAAAGAATAGCTTTCTTTCACATTCACCAAAGGGCCAAGTTCTTTACCAAAAACTATGTCTTTAGGGAAATAATTCTAGAACAATCTATTCACAGATTCTGAGTCCTTAATCTAGCTGTCCAGTGTGACAGAACTGAGACACTGTGAAAAGGTTTCCTGTTACTGGGCCTGTTCTCCAGGTCGATGTTTTTTAATAATAACGTTGATGTCTCGAGCCTTCGCAGACCTGTTCAACCAACAAGACTTGGCATTTCTGGTCATTTTATTTAAGCTTCTTTGCCAAGATGATGGATGCATCTCACAGTTCAACTGTCTCTAACAGACTAAATATATAGACTCAGCACAACAAACAATAATGGTGAAAATAGCACAGTAGAAAGAGCGCTGGCTTAGGAAAGAATTCCTGTGTTCTAGAACCAGCACTGTTGTTCATGAGTGTTATGAAGTCTTTTCACTTTTCAACCTCTTTATCTGCAAAAGGAGGGAACAGGGAGTACTAATCTCTGCACAGGTGTGTCGTGTGGATCGAACGAGATGCCAAACACGTTAAACACATTATCATTTGTGCTTTCCACTTACCTGCTTTGTTCTAATGATTTAGGTAAAAGGGTTTATATGATTGATTAATATGAGACAGCATTCAAAGTTTCAAAGTAACTTTCGTTGTAAAAAGCGAACTAATCAAGAAAAAAGTAATTCCAAAAGTACTATTTTTTTGTTTAGTTTGAGAGATTACAACCAGATCATTTCTTTTTAAAGGTAAATGTTTTCTTTAGGAGTGTGTTCCGGCCACCATGCCTTCCAGCCACATCATCACTAGCTCCAGCACACCTGAGCACGTTAACGTGCGGGATGCCTCAGGTGATAGCTCACCACAGTAAACGACAGCTTGAGGCCCAGGAATAAGCACCGAAATGGACAACAGAAAGTATAGAGAAAACTCCAGAAGAACGAGGAACCCATCTCTCTCTTCTCATTTGGTATATTTCCCTGTGTACGTGCACGTGCGTGTGTGCGTGTGTTCTCCCAGATTGTCTCAAGCAAACTGAATCACCAGCAACTCAGAGTCCAGCGGGCTGACCTCTTGCTGCAGAGCAAAAACTCCAATGCATAGGATTTTTTGGTTTTCCTACAAGGAAAGAATGAAGAAGATGGAGGGGCTATATCATTAGAATGCTGTTGTTTAAAGGAGAAAACGGAATCAAATGAAAGAGTCCCAGGTTCCCTGTCTGGGGGAATAGAGGAATAACAAGGGGAATGTAATAGTAAAAATTAATAACAATAATAATAAAATTACTGTTGGCTCCAAGAGACTCTCATATTCCACTCCAATTCTAAAATTGGAAATAAAAACTGGAGTGCCACTGAGGCAGGGACTGTAGGTTTGTGAGTTACACGCTTCAAGCTGCATGTGACTTCACCAAGAGAGTAAAGGCAAAGGCCCTAGAAGACACAGTGAGGGCCCCCAGGGTGGGAGGGAGACGGGGAAGGCTCAGGAAAACTCAGCAAAGGGAGTCACAACTATGGGTGCCAAGAAGAGGATGGAAAGAACAAATTCCCATCAAAGGCAAGGTAAGAGGGCGCTTTCTACAAGAACAGGTGGTCACTGTGCCAGATACTGGAAAGAAATTAGGGAAGAGAGACAGAGGACTGAGATACAGCCAATAGTTTTGTCGATAAGGCAGCCATTAGGATTCCTTGGTGGCATATTTGTAATAGAGTGGTGGGGACAGGAGCAACTAGTAGGTGGGACAGTCACTGATAATTATGGTAGGGAAATCTTCAATCCAAACAAACGTGAGATATGGGGGTGTGAACTGTGTGGACAAAGGCTGGTTAATTGCAACGGGATGGAAGAGATTTGAAGGGACCCAACCTGGAACTTCAAGGAGTCACTGGGGTGGGGATAGGGTAGAACGGACTTGGGGGCAGGCTGACCCAGCCTCCGAATCCAGTTCCGCAAGCAGGGCGCAGGGTCCAAAGGGGTTGGCAACAGCCAACCACGAGTCATCCCGGGGAGCAGACAGCGTGGGGGCAGGTGAAGGAAGGGCGCAATCTGTCCACGTGGTGAACTGTAAATTTTCCCAACAAATAAACTAAACCAGGGGCAGGAAGGAAGCAGGAGGAGGAGCTACTCAAGGAGGTGGGGAGAAAGACAGCCAAACAGCATCGGGAATCGTGACAGAGAGATGGCATCCCACCAGTGGGCCATGACTCAGGGGCAAGACACCAGTCCCTGGGGAGGATGGGCGAGGGCAAACAGAAGGGGCCCGTCCAAACAGGAGTGGGGGGATTGAGTACCGGGCAGATTCCTAAGGGAGGGATCGGGGCCCCGTCGCTGCGTGGAAGCCAGTGGCAGACCTGGATGTAAAGCAGACCTGGAAGGGCAGACAGAGGGACCGGTTGCAGCCCGGAGTGCTGAGCCAAAACCCCCTCAGCTCCTTCCCCTAGTGGGGCAGAAAGGGCCCAGACCTGAGGCTCAGGAGAGCCCTGTTTCATCCAAAAGATCTTAGCAGAAGAGGGCCACCAAGGATGAGAATCAGGCAGGGGCCAGAGAAGGGATGCTTTAAGATATAGTGGACCTCATCTTAGAAACAGAAACAGAAAAGCAAGAAGGTAAGGGAGAGTCTAGAGATAGTCATGAAGAGTATTTTATGGGGAGGAGATCAAGGAAGATATGAGAAGGAATCAAATTCCCAAAGAATGCGTGCCCTTGCTCCCCCCAGGCCTAATCAGTCACGGACCCAGAGATACCATAGAACCATCGTTCATCAAACACGGTGCACCCTGGAATCACACCAAACTGGAGTCTGATCCGCTGTGTGAGGCCCAAGGAATCATCTCTAGATTGTAAAGACCAATAAATACCCACACGAGTGGCCATAAGAGGTTATGAGGGCTCCTTCTGCAGTAATTAGTTTTTCTCAGTGCCCCCTCACCTATTCTGAGATCCTTTTATGGTTCTAACTGAGGGCCAAGAAGTGAGTTTGAGAACGTCACACAGGACAAGGTAACCCCATTCCTTCTCCTCCGAGCTTGCCAGCTCCTCCCAGCGGCTGGTTTCAGTTTCGCGACTCTTCTTGTTCAGGATAATAGCTAAGGTGCCTTTCAGTGAGATGACTGAAAAGGGAGATCTCTTCCTAGCCAAACAAAGGCTTCCAAACCATCAATTCCTATTTTAAACTTCTTAAATGAACCCAAACTCTTGAGTACTAACAACTCTTTAAAACTTTCTGACTTTAGGTTGTCCCCTTAAAAACTGTATGCTTGATAAGTGAAGTAAGTCAGACAAAGACAAATATCATGATATCACTTATATGTGGAATCTGAAGAAAGATACAAATGAGCTTATTTACAAAACAGAAATAGACTCACAGACACACAAAATAAACTTATGGTTACCAAAGGGGAAAGGGGGGAAGGGATAAATTGGGAATTTGGGATTAACAGATTCACGTTACTATAAAATAGATGAACAACAAGGACCTACTATATAGCACAGGGAACTATATTCAGTATCTTGTAATAACCTATAATGAAAAAGAATCTGAAAAGTTATATGTATATATATACATATATATGTATATAACCTGAATCATTATAAGCCAACTATACTTCAAATTTTTTAAATTGTATGTTTGGTTTTCCTTTAAGGGGAGAATATTTTGGATTTGCTTTTGTCAGCTTCCAAGGAAGGATCTGCACCTCTACATTAATATCTTAACCAAAAGAATAAAACATTGTGACACCTCAGACGCTGAGTGCAGGAAGCTGGGGATTGCTGAGGAATAATCCAGACAGAACTTTCAGAGGACGAGGAACTAGCACCTGGCAGTCTCCCGTTTCTTTCAACAGATTAAATCATACCTCCCCAGGTAATCAGACTGACCTTAATCAAAGTTCTCAGTAAAGAAATGAGGAGGACACCTTGACCCAAAAAATCTCTGGCCCATGTGTCAGGAATGTGGCAGGGATAAGTGAGGACAAGATTGGTTCCCAACTGTGGTTTATTTTCAAATCCAGTAAAACATAGAACATGGGTCATTTGCAAATTCCAGTAAAAACAATTCAAACATGAAGTTCCTGGGACTTCGGTACACGTATTTTTGTTTGCATCCTCTCTTTTCTCCCCTCAACGTCATGTATGAGATGCCTGAATGCAGACTCTTTTTTATTTTTACTCAGTAAATGTATTTATTTACATGGGCTCGAACAAGACACACAGGCATCCAAAACATAGGAGATAATGAGATACTCATATTTCTTAAATCAATACAGACGATGTTTTCAAAACATGATTTAGCTACTGGGAATATCTGAGTTCTTGATAAATCTCATTGATAGGCAATTTCAAAACACTTACAGAAAGAAAATCATCTGTTTCCATGGTTTATAACCCACACACTGATACAGACTGGAAATTGCTCTCTCCATTCCTCGCCTTGCCTCGATCCCCTTGCACAATCTCACCTGCCCAAAAGTCCGGAGGGCAGACGACAGTTAGCAGGGAAAGGACACGGCAAGCCGCAGCTGCTCTGGCTTCACCGGCATGGGTTTACTCCACCACATAGTACATAGTCTGATCTCCCTCTTCCTCCTGTCTGTTTCCGCAGTCCCTTCTGCTGGTTGCCTCCACAGGAATCTCCACTGCAGTGGTCCTGGCAGCATCATGGGCCTTATAATGAGGTAGCCCTGGGCTCGAATCCTAACTCCAACATGGAAAAACTGTGGGATAGGGAGGGTGGTAGGGAGACGCAAGAGGGAGGGGATATGGGGATATAGGTATACGTATAGCTGATTCACTTTGTTATACAGCAGAAACTAACACAGCATTGTAAAGCAATTATACTCCAATGAAGAGGTTAAAAATAAATAAATCAATAAAATACATGTAACATAAAAAAAATGTAATGACAATTCTCAGCTCACAGGCAGCACAAAAAGAGGTCACATGCTGGATCTGGTCCAAGAGTTGCAGCTTGCTAACCCCTATGTTACTGTAAACCTGTTACAGTTCTAAGGATCCATAAATACTAAATCATTCTAGCGATCCTAAAAGAAAAAAAAAGAAAAACTTTGACCCTGAGCCAGCTATCCAAACTCTGAGCCTCAAGTTTCTTGTCTATAAAATGGGCTTATGATACCCACCACTTAGGGTTCCCATGAAGATAAAATAAGATCATATATGGGAATCCCCTGACATAAGGGGGTGCTCTGTAAACCTATGTTCCCTTCCTTCTTTCCTCCTCAGTTTACTTATAAACTTACACTAAATGAACATGCAAGGAATAATTTGAAAAGACCTTGAGGTACTTCTTGCCCTCCAAGAAAAACACAATGAGTTACAGTATCTTACAGAATGTTCAAAGAAGAATAAGAAAAGTGCTCAAGAGGATGAAGAGGTTTCCATGAGGAAATGAAGGGAAACATAACTTCCTACCTGGAAAAGCACAAGGAGAGACATGTTTAGATGCTACCAAATCTACAAAGCCTGGGCACGGAGTGAACACAAGGACATGTGCATCAAGTTTGGATATATTGGAATGTTACCTGCCCTCCTGGATCTCCCCACAACTGTTTCTTCTTCTGCAAAATGAAGATAACAGTACATAACTCAAAAGACTGTAGAGAGGATTAACTTCAGATAATGTGTGTAAAAAACTTAACACAATGCCCGAGTATTAGTTTTCTATGTCTGTTGGAATAAATTACCACAAACTTAGTGGCTTAAACAACACAGATGTATTATCTTATGATTCTGAAGATCAAAGTCCAAAGTCACAGACATAGAGAACAGATTTCTGGTTGCCAAGGGGGAGGGGGGTGGGAGAGGGACAGACTGGGAGCTTAGGGTTAGTAGATGCAAACCGTTACACATAGGATGGATAAACAACAAGGTCCTGTTGTAGAGCACAGGGAACTCTATTCAATATCCTGGGATAAACCATCATGGAAATGAATATTAAAAAGAATGTGTGTATGTGTATAACTGAGTCACTGTGCTGTACAGCAGAAATTAACACAACACTGTAAATCAACTACACTTCAATAACTAAATAAGTAGAGATAAAAAATGTCCAAAGTGGGTCTCACTAGGCTAAAATCAAGGTATCAGGGCTGCCTTCCTTCTAGAGGTTCTAGGTAAGAACCTACTTCCTTGCTTTTCACAGGTTCTGAAGGCAGCCTGCATTCCTTGGCAGGTGGCCCCTTCCTCCGTCTTCAAAGCCAGCAGTGTAGCAACTTCAGATCTCCCTCTGACTCTGCTCTTCCCACTTTTTCCATAAGCACATTTGTGATTACCTTGCACCCACTTGGCTAATCCAGGAAAATCTCCCTACCTCAAAATCTTTAAATCAATCACATCCACAAAGTCCACTGTGCCATGCAAAGGGACATGTTCACAAGTTCTGTGGATTAGGATGTGGACATCTCTGGGGCCCATTATTCTGCCAACCACAGTATGGTCTGTAGTATGTTCTCAACACATGGGAGCTGCCATGGCAAGAAGGAGGGAGAGGCAGCAGAAGCAGGGGGAGGGGCCTAAGGAAATTGATTGCCTAAATATTGAAAACTCGTTCCTAAGTGAGTTCAAATAAAGCCACAGATGACTCATCCGAAAGGTCTGTGAAGGAAAGCTAGGGATATTTGTGGTATGTCATCAACTTTCAAAGGCTAGCAGCATTAGAGGTAAGAGCCAACTCTTCTTTAGTAAATATAATATGTAGGTACCATTTAAAATCATCACCATGTGCGGTGATGGATGCTACCCAGACTTATTTTGGTGGTCATCTCACAATATATGCATGTATCGAATCATTATGCTATGCTGAAGCTAATATAACTTTATATGTCAATTACATCTCAATATAAATAAATAAATATCATGAGAATCTTAAGGGTATTTTTCAACTCAGATCAGCATTTAAGCTAGAAACCCAAGAGGCACAAATTGAGAAATCTGGCTTAATGGGCATCATCCATCATCATGCTGGGAAACATCCTTCATTTGCCTATGAATTAATAAATGCTCAAGGCATAATTTCATGCCAGAATGGCAGGAACATAGTTTTTCCTGGGCTGAAGCAGGCTGAGGTGGGTCTGGCACTCTGATCTGAGACACAGCTAGAGAATCTGGTACATAGAATGAGCAGCATGTGTCTTAAATCAGCATTCACAGTCCCAATCCAGCTCTTGACCGGTCCTCTGTCAGGATTAAGAGCCCCGAAGAGTGGCAGAAGGGCAAGTTGACCCGTTGCCTAAATGAGAATAGATCAAACGCTTTGAACTCCCCAAACACAGGTGTAAAGTTAACTTTTAAAGTTATATTTGATGATATAAATTTAAGAATCTGACCACTTGCTCTGTTGCTCCCATGGGCGTGCACTGGAGTACACAGTGCAGACACAGCAGGCACTTTGAATTCACTCAAGTGCCCATGATCAACTCCGATGCAATGCCCAGGACTATGCTCTGAAGACGCAGGAAGACGAGATCTTAAATTAGAAGATTTTTGAAGGCAAATGATGGTGGCCACCAGCCTCTGCTCAAAGCTGCTTCATAGGGCCCCTTGAGAATCTCTCACTTGATGAGTCCTGATGTGCTCCCAAGATAAACAGGGACTTATGTCCCCCTAGGAAACAAAATGGATTGACATGTTGGATGGAAGTAATTAACAATTCTCTCTCTCAGTGCTGAAGAAGGCCTGCTATTATCCCGGCTGTCTTTCTGACATTCATCCATGAGGAAAGATGAGGATGGTTACAAATAAAAATGGCTCATATTTATTGAGCACCTATTTTCTGCCCTGCATTGATCTTAACTTTATTAATTCATTTAATTCTCAACAATCAGGTGAGCTATTATTATTTTGCCTCCTAGATAACTGAGGAACACAGAAGTTAGATTCCTTGTTCAAAATCTTAGAGCAAAACAAAGAAAGATTCAAACCCGAGCCCTCTGGGTCCTAAGCCTGAACTCCAAACCATTCAGCCCTATTTTTCTCAAGAATTAACAGATTCATTCATAATTGTCCTATTTACATTTTTCAACAGAATCATTTTTGTCCTAATATACTTTGACCCTATTAAAGGTAACAGTGCCAGGCACTGGGATTTTCTTTCAGAGCAAGGACACAGGCCCATTCAATGCTTTAGTATAATGCTACCTAAAATCAAAGAAATATGATCTTATTTATTTTAACAAAGACAACACTTCATAGTAGAAATAAAAATGGTCTTCTTGCTCATTTACTGAATCACTGCCTTGCCCATCTACTGGCATCACCAACACCGGGCCTTCAGCCATAATGTGGTTACCTAAGAGCACACAGATGGTGTCTTTATCTTCTAGATGGTTTTCCGAAATGCCCCCAGTGTCTGACACCTCGCTCAGGCTACACTTCTTCTCCAAAATATGCATGTTGTAAATTTCTCAAATATCTCATGGATTGCATGTGTGGGGAAAAACGGGAGCTTTGATCATAAGAACACACCCCAACAAAAAATTTTTATTCTAAAGCCAGAACATTGTTAAGAACAAACCTGTATGAAGGGTTTCCTCTCACAAACAGAAGTTGATGGAAAAAAGCAGTTCCAGTAACTGGGCTGTAAGCCTGGACCCCTCAGCTAGGTTGGACTGACACCCATTTACATGAAGGATTATATAATCTTTGGAGACCGTCCTGGACAGTCTTGCCATGGATTTGGCTGTCAGCCTCTTAACCCTTTCTCCGTGCTTGGGAACTTCTACCTACACATACTGTTTGCCTTCATAGCCTATCAATATCACCACCGAAGCTGAAAACGCCTCCACCCTGCCTGCTCCTACATCTGGTGAGGAAGACTGGTCACATGACTTCTCGTGGCCAATCAGATGCTCTGGCTGGGTTTTTGCCCCCGGACTGAGTGACCCAGGTTTATTTTCTTTCACCACACTTATCACTATGTTTATGAGTTCATTTATTTTATTTCCCCAACTGAATGTAAGGCTCCATGAGGCTTATATTTACGCTATACTCCTAGTACCTAAAATAATACCTGGCTCACAATAGGAACAATATATTTCTTGAACGAGTGAATAAATGGATGGATAGATGGAATAAATGCATGCATGTGCAAAGGAAGGTGAATTTACCACTCCCTTTCCCACAAGATCATGCATCATAAAGAAGCTCATGGATGCATTCCTTCACGCAGACATTACCATTAAGGGAAAGAAGACACAAGGGGCAAAACAAGATCATGCTACTGTTTTTGTGGAAGGAGGCATTCACCCCTTCCACTATGCAACCTGTTCTCGTAAGCAGAACTGTACACATTCTTTCCCCTGGCAGTGCATAACCAAAAGGACATTTTTAAAAGGGTAAATATCACCATTTTGAGAACCGCAACTTCCAAAACTCCCAAGAAGAAGAAAATATTAAAAAATGATCCAAACATGCCAGATAGGAGGCCACCGTTGGTCACCTTAGAGAACAAGGAGAAGTGTTTAGGAACAGAGTTAGGCAAAAAAAATGCCTCAATACTTTTAAAGGGAAGAGGATTTATAGAGTATATAAATCAATACTTAACATCGATCCCTTTAGAAATCCACAGCAGATTAACAGCTATCATAAAATCTGCATATTTTAACGCACATACGCCCTATCCCACCTTATATCTCACTCTCCATGCAGGATATCCACGGCCACCTCCACAATTACCTTATGACATGTTTTCTAGAACAATCACCACCATAGATGTCCTCCACTTGACAAACCCTAACTTGTGTATGTGTATTATAAATTGCAATATCCAGAGCTAAACATACTATCCCAGAAATTATGAGAATACAGAATCATCAATCACCCTTTTTGTATCAATATACGTCTATCAAAGTAGCTCGTGATTTCATTTTTCTTTTAGCAGTCTCTTCATACTGCACACTGGAACTGCTCCTAAGCCAATCACTCCACACTCTTCAAATTTCACAAAAAGATGGAGATTTGGACTAAGTGACAAACTTAGTACATTCACCTAGTTCTCCCCCTGCTCCACATCCTTATAAAAGATAGAAGAGATGGGGCTTCCCTGGTGGCGCAGTGATTGAGAGTCCGCCTGCCGATGCAGGGGACGCGGGGTCGTGTCCCGGTCCGGGAAAATCCCACATGCCACGGAGCGGCTGGGCCCGTGAGCCATGGCCGCTGAGCCTGCGCGTCCAGAGCCTGTGCTCCGCAACGGGAGAGGCCACAACAGTGAGAGGCCCGTGTACCGCAAAAAAAAAAAAAAGAAGAGATGGTTTTTTAAATAGTGAAGCCGTAAGAGTGGTGAAAAACAAGAAACAGTACCTAACATTAACTAGAAATTTTGAGACAAAAAGCAGAAAGACAAAAATCAAACAGGATCAACTTGTTGGAGAAAAATACAACCAACACTTGTGCAGAAGTCTGCTACAGAGAGCGGTCGTTACACTGTCCTCCAAGCTCCAAGGCAATGGATCCAAGAAGCAAGAGGGGCAAATCTGGCAAAAACAATACTGGATCACTGCATTTGCAGCAGCTACATCTTTTGGCTTCTCCCTCCTCCCCCCTTGAACTGAGTGGTGACCAACAACAGCATATAGCACTGGTTAAAGTGATAGACTGGGGCGCTCAGGCCAGAGAGGCATCATTCACCTGAAGCTATGGCAGAAAGTGGCTTGACACTCACCAAACCCACCTGCCTCTTCCTGGGCACAGGAAAGCTATATTTGCCAGCTTCCTTTGTACTTAGGTTGAGATCATGTAACTAGTATCTAGCCAATAGATACTAATGAAATGTACCCCTTCCAGGCCTGCTTATGAAAGTCCTGTACAATCATCCTCATTCTTTCTTCTCTGAAAGTAAAGGATCGAATGAAGATCTGTGAGGGGCCCCTGGAAGATGACCATGCTCCAAGATGGAAAGAGCTGGGATTTCGAAATCAGTAGAGAGAAAAACAAATCTTTATTGAGTTACTAGGGTTTGGGGGTTATTTCTTTTTTTTTCTTTTTTTTTTTTTTTCCTATACGTGGGCCTCTCACTGTTGTGGCCTCTCCCGTTGCGGAGCACAGGCTCCGGACGTGCAGGCTCAGCGGCCATGGCTCACGGGCCCAGCCGCTCCGTGGCATGTGGGATTTTCCCGGACCGGGACACGACCCCGCGTCCCCTGCATCGGCAGGCGGACTCTCAACCACTGCGCCACCAGGGAAGCCCTGGGGATTATTTCTTATAGCTGACATGAGTCCTCTAACTAATCCCATGGCCAAGGAAACCCTGAGAGGATATGGAGGGGCCACAACAAAAAACATTGCACCAGCATCTCCATCAGGGTGCTTCCAGGAAATGGATGGCACACTCAAAAAGTTGATCAAAGAGATACTCAAAAATGGACTATTTCAAGAGGCAAGGACAGGGCTGAGGGAATCATCCAAGGATGATGAAGCTCCCGGGGGTCAGCACCAGTGGAGAACCATGGCCTTCCCCAGTCCTGAAGGGGGAGGGATGGAGCAGTTACTAGAAACAAGGAAGAGCTGTAGCTACAGGGTAGAAGTGTCCCTCCAGGACTTCTGACTATAGATAGAAAACACCACCTCTGCCAAAACCAGGATGACAGAGGGAGGACAGAAGAGAAGGGGAGATCAATACTCCAATCCTTCCTCCTGTCCTCTAGATTCAGCTGGAGTGTCCCTTTGGCTGAGCCAACTGGAAGGCAGTGGGCAAGGGAGCCCAGTGATGCAGAGATCAGCCTCCTGGGGGCCCAGAGCAAGGCTGCTTGGGACAGAGCGTGGATGTGGAAGACACACTGAGAAAAGCCCGAACACCCTCTCAGCAGCCCATCCTGCCCAACCCCCAGCAGCCCAACCAGAGATGAGCACCTGTAATCAGAAACGGCATGCCCAGAGGGACAAAGTAAATGAAGATGAGATGAGCAGATAACAAAGAATCAAAGACTTAAGGAAAGAGCAGCACAGAAGTCATTATGAAGAAGAAATAATACTGAAGGCAACAGAGTTTATAGTGCAAATAGAGGAAGGATTAACAGATTTCATGTTGTGAAAAGATACGAGTGGCTATCAGATCTATAGATGAAGAAGCAGCTACTACACAAGAAAATCTGAGAAATCTTAGAAATTGTAAGAATTGATTCAGAAAATAAAACACTCAGTGACTATATGGAGTCAGAGGAAGTTCACAGTTAAATAGTAACTTGTTGACCTGGATAATTGAGCCAAGGGATTATTTAAGAATATATCACCAAAAGGGAAAAATGGAAAATATATATTTTTAAAAGGTATGAAGTGCCAATATCCATCTAATGAAAATTCTAGAAATAGAGAATAGAAAAAATTCTAGAAATGGAAAAGAACAAGTAATAAAGAAACAAAAAGAAAATTTCCCAGGGCTGAAGGAACATGAATTAAAACTATTCATCACTTTCCAAAAGACCTACTCTTTGATTTTTTTTTTAACCTCACTGTTGTAAAATTCAGAAGTTCAAAGATAAAAAGAAAATCCTAAGTGCTTCATGAGAGAATAAAACAGCCTACTTAAAATGAATGAGTTTCTGAGCAGCATCAAATTTCTCCTTGACAAGACATGATGCTAAAAGACAATTGAGTAATACCTTAAAAGTTCTGAGGGGCAATTACTTTGAACCTAGAATCTGATTCCTACCCAAATTAACATTGAAAAGGAAAAACAAAATAAAGGCATTTTTCACAGACATTCAAAGATTCACACACAGGCCTTCTCTAATAGATTTAATCAAGCAAGAAAGAGAAATTAATTCAAAAAAAGGAAAATGGGGTGGGACCCATGGATCAACAGTAAACAGAAAAACTAATAAAACAGAGTTCGCTTATAAATATCTTTTAAAAAATTTTAATAATAATCTACAACTTAAAAATCCCAGAGGATCTCAACATGGGAGGCAGCAGGGTTGGAGAGTAGAGAGAAATTAGTGAAAACAATACTAAAGTTCTAGTTTTGTTTGAAGTGTGAAAGAAAAATAGATTAGCTAATTCCAACTAATTAATTTGGAATCAATATTTCAAATATTAATTAACCTAACAATGGGAAAAGGGGCCTAACTCTAGATATGAGACTTTATTAAACAAAAGCAAATAATACTATATAAAATTTTTTAAAATCTCAAGGGCATGATTTTCTATAAAAATATGGATTAACCAAAATTGATCCAAGAAGAGGCTGAAAATGTGAATAGATGAATACCTTTATAAAAATTTAATAGGTAGTCAAAGCTTGAATCCTTAAAACAAAAAAATGGCACCAAGACCAAATACTTTTATATGAATTTCTGTTCCATGAAGAAACTGATAATCCTTAAATTATACATCTATCTGGAAGTACACAAAAGTAAAGAGAATCCAGACTCATTCTACACAGCTAACATCAATATGACTCCAAAACCAGACGACAAGGTTAGCACAAGACCAAAAAAAAAAACACAAAAAACTCTTATTACAGCAAAAAAGAATGTAAAATCATGCAGCCTATCACAGAAACTATCATATTTAATAATGAAAGATTAGAAAGTTTCTATTAAGATTGAAAACAAGACAACCATCACAGCTACCATCCTTCATTGTTCCATATAATAGGTCCTATTTAAAAAGAGAGAAAAGTAAAAGAAATAAGAGGTATAAATATGGACAAAAAAATAAAAATTTTCCTACATGTAGACAAATTGCTGTCCCAAGAGAATTGAAGGAAATACTATTAAAAAATAATATCAGATACAAAATCAATACCTTTCTTATACACAAGCAATAACAAATTGAACGCCTCTGATATTTTCTTCTAATCCTTTCATAGTTTAGTTTTTATATTTAGTTATTTAAGCCATCTATAATTCATTCTGGCATAAGGTATAAAGTAGTAGTCTAACTTGAACTTTTTAGAAATACCATGAATAATAGCAACAAGCAGATATGTAATAGACCTAGAAATAAACCTAGTTAAAAATGTACAGGATGGGCTTCCCTGGTGGCGCAGTGGTTGAGAGTCCGCCTGCCGATGCAGGGGACACGGGTTCGTGCCCCGGTCCGGGAAGATCCCACGTGCCGCAGAGCGGCTGGGCCTGTGAGCCATGGCCGTTGAGCCTGCACGTCCGGAGCCTGCGCTCCGCAACGGGAGAGGCCACAACAGTGAGAGGCCCGCGTACCGCAAAGAAAAAAAAAAAAAAAAAAAGTGCAGGAACTAACATTTAAAAAAAAAAAACTACAAGAATGGTTTTGTCCCCTGGGTGCATATTGGAATCACAACAAGACTAATTAAAGCAGAGTTTGTAGGGTTGAGACCCAGGGTAAAAAAATCTCTATTACAAAATGTAATGATATTGGTTTTTCTAATAAAGCAAATGCAGTCATTACGGACAGGAAGATAAAAAATTGTAAAGATGTCAGTTCTCCCCAAATTAATCTATGAATTCAATGCAATCTGAATCAGCATCCAATGGAATTTTTTATGGAACTGGCAAGTTGATTTCAAAGTTCATCATGAGAAGAAAATATAAGAACTTTGTTTTGAAAAGATTAAAGGGAACTACTATTAAATACCAAAACATACTTCAAATCTGAGTTAATGAAAAGAGTGTGCTATTGGTACAAGAATAGAAAAATAAATCAACAAAATAACAGAGTCCAGAAACAGTCCCAGATATACAACATTTTTATAAAGTTTCAATTCAATGGGAAAAAGATGGATAAACAAATAAGTGGTGTTGAGACAATTAGATATTTATTAAGAAAAATTAAGCTAGATTTCCCTTCTGTGTAGAATACTCCAAAACAAAGTCCAGATGGGTTGAAGGGCTAAGCATTAAAAAAAAAAAAAACTCTAAACATTAGGAGAAAATACAGAGAATTTGTAACCTTGGAGAAAGTCATTCTTAACCAAGACAAAACCAGAATTTCCAAAAACGAAAATTAAAAGATCTGCTATCAGGGCTTCCCTGGTGGTGCAGTGGTTAAGAATCTGCCTGCCAATGCAGGGGACATGGGTTTGAGCCCTGGTCTGGGAAGATCCCACGTGCTGCGGAGCAACTAAGCCTGTGCACCACAACTACTGAGCCTGCGAGCCACAACTACTGAGCCCAAGTTCCACAACTACTGAAGCCCACGCGCCTAGAGCCCATGCTGCACAACAAGAGAAACCACCACAATGAGAAGCCTGCACACCACAACGACGAGTAGACCCCGCTCGACACGACTAGAGAAAGCCCATGCGCAGCAATGAAGACCCAACGCAGCCAAAAATAAAATAAATAAATTTATTAAAAAAAGAGATCTGCTATCATGAACATTTAATGCTTTCATAAGAAAAGACTCCTTAAGTAAAATTAAAATACAAGAAACAGACTTGGAGAAAATCTTTGCAACAATTAATGAGAGTAATGTCTAGACTACATAAAGAACTCATACAAATCTGTAAGAAAAAAAGGATTAAAAAAAAGAAAACAGGAAAGGATGTAAACCAGAAATTCCAAAAAACTATATGTACAAGTGTCGAAAAGCAAACGAAATGCTCTGATAATCTGGAAACTACAAACTAAAACAAGAATAACACTTTATTCTCCCATCAGCATGGCAAAAACTTAACAGACTGATAAAAGCAGTGTTCATAAGAATGAAGTATGGGGGAAACTGGCCTTTACATACATTCTTGGTAAAAGTACAAACTGATAATACATATAGCTGATTCCCTTAGTTATACAGCAGAAACTAACACAACATTATAAAGCAATTATACTCCAATAAAGATGTTAAAAAAAAAAAAGTACAAACTGATAAAGCTTTTCTGGTAATAATTTTCAGAAATCACAATGATTCCCTTTGATCCAACAATTCCTAAAGAAACACTCACATGTGTGTTATATATATAAAGATATCTGATGCAATATTGCATGCACTAGCAAAAAAATATTAGAAACATCTTTGGGGGAGACAGTTTAATAAATCACGATTATCAGTTTAAAATAGTGGGCTTGTATACATGATAGAGAAAGATGTGAAAAAAATGTCCTAGAATATTTATAGAGCACTATCACTTTTTTATTAAAACATGTATATATTTATGAGGATAGAAAATCTACAGAGAAAGAACTGGAAGTGTGGTTGTATCCCTCCACTTTGGCTATCATGGCACATCATATTCAACTGTATTTATTTGTTTTCATGTCTGTCTCCTCCCTAAGCTATCACTTTCTTGCACTCTGTTTTAATTATTTTTCTCTCCTCAGAAAGCACTCTGTAAGTATCTGTTAAATGTCTGCCTGGCTCTCTTACCTCAGCCCTGCATTTTAGAGGTTAAAAGGATGATACAATCCAATACTGCTCAGTTTCAATCCCAGTATTGCCATTTACTACTTGTATGACCTTCGGCATGTACCTAAATCACTGAGCCCCAATTTTCTCATCTATCAGGAGGAGAAATAATGCCTATGTCATAGCACTGTTAGGAGGATTAAGTAGGAAAATATATGAAAAGTTAGAAGCACAGTGCCTGGCACTGTTCTTACCACTGTGAATCAAATTGCTCCAAACTTAGCGGTTTAACTCAACAACAACAATCTACTGTGTACACGAATCTGATCTTGAGCAGGGCTCAGCAGGGACAACTCATCTCTGCCCCACCTGGAATAAGCTGAGGCAGCTCTACTGGGGCTGACCCATCCCTTCCAAGGGGACTCTCGCACCTGGCTGGCAATCGTTCTGGCTCTTGGTTCCTCCCCTATGAAAGCATCTCTATAGGGCAGCTTGAGTTTCCTCTCAACATGGTGGCTGGATTCCAAGAATAAGCATCTCAAGAGACAGGAGGCAGAAGGTGCCTAGGCCTGAAAACTGGCACAGTGTCGCTTCCCCATATTCTACGGGTCAAGCAGCTACAGCGCCCAGATTCAATCTGCCTCTGGACACGTATTACATGCAAAATACACTCACTCCTCCCAAGACCAGCCAAAAGTCTCATCCTTGTGAGTCATGTCCAAGTATAACTGAAGCTCTCTGAGTGTGGCTCTTCTTGAACAACTCACTGAGCTTGTTCATCACCATCGGAATACTATGAACTACAGAGACCAATTATCTTCACCCCGACATACAGACACATACTCCACACACAATGGTGGGACAAGCAAAACAAAAAAACCACAACAGACACTCCCATTCAAAAAGGGGAGAAACAGGAGGCTTCAGTCAGCACTGGTCCAAAGCAATTCTGCGCTCCAGCTGCATAGATGGTGCAAGTTTCTTTCTAGGGCCCAGGACTCTCAAGTGTCTCTTGGCTGCACCCTCTGGACTCTTGTCTCTTTCTCTGAGCATCCTTCATTTTCTGTAAGAACACTTAGTTGGTGATTCTGCAGCCTTCTCAACCTACTTCCTCCCCATAGAAGTTGGGGCTCTATTTCTGTCTCTTTCAATCCAATCTGGTGGTGCTTCCAGTCAATAAGTGTTTACAGTCAATAAACAGAGTCTCTGGGGGCTTCCCTGGTGGTGCAGTGGTTGAGAATCTGCCTGCTAATGCAGGGGACAGGGGTTCGAGCCCTGGTCTGGGAGGATCCCACGTGCCGCGGAGCAACTAGGCCCGTGAGCCACAACTACTGAGCCTGCGCGTCTGGAGCCTGTGTCCCGCAACAAGAGAGGCCGCGACTGTGAGAGGCCCGCGCACCGCGATGAAGAGTGGCCCCCGCTCGCCGCAACTGGAGAAAGCCCTCGCACAGAAACGAAGACCCAACACAGCAAAACTAAATAAATTAATTAATAAATTCCTACCCCCAACAAAAATAAATAAATAGAGTCTCTTATTGTTATTGTTATTAATAACATGGATTAAGATATAAAGACGCCTTACCCAGCAGGCAACTCTTACAGTATTTTTGCAGGATAGAATTAAACAGGTAAACAGAACAAGATAAAATATAATAAGGGTAAATAAAAGTCCTGCATTTAGACTTTAAAAATCAATTTCATAATTACAGGATGGGGAAGCTTTGGTTTGCTGGCATGCCTGTCTCCCCGACTAAGCTGTAAGCCTTTTGTGGGAGAAAATTGAGGGGATTTAGGTGACAGCGAACTCACAATGAAACAAAAGCATGAAGAGACACACACTGTAAGTGGCATCCTGACAATGTAGCTTAAGATCAAGATGGTGAGGGAAGTAAAACCACATAATAGGAGTAACTTTTGAGAAAATGAGTGGCTTTGCCTGGAGAAGAAAAAAAGCTCGGGGAAGTGATACAAACTTAGGGGCAGGTTAGCAGCCTCATATGTCTGAAAGGCTGTCACGTAAAAGAAGAGATAGACTTGACTCCAGAGGACAGAATTAGCTTAGATGGGTGGTAGCTCCTGGAAAGCTGACCTCCATCAGTACAAAAAACAGCAGAGCCATTGCTCTCAACCTTGGATGCTTATTGGCATCATGGGCAGAGTTTTAAATAATATTGATGCCAGCACCCTCCCCAGAACAATTCTATCGGAGTCACTGAGAGTGAGCCCCAGGCAGTAAGGAGTTTGTGAAATTTACCAGGAGGTTACACCATACTGCCCGTGATGGTGTATGTTGGATTGACCTAGCTGTGTGAGCAGACTCACAAAGAACTGACTTACCCATCACCAGAGGGGTTCAAACAAGAGTCAGTATTGTGATTACGGAGAGATCCTGCACCAAGTGAGGGAGCAAATGAGCCTTGAGACCCACTCCAGGACCCAAAGATTCAAGGGTGGAGATGATTTGATCTCATCAGACAACAGAGGACTCAGAGATTCCTCACTGCCAAGGGAGCTGTGCCCGCATGTTCGGGCCATGGTTTTTTCCTCTCTAACCTCCTGGAACAGACAGCTGTATTCGCTACCCTCCATAATGGGGGTCTCTCAGCATGGACTTCCTTGCCCAAATGGACAGTTTGAGTCAGGGAATAACCTGTTTGGAATGGTTAAGAAAATGGAAAGTTTAGGGGAGAGAGAGAGAGAGAGAGAGGAAAGGAGGTACTTAAGCCCATGACCTGGGTATTTGAAATTCTATGACCTTATTTCCACAGAGGCTCTCCTATCTCCTCAATTTCTGCCCACTGAGTCCCCAACCCAACTCCAGCTCTTTATATCAAGCTGAACTGTTCTCTTCTTTTGAATCGCATTCTCTTCAATGCGGGTAGCTAGTGTTGCCCACAATTTGCTGTTGGCAAAGTCCTCATGAGGTATTTCATTCTCAAAAGTCAGAGACTGGAGCCTGAACTACCTATTCTCCGCCCCCGTCTGAGCTCTCCATTTCTATTTTTAGACCTTTCTATTAATGAAGTGCACTAGTGTATTAGAACATTCCAGCTGTGTTACCAGCAGCCCGGAATAAGAAATAACCATTTGGGGGCTTCCCTGGTGGCACAGTGGTTAAGAATCCGCCTGCCAATGCAGGGGACACGGGTTCAAGCCCTGGCCAGGGAAGATCCCACATGCCACGGAGCAACTAAGCTCGTGAGCCACAACTACTGAGCCCGTGCTCAGCAACATAAGAAGCCACCGCAATGAGAAGCCCGCGCACTGCAACGAAGAGTAGCCCCCGCTCGCCACAACTAGAGAAAAGCCCGCGTGCAGCAACAAAGACCCAATGCAGCCAAAACTAAAAATAAATAAAATAAATAATTTTTTTAAAAAAACACCATTCACTTTATTTAAAAAAAAAAAAAAGAACGAAAGAACCATTTCTTTTGGCAGATCATACATCTGCCAAACTGGTATTTCACAAACAGAATCCTTCTTCATTTTCTTAAACCTCCCATCATGAAAGAAGACACCACTGCAGCCCTGCAGCCCACATACCAAGAGCAGATATCTAGCGTATGTCAGGTGAATATCTTATTTTTCCACATGAACTTGCTTAATTGTTTTTCTATTTTCAGATATGGGTCTCCCTCACACTGAGCATTGACCAAGACAGGTGGCCAAAAAGAGAAATTTTCTTGTAATTTGAATACAGATTAAAGAGGGGAAAATTGTTATAAATCACAGCACTGTCTTCTGAAGGCCAAGTGCATATTATAAAACTTTCCCGGTTCATTTCAAGCGACTGTTGAGCTCATCAATGCTTTATTTGTGAAAGCAAATGCCTGGCCTTACAAAACATCTATTCAAACATCAATGACTCAGAATTCTGGGACTTTCCTGCTTGTCTGGGAATTATGTTTATGATACAAATGCCGAGTTAATAAAAAGCCTGCCTTTCACACGTCAAAGACCTTTACAATCTTCAAGAAAGAGGAAAAACGAAAAAAGCTGTACTTGGCTGCTCTTCTTTTGCTATGTAAATGACATTTGTGAAGTTTCTCTGTATTTGAAAATGACCAGTCAGAGGATTTTTAGGGCAGTGAAACTACTCTGTATCCACTACAATGGTGGACACATGTCATGATACATTGGTCCAAACCCACAGAAGGCGCGGCACCAAAAGTGAGCTCTGACGTAAAGTATGAACTCTGGGTGATGATGACATGTCGAGGTAGGTTCATCAACTGTAACAAATGTACCCTCTGGCCAGGGCTATCGGTAGTGGGGAAGCCATGTGTGTGTGTCGGGGCAGTGGGTGTATGGGAAATCTCTGAACCTTCTACTCAATTTTGTTGTGAACCTAAAACTGCTCTAAAAGGTAAAGTCTATTTAAAAAAAATAAATAACCAATTCCGTTGGAAGAAGGTCTTCCTTAGTGCACTCATGGGCTCTGAAAGAATGCTTCCTTTTGAAACACAAGAAAGTATGGGTATATCGGAGAAGGTTACCTTTGGAAGTGGGAGATTTTAAGGTAGATTGTTACTCCCTTGAGATGTTTACACCTGGTGGTCTCCCGACCCTGACATCTCTTCCCCCAGGTCTTTGCATGACTGATCCCTCCCTGTTACACTGAACTCAGCTGAAATGTCATCTCCTCGGAGGAGCTGCCCCTCCCCCCCTCCCTCCCTCATCAACCTGAAATAGCTCTCTCTAGGTGTCACACCAGCATGTCCCCCTTCCATCACTGCACCCCAGTTCTCCTCGACTGTAGTAGTTCTTTGTCCCTCTCCTTCCACATTAGAGTTTTCCCAGCGCATTCTGTAATATTTCCCGAGAGCCAACAAACTGCCAAAGTGAGGTGTCTGCCTACATTACCAGGACTCTGCCCAGTTGATATAGAGGAAGTCAGACCAGCTGGCTGCCACACGCTGTTTTCATGGGGCACCAGTGGCCTCCTTGTGGCCTGCTACCAGGTGGGCATCTAGGGAAGGAGAGACCCAGGCAGCTCCATCACTGCTGGGAGAGTCTCAAGGAGGAGGTGCAGACACACACGGCTGACCCAGATGTAGTACTATTCCCTGTCTGTAAACAAAATGTCCTTACTGCTAAGAGTTTTTGTGAAAGACTCTCCTCCCTGGCTTAAATGCAGTCTTGTCTCCTCCAGCTCAACCTAAGAGGATTGTGCCTGAAAACCATGGAAGCTGCTGACCCAGGAAGCTAGCGGGGACTTGCCAGGGGCCAGTGAATCAAAAATATAATCACAGGGACTTCCCTGGTGGCACAGTGGTTAAGAATCCGCCTGCCAATGCAGGGGACATGGGATGGAGCCCTGGTCCGGGAAGATCCCACATACTGCAGAACAACTAAGCCTGTGCACCACAACTACTGAAGCCCGCACGTCTACAGCCCGTGCTCCACAACAAGAGAAGCAACCGCAATGAGAAGCCCGTGCACCACAACGAAGAGTAGCCCCTGCTCGACACAACTAGAGAAAACCCATGTGCAGCAACGAAGATGCAACGCAGCCCAAAATAAATAAATTAAATAAATTAATAAATAAATAAATATATATATATATATATATATATATCATCACAGATGAAAAGTTTAGGATGTTGTTTCTGTTCCAAAGGAGATCATCATCTAACAGGGCAGCTACAAACTCCCCAACCCCGTATCACAGTGACTAAGCCAAAAAGAACTCTGAGAAAGACAGATGGGAGCATTCTCACTGGAATCTTATAGATAGATACATGAACTAGAATCGTACACATATGGAATTACCTATACTGCTATATTATTAACTAAGTATACTATACATAGTACATAATATAACAAAATACATTATATTCTTATATTTTAATTGCATTTACAGAGATGATTTTATATGTAGAATGGAGTCTCTCTCTCTCTCTCTCTCTCTCTCTCTCCATATATATATAAAGATTGGTCAAATCTTAACCCCTCTCTGCATCCACATCCTTGACCAGACCATTTTTTTCTTGCGTGTTGACTTTGGACTTGGCCATAGGACTTGCCTTGGCCATGGCATGTGGGTGGAAGGAAATTGTGCCACTTCCCAGCCTAAGCCTAAGAAGCTCCCCTTGTTTCCATTTTCCTCCTGCACCTCTGCCACCACCTGGAGAAGAACCTGCCGCAGCTTACCCCGTGGTTAACCTCAGCACCAGGGGAGGTCTTGGAACAGGACCATCCTAGCCACATCCATAGGCACAAGAGCAATCAAAATTAATTATAGTTCTCAGTCCATGGCTTTTGGGGTGCTACTATGTGGCATTACATGGCACATGAGAACTGATACATAGGAGATGTGGATATTTCTCCATAAAGGTCTAAAGCACCCAGCGTACATTTGTCAGTTTGTCCTTTCTTACTGCCCTCCACATCAGCCTTCCAATCCCTCAACTGACATTTTTATGTTTTGAAATTACAGAGGAGTACGGAGAAGTTAACAAACACCCATGTCCCCAGTGCCCATAACTGCTTATCATTTTAACATCCATCATTATTTACTCCCAACCATTCTTAATATACAAGATTACCCATAAAGTTCAAGTCTGCTCTGAAGATGAACCAACACATCCCTCCACACTTTCCCAACTTGCCATGTTGTCCACAACATTGGTCTATTTGGAGGCTGGAGGAGCTGGAAGAGGACTGAAGGAGGGCAAAGAACAAGGGGGAAAGCATCATTCAGAAGTTAAGAAACTTCACTGTGCCTTGGTTAGGATCAACAGAATCTACGCCTTACAGAGACGTCACGTCCCGAGATACTCATGAAGACTGTAGAAGGGATCACACATCATCGCTCCCTTGGGAAAGTGGCTTAAAAACTCAATGAGGCAATTGATAAGCTCACAAGTCTCCCAAGCAATCAGTGGAAAATTTATTTGGAGTTTCCATGATTTGTTTGCCAACTCCCAAGAATACACACACACACACACATGTACTCACACACAGCAGCATCCAGGCTTCTACAGCTCCAGATCTTAACCTGGTTAGGTGAGACTTGCTAAGTCCCCTTGCTGAGATGGGACTTGCCTCTAATATGCTTTTTCCCAAGATCTACTTTCTGTGTCACCTCCCTTCCCACATTCTACTCCCCACCACTAAGCTACCAAAAAGTGCGCAGGGGCTACAGCCATGGTGGAGAAGCCAAGAGACACATAGGTTCCCAGGGGATTTATTTGGTTTCATCAGTGCATTAGAACACACACAGGGGAGAAAAGTGAGCAAAGCGCAAGGGAAAAGTTTCTTTGATCTTCAGTCTGGAAACAAAACATATTGGCGTGAAGCAATGAAAAGCCAGAAATGGCAAATGAGAAACCACAGCTTGACTCTCAGAATTAAACACCATTATCAAATTGTTGTAGGTCCCCGATGGCCCCTAAAAGCTCCATTTCAAAACAAACCAAAACTATGGCTGGAGCTGAAGAGGCTCTTATAACAGGTGAGTCCACGGCCTGGGTGAGAGAGTCAATGTCTTACTCAGCTCCCCTCACCCAGAGGCATTAACACCTACAAGCTTCACCCGAAATAACTCATCGCGGCCACTCTTTTTATCTTGGCAGCCTCTGGGAGACTTTCGCCAAGGTTCTGGGCTCTTTCAGTCAACGTGACCAATTCCACATCCTTTTATTAATCACTAACCATTTCCCCTCGTAGTCAGCCCTGAAATCCCTGCTTTGATCTGCCTGACATGTCACATGGTGTGTGCTTCTGAACACAACCTCTCCCGTAGCTGACCAAGAACCGGCAGGCCTGGCAGACACACACACAAGCAAGGGAGACATTTCCTGGAGATACTAGAAAAAGGGGAATTCTACCAGGAAATCAATGGCCATAAGCAGAGAATTTATTTTGTTCATTCCCTCTTTATTTATTGATGGATAGCCCTTTGGTATATGCTGAAAAATCAAATTTCAGTGGCTATCATAAACACCCTACATCCCATCCAATTAGAGGGTCCATAACTTATTTAGCTCAAGAATTGACTGTGATTCTGAAAGTAAATTCTGATGAGCTGAATTAGGTGCTTAACCAAGAAGACTCACAGACAGGCCTTCTGGTAGCTTCCGTTAACTTTTCCAAAGGCACCAAGGCGTCTGCTGCTCCTAACCAAGTCAGAACGGCTTGTGATGAGATGCCTGTCTTGTAACCAAGACAAAGGACGTGAGCAGATGCCCTTCATCCAGATCCACTTTCTTCCTTGGACCACTCTCTATATAAACAGCCTTTATGATATTTCAAATTGGCGTAACGATAAACCAGAAGCATTTCCAAAGGCACACGTACAAATCCGTTGTCTCCCTGGAGCCTGACAGCAGATGCTTCCAGGGAAATCTGAGGGTAAGCACTACTGTACTGAATTTAACAAAAGTAATTGAATTTTTGGAGCCCACCCCAAGGATCAAAAAGAAAACAGCCATTACCAGCAAGCATCCGATCTTACATGAGCTGAAATTGGCCACGTGATTAAAAACATTAAATAACAAATGATTTGCCTTTATTAAATATTTAGACCATTTCTATTTAACAAAAATGTGAACCTTTTTTCTCTGCACAGCTTAAGATGCAGGTAAGCTAAAGCTCATCTTTACTTCCTCTTGGCAACCCCTACACATACAAGTCAGTCTTGCCTATTCCCCTGCGGTAAAAAAAATACCAAGTCGACTCTGCTTCTGCTGAAATTGCTGTCTGGTGCAAAGATCAAAGGGGCCCCTTCCCCCTGCAGATTACTTGTCTATAGTTCCCTGGCTTCTCCGTGTGGTCTCAACTGCTCCCACTCGTCCGGGGCTGCTCCACAGTTAGCAGCCGCCTAGATCTTCCAGCTATACAACTGAGTTTGTAATGACAGTAATTGCTAGTCTGTCAAGTCACCTCCAACCAAGAAGGAAAATGCCCTCCAGACACACTTCTCAGGCCCACATGAAGAGATAGGAATGAATTCAATAAAAGAAAATTATCCAGTCCTGTTTATACAATGCCACTAAGACCAGGAGGCTTTTTTTTCTTTTTGTTAATAGGGATATTAAACACTGCTGGGCCACAAAGTGGGGCAAAGGTTTTATGTCTGTTCCCTCAAGTGTCCATGTCCTTGACTTGCTTTGACCACCAGAAATCCACCAAGAAGCAATAAGTCCTTGAGCATTTCACATCTCTCCAAGGTATTGTTGGGCTGGGGATGCCTTTGGGAGGATACCTGCACAGGCGAGGGGCCACCTGGGTTCTTATCCAAAGTGCAAGATGTTTCATCTCATTCCTTCTCTACCTTTTCTGTTTAAATTTGATCCTTTTTTTTTATTGTAGAAAGACAGGATTGGCATGGCCAAGACCTAGGATGTAAATGATTGTTTTGGTCTTGTTTCTTACCAATAAAGCCAATTGGATAATTAGTCTGAATAAACATTAACATGAACCTTTTAAATATATTATCCATTAGCGTCTATACAACTTCAGGGTTGTATGTATATGCTAGATTATAACGTTATATGATTCCACAGAGACGGGTTTAAAGAAGTGATAACTAGTAACAAAATGTATCTCATTCATGAATTTAATCAAGTAATGTGCATCTACTTTAAATTTACGTAGGATATGTCCTTGGAAATGGGTGCTGACTAGAGTCTTTTGTCCCTCAGCTCCACTCTCTCCCTTCTTTATTCTCCCATCTGGCCTTGGGGCAGAAAGCCTGAAAACCACATTTCCCAGGTTCCCTGGCCAACCAGCCCCCTGTTGGGTTCTACCAATGGGAGGCACCAGCAGCAAACCGGAAGGTGAGCGGAAGGGAGATGCTATTTTTCCACCTCCTTGAGGTGCTTCTGGCAACGGCGGCAGCAGCAGCAAAGGCAGTGCTGTGGCTTCTGGGTTTCTGCTACGTCAGCTCAGTTTTAGCAACAACAGTTTCGTGGCCAAGTAAACCAAAGCTGAGAGTCCCGCCATGTTCCTTGTGGCTTCTTCAAGCCTAATACACTACCATGTGTAAAACAGCTAGCTAGTGGGAACCTGCTGTATAGCACAGGGAGCTCAGCTTGGTGCTCTGTGATGACCCAGATGGGTGGGTGGGATGGGGGGGTGGGAGGGAGGTCCAAGAGGGAGGGGATATATGTGTGTGTATAGCTGATTCACTTCGTTGTACAGCAGAAACTAACACAACATTGTAAAGCAACTCTACTCCGATAAAAATAATTAATTAATTAATTTCTTTTAAAAAGCCTAAGGGGATAGTGGCTTCCCGCAGTTACTAATCTTTAGGTAACCCTGCCTCCACATTTTTCCTCCTTCATCCCTCTCAAATCATGTACTGCGTATTCTCTGTAGGAAGCACACCTCATTTTATTGCACTTGGCAAATATTGCATGCTTTACAAATTGGAGGTTCACGGTAACCACGTGTTGAGCAAGTCTATCGGTGCCATTTTTCCAACAGCATTTGCTCACTCCATGTCTTTGTGTCACATTTTGGCAATTCTTGCAATATTTCAAATTTTCCCATTACTATTATATTTGTGATGGTGCTCTGTGATCAGTGATCTTCGATGTTACTATTATGACTCACTGAAGGCTCAGATGATGGTTAGCATTTTTTAGCAACAAAGTATTTTTTAATTAAGGTATATACATTGTTTTGGGGGGTATAATGCTATTGCACACCTAAAACACTACAAAATAATGTAAGCATACCTTTTATATATGCGCTGGGAAACCAAAAAATTCGTGTGACTCACTTTATTGCAGTGGTCTGGAGCCAAACCCACAATATCTCCAAGATACGCCTGTACCAAATTCCTTCTTTGAGATACCTACAGTGGTTTCTAACAGAAAATTGCACTGATTGGAAACCGATCGATTCATCTTGTCATACAAAACATTTATCCCCATAAACTGCATTTGCAATGAAGCAAAGTTTAACCAGATGTTTAAAGATGATGCTAAAGTCATTTCATTCAGTCTGCCAAATCCATGGCAGAATTAGGAATAAAAGTTTAATTATATAAATCCTCCTTCTGAGACGCCATAAAATAGGCAGCGAGTGGCGCAATCCCTTTTCCAAACAGCTTTGGTTTGGATTTCATGCCTGTTGGGTTGGGTGTGTCCGTGTGGGTCACGTGCTGGCCTGCTGCGGGATCTCAGGATTGTCACCGAGTTTGCACGGCTGTTCCCTGACCTAACGAGGCAGATACTGGATGCCGCAGCTTTGATCCACGCACGCGCACAGCATATAGACATAAGAGCTCCCCAAACCAGCTGGAAAGAGTCCCCGTGGGAACACTCCACGACATATTAATCAAAGTCAAATGGCAGAGCAAATTGAACTGGTTCATTAACTATGAAAATTCTCTCACAAAGTGACATCTTGTTAACTACGTGGAAGCTTAGCACATTTTCACAAGGTCCTTGCCGTCTACTCAGATCTAAAATGTCGCATTTAGTAATAAATAGAGGAGGTTTTTTTCCTTGTTGAAGAAAAAAAGCTCTTTTATGCCTAACCCACATGTAAATATATACTGTGTGTTTCCCTATGCCCACTATGTTGTGGATAGAGGTAGCGAGCTGATAAAAGAAAGTTTACAATACCAGAATGTGTTTTACAAAGATGTATAGGAGGAATTAGGAAAATAGATGTTGATTATTTTAAAACCTCTAAATCCATGTCAACTGCCCATACACCTGGGCTTACTGGGAAAATTCAGCTGTCGTACCGAAAGCTGGCCTTACTTCTCTATGAATGCTGGCTAAAGTAGTGAAAAGAATCTGTGCCTCGTCTCCACTATCATTCAAAGGAACTTCAGTTGCTTGGGTCTTTTCCTCCTTCAACATGTGGGGATGAGCAGTTTAAGTGACTAAATGTTCCCTTTCAATATTCAGACCTTTTACATAAACTGAGACAGCCATTAGACACAGTTTGACTTACCTCCTGTAAGTCTCTTACCTCTCTATAAGATGGGTGTCTCGTCTACCCAATCTTACGACAAGGCCTGACCACTGGAAATCCTTTCTAGATCAGTTAGTTAGGTTACTGATTTGGCTGCTGTAACAACGGCCAAAGTAACAGTGTCTTAAACTGAGAGAAGTATTTAAAGAGTGCAATGCCAGCCCATATCATCAAAGTCCCATCTCTGATTTCCTCCTCTGTCATTCAAAATACATGGCTTCCATTTTGCCGGTTACTGATACGTGTACACCTAGGCCAGTCCACAGAGGCCAAATAACAGCCCCTGTCCACAGCCCCTCAAGGTCAGATCCCACTGGCCAGAACTTAGTTTCGTGGCACTCCTCACACAAGAGAATACGGGAAAGTCTTTATTCTGGGCTGCCGATCGCTCAACAATACTAAAGAAGGAGGGCAGTGACTGGCCACCTCTGCCACGCTCTCCCTTTTGTTAAGGTGCAGTGTGTCCCTAAGTATTGGCACAGGGAAGGCACAAAATAGATAACTGTTAAATAAACAAATGAGTGGATGAAATCCTTAAGGAAATGCTAATTTAAAAACAGATATGATGGGCTTCCCTGGTGGCGCAGTGGTTGAGAATCTGCCTGCTAATGCAGGGGACACGGGTTCAAGCCCTGGTCTGGGAAGATCCCACATGCCGCGGAACAACTAGGCCCGTGTGCCACAACTACTGAGGCTGCGCGTCTGGAGCAACAAGAGAGGCCCGCGCACAGCGATGAAGAGTGGCCCCCGCTTGCCACACTAGAGAAAGCCCTCGCACAGAAGACCCAACACAGCCCAAAATTAATTAATTAATTAATTTAAAAAAAAAACAAACAGATATGAGGACAGATTGCTAGGACGTCCATGGTTCATTTCTCCATCACTCTCTCAGAAGTGAAATTTAGGTTTAATTAGATAATTAAGTTGACCTAGAAATCGTATATTTGTATGTCCGAATCAGAATAGTGATATAAATACCCAATGATGACTCCATCAGATTTTTCTCCAGAATTTCACAAACTCATACAGTCTTGGAACCCTTTTGTCAGAGAATATCCACTAACAATTCATGAGACATTCATGAAAAACACTGTCCTGCCCAAAATCTTAGAAGAACAGTAGAATTCAACCATTCATCTTCTCAAGTAGGACCTTAAAGAAATCATTCTATACACAGCAAAATATATATTTTTTAAAAGCAACAACACACAGCAAAACTACTCTGTTTGACATCATAATGGTGGATACATGCCATTAAACATTTGGCCAAACCCATAATATATACAACACCAGGAGTGAACTGTAAGGTAAACTATGGACTTTGGGTGATTTTGATGTGTCAATGGAGGTTCATTGATTGTGACAAATGTAGCACTTTGGTGGAAGATGTTGATGGCGGAGGAGTCCATGCATGTGGAGGGGAGGGGGTATATGGGAAATCCCTGTACATTCTGCTCAATTTTGCTGTGCAGTAAAACTTCTCTAAAAAACTAAAATCTATTTCTGAAAAAAGCAAAAGAGGAGGCTTCTCAGAGCACGCTAATAATGGTTCCACGGTATCTTGCCATGACTGCGAATGACCAGGCGGGTTGACCTGCCACCTTACGTGACATCCTCTTCTCCCCAGTGATTTCCCAACAATCACGGAAGGTTAGAAATGGCAGGGATCTTCAAATGTCATCGAAGCCATCCATCTGTGTTCAGACCCTGATGTCACCGCAGGACTGGGAGAAAACATCAGAACGAAACTTCATGACATGATCTCATTCATATGCGGGGTCTGGATAACATCACTTCCACTTTAAATAAACACTGAAAAGGGAAGATTATCCAGACAGACGATCTTAGATGCACTGTATTTGTGGACTAGGCGACTGTAACCAACAGCCCCAGGAAATCTGGCGTTTGTTTGGAAAACGCGTCTGGATTTTGAAAGGGCTCTGCCTTAACACCTTCAGTGTATGCCCAGAGGTCTCTGAGGAAGTGCACTCATAAAGAGGATGCAACTGTGTGAGGAATTTTGATTGATGCCACTTTCGTGCTGCAACTCTGGCTCAAAAGGGAAGTTAGTCCAGTTCCCCTTTGAAACAGCTTCTCAGCAGCAGGTGGCCACCAACCACTCAGAAGGCAGGCATGTGAACGCAGCTGTCTTGAAATTCCACTGTTTTGTAATGATTCTCCCTTAATCCATTAAAAGGGCATGAGAGGGAGGACAGAGAAGGTCGATTTTTCGTAGACAATAGTCTCTTGGAATTACAAAACTCAATATATCATGGAGACACTGGTTCCTTTCTCCCATTTCGAAGAATTGTTATAAAGTACTGGAACTAACTGAAAGCTCAGCGTTGGAGAACCCTCTGTAATTAGCATGGTTTGGAGGAGGAGAGTTGAGGAGGAAGTCCGTTGAAAATAGTTTGGAGTAATCTATTAGGCAACTCTCTACACTTTTCCACCATAATTTTCATTTTTCCCCTAATGAGTTCTTTTTTTGTCTCAAGTTTCTATATTTAGTCTGGAAACCTTCCAGACTGGGAGATTGTTTTTATAACTTCCTTTTTAATTGAACTAGAGTTGATTTACAATATTGTGTTAGTTTCTGGTGTACAGCAAAGTGATTTAGTCATATATATATATATTCTTTTTTCAGATTCTTTTCCATTATAGGTTATTACAAGATACTGAATATAGTCCCCTGTGCTATACAGCAAATCCTTGTTGTTTATTTTATATATAGTGGTGTGTATCTGTTAACCCCATACTCCTAATTTATCCCTCTTCCCTTTCCCCTTTGGTAACCATAAGTTTGTTTTCTTTGTCCACCAATGAATTCTGAGTCTCCAGAAATTAGAAAGACTATTTCTCAATTTACCTGGGCAGTAATCCATTTTAATGAAACTAAGTCTGGAGACTGAGGGAAACTAGATAATAATAGAAATAATTGTGCTAATTTTAAAAAGAAAAGAAAAAGAGCAAGGTTAATGTTGGTTACGGTAAATATTAATGAAAAATATGTGTTATTCAAGGTAGTCACTAAAAGGATGGAAATATTTTCAAATGTGATTCATTCCAATTGAAACAGGAAGGGGAGCAAAAACATCAACATCTGACAAGGCAGTTAACCTCACTAAGTGACAGCAGCTCTGCCCCTGTGGGGAGGACACCGCCCTCCTCCCAGTGGGGGGCTGGACCAGCTCACTCCAACCAGCAGCCTCTGGAGAAAGAGTCATGGAAACACACACACACGCACACACGCACAGAGAGACGACAGCCAGCCACAGAGTGTGAAAGACAGAGGGGCTACACCAACCCCTTCAGGACCACGCCAGCCAAAAGATATCCTTCAAGAAGAAAAGGAATCACGAAAAAGAGCTGAAGGTGGAGGCGCTGGGGGCAGTCCTAGGCACTTCTGGTTTTGCGCTGCCCAGCTGGAACAGATTTTTGCTCAAATAAACTTACAATTTTTTAAAAGAAAAAGAAAAATAGTTAATGGATAACTTAGGTCAAAATCTTGTTGGGAGAGGGTTGACCAGTTTTCTGGATTCAGGGGCCCTGAGACAAAAACCTAAATGTCATCAGCAGGTAAGGAAGGCAGAACAGACTTGGAATGAAAGGGAAGGGGGCCCAGGGATAACACACTGTAAACGTCCAGGCCTTGGGGATTTGCAACTTGAAGAAAATGGCCAAAAGTTACTTCTGAAAGCTAGGAAAATGTACAGAAAACACAAGCATCTAAAAAAGGAGGGTTGTGAAGCGGGAGAAAGGGATGATCTTGGCTTCTATGAGTCTATCCACCTACTTTTAATTTCCTTCACTTAAAAAAAAAAAAAAGTTTGTGTAATAATACTTTTAAAACCCGTAAGTAGAAAACCTAGTTGGGAAATAATCAGTGTGAGCTGGCAGAGCATAGATATAGTAAGACCCCTACATACAAACCTTCACGTTGCAAACTTTCAAAGATGAGAATGTGCGTTCACGTGTCCAATCACGTAAGTCAGTTCACGTGCCTGGCGTACATTGTCACGCGTGTGCAACCTCTACAAGCGGTTGTGCTTTTGTGTACTTACTTTGTGTAGCTTACTAATGAAGACCTGATGGAATTGGAGGCCCAGAGAAAGGACGAAGAGAGACAAGAGGAAGAAGAAGTAACTGAAGAACTGAAGAGATTCGCGATGCAGGAAAGGGCAAGGGGATTTTCCTTATATGAGGAGGCACTGTTGGGACTTCCCTCGTGGGGCAGTGGTTAAGAATCCACCTGCCAATGCAGGAGACACGGGTTTGATCCTTGGTCTGGGAAGATCCCACATGCTGTGGAGCAACTAAGCCCATGCGCCACAACTACTGAGCCTGTGCTCTAGAGCCTGTGAGCCACAACTACTGAGCCTTTGTGCCACAACTATTGAAGCCTGCGCACCTAGAGCCCGTGCTCCGCAACAAGAGAAGCCACCACAATGAGAAACCCACTCGCCGCAACTAGAGAAAATCTGCGCACAGCAACAAAGGCCCAACGCAGCCAAAAATTAATTAACTAATTAATTAATTTTTAAAAAAGAAGGAGGCACTGTTAGTTTTTGAGGCACAGGACCCAAATGTAGAACGGTACGCGAAGGTTGCAGCAGCCATTCAGAACGCAACCCAGTGCTACCATGTCATCTTTGATGAGAAAAAAAGAGCTACTACCCAGACATCACTGGATTGTTTTTTTCAAGAGGGTAGATAGAATTGAATCCAGCAAGGAATCAGAATCTGTGCCATCAACGGCAGGCGAGAGTGAAATTGCAGCTTTCCCTCTGTCTCCTACTGCTGACAACCCTTCAGCTCTACCATCTCCCACCTCCTCTCCCTCCTCCAGTCAGTAACTCTTCTTGCCTGTTCTCTCGATGCCAGCCCCTGGATGCCAGCTGTTGTGCTGTACCACTGTACTTTTCAAGGTACTGTACAGTAAGGTTAAACATGTTTTATTTTTTGTGTTTGTTTTTTATGTATTATTTGTGTGAAAAGTATTATAAACCTATTACAGTACAGTACTACACAGCCAATTGTGTTAGTTGGGTACCTAGGCTAACTTTGTTGGACTTACGAACAAATTGGACTTAATGAACGTGCTCTCAGAACAGAACTTGTTCGTATGTAGGGGATTTACTGTATTCTCCTATTTATCTAACTTCCCTGTAAGAGAAGCCATGGGCTCCACATTACAGAAGGGTAAACGGGTGCCGTGTTTTAATTTTTTCAAGATTTTGATTTAATCTAATCAAGATATTGGGGTTTAGGGGGTGGAGTCAACTACCCTAGGAAGGCGGATCCAGTTACAGACTTCAGGTGCACTCAGATCTAGACCCTTCCTCCTGACTTGACTCAGCTCAGCATCACCATCCGGCCGCACTGGGCACTCCACCAGGAGACCCTGCAGACCCTCAATGAACTCAGTACCTTCCCTTCTCTCACCCTCTTTCCTCTTTCACTTTCATCTCCCTTCTCCTCTCAACCTCCTCTGACACTGTCTTCTGCATCTCAATTAATGAGGTCACTACCCACCTGATTTCCAATGCTAGGAATATTCAGGCACATCCCTGACTAAATAACTCTGCAACCTCCCTCACCTATAGGATAAAATCCAAACTTTTCCATCTCCATTGAGAAGAGCCTTTCACGTTCAGGTCCCCATCTACCTTTCAAACCCTCCCTACCCTATGCTCCCAATTCACCCAAGTGTCCTGCAAGACTCCACACCCAATCACGTTCCAGTGCCCCTGGACATACTCCCTTCATTTGGGGCACCCTCCTATTCTCCTTTGCCTCGGGAACTGCTCCTCACTTCAAGGTTCTGCTGAAGCCTCTTCTGTGAAGACCTCCCTAAGTCCCCAGGCAAAGTCTGTCAGTCTGTCTTTCATCCTCTTGGGTTTATAGAATAGCACTTGTCCTGCTGACTGCTAACCACTGTGTTTTTGAGACTCTCTTCCCCAGTGAACTGTTAGAAGGCATGGAGATCTCTTATTCATGTTTGTGAGTGAGCAGTAAGCACCTTTGTCACCTTACTTAACATTGCAACGTACACATACACACATCCTGCTGTGTTTTCACCATAGCACTAATGTATACACGCTTTACCTGTTTATTTATTATCTGGCTCCCTCCACTAGAATACGAGCTCCATGAAAGCAGGTATTTTGGTCTATTCTGTTCTCCCCTCTACCACCAATTGCCAGAATAATACCTGGCATGTGGTGGACGCTGAATAAATATTTTGATGAATGTGCATCCAAAATGACTACAATGGTGTCTACACATCCAACGTATTCATTGTTGAATGAATGCAAAAGCCCCACCTGCCTCTTAGAGCTTTCCTCGGCTTTCTTCCACCTTTATTCACCTCCTCTGAACTCCTACAATAGCTACAGTGAGGTCCCACTACTCTCAGTGCTTTGTTCCATTAATGTATTTTAATCTTGTCTCTCTAACGAGATTATAAAAATTCCAAGGGCAGGCGCCACACCTTCCAAGAAAGACAATGTTAAATATAACTGGTGCCAGGTGCTTCCAAAGTGATTTATTGTATCACTTAATTATCTCCCAAACATCTACGAAATTAGTTCACTATTCCGATTTGGCATATAAGGTAACTGAGGTGCCGACGTACCCACGTTCTCAAGGCCTTTAAGTAGCAAAATCAGGATTCAAACCAGGTTTGACTCTGTGTTCCTTCCACTAACTTCTGTGTTCCTTCCACTAACCCACATTGCTTCTGAGTTAATGTAGCTCACTGTTCATTTTTCCAAAAATATAGAAAAGCTAAAAACAGAAAAATAATCACCCACAAACTCTTCACCCAAAGACAATCACTATTAACATTTATTCTATGACTTGGTCTTTTTTATTCTACACATTTTTAAATAGTTGTGGTCATACTATATCTAAAAAATGGTTATACCAACTTTCTAATTAAGATTTTAAGTTTGTGTCCCATATTTATAATAAATGTTAGGATATGATCATTATTGTCTGTTTATCCATGAAGCTAAACGTTTTTTCAAGTGTTTCTTAATGTGTACTTTTTCCGTTTGTGAATTATTTATTCTTTCCCTACTTACCTAGTCGAGGTCTTAATAATTTTCTTGTACATTTTATAAAGAATACTTTCTGAAAATTGTTGAGACATCAGATTTTTAAAATTTTAACCAAAAAGAATTGTAACTATGTGAGATGATGGATGTGATGGATATGTGAACAAGCTTATTGCGGTGATTTTTTCACCACATACACGTACATCCAATCATTACGTTGTACACCTTAAACTTACACAGCTTATGTAATTCATATCTCAATGAAGCTGGAAAAAAAGAATACTTTCTTACCCATTTTTTCTGAGTAATTTTCTATGCTATTTCTCAATTCTCTTACCCAATAAGTGCCTAGCACTGTGCTGAGTGCAAAATGAACGTGACATAATAGTGTTGATTAATCATTTTAAATTATTCACCCAACCAAGTGATCGTGGTTCACATCATCAGTAATGTCCTATTGATATCATGTCTTCCTGATATGAAACAATAAGAAAAGCACTTCGGGTTTCCCTGGTGGCGCAGTGGTTGAGAGTTCGCCTGCCGATGCAGGCGACGCGGGTTCGTGCCCCGGTCCGGGAGGATCCCACATGCCGTGGAGCGGCTGGGCCCGTGGGCCATGGCTGCTGAGCCTGCGCGTCCGGAGCCTGTGCTCTGTGACGGGAGAGGCCACAACAGTGAGAGGCCCATGTACTGCAAAAAAAGAAAGAAAAAAAAAGAAAAGCACTTCCTCTCCATGGTGTTCTTCCCCAAAATCCATAACCCCGGTCTCACCATGAGAAAACTCAAGTTGAGGGACATTCTAAGAAATACTTGACCAGTTCCTTCAGAAATGTCAAGGTCTTGACAGATGAGGAAAGACTGAGAAATAGCCAGAGATTGGAGAAGATTAGGGAGACACAATGACCAAATGTAACGTGGTATCCTGGATTAGATTCTTTATAGAGAGAGGGCATTAGTGGAAAAGCGAGTGAGATCAGAATAAAGCCTGTAGTGAGTAACAGTACTGTACCAATGTGAATGTCTTAGTTTTGATAAGATACCCTGTTAGATGAGATGCTGACATTAAGGGAAACGGGGTGGAGAGCATACAGGAAATCTCTGTACTATCTTTCCAACTCTTCTATAAATCTGGTTATTTCAACATAAAAATTTTTTTCTTTAAATGATTCACTCTGGATACATAACTAGTATCATTTCACAGAAGAGCATAACTTTACCTGACACAACCTTAGTTCTTTCAACAACCTTAAATGCCAGAATAAAGAACTATTTATTGGCTTCATAATAAATTAGAGGATAGCTGAAACCCAGAAATATAATGTACTGGATGTGAGTTTGCCAAGTTGGAAAAGAGATCAGAAACAAGACTAGCTCAGTTAGACAGGTCAAAAATCACCTTTCCAAGGCAGAAAAAGTGGACCAGACAAACTAAATACAAGGTCCCCTAAAAGCAGAATGGTATGCTGGAAACAGCCTGAGTTCTGAAGTTGAATCCTGGCACTGCCCATCTCCAGTTGGTTGGGGACCTTAGGAAAGTAAACAACCTTCCAGAGTCTTGGTTTCTTCAAGTTTGAATTTGAAATAGTTATATTTCTTTTATGGGCCTCTAGAGAAGGGATCATCAAACTTTCTTCCTAAGATAGGAAATATGTTAGGTTTTGTGGGTCAGATGGTCTGAGTCACAGTTGTTCAACTCTGCCAATGTAGTTTGAAAGGAGCCACAGACAACACTTAAAAGTATGGCCAGAGGCTCAAGGAAGAGATTAGCTGGGGAAGGAGAAGAAGACAGAGTAGAAGAGATTGATAACTTCCATGTGCCACAGAATTCCCCCATTTCATTGCCAGGATGATGGTGAGGGTAGCACTGTCTACAGAGACCTTCATTTCCAAATGTAAATATTGTTCGTGTATTAGCACCCTGGGAATACAGCAGCTATAACGTGTTTGCTGTATTTTTAAATATTCAGTACAATTTTAGAGGACAAGAAAAATAAATGGGGTGGTTGAAACCCAAAGGGTACATTACTTAGACGGTAAGTAAGCTAGTGGCTCGTGCAAGGCAGGTGAAATTCATTGATGTGTTCAGTAAACAATGTGTTAGCCGTAGGTAGTGAGTAAGCATATAGCATAATGCAGAAGATATTTATATCTTGAAATAGCATAGTCATATAGGATGTATCCAAATATTCCTCTTCTTATAAGCATATCAATCATTTTAGATTAGGGCCCACCCTAGTGACCTCATTTTTTTTTTTATTTTGGCCGTGCCTTGAGGCAAGCGGGATCTTAGCTCCCCGACGAGGGATCGAACCCACACCCCCTGCACTGGAAGCATGGAGTCTTAACCACTGAACCACCAGGGAAGTCCCAACCTCACTTTAATTTAATTACCTCTGCAAAGACCCTGTCTCCAAACATGGTCACACCATGAGGCACTGATGGTTAGGATTTCAACATATGAATTCAACTGGGACGGGGGACACGATTCAGTCCATAACACTTGACTTTTCCAACGTCTAGATGCCACCTGCATTCCTTGGCTCATGGTCGCCTCCTTCGTCTTCAAAGCCAGCAGTATAGCATCTTCAAATAGACATCTAGGGCTTCCCTGGTGGAGCAGTGGTTGAGAATCTGCCTGCCAACGCAGGGGACACGGGTTCGAGCCCTGGTCTGGGAAGATCCCACATGCCGCGGAGCAACTGGGCCCGTGAGTCACAACTACTGAGCCTGTGCATCTGGAGCCTGTGCTCCGCAACAAGAGAGGCTGCGACAGTGAGAGGCCCGCGCACCGCGATGAAGAGTGACCCCCGCTTGCCACAACTAGAGAAAGCCCTCGCACAGAAACGAAGACCCAACACAGCCAAAAATAAATTAATTGATTAAAAAAAAATAGACATCTCTCTCTCTGACCTCTGCTTCCATCATCACATCTTCTTCTCTAACTCTGATTCCCCAGCCTCCCACTTTCCTAAAAGGACTCTTGTGACTACATTGGACCCACCGGATAATCCAGGATAACCTCCCCATCGCAAGCCCCTATATCATATCTGCAAAGTCCCTTTGCCATGTAAAGTTACATATTCACAGTTCTAGGGACTAAGATGTGGGCATCCTTGGGTGCCATTATTCTGCCTAACACAACCAGCCAGCAGGTTGATTGGGGACCTATAGCTACTGGCTGGACATCTTTCCAATAGAGCAAGGATGTGCTGGTTACAGGCACCTTCCATCTACTGAACACCTTGTTTAACCTCAGCTCTAGTCCTTGTAAGCACACCATGGACAGACAAGGCTGATGCAGCCGACAGGCAGTCAGCACGTAGCCCAGGGTTCCAGAATCCTCGAATTATGGTCTTTCCACCCTGCAGGCACTGGATCCTAAGTGCGTTCATCACCCCATCAATTTCTCCTTGCTTTTCACTGCATGTCTTGAACTGGTTGAATAAACCATGTGATTTGAGCATCTTATGTGGTCTGTGAGCCTTTCTGTTCCGTGATAGCCTGCCTGGCAGGGTCGTGGAGGCTGCCACAGCATCAAGGTCATTTTCGATACATCATCAGCTTTCATACAGAAGCAGATTTGTTGAGTCAACAGAACACGGTGAAATCTGATGGAGAAGGGTATGTAAGCTTCGGGCTCAGAGAGGGTGGAGTTGGGAGGAATCCAGCAACGAGCAGCCCAGGATCCCACGAAGGCCTCTGCATCAGAGGACTGGGGGTGACCAAGAATCCACCATGGAGGAGGAAGGCCCTGCCAGCCAACTTCCCCAGGCCCGCTGCCCAGACCAGCCCTGTCCAACAGTGCCCGAGGCTCATGCCAGGCCAGATTCCAGGGCATTGTGTCATTTGAGGCAGTTAGACGCACCAATGAACATTGAATAGTGTGGGAAATCTGACAGTCAGGATACCAACAGGACGGCCAGGAAAGGAACAGCGAACAGAACTCCTGTTTCCTCTTTGTGTTGTTTCTGAGCCATAACTTCCATAATTTGTGAAATCCAAAGCAGAAAAAGAATGTTAAAAGACTTCTGCATACATAGGTTTAAAACACTTTCTGCCCTTTTCCCAAAATACCAAAATCAGAAGCATTCCAGATTTCAGGAAGGAAATACATATTTAATTTAATTTATGTTTTTTAAAGGAATGCCATTTGAAAAACATTAAAAGATGCTCTTGTATACCAAAAGCTGACTTTTAGAAATGAATTTATCTTCACTTTAAAGAGGCTTTAAAGGGTAAATATCCTTTTAATTCAATGTCAATCTTTTAAAAATTAAAAAAAGCTTTTCTCAATAGTAATTGTCACATTTCAAACCCCTACATTTTGGATTTTTTTGGAAAATGAAAATAAAATGTGTCCTATCTGGTGAAGACACATGGAGTGTTACTAGGACCACCCCCAAAACTCTGCCCTTTAGACTCCAAATTCTAGATCAGGACGAGCCCTGCGTCTGTCATCTACGTTAAGCCGCCACCACAGTGATTGGAATAAAGTGTTTCCTTGAGTGATGGGCATCCTTAATAATTCACAGGTGACCACTCACAGGTCCCTCCAAGAGACAGAAGACCCTCCCAACCCTATAAAGCTGGGTAACTGAGCCCATATAATAGGGTTATGAAAAGCAACCTTTTCTGATAGAAACCTTCAGAGTTAAGTTTGCAGAAAAAACACGCTACCGGTGTTAAGACCAGGAGAAAAATAGTTTATTTGCAAAGCACAACGATCCAGGTTTCCTAGCCCTAATGTTGTCTTATGTGAAGAGATGCTACATGAGAAACACTTTCCAGACTTCAGGTACAATCCTAGTGTCAGAATCCCCTGATCCAGCCCCGAGTTTATAACAAAAACGAATACCAGCATATAACAAATGAAACATATAATGAAAAGGATGGAGAATCCTTCCTGAGGAAGTTTGCATTCTGCTTTCATGTCAAGAATACATGTGTCCTCCCTTTAATTCCAATTACAGATATTTATTCAAAGGAATTAAGCAGAGATGTGAAAAATGTATATACAACAATATTGATTTCAGCATCATTTCTGAAGTAAATTTGGAGCAACCTAAGTGTCCACCAATAGGAAAATGATTAAACAAAGAGAAGCACAGGCAAAAGATGGAATAATACGTTACCGTTAAAAGTTGGGTTTTGAAGAGTAATAATACAGGGGTATGTTCTTGATATAATGTAATATGAAAAGGAGGATATAAAATTATAAACACCATCTGATTTCAATTTTGTTTCTAAAACGGTAAGGATTATTATTTTCATGATACTTTCCTGTTTTTTCCAAGTTTTCTACACTGGAAATGTATCACTTCCATAATCGGGGGGTGGGGAGTATATATTATTCAAAGAAATGGATTTATCCCAGAAAACTCCCCCTTTTTAATTCTACTGTTTTTTTTAACTCTACTGTTTAATTCTACTGTTTTTACAATAGCCCAGCACATGCATGTGAAAAGTGGCTACAAGGAAGGCTGCAGTGACCACAACCCTGTGGGCTGTTTCTCCCCAGGCCTCAGCATCCCCCATCTAAGACTGCGTCTGCACCCCCAGGGGAAACACCACAGACAGTCCAGGGGAACCTGCCCAACGATTTCAGTTACTTTGATAATTCAAAGTTTGACCACAAGGCAGCATTAGTAGAGTGCGTCCTGTCTATTCAACAGCAGACAATCCTGACCCCCAATAATCACAGATAAGCACTTCAACAAATGTACTCTCCTCCTAAACAACACTTACAAGGCTCTAGCACACGTGTGTTGACACAGAAAGTGCCATCAAAGTGTGTGTGCGCGCAGGAGCCTGTGGGCAAGAGAGAAGGCGAGGGAGAGGAGAAGGGGGAGGGAGAAAGAGAAGGGAGGGAGAAGGGGAGGGGAGGGAGAAGGGGAGGAGAAGGGGGAGAGGAGGGAACAAAGGGAGGGAGTGTTCACACCAATGACTCAAGTCTGTGCCTGGCTAATTTAAAAATTCGCTGACTCTAAAATTTTCCTAACATTTCCAGGATAGGGAAGAACTAAGAACTCTAATCCCGACTAAAGGAGAATAGCCCCTTCTGTTCCTTCTTCCAACAACTTAACACGAACATCACCAGCTTTGTCTGTGTACACAAGTCGTCTAGAGCACTTGAAACTGGTGCCCAGCGAAAAAGGAGAATTGAGCCCTTCTTTCAACAGGATCCCCTAGCCCGGACTGCAGGCGTTATCTACATGCATTAATGCGTATGCAAATTACCGCCGATCTAGCACGGACACCGAGAGACATCTAGTGACAAGTTGGGTGAAGAACACGACAACATACAGACCACAGAGAGGAAGCAATGTGCCATCCACCTGCAATTGTACTTTATTCAATAAACTGTTATTAAACATATAACGTGCTAGGCACCAAGCTAAGTTTGTGGGAATACGAAGAACAAGACAAACAAAAGAAGAATTTTCCATCATTTGTATCACATTTGTATCAGAATTTTCCATGATTTGTAAATATCTCTCATTAGAAAATGTCTTTCTTCTGCTGTCTCTATTTATGAGACACAAAACAAAGTCCCACATTCAAAACAGAGCATCTCTCAAAGGAAAGCCAAATTATTTGCTTTCCCATGGTAAGAAAATGATTTTCCAAAAGCTCTAGGATTAAAAGAATATTCTGTCAGTAATTCCCAATTTGCAATCCTTGCAAAAGGCTGGGTTTTTTCTTTGATTTTTATAACACTTTCCCCACATTCCCTCTCCCAACCCAGAGGGCTGAGCAGAACAGAAATAGTGCTTTTAAAGTGAGTTTATATAAATTTTGTTCTGGTAAGTTTAGAAATTAATTTCATAACATTCTTTAATCAGTTCAAGCATCAGGCTCATAAACTAACCAAAAGAAAATATAAAACTAACATTCAGGGCTTCCCTGGTGGCGCAGTGGTTGGGAGTCCGCCTGCCGATGCAGGGGACACGGGTTTGTGTCCCGGTCTGGGAGGATCCCACATGCCGCGGAGTGGCTGGGCCCGTGAGCCATGGCCGCTGAGCCTGCGCATCCGGAGCCTGTGCTCCGCAACGGGAGAGGCCACAGCGGTGAGAGGCCCGCGTACCGCAAAAAAAAAAAAAAAAAAAAAATACTAACATTCTGAATTCAGGTCTCCTTGATACTATCGATAGTTTGTACACGGAAACTTTTCTATACTAAGAGTGGAAAGGTATCTCTGTGTGCGCGTGTGTGTATGTGTGTGTGTGTGTGTGTGTGTTTACTCTCTGAATACCTCCCATCACTAAGAAATATCAACATGTGGAAATTCTAAGCTGTATTTTATCTTCAATTATATCATAATGTATTGCATATATAAAATGGTACATTGCAAATCACTCCATCATACATTTCTTTTCCTTGTAAGAGAAGGAAAACAGTTCAGTACTCTGGACCTCGAGCGCTAGAGAGGTTTGTGAGCAATCATAAGAAATGTTGGTACCTTTCTTCCAGGGAGGGCCGAAGGCAGTCCAAATCACCAGATCTCGTAAGACCATATAAGTAAAAGCAACTCAACTTAGAGCTTATCCTACTTAGCGGTTTTGGTGAATAAGAAATACAGGATATGCCATTCATTTTAAAAGCAAAGACCAAGAAACATAAAATTATTCTGGAAATACAGTAAGTGAAAATAAACTTCCCTTCTACGTTATGCACATTTCAGGAAAAGACATAGTGATGGGGAGGGGGGAGTCTGGAAAAAAGACAGATTATGAGACCAACCTGGGTCTTACCGTTTGCCATGTGCCCTGAAGGCAGGATGGCTTTCTTTGGGAAAAATCTCAACCCTTTGGATTAAAAGGATGAATAAATCTGGCCAAAATTTTTTAATTAAAAAATATGTTTAACTGTTGCCATTTGATATATTTTTGTCCCTCTTCATTTCCTTCCCAAATCACCAGAGTCCCATTGCATGCAGCCCTCCCAAATGCCTGCAGCCTACAACAGGGCATCCTGGATGTGCCTCTGTGATCTGTTTTACAGCCCTGCTTCTCTATCCCAGCAGCCTGTGACATTTCTTTCCAGACCTGCATTGCAGTAAGTGCAGACCCCTTGCACGGTACCTGCCTGCAGAAAAACCAGGGTGGAGAGCACACTACATTTCCTACCTGTCACAGCTGAACCCCTGCCACCATCTCCTTCTCAACAGGTATCTTCCACCTGGCTTTGAATTCCAGCACCACACCAGGCTGAGCCCGCCCGGGGAGGAACTGAGATAGGGCTTGAGTCACACCTGTTTGACCCCATGAGTGCTGCATATACACAGTGCGCACACGCACACACACACACACAATCTTTGATAATGATAATTTTCTAAGATAACTGGTCAACACCGCTAAGTCAGAAGAAAGGACCATGTGCTTCCAAATGAAAAATACCCAGAGAAATTACTGAGAGAGGTATGGTAATTAATCACACTGGCAGATACTTTCAAACAGGCTTTCTCTCGTGCCTCCGTTCACAACAGCAGTTGCAGGTCCGTATCGGGACAGTCCAGCAGCCCAGCGACACCTGCATTCAGGCAGCACTGGCTTGTGCTCTTGTTGCAGCCCCTAGTAGGGACCGTCACGCTGCCCCTCCCCCCAGGGCTGCACCCAGGTCTCTCTCAGCCCCGCAGCCTGCTGCAGGGTGGCCATCACCCCGTTAGCCCAGGACAGTCCCAGTTTACACTGGTTAACCTGTCATAATGATTATTAGCACCTTCTTTTATTCTGAAAAGAGCCCTGGTTTGGATAATAAATTTCATGGTAACTCACCTTTTGGGAACATTCTCCCCACCAACACACCTTTCCTATCTGTGCAACTGTACAGTCGGCTGAAAAACGGGACTTTTGCACTTGTGTATTCCCATGATTATATGCCCTGGGCCCATCCATGGTTCCCCGAGGCTGACGTTGGCCGCTTCTAGACCATCTACTAGTCCAAGATAGACAGATCACACGTGTTCTCTACCTTCCCCTTTCCAACAGGTTGAACTCTAATCACATCAGATACACTTGTGCATGGATATTCATCAGGGACAAACTCTAACATATGGGGTCCTGTTGATTGATCTGTATTAGAAAAGAAGATAATGTAAGATAATGTAAAAATAAGATAAGATAATGTAAGTTAGGGAGGATACTCAGTTGTAAGTCCTCATCTGTGAAACCTTTTACAGAGGCTTCATTCAAAATTTAAATAGGATAAAATTCACAAACATCATGATTTGCTCCTAATCGTTGGTGACTCCAAAGAATGTCACAGACCTTCTTCAAGTTACTAATGAGAACTGAATTCAAGTGTCTTTAATTTATAAATGTCATCATTATTCTGTCCAACTGTGGACATGTACCTACCACCACTTGGTAGACACCCAAGGAGTACTTGTTGATTCATTTGTTAACAGAAGGGGAACCACTTCTCAGGCCACATTTGCAGGCAGCATTGCAGGGGTGAAGAGCTGGGGCATATGGTCAGACATACCTGTCTCTGCAGCCTGGCTCTACCCTCTTAATCCTCTTCTACTTTGAATAGTCTCTGAACCTCTCTGAGGCTGTTTCCTACTCTGTGAAGTAGGGATAAGAGTCACCAACCCCCTAGCATTGTTATACTACCGCACCTAACAAATGAATGGATAAAGAGGATTGTGGTATACAAGGGAATACCACTCAGCCATAAAAAAGAACGAAATTTTGCCATTTGCAGCAACATGGATGGACTTGGAGGGCATGATGCTAAGTGAAGCAAGTCAGAGAAAGGCAAATGTATGATATGTATGATATCGCTTATGTGTGTAATCTAAAAAGTACAACAAATGAGTGCATATAACAAAAAGCAGCAGACTCACAGAGAACAAACTAGTGGTTACCAGTGGGGAGGGTGGTGGGCAGGGGCAATTTAGGGGCGAGAGAGAACACAGCCAGTATTTTGTATTACGTAACTGTAAACAGAAAGTAATGTTTAAAATATATAAACATGTTTTTAATTTTAAAAAAAAATACTGCACTTAAAGTGTCTGATACAGCGCCTGGCTTTAAGTGCCTGATACAGCGCCTGGCTTTAAGTGCCTGATACAGCGCCTGGCATCTAAGAAGCTTTTCAATCATTATTTTTATCTAACAAATGCACATTGTGCTCATTAAGTGTCACACCCAGTTCTGAGCACTTTGCAAATACGAATTCATTTAATCCTCCTAACAACCCCATGATATAGATAGTAAACATTAGTACTATCCCCATTTTACAGATAAAAACTGAGACAGAGAAAGTTTAGGTCCCCTGCCTGGGGTCCCACAGTTGGTTACCACCCAGTCAGACTGGCTTCAGACACTAATCTCTTCCCCGGTACGCTAGGCAGCTCTGCTAGTTTTCCACACTGGTTGAGAGCACAGATGGTATCATTAGGACCCACTGAGGCCAGCTGATCAGTGGAGCTGAGGTAGGAGCTCCACAGTAGCGTCTGGTACACAGACTTGGACACAAGGACACTTACTGTCACCATGACACACCAGGATGGTGACCCACTGAGATAATCAGTGGCCAGATAACTCTAGCTTAAACCCAGATGCGTCCTGCATCAACTTCTATTACATTTTTTTAAAAGACTTCTGTTTTCTCCTTGCATTGATCTGAATCAACACGGAATCCACACCCAACAGCACAGGTTCTCCAGGTAAAGAACCAATGTCAAGTTAATCCTTCAAAATGGAAGTGTTTTGAAGGGCTCTGATGCTTTCATTTTAGAAAAGACACATAACTCAAACTTCACATCAGAGATACATTCAGTCAAAAAACAGGATTTACTGAGGGCTAGCAGGACCTCCAGAGCTCACCACTAGGTGAGGGACAGGACCTGTGATGTTTAATTGTGTCCCTCCAAAAAGACACGGTGGAGTCCTAACCCTTAGTGCCTCAGAGTGTGACTTTATTTGGAAACAAGGTCTTTACAGAGGTCATCAAGTTAAAATGAGGTCATTAGGGTGGGCCCCAATGCAGTATGACCGTGTTCTTATAAAGGAAGGGGAAATTTGGACACAGAAACAAGCAAACTCCGAGGGAAGATGGTGTCAAGAGAGACAAGGAGAAGACAGCCAGCTACAAGCCAAGGAGAGAGATCTGGTACGGAAGATTTCCTCACAGCACTCAGAAGTAACCAACCCTGCTGATACCTTGATCTTGGACTTCCAGCCTCCAAAAGTGGGAGAGAATAAATTTCTATTGTTTAAGCCTCCCAGCTTGTGGCACTTCGTTACGGCAGCCATAGGAAATTAACACAGACTATGGTATCAGGAGTGGAGTGGCTTAAACTCAGAAACCTAACTGGCAAAGAACTGAGGGGCACCCCTGAGACACACAGTGAGCTGATGTGAGTTAGACAGTGGGCAGACGGGGCACCTGTGCCCCCAGGTGAGACCAGAAGACTCTCTTCCTTGGCCTCGATTGGAGGGGGTAGGGGGTGGTCCACATGCTCTGAGCACTGAGGGTCACCTGCCCAGTGGAGCCAGGAGCAGGCTTTACTGTCCCCATCCAGCTCAGTGCCCCTGGCCATTCCAGCCAAGAGCAGACATGTCTAATCTCTCCATGTCTAAACTCTCCAGGTCAGGCCTCTGTCTCCTTCATATTGAGAGTCCTCTCGACTGGCCTGTGGGTCTCTTGATGCCTACTTGACTATGAAGGACAGCCTCAGCTCCTAGAAGATGGGGCAGGCATATGTCAATGTGGGTTCCTCTCTACTTAAATTAACCCTTCACCTAGTTGGTGCAGAGGTGTAGCCAATGAAGCCAGTTGAAACTGGGGGTGTTACCCTGTAAAAGCAGAAGTCCTTCCCCATATACTCTCACCTCTGTCCTTGACCTCAAGCCTTGCCTAACAAGTAACCTACTGGCCTGTGTACTTCAACGCCTCTGTGCTGCCTCTGATCACTTGTCTGATGAACACATCACTCTACCCTTTAAAATCCTAACCCCTCCACACCTTCAGTGATTACAATTCCGGGGCTGGTGCCGTGGAACGGAGGCACAAGTGTAGCAGGGATGGTTTGATCTCTGTAAAATATTGCATTTACATTCAACATCATCTTGAGCTGAACTCTCCAGATTTGGAGAAATCACCTCTCTTACTGAAATGTAATTACTTCTGTGATTTTGGTCTGCCAGAAAAAAATACAACGCACAGAATATAAATAAGAAACAGAATAGGCAGTGCCAGATATCTGACTGCATTTTTCCTAATATAAAACATATAGGTCCTAATTCCCTTCAAACATCTCTTGCCCTGTAGATGAAATATAGATATCTTTATTTTTAATAAACAAAGGGGAAAAGGATCCTTTATGCAATATTTTCTTGGAAATACCAAATATCTAGCCATGTCAAGGATCAAATAACCTAAAATTAACCAAATATTCAATAACATGGAGGAATTATTTGTACATCAATGTTAAAGGGAAAAAAGCAGAATTCAGAATTATATATTTGTTATATATATATATAATCACACAATGATTATATACATGTATAGAAAATAGAAAAAAGGAAATGCTTCAAATAATGGTAATTATAGCTGAGTGATAGATACCAGGTGCTTTCTGCACCTTTGTGTATTTTCCAGATTTACTAAAATAAGTTTGGATTACTTTTTTTTTTTTACTTTTTTTTTTATTTATTTACTTATTTTTGGTTGCTTTGGGTCTTCATTGCTGCGCACAGGCTTACTCTAGCTGCAGCGAGCAGGGGTTACTCTTCCCTGCGGTGCGTGGGCTTCTCATTGTGGTGGCTTGTTTTGTTGTGAAGCATGGGCTTTAGGTGCCTGGGCTTCAGTAGTTGTGGCACGTGGGCTCAGTAGTTGTGGCTCGCGGGCTTAGTTGCTCCGCGGCATGTAGGATCTTCCGGGACCAGGGCTCGAACCCGTTTCCCCTGCATTGGCAGGTGGACTCTTAACCACTGTGTCACCAGGGAAGTCCTGGATTAATTTTTAATCAGAGAAAAACGTTATATTTTATTCTGTTTATTAATAATACACATACTTTATAAAGTATATGAATACCTGATTACTTTTTGCATGTAAGCAATATTAGCCCATTAGGTAAAGTTTTATAGCCAAACACAAAAGTCATTACGAGTTGTGCGTCGGACCCCACAGAAGCACACTATACACACCTGTAAATAACAATTAAAGAAAATATATAGCTTGTTATCACTTGAGCAAGTTTAGTTTTTGGTAACTGATTCTGTTTCCATTTGCCACAAGAAATATATCCTCTTTATCTATGTCCTCCCTTGCTTTTTTTAGGTGTATAAAATGACAGCTTATGTGAAAATCAAACTGAGGTCAAATTACCAATATTCTGTGTGTGGCTGGAGGTCAGAATTACCTTTGTAAAGAGCCCTGAGGCCCAGAATGAATTTCTATTTATTCAGCAGTCTACCTCCCAAACTCTGCTAACAAAAAAAGAAGAAAAGGGCAAAAGGTTCCCAAGCTCAGAGTTCAGCTTGTGTTTGCAAATGACCAGGAAAAAGAAAGATGGAAGTAGGCACAACCAGAGAGAATAGGGGCTAGAAGTTCCTTGTATTTGTAAAGGCAAATGCTTGATTGGTTTGATTCAGCTTGCATCATTTCAGTTGCATGGTATTAGAGAGAAAAGAAAACTGTACACTGCCAGATGATGGAGACCCTTGATGTGCTTTGTGGGCTCCCTGTGTGTGTGTGTGTGTGTGTGTGTGTGTGTGTGTGTGTGTGTGTGTGTATTTCTTTTTAATTTAATGGGCACCTACTATGTGCCCAGCACAGCGCTAGGAGCATAGATCCGTGACAACTGACTGTGGCCCTAAACCCTAGGAAGAGTCTGGCCACTTCTTTCTCACTTGTTGACCATGTTCTCTGACTATTTGGGGTTTTACTACATGTTATAGAGGCTTAATTCCCCTTCCAGAAATACCTGCTAAGTCCCATTGGTTTAATTGTGTATAATGCTTGTTCGGGCTTCAACAAAGAGGCATCTGGATTATGGACTTCTGCAGAGATTGAAAAGTCAAGGCCTGCATGATACAGCCCATGGAGCACTGCCTTTCCCATCATTATCCATCTCCCCCACTCCTACTTCATGCTGCCTCACTGAGGTCAGTGATTCTAGTCTATTCAGGCTAATAGCACGTCCTTCTTAGTGAGCTGCTCCTAACAATGTGTGTTGCTTTGCACACCCCTGGCTACTTTTATCTCATTTGTGCTTTACAACATCTTTGAAAGATGGATGGGAAAAGAAATATAAGTTGAGACGTAGAATGTTCTAAAACCTTGCAACTTAACACCAGTTTCCACTTTGATACTACTTAGTTCCATAGGCTGCTAGCTTTCTCCTTGCCTTCTGCAGCCTTGTCCCGTTCCCATCCATTCTCTGTTATGGCATCAAAGGGCTTTTTCAGAAATGCAAATCCGATCATGATATTCCCCAATCTAATCCTGCCCAATGGCTCTATGTCACCAACCAAGAACAGTTGGAACTACTCAGTGTGTCTTCCTGGCTGCCCCTTCTGGCTGCTTCCCTCCTGCTGGGGCCAGTGTTTCAGCCCCATCCAAGCCTCTGCGTGTGCGTTCTCCCCACCTGGACCACCTTCACCACACCTCATCGCCAGCAGAGAAACTCCTACTCATCCTCCAAGGGCCAGCACAAGCATTCCATCCTCCATGAAATGTGTTTCTTAGAAACACTCAGCTTTTAATAAGGAAAGACATTTGAGTCAGTACCTTCTTTGGAAGAGACAGGAGAGTGGTCTTGACCTTGGAGAGAAAGTTACACTCAACCTCGGATAACCTGCATCTGTGATTTTTCTTTCATCCAGTTCCCATAACTAATGAAGAAGTGGACTCGGTACACCAGGATGAAAATCACATTGATTTTTACTACTAAAGCCCTAGGAAAATAAACAAGTCATGGAACCAGTCAGAGCTGGCAAGATCTCACAGGAAAATGCTCATGGAAACAAAAAATACACTTTGATATTTTCTGCCCTTGCAGAATATTTTTTCCACAGAAGTGTGTCTTTCACTATCATCACTATCCCCAAGAACTTGGGGGGAATAAGATGGTTGGATCGAGGGCCCACCCGAATCCAAGATGATTTCATCTTGAGACACTCAATTTAAGCACATCTGCAAAGACCCTTTTTCCAAATAAGGTCACATTCACTGGTTCCAGGGGAATGCACCTTTTGGGGGACCACCATCCAACCTACTACAGACAGCATGCCTCACTCTGATTGAAACCTTATCACTAACACGCCAGTTCTGAATCCTGGCTGACCACACTGCTTTCCGATTGTGGTTTCATTCCCAGGTAGCATGACCTCTCTGGAGTTCTTGAGACTTCAGCCTCTCTGCAGTTATATTTCTTGTGGAAAATCAATGGACTGGAATTCTGGTTATACACTTGAGTCTCATAATTGACTCAAGTGTATAATTTCACTTGAGTGAAATAATTGTGTATCTGTGCTAGAGAGAGAAGAGCCCACCTCTTAATGTGTCAGCCCAATACTATTCCTGAGCCTGCAGACCTGGAGCCCAATTGAAGCCTGGGAAATTAAGGTAATTTTCCTAAGGTGAGCCATCTAGGGAGGTCCCTAGAGAGACTGCCCACCAGCCATTCCACAGATGACCTTCCCTTATGCCTGGCCAAGTGAGGACATAGAAGCAGAGAGGACCAGAGCTCCTCGGGGAGCCAGTAGTCCATCCAGGTCTTTCCACCCAGTTTTGTGCTGACCAGTGGTTTGGCCCTTTGAGTCAGTCTTCTGGAAGATAAGGAGTGGGGCCAGTCAAGATGGCAGAAGAGGTAGTGAAGAACCTTGAAGACCATCCTGAGCCCTAATGAACCATCTCAGTGAGCAATGCCCACTGTCCAAACACAAGCAGCCAGGAAGCCATGTCTAAGAAGCACATACCTCCTGAAGTGGAATTTGACATGCAACCTCGCCTCCTGGAGCAGGTGATGCCATATGCCAGCTGAAATCATACTTTCAAAGCTCTCCCTTAGCTACTATCTAAAAAGTCAGTAGAAACAGGTCTACACAGAGCCTTTTTTTTAACTGAGGTACAGTTGATTTACAATGTTTCAGGTGGACAGCAAAGTGATTCAGTTATATATATACATATACCTTTTCAGATTCTTTTCCATTACAGGTTATTACAAGATATTGAATATAGCTCTCTGTGCTATGCAATAGGTCCCTGTTGTTCATCTATTTTATCCATAGTAGTACACAGAGACTTCTTAACCTATTGTGTGCTGCTGGTTTTGTTATTGCTGTGGGTATTTCTGCACGATTTCCAACGGATCTGGCTTCTTGGAGAAGCTGGTAGTTTTCCAGTGATTAGAACTATTCTCCGTGAGAGGAAAAGGATGATAAACTAAGATCTTAAATGTCACGGTGACACTACGTGTGTGTCCTCAGAAAAACATTTCTGCTGAGAGATAAAAATCTTCTGGATGCTTTTATCTCTGAGCTTCTGGCAACTGCAGAAATTCCCTCCTGGAGCACGTGCTCATTACCAGACCACAGACACTGAAACAGGGAAGAAGGACCTGATGTGAAAGGATGAAGGGAAGGGCAGGTTTGTGGGACCTGAGAGACAGAGCTAGCGGCAAGGAGCTTAGTGGCTCTAACTGAAGCGATCCTGGGTTATGCTTTCTGAAGTTCATTTAACTTAAATTTACCTTCTTCTTTATGTGTGAGGTACATGGGCCTATACTGAGTGTCCTGCCTGGCTTCCCTCCATATTCTGTGCCAAAACTCAGCCTAAATGCTGTGTCTTCCCAGTCCCCCATCAATTTTGGCCAACCAAGTGGAAATGCAGAGGCGAGGAGTTCCAGCACGTTCCTGCCCAGTCTCCTCCCAGGACCTACCTGTGTCCCCAGACACGGATGAGAGGCTGTCAAAAGGGACAGTGGTTTCTGGAGGCAAGAAAATGGCTTACCAGTATGAAGGGGCCAGGGAGAGGGCTGTGCATGTTTTGAATTTCATTTCAGACCTAACCTTCCCCTCAGTCTCTGTCTAATAGAAAAGAAATAGTGAAAGACTCACAGACTTAGAGAACGAATTTATGGTTACCGGGCAGGGGGAAGGGATAGTTAGGGAGTTTGGGATTGACATGTACACACTGCTATATTTTAAATGGATAACCAATAAGTCCCTACTGTATAACACAGGGAACTCTGCTCAGTATTATGTGACAACCTAAATGGGAAAAGAATTTGAAAAAGAATAGATACATGTATATGTATAACTGAATCACTTGGCTGTACACCTGAAATTATCACAGTGTTAATTATAACACTGTTAATCAATTATACTCCAATATAAAATAAAAAGTTTAAAAAAGAAAGAGTGAAACATTCTGGAAAAGATAAGCAGTGGAATCATTAAGTGCTTACTTTTAGGAGCAGTGTTCCAGAGACATATACCCTCACAGCTCTTCAGACAGGAAATAGCAATCTAATTTCAGGAAATATCAATGATCTTCATGGCTTAGTATTTCCTGTAAAGGCGTAGAGAAAAGGGGGGAAATGACATACTCAGCTTGCAAAAACTGCAGCTTCTAAAAAAAAACTGCAGCTTCTAACTCATGCCAATTCTTACTTACCTAAAGGCTTCAAAAGTCAGCCCCAACGTGAATAAAGAAACACCCTTGGTCGAGGACTGTGTTTATATTGGTTATTTACAATATTCTATCACACTGACACTCCAAATGCTAAGTTTCCTACAAGGTTTTTGGAATATGTCATGTAAACCAACAACTAGTTTACAGTAGATATTTTTGCTACATTGAAGAGTTTTTCACTCTCAGGTAACGATCAGACAAGAGCCTTAAGTGACAACTTTTTTAAAGCTGTCTGCCTTTTTAATGGAAGTTTGCTTTTTCGAAGGTGAAGTACGCTGTTCTTTATGACAGCTTTGTTGACACCAACAGAAATTCAAAGTAAAGCTCTGAAAGTGAATCAGGTAGGATTCCCTACATGTTCTTGGAATTCAGCTCGGCTTATGGGAAATTTGTCAATTATTTTCATATTCCATTTCCCAGGAAAACATAGTCCATGATCAACAGGAGCTCATTATCCCAGAGCAGCCAACCAAGGAAGCATACCCTGTCACCAGGTGAGATACGGCTACATCTGGGTCAACGTCATGAAGAAATACATTATCATCGTGTAAACATGAGCAGTTTCAGGAAGACAGCCTTTGCATTCCTGCCTTGTGTTTCATCGAAACCAGGACACGGAACTCACGCTTCCAGACACAAGTCAACTCTGCTTTGACCCTTGCTTCCACCAAGTTCACCGACACTTCAGAAAAGCAGAGAGTTGCCTGGATGAAACCAAAGAATCTTCTGGCAACCCCCAAATCCTGCCCCTGACAGCAGCCTATACAAAGTGAGTCTGAGAAATGTAATACATCTTAGGAATGCACCTGAAAAGCAGCAATATTATATCCACCAGGGGAAAAGTCTTCCTGGGGATTAGTGTGGGCTCTGAAACTTGATTCTTCCCAAGCTTTCATAATTGTTATCCCAATTAATGGAACTGCAGACACCATTCTTCTATTCCCAGGTACAATCATGTCACGTTCTTCTGAAGCTCACAAAGCCATTTCCTTCAACACTGCCCTCCGGGAGGGAGACTTGAGGTTAATGACCCTCCACAGAAGACTATCATTTACGTACTGTACAAGTGCATCTTCTTTGCATTTCAGTCATGCCCTGACCTTGGAGAGGACGATGGAAAAGGGGATGCCTGACTGCCTTCCCATTTATAAACCGATTATTTTCCTATTGGCACCTTCATTCTGCAATCACTGACATAAAATCTTTTACCAAACAAAATGTAAGAAATGAGAAATCGATTGGATTTCTAAAGTTTGCTTTGAACTCAGCCATTAATAACAGGTTCTTTTAAGAAGAGAAGTCTGTAGAAGTGACTCCACACCAGAACCCAGCTGTGCTACTTTCCGAGGAGATGCGGCCACATCCAATCGAAGCGTAGAAACTCTTAGTCATTTTTAACTGAATTGACAGAGAAGTACTATTTTTCTACCAAAAAAAAAAAAAAAAAGGAAGGAAAGAATGCTTTCATGTAGATCTACGCAAGCTAAACTTACACCAAAAGCTCATGCAAGGTCAATGAATAACAAAGTTTTCTACTCCCACCACAGACTCCTTGCCATGACGTGGCCCTCCCAGACAATCTTCCCCAGAGGGCAGCTCAGCTGCTTCCTTTCTCTTCTGCAGGTCTTCATCCAAATGCCACCTTCAAGGCAAGGCCGTCCCTAATCACCTGTTGACAATTGTAAAGCTTCTGCCCTACCATGCCCACCTGCTTTCTCCACTCAACTTTCCTTTATAGCGCTTCTATATCTGAGATTCTCTACAGTTTGTCTAGTCCTTTATTCTGCCTATTGCATGTCTCTCCTCATGAGAAGGGATGCTCTATGAGGACCAGGAGATAACAACAACCCCTGAACAGAAATCATCACAGAGCAGACACTCCGTAAATATAATGATATAAGATGTTTAAAATGGAAAGTCAAAATAAAATCGCCCAGCTTTTTGTCGCTCTCCGGCATTCAAGATGTCAAAGCGAGGACATGGTGGGTCCTCTGGTGTGAAATTCTGGATTTCCTTGGGTCTTCTGGTTGGAGCCATGATCAGTTGTGCTGACAACACAGGAGCCAAAAGTCTGTATATCATCTCTGTAAAGGGGATCAAGGGACAACTGAATAGGCTTCCTGCTGCTGGTGTGGGTGACATGGTGATGGCCACAGTCAAGAAAGGAAAACTAGAGCTCAGAAAGAAGTGGTAATTAGACAACAGAAGTCCTACCGGAGAAAAGATGGTATGTTTCTTTCTTTTGAAGATAATGCAGGAGTCGTAGAAAACAGTAAGGCGAGATGATAGGTTCCGCCTTTCACAGGACCAGCTCCAGGAGAATGTGCAGACCTGGGGCCCAGGATTGCGTCCGATGCTTGCAGCGCTGCATGATTCTTTGGCGTGTTTGTAAAAAAACAAAAATTACTTGCTCCCCCTCCAAAATAAAAATAAAATAAAATCACCTGCCACGAACAAGTAACCACCTTCTCTCCACTAAGGTAGACAGTATGCTGAAGCCATTGCCCAGAGAGCCGAGGACGAAATAGGAGGAGAAACACTGCTCATGCCCTGGCACATTGGATACTCAGCCTTGTGCCTTCCATTTCACCTTGGAGCCCTGATCCCTGTGCACACCTCCACCTGAGAGACTAGAGGGAAGAGGGGAGACGTTCCCTCTGGTTTTCAGCTTGCTTGTCAACTCACTGGTGAGTTGTATCCAGGACCGACCTCACGGGAATACAGCCTGCATCATCCCACAAGTCTCCGCATTTGGAAGGGACCCTATGTTTGGTTTAACGCTCTGCTGTCCATACCTTGAAATTCTTAATAATTTTACCTTGCAATTTGTCTTTTATAAGTGAAATTCAGTGGGACAATGGAAGATGCGTATGAGCAGAGGAGAGTCATGAAATAAAGGAAAAACCTTCACATTTTAGTATCTTTAACGGCACTTTTCCCTACCTTTCAACAAGCAGTCCCATTTTCACTTTGCACTGGGCCCCAAAATTATGTAGTTGGTCCTGGTTGTATCCATGTTATTTCTGGAGAGCAACAAAAACTTTCTAAGGTAGAGGAAATCCATTCTGTCCTATATGGTCTGTTCTCCCAGCTCGAAAGCAACATGGTCATCTTTTTGGCTGGCAAGGACCCCCATCACCAACCTTAGATTCAATTAAAGTAGAAATTAAGGATAGCATTTGAGGCAATGAGTTGATTTTGGAAAGAAAGAAAAAAATAAAGAAAATTCTGTTATAAAAATAATTACTGAAAATGTTAACAACAGTAGCTTGGAAACTCTTTGTTGTCAGAGAACTTTTCAAAAAGTTTTTTTGTTTTGTTTTGTTTTTGCGGTACACGGGCCTCTCACTTCTGTGGCCTCTCCCGTTGCGGAGCACAGGCTCCGGACGCGCAGGCTCAGCGGCCATGGCTCACGGGCCCAGCCGCTCCGCGGCATGTGGGATCTTCCCGGACCGGGGCACGAACCCGTGTCAGGCAGACCCTCAACCACTGCGCCACCAGGGAAGCCCTCAAAAAGTTATTTATTAAAATCATATGACTGTGTCTACTACAACTACACCATGTATGAAAAGAAAATGGTTTAATCCACCTCTTCCTGGGGAAGAGTAGAGATTAGTGACATTACCCAAGGCGTCTCAAATACTGGAGAGAATTTGGCCATTCGACAATGACGCGCGTTAATAAAAGGCAATGCTCATCTTTATTTTCACAACTTCCTAATTTTGAGAAAACTCTATGAACTCACAGGTTAAATTAAAATAAGAAAAAATTTAAACGAGCTGCTAAAAAATAAAAGTTAGATGGGTCATTCATAAATTAAATGCTCATGACACCCAAATTTGGTAACTTGCAAGAAATAAAATAGTTTAACCTCATATTCCCAAATGACTAATATTTTTCTAATAGCCAGCCCTTCCCTATGTCTCTATTTCCAGGATGCTGTCAAAGAAGATGCAATACCTGAGCTGTAAAATCAAACACCTGTAGGGGCCAGACACATAACACAAATGTGTGACTCAGATTAGATACAAGATAACAGAGGAGATGGGACAGTAAGAACTGCATGTGTCCCTTATAAAGAGGTGTTTCATTTCGTTTTGTTTTGTTTTGAAGGGGGCCTGTGTTAGTCTGGGTCTTCTGAAAAGCAAAAACCAAGAGAGGATTAAACGTACGAGTAATTTATTAAGAGAAATACCCATGAAAGAACATGGGGAAGGAGCCAGTCTCCAAGAGGTGATGGAACGTGATGCAGGTCTGACGTGAGGGAAGGAGAGAGGGAAGGAAGGGAATTTGCATGGATGCCTCCTGGGCTGTCTGGAGCTCTACAGAAAGTTCGCCAAGGCCACTGGGGGAGGCCTAAAGCCACAGTCAGAGGCGTCTTATCTCTCCCAGAAATGGACCTGCCTCAGTTTCCTGCCTCACTCAGCCTTGGAAGGCATGGCCTCACTACCAACCAGTGATGGATTTCAAAGCTCAGAAGCTGGGACTTCTGAGAACCACTGGAGATATGAGGTCATTCTCATGGCCCTCAGGGTGCCCACAAAATACACCTGCAGACCAGCAGTTTGAGACTCTTCCTGGGCCCAGATTACAGTTACTTTCTTCATTCTCTCGATATCTCTCCCTTGATGAACCACTGTTGTCTTTCTGTGTCTATACATCTCTTCAGACACAAGGAGAGTTTAGTCATCCAGTTCAGAGGCACTGAAAGGATTCATCAGTTGAAAAACAGGACTTGCGCCGCTAGGAGCAACATTTTCAGAAACAGCTGTCCTTAGAGATCTGTTGGAAGTCAGTCACTGAAGTTGCCTTCAGGCCAGAAAAGTTGGATCAGGTATCAGATTGTTCCATGTCCCCACAGAGGTCACGGTGCCCTTTGCTGAATGTGGTTCCAGAGCCAGAAAATTTATGTAGGAACAACCAGCATTTTTTTAACCAATTAATTTTATACCAGTGTTTGAAACATAAAGGAATCTCTCACCCTCTTCTTTTTATACAGAAAAGTGTTCCCCTTGGGAAAGTTCCAATGATCCCACAGTTCCTCCCATGGATACAGAAATAGCATCAGTGTTACATTTAAGAAGTTGAGAAGACAAAACCCTGAGTACTACCAGACCCAGGGCCTGCAAAAATATTAGCAGCAGTGTTGCCACACAGCAGGGCTGAAAGTATCATGGCTGTATCCCAAGGGGGCCTCAAGTTAGCAAAATTATTCTGCTGAAGGACTGAAAGAAAATAAAGAAGAAAGCTCCCTGTAAATACAGAACCAGTGAAGAGAACAAAAACAAAAGGGCATCCTTTTAAAAACACAAATGAAATATGAAACACGAAGGAAGATTAACAGCTAAGCCCTCACAGGGGGGAACCAGAAAAAAAGGAAACTTTGTTGTTGACATGTCCCAAATGCCACCTGAGAAAGCTGAGTGCAAGGGGCCTACCAGGGGGAAATGATGGTCTTCTTCAAGATCTTTTCTCTAAAGGATCCAATGCCCCTAAAATAACATGGCATGCATTTTGGGGAAGAGATGAGTAGAGAAATACTTTGTCAAGAACTAACATGGGGCGATTGCCAGGGAGCAAGCAGACAACTGAATAAAAAGGGGAATGACAGTTATATGAAGGTATAGATTAAAGAAAAATCATCTAAGTGTAAACTTAATACATGCACATTTTATTGATATAAGTTATGCGTCAATGAAATTGAAAAATCTTAACAGAAAAAAAAAACTAACATGGGGTATAGAAGAATGAAAATGTGAGACTTGGGTGTGAGCCACATTTTACTGATACTGTTAACCAAGTGTGTGGTTACACTGTGTATTCTAAAAATGGAATTGTGACATGATCTGTGTGTTGCCTTCCCAGGTGATGTGTCTTCTACTAGGACATTCAAACATCCTCAAATCCATCCTGACCCCCAACAAACAGCCTGCCCTCATGTTTTCTTTCAGGAAATGGCAGCCCTGTCTATTCTGGAAACCTATCCATGTTGGAAGACTTCTCTTCTCCAGCCTTATACAACCCATCACCAAGACCTCTCAGTTTCACTTTCTCTTGACTCCATCTGCTTCTTGTAACCGTAATCTCCACCCTGGTCTAAACGAAGGTCACTTTTTTCCAACTCTCCAGAGACAGCCATCCAACTGGTCCCCTTGATTCGACTCTTTCTCCACACCCCGCGTCCTTCTCCAAAGAACAGCCAGTGACCTTCCCAAGACATAAATGGCTCATATTGTTCCACTGTAGTCTCAACCTCTCCGGTGGCCTCCAATTCTGCTTTACTTACAAAGACTCTCATCCTCAACATGCCCGACAAGATCTTCATGTGTGTAGCCCCCCTTGCTAATACATCCACCCCATCTGCTCAGTCCCTACACAGCATCAACGCCGCCTTCTTCCGGTTCTTCAAATACTGTGCTCTTTGTTGCCTCAGAGCCTTTGCAAACACTGCTCCCTCTGCCCCCATCTCCTCACCTCTTCCATCCTGCATTTCATGGAGTTCAGAAGGATTTTCCTCAAGAAAGCCTTCCCTGCCACATCCTTAGCTATCCCATCTCAGAATAACTGAGGTCCTTTTCACACTTTTTGTAGCATGATTGCCATTTTAGTGTATTTATGGGATGATTTGACTAATCTCTGTCTTTATATCTAGAGTGAGGCCAGGAACCATGTCTGTTTTCTCAATTATTTCCCTTGTGGCTAGTCCAGCACCTGGCACAGAGGTGAATAATTGTGTTGGATGGATGGATGGATAAGTACAAAAATATTACAAATGCATAAACCAAATACATCTTTCCAGGGGCGGAAATAAATTTCCAATGTAGATAAACGCTAATGGGTAAATATACCACATTTTCAATGTTTTAATTGTTTTGAATAGGTAATACATTTACATGCTTCAAATCTAAAAGATATCCATTGAGAAGATTTGTTCCTACCTTGTATCCTTCTATTCCATTCTTCACTACCCCTATAAGGCACCCTACTAGCATCTTATCCTTGTATCTTCACGCACATACAAGCAAATACATGTTCTTAGTTTCACTTTTTCTTACACAAAAGACAGCATACCATACACACTGTCAGTTTACCGAGAGCTTCTTACTCTTCTGTACAGGTGTGTGGTAGTCTGTTTATTTAACCCTTCCCCTCCTCTCTTTTTTTTTGCTCTTTCAAACAAGACTGCCATGAATAACACTGTGCATGTGTCATTTTGTATGTGTCCAGGTCTGACTGTAAAGTCAACTCCTGCAGAAGTAGGATAGCTGGGTCAAAGTGTAAATACACTGGTAATTTTGCTAGATTTCCATCTATATGCATTTTAAAGTCTCATTTTAGAAATCTATAACTTCGAAAAAAGGTAAGTTAGGAGATAGTGGGGTAAGCCTTAGAGCCAGAAATGTCTGGGTTTGAATCTTCACTCTATTATTTATCAACTATGTTAGCATGGGTTAGATCACCTCTCTGAGCTTCAGTTTTGTGGCTTCAAACAACTCCCAAACCTCCATCTGCAGCTGAGACTCTCCTCACTTGTCCAGTTGCCAACTGGACACCTCCTCCTGTATGCCCCACATCCTTAAGTTGCCAATATTTAAAACAAAACTCACGATCTGTCACTTAAACTGGATTCTATTCCTGCGTTATCCAGTCATCCAAAGATACAGAGACCTGAGGGGTTTCTTCTGCTCTTTCTCATTCTACCCATAGTTCCAATCCAGTCATCAAATCCTGGTCATTCTTCTTCCCAAATCTTTCTGGAATCTGTTTCTTCCTTTATTCTCTTTCCATCTGTCCCATTTTAGCTGTTCATAGCTTCCTAACTGGACGATTACAAAAGGGACCAGGCTAGTTTTTCTGACTCTGGTCTCAGGGCCTTTTAGGACAATCTCGCTAACCAGTTGTAAAGGGATCATTCTAGAACACTAACCAGGTCTTGTTTCTCCCTGGATGAAAGCCACTTGTTGTCCTCCACCTTCTGGGAGCAGGTGTCTAAATAAACAGCATGTAAACTGTATGAACCACAGCCTTCTCTCAGCTTCACCTCCAGCCACTCGCCTCCAGCCCCTCCAGCCTCTCACCCAAACAGATTTCTCTTTGCACAAGGAACTCTTCCTGTATGTTTTCCATTCATTTATTCATTCAGCAAATATTTCTGAGTGGCTAAGATGTAACATTTATCCTTTAATTTAAAATATATATATATGTCTGGCATGCCTCAGACTACTGGACCCCCAGAAGCTTCATTGGTGCAACAGATCCCTGAATTTTCATAGGGTAAATCTCCCAGCTCTGCTACACAGGTGTCTTACTAAGGCAGTATTTCTCAACATGGCACTATTAAAATTCGGGGACAGACAATTCTTTGGTGAAGGGTGAGGGTTGTCTCAAGCATTGTAGGATGTACATCCCTGGACTCTACCCACTAAATACTAGTTACTCACAATCCCTCATTTTTAACAACCAAAAATGTCTCCAGACATTCTCAGGTGTACCCTGGGAGTTAAAATCCCTTGATCGAGAACCCCTGTATTAGGGCATCTATGATACTTGCAGCACCCTGATCAGTAAGTCCAAGTACCATGATGTCATTAATAGGTGGGCAGAATGATGTTCGGTAGAATGTCAGGATGAGCAAGGTCCCAGCAGACATGTAGACAGCGAATGTATAGTGCTGCCCTTGCCATGTGAAGGCCAACCACTCTAGATTCTCCCCGTTGACGGGGATTGAGAAAAAAGTATGTGCTAGATCAGTAGTCCCATAACCAAGTTTGAGAATGTGTGTTGATCTTCAACATTCAACACATCTGGTACAGAAGCTTCAAAAGGGATTATCACCTGAATAACTTTAGGATGGACTAATAACACCTGCCATAATTCATCTGGTCATTACAGGGATGCAACGGGTAAATTGAATAGAGATATTATAGGAACCACCACTTTGCATCCCTTATGTCTTTGATGGTGAATATCTGTAATTCTTCCCTAGGATGCAATATTATTTCTGATTACCTATCTTGGATAATGGGGGAAGAACAGTTTCAGATTACTTTTATTTGGTCCTTCCTACCATAATGTCCCACACTCCACAAGTCAGAAAACCTACTGGGAGTTCTGCCAACCATTAAATATATCTATCCTACTTGGGAATCTGAGAAATAACCCCAGGGTAGTTTTGTGGACCCAAAGAGCCATTATAAAATGGACTTTGGGGAAGACTTAATTTGTCACCTGGCCTCCTAAAGCTGCTAATCTAACTATGGGGCCAGTATGTGGCATTTCAGATACCTTGGTACTACTGTCAGCTTACACCTTATATATAGTAGTTCTCAAAAGGTCTGGCTAGTCCCCATTCCGTAGCACTAGTTACTTGGGGAAATATCTACAGATCCCTTGAAGGGGAGGATTAGAGGAATAAATTTTCACGTATACTAGTGAGAAATAGTAATGTTCTTCTCCAAGAGGACCTCAGCCTCCCTTAGAGTCTCCAGATTCTAGGTATGTGAGCTGACTTACATTTGAAAACCAAGCAAGAAGCCGTAATTTTCCACTGCAGTGACTGATAACATTCTGCTCTCCAGGTTTCATTTCTGTTATTATTATACAATTATAACAACACCCTAGTCAGCTGTCCATCCGTCTCCTGTCTAGAAACACCACAATCTGTTAGTCATTGCCACAAATCTCTGAAGGTTAAGGCACCCTAACTGCTACTCTGTGGTGCTTCCGGTTATAATAAGCATGGCTACCTTTGCCTCTGGTGGTCAAGAGCTGCCACCTAGTCTTTTAATTGTGGAATCTCATTACCCCCATTGACATTAAGGAGTCTATGGCAATGTTTACCACCATTAAGCTCAGCCTACAGAAGACAGACACCAACCTCTCAGAGATGTCAGTGAGCCCTTAATTTGTGACTTTGTATTGCCTTCAGAGGAAGTGTCCTCCAGTCTCTCAAGAAACAGAGTGGGCTTCCCTGGTGGCGCAGTGGTTGAGAGTCCGCCTGCCGATGCAGGGGACACGGGTTTGTGCCCCGGTCTGGGAAGATCCCCCATGCCGCAGAGCGGCTGGGCCCATGAGCCATGGCCGCTGAGCCTGCGCGTCCGGAGCCTGTGCTCCACAACGGGGGAGGCCACAACAGTGAGAGGCCCGCGTACTGCAAAAAAAAAAAAAAAAAGAAACAGTTAAGTGGAGGGTTCTCAGGTTTTACATAGTAAATCCATTCTAATATTCCCAACTCTTTGAGCCTTACCCTTTCTTCACACTCCTGCACCTCCACTTTATCAACTGTAGGCCATCATCCTGCCTAAATGTCAAGGAGCCACCCCTACAGACCAGCTCCATGTGGACCGTGGTCACCTGGTCACCAGACCAGGTGACCATGACAATCTAACACTCTCAAGACCCACTCCTACCCATCTTTGCTGGTGCACATTTGACAGTCCCTGTATGTCCTTTGACACACAGATTGTTTTCCTTGGAGCGGAGAGCTGTGATCAGACCTGATTCTGGCTATTACCCAGGAGACAACAAGGGATGATAGGGACCGGCAGTGAGAAAAACAATGGTCAGATGTGAAGCATCTCCTCTGGGAGGTCATGGTGTGATCCCCTGGGAAGGGGAGGCTGATCTCTTCAAGTCACTGGGACAGCTTCTGCCAGCCGGGAAGCTTCAGGCCATTTGGGATCCAATATTCTCAGTCTCAACCAGGCAAATGTCACCATCCAAGGGTCCCACTTCTTTCCTCATCAGGGAATTTCCTTTGACACAGAGGAGCCACTAAGGCTGTACATTTATTCTTTACGTTTCTAACATCTTATCATCAGATCCTGCTTTAAAAGTCTTCTGCCTTGCAGCTTGAGGAGATGAGAACCCCCTTTACAGCTACCACAGGAATACCCTGGCTTTCAAAGAGAGGCTCAAGATAGCACCTATCATTTTTTTGCAAGGCTTCGAGAGCCTTCAAAAGTGATTACCGCACATCACCGTCCTAGTATTTATTGCCTCAAAACGGATTGAGTGCCGAAGTGAAATGATATCCGCACACTTTACCTCCACCTCACCCTCGTCCTCTTTAACTTCGGATAAAGGCTTTAGTAATCGTGACGCTACCATGTGTGGAGGGTTGTCACCACGCACTCCCCACTGCCAAAGTGCACCAGAGGGTCTGCTTTCTAGAGCCAACCTAGGTTCCCACTCTGTTGGCCCAGCTTCTCTAGACAACAGACCCTGGGGCATGTGTTTATTTGTTAATACTTCATTCAAAGGTGTGATCCTAGAGAACGGGGTGGGGGAGGGGTAGAACAGCGAGGCAGGGGAGAGGGAGCCCAAGTGCACGAGGGCAGGGTACTGAGTCGGCCAAAGCTTTGTGACAGCCTGGCTGACTGTGCAGCCTCACGTGATGTCTTCAGGAAGGTTGTAGGAACTGTTGCATCTCCCAACAGTTTCTGAAGAGAAAGGAAAAAGAACTCATTGACCAGCTCCTTCCTATCTGCCGCCTCCCACTGGGTGAAGTTGGCCCCAGGAGGTTTTCATCTCTCCACATTTCCAAGATGTCCCAGCCTCCTCCGGGACGGTGGCCTCTTCTTTTCTTGCTGGTCAGGCTGCATGGAGAGTGGCAGCTGCAGTAATCTGACGTCATGACCACAGGAACAGAGCAAGTCATTGCTGGCGCAGCTCCAGCCAGTAGGCAAGAGGGAGGTGCAGATCCGGGCAGGTACAGAAGCTGAGTCTGGCACAAGCCCTGAACACTACCCTTGCATTTGGATTAAATAACGTCAATGAGTTGGATCTAAAGGAGGTCATTTCAGCACAGACACAAGATAAAATAACATGCGAAATCTTTTCTTATCCTTTTCAAATTCATGTCCTTCGATTTTTTTTATTTTTTTAAGAAAGAAAGCTGTATAGCAGCTAAGATGTTGACATTTCCTTAATACATTCATTGAACTTGAGAAACTAACCACAGATTTTCAGGGAATTCTACCTGTTTAACCAAGAAAGTTAATGTAGGAAGCCAGAAATGTTTGAAATTATAAATTCTATGCCACTGGGCACAGCTCACTACTGCTACTCTGTCAGATGGATTTTTTCTCTAACTAGTCAAATTGCATAAATTCTCCACTTCTATTTGTACTTTGTAGCCAAAGCTCCTTCAGCTTCTTACAGCCTCACCAACTCTCCAGCTGAAGGATGTCTCTGACTGCAGGGCAACTCTACCTGTGTGCTGCAGGGGAAGAGTTGACTTGTCCGAAACTACAATTTGGTAAAATACAAGACAAAGGGCTAGAGAGAAAGGAAAGGATTTTTTTTTAAGTCTCCCATTTGTATTAACCGTGAGCCAAACTGAATTCGAGGGACTTGCGTATTTTAATTGTAAAATGTACTATATCTGACTTCATTACAGATTCTGCTCTTAAAGTGACATCATATTTTATCTGGACTGGGAAAATTGTTCTTTAAAGATACTGCAGTGATGAGGAATATGGGGTTAACAAACTACTATACATAAAATAGATAAGCAACAAGGATTTACTGTATAGCACAGGGAACTATACCCAATATCTTGTAATAACCTATAATGGAATATAATCTGAAAAAAAAAAGCGGTACACCTGACACTAACACAATATTGTAAATCAATTATACTTCAATTTAAAAAAAAAAGATACTGCAGCAAATTTTTTATTGCTAAGTGTCATTTTGTGATATGAAGAATCACGACTTATTTTATCTGTTTTTTATGTTCAAATCTATCCAAAAATCTTTCAGGACAATATCCCGGTATTTCACGTCGAACTTAGGGCATAGTATCCAAAACATGCTTCACTTTTGTATTCAATGAATAATACAATGCAATACAAAGCAATACAGACCGAAATCAGGAGCTAAAACAAAAATGCATTCGATGGCATGAGGGCAAATTTGCCGTGGCTGCAACGTCTCCTGCTACAGCCTACCCAACATGCTGTCACCATATCATTCTGGTTTTGCGTTCAGTAAACCAGCAGTCTCGTGGCATTTGGATGTCGAGACAGGGCAAAGTTTAGAGCATAATCTTTCATTTTAATCTTCCACCCTCATGAGATGTGACGCATATGCAGCTATCTTTGGATTGCTCGACTTCCAAACGTCCACTCCCTCCCTGCACGGACACAGGCCCACAAAGGAACGAAATTGATAGCTCTGAAGTAGAGACAGCCCACACAAAGTTAACCAGCAATAGGAATATGGAGTGGTTTGGGGGCTTTTTCCCCAATAAGAATACCCTCTGTCAACATGAATCTTTTAGACGGGATCAGAAAGGGACTCCCTTAAACATCCAAGCAAACAACAGGTACCCTTGGTTCCCAGCCACAGAGCCCTCTGCTGCGTATCGAAGAGGGTCCCCCACACAAGCATACTTTGCTTTAGACTCAACTATTTTTCAATTTATTCACTTTCTGGAGTAAAATGAGGAAGAAAATTACACAGTTAAGAGCCATGTAGGAAAAAAGACCTCACACAACAAAGGTATCCACTAAATGCTTGGTCAATGAATGAATGAATGAGTCAATGAACGTATCTGAGCATGACATGGCACAACAAGCATTTTTTTGAACCTCAGATCCTACGTAACCAGTCAAAGCTTTGGTCAGTTAAACTAAGCAATGTCCTTTTTTTTTTTTAATTTTTTTTTAATTTTTTTTTTTTTGGGGCTGCGTTTGGTCTTTGTTGCTGTGCGCATGCTTTCTCTAGTTGCGGCAAGCGGGGGGCTACTCTTCGTTGCGGTGTGCGGGCTTCTCATTGCGGTGGCTTCCCTTGCTGTGGAGCATGTGCTCTAGGTGCGTGGGCTTCAGTAGTTGTGGCACGCAGCCTCAGTAGTTGCAGCACACAGGCTCAGTAGTTGTGGCATTCAGGCCCAGTAGTTGTGGCGCATGGGCTTAGTTGCACCGCGGCATGTGGGATCTTCCCGGACCAGGGCTCGAACCCGTGTCCTCTGCATTGGCAGGCGATTCTTAACCACTAAGCCACCAGGGAAGTCCCAGCAATGTCTTTTTAATCTCTTTCTAAAAATACTATAAACAGCTATCACACTTATTTTAAAAGTAATAATACTAAAATATGGAAAATAAGAAATGGAAGTTCCCAAAGTCCTATTCCTGAGAGGTTATCTCCCTTAACAGTTGGCTGCATAATTCTTCCAGGTTTTTTTTCCCATGCATATATAGAATATACGTACATATTCTTAATAAATGGGGTCCTAAACTGCATACTATTCTGTAAGTCACTTTTTTTTTTTTTTTTTTTTTGCCACACCACACGGCTTTCAGGATCTTAGTTCATCCACCAGGGATTGAACCCGGGCCATGGCACTGAAAGCACCAAGTACTAACTACTGGACCCTCAGGGAATTCCCTGTAAGTCACTTTTTAAATCTAAGTCTCTATTACAGATATTTTACATGTCAGAATATATAGTAACTATATCTCACTTCTTTAAATGCTAAATAATGTTCCATAAGTCACTTAACTTACCCCCTATAGATGAAGTATACTTGTAAGGTCAAAAATATAGGCACTTTTTAAAAACAGATATTGTCAAATTTGTCTCTAAAAAATTATACCACCATCATCAACACTGAGTACTGTTAGCCTTCTTAACACGTGTAATCTCATGGAGAAAATGCTATTTCATTGTTTTAATTTGTATTAATTTGATTATCAGTAAGGATAAGCATCTCTTCTGCTTATAAGCTATGTATACTTTTTCTTCCATGAATTGCTTTTTCATAACCTTCGTCCATTTTAAATTGGATTGTTGATTGCTTGCTTACTGATTTGTAGGCACTTAGACACTTCTTATATTAACCTTTTTAAATTACACAGGGTGAATATTTTTCCCAGCTTCATATGCTGTTTTTAAATTGGGTTATATAGCTTTTAGTTACATAGAAGAGTTTTGCTTCACTGTTATCAAATATGTCATTCTAAACCATTTGACTTATGGGCCATATGGCATTTTTTTTTAATGCTTTGCTCACTCCAACATAATGAAAATATTTCCTATGCGCTTACTAGTATTTTAAAGATTTTTCTTAATGTTTAGATCTATAATCATTTCAGATTCACTTTTGTATGTAATATAAGTTAAAGATATAACTTTCTTTTTAAATGTTTTATTTCTTAAATCTTAGCTTATTTTTTAATTTTACCAAATTACAGCCAGATGTGTAAACATAATTCGTTCAATAATTTATCCTTTCTTCACTAATGTAAAATGCCTCCTTTATCATATACCAATTCTCCATGTACAGTTGAAGGCTTTATGAGCAAAGACTAAGGTTTTCAGGAGAAGAAGCAATTCTGCCCAAGACTGCAACACGGAAACCCTGGCTGAGTCTCCAGCCTGCCTGGTCTGCCCTGCGGAGTCTGGACTCAAGACAGTAACATCAGCTCTCAGTATCCTGTTCATCTCTTGGTCTACTCCTGGGCTAGCATCTCACTCTTTTGATTACTGTAAGTTTATAGTTCATTTTCACATCCAGAAAAGTAAGACTCTCCTTCATTCTTCTTTTTGAAAAGTTTCTTGACTCTTCTAGAGCATTTGCTTTTCCAGATTAACTTTAGAATCAAATCTGCGATAGTACAATCATACACATTCTGCCTTGGAAGATTTCTTCTCTTCCTGCATCCAAAGTACACTAACTAGGCCTCTTTTGTGTGTTGGCCATCGTATGTAGGGACCACTCTTGCAATGGTTCCAAGCATCAGAGAGCCGCAATCTAAGAAGTCATAGACTAATAAATAATACATTTCCACTGCAGTGGGGGAAATAAAGGATGACCTGGATGTCCAAAGAAGGTCACCTAACCCAGATTTCGTGTCAGAAAAGATTCCATAATAGGTGATATCTAAACATTGACATAATGTTAGGCGTTGGACAGGAAAAACAGATTTCGGGAAGACAGAAGGCAGTGAGGAAGAGAAGGCACGTTGAGCCACAAGACCTGAAATGTCCACTGTGACTAGAACATGGCAGCCACCACCAGGGGCCTAACAAGCTCCATGAAGGCATCTGTGCTCTTTCCCAAGAGCAATGAGCTGCCTTAAAAAGGGTTGGACAGAAGAGAGTAAAGGAAATGAGTCAGAGTCATTGAACAGTCATTGAGTGCCCAAGCGTCCCCTCTTTTCCCAGTGCCGTGCAGCACCTGTCACAGGGGGCAGTACCATTGACCAGTTCTGGCCAATGGGCTGTGAGTGGAAGCGATCGACGGCATTTCCATGCCAAAGCATTTAAAAGCTGACCCTCCCACCCTGGTTGCCCCAGCAACCTGGAAGCCACATACAGAGATCTTGGCTTCCCAATATGCAAGTGGCCTGGATCACCAGGTCCCTGATTGGGGGACAGTGCCCTGAAGACTCGCCTGACCCACACCAGAATTTTCATGAGTGAGAAAGAACTCTTTATTGTGTAAGCCATGGAGTTCTAAGGATTATTTATTGCTACAGTACAGCCTGGTGCTAACCTAAGAAAGTCTCCAAATACAATCTGATGACAGGGGATCCAGCTTCTCAGAGCTCCCCAACACCACTGAAAGTCCTTGTCTTCAGAAGCTGAGAATACTCCTTCCTCTTTAGGGGAGAACAGTACTGATATCAGCAAGGCCGTCGCTATGCCTTCTCGGGGGTTTACAAGCTACTCCGTTGATGAACACTTCGCTCTACTGAGCAGGCGTGAGATGCTTCCTGCACAGCGAATGTTAAGTGATCTGCAATTTTCCACTCTCTCTCCCCTGCTTCATGGTTGTACCTTTCTTTCTTATGTCCCCTGGTTCTTTCATCCCTGGCCTTTTTCCTATCTTTCTTCAGCAGTGAGATGGTGCTGGCTGATAACTCAAGGGTGGCCACGTGGCAGCTACAGCCACAAGCAATGTCCTAACCTCCAGCCCCGCTGCACCTCCAAGAGGGAGGACAGACTCCCTAGCACTGCTGCTGCAGGCACAGCAACCCAAGTTCAAATCCAGCCCAGTCTCTTTCGTCTTTGTATGCAGTTTGAGAGTTTCTTAACTTCTCTGAGATTTCATTTCCTATTCCGCAAAACAAGGATAGTGATACTTACTTGAGAGTCTTACGGGGATTATAGGAAAAAACAAATGTAACGTTCCCAGCACAGTGCCTGGCACAGAATATGAATTTCCTAAAAGTCTGTTTCCTTTGCCCTTTCTCCTGAGGGAGAAACCGACTCCTCTCAGATCTCCATGGCCTTATCCTACATCTATCTATGTCGGCCTTTTGATGGGCAAAACTGCACTATTAGATCTGTGGAGGATACAAATGATCAGACAATGTAGCTGAGGAGGCCAGACGTACTCATAGGGAAAAGTTAACAGGTTAATTATTAATTAGATGTGTAAATACCCGAGGGTTTAATATAAGCCATAAGTGCTAAAGAAATCCAGAGAAAGGAGAGACATGCTCAGGCTCCTGGGATTGAGGCTAAGGATTCAGCACAGGGAGACGGGGATAAAGAAGCAGCTCCTGCTTTCCCGAAGGTCGGGTCTCCCATCTCTGGGTCAGCATCCACTCTAGTTCAAGACGGGCTTCAGATTGATAGCTGTCCCAATGATGACAGAGCTGTAGAGTCATTTTCGGACAGGCTCTGTCCGCTCACAGCAGATACATCTCTGAGTACTACCTACTGATTCAGGAGGGTATAACAAATAAACTTTTGAATGAATGTGCCCACCCTACAAAAGATTTTAGAGGGTCCCCTCTGTGTAAGGTACAAGGGTGGTCACTCCAAAGGCTATACTTGATATCAAAGGCGGGGACTATGCCGGGTACCCTTGCCAAGCCAGAACCTAACACCAGCACCAGGCACCCAGAGGTTATTTACAGACTGTCACAGGAGGTTCCCATGGCTCTGCAAACATGCCTACAAATGCCCTCAAACTTCTAGATAGGTGGGGTCAGCTCCTGATTGGGAATGAGGCCGTCAGCTTACTCAGCTGCACGTGTGCTTTAGCCAGGACGTACAGTTCCTTTCAAAAATCTCACAAAGGGGCTTCCCTGGTGGCGCAGTGGTTGAGAGTCCACCTGCAGATGCAGGGGACACGGGTTCGTGCCCCGGTCCGGGAAGATCCCACATGCCGCGGAGCGGCTGGGCCCGTGAGCCATGGCCGCTGAGCCTGCGCGTCCGGAGCCTGTGCTCCGCGACGGGAGAGGCCACAACAGTGAGAGGCCCGCGTACCGGGAAAAAAAAAAAAAAAAAATCTCACAAAGGTGGGGATCATTTAGTAAATGTATAGAAATTTCAAATCACTACTGTGTGAACCTGGAACCAACATAGTGTTGTAGGTCAATTATACTTCAATTTTTTTAAAAAAAGAGAGAAAAGAAAGTTTGTAATCACAGTATTCTAATAGGTTCTGTCTGCAGTGAACAATATTTACATAATTAGAATGTTGCAAACACTAATTACTGGCATAATTAAAAGTATGATAATTTGGGGGAAAGAATGAGGAAGGAGAGGTAGAGGTATTAAATCTTCATCTCTTATAACACTGATAAATTTAAAACTTGCTTTTTTCTTTTCTTTTTATTGTGTCTATACAAGACAATAAATGTTAACTAAACCTACTGCGGTCGTCATTTACAATATATATAAATCAAACCATCACACTGTACACCTTAAACTTATAGACCAATGTGTGCCAACAGTTTCTCAATAAAACTGGGGGAAAAAAAAATCTAACAAAGCTCCAGCCACCACTCCCACAGGAAAACATGAATTTTAGTGTGATCCTATCACATTAAGTATGCAAAAAAATGCAAAGTTGCATATCAACATAATACATCCACTGGCTGAAGACTCTCACGTCAAATGGCATATTCAAAGGCCAGCAGAAAAGTAAAACAAATGAACAGTGACTAGGTTAAAATGTTCGCTTCTTTTCAGAACCCTCTGGGTACATGGAAATGTAAGGGAATAACAGGCTGATTGTTCTTTAGACTTTAAAGTAAACACAGGCCAACGGTGTGACACAGCTACCAAAAAACCAAATGAGATCTCAGGATGGATAAATTAATAGAAGTATAGTGTCATAAGCAAAGGAGGTGACCGATCTCTGTACATGAACGATGTGCGGGGTCTATATTGCTACTGGACAACTCCTGCAGGAGGTGAGAGTGTTCTCCCTTTGCATCAGAAAGCAGTGAGGACATTCAGACAGGAGACAATAAGGCAACGTAAACACCAGTGTCATCTTTAAACATTGCAAGGATCTCAGTATGAAGAGAGCTGGATTTTTTTCATATAGTTTCAAAGGGCAACTGAGAACAAAAGACAAAATTGAGAGGGAGACAATTTTTAGCCAAATGTGAAGGAGACCTTTCCAACAACGAAGGCTGTTCAAAATCTGGAACAGTCTCGTGAGGTGGTGGGCCTTCCTCGCACTGAAGCTTCCCTACAAAGGTGTCTTCCCACTTTTTTGGCTGCATGAAAATTTAGAGGAACATGAGATTCTTCAAGTTTCAAGGCAGGTTTTGTAGAAAGCATTCCTTAGAACAGAGAGTTTAGGTTGGGTGGCCTCAAATGACTGCATAGAAGCTAACCAAAAATTCTTGCTTCCTCAGACATTATTTTCCCCTATTACAAAGGTTAAGAATTTCCCGGGTCAGATTTTAAAGGGGCATTTAATCGGGTCATTAAAGTTCAGTCCTTTTCCCAACTGGCAAGTCCTGCGCTCACTGGCCTTTGTGCAGTTCTGCCCTCTCCTCTCCCACCCCAAAGTCACACCCGCGCTCTTGCTAAAAGCTGTGGACTCTAAACCTCATCATGTAGAATGCAGAAAGGGAATCATTGATTTTGTTCTGGTTAGTCATCATAATGCTTTTCTCTTATATGTACTTAATCATTGTGGTTTCTCCAAGAATGGAAAGCTTTCCTTTCTATGGGAGAATCTAAATAGCTCTCTAAACAGACAGCAGCTGAGCAAACAGTGCAGAGAATTTCGGTGCCCTGTGATGAGAGCCACCGCACCCTCAGCCAAGGCCAAGCAGCTCCTGGCATGGCAGCCAAATTACAAATAGCTGCGGAGTGATTCCTTTTGATCAACGGTGGATGCTTCCATTTCTTACAAGAATGTTCCATGCAGCTTTGTGCTTAGTCACAAAGCCTGAAAATGATAAATGTACTAGAGAATCAGCCAGCGTTTCCCTTCCAGGACTAGGACCAGACGGAGCCCGGGCAGCACCACTGCAGCAGGAAATAGCCACACAGCTGGCCCCCTGGCAAGGGGCCGGCATGAAATGCTTCTCCCTGGAGTCCTCATTCTCCACAGCCTTCGCTGCGCACCCTGCCTGGCCCGCTCTGCCTGTCTCTGCCCAGTGATCAGGCCTTTCGTACTTCGCAATCTTAAGCACAGGAAACGCACAAGTCAGCACCCACAAAAGCGCACATCACCTCTTGCTCCTAAGGAGAATTCCCAGCAGCTGTTTAACAGGGTGTATGCCCACTCACATTATCTAATTGCTGAGGCAGGATGAGACGGGGTGGGAAAAAAAAGGAATGAATGACTCCTGTGAGACTGCAGACTGTTGAATAATAACCAGTTGGCATTCTTCCCTTAAGTAGTGTCGGGGGGGAGATGTAGGTTTGAGAAGCGTTGCAGCCTCCTCGTGTTCTAGGGGAAGAGGGCTGACCAGGGGCTTTTGCTAAATAGAGAGGCTCCTTGGGGCTGGCGCTGGGAGGAGTATCTCCAGCTCAAAGCACCAGGGGATGCTGCAGCAGAAGGAAGGGAGAGAAGAGTACAGTGTCTTCAAGGCCAAGGCCACCTGAGGTCTGACTCTGGGCATGGTCAGCCTCCCAGAGGAGGCCACAATGAACTTGGAGCCTGTCTCCTTGGGGGAAGGACTGCTTGGCTTCTTGTTCTGTGGGAGAAAGCATGAAGCCTTGTCTTTAATTTGCATTTTCTCATTAAGTGGAGTCAAGCCCTTTTACATCTGTGGATATTGTGGTTGCCTTGACTGGGTAGTGTCTTTACATTCCAAATTCCAAATTACCAGCTACAAACACACTTTTATTTATTTGCCACCTGTCTTTACACAACCTGGAACACACTCAAAGGAAGCTGAGCCTCATGCTGTAAAATCATTATTTTTCCCAGGTCGTGCCGAGCTCAGGCTACAGAACCCTGACCGCATTACTAAGGCTGGGTCTACCCGGGCCAGGTCTTACTGCTGAACATTGACCAGAGGCTTTTAAATACAGGACTTGGTGAGGGAAGTTTATAGCAGTACAATCCTACCTCAAGAAACAAGAAAAATCTCAAATAAACAATCTAAACTTACACCTAAAGCAATTAGGCAAAGAAAAACAAAAAACCGCCAAAGTTAGCAGAAGGAGAGAAATCATAAAGATCAGGTCAGAAATAAATGAAAAAGAAACAAAGGAAACAATAGCAAAGATCAATAAAGCGAAAAGCTGGTTCTTTGAGAAGATAAACAAAATTGATAAACCACTAGCCAGACTCATCAAGAAAAAAAAGGGAGAAGACTCAAATCAATAGGATTAGAAATGAAAAAGGAGAAGTACCAACTGACACTGCAGAAATACCAACGATCATGAGAGATTACTACAAGCCACTATATGCCAATAAAATGGACAACCTGGAAGAAATGGACAAATTCTTAGAAAAGCACAACCTTCTGAGACTGAACCAGGAAGAAACGGAAAATACGAACAGACCAATCACAAGCACTGAAATTGAAACTGTGATTAAAAGTCTTCCAACAAACAAAAGCCTAGGACCAGGTGGCTCCACAGGCAAACTTTATCAAACATTTAGGGAAGAGCTAACCCCTATCCTTCTCAAACTCTTCCAAAATACAGCAGAGGAAAGAACACTCCCAAACTCATTCTACGAGGCCACCATCACCCTGACACCAAAACCAGACTAACATGTCACAAAAAAAGAAAACTACAGGCCAATATGACTGCTGAACATAGACGCAAAAATCCTTAATAAAATACTAGCAAACAGAATCCAACAGCACATTAAAAGGATCATTCACCATGATCAAGTGGGGTTTATCTCAGGAATGCAAGGATTCTTCAATATACGCAAATCAATCAATGTTATACACCATATTAATAAACTGCAGGATAAAAACCATATGATCATCTCAACAGATGCAGAAAAAGCTTTTGACAAAATTCAACAACATTTATGATAAAAGCTCTCCAGAAAGTAGGCATAGAGGGAACTTATTGAACATAATAAAGGCCACATATGACAAACCCTGAGCCAACATCATTCTCAATGGTGAAAACCTGAAACCACTTCCTCTAAAATCAGGAACAAGACAAGGTTGCCCACTCTCACCACTCTTATTCAACATTGTTTTGGAAGTTTTAGCCACGCAACCAGAGAAGGAAAAGAAATAAAAGGAATCCAAATCAGCAAAGAAAAAGTAAAACTGTCACTGTTTGCAGATGACATGATACTATACATAGAGAATCCTAAAGATGATACCAGAAAACTACTAGAGCTAATCAATGAATCTGGTAAAGTAGCAGGATACAAAATTGATGCACAGAAATCTCCTGCATTCCTACACACTAATGGTGAAAAATCTGAAAGAGAAATTAAGGAAACACTCCCTTTTACCACTGCAACAAAAAGAATGAAATACCTAGGAATAAACCTACCTAAGGAGACAAAAGACATATATGCAGAAAACTATAAGACACTGATGAAAGAAATTAAAGAGGATACAAACAGATGGAGAGATATACCATGTTCCTGGAATGGAAGAATCAACATTGTGAAAATGACTATACTACCCAAAGCAATCTACAGATTCAATGCAATCCCTATCAAACTACCAATGGCATTTTTCACATAACTAGAACAAAAAATTTCACAATTTGTATGGAAATACAAAAGACCCCAAATAGCCAAAGCAATCTTGAGTAAGAAAAACGAAACTGGAGGAATCAGGCTCCCAGATTTCAGACTATACTACAAAGCTACAGTAATCAAGACAGTATGGTACTGGCACAAAAACAGAAGTATAGAGCAATGGAACAGGATAGAAAGCCCAGAGATAAAACCACGCACGTATGGTCACTTTATCTTTGATAAAGGAGGCAAAAATATACAATGGAGAAAAGACAGCCTCTTCAGTAAGTGATGCTGGGAAAACTGGACAGCTATATGTAAAAGAATGAAATTAGAACACTTCCTAACACCATACATAAAAATAAACTCAAAATGGATTAAAGACCTAAAAGTAAGGCCAGACACTATAAAACTCTTAGAGGAAAATATAGGAAGAACACTCTTTGACATTAATCACAGCAAGATCTTTTTTGATCCACCTCTTAGAGTAATGGAAATAAAAACAAAAATAAACAAATGGGACCTAATGAAACTTCAAAGCTTTTACACAGCAAAGGAAACCATAAAAAAGACGAAAAGACAACCCTCAGAATGGGAGAAAATATTTGCAAACGAAGCAACTGACAAAGGATTAATCTCCAAAATATACAAGCAGCTCATGCAGCTCAATATCAAAAAACAAACAACCCAATCCAAAAATGGGTAGAAGACCTAAATAGACATTTCTCCAAAGAAGATATACAGATTGTCAACAAACACATGAAAGGATGCTCCACATCACTAATCATTAGACAAATGCAAATCAGAACTACAATGAGGTATCACCTCACCCCAGTCGGAATGGCCATCAACAAAAAATCTACAAACAGGGCTTCCCTGGTGGCGCAGTGGTTGAGAGTCTGCCTGCCGATGCAGGGGACACAGGTTCCTGCCCCGGTCCGGGAAGATCCCACATGCCGCGGGGCGGCTGGGCCCATGAGCCATGGCCGCTGAGCCTGCGCGACCGGAGCCTGTGCTCCGCAACGGGAGAGGCCACAGCAGTGAGAGGCCAGCGTACTGCAAAAAAAAAAAAAAAAGTCCCCCCCAAATAAATAAATACAGGACTTGATGAAAACAGCAGAGCTAGTAAACCCTCCGTGTAAACAGAAAGCTGAATTCTGTGTATATTGACTCCCTTAGGAGGTGACTTAGGCATTAGTGATTTCCACAGCTAAGACTCATGTTTAGCAAGATACTGATATCAACAAGGGGTGAGGCCCGGAGCAATGAGGAGCTCCCTCCTCTCTTCAGAGGAGACCTAAGCAGGGCAGAATCTGGAGAGACTGGAGGGGGAGGAAGAACAGGAGGCAGACGGGGGCTTTGTTTGTGGCACAGAAAAGCACATCCTAGCAGAGAGGGCGTCTGCCTTGGGCACAGGTGATGAGCATCCTACGGACACAGATGCTAAAGGCAGCCAAGGAGAAGCGGCAGTCCGTCCTCACAGCTCTGCCCCTTCCCAGCTTCTCCCCACGCTCTGCCCTCCTTCCTTCCTTCCTCCTCCAGAGCTTCACTGGGAAGCAGCTGCATCGTGGAGAGGTGGCGAAGCTCCTGGTGCCTGTGTTCTGCCTCTGGACACAGCGGGGAGGCCTCTGGCTGGGGTCAGGGCAACACGCCCGCTACACTGGCTCAGCCCCACCTCCGTGCCAGTTTTCACTTGCTCCACCTGGAGAGCAGCCCCATCCTCTGGTCTGGATCTGTCCCCATGGACCCTGCGCATCCTCCTCTGTGTACCCTGCATCCCAGGACTGACACTGGGCTGTCACTTTCTTCTTCACAGGGACCTAACTCTTAGTCTCTCCTTATGAGCTGCCCCAAGTCTTCTTTCTGTATCGATTATAGACCTTCATCAATTGTCTTGGCAGAGGCTGGCTTCCCGTAGATTGATTGATGCCCACAGCAACTTTGCTGAAAACCTGAGTGAAACCCAGAGCTCTGGCTCACTCTTCATCCTCTGTCTTCTGTCTGACAACTATACCCTCCACTGCAGTCAGTGCCCTGGGCGTTCTAGGAGAGGAATCAGTGGGAAGAGGCGTTTCTCAACTGGGTTCCAAGCTGGAAACGGTTCCCTTCAGGTGGAACCATAAATACCATGACATGTTGGGAAGGAAAAATCAACAATAGCTGGCAATGAGATGTGAAGGGGGAGGGAGGATTCCTGCACGGCTCCCCAACTTTGAACTTGGATGACTGGGTAGATGGCAAACGAGGGCAGGAAGACAAAATGGAAGGGGGTGTGAGTGGGTATCCATGTGGGATCTCTCCCAAAGGTAACAGCTACCTGGAATGTTGTTAATCATCCCCTTGCTTCATCATATATATGCAGTGACGTGATGGTAAATGTTTAAAAATCAGCTCTCCAAAAATTAAGTATGTGCGCATATCCTAATAAGTTTGTTATAAATTGTTTGATACAAAGGATGTATATCACACAGTTTACAAATAATAAAATATATAACATCCTTATTATAAACCTCTAACATTCAATTGATTCTCACAGAACATTTTTTATTTTTGCCAAACTTTCATAATTGTGGCCAACCTACGGTTGCAACAGATGAACCAATGTAGTTTCAGTATGAAGGTTGGTTGATATTTTCGTTTACATAAACAAGTAAGAAGAAAGCAAAATGACAGAGACACATGGGAGAAAATCACTGTTTTATCAATTATGTGAGCAACTTCTTTGTTGAGTCGGGTAATAGTTTTCAAACACTGGAAGGCTATTTCCTCAATTTCTGTGCTATTCACAATGTAACAGCCGCAGACATGACAAACATTTAAGTTTAATCTGTTAATCATTATTAACATTTAGTCCGTCATTTTGTTATATCCAGACAATCAACAAAGCAATCACGCCCTGATTTGTAGCACTGGCCAATTTCTTTCATATAAATAGTGGCCCATTTCAAGCTACCAAGGTGATGTCACTGAACACTGAATTGGAAAGAGATCATAGTAGCATGCCAGTTTATAGGATTTTTACCATACAGATGCAATAGATATAATAACCTCCGAAGCATAGATAACAGTAAAATAAGTAAGATAATTAGGAGGTGATGAGTTATTTATTACCATTCTCTTTGCTGTAATTATTTTACTGTAAGCTTATATAATTTAATTTTTAATAACAGCTGTGTTTAACAACTGCCTTGCTGAATTCATGAAAATTTAACTATTGGATCTCGCAAGTCAGTTCAAGCCGGCTCAGGCATACCATTGCGTGAATGGCCCAACAATATGTTGTTTAATTTTGTGCTTTATAAAAATGGTACCATGTTGAGATTCCCTGGCGGTCCGGTGGTTAGGACTCCGCGCTCTCACTGCCAAGGGCCCAGGTTCAACCCCTGGTTGGGGAATTAAGATCCCACAAGCTGCATGGTGCAGCCAAAAAAAAAAAAAACAAAAAAAAAAGGCACCATGTTGTAGGTAATCTTCTGGGAGTTGCTTTGTCACTCACCATCGTGTTACTCTTGTCTAGGGACACTCAACACTATCCTGTCCCCTCGTTCTCAGCTCTGTCACAGGAAGTAGAAGCCTGAGGGCCACAACCCCCAGAATCTCTTGCCAACAGGGTTTCTGTTCTATGACCAACGACAGGTGGACGGTGGTACAACGTGGATTTCACTCTTCCTCAGGCAGCGATGGTGTCTGTGGTAGCCATAGTGGCTTCCTGCAATGTTCTGGTTTCCGAGGAGCATCCCCATCTCTGGATTTCGCCCCCTCCCATCCCTTCCAACAATTTTGTAGGACCTGATTTCCTGTACTAAACCCTTCCGACTGGAAATATATAGAATGGTTTCTGGGCTTAGGATTAAAAGACCGGGATTTATCCACGTTGATGCATGTAACCTAGGACCGTCTTTTCCACTGTGGTATAACAGGCCACGCTGTGATGGTATCACATAGGATTCTCCATAGTTAGGCTGCATTTTATATCCTGCCTGCCCACCTTTGATACTTTCAATACAGCCAGTGTGCCCAGAGGATACTACCACGGGCAACAAGGGGTCACGCCCTGGTGTTGGCCCACACAGTTCTCAGGCTCACTCATTGGACTCAACATTCCTGCCCTTACCTCCTTCTCCATCTCCTTCTGTAGGTGATCCACTGGATCCTGCTTTCCAGTCCGTCAACCTTGGCCAAACATGCTATCATGTACTGAAGGAGGGTCTATTGGTGATAAAGAAGTCTGGTTCCTGTGGGCCAGTACAGGCTCCCAGCTACAGCATGGGAAAAAAAAAATCACATAAGAAAAATGTAGCTTGGGTTAGCACATGTAAGCTTTTATATATGGAGTGGACAAATAACAAGGCCCTATTGTATAGCACAGGGAACTATATTCAATAACCTATGATAAACCATAATGGAAAAGAATATTAAAAAAAAGAATGTGTATATATATATATATATATGTATAACTGAATCACTCTGCTGTATAGCAGAAATTAACACAACATTGTAAACCAAATATACTTCAATTAAAAAATATTGAAAAAAAATAGCCTATCTGCTCATAGTAAATTACCTTGAGACATAAGTTGACAATAGCATGACATAATTGGCAACAGCCCGCCCAGATTCATTAGTTAATCAAACCCAGCCAGGACTTTTCCAGAATGTCCTCCCTGTTCCCATACAACCTGTGCTGAGCTGCTTACGAGATAAGTTAATTTATTTCTGGGAAGAAGAGAGAAATATTCTCTCCCCTTGTCTATGGGTTGAAACCCTATTCACCCTTCAAAACCCAGTTCAGATATCTCCTCCTCCGTGAAGCCTTCTCAAACGCTACCCATCTGAAATACCCTCCTCTGTATCCTCTGCACCTTGTGTATAATTCTTTACACCCTTGAGGGATGGGATAATGTCTTCCCCACAGACAAAAAACGGGCTTGCTTATCACTTACTATAAACAGTGGATTCCCCAAGCTCAGCATTCCTCGGCCATGATACAAACTCACTGCACACCTAACATCCACCTGGACCCCTCATATTGCCCCCGTGGGGCTTGGAGGACAAGGGGAACCCAGGCCATCATAATACTCATTCAGTTTGCTCTGCCGTGAATAATGAAGTCCCTCGTCTCTGACCCAGGACTCTGTCTTCTGCCAGCATCCAGTGAACCAGTAAGAGGCTAACTCATTAGCTTGTGAGTAAAATCCCAGACCCTTCCCAGATCCAAGACTGAGTCTGTGTCTTATCATCCTTGGGGCTCCAGAGTCTACTACAGGCCTGACTAGTACAATATATGTTTGGAATTTCATCAAGTTGAATGGACTAGACCAAATACCGGGAACTTTTCTTCTACTGAGTACCAGTGAGCCCGGAGTCTCTCAACCTGGGCACTATTGACATTTGGGGCTGGATCATTCTTTGCTGGGTGGAGGGTGGGAGGCGCTCACTGCAGGATGTGCACTACAGGATGTTTAGCAGCATCCCTAGCCTCTACCCACTCTCCAACTGTGGCAACCAAAACTGTCTCCGGACATTGCCAGCCGTGCCCTGAGGAGGCAATACCACTCCCCTTTCTCCAGCAACGAGAACCACTGGTGCAGCCTACCCAGAGGGTAGCAGTGAGAATGGGAAAAGCAAGCAAAGGGGCTGTCGCTAAGTTATAATGTAGCATCCAGACAGAGATATAAAATATTACACAGAGGGGGCTTCCCTGGTGGCGCAGTGGTTGAGAGTCCGCCTGCCGATGCAGGGGACACGGGTTCGTGCCCCGGTCCAGGAGGATCCCACATGCCGTGGAGCGGCTGGGCCCGTGAGCCGTGGCCGCAAATCCTGCACGTCCGGAGCCTGTGCTCCGCAACGGGAGAGGCCGCAGCAGTGAGAGGCCCGCGTACCGCAAAAAATAAATAAATAAAAATATTACACAGAGATATAAAATATTGCACTGCCTTTTCACAGCTAACAGTAAACACAACCGTGTGAGCACCACAGGTGCCCCGGGGGCATCAGCTAGATCACCTCATTCACACCCTCCCCAACATTTCACTCTGTAGGAACCGGAGGCATGGATGGGGTAAGCGGCTCACCCAAGTGGAAGAGTTTGGACTTGAACCCAGAGCTGAGGGTTTCCAACACTCTTGTTCTTAATTCTTAGCCTCGTTATGATCCCACAAAGAAAGGGGGGAGACAGACTGGGGCTTAGAAATAAGGAGATGGGAAATCAAAGTTGACCTTAAGAAAAAATAATAATAATCAAAATTACATGTCAACACCAGTCTCTTAAGGGTTAAAAATACATAACCCTTTAGCTATTTTAAGTGGGCAAATAAGTGCCAGAATCTGTATTAACATGTGCTTTAATTCCTACATAAAATGTTTAAGTACAAGCCCTCGTGAGCTGCTCTCTTCTGCATCCAGAAAGTCCAGAAAGGAGAAAAGTGTCAAAAGCTGTTCTAACGCAGCAAACGCACTGGTGAACTTCAGTGGAGCGCCTCTGCCATCTGGTGGCGAGTTGAAGAACTGTCCTTAAAAAACGCAAAGCCACTTGGTACTTTGTGATAGGTGTTTGAACGAGCGCCCACCTCATTCCCAACTGAGTCAGACAAGAATTGATGCTCCAAACTGGCTACAGGTTGATACCAGATTTGGGTAATCTGGAGAGCAGAAAAATTACTGATTACCTATGGAATTACAAAGCTTGAGTAACTCCTAAGGAAAAGCACTATTTTGACTTTATTTTAAACTTTCCCTGAGAAGCTAACATTCCCCTCATCCTTAATTCTCAGAAATGTTTTCAATGCACGATAGCGTTGTGTTTTGGAGGCAGAGAAAGACAGCAAGAAAGAAGGAGGGGGAAAGAGAAGAAATGAAAGAAAGGGGACATCACTGCCATATTTGGTGCCAAAAACCATAATTCTATTAAAAACATGCATATTAGTCAAAGATTTTTCAACATCTAAGTCAGTTTCTCTCAGGAATCCTAAAAACATCATTAATGTTTTTATTAAGAAATTAATGATGACTTTTTAGTTAAAATAATAAATTTACTTAAAAGTGGGATTAATGCCCAATACTAAGATACATCTACGTAACTCATGTTGATAAAAATAATCTCCTCCCATTATTTTGTGTTTCAAATAGAATTGTCTCATGTCTTCATTCCTCAAATCTTTAAACTGTTCTCTTCCTCTACTCAGTAATATCACAGAAAAGTCTATAATGCATTTTCGTTAATCTAATGAGTATATTCTTGAGCATCTACTATGTACCAGGCATTGGGATACAGCAGTGAATGAGACATATCCTTACCCCATGGGGCTTACAATCTAACAGGGAGAAAGGCGATCCACAGGCTCTATGTAACGTGGTAAGCACCATCTCATTTAATTTTCACAACTCTATGTGGTGGGTCTTATTATCCCCATTTTACATATGAGGAAACTGAGGCTCAGGGAGGTTAAGTGGTTTGTCCAAGGACTCAGAAGACTAAGTGGCAGAAGCAGGATTCAAAATCAGATACCATTTCTCCAAAGCCCAGCTCTTAACACCTGTACAATCCAGTTACACGTTTTCAACAGCAAAGCAGGCAGCGTGCACTGAGAGCTGATTTGTTCAGGGCACGATGCCAGGCCCTGTGGGGTATAGAGAAGGTGCCTCCAAGAGTTAGAACAGCATCTGCCTGCAAAGATTAGCACATGAGGCTTCCAGGCCCAAGAGCACACCTCCCCACTCACCAGCATTCATTAAAAATAACGAACAGGGCTTCCCTGGTGGCACAGTGGTTGAGAGTCCGCTTGCCGACGCAGGGGACACAGGTTCGTGCCCCGGTCCGGGAAGGTCCCACATGCCACGGAGCGGCTGGGCCCGTGAGCCATGGCCGCTGAGCCTGCGCGTCCGGAGCCTGTGCTCCGCAACGGGAGAGGCCACAGCAGTGAGAGGCCCGTGTACCGCAAAAAAAATAAAAATAACGAACGATCCCAAACTCCACTCTAATACTCTGGGGGAAAAAAATCATTCTTAAAATTATAATTTAAAATGTATAATAAAAGTGAAATTCAACAAAAAGAATCCCATTAAGAGGATCATCAACAGATCCAGCCATTTCCCCATAGAGGGAAGAAAGGTCAGGTTTGGGGCAACGGATATCGTGGGGGGCTTCCGCTCCCACACCCCACGAATTTAAAGTCATGATGAAGGACAAGGACTGGGATTTTCAGGTGGCCAAATACAGCCCCTGAAGTGGAGATCTTGCTTCTGTACCAACAGTGCATTTTGAAAGGCTCCGTGATGTAGAATGTAAAAGGAGGAGTGGGAAATTGCAAAAGACACTCCACTTGAACAGACGGAAAGTCAGCACTTCTGGATATCACGTGCCTCTTGAGCAGGTATCCTAAGTCTAGGCTGCATCTCACACAGACCCAAAGTTGACCTCGGAAGAGAAGCCCCGCTGCCTACACCGCTGTTAAAGCCCATTCCCCCCGGCCATTTCCGGCAAACCTCTGATTTCCACTTGTTGTCTGAAACACAGTTTGCTTGGCCAAAGCCAAAAGACCTGAGAACCTCCCAGGGCAAATGTTGATCTAAAGAAAATGTCCTAAGTGGTTGGCGGTATTTATCCAGGTATTATTTCCGCCACCTGAGCTGAGTTTACCAAGCAGGTGGGGAGAGCTGATCTCTCCCCTACGTTCCACTTGAGTTGCCTGGATACCACGTGTTGTGTTCAACAGGGAACATACATGTAATTGTTCCTCTCTGCACTTAAACCATAAGGATTCCAAATTAGATCATATCGCTGAACCACAAGAAGGAACCCTGTGCACATGAACTCTGCGTGGCTGGCCGGAGCTGCCCTGTGAAACCAGAGGCAGCAAGGTTTGTAATCGAGAAGATGTTTCAGGGTCTCGCCAAACCAACCAACATTCAAGAATCCCTCCTCTTGGCAGGCGTCAGTTTCGGTGTGATCGCTCTTAATTGCTGGTGACATTAAGGAATGGATCTCTGAGGTCTGATTCCCTTTCTGCAGCCAAGTTGCTAACGTACATTAAAAACACCCTCATAAACTGTCATTTGTGGGCAGAACCATCAGTGCCCATTCCAAGACATGCTTGGCTTCCACAGACTGGAAAAAAAAGAAGAAATCGGAAAAAAATAAGCCCAGAAAGGACGCAATTATAATAAATGTAATACAAGGAGTAAACTTCAAAGTTGCAGCTACCGTAGAATCTTTGGCAAATCTTAAAATAAGATTATGAAACGTCATGGAAACGTTTTAAGGTATCTTTTCACGAAATCAACTTTTTTTCTTTGGGTTCTATTTTCATTTCATAGCACTTATCACAACTGTGATTCATGAATTATGCACATAATTTTTTTTATTGGATGTCAGACTCCCTGGTTATTCTGTAGCTCCCTCAGTGGAGGACCCGAGACTGATTTATTTACATTCCCTAGGCCCCATATATGGATGGGCACATAGTAGGGGCTCAAAAAAAATCGATGCTATCTTTGCAATAGCACTGTGATTTCATCATCTTGATGTGTCACCTAGCTGTTTCAAAAGCACTCTGCATCATTTCATAGTTTTGTTATTATCGTTAAGCAAGACGTTGCAGGGGTAAAGGGTACATGGTACCTCCCTGTATATTTTTTTTTCTTGCAACTTCCTGTGAATCTGTGATTATGCAAAGTCTTGGATTTCACCTAAATAGTGGAATTTCCATTTCGATCTCTCACACGCATGATGTCACAATGCTCTTGGCTTCCTGGATTTCACCAGTGTATTCTGGGTTTCCCCAACTCTACTTCCAACAATCGGACACCCTGAGCAGCCAAGTGATAGCTAGAAGCTCATCTTTTTTTCCCTCCAACCCTTGACAGAGCACATCCCTCTGTACAACAGCTACCCCTCTGAGACAGCCAGCCAAAATGTCAAGTCTGATGCCAATTTTCATACCATTTATCCTTCTCTGTCTTCTCCACACAGAGACCACCAAAAAGTTATCACATGGCAGTAATTTTCAAGAACTAGCTGGAATACCAAGGTTCAGGGAGAGATGTTATGTTGCTAAGCCAATCATTCCCTCAAGATTGTTAGTTGGCAATAAAATCCAGAACGTGTGTGTCCGGATTCCAAGTCGGTGAACCACACACTCCTAACTCTTCTTTTGCCGCGTCCGTGGCAGCCTCGTGTTACACAAAGAATCAGGCCGCCACCGAGCTGCCAAGAGCCTTGGAAAACTGTACAAAGTGCATTAAAATCAACAGAAAGGCTTCCCATGTCACAGTATTTGGATAACTTCTCACCCCTGCAAGCTCCCCCAAAAGCTACTGGCTGAAGTCTGACACACTGGCTTGAATCGCACAATCAGATTCAAACTTTTAAACAAAGCACTGTGCAGATATTCACTTCCCCGTGAGCCTGGGAACACAGCCCAGCCCCACTGGACGCGAGGACAGATCCCATAGCTAGGGGCAGAGCACTCTCAGAAGTTGAGTATACGAGCAGCCTCCGTCAGCCCCGAGCTGAGCCCACTCTGCTTCTTCAGCCTCCTAATTAATGACCTTCTCCGGGACAAAACAAAAATTCCTGCCTTTAACATTCACATCAATCTCTGTGAGTCAGAAGACAGAGGCTGTCTGGCTTTCCAACACTTTCACAGGCTCAGAGCACCGCCCTCTATCGACCCTTGTAAAAGCAGATGGCAACAGCAGAAGTTCAAGGAGACACAGCTTTGAAAGCTACTCCAACAGTGAGGCCGGGCTACCAGGAAAGACGAAAAGAAGTGAAAGCCAGTTTTCATTGCCTCCTGGACCAAAGTGGGAGAAGAGGGAGAGAGGGCCAGGGGGAGGAGAGAGAAATGATCTTCATTATTAAAATGCTTTAATAAGGTAGCATACACACTACCAAACGTAAAATAGAGAGCTAGTGGGAAGCAGCCGCAGAGCACAGGGGGATCAGCTCGGTGCTTTGTGACCGCCTGGAGGGGTGGGATAGGGAGGGTGGGAGGGAGGGAGACGCAGAGGGAAGAGAGATGGGAACGTATGTATATGTATAACTGATTCACTTTGTTATACAGCAGAAACTAACACACCGTTGTAAAGCAATTATACCCCAATAAAGATGTTAAAAAAAAAAAGAAAAAAAGACTGATATTCTCACTGCCGGGCAGTGAGTCCAGAGAGAGACAAATGCCCCATCCTCTCACCGTTTTTGTTTAGCAGAAAAATAATGTCCATTGGTATAGCATTTTTAAATCAATAAAGTACTTTCACAAACTCTCAGCAGCCTTGAGCTATTATACCCACTTCGCAGATGACGAATCTGAGACTCACAGCAACACAGAGTAAGTGGAGAAGCAGGATAACAGTGGGATGGTCAGCAGTCAGCAGGGAGACGAAAGAAGCAGGTGAGAACTGCCTTGCTCCCCTTTGGGGGAAAAATAGAATAAAACATAGTCCCCAGATCAGGGTGCGGGGGATTCATCCCCACCTTTGTGGTGGGCCTAGGACTCCAGACAGGACTCCAGAGAGTTAGTTTATTCTTATCCTGACAATTCAAAAAGAAGAGTCCCTAAGCTGATAATTTCTCATTTCAGAGGTAATTCATAGAACATTGTCTCCAAAAAGAAATCCACTGAGAAATGTGAGATGAGAGAGTTATAAACGAAGGGCCCCCAGCTGCTACTTGAATCGGTTACATGCCTCAAATAGGACAGGAGCCTAGGCCAAAATATTAAAGGGCTTTACAGCGGGGCAGCTCACCTTGAAGTGACTCTGGAACACGACCTGGTCATGGATGAAGACACAGAAGCTCAAGCCAGGGCCTCGGTGACAACAGGAGGTCAAGTCCACGACTCAAACCTCTGCCCTCAGATAATGAAAGGCAGGTGGGCCACACCCTCTGGTGCTGATGGAGAAGCCCTCTGCTCCAGGTTTCATAGAGCACCCACTTTCTAAACACAGAGACACGCACCTCTGATTTCCATGTGCAAACAGATGTGGCCTTGGGGGATGGAGAAGTGGGGAGGAGAGAGGAAACGGTGCTGCGGGAGAAACTGGGCCCTGAGTGCTGACCTACGCTCTGCCCCTCAGGGTCCTGTCCGAACATCTCACCCTAACCCTAACCCTAACCTGACAGAGCGGAGATGCAAGGCCAAGCTTGGCCGGGGCCCCTTGAATATATAAAAGTAAAGCTTGGTTCCATGACCTTGGGGAAATGAGTTTTCTGTCAAGCTCAGCCTACAATTGCCTTTAGGAAACCTCTGACAAGGGTTTCCTTTGCCACGTCCGGCTGTGCTCTCTGCAACCATACCGGTGTCCCCACAGGCCTTCGAGGAGGTGGGTACCTGCTCATTTCAAATGTACTGAATCCATTTGACCTGTCCCAGGCTGGGCCACTTGGACTGCATTTCCCCCTTCTGGAGAATTTGGGAGCACACTGCCCTGGGCGGACACTGAGAGCAAAGAGTGTACTCCCCAAGTGTAAGCACCCAACTCATCCTGGAGGCTGGGGGAAGGGATGGAACAGCAACACTGAGGAAGGCCCAGCCCCCCCTGCCTGGTCCCAGGGGGACCCCATGGAGCAGCGACCACCGAGCTGCCCCCCTACCGCTCTGGGACAGAGAAATAAATGTCTGTGTCATTGAAGGCGCTCAAAACACACACAAACAGGACAGAGGGAAGGGGCAGCCCAGGATAGAACTTTCTTTTGATGAGACTTTGGATTCTATGTCATGTTTTAATCCACAAGAAATTTGGTCTCACTTCACGCCCTGTGAAATAACAGAGCCTCCCTCCATTTTCCCAGCCTACTCTTCTGAAGTTTTATTCCAGATCTCTCTTTTCGTTCTAAAAGTTTTAAGGAGGACTTCCCCGGCGGTCCAGTGGTTAGGATACTGTGCTTCCACTGCAGGGGGCCCGGTTCCATCCCTGGTCAGGGAACTAAGATCCCGCAAGCCATGTGGCGTGGCCATGAATAAATAAATACATAAATAAATAAAATTTTTAAAATAAAATAAAAGTTACAACAAATTAGGCCCATTGTGTTGTCCTTTCATTTATTTTTTTAATTGTGGTAAAATACACATAAAATTTACCATCTTCACCATTTTTAAGTGTGCAACTCAGTGGCATTCAGTCTATTCACATTGCTGTACAGCCATCACCACCATCCATCTCCAGAACTTTTTCATCACCTCAAACAGAAACCCTGTTCCCATTAAACAATAACTCCCCACCCCACCCCCAGGCCCTGGCAACAACCATTCTGCTTTCTTGTCTCTATGGATTTGATTCCTCCAGATATACCTCATGTAAGTGGAATCATACAGCATTCGCCCTTTTATGGCTGACTTCCTTCACTCAGCACAATGAAATGTAACCTTGTGGTTCATCCATGTTGTGGCAGGGGTCAGGATTTCCTTCCTTTTTAAGGCTGGATAATATTCCGTTGTATGGATATACCACACTTTGCTTATCTAGTCATCCTTCAATGGATGCTTGGACTGTTTCCACCTTTTGGCGGTTGTGAACAATGCTGCTATAAACATGGGCCTACAAAGTCTGTTGGAGTTTGCTGCCCTTCCTTACAGCCGCCCAAACTGAGATAATTAGAAATGAACAGGGCATCCCAGAAGACCGTCGGTTTACTATTGCGACGTCACTGCCCAAGCCCATCTGAAGCTTGGGCCCAAGGGTCTGTCTCAGCAGCTTCCAAGGCCCCAGTTCCTTTTCAGTGCCCCACACACACATGACAACCAACCCCACAGGCCCAGCCATCGAAAAGCACAGACCCCCCAACCTTCACACAACCCAACCCTCACACACACCCAACCCTCTCACGGCCCTGATACAGCAGAGGCCCTGTTGTCTCTGGGTCTGGGGGCGTCATGGAGCAACCTCCCGCCTGCACTCCAGGACTGCAGCACTTCCCAGCCTCAGGGCATCATCCCCGGGGCCCCAGCATTTCCAACCCTGTCCCCAGCCCTCTCGAAACTGAGTACTTTTGAAAACCAAACACACCCTGCCTCTGTTGCGTGGACAAGGGCAGCTCCAGGTCTCCTGGACACAAAGCCCTGCTCTCCCCTCGGACACCAGAAGTAGAGAAAATATATCCCAGTAAATCATCCTGCACCATGAAGGGTTTTGTGTCCTCTCTGACTCTGGCCTCTTTGGTTCTATTTTTATTACATTAGTTCACTTTGCCTCCAAAGGGAGGAATCGATTAGAAAAACACATTTTAAATATCCTCATAAGATTCTCCCGCTGTCCTTGGAGTATAGGTGCTATAGGAAGAATATGGAGAGAATTTTAAGGAAGGAAAATGTGTCTAGAAGCTATTCTGTGGGTTGGAGAGGAACAGGCTGTGCGAGTCTCATTCACAACTGTAGCCACAGTGAAGACAGCTGGTATATAGTCTGCTCAATAAATAACTGCTGGATGAGTAAATGAATGAATGTTGGAAGTCAATGGAAGGATGAAGGGAGAGAAGGGGTCCCCCTTACGCATCCGCCTTCACCTTCAATCATCCAGGGTAAAGTGCTGCTCGGGATGGGGAGCTTCAGGGAAAACAGGGATCAGACCGATGGCTTCTGGCTCCTGGCTCATCACAAGAGCATGGGCCAAGGTGAAATTCACAGGCAGGGGACCCCATGTGCACCTGCCCGGCTCACGGACCTTACCCAGCCTTCCTCTACACCGTGGCCATGTGAAGTGTAAGGACAAGTGCCATGAGAATCACACAGATTAGTCAGGAAGACCAGTGAGTCTTCCTGGATCCTCTTGACAGTGGGATGGATACCTGCGGTGACAAGAACAGGAGGGGGCAGCAGACGTCAACCTGGACTTCACCCAGCCCCTTAGGGAGGCAGACTCTTCACTCACCACGCAATAGACAACCCACCCTTCACACTTCCACCTGGGCAGGTAAGCATCAGACGGTCAAAGGGGGAGAAGGACGCTTTCCCACCCCTTTTAGGAAGATTACGGAAGAAAAGTCGTTCTGCCTACACTGTCTGTACATCGACTGGCTTTGCCAAGCCTGTGGATGGTGATGGCCACAGACTTAGACAAGATGCACAAGACAAGATGACCCAGACAACAGAAACGAGGCCTGTTTCTCAGCAAGGTACTGAGGAAGGAGATCAAGAGACCAATCAAGTTTTTGTGAAGAAACATGATCAGAAACAACAGGAAAGACACCTTCTGTGCCATCTCCTTTAGATGGGCCTTTTTCTGCGACAGGCTTGCAGTTTTTATCATTTGAACCAGTGCATTCAGTTGTAACTCTAAAGACCCTTGGCTCTGGATCCAGCAGACTTGAACTTGGTACAGGGAGACTGGAAACCGTCCTACCAGGAACCAGGAAGACAGGTAATCTACAAGGAGTACAAAACTGTTGCCATCTCTTAAAGAAAGGGTTGCTCTCACTTTATTTAAAACACTAGGGCAACTGCAGAAATAATTACATGCAGTAAAAATACTACTCCCCACGTCAACACAGTAACTGAGACCCAGGACAGTCTGTCATTAAGACCCATAAAGAAAAGAAAGGCGTATCAACATTGAGGTTTTGTGGTGAGCGGAGATGAAGCCTCTCTAGAGTCTGCTGGTTCTGTTTCACACGGCTACTTTATCCCAACATGGCTGTGGTTTGGTCTTCAAACAACTTGAAAGATAAGCAAATACCCTTCCTCCCAGGTTACATCTGACTGCCCTCAGCATCCAGTGTGTTTCATGAACACCAGCGGTATAGCAGAAAGCCACAATTCACCCACACTCAACCACAGAACCTCATCTAGAATAAACCATAACTGGGGCAGAAGATCCCACCCAAACAACAAAATCAAATTTGATTAAAACGTGATACAGCCAGCCTCTTTCAGCCACTGATCTTTTTGATGTGGGAAATGTGAGAGTTAGGGAAATCAGATGGGTAATTCAAACCACTATAAAACACAAGCAGGCATCACAAATGATGTCTTACCATCAGAAACAAACACTCTGAAATGGATTGATAGACTAAATGTACACTGTCCAATTGAGTATCCCTAGACACATGTAACTGTTTAATTTTTAGTTAATTAAAATGAAATAAAGTTTAAAATTCAACTCCTTAGTCATGCTAACCACCCACGTCAAGTGCTCAATGGCTACATATGGTTAGTGGCCGCCATATTGAATGGCACAGGTATAAAACACTTACCAGGAAGTGTTATTGGACAGCACGGAACTAATTACTAAGAAAGGGAGAAGGAAAGGAATTTTAAAAAGAAATAAAAGGGTTTGTTTTGTTTTGTTTTTAATCAGAAACTTAACTATCTACTGGGTACCTCTCTCAGAGATTCCTGAAGGCATACTCAAACACAACAAACACATGGATGACCTGACATGCAACTCTAGGACTACACAAGCCAATGTTGTTCTATAAAAAGGTAGTAATAGTAGAAGTGCCATGGGTAATTATTTTTGTAATTTTCATAGCTTTTCAAATAGACTGAGAACAATGCTTTCAACCAAAGGTTAGTTGGAGCTCTCACGCTCATTTTGGTAATGTGTTTGCATATTATCATCTTTATATTTTTGCTGTGAAAAACTAAAACAATGAAAGCTTCTAGGTTACTCACTGTAGCTCATTTTTTTGGCAAACATTAATACTGTATTTCAATTTTTTAATGCCATTTACCCAAATTTTTCATACTAAAACTTCATTTCAAGGAATACTTTTCCCTTGTATTGAAAAAAAGAATCTGTTTCCATTTGGATCTTTTCACCAGGTACGTTTTCTCTCCCTGGAGTTCCCAGAAAAAAATAAAGATCATTTAAAATGAAACTGGGTCTGCTTTATTCATTTGGCCCAGAATGGCCAAGGAAGTAGGTGACAAGCTGAACTCTGTTTATACCATTGGCTTTTCATGTCTTGTGGTCCAAACTCTCAAGGTTTCCAGCAATCCACCCAATTTTCCCTCTGTTCATGGTTAATGGGATAACAGGAAAAACATAGGTTTTGAAATCAAATACCGTCGATAAACTCTATGATTTTGAGCAAATTACTTATTCACACAGCGCCTGTTTACTTACCTGAAAATGAGGTTAATAACAGAAACATCACAGGCTTACTGTAAACATTGAGTCAATGTGCGTAAATCACCTAACCTAGTCCTCAGCACACAATAATTAATCTGTATTAGTATTATAATTATTATTGTTGTTGTCTTTCTTTCTACGGCATTCCTTTTAACATGTACTGTATTCCTGAAAGTGACCGTCTTTAGCTTGGTCTTGAAAATCCCTCCTCTGATCTGCCCAAGGAGTATCCTAGCTAGGCACGTAATCTAATGGTCCAAGGTCCCTCCCAAACTCAGTTCCAGCCCTGGGGTGAACCTCAGTCTAGACATTGAAACAAAGGAACATTAAGAGAAAAGTAGATTCTTTGAAATAGGTAATAAATATTGATAAAATTCTGTAAGTCTGATTAAAGAAAAGAGAGAAGGCATAAATAAAAAAGATTAGGAATGAAAAACAGAAACATAGATGTACAAATTTAAAAGATAGAAAATTATGAACAATTTTTGCCGATAATTTGAGAACTTAATTAAAATAGATAAATACCCAGAAAAACACTAATTGTCAAAAATGAGTACAGAAGAAATAGAAAACCTGAATGGTCCTATAAATATTTACAAAAGTCAATCACTAATTTAAATTCTTTCCTCATCTGGATGATAAACACATGGGGTTTATGATTCTATTCTCTCCACTTTTTATGATCAAAAATTTCAAATATGTGCAAAAGGAAAATTAGTAATAATAACAATTTCCCACATAGAAATGTTTCTGCAGGTAAATTCCATCAAACACTCAAGGAAGAGGAATTCTACTCTCTCATAAAATTTTTCAGATACTAGGAAAAGAGGAACCAGCACAGCTCACTTTTACACTAACAAAATCTTGAAGTCAAAAGGAGATGAGGATGAGATGAGAAAGGAACTTTCAGGCCAGAGGAGCTACCCTGGGAACTGGCGTGTGTCCACGCAGAGGCTGAACTCCATGGTGAACTTGCCTTCAGTTAAAAGAAAGCCACATTTTACATCAAAAGCTTTATCATCCTTCACCTTTTACATTGTGAGTTATTGTAATTAAACTCCAATCCTTCCATTAACACCTGAGAAATCCACACACTTGAGGGTTGTGTTGTGGACGAAAGTGAAGAATAAAGCCTGTGCTGCTCCCACCGCCCTGGCTCCCAGAGACCCAGGGCGCACATGAGGGGCCTCTAGCCTGTGTGTTCCAGGCGGAAATCATAAGCAGGGTGAGGGGTGAGGATGTAGATGACTCCCATTGGCTTTGCCGTTGCTCAGGTCCCATCTCCAGGTGACTACTCAATGAAGTGATCTGATGTGGACAAATCTTATGAATTGGGGACACCCCACAGCAGCCCCACGGCCATAGCTCAGGACAGGCGGATGCCTTTCCCCTCCCCCCTCATCAGACATGAAGCCCACTCCTCACTGCCCCTCCGACAAAGGTGTTACGTAAGAAACATCAGAGGTTTGAGCTATCAACTACTTCACTCCTCTGTCTCTCCTGCTGGCATTGTGACCTCATTCGTATCATTAGCCCAACTATACAGCGTCTTGCTAAGTGAGACCAATTTTAGTAACTTCAAGAACTAACATTCTCTTGCAGTCAGTAATTTCCCATTTTCCAAGGCTAGATCATTTTGAACAGAACCAGGTAAGCACGGATGGGCATGAAGTATTTAAGGTACTGTGAGATTATCAGGCTGATTGAGGTAGAGAGTCATTTGGGGAGTACTGAAAGGTAAGTTTAGTTACACCAAGCTAGACCAAGATGAGGGTGATTGATTTTACTTGTTTGAATAAGCCAAGGGGTTTTCCAGCTTCTTTTTAGCAAGAGTGCGTTTTTATAGATTCTTTTTTTTTTTTAGAAGAGATAATGAGGGTTCTTTTGGGGTTTTTTAATTAATTTATTTATTTTTTTGGCTGCGTTGGGTCTTGGTTGCTGTGTGTGGGCTTTCTATAGTTGCGACGAGCGGGGGCTACTCTTCATTGCAGTGCGCAGCCTTCTCATTGCACTGGCTTCTCTCGTTGCGAAGCACGGGCTCTAGGCGCGCAGGCTTCAGCAGCTGTGGCACGCGGGCTTAGTTGCTCCGCAGCATGTGGGATTTTCCCGGACCAGGGATCAAACCCGTGTCCCCTGCATTGGCAGGAGGATTCTTAACCACTGCGCCAGCAGGGAAGTCCAGCAACAGTGCAATTTTGATGAATGAAATTTTATGTAGGTCTTCAATATATAAAATCGATCAAATCAGAGCTGGTCTTCTTATAGTAAGAGGATGGAGATTCAGGGATTCACCCACTGGACCTTCTCGTATCCTCTGAGTCAGCCCCACCCCCAGACCCTAGACCCCAGCCCTCAGCACTGTGGGCTCTGGACACACGGCTCAAAATCCACTGCCATGGGCCCTAGATGTCAACTTAAAACCTTCGCCATAAGGTCATGCATAATTTAGAGGCAGGAGGTTTATGTAAACCAAACCCTCCATTTTACCAATGAGAAAACAGTGGGAAGAAGGGTCTTCCTGACTTGTCTGAAGTTCACAGCTATTCAATGGCAGAGGAAAACATAGTGTATAGGACTTCCCTGCTGGCGCAGTGGTTGAGAGTCCGCCTGCCGATGCAGGGGACACGGGTCCGTGCCCCGGTCCGGGAAGATCCCACATGCCGCGGACCGGCTGGGCCCGTGAGCCGTGGCCGCTGAGCCTGCACGTCCGGAGCCTGTGCTCCGCAACGGGAGAGGCCACAACAGTGAGAGGCCCACGTACCGGGAAAAAAAAAAAAAAAAAAAAAAACATAGTGTATATGCACCCTGATCCCTACCTCCTCCTATTTCTACCACATCCCACTGATGCAATTAAATAGAATTGAAATTTTTTTTTTTTATGGCTGCATTGGGTCTACATTGCTGCGCGTGGGCTTTCTCTAGTTGCGGTGAGTGGGGGCTACTCTTCGTTGAGGCGCGCAGGCTTCTCATTGCGGTGGCTTCTCTTGTTGCGGAGCACGGGCTCTAGGCGCGCGGGCTTCAGTAGTTGTGGCTCACGGGCTCTAGAGCTCAGGCTCAGTAATTGTGGCACACGGGCTTAGTTGTTCCGCGGCATGTGGGATCTTCCTGGACCAGGGCTCGAATCCGTGTCCCCTGCATTGGCAGGTGGATTCTTAACCACTGCGCCACCAGGGAAGTCCCAGAATTGAAATTTTTGAACTTGCATCCACTAATGACTCCTATATTATTTCTATCCCAATATCTGAATGATATGTGTACATACTTCTGCGCAGTTCTAAGGATATGTGTAGCAGAAGTCCTTGCTAGGCTGTAGATGAAGCTTGTGGAGATGGCTGGACCACCCAGACAGGTGTCATCCACTAAGTAGCATGGAGGCCCAAAGTCTCCCAGAAATTACTTTAATATCTGTTGAAACTGGAGGCAGGAAGAACAGGGTCAAGTAAGGAGAATCAGTAGAAGGTAGGAATAGGAGAGACTGTGAGGTTCCCTAGGAAAGAGCAACCATGCTGGATAAAGGGATGGATCTTAGGGGCCAATTTCACCAACAGGACCTAAGGGATAGAGGGGAACGGCGATTCCAGGTGTGACAAATGCGTCTCTCTCCCTAGATGCTGCCCCAAACTCAGCCACGATGACAGTGTGTACATGACTTGGGAAAGAAAAAAGGGTATGGAATACAAACACTTAAGAAAACTGTAAGTCCTAAAAGAGCCAGCACCCAGCATCTCCGCAGAAGGACCCCCTCCAGAAAACAGAGGTTGGAAAGGTGTTCATTACCAGTAAGAGGGGAGTGAGCCTCAGGACATGACAAGACCCAGAGGCAACAGACACTGTCTTCTTCCCCCACTCCTACTCGCCACCCCACCCGCAAGCAAGTGTCAGCAGCCTGAAGGGATCTTAGAGCAGACCTGGAGTTCCAAACAGCAAGCTCTCTCTGCAAGTCCAATGTATAAATCTACAGAAAACAACACTAATAGGCCCCGCTTGTGTCCCATGACAATGCCTGGGACCAATCACCATGGTGGGAAGGACAAGGTACCATGAGTGGCACACACCTGAGCCAGATGCCCATAGGCCAGCCAGCAACACATGATGGGGGAGGAATGGCAGGACCCCAAAGGTGAAGAGGAGTGCTATTGTTGAAGGGATGGGTGTGAAACAGACCAGAACAGCAGATATCTACCAAGACTCTTAGCTTGAGAAATTTCTAGACCATTACCTCAAGATCAAGAATTAAAGGTTGGAATAAGCTGAAGTCATTTTAGAGAGGAGTATCTGGAAAAGAAGACGCAACGATGAAAATTGGGACTTCCCTGGTGGTGCAGTGGTTAAGAATCCGCCGGCCGCTGCAGGGGACACACGCTTGATCCCTGGTCCGGGAAGATCCCATGTGCCGAGGAGCAACTAAGCCCGTGCTCCACAACTACCGACTCCACGTGCCACAACTACTGAAGCCTGCGTGCCTAGAGCCCGTGCTCCGCAACGAGAGAAGCCCCTGCAATGAGAAGCCCGCACACCGCAACGAAGAGTAGCCCCCGCTCACCGCAACTAGAGAAACCTCGCGTGCAGCAACGAAGACCCAACACAGCCAAAAATAAATAAATAAATAAACAAATTTAAAAAAAAAAAAAAAGATGAGAATTTAAGAAGGTAACTGTCACATCTGAGGGGATAACAAAGAAAAAGATAAGGAGCTGAGCCAACCAAAGACAAAAGTGCGGGAATGAAGATAAAAGGAATAAACTAAAGAATAACCAAAGTTACCATGTGGCCTCGCCTCCTAGCGCTACATACATTGTTTCATTTTATCCTCCTAACAGCCCTGCACTGTAGAGTGTCTCCCCGGTTCCTGCCCGTCCCCACCACCCTGTGAGAGCTGAGAAATCTGGCTTTCATAAGGTCAAATATACCAAGGTCATTCAGCTGGTTATGCGGCAGAATTGTTCATCAAACCTAGGTCTGAAGACCCAAAACCTCTCCCACCACCTTTCACGTCTCTCTGCCCCCTCACGCCCACCCCCAGCACCCTCCTACACCACATTGTCTCCCTGTAGAGCCTGGGTGGGCTCTTCAGGGGATACCGGGCAGGAGGGAGGACTCCCCTACGGGGGCATGGGCATCATCTGGGCACTGATGGCTTGGCCATTAAGTCATATTAGAGGCTAGTGAATCAATCGCTACTTAGGGTGTCACCAGAAGGAAGAGAAGAGAATTGGGAAAGCAGGAAGTGAGTCTCAGACATTAATGCTGAAAGCACCTCTGGGTCCTTGTTACACTGCACCTTCTGGGTCCTCATCCAGAGATTTGGATTCTTTGGGCCTGGGGTGAAGCCCAGGAATGGCAGCTTCAACAAGCACCAGGGATTCTGAGGCAGAACAGCATTCAGAAACACCGGTGAGAGACGAGGGAGAACTAAGGATAGCAAAGTGTGGCAAAAATGGGAGAAAGACGTACGTGTTCTAATTAATACTGTGAGAACTGGAAAAGAGGAAAGAGAAACGTGTCCAAGGCCACCGCTAAACCCACCTCCCTGCCTTTGTCCCAGAAAGGGAATGCTCTGGAAGAGCCAGGCAACTGATAAAGGGAGGGGGGAGGGGGAGGTACCTCCTGCATCACTAAGTGGCAAAGGACCAAACCTAAGCTAAGGCTTAAAATAATTATTAATACTTGATCTAAGGTTATAAAAGCGTAAGGAAAGAAAATAAGAGGAAAGAATGCACTGAGTCAACGTTATTGATTTACACTCTGAAAGAAATGCCAGAACTATTATTTAGATGTCAAAATAACTCCAAGAAGAGTACAAGGCTGTTTTGATCATTTGAAACCAAATACCTGCCTTCTTTGAGATGGGGCTTTCAGACAGAGAGCCTCCTTAAATACCACTGCGATGTTCTGAACAGATCACATTTCCCCTTCAAAGGTTATACCACTTTAAATTATATGCAATTTCAGAAAGAACAAGTCGTTGTCCTACTTTGAGTCCCCTTCTCTTAAAAGCATGTTTTGACTAAGATTAATTTATAGCCCAAGGAGATTTGGGGAAAGGAAAAAGCCTTGAAATTGCAAGTAAAAATAACTAAGAATTCCGGTCGCTTCTTAAATATTGAGTGACGTCGTTTTGGGAATAGGACCAGAACTGCACAGAGCCACAGGTAAATGGGCTGACTGTGGGATCTGCGGTCTCCGGTAGACACTTGAAGGGGAAAATTCTAGCTGGATGGCAAGGTCAGGGAGTACTACTACGTGAGAAAGACAAATACTGTATGATATCACTTATATGTGGAATCTAAATTTTAAAAAGCATACAAATGAACTTATTTACAAAACAGACCCACAGACATAGAAAACAAACTAGAGGTTACCAACGTGGAAAGGAGGGGAGGAAAAAATTAGGAATTTGGGATTAACATCTACACACTACTGTGTGTAAAATAGATCATCAATAAGAACCTGCTGTACAGCACAGGGAACTCTACTCAATATTTCCTAATAGCCTATAAGGGAAAAGAATCTGAAAAAGAATCTATATATCTGAATCACTTGGCTGTACACCTGAAACAAACACAACATTGTAAATCAACTACACTTCAGTTTCAGAAAGTAAAAAAGCATCTCTTTGTGCTTTTTTTCTGTGACCAACCTCTTCATCTTTCACTTCCGTAACACTTGCTCTACCAAATCAATCAAACTCATTATTAAGTGAAGGGACCCACAGCCGATAGAACTAGGGTTCATTCACCCACCAAAGGAAGAAAAACTTCTTATACTTCTCATCCTTTGCATGTAGTCACTTTGGTAATTTCATTTTTTTGATTCTTCAGATGCAAATTACTGAAGGGAAAAGACGTTTTCAGTGGGATAGGGGATTAAGTACTTGCATTGTGGCTTTGATCTGTTGGAGCATTTCCTGAGTCCTGGCCCAACATTTGTTTCCTTAATAAGAGGATCTATTAGCCTGCCTGGGCTGCCATAACAAAATCCCACAGCTAAATCGCTTAAACAACAGGCATTTATCTTCTCACAGTTCTGGAGCCTGGAAGTCCAAGATCACAGTGTCAGTAGGGTTGGTTTTTCCTGAGGCCTCTCTCCTCGGCTTGCAGACTGCCGTCTTCTCACTGTGTCCTCACACGGCCTTTCCCTGTGCACACACCCCTGGTGTCTTTACCTCTTCTTAGGAAACCAGTCCAGTTGCAACAGGGCCCACCCTCATGACTTTATTGTATTAGTGGCGTTTTCCAGAGAAACAGAACCAATAGGATAGAAGAAGAAACTTATTATAGTAATTGGCTCACATGGTTAAAGAGGCCAGGAAGTCCCACAATCTGCTGTCTGCAAGCTGGAGACCCAGGAGAGCCAGTGGTGTAATTCTGTTGAGTTCAAAGGCCTAAGAATCGAGGGGCTGGTGATGTACGTCCCGATCAGAGTCCAAAGCCAAGAGAACCAAGAGTGCCGATATCTGAGGTCAGGAGAAGATGGATGTCTCAGCTCAAGCAGAAAGTGAACCCACTCTTCATCTGTCTTTTAGTTCTATTTGGGCACTCAATGAATTGGATGATGGCCACCCACACTGGGGAGGGCAGGCTGCTTTACAGAGTTCACCAATTCAAATGCTAGTCTCCTCTAGAACACTCTCAGACACATCCAGAAAGAATGTTTTACCAACCGCCTCAGCATCCCTTCTCCGAGTCAAGGGGACATATAAAATTAACAATCACGCTCACTTAGCCTTAATTATCTCCTTAAAGATTCTATCTCCAAATACAGTCACACTGAGGGTTAGAGCTTCAACATATCAATTTGTGGGAACACAATGCAGACCATAACAGAGGATATACCAGAAATATTAACAGAGCCAACTGTTAAAATGCTGTAGAATGGGGACTTCCCTGGTGGCAGTGGTTAAGAATCCATCTGCCAATGCAGGGGACACAGGTTCGAGCTCTGGTCCAGAAAGATCCCACATGCCTCAGAGCAACTAAGCCCGTGCACCACAACCACTGAGCCTGCGCTCTAGAGCCCATGCTCTAGAGCCAGCAAGCCACAACTACTGAGCCTGTGTGCTGCAACTACTGAAGCCCGCAAGCCTAGAGCCCATGCTCCGCAACAAGAGAAGACACCGCAGTGAGAAGCCACAATGAAGAGTAGCCCCCGCTCGCTACAACTAGAGAAAGCCCGCGCGCAGCAACGAAGACCCAACGCAGCCAAAACTAAAATTAATTAATTAAGTTTTTTAATGCTGTAGAATGATGGAGAAGTTTAAGTTATTACTCTCTTTTAACTTGACCCATAAAACCATCAATGTACAAATACCATGGGTTAAACCATACCCCTGAAATAAATCAACTATCTATCTACCTATCTACCTACTATCGATCGATCGAGGGACAGGCAGATAGATATAATAAAAGCACTACATTTATGGAAAGTAAATTCTCTTCCTAACCTCTATCTTTTAATATAATTTAAAGGGGCTTCCCCTCCACCAGAAACCCTTGGACATTCATTCCAGATCCAAATGATAAAGTAAGTCAAAATGTATATCTTAGAAACCATCTGTATTTAGCTTCTGATGGGGAAAAAATGCAGATACAGCATTTAATAAATAAAAGACAAGGGCTTTTCACACAACATCCTTATGATCTGAAAAACTGCTGTTGTTAAATTTAATAGCCGTTATTATTTTAATAAGCAATGAGACAATCCAGAAGGCACTTAGTCCAAGATCATAAAATCTATGTAAATCATCAAACGTGACTAGCCAATGAGGGAATTACAGCTTCCGGCACTGAATCACTATTGGCCCATGGTACTTATTACTTTTCTTCATCAAGATGCATGACTCTACAACTCCCTGAGGACTGACAAATAGCCGTTCTGCAAATGAGATAACACAGCCAAGGGGCAGGTTAGAACATGGGATCATTGAAAGGAGGGATCAGGTCCAGGAAACAGCCTTAGGTTGTACTAAACAGCATCTTAAAACACATTTAACCAAAACCTACAGAGAGATTTTTTCTGAACCTCAGAGTAACCCAGCTTTTTTGCAGCTCATGACATTTCTATCATCTGCCCCACACCTGACATCATCAAAGTAACAAAGTGCCAAAGTCTTCTTAACCAGTACTCTTAGCTTGAATTTCCCATATATCTTTTCATTCTTTATCACTTTCTCCCTGTTTCCAGCATTGTGTTACTTTCTTTTAAGTCCCCAAGCCATGCTACTTTGTATGACTAAATCTTCATGCAACATGTCCGAACTTCCATGGAAGTTTTCTTTCAACTTCTCTGCTGCTGGAGTGTTATGGTGATGAAGATCTACTAATAATTACTAGCAAAATGGGATGGCAGGGGGAAAGGTACAGTTGTGAGGGAAACACAAGAAGGAATAACCCCTAGAACAGATTTCTTTGTAGTAAAGATATCTGTCGATTTATGATATATTTTACCATAAGATATCTGATTCAACATAAATACGACTGGTAGAAGCATCGTAACTGGGGAAACCCTCACTTAACACTTCTTCTAAACTGGGAAGAATCATGGCCAAGTTCTTTCTGTCAATGATATCCAAGCTCTGAAGCACTTCCACAGATAGGACCTACTCTGTCCAATTTCTTTCCTGATTGCTGTTCCCAAAACATTAACCAAAACAGCATACTACAGGTCAGAATCTACATTCTCCTATTGCTTAAAATAGTAAACTGTATTTTACTCCAGTAAGGAATATTTAAGGTGAGCAGTACAAAACATTATATTACATTAAATTGTCCAGAGGAAACCATCTGATCACTTGGTTTAGAGTGAAGATGGCCTTAATGGCTCCCTCAGGTTGACTTAAGTTTAGACAACCTTATTCCTCACTCTAGGGTCTGGCCTCCTATTACTTAGAGCATTTCTTCTAGAAAACTTGTCATTGTAAATTCTTTCTCTGCCACTTTGAGAGCTATATAATCTTTTTTAAAGCCTGTTGCTAGTTTTACAACCCAGGGATGTCTTTCTCAAGGAACTGGGAGCCATTCCCTTAAAATGTAATCATCAAGGAAGAGAGTGCCCTATCTCCCAGTCTCTGTTGAGTGGGTGGGAGCCTAATTTGATGGTCTTAATCACAGAGAAAAACATTTGCAAACTCGGGAAATAACTCAGTGTGCTCGACACACATCCCATTGATCAACCTCCCTGCTAACTTCCTCCAGTATATTTCCACTAGCTCATCCCAGCCCTTTAAACACCCCCTGCCCTTTATTGCAGTAGAGCTGAAGTCAGACTTAGTTCTAGTCTCTCTCCCCTATTGCAATAGCCTTGAATAAAATCTCCCTGGCCTGTTTAACTTCGTATACTGCGATTTTTGCTTTGACAAGGGTTTATCATTTCTATGACTCTGCTCATCATGGAAAAAAGGTAAAAGTTACTTATTTCACCATTAACAAAGGATCCATAATTCCTTCAGGGTATGATGTCTATGAGGCATCTATCTCAAATTGCTGGCAAGCTGTCTGAGCAGTACATATATATTTGTTTATAGGGACCTCTACTGATATTCTTCATCGTCATCATTATTCAACAACTAGTTATTGGAAATTATGCCTGGTCCTAGGGCTGCACTGGGAAGCATGCAGACACAATCCCAGCCTGCGGGAAGCTTCATTCCAGCATCGGTGTTACAAGGGTAGCAGTTTGGAAAGCATTAGTATGCTTTTCTCTTTTGCTCTTCTCTTTGCTCTGATCTTTGGAGACATCCCTCTGCTTGGGAGGGGAAATGAGAAGTATATAAGGAAAGCAAAGAGATAGGCCAAGGTAACATTCACCTTCACGCATTAAAAATTATGATTTCGCAGCAAGAGATAACCTTTCAGGCTGGGCTGCTGACCAGAGAAAGGATGCCCAGCTTTCCTTGTCTCCCCATTAGTGTATCAAGAGCCAGGCCTGGAGGACTAAACTATGGAGTGTTTATAAGGGAGACCTAGACAGGACCTGCCCCTTCTGGCCCTGGGGGAAATGTGGTGAGGAGAAGGGAACCAAGAGGCAGGAGGTCAAAACAACTGCCTTGGTCCATTCTTGCTGCTATAACAAAAGTACCATAGATTGGGTGGCTTAGATGACAAACATTTAATGCTCACAGTTGTAGAGGCTGGGAAGTCTGAGATAAGGGTGCCAGCACAGTCAGTTTCTGGTGAGAGCTCTCCTCCTGGTTTGCATCCATCCATTTTCTCATTGCGCCCTCAATAGCAGAGGGAGAGAGAGGAAGCTCTGGTCTCTTCCTCTTACAAGGGCACCAATCCCATTACGGAGGCTCCACTCTCAGGAGCTTATCTAAACCTAATCACTTCTCAAAGGCACAAAACCATCACGCTGGAGGGTAAGGTTTCAACACAGGAATTTGCAGAGGGGCACAAACACGCAGTCCAAACTTACAAGCCAACAGGTGTGCTATCGTTCAAGTGAGGATATGCCCAGGACAGGGAGTTCTGGCTTTACTACGTGTGTTAGGCTATGAAGGAGCCACCTTACAGGCTGCCCCGTATTCCAATCCAGGGCCCAGACACACCCTAAAATTTCTGGCAGCACAAAAAGCAGGGTCATTCTGAAGGACGCCTTGAAGACCAGATGTCCTGGGCCACACGGATCCCTGGCCTGGGGCCAGCTAGAGAGTCAGGCTCAGGGGTCTGCAGACAGCAAAATCCAGCAAGGGAGAAATAGCAGATGTGTCCCAGAGGTACTGCCGGGGCCCAAAGAACAGACTGCAAGTTCACCAGTTCCAGGCAGGAGAACCACCACAGAGGGCAGAACACTAAACACACAACACCCCTCCCACCCAAAGCCATTTCAGGCAAAAGACCAAGAGAGACCATTGGAGCAAATTTCACTTTCGGCTATTGCCTAAAGGAGCTCTTTAAACTCAACTGTGGCCTTTTAAATTAGGTTGGATGAGATGATATAAACTGGACGGGACTAAAAGCAAAATTTTACCCAATAACCCGTAGGGTGGGCTCACGGAGGATCGGGTCATGCAGCCAAAATGAAGGCATCACGTTTTCTCTGCAGCGAAACTGATGCCCCTGCACAACAGCCAGGCCTGGCTGCCCCCGGAGGTATACTTCATCCTTCCAGCAGCCGTCGGACATCAGTGCTCTGCTTGTCCACATTTACAGATGAGGAAAGGAAGGCACAGGATGGATATAAACTCTCCATGGCCACAGAACTAGTGAGTGGTGCATCAGGACCCAAACCCAGGTCAAGGCTGGGGGCCAGTCTAGAACCCATGCTTATAATCCAGACCCCACACGGCCCCTGATCAGAGTACAGTTAAGCAAGAAGCCCATGTCGTTAAAGCAAAAGGAAGATACCATACAAAGCATTCATAGCAAAGCATCAAGCAAAAGCGCTCTACCAGCCAGCGAAGCTACGTGACATCAAAGTGCCTCGTGTCAGGTGACACAATCTACCCTCAAAACTAAAAAACAAAAGCAAACAAAAAACACAGCAGCAGCAATAATTAAAGATGAGATGAGAACAGTTAAAGAGAAAAGGCAAGCTGGAAGAGGTTTCCTGTGAGAGCTGCATTTTTAGGGAAAGAAAGGGAGAAGAATGATTTTTCTTTCCATGACTGGATCAAACTCTGAGGTCTGAGTAAAAGAAATGACCTTGAGCCACAGCAGAGAATAATAAAAGACAGTTTCCAGTAAGCATGCTAGCTCAAATTAATGATTTACTTTTTATTTTTAAACTCAGTTCAGTAGAGATTTACATGCATTAGGTTACGGTGATTAACATTTGAAACTCGACCGTGGAATAATCTTTACATTGTAAATTCTTAATGATCAAAACAATGTTCTCAGTGATTAAAACATATTAGTAATTAACGAGTAAAGGAGAAAAATCGCAAATATACACGCCTAAAATCTCAAGGCTTTTAAACCATTTGTACAAATGACTGGACATTTTTTACATTTACAAAAAAAAAAAAACCCTCCATCTGATTCTCATTTTCATCATCAATCCAACAACAACAAAAACGGTACTTCTCTGCCTCTTCTGTTGTCTTGCAAACTAGAAATGTACACAACTACCTTTGATCCCATCAAAGCCAAAGAAAAAAATTGTCCCATAATAATCTGTAACATTAAGAAATAATCCCAAGAACTTTCTTGAGTAAGGTTAATAAAAGGTCAGTGGTTTTGATGATCATTTGTCTTTAAAAAAAAAATCACTTTGTGAAACAGTTTAATAACATATAGTCAGGACACCGTCTTCGAGCTCCACCTAACAACCACGAGTGATGCTCAAACTGCTAACAGGACAAGTGGAACTTACCTAGCCAACTGGATTTGCCTGAACAATTTTTCCTGAGTAATAAGGTTTCAAGAAAGAATTATATCTCATTACATAGAGAAAAAAATTCAACCAGGTATCAGTCCCGTGTATTTTAAGTAATCTTTCCCAATGTTGCAGCTTTCGTTAACTTGTATGCTCTTCCCTGGAATAGATTTCCTCCCTATAGAAGGAACCCACAAATGTGTACAAGCCAGCGCCAACTGTGGCTTCCACTGGCCAAGGACCAGGACAAGGGCCTCTCAATACACTGGCCTCCCAAGGGCTGATCACACCTAGCCAACTCTCTTGGAGAAGATAAAAAAGTATCCCCTACACTCTCCTTGTCTGTGAGGTCCCATCAGAAGTGACAATGTTTAATGGAAAAAAAAAAAGAGAAAGAAAAGGCAATTTGCTGGGGCATCTGATCTATGTAATTTCCTGAGTTGCCAAACATTACTTTTAGTAATTTACTTTATGTTGATCACTGAGATATTCTTTCAATATAAAGGAGCGATATTTGAAATGTTACCTATGTTAATTTTCTACTGCTGAATAACAAATTACAACAAACTTAGTGGCTTAAAGTAACACAAATGTATTATTTCACAGTTTCTGTAGTCCAAGATCCAGTACACTTTAACAAGGTTCTTTGCTCAGGGTTTCTGCTAATGGACTAATGTTTGTGTCACCCCAAAATTCATATGTTGAAGCTCTAATCATCAATGTGATGGGACCTCTGGAAGGTAATTAAGATTAGATGAGGTCATGAGGGTGAGGCCCCCATGAAAGGATTAGAGCCTTGTAAGAAAAAGAAGAGACCAGAGCTCTCTCTTTCTCTGCCGTGTGATTATATAGCAAGAAGGCAGTCCCATGCAAACCAGGAAGAGGGTCTTCACCACACATAGAATCCACCAGCACACTGATCTTGGACTTCCAAGATCTTGAACAGTGAGAAATAAATGTTTGTTGTTTAAGCTACCCAGTCTATGGCATTTTTGTTATAGCAGCCTGAGCTGACCAAGACAGTCTCATAAGGCTGAAATCAACTTGTTAGCCAGGTGCATCCTCATGTGGAGGTTCAATGAGGGAAAGATCCACTTCTAAGCAACCTCGGGTTGTTGGCAGAATGCACTGCCTTAGAGCTATAGGACTGAGGTCCTCATTTTCTTGCTAGCTGCCAACTGGGGACCACTCTCAGCTACTTGAGGCTATACTCTAACCCTTGCCATGTGGCCTCCTCCACAGGTCCCCTCACACTTCAAATCTACCTCCTCAAGAAGGACTTGGTCCCCTTTGAGGGCTTGCCTGATTAAGTCAGGCCCACTCAAGATAATCTCTTTGGATTAACTCAGAGATAACTGATTTGGAGTCTTAATTATATATTGCAAAATCCCTTCACTTTTAGCATAACCTAGTCGTGGTATTCATAGTCCTGTCCACACTTAAGAAGGAAGGGGGATTATACAGAGTATGTACACCAGGCAGCAGGAATCTGGGGCCATCTCACAATTCTATTCCTTTGGTTTTTCTGGAGAACCCTAATATACCTGTTCATTCTGTGAGTTACAATTCGGGCTCCACAGTATGTCTCTCCAAATTCAATTTGTCCTTTATACTACCCACGTTCATACAAGGGGCAAAAACGGTAACCCCTTGAGGGTTTTTTTTAATGGTCATGACATCCTAAAGAACCCTGGCAGAGCTATAGACCACATAACCTTGAGACTGTACTTGGTTTATTTTAAACAGAATCCAGTGACTGTCTAGTCCCTCTGATGATACCTTTCTGCAGGCACAGTATGTCTTAACCCGATGACATAGAAAGTGGAGGAAAATTTTAAAAACAAGGAATGTTCCTATTGCAGAGGATACAATAATAACTATCAGATAGATATTTTTAGCTGCAAATAACCAAAAACCTAACCAAAAGGGGCTTAAACAATAATAAAGACATGTTACTTCACATAACAAGAGACCTGGAGACAGGAGGTCTCCATACTCCTAAGAAGTATGTATTCTTTCCTTCACATAACAAGGAAGGAGACAGGAGGTCTCCACACTAGGAAGGAGTGTGTATTCTTTCCTTCTTTATACTCTGCCATCCTCAGGGTGTTGGCTTGGGATGACTCCCTTCATAGTCCCAAGGAGGCTGCATAGATCCAGGCATCATGCAGACATGACAACATCTAGAAGCACAAAGGGGCTATTCCTTCTCACTTGCCTCTTTCAACATTTTAGAATGGAAGCTGAGGAGATCTACATTCTGCTGTAAAATACAGTGAAAAACACCAATACTTCACAAAGTCTTCCAAAGAAAAGAAGAGGAAACACTTCCAAACTCATTCCACAAGGTCAGTATCATTCTGATACCAAAATCAGACAAAGGTATTACAAGAAAAAAAAACTATAGACCAATATCCCATAGGAATACAGATAGAAAAATCCTCAACAAAACGTTAGCAACATATAAAAAGGATTATGTTCCATGACAAAGTGGGATTTATCCCAGGAATGTAAGGTTAGTTGATATGAAAATCAATCAAAGTAATATACCTTATTAAGAGAATAATGGATAAAAACCATATGATCAGACGTGGAAAAGGCATTTGGCAAACCCCAATACCCTTTCATGATAAAAACACTCAATAAAGTAGGAATAGGAGGGAACTTTCTCAACCTGATAAAGGGTATCTCAAAAACCCATAGTTAACATCATGCTTAATGGTAAAAGACTGAAAACTTTGCCACTAATAGCAGGAACAAGACAAGAAGGCTCCTCTCACCACTTCTATTCAATATTGTACTGGAGGTTCTAGCCAGGGCAATTAGACAAGAAAAAGAAATAAAAGGCATCCACATTAGAAAGAAGTAAAACTTTCTCTCTTTGCAGATCACATATATAGAAAATCTTAAGAAATCCACAAAATAAATAATTAGAGTTAATAAAGAGTTCAGCAAGGCTGTAGGATACAAGTTCAATATACAAAAATCAACTGTATTCCTATACAGGGCAATGAACAATCCAAAAATGAAAGTAAGAAAACAATTCCATTTACAATAACATCAAAAAGAACAAAATAGGTAGGAGTAAATTTAACAAAAGAAGTGCAGGACATATACAATGGAAACTACAAAGCCTCCTTGGAACAAATTTTTAAAGATCTAAGCAAGTGGAAAGATATTTCACGTTCATGGATTGGGAGACTTAATATAGTCAAGGTAGCCGTGATAGTCAGTTTTATGTGTCAGCTTGACCAGGCTATAGTCCCCAGTTATTCAATCAAACACTAATCAAGGTGTTGCTATGAAGGTATTTTGTAGATGTGGTTATCCTCTATAAACAGCTGACTTTCAGTAAACGCGATTATCTTAAATAATTCGGGCGGGCCTGATTCAATCAGTTGAAAGTTGTAAGCACAGAACTGAGGTGTCCAAGTAGAAGATATTCCACCCGTGGACTTCAATTTCTCCTCATGTCCCAGAGTGTCAGCCTGCTCTTTAGACACCCTGCCCTGCAGACTTCAGACTTGCCTAGCAGGCCCCACAACTGCAGGAGCCAACTCACTGCTGTGTGTGTGTGAGTACGTGTGCGCCTCCTACCAGTTCTGTTTGACTGATAGAACCGTAACTGATATAATGGTTACAGTCCTCAAATTATCTACAGATTCAACACAATCCCTCTAAAAATCCTTGCTGGCTTTTTTGCAGGAACTGACAAACTGATCCTAAAAATCATATGGAAATTCAAGGGACTCAGAATATCCCAAAAAATAATAAAATCTTAAAAAGAAAAACAAATTTGGAAGGCTCACATTTTCCAATTTCAAAATGTACTACAAAGGTACAGTAATCAAGATAGTATGATATTAGCATAAGGATAGACATCTACATCAATGGAAAAGAATTGAGAGTCCAGAAGTAGACCCGTACACTTACGAGCAACTGACTTCCAGCAGAGTACCATGACAATTCAATGGGGAAATTATAGTCTTTTCAACAAATGGTGCTGAGACAATTAGATATTCATACACAGAAGAATGAAGTTGGGGGACCTCTCTGGCGGTCCAGTGGTTAAGACTCTGCGCTTCCACTGCAGGGGGCACGGGTTCGATCCCTGGTCAGGGAACTAAGATATCGCATGCCGCATGGTGCGGCAATATAAACAAATAAATAAATAGCATGAAGTTGGACCTTTGCTTCATACCATATACAAAAATTAGTTTAAAATGAATCAAAGACCTAAATGTAAGAGCTAAAACTATAAAACTCTTAGAAGAAAACAGGTGTAAATTTTTGTGACTTTCAATTAGACAATGGTTTCTTGGATATGACACCAAAAGCACAAGCAATTAAAGAAAAAAAACAGATTGGACTTAATCAAAATCAAAAACTTTTGTGTTCCAAAAGACACTATCAGGAAAGTGAAAAGATACCCCACAGAATGGGAGAAGATATTTGCAAATCATATGTCTGCTGAGGGTCTAGTATACAGAATATATAAAGAAGTCTTACAACTCAACAATAAAAAGCAAACAATCCAATTTAAAAATGGGCAAATGACTTGAATAGACATTTCTCCAAAGAAGATACACAATGGTCAATAAGAACCACGAAAATCTGCTCAACATCATAGTCACCAAGGAAATGCTAACAAAAAGCACAATTAGATACTATTTCATATTCACTAGGATAGCTATAATCAAAAAGATAGACAAAACAAGTGTTAGTGAGGATGCAGAGAAACTGCAACCCTCATACATCGCTGGTGGGAATTAAAATGACACAGCCACTTTTGAAAACAGTTTGGCAATTCTTCAAAATTCCACTCCTAGGTATATACCCAAGAGAACTGAAAACACATGTTCACATAAAACCTCGTATAGAAATGTTCATAGCAGCAATGTTCGAATAGCCCCAAAGTGAAAATAACCCAAATGTCCAACTGATGAATGAATAAACAAAATACGGTATATCCTTATAATGGAATATCCTTCCACATAAAAATTAATGAAGTACTGATATATGCGAAAACATGGATGAACTTTGAAAACATTATGCTAAATAAAAGAAGCCACTCACAAAAGGCCGCCTGTTCTATGATTCCTATTACATGGAATGTCCAGAATAGGTAAATCCATGGAAACACAGTAGATTAGTGGTTACCAGGGGCTGAAGGGAGGGGAAGTGGGGAGTGACTGCTAATAGACCAGGTGTTTCTTTTGAGGGTGATACAAATGTTCTGGGATTACATAGTAGTGATAGTTACACAGCTTTGTGAATATACTGGAAACGACTGAATTGGATACTTTTAAAAGGTGAATTTTATCCATAAATTATATCTCAATTTTTAAAAGGACAGTGAGAATTTGAAGCTCCTAAGAGTGTTCCCCAAAGGACGTGAAGAGAAAGAGGAAGGAAAAGGAGGAGGAGGGGGGTGACATGATGAGAAGCATGGGTTTCTCTGGGGGTGGGGTGCAGTGGGTGAGAAAAGTTTGTTTTGCAGGAGACCTTATGGAAAGGAATCAGGAATCAAAGACAGAGGTCCAGGAGAAATCAGGAAGGGGCCTCAGGGAAGGAAGGGGGAGTGGAGGGGTTTAAGAGGAACTAAGGGAGAGCAAGGCACTCCACAGAAGGGAGAGGAACCGGGGGAGGGATTTGGTGCCCAAGAGACTTAGCTTGGACAGAAAAACATGTTTGAGGAAGAGAGTTCTTCTGGGCAAAAGAATGAGAGAAACAGAATTTTCTTAGGAGCCACCATGAAGTATATGCTTGGATCCATTTAAGACTCTTCCAAAAACTCTAGTAAGATGGAAACTCCTATTGGGATTGTGCTTCAAAAACAGCACATCTCAGACCACAGATGTGAAAACAAAACTTGTCAGGGATACATTATATCTAAACTATTACGAGTCCAAATTGATGGAATTTTACGGCAAAAATCATTTAGAAACAGATTCTTTACTCACTGCTCTTCCGAAAGGTGAGCAAATCAATCTCACTTCCTAGATGTGTCAGATGGACAACATTACACAACAAGAAATACAGATGAACTGACTCCCTGACAGGCCTGAATGGAAATACAATCCACTGCTTCTCCATCCTAAATTCATCGCGTTTCAATCCACTATTTCTTTAAAGTTGCTCAGTACAATGTTGGACGTGATTCCTCAAAGTCTCAAAGCCCTGCACATTCAACATCAATTTCAAAAAGATGTAAGACATTGGCCTTTTTCTTTTTCTGTATTCGAAATACAGAATTTATGCTCCTGTTTTCAGAGGATGTAAAAAACTTGCTGTTTTGTAGTCATGACACCAATCATGAGAATTCACAATTTTGTGTGCGAGGATTTCTCACATTTGATAAATGACTTCATTATTGTGTACTACTGGTTATTTGCTTTTCAGATACATTACAGTTGTTGGAAACATCCATTAGCCAGTACTTATCCACATTTTAGGGATTGATTAAAGTGAATCAGTGTTTGGGGAACATAGAGGAACCACTTGTGCTCTGAAGACAATGAAGACATCCAGTAGATACTTTGGGAAGAGAACAATAAACAAGAATCTGGGGCCACCTATCACTGTCATTTGTTTCCTACAGGTTTACCAGTAAGCTCTTCACTTTTACCTGAAAGTAGCTCAGAAAGCAAAACAAGTCAAGGGGAGAGTACAGACGCAATCTAATGTTATAATACAAGACCACCACTTAGACTGTGTCTGTAGTTCATCTTTGCTTTTGGTTTCCATCTTAAGTTTTTAATTGGGGTCAGCAAACTTTTTCTATTTATTCATAGTAAACATTTCAGCTTTGCAGGCCTGAGGGTCTTTGTTGCAACAATTCAATCAGCCTTTGTAAGAACAAAGCAGCCACAGATATTGTGTAAATGGATGGGTTTAGCTGTGTTCTCATAAAACATTTACCAAAAAACGAGCATCGGGCCAGATTTGGTCCATGGGCCATATTTTGTCAACCACTGGTTTACACTATACTAGAATCAAAAGTCATGATTTATGCTTTACAACTGATATGACTGTTGTGAATGATTATATTTCATATTTCTCCTACTTTAGGCAAACCGTGTATTTTTTTTTTCTCATTGCACATTGCCAAATTACATGGCAATGTTATGTCACAGATTTGGAGGTGCCACATTTTAATGGAAAGGGAACATGGTGATACGGAGACAGATACACATCAATCCAAGTCTCTCCAACTCTATACTACGGCCTTTCTCCATCCCTCCTAGCTGCAGACACACAGTTGAGCTCCCAAGAATACGAAATGATTGGGAAGAGTAGAACAACTCTTGGGTAGAAGCTGCGAAGTGATTATAAAAACCCTCTGCTTCTCCCCCACAGTCCTTAACTTCCTTCCCTCTTCTCCTTTTGGAGTAGGATTTTGCATGGTAAGATTTGAGAAAATCTGAAATGTGTTCTGAGTGTTCTGAAATTAGGTGTGCTTTTGATTGGGAGCCAAGGCAGGGCCCCAGGGGTGTGAAGTGCAGCAGTGGCTTCCTCGGTGTGATAGCAGGTCACAGGTCCCTCCTTATCTGCAATGCCCTTTGGTGTGTGCTCACCCCGCCTCCCCCTGATTATAGATGCTGGAGAGGCTGCTTGTTTCCTTGAAGTCTTCTTATCCTAATTGTAACACGTTCTCTGTTTCTCCATGATCCACTCCAAAAATCTCACCTCAAAGGATCAGTCCAGCAGAGTGGGGACTGCATTGCCCTGGCCACTCCAGTTCCAACCCGTGCAGCTCTAGACAGCCCCAGAACTCCTAGCGCCTGCTCTGCAGGCTTGCATATAAAAGGCCTCCCCTGCTTTGTCCTGATCTTTGATCTCTCTCCAGAAAATGTAGCTGTGACTCCCGTTTCTGCTGCTGTGTATCACTGTGGTGCTCTGGCTGGAGAAGCCCCTAATTTTTCAACAGGGAAACCACCTTGCATATTAAGTTCAACCTTCACATTATCCCAGGCAGCCCAAGGTGTGCACAAATAACTCGTTATTAATAAAAATTTAACAGCTCTGATGTAAAATTATTCTTTCAATAATTTAGAGTAGATTTAATGTTACTCCTGAAATAACGTCACTTTTTTAAATCAAGAAATAATGATGCACTTTCCCAATTAAAAAAAAAAAAGTTGGCTTAAGATGAAGGAGAGATAGTTAACTACTGTCCCACCACTCACACCCAAAAGCCCATGATACGGTTGACAGTTGTGGGAACTACAATTTATACTGCTCATGAGGTGTGGTTTTACAGTTTCTGTTGTTCTCTTTTGAATTTCACTCAGGGATATATTTTCAGCAAGAAAGACATCAAGGACAAGCAAAGAATATGTCAGCAGTCTCTGCAACACCAGGGGACAGAACGCTACCACGCCCCTCCTCAGTCAGCGTGCTAGAGAAATCTGCAAGCTGGCTGTATTCAGTATTCTTTATTTTTTTCCAATTTACTTTCAAATTATTTCAAATTTACTCTCAGGCACGTATCACCAAAAAAAAAAAAAGAAAAAAAATCAGACAGCTTGAATATGACTGTGTCCCTTATAAGCAGGGAAAGCCACCTGCAGATCAAGGCCATCACGTGATCTCTCCCTACTAATAGCATTCAAATATCTGTGAATTCCATTTATCGTGACTTTTAACAAAATGGTCTTTATTTAAACGTATTTATCGTAGCACGTGCCTGCTGAATTATCTGAGGAATACAGAAGGAGAACAAAATCAATACCCATGTTTTTAAAATCTGTACCATAAAATACATTTTTTAAATAATTTTCAATAATCACATTAACAGTTTTTTGCAAAGTGAACAGTTTTTGAGATCATCACATGGCTGCTTTATTTACCATGTGGATAAATGTATTTATAAAAGTCACCCAAAAAAGCACAGTGTCATTTGCCTTATTTCCCTGCAAGATTTCTTTGTATTTTCCAGAAATCTGAGTCCACTCATGGGATGTGTCATTATATCAGATGTATATATATCTATACAGCCTGGATGTGAATGTCATCCATTATATGTGTGGTGGGTTGAAGGGTGTTGAAAGGGATCAGAATATGCCACCCCAAAATACGCCACTTTGGCATAAGGACTCTTTTGCGCTGAAGGCAACTGAGACACAGCAGGTGCAGGAGGAACTCTCCGCCCTCCTCCTTTTTGCCTAAAATCAGGGCATAAACTTCCATTTGTTAAGGTGTCCTCCCCCGTCCCCACACCAGGAAGAGAACTCTTAATCCCCAGAGATTCCTATCACTGGAGATTGCCAACTTGGTCTGCATAACAAACCTTACTAAATACCCCTTATCTTCCATTAGTTTCCCCAAACATTCACCTTCTCACAATTTACCCTCCCCCCAGAAGTACAAACCCCTTCTCCTTTGTCTAGTCTTTTCTCTACAGTATATCACCTTTTAAAAAAAAAATGACATATAAGCTCTGAAACCTAACTACATTTTGGAGTTTTCATTTCTTTTCTGTGTGGCCCTTATGTTAGGGAAAACACTGACTGAAACCGCCGGCCCTGGCCAGGCAAAGACAGCAACAATTTGCATGAGTTATTTCATGACAGGAGATCCTAGCGAGGAACACGGAACTAACAAGCCAACACAAACGGGAAGAATACGGGAAAGGTCAAAAGAAGAGAGGAGACGCCAGTGCATATACCAACCTCCCAGAATCCTTCTCACTGGAATCCATCTTGGCTAAGCGGTTGTGTGTGCCACCGGAAAGGACCCTGAGCCAGAATGATTGGCCAGAGGCAACCCAGAAACTAATCCCATCACCATAAAACCTGAGACTTCGAGCCACGTGGCAGAGCTATCCGCCTAGGTTCCCTCACCCTGCTGCTCTCCTCCTGGGCGCCCCTTCCCAATAAAGTCTCTTGCTTCGTCAGCACGTGTGTCTCCTCAGACAATTCGCTTCTGAGTGTTAGACAAGAGCCCATTCTCGGGCCCTGGAAGGGGTCCCCCTTCCTGCAACACTTACATGCATGCAAAGTAAATCTTTCTCCTCTTGGTCTGTCTATTGCCAGTTAATTTGCAAGCCTCAGCCACTGAACCTAAGAGAGTAGAGGAAACGTTTTTCCCTCCTCTACTGTGTCCTCACCACGCCCTCATAAGAAAGGTCCAAGTCCTAAGCACCAGTACCCATGAATATGACCTTATAGGGTTTTTATAGATGTAATTATGTGAAGGATGTCAAGATGAGATCACCCTAGATTAACCAGGTGTACCCTCAATCCAATGCCAAGTCCTTTTAATGGAAAAGAAACAGAAGTAGATACACAGAGAGACACAGGAAGGTGATGTTGGCCCTAGCGGCAGAGACTAAGGTGATGCTGCTACAAGCCAGGGAACCCCAAGGATTGCCAGCAACCGCAGAAGCAAGGAGAGAGACCTGGAACAGATTCTGCCCTAGAGCCTCCAGAAGAAACCAACTCTGCTGACACCTTGGTTTCAGACTTCCAGCCTCCAGGGCTCCTTCCTTCCTCCAGGACTTCAGACTTCCAGCCTCCAGGACTCCTTCCTTCCTCCAGGACTTCCGACTGCCAGCCTCCAATATTCTTTATTGAGAGAATAAAATTCTATTGTTTTTAAGCCACCAAGTTTGTGGTAATTTGTTACAGGAGCCACGGGAAACTAAAACATATGTGTTGGGGCAAGAAATAAAAAAAGTGTTGCCACAGCACAGATCATACTTGCTCTAGGTTTTAAGGGAGGGAAAGAACATTATTGTCAGTCCAGGCCCTGGGAGGAGAGCGGATGTATTAGGGCCAAAAGAGCTTGTCTGCGGTTGGAGCAAGCCCGGTGTGATACCGAATACCAGGTACCAAATACCTGGTAAAGTGAGTGCAAGATACCAGGTAAAGAACTAAGCCTTGTTCAAAACCAGTTCCCAGGAGACGGAACTCTCCAACAGAACCACCAAAGGAAGCACATATTTGATTAGATCTAGGGCAGGAGTCAGCAGACTTTTTCTGTAAAGGGCCAGAGAGTAAATATTTTCAGCTTTGTGAGCCATTTGTGAGCCATCGGGTCTCTGTCACCACTACTCAGCTCCGCTGTTGTAAACTCTGCCATAGACAATCGGTAAACAAAGAGATCCAGCTGTGTTACAATAAAACTTCGTTAACATACCCCTGGGTATATACCCAAAGAAAGTGAAAGGAGATGTTCAAACAGATACTTTCATATCCAAGTTCAGAGCAGTGTTACTCACAAGAGCCAAGAGGTAGAAACAGCCCAAGTGTCCATCAACTGATTAACAGATAAATAAAATATGGTATATACGGACAGAATACTATCCAGCCATAAGAAAGAAGGAAATCCTGTCACATACTACAACATGGAGGAGCCTTAAGGACACGATGCTGAGTGAAATAAGCCAGACACAGAAGGACAAATACTGCTTGATTCTACTTACATGAGGTATCTAAAGGAGTCGAACTCTTAGAAACAAAAGTAGCATGGTGGTTCCAGAGGCAGAGGGGAGAGGGTAAAGGGGAGGTGTTATTCAATGGATACAGTTTCAGGTCTGCAAGATGAAAACGTTCTAGAAATCTGTTGCACGACACTAAATATAGGAAACACTACTGACCGTACATTTTAAAATGGTTAAGATGGTAAATTTTATGTTTTTACCACAATAAAAGAAAAAGCAATGATGCAAGGTGAATTAAGTTCTGAAGATCTAATGTATAACACTGTAACCACAGCTAACAATACTGTATGTGTTTTTCAAATTTGCTAAGAGGATGGGGCTTCCCTGGTGGCGCAGCGGTTGAGAGTCCGCCTGCTCATGCAGAGGACGCGGGTTCGTGCCCCGGTCCGGCAGGATCCCACGTGCCGCGGAGCGGCTGGGCCCGTGAGCCGTGGCCGCTGAGCCTGTGCGTCCGGAGCCTGTGCTCCGTAACGGGAGAGGCCACAACAGTGAGAGGCCCACATACTGAAAAAAAAAAAAAAAAGAAAAAAAAAAATTTGCTAAGAGGGTAGACCTTAAGTGTCCTCACCACTAAAAAAAACATAATAATTTTAATTTTAAAAAAGGTGGTAACTACGTGAGGCGATGGATACATTAAAGAGCTTGATTGTGGTGATTCTTTCATAATGTATATCAACTCATCAAGTTGTACACCTTAAACACATACAATGTTTAATTGTCAATTATACCTCCGTTAAGCAGGGGGAGCAATGAAGTACTGACATATGCTAGAACAGATGAACCTCAAAAACATTATGCCGACTGAAATAAACCAAGACGCAAAAAGACAAATGTTATATGATTCCACTTCTATGAAATGTCTAGAAGAGAAAATTACAGAGACATAAAGTAGATGAAAGGTTGCCAGGTGTGGGGCCGGGGGGGCGGGAGGGAATGGGGACTTATGGTTTAGTGGGTACAGAATTTCTGCTGGGGTGATAGAAAATGTTTGGAAATAGATAATGGTGATGGTCGCACAACACTGCACTCAATGTCATTGAATTATACACTTGAAAATGGTTAAATGGCAAATTTTATTATGTTACACCTATTTTACCACAAGTTTTTAGAAGTCTGCATTTAGAAAAAAAATTTTATTTACAAAAATAGGGGCTGGCTGACCCCTGATCCAGAGTTTTCTGTAAAATGTGTTCTTCAATCTAACACTCTCCCAACCGTAACATGTGTTCTATAACATGTGTGTGTTATGACTCCAGAATTATCCCCGTGTCACAGATTCGAGGTGGGAAGCTCTGTGGTCCTCGTCATTGGTCTGTGCCATTTCCTCACAGGTACATACTTATACACATGTGGAACATGGAGAAAGGCAAATTTATGTTGGATTGTGTGACCTTAAAAAGCCTCCAAACTATGTCATTTACACTCTGCTGTGTACCTAAGAGGGACTGTCTGATACAGTATGAAGACTTATGGGTTGGGAGACCTGTCACCATTCACTTCCTGGCCCTCAGATGCATCATTTCTGCTCTCTGGGACTCAGTTTGATCAGACGATTCTCATTTGCTGGTTACATGATGTCCTGCACCAGAGAAGCACGTAGCCTCCAATGGAGCCCGCGTGAGAGGGCATCCCAGCATCCCAAGGATGGCTGCCACCAACCTTAGGAATATTTTTATCCAGAAGAATAAACATCCTAGTAGAAGGAGACATGAAACGCGAAGCTTGAAGTCATAATTCAATGTATAAGAACCCGCAAACCGGTGCAGGTTTATTAGATGGCTAATAAAAATAAATCATGGTCATGTTTTTAAAATGACTTCTCATGTGTTGTGGTTACTTCTTGGTATACTGTAAATTAGCTGTGAAGGGCTACTTCCTGCCGGGATTTTTTTTGTCCCTCAAATATAAAGGGTTATAAGGCTAAAGAATGCAGACACGCATCATGTCTGCAGAAATCGTAAAAAAAGATCAAATGTAATATTTTCTTTCAACATGGACAACGGCTTTGAGATTTTCCATTCAGGCAGCCTTGAACACAGCCTCCAGCATTTGCCAATTACTCCTGACAAATACCATTTGGGCCTGAGTGATGTTGTAAGTGAAATAAAACAGTGGGAGGAAAAAAACCAGAGCATGATAAAAGGCATTTTTTTTGGTCTGCTGAGAACTTACTGTAAGTTATACATTCACAGGGGAAGGTCTCGCTTCCTGCCAGTGACAGGCCCCATGTGATCGAGAGTTCTAAGGTGACTTTTGTTTGACAGTAATAGGAAGAGAAGACAAAACTCAGTTTTCGTGTCCCTTAAAAGGGAGTCAGCTCTTTTTTTCCCCTCACAAAGAAAAATATGTCTATAAACAAAGGAAAGGACACCAGGCACTGCCCCCACCCCATTCTGCATAATGTGAGCTAATGGGTGAGAACAACGCCGTGAAATCAACCTGGCCAGAATGCCCTGGGTTGCCAGCACCCCCGGCTGGCTGGGATCTGAGCTTGGAGCATGTCAGAACCTGCAGGGAACCCAGGCCACAAGAAAGAAAAGGAACAGCCAGCGCTCAGAGTGAAGCTGTCTGATCCTTCCCACGGCCCACCTCTCCCGAAATCTCCTCCGCTTCTGCGGTCTTTCTGTCCCAGAACCCATGGGTGGCCTCAGATAAGCGAAGACCAAATCCATCCCCACCACCACCACTGCCTCGTTCTTCAAGGCTCCAAGGAAACTCATCCCTACACTCAACCTTAGTGCTGTAGGGAGTCAGAAAGCAGCTCATGGAAATGGCCAGAAAGAAGCTGTAGGTGTATGAAGGCTCCTTTATACTCCTAAGTTAACACCATGGCCGGGTCTGAAAGCCCCTGGACTCTTCCACTCGAGGCCCACCAGCCCCCATGCATTTGCAGTGGCTCAGGGAATTCAAAACCACACCGTTGCACGGGGATCTATTTTTTTCCCCGTGAATGTGAACCTCAGAAATGGACGTTAGGAAGACTGGGGTTCCACAGCTGACTGCCCAGCAGCCGCAGCAAGGGGTGGGGGTAAGGAGCTGGGTGGCTTCCGTCGGGCCACCTCCCCTGGCACTTCCGAGGAATTTGGGAACAGCCGTCCCCCAAAGTCAAAGGGGCAAAACTATGATAATCGCCAAGGATCTGGCCACGTGGATCCTCCCAGCAGAGCCCCAGGGCCCCACGAACAGCGCCCTCATGTCAAGAATGGGCGTCCCCCAACTGCGCCAGATGGCTTGCTGATGGTCCGACCGACTGGTCCAGGAGACTGGGAATTCTCTACCACAATGGCTTGGACCCCAGAGCCAGTCACACTTCTGCGGCACTGCTTCTCTAGCTCCCGGTAGGTTCAGGGCAGGGCCTGAGACTCTGCTTTTCTCACAAGCTCCTGGTACTGTTGATTCTGCTGGTCTCCAGACCAGCTTTTAAGGAGCAGGGTTCTAGGGCAAGCCACCCCAATAAGAGATGCTGCCAGTGCTTCGTTAGCTTCCTGAGGGACATTTTCAGTGGCAGTGGCCTCCCCCATAGACTCCTGCCACTAGCAAACTGTAAAAGAAAGATGATGAATTCTAACAGTTGCTCACTGCCAATATTTTGCTCCCACTGGTATCAGAAACACTGCCTTGTAAATACAGAGACAGAATATTTCCTTTTTCATACAATTTCTGCTGATGGCTGTGTCCATGTGCGCCACGGCTCCCAACCTGGGCTACGGTGTGGTCCCCTGGCCTGAATATTGAACCACAACAATCACAAAGAACTCATTATCCCAACATGAATACTCTGAAGCAGGATCTGTTTCCCAAACAGCCAGCCACCACCAGTAAGGCAACTCCAATCAGAGAAACTGTCATCTGTAGTTTACTCCTCCAAATAAGGGGAAAAACTTCAATACCATAGTAAGGGCCTCATCCAGGTCTTGCTAGCACGCTCTAGATGAAATGCCCAAGAGAAAACAAACACCCACTTGAGACAAGGCTGGGATGTGTATAAATAGCAAGAGGGGTGGAAGGAGAAGAGAGTGAGAAGGGAGAAACCGTGATCAGAGCTCCCCTGATCTGCAAGTTGAATTCATCTTGATGGAAGGACAGATCACAGAGGCACTGGGAAAGTCCAGCGGACCAAAGAGATCGTTTCAAAGGAGCACCCCCCCACCACCACTGTGCAGTCACTAGGTGATGTGTGCTGGGTCACGTCACTGCCCCAGCCACGTGGGATCTGGAGCCTGTCAGTCACCTGTAGACAGAGCAGTCCAAGGACACCCTGGTATCGTTTTCACTCTACTTTGAAGCTCTGTCCTCAGATCAAACGCACGCCTCTAACAACAGACAGGCAGCCCTCCCGTTGGTTGGGAAGAAGTGGCTCCTTTCCAGCTCTCCACCAAATGGACCACTTTCTAATTCTAGAAGCATCTGGCAGAAGAGGGGTCACAAGAGTTGCCCTCCTTTCTTTGTGTGGGTGGTCAGTTTAAACTCCAAAGCCACCCTTGCTCTTTTTGCCTGTAAGTCAGGACCTGTCTCCCTGCTCCCAGTGATAGAAATTAAATAGAATAGAAATTAAAACCTGCTAGCCGGTGTGAAAAATTAATTAAAACCTGCTACCTGGTGTGAAAAATTCTGGCCAGCTCCCTTCTCTGTCAGCCATCACCTTGAACTATTGTCTATCGGTCTGCGTTTCTCACTCCAGGAGATCCAACGGCCCACAAGAGAATATGAAGCCTGCATTTTATCCCAGTAGCAACACATAGAGTTCTTGTTTGCCTTGTCTGGATCCTAACATCTGAAAAAAAAAAAAAAATGGCACTCCCTGTTGCCTGATTTTGACGGCAGCCTCCAGGACCTCAGTCAGCATCCTCAGCCCAGCGGTCTTCTTGCGCCATCCAGTGTTCAAAGGTGGAAGTGTCTCAAGCTCACTGCAAGAGTCCCACAGATTCAGAGATCCATTTCGTATTTTTCAGGCATCAACCGTAACACTTGGGACACTCACAGGTATAGCGAGTTTTTAAAGGAGACTTGTGAAAAGAACTAAAACGTACTGAGCACCTGCTGTGGTCTGGCCACTCATATTTCACTGTCCTGGCTGAACTGAAGGTTAAGCACTTGTGCTTTGGATTAATCTGTACTCAGCAGGGATTGGTACTATTTTAGAAATTATTTAGGCAGCATAAACTTGTTCAGTGGAACAGCAACTGGCATTCTCTCTCCTGCCTCCCAAAACTATTGTAACTGTAGGCTTGAAAATCCAGAATGTTCCAGCTGGGAGAAGTTAAAGGAGCTTGTTCCTATAGCCCAGAGACTCAGAAAGGAAACTCTGGTGAAGAGCAAAGTCACCTGGGAGCTTTAGGACTCCCAGGATGTTGGCACACCCCAGACCAATTAAATCAGACCCTCGGGATGGGACTCCGGCCTCTGCAGTTTTTAAAGCTCTGCATGTGAGAGGGAGGTGACATCAGCTAGGTGGAGGGCTAGGAGGTCCCAATGTTCATCTACTCACAAAAACAGTAAACAACTGTAAACCAACAAAAACAGCTCAGGGAAAGCTCTGGAATACAATGAAGAAGCATCAAAAATCCTGCAGAGCTCAAAAACCGAGGATGGCCATGTAAAGAAGTGCAGGAAGCATCTTACCTGTGTTACCCCAGCCTCAAGCCAAGAGCGTCTGAGTGCCAGGGAGATCACCCCCAGAGGAATTCCACCTCCTGGAGAAAAGGAAAGCAGAAGCTCCAGCAAGCCTCACCACTGTGCATGTCTGCAGCCTTTGCTACTGAGGTCTCCCCCAGTCTACACCAACGCTGATCCCAGCTGATGGAGCTGCCCCGAGTGCCCACAACCATGTCCCCTCCCTAGGGCTGGAGCTGTCACCGTCCTCAGAGGCCCCAGGCACTGCCGTGCCCCACTCTCTGGGATCAGGGCCTCACAGTGCATCATCATATACATGATGGGAGCCACGGCTGCCCGGAGCCCTGCCCTCAGTCTCAGGTCACACTCTGACCATTACCAGTACCACACTGTCACTGCCCTGAGCCTCACACCCAGCTCCCAGGTCTTGGCTCTGAATCGTCACTGATGGGGCTGCCCTGAGCCCCAACCCCACGACTCAGGCCACCACTCGGAACCATCATTGCCAAAACACACTATCAGTGCTCCCAGCCCTGCCCCTCGGTCCCAGGTCAAAGCTCTGAACTGTCATTGCCAGAGGCACTGCCACCGCCCTGAGCCCTGCTCCCTGGATCCTAACACAGGGTTTTAACAAGCCACCACCAGGTAGGTGCTACTACCGTCCTACAACTGCCCCCTGGGGTCAAAGGTGGGACTTCAACCCACCCTCTTCAGGCTGTGCTGCTACTGCCCCCTGCCCCCTGGGGCCGAGGACCAAGCCATTGCTGCACCTTGTCACCCCAGGGTCTGTGCCACGCCCCACCAGCCACAGTCACTGTGCATCACCACGCCCCGCCAGCCAGAGTCACTGTGGTGAGACCCAGAGACCCAGACCTTGGTTCCACAGGCCATCTGTACATGCTCACACCTTAGACACAAGTGATGCTGCCTCAGCAAGTGGTCCCAGGACTCCAGCTCCACTTCTACTGTTTGCCAGCACAACAGATCACGGCCAAGAGGGATCCCACTGGCTAGAACTTCCTCCCATGGGAACAGCAGAAGACCCCAGCAACCTTCACCTCCCAAGTTCCCAAAAGCCTTGTTGCCACTCCTACCCACAGGACCTTGGCAGTCCTGGCCACAGAATATTCCAGCAGTCTGCACCTACGATGACCTCAGCTGACAGAGCCGCGTGGAGGCTGTGCTGCTGTGCCTTCCAAGAATGAAAGACACCGTATCCCGCCAGGCTAGCACCCTTGCAACCACATTTAGGTGAGTCTTTTCCCACTGAAGCCAGTCCAAAAAGTGAATGCATCCTCAAATGCACAGACATCGATGCAAAGCCATCAGAAATATGGAAAAGCAAGGAAACGTGACACCACCAAAGGAACATAATGATTTTCCAGTAACCAATCCCAAAGAAATGGAGATCTGCGAATTACCAAAAAAAGAATTCAAAGTAATTATTTTAGGGCTTCCCTGGTGGCGCAGTGGTTGAGAGTCCGCCTGCCGATGCAGGGGACACGGGTTCGTGCCCCAGTCCGGGAGGATCCCACATGCCGCGGAGCGGCCGGGCCCGTGAGCCATGGCCGCTGAGCCTGCGCGTCCGGAGCCTGTGATCCGCAACGGGAGAGGCCACAACAGTGAGAGGCCCGCGTACCGCAAAAAATAAATAAATAAATAAATATTATTTTAGGAAGTTCAGCAAGATTTAGGAGAACACAACTTAACGAATTCAGGAAAACAATAAATGAACAAAATAAGTTCAACAGACAGAAATCATTTTTAAAAAGAACCGAACAAACTCTGGAGCTGAAGGCCACAATGAATGGAATGAAAAAATGCAATACAGAGCTGTTGAAGCTCTCTGGCAGAATAAAGAATCTGTGAACTCAGACTTCCCTGGTGGCGCAGTGGTTAAGAATCCACCTGCCAATGGAGGGGACATGGGTTCGATCCCTGGTCCAGGAAGACCCGACATGGCGCAGAGCAACTAAGCCCATGCACCACAACTACTGAGCCTGCACTCTAGAGCCCAAGAGCCACAACTACTGAGCCTGCATGCTGCAACTACTGAAGCCCGCGAGCCTAGAGCCCGTGCTCCAAAACAAGGGAAGGACCACAGTGAGAAGCCCGCGCACCGCAACGAAGAGTAGCCCCCACTCTCCGCAACCAGAGAAAGCCCGCGCGCAGCAACAAAGACCCAACGCAGCCAAAAATAAAATTTAAAAAACTAAAAAAAAAAGAATCTGTGAACTCCAAGATAGATTTCTTGATATTATACAGACAGAGGAGAAACAAATTAGATTGAAAAAGACTGAAGAAAACTTATGTGAATTACGGGATACTATCAAACAAAACAAAACAAAACAAAAGAAGAGAGAAAGAAAAGGACAGAAACATATTTAAAGAAATCATAGCTGAAAAATTCCTAAATCTGGGGAGAGATATGGCCATCCAGGTACATAAAACCCAAAGGTCCCCAAATAGATATAACCCAAAGAGATATTCACCAAGATACATTATAATTAACCTCTCAAAAATCAAAGACAAAGAGAGAAATTTTAAAACAGAAAGAGAAAGAGACTCATCACATACAAGGGAATCCCAATAAGGCTATCAGCAAATTTCTCAGCAGAAACCTTGCAGGCCAGAAGAGGGGATGACACATTCAAAATGCTCAAGGAAAGAAACTATTCACCAAGAATACTTTATCTAGCATAATTGTACTTCATTAGTGAAGGAGAAATAAAGACTTTCCCAGAAAAACAAAAGCTGAGGGAATTTATCAGCACTAGACCTGCCTTACAAGAAATGCTAACGGGAGTTCTTCAAGCTGAAACAAAAAGACACTAATTAGTAACATGAAAACATGGAAGTATCAACTTTACTGGTAAAGGTATAGTAGAATTCAAAATACCCTAATACTGTAATGGTGGTGTGTAAGTCACTTTGAACTCTAGCATATAGGCTAAGAGACAAAAGTCTTAAAAATAATTATAGCTACAATATTTTGTTAATGGACACATTATAAAAAGTTGTAAATTGGGACAACAACAATATAAGTTGAGGGTGGGAGCAAGTAAATGTGTAGAACACTTTTATGCAACTGAAGTTAAGTTATAAGCTTAACAGTTATAACAACAAGATGTATTATGAAAGCCTCATGGTAACCACAAAGCACAAACTATCTACTGTATAGATACATAAATGATAAAGAAAAAAAAGAATCAAAGCATACCACTATAAAAAAAATCAACTCACAAACAAAGACAGCAAAAAAGGAAGAGAGGAACGAAGAAACTACAAAACAATTAGAAAGAAATTAATGAAATAGCAATAGTAAGTCTTTGCCTATCAATAACTACTCTAAATGTAAATGGTTTAAATCTTCTATTTAAAAGGCAAAAAGTAACTGAATGGGGCTTCCCTGGTGGCACAGTGGTTGAGAGTCCACCTGCCGATGCAGGGGACGCAGGTTTAAATTTTCTATTTAAAAGGCAAAAAGTAACTGAATGGGGCTTCCCTGGTGGCACAGTGGTTGAGAGTCCACCTGCCGATGCAGGGGACGCAGGTTCGTGCCCCGGTCCGGGAGGATCCCACATGCCACGGAGTGGCTGGGCCCGTGAGCCATGGCCACTGAGCCTGCGCATCCGGAGTCTGTGTTCTGCGACGGGAGAGGCCACAGCAGTGAGGGGCCCGCGTACCGCAAAAAAAAAAAAGTAACTGAATGGATAAAAAAACAAAACCCAACTATATATACTGCTTAGAAGAGAGTCATGTAAGCTTTAAACACACAGGCTGAAAGTGAAGATATTTTATGTAAATGGAAACCAAGAGAGCTGAGACAGCTATACTTATATCACACAATATAGACTTTAAGTCAAACATTGTAACAAAAGACAAAGAAGGTCATTATATTGTTATAATGATAAAGGGGTTAATTAATCAAGAGGATATAACAATTGTAAACATATATGCACCCAGTATTGAAGCACCTAAATATATTAAACAATTACTAATAAAGCTGAAGGCAAAAAACAGATAGCAATGCAATAATCGTGGGTGAGTTCAATACCTCACCTTAAACAATGGGTAGATCATACAGAGAGAATCAGTTTTAAAAATGGACTTGAAAGACACTTTCAATCAAATAGACCTGATAGACGTGTAAAGAACATTCCATCCAACATTCATCTCTAGCACACATGAAACATTCTCCAGGGTAAATCATGTTAGGTCACAAAACAAGTCTTAATAAATTTAAGCAGACTGAAATCATACTGAGTATCTTTTCCAACCACAATGGTATGAGACTAGAAATCAGTAACGAGGAAAGCTGGAAACTTCACAAATATGTGGAAATTAAACAACACACTTCTGAACAACCAACAGGTCAAAGAAGGAATAAAAAAATATCTAGAGACAAACAATAATAGAAACACAGCATACAAAAACGTATGCGATGCAGCAAAAGTGGTTCTAAGAGGGAAGTTTATAGCAATGAATGCCTACATTAAGAAAAAAGATCTCAAATAAACAACCTAACCTTTACTCCTGAAGGAACTAGAAAAGGAAAAATAAACTAAGCCCAAAGTTAGCATAAGGAGTGAAATAAAAATTAGAATATAAATAAAGGAAATAGAGATGAGAAAGACAATAGAAAAAGATCAACAAAACTAAGAGTTGGTTTTCTGAAAAGATAAACAAAATTGACAAGCCTTTAGCTAGACTAAGAAAAAAAAAGAGATTACTCAAATTAATAAAATTATAAATGAAAGAAGAGACATTATAACTGATACCACAGAAATTCAAAGGATCATAAGAGACTACCATGAACAACTATATGCTAATGAATTAATTTAGAAGAAATGGATAATTTCCTAGAAACACACAACTTACCAAGAATGAATCATGAATTAACAGAAAGTATGAACAGACCAATAATGAGTAAGGAGATTAAATGGGTAATCAAAAATCTCCAACAAATAAAAGCCCAGATGACTTCACAGGAGAATCCTACCAAACATTTAAAGAAAAATTAATGCCAATCCTTTTCAAACTCTTCTAAAAAACTGAAGGGGAAGGAAAACTTCCAAACTCATTTTACAAGACCAGCATTACCCAGATACAAAAGCCAGACAAGGACACTACAAGAAAAGAAAATTATAGGTCAATCATCAGAGGTTGAACAAATCCTGCAAATGCAAAAATCCTCATCAAGATACTAGCACACTGAATTCAAGAACACATTGAGGGCTTCCCTGGTGGCGCAGTGGTTGAGAGTCCGCCTGCCGATGCAGGGGACACAGGTTCATGCCCTGGTCCGGGAAGATCCCACATGCCGCAGAGCAGCTGGGCCCGTGAGCCATGGCCACTGAGCCTGCACGTCCGGAGCCTGTGCTCCGCAACGGGAGAGGCCACAACGGTGAGAGGCCCGCGTACCGGAAAAAAAAAAAAAGAACACGTTGAACTGATCACAAACCATGATTAAGTGGGATTCATCCTTGGGATGCATGGATAATTGAACATATGTAAATCAATAAATGTGAACATCACATTAACAGAATGAAGGATAATAATCAAATGATCATTTCAATAGATGCAGAAAAAGCACTTGACAAAACTTAACATCCTTTCATGATAAAAACTCTCAACAAATCAACTATAAAAGAAATGTTTCTCAGCATAATAAAGGCCATATATGAAAAGTCCACAGCTACATCATACTCAATGGTAAAATTTTAAAGCCTTTCCTCTAAGATCAGGAACAAGACAAGGATACCTACTCTCACCATTTCTATTCAACATAGTACTGGATGTCCTAGCCTTAGCAATTAGGCAAGAAAAAGAAATAAAAGGCATCCAACTCAGAAAGGAAGTAGCAAAATTATGTTTGCAGGTGATATAATCTTAGACATAGATAACCCTAAAGATTCACCAAAAATCTGTTAGAACTAATAAATAAATTGCAGGATACAAAATCAACATCGGAAAGCAGTTGCATTTCTATACACTAATAACAAACTATCTGAAAGACAAATTAAGAAAGCAATCCCATTTATAGAAACATCAAAAACTATAAAATACTTAGGAATAAATTAACCAAGGATGTGAAAGACCTGTACTTAAAACTATAAGACAGTGTTGAAACAGACTGAAGAAGACACAAATAAATGTAAATATATTCCATGTTCATGGATTGGAAGAATTAATATTATGAAAATGTCCATACTACCCAAAGTGTTCTAGAGATTCAGTGAAATCCCTACCAAAATTCTAATGGCATTTTTCACAGAAACAGAAAAAAAACTACCCTAAAATTTGTATGGAACCACAAAAGACCCTGAAGAGCCACAGTAATCATGAGAAAGAAGAACAAAGTTGGAGGTATCATATGTCCTGATTTCAGACTATATTACAAAGCTACAGTAATCAAAAAAGTATGGTACTGGCATAAAAACAGTCACATAGACCAGTGGAACAGAATAGAGAGCCCATGCATAAACCCACACAAATATGGTCAACTAATTTTTGAAAGGGTACCAAAAATCCACATTGGAGAAAGAATAATCTCTTCTAACAAATGGTGAGGAGAAAACCAGATATCTACATGGTAAAGAATGGACCGCTATCTTACACCACACAAAAAAATTATCTCAAAATGGATCAAAGACTTAAATGTAAGACCTGAAACTGTAAAACTCCTGGAGGAAAACATAGGGAAAAAGATCTTTGACAGTGGTCTTGACAATCACTTCTTAGATATCAAAAGTACAGGCAACAGAAGCTAAAATAAACAAGTGGAACTGTATCAAACTAAAGAGCTTCTACACAGCAAGGCAAACAAGCAATAATTTTAAAAGTCAGCCAACAGGATGGGAGAAAATATTCACAAATTGTATATCTGAAAATATACAAAGAACTCATACAACTCAATAGCAAAAAAGCAAATAATCCAATTTAAAAACAGGCAAAGGACCTGAATAGACATTTTCCAAAGAAGGCATACAAAAGTTATATGAGATGGTGCTCAACACCACTAATCATCAGGGAAATGCAAATCAAAACCACCTCACGCCTGCTAGGATGGCTATTATCAAAAAGACAAAAGATAACAAGTGTCGGTGTGGATGTGGAGAAAAGGGAACCCTTATACACTACTGATGGAAATGTAAACTGATACAGCCATTATGGAAAACAGTATGGCGGTTCCTCAAAGAAGTAAAAATTTAACTACCCTGTGACCCAGCAATCCCATTCCTGGGTTATATCTGAAGAAACTGAAATCAGTATCTCAAAGAAATATCCATACAGCCATGTTCACTGCAGCATTATTCACAATAGTCAAGATATGGAAACAACTTAAAATGTCCTTCAACAGATGAATGAATAAAGAAAATGTGGCACACATATACAATGGAATATTACTCTAACATAAGAAAAGAATGAAATCCTGTCATTTGCGACAACATGGATGAATTTGGAGATAACCCAGATTGAGAAAGACAAATACTTATGATATCACTTACATGTGGAATTTTTTTTTAAATCCCATTTCATAGAAACAGAAAATAGAATGGTGGTTATCAGGGGTTGGAAGGAGGGGGAAATGTCAAAGGGTATAAATTTCAATTATCAGAAGAATAAGTTCTGCGGGTCTAATGCACAACGTGGTGACTAGTTAATAATATGGTATTGTGGACTTGAAGTTGCTGAAAGTAAATCTTAAGCATTCCCACCACACATGTGCGCGCGCACGCACAGGCACAAATGAGTTAACTGCGTGAGATAATAGATGTGTTAATTATCTTGATCTTGATAATCATTCTACAATGAGTATGTATCAATATATCAAATCATTATGTTGTACATTATAAATATACACAATTATATTTGTCAATTATTCCTCAATAAAATTTTTTAAAAAGGCTCCACATGTGATTCCCTTGAATGGTTAAGGCTGCGAACCACTGGTCCCACCTTCACTGAGGCTCAGAGGCCAGTCACCCAGGACACTGAGTCCCAGAGATGACCTGAGAATCGAAGGTCTGTGCTGCCCATCTCCAACATGCTCTATACGTGACCTGCTTCCTCAGTGACCTCCTGAAACCCCCTCTCCTCTTAATCAGTTTAGAGTCTCCCTTTGTGAAAAGGGCAAAGTTAGAACTGCAATTACTTACTGCCCTAATAACTGCTTAGTAGATGCTTTGCAGTCCTAGGTTTTGCCTCATCCTCTGATTCTAGGCACCAGAAGGCGTCCAAATGCTTGTGGCCAGAGCTGCAGAGCTGAACAGGGACCCTTGATATCAATAGGGATCCCCACCCCAGGACAAATTCCTCCGGAATGGGAGAAGCCTGCCTGGCGGGACCACTCTCCCCTTCTTGCCCCTCTAATAACACCTGCTGCCCTTTATGGGATGTGGGTCTTCACGGTGAGTGGGAGAGGCTGGAACACTGAAATTCGACCATAAAAAGGCTGCAGGGAGAGGGCTTGGCCCGCAGGGACTTCTGGGCAGGCCTTCTTTCTCCTCAAAGCTCGGTGCTGCCGGTTCCTTGTGGCCAATGAAGTCGCCCATTGTAACACAAAAATGAGACACAACAAAAACTGCTCTCAGGTGGCCCATCCCTACCCTGCACCCTAGGCTGCCCATCTTTGGAGGCAGAAACAGGTGTGGCTGACAGGTGATAGACTTGAACTCAGACACTCCTGGGGTCAAACCCCAACTGTATGATGTGGGATAAGTCCCCTGACCCCTCTATCCTTCAGTTTCTTCACATCTAATAAAGACATAATACGTGCGTCCCAGAGCCACCGTGAGACTAGAGGAGGGGCTGAAATGAGGACAGAGGCCAAACCCAGGGAGGACTCAGCTCCAGCGCGTCCCTTCTCCAACCCTTCTCAGGCTGACGCTACCGCTTCCCTTTCTCCTCCAACAGCCCCACTCCCACTTTCTGATTCTTCCCTGGAAGAATACAGTTTGGGGAGTTCATTTGGGACAATATCTAGATCTTGCACTCTGGAAGGAGGATGCAGGAAAGCATAAAGTCTGCTAGAAACAGCAAGAAAATGTGGGTTCTGATGCTAAGTCCATGGCCCAGAGCAAGCTTCTCACTGTCTGGGAGCTTCACCCACAAAATGAGGGGTCAGAGTGGATCACCCCGAGGACGTCTCTCACTGCCACCCTCTGATGCTACACATATTCAGAGGCCCAGGGTCGGAGTCACACGATCGAGGGTCAGGTCTGTCTAACACCTCACCTCAGGAACCTGTGAAATGACAACTGAAGCCCTGGGACCAAGGACCAGGGCGCAGCCCCTCCTCTGGCGTCTCTAGGTCAGTGGTTTGCAGACAGCGCTCCCTGAAATCACCTGGGGCCTCAACAAATACACATTCCCAGACCTATCTCCCAGAGACTGACTCAGTGGGTCTGGACTGGGCTCGTGCACCCTGGCTGTTTCTGATGCCAGGGTCAGGGGACCCCACCATGACAAACGTGCTCCTAATAAAGGCTCCTGCTGCCCGCGACAGAGAGCAGCCTCACCGCCACCCTCACATCACTCCGCATTCCTTCTCTCCTCGGAGCCTGTTTCCTTTTCTCTAAAACGTGGCTAATAACATGCCCTCTCAGGGTCAATGTGAAGTCAGGTTCCCTGGGCCCTGAGTCTGCTCTTCCATGTACTAAGGCGTCTCTGCTTGTCAAGAGAAGGCCAGTGATCAAGCCAGGAGGGAGCGTGCTTGAACAGCAGGACCACAGATCCCAGCCCTCCAGATGCTCGTCCAAGGGCGACCACTCCAGCTCCACTTTGAGTCCACGTGATCCTGATCAGGTGAGGGCAGGTGCCCACCTAAGCCCGCCTGTGCTTCACAAACACAGTCACAGAAGCATCAACTTTAGGAGAGTGGGGTATGGAGGTTGACCAAGGTTTGAATCCTAGCTGTGTGACCTCAGCAAGAACTCTACCTTCCTGAACCTTTGTCTCCACATTTACAAAATCAGGAAAGTTATTACCGCACAGATCATTGTAAGAATTAAACGAGGTGATAAATGTCACGCGTGGGGCAGAGGACCTAACGCTGCTAGGCCTCTACCATCGTCATCAGACTGACAAACTCTAGCCCCGCCTGTGAAAGTGTTAGCTGAGCATGAGAAGAGGGATAGAATTGAACTCCCTGGCGGTCCAGTGGTTAGGACCCTGCACTCTCACTGCCGAGGGCACAGGTTCAGTCCCCTCGCCAGGGAACTAAGATCCCACAAGCACACAGTGGCGTGGCCAAAAACCAATTTAAAAAATTAAAAAAGAAGAGGGATAGAATTCAATAGGTACTAACCCTACTTTTTTTAAAAGAATAGCCTTATTGAAATATAACTCACATGCCATACATTCACCCATTTAAAGTATATAATTCAATGGGTTTTAGTATATTCAGAGTTGTGCAACTATCACCACAATTTTGGAACATTTTCATCAACCCAAAAAGAAACCCCCTACTCTTTGGCTGTCACCCTCCAATCCCTCTAGCACCCTGCCTCACGCCACAGCACCTGCTAGTCTACTTTCCATCTCTACAGATTGGTCTATTCTGGAAATTTCATGCAAATAAAATTCTATGTGGCCTCTTGTGACTGGATTCTTTCATTTAGCATAACGTGTTTAAGGTCCATCCATGTGGCATGTGTTGGTGCTTCATTCCTTTCTATGGCTGCATGATATTCCATTTTATGGGAAGACCACGTTTTGTTTATCGATCCATTCACCCACTGATGGACATCTGGGTTTGGGGCTGTTATGAATAATGCTGCTATGAATATTCATGCTCATGTTTTTGTGTGGACATATGTTTTCAATTCTCTTGGGTATGTACCTAAAGGGGGAATTGCTGGGTCATAAAATAACTCTATGCTTATCAACCTCTTGAGCCACTGCCAAACTATTTTCCAAAGTAGGTACACCATCTTCCTTTCCCACCAGCAGTGTGTGGGGTTCCGATTTCTCCATATCCTCAACAACACGGGTTATTATCCACTTTCCTTATGATTGCTGCGCTAGTGGGTGTGAAGCGGAAACCTTACATTTTTCTTAAATCTTACTATATTTCTGTGAGCAGTTTTTTTTAAATTTTACTCATAGCCTGATGTTAAAACTACCTTGAACAGAAGGAAATTAAACAAGAAAATATCCCCTCAAGGAAAGGTTACAACAAAATGATGAAGACAGAGAAATGCCCTCTGCAAGGTGAGCGGGAACAGCCCTGGAGAGACAGCAGATGGCACTGCTGTACATGACGCATTGTATCGTTGTATGTGGTACAATGACACCGTTGTATGTGGTATGACATTGTTGCCTGTGGTACAATGACCCTGGTGTATGTGATACAATGACACTGGTGTGTGTGGTACATTGGCACGGATGTAGAAAAGTGCATCAGGACTTCCTCCTAATCTTCTTGTTCCCTTTAATTCACACGTAACTTCCTGGACCTGTAAAACAAAGCTCTTTTCCAAGTAAACCAACATGGTGGCGTTCCTGACAAAGCTCTATATTCAAATGTCAGCTGACAACCCAAATAGGTTTTGTTACACTTTCCTCCTCGGGACAAAACTTACTGCTGCCCAACCAACACTAATCTATCACAGAATATAGCTGCGGTTTTACCAACTAAAGGAGGAGCTAAAATAGTCCCCCATTCCTGTGCCCGGACTCCCCTCCAAGGGGGTGTCCAGGTGTTTCAGTGACAGCCATTTTCACAGCATTACAGCGCTGATTTCCTGAAAGGTCATTAACAGTCTCCACCTTCAGGCAGGAGCACTTAAAATGCCCCAGTCCAAGGAGAGTCTCCTCTATTTTTAGCTTGAAAGATTTCAGGAATGCCGCAAATCATCCTTCACTTCTTGGTGTCTGCCCCCTCAGGCCAAGGCAGCCGTTGGAGGTTTACCACCCACAAACTTCGGAACCAGATACCAACAAGGGTGGGTGTACTGCAAACCGCAGGCCTGCCCAAGGCCTAGGAGACAGAAAACAAAAAAGGGGGACGGAGAACAGTGGCAGTGGGGTGAGAGGCGGTACATGGGAGAAGGGAACAAACAGTTCTGCTGGTAAGGACAGTGCAGGCTGCCCCCCTGTGTGGGCAGACGCGGGGTGCTGGCCCTCACAGGGACTGGCAAGGACGAGCCTAGGGAGGCAGTGTGTGACCTCCCTGGGGTTCGCCCTGACGGCCAGGCTGTCCACAGGAGCCACGCGTTTCTTGCAAAGAGTCTGAATGCATTTATACACCAAGCGTCATCTGCAAACTGAAAGTCTTATACTTCTGTTTTCTTTTTTTTTAATTAATTTTTATTGGAGTATAGTTAATTTACAATGTTGTGCTAGTTATACATATACCCACTCTTTTTAGATTCTTTTCCCATATAGGTCATTACAGAGCATTGAGTAGAGTCCCCCGTGCTATACAGCAGGCCCTTATTATACTGCTGTTTACAAATAAGGGTAGATCTGTCATGGATGATGAAATAGCTCTCATTTGTCAATGTCTCTGAGTAGTTGCTTCTTGTCATTGTTCGTTTTTTCTAACCACGGGACAACTAAAGCATAAGTCCCACATGGGTCTGAGAAGTTTTTCCTGTTGGGGTGTGAGGGGCTTTAATTTCTAAAGGTATAAAGCACTCTCAAGTAAGAATTAATATATTTAGGTCCTAAATGTCCACGAATAGGGGACAGGAAAAATAAATGATGCTGTAGTGCAGGGTCAGCACCCCACGGCCCGTGGCCTGTCTTGGTAAATCAAGCTTTACTGAAACACAGGCATGCACGTCTATACATTGTCTACAGCTGCTGTGCACTACAGTTGGGCCAAAGACCATATGGCCCAGAAAGCTTAAAACATGTACTATTTGGCCCTTTACAGAAAAAGCTGGTGAACCCCTGGTAGAGTGTATCATGAAACACACTACAGCTATTAAAAAGCAGAGTAAGGGGGGACTTCCCTGGAGGTCCAATGGTTAAGACTTCGCCTTCCAATGCAGGGGGTGCGGGTTCGATCCCTGGTTGGGGAGCTAAGATCCCACATGCCTCGTGGCCAAAAAACGGAAACGTAAAACAGAAGCAAAGATGGTAACAAATTCAATAAAGACTTTTTAAAAAATGGTCCACGTCAAAAAAGTCTTTAAAACAACAACAACAAAGTCAACCTCAACTGCATCTATGAACAGGGAGAGATGCTCTAGATACAATAATGAAGATGTTTTATTTCTAACTCTGATCCCTGAGGTGAGTGGGCTCCGTTCACTTGTTTTTTGATGAGCTTCACGAGAGGAATTCGCTTCTGGGGAAGGCTGAAAACAGGGCAGGGAAGACAGAACTCTGGGCAACAGAAACGCCGGGGCTGGGGCAGCCCCCACCCCCCATGACCCATTCAGGGATCCCCGAGGCCTGAGGAGCGTATACACCCCCTTCCCACGCTAGTTCTGAAAAGGATAAAAAATACTCCTAGGTAAGGACAGAGGTCAAAATATAACCATGGCCTTAGGTCAGTTTCCCTACACAGAGGCCCAGAATCAAGAAGACATCCCCACTGCGGCACGGCTGCGCTGGGTGGAGCTGGGTTCCCCCAGGGGCGAAGCGGAAAGAGCTGCGCAGGGGGCCCAGCCCTTCTTCCCAAACTGGCAGTCACGTAATCCCTGCCCAGCGAGGTGCGGGGCCCGCCCCGTCCTCCTGGAAACCCCCAGAAGCCTCCTGCAACGGCCAGCTCGATATGTCCACGCCGGGAAGGCACGCAGGCCGAGCCGCTGGGTCCACGGAGCACAGAGGCCAGCCCCTCGCTCCCCGGACAGGACCCGCTTCCGCCCCGGGACCAGCCACAATGCACCTGTGCGCTGGCGCCTTCCCGGGGAGGGCGGTGGGACCGGGCGCGGCCACGACAGCCGGAGGAGGGACCGGCTCCCGGTATGTTTCTCATCCCCGCTCTCACATCGCAGGGCGGCGAGAGCGAGGCCGACCCTATCGCGGACTCCCCAACGAAACCTTCAGTGAAGCCGCGCGCCCAAGGCCAGTGGGCGAGGAGCGCGGCCGTCGGTGAGGATGGAGGAGAGGCACGTACCCGAGTCAGGAGAGCGCGGAATTCCGGACACTGACGCCCCCGAGCTGTGACTCGTGTCCCCCAGAGGGTCAGCTGAGAGGCACCATCGCTCTGCCACACGCTAGGTGTGGGATCTCCGGCCGTTTCTTCCGGTTTTTGTTTGTAAAATAGGGCGGCTGTGAGGCTTCCGTAAAACTCCGCGCACCGAGCCCGAGCACAGGGCCTCGACCCAGCGACGCTAACGTTTAATAAACGTCACTGCCGTATGTTTCAACAACGTCCAGTTTTTATAATAAGCACGTATTTGCTTCTGGGATATATGATGACACCGCTCTGACCCCCTCACAGTTGTTAATTGACGGGCATGAAAACGCTGTGAGAAGTTTAAATCCAGAGCCAAGATCTAAAAGTACTAATTAGAGCACACTTTACATAAAACCCATACTCAAGAGTGCCGTCAACAGCCTAAAGTGCTTGTATTGTCTTTTTTTAAAAAAGAAAAAGAAAAAAAAGGAAAGCAAAGCCTGAATTCAAAATGACCAAGTGAGCACAAAACTTTATCTCCTATTCCTCCCAATACCCCCATTAAAATGAAGAAAAGGAGCAGAATAAAAGGGTTAAACACCCACCACAAGCATGGGAAAGGGACACGGGCTGAACAGAGATTTGAACACATTCTGGGAAACTGTAAACAGAGGGAGGACTGGTGAGGCTCCACGAGTCTCCTGTTCGACAAGGACGAACTCGCTTTCTGCGCACAGAAATCACAGGTAGTCAGGGCTGGAGGGGCCCTCCCCGTGAGCTAATCCCTGGTCCTCAGCAGACAGGGGAGGCGCAGACGGGGAGCAGCAGCACCACCGGGGCCTGTGCCACAGGCCCTGCTGCTAGGTGGGAGCACAGGGGACCCCCGTAACAATCTCGTTTCCAGATGGGCAGTCAAGGACGGAAGATTCGAAGTGAGTTGCTCTAGCTCAGAGCGGCGGGGGCGGAGCCCTGCTGGGAGCCAAGACGGCTGGGCACCGCCCCACACTGCCCCCTCCAAAGCCACCCAGCCACTCACCACCACATGCTACATGCCCCTCAACCCTAACCCGCTGGCATCAGAGCACAGAGCAGCACTACGTCTTGTGCTTTTACGGCCGCTGAGTCAGGTAAGAAGCAGGACACCCAGAGGAAGACCACAAATGGGGCCCCGGGCTGACCCCGGCCCCCTCCCAGCCTCGCCCTCCCGTGACAATTCATTCGTTCCTGGGACGTCTTCCTCCAGGACTGCTATTTGCTTTGACAGCAACAGAAATGCCGATGGGATGGAGTCCCCAGGACCTGCTCTGCCCCTACAGATGCCCTTCGGCGTCCCCAAGCAGCCACCACTCCTCCCCACAGACAGACAGAAGCAGGGAAATAGGATTAAGCAGATAACTGTTTAATAGAAACCGTTGATTGACTGTAAATGATTCTATATAAAATAAACCTTAGTTTAAAAATGTTTAAGAAGTCACACCCACCATTGGAGGTGATCACCTGCGCTTCGGTGAAGTTACGTAAAAGCTGTTTGCAAACTGGTTAGGGTCTCAGCAGAGGCCTGGAGAATCTTCAGCTCTTCTGTCCACAGTGTTTCTACCAAAGTTAGTTGGTTTATCAAAGCCACTTCTTCATCTTTCATATGAGAAACCTGGAAGTTATTTTTAAATGATTTTCTTTAGTGTAGTAAAATATACATAAACATAAAATTTAACATTTTAGGGCTTCCCTGGTGGCACAGTGGTTGAGAGTCCGCCCGCCGATGCAGGGGACACGGGTTCGTGCCCCGGTCTGGGAAGATCCCACGTGCCGCGGAGCGACTGGGCCCGTGAGCCATGGCCGCTGAGCCTGTGCGTCCGGAGCCTGTGCTCCACAACGGGAGAGGCCACGGCAGTGAGAGGCCCGCGTACCGCAAAAAAAAAAAAAAAATTAACATTCTGACCATTTTTAAATCTACAATTCAGCGGCACTAAGTACATTCACAGTGTTATATAACTACAGCCACCATCCATCTCCAGAACTTCTTCATCATCCCAAACAGAAACTCTGTACCCATCAAGCATTAACTCCCCATTTCCCCCTCCCCAAACCCCTGGTAACCTCTACTCTACTTTCTGTCTCTATAAATTTGCCTATTCCAGATATCTCATTTAAGTGGAATCATACAGTAAAGGGTATTTGTCTTTTTGGGTCGTGGTTTATTTCACTCAACACAAGGTCTTCAAGGTTCAATAAAATTATTTTTTTTAATCCTAGTAATGTTTTCATTCAAATAAGCTAATTCCTCATTTAATTAAAACATTCATTAAATAAAAGGGAAAGACGGGACTTCCCTTGTGGTGCAGTGGTTAAGAATGAGCCTGCCAATGCAGGCGACACGGGTTCGATCCCTGGTCAGGGAAGATCCCACATGCCGTGGAGCAACTAAGCCCGTGCGCCGCAACTACTGAGCCCACGCACTGCAACTACAGAAGGCTGCGTCCTCTAGGGCCTGCGTGCCACAACTACTGAAGCCCCGCGCGCCTAGAGCACATGCTCCACAACAAGAGAAGCCACCGCAATGAGAAGCCCGTGCACTGCGACGAAGAGCAGCCCCTGCTCGCCACAACTAGAGAAAGCCCGTGTGCAGCAACGAAGACCCAACCCAGCCAAAAAACAATTTTTTTAACTAAAAGAAATTTAAAAATAAAAGGGAAAGAGTACCTTAAAAATCTGTTACCAAGAATTCATGCAATAATTTTACCTATTAAAAGGTGTAGACACATGTTAACAGTCAAAACACGGATTACATCAGTGTTCATTTATTAAGGCATTAACAACACCCTAAGAAGGTGGACTAACCCTATCCAACAAGCATCAGTACAAAACAACTTCTTCATCAACACACTTCTTTAAGAAAAGAACGCAATATTCTAGAAGCATACCTTTTGAAGCACAGCCTTACTCTCCTTGATGAAATAATGGCATATTTTCTGGGCTATGTCCAAACTTGCCTTCTCATTTGTATCTGAAATTATTTCCCCAATAAGTACTTTTTTCCAGCATGTCCTAGAACCAAAATATTCAATAAGGTCATTTCAGCAGGTTTTCAAAAACAAAGGCGGCTTTTCCACTTGAACACTTCTATTTTTCCAGAAACATAATAAAACTCATTCCATCAGCATGTTCCCTCAAACCTCCCACCACATGCAGGTCCTGCGTTGGAGCAGACAAGGTATACAGGACAGAAGAAGGATAAGAAGCTGAGGATAAGAAGCGAGGGAACTGGCGCTCTTTGCAGGCAGGGCCTGAGTTTTATTAGCACCACGATCCTGTGTGTGGCACATGAGTAAGAAGAGTCGCATCCACCAGCCATAGGAAGAGAACAAGGGACAGACAGGAAGGTGAGTCCACAGTCAAAGTACTACCAACTAAGGAGCAAAGGCGGAGGTTTTCCTTTTCTTCAAATGACAGCCTCTCCTAAAAGAAATGGCAAATGGAACAGGACATGTTTCACAAAGTAAAATGCTCTACAGACGGAAAGAGGAATCTACAGTGAAGCCTTTCTCTACACGCAGGTCCTTCCAATTTTACACTAAGGAAGTCCGTAGGAAATGGGGCTCAGCGGGCTGGCGGGGCCAGCTTTCTGTAGGGGAGGCAAGCGTGGGCCGCGGCCAAGGTGCCGAGCAGGAGGGGCTGAGTCAAGCCTACAGGCCGGCGAGGAGCACTAACCAGGGAGGAAGGGGGCGGGGGGACAGATGCTGGATGCACAGAACGCGAAAGTACACGTGGCTGAGGAGGGAAAGGCCACGGTGACGGCTCTACCATCCCAGTGGAGGGCACAGAAGTCGCTGAGAAATTCAGAACAGCCCAAAAGCCATACAGAAAACAAAGTCTTAGATGTCGTCAGCTTCAGGGATCATGGTGGCAACCCCAGGAGCAGATAAGCTCTCGGGAAAGAAAGGAAGTCAAGAAATAACATTTGGGACTTCCCTGGTCCAGTGGTTAAGACTCCGCACTTCCACTGCAGGGGGCACGGGTTCAGTCCCTGGTTGGGGAACTAAGATCCTGCATGTGAGTGGCGTGGCCAAAAAAAAAAAAAAGAAAGAAAGAAAGAAGGAACGCCATTACTGTGTGCCAGGAACAGTGCTTTATACGCAGCCAGTATCTGTTTTAATCTTCACAACCGCCTAGCAAAGAAAGCATTATAATCCCCACCTCAGACACAAAGAAACTGAGAATCCGGAACAGTAAAGCACTCACCCTAAGTGACGGAGCTAATGAGAGGCAGAACTAGCGTGCAAATACCCGTCAGGCAGAATCCCAAACACATGCTTCCTCTGCCACACCACTCAGGTAGTCAGAAAGCACCCAAAGGGAAGAAAGGAGGCCTCAGGAGGACCTCTGGGAAACATCCAGGTGCTTTATTTGAGGTTGACGCGTCTCCAAGAACGACTTAAAGAAACTTATGTGGGTATGCACGAGATAAAATAAAACACAAGATGAATGGATAGGGAAAACAAGACGAAGGAAAGAAGAAGAAAGATAAGATACAGCCAGGAATGAGTCAGTGATAAATTGCAGGCCTTAGAATCCTGCACACATGGATGGACCACAAGTTGGCCTCTGAGTTTTCTAGCGAGCAATAAAAAGGAAACATATCAGATACAGAATTCAGTGTCTGTACGACAAAAACACACCATCTGCTGAGAAGAGACACAACTGCCTCTGGTGTTGAGACCAGGGGATAGTTTTTCTCCCCAAGTCCCTACAGAAAAGGAAGTAAGCAACACCGTAAACAGCAACATCACGGGCACGATGGAATGAGCACAAACTACTTCCAGGCACTGTGCTGAGGGCTACTTCTAGGCGTTATCTCACCTAGTCCTCCCAACTGCTCGAGGACGGGGTTCGCCATCTTCAGGAAGTCCTCCCTGTGGTGTCTCTCACCTGAGATTTGCTAAGTAGCAGGCGTTACTCCCCGACTCCCTCGCAAGGAGCTCCAGGGCTGGGCAGCGCACGGCCGCGCGTGTGACCATCCTTTCCACACTAAGGGAAGGACCAACAGCCTCTCAGGAATAGTGAGGACCTGACCAGGATGCGTGTCTACACCAGGGGCTCCTCCACCTGCCTCCTCTATGGAAATATCCAGGCCTCTCCTTGAGCAGGCGTCTGGATCTGCCCCCAGGACAGAACCGGGGGGGGCCCAGCCAGTGGTCAGGAGCTCGGTCTGTTCTCAGGAAAAACCCACCTGCTCAGAGGCTCTCCTCTGACCAGGGCCAACACGCACGCTTTTCCAAGTGTTTACCCTGAACAACGAGCTGCAGGTCACCAGGGGGATACACGTGAGGAGAGACCAGTTCTCAGGCCCGTGTACTCTATGACTCTAAAACCAGAATTCCAGAAATGGTGCAAACCTAGAAGTGAACCACTCCCCACACGGGCAAGTTACACAGAGAATAAGCAACCCCAATATACAAGGGCATTCCTTTCACCTCTGAGGTTGGGCCTTTGAATGTAAGCCCCAAAAAAGCCAAAGTTATGTCCAAATCGTAACTATAGCTCATGACCAACACACAGGGAACTTACAATTCTTCAGCTTCCAGACATAACAACTTAAGAGCTGTGAGTAACCGCCAAGACGGTCCATCCCATCCAAACGTCAAATTTCTAAAGTAGAAAAAGAACAGATATATGTATATGTATAACTAAATCACTTTGCTGTACACCTGGAACTGACACAAGATTGTAAATCGACTACACTCCAACATAAAATAAAAATTAAATTAAAAAAAAAAAATTACCAATCTGTCATTTCGGTACTTCATTACATCACGGTAAATGACTAAAAAGCCAAACATTTTTTTAAAGGGGCCACTAAACATTGCACAACCATGGTCTTAGTCACAAAGAGAAAAGTAAGTCTGCAAATACTTAAGAATAAAGCCTAAGTAACAGAAAATTCTTTGTGTTAAAAAAAAAAAAAAAAAGTAGGGCTTCCCTGGTGGCGCAGTGGTTGAGAGTCCGCCTGCCGACGCAGGGGATACGGGTTCGTGCCCCGGTCCGGGAAGAGCCCACATGCCGTGGAGCGGCTGGGCCCGTGAGCCATGGCCGCTGAGCCTGCGCGTCCGGAGCCTGTGCTCCGCAACGGGAAAGGCCACAACAGTGAGAGGCCCGCGTACCGCAAAAAAAAAAGTAAAAAGCTATTTTTATTTGGTAAGAAGCTGAACTTGGATGAGGGGGCCACAGTGAGATGAATGATGAAGAATCTGGATGATCCTCCGGATCAAACAAATGGCAGCCACCAGAGCTAGTGTCCCTCACAGTGCTGCTGGATTGTTTAGAACTTAATTTCACCTATAGAAGAAAATCTGAAAGGGAGGGTGTCAAACCCAGTTTATCCCATTCGGCGTGGAATCACCTAGGCTCCTCCCATCCCAAGAGCCTGCATCCTGTTGCCAGGTGACTGATGGCCAGGCTGGCCTGCAGTAGCCGATGCCACCCCACCTGACCACATGTTTGCCACAAACACACTGGGCCACCGATCAGTACATACGGGGCTCTCCCGGTACAGAACTTGAGACTTCAGGCTTGTATCTTAGGTCCCCAAACAAGTCGCCTGACCAGCAAATTCCCCTCCTGTGTATCCCGCAACATGAAGCACGATGTGCCACACAGAGTAAATGCTCAGTAAGTAGCTACCTGTCACCAGATACAAGTCGGGAGGCAGCTCACACCTGTAAAAATCCCAGCTCTCAACTTTTCATCAAGATTTCCTGAAGGAATAATTACTGGAGAGAAACACTTACTCTATAAAGTCGTGATCCTCTAAAATGGAAATCTTTTGGTTCATCCGTTTATCTGTTGATGGAAGATATTTAACAAGTATATCTGCATTAAAAAAAAAAAATCAGGCTGAGATTTAGGGTATAATTCAGGTGGAAGAGAGGGGGGACCCTTTCTTCTCAGCTTACTTTCCTTCCCGTCAGCAATCAAGACATGTGTAAACAATTTTACCTATTTCACATCAAAAGAATCTAGTCTTCAAGCCCAACTCAATGAGAGTATGATTCAGCCCTCTGAAAAGCTACAAGAATTCCAAGGCAGGGGACAAAACGTCTGCTACCTCAGCTGCTGCTCTCACTAAGCAAATCAACCCGCGAAATCGGGTAATGAAGACATTAGCAGGACTGCTGAGAAATTACACCCACCGGAAGTACAGACTCCGTACAAACATGAGGAAATGTTTCCAAGACTCAGTTTTTAAAAGCCAGAATTCAAAACTGTCTGGATATTAGTGACTGTTATCATAAACAACTGAAAGTGAACATGCAAAACTTAACAAAGCTTTTTGGGGTCATAGGATAATGAGGGATTTTTCTATTTCTAAAATTTCTTTTTACATTTCTCTACTTTTTATTTTTTAAATGCAGAAATAATGAAAGTGTGAATTTTGTTCAAATTATTTAACAAATCAATACTTCATGGTCATCGATATTAAAGTTATTCTGATAATATGAGGCTAATTTCAAAGCTAGCTTTCTAAGAGACGCAGCAAGGCCCAGTTTTCGCTTTTCCATTTCATTCTGAGAAATAACATTATTACTTTGGCTACTAACAGGATGGAGTAGTATCACCTTGACCAAGTCTCTATTTCCATTAGAACTTATATTAAAACTACCTCAAATTATACAGTCAGTAAATCTCTAGACATTTCTTCAAAGCCTAGAAAACTATTTCTCTGCTGCTTCAAGGAAGGGGGAAAAAATCAGCCCCCTATGTACTATTTTTAATACCATATTTGAAATTTTCACAGCATAAATTTAATAGGTAAATCATTATTTTAAAAAGAGTAATACCAATGATGACGCTAGGTAACAAAAGAACATACATGGAATGCATATTTTATCATGCCATTAAGCCGCCCAAAGAAGGACTGTGTAACATATTTGCCATGTGATTGGTGCACCACCTTACACACAGTGGGTGCTTCATAAATACTTTTTACTTGTTGCTCTCTAATCCTATTTTATCTTTAGTGACAATGTCTCAGTACAAAAATTTCCACTTCTTGCCATCTATTAATACTCTATTTATTTCCCTAGCAGTTTCTCTTTTCTTCCATTCTACTGTCTGACCTAATGCAATAAAAATCTCAGTTCTTCTTATCCTCAACATCGATCAAAGCTTTGCTGGTTTTACTTCAACACTGAAATGACGTGGTCAATAAGAATCAGGCTAGCCCTGCCTAGGAGAAAATAAATGATACACACTTTAAGGTTTTGCCATTGTTACAAAAACTTAACATAATCACAGATGGGGGGATGGGGAATTCTATCATCTTAGTGATCAGAACCAAAGTTAATTCCAACCTTTTGAGACATAAACACAAGCATGAGGATTGCAGACGGAAACAAATCCATACTCGAGGAGCAGGCGGTGGTTATCGTGAGGGCCATAGCAGATGAGCACCTCTTGGTGGTTCCCACAGCTCACAGCTGTTCTAATTTCATAACAGCGAGTTTCCTCATTAAATGCTGCTTTTACCTAGAAAAAAGAATTGTAAAAGATGTTTTTAGAGCAAAGCAGAAAGCTAAAAAGATTAAGTGATCGTATTAAGCAGGATGCCGCTTTCAAGCACTCATCACGGAATTTATCCACCTGGAGAAAAAAATGCCACGTCCGCACTTTGGCCTCTTTGGTTCTCCTCGACTTCCCCCCATCGGGGTGGGAGGGAGTCCCGCCTGGGGGCTCTGAGGGTGGCCAAACACACGACACCTGACGTCGGACAGATGACTGACTGACGGCAGTTTATTGTAAGTCACCCACACGGCCCGGGGGGAGGACACAGCACGCCACACAGGGCCACACAGGGCCACACAGGGGCTGCGCCTGGGAGCGGAGTGTCAGCAGAGGCCATGGGAAGCAGGCCTGCAGGCGCACGGGGTGACGCCCTGGTTCCCCGGGGCGATGTGATTTGCCTGTCTGAATAATTTTGAGGGCTGGCAGGGAGTTGACACGCATTCGGTTGAGGACCAGGTGGGCTACAGCCAGTCCGGCTGAGGGCAACTTCCCACTGGGTGGGAAATATCCAGAGAGGGCAGAGGAACTCACGGTCAGGCCTTCGGAGCCCCGCGAGGCCCAGACGTCCAGGCCAAGCATGAAATTTCAGGTCCTACGATACACACACAGCCTTTTGTGAGCAGCATGATGTTGGCTGATACTGTCATATGGATTTTGTGACAGCTTTGTTAGGTAACAGGCAGAGAGGAAAAGACCAAGGAGACCGGACTGCTCCCACAACAAGCGGCGGGTACAAGCACCGAGGCCTTCTCACTAAGCAAACTGCAGTGAGACGGGGATGAGGAACAGGCTGAAATTCTAGCTTTTGTGGCACCAACAAGAGGTCAGGGCCAAGGCCGGCGGTGTCACGTCAAACGCCAGCTGCAGCGCACTTTTTTTTTTTTTTTGCAGTACGCGGGCCTCTCACTGCTGTGTCCTCTCCCATCGCGGAGCACAGGCTCCGGACGCACAGGCTCAGCGGCCATGGCTCACGGGCCCAGCCGCTTCGCGGCATGTGGGATCTTCCCGGACCGGGGCACGAACCCGTGTCCCCTGCATCAGCAGCGGACTCTCAACCACTGCGCCACCAGGGAAGCCCTGCAGCGCACTTTTGACCAGGGGCTGGTGATCTTTTTCCATGAAGGGCCAGAGAGTAAGTATTTTAGGCTTTGCCAGGGTCCTGGGACCACGTGCCCTAGACTGTAGTTTGCGACGCCCTGACACTCAACTGTAAAATCCCTGGTTTGGAACATAAATGCACTAACAGCTCAATAATAAAGTCACGCCAATGGGGACTGACCGAGTCCCTGTGGCCAGTACCCTACTGTCCTGTACCCCCTTGACTTTAGTTCAGCAGTATCAGCCACAGAAACACCCATCTACCCTCAGTCTCCTTTGTTTAATTTTGTTAGAAATGCATCTTTCTACAAAAGCAAGGAGCAGACAGGCACGGCGATGGCCGCAGCCTAAGAAAGCACAGGGAGGGTCTCCCCTCCATCCCCACGCTCTCCTCTCGTGGGCACGTGGGCTTCTCAGGGTGGCGTGGGTCACTAAGAGGACAGCGTGAGCGCAGGTCCCGCCAGTGCGCCTGCAAGTGCACCCTGAACAGGCAACAGGTTAGCTGACACACAGACATCCTTTGCCCTCATGCCAGGCCTTCAGCCCCATGTGCCCCGCAGATATAATCATCTCCTTTATGTGCTGGAGCAGAGAAGCCTGAGGAAGAAGAGATCCCCGACTGACTCCCAAAGTGGGACCCCTTAACGATTTCCCACAAATAGCCATCCAGCCAGAAACTGTTGATTGAACAGTCAATTGAACAGTTGATTGAACAGGCCTACTACATGCCAGGCCCTGTGCTGAGCACTGGCGTTACAAAAAGTACAAGGCAAAGTCCCTGTCCTCTAAGACTGCAGAGCTCCAAGGGGGGAAGGAGCAAGTTCCTCAGAGATCACGGCAAATTGCTGACAGCGATGCCACCAAGTGTGAAAGGGAAAGAGACAGGAAAGCAAGCGAGACTTTAGCCACAGGTCTGAAAGGAGGAAGAAGGATGCTGCACCATGGGGAGGTGGGGGAGGGCTAGGGTTCGGGCCATACAGGGGATAGAGCACCTGCAGGCCTGGAGAGCAGAGCAGGGAAAGTGGCAAAGGAAAAGGATGCCGGAGGGGAAAGAGGGCCGGGAAGAAAGAGAGGAGCCTACCTGACAGCAGGTGGGTTTACCAGCTGCACCTCTCCCTGCGGTTCTGCTGGCTCTTCCGAGTCACAGGTTCTACACGTTAGAGTCCTTCCTATTGAAACCAAACACAGGTCTCCCGGTTAACCTCTCACCTGGGCGTCAGGGCTGTGGTTCAGCAGATCGAGGAACGGGGCGAGCACGCAGGTGTCCGGCTCTGCGGAAAAGCACTGCCTCGGCACGCGCTTCATGTACACAGCCCTGGTGTTGACGGTGCACCAAGCCCACAGGAGGGCACTGTAGCTGAAGATGCTCTCGACGGCCTCCGAAAACAGAGGCTGCAGGGAAGAGAAAAAGTCTCTGGAGGAAGAAATGAACTCCTGCACGTGGGTTCTCTGCTCTCTGGCCTTTGCTTTCAAAGGTCTGGGAAGAAGATTCACCACTTCTGGCTCCAAACAAACAGGGCAGGTATAGGCCTTGGGCAAAACCTCCAGGTAAGGCTTCCAGGGAGACCTGTCCCCAGCATGCTTTTCTGAAACTAAAAAGGTGCAAAGAGCCAGCACAGGAGATGGAGGAGGCTGCCACCTTTTAAAATGATAAGCAGATTAAAGGAATTACTTTCATTCAAAATACGGCGTAAGCAAGAGGTACAGACATCCTAGGGCTTAGTTCTGCTCCCAGAGGGACTGTGGCCAAGCTCACCTAATGCACCCAAGAGAGGTCTTCCTTCCTCAAGGCTTTCCTCCCCGGATTGCACCCCAGTACAAATGCAGTGAACCAGTCACACTGATACAAGAACTGGCTCACTAACCCGAGCTCCAGCTTTGTTTGCCAGAGATTCTTTCTTGCAAAAACCTCTTTGCTTCCAACTTGGTTCTCCAGTTTTAAAGCTTTTGCTGGAATTTCACTTGTTCCACTTGGTTAAGGATATAAATCTTGGGGGGTAGAGGGCAACTGGTGGAAAGAACCTAGATGTGCCCCATCCAACACAGTAACCGCTGCGTACATACAGCTATTTCAATTTTTATTTTTTTTCATTAAATAATATTAAAAATTCAATTCCCCAGTCATACAAGCCACATTTCAAGTGCTCTTGAGCCATATGTGGCTGGTGGCTACCGTACCAGACAACACAAGGTAAAACAATGCTATCATTGCAGAAAGTTCTATTATATGATACTAACCCAGGCAGAAAACTGAAGAGGCTCATTATATACCTGTTACAGATCTAAAGCTTTTGTCTTAAATGTACCCATTCTATTGCAAATTATACATTGCAGTGTTTTTATTTGTTACCAATAAAAAGATCACATGTTGCATGAATGTATTTAGGAAAGTTTTCATTAATCCTTCAAAGTCCAGATTCCTAAATTACCATGCGTTCTACTCAAAATTTCAGAAAATGTTAATACTAAGAGCATCCTTGCCTCTACTCAGGCCAGTGAAAATACACCAGCCCTCTTACAAAAGTAAGCCAGGGGAAAAAAGTCCAGAACTTACTGTGGGTTGAGAAACAATACAATCTTTCAACTTTTATAATTCAGAAACCCCTTATGCTGAGGATCTCCCTCACACTGTCCTCAGAAACCCACCCAAAACAGAGACCCCCCTATAACATAAGCCAGAAAATAGTTCTCAGCTCCCATGTTGGCCTCCTCTCTTCTCTGCCAAACAAAACCAACTCTCTCATACTGTCAACAGCTCTTCAGAGCTGAAGGGGAATCCAAGCAAGTACAATAAGGGTAAAAATGAAAGAGTAAATAGAATTTGTCAAGACCTACTACAACGGAGGAGAGTGGAGTGTCAGGAGACAAGGCACTCAGCCGTGATTTAAATCTATTATCCCATTTAATCCTTATTTTCTAGTAAGGTTAGATCAGGATTCAAACCCACATCCCAAGCAGCCTATTAAAACCTTAAAAACGCAGTTTACAATGAATTAAGAGTCAACTTCATAAAACAGAGTAAACCTTTCAAATCATTTCAGATATTTGTTAGCTACGTGAAAGGGCTGGGTCCTAATGAGCTGTGTCTTGGACGACACACTCTCCAATGATAGAAACTTTAAGGGAGAAGCACTTGGCGCAGACAAGCAGGTGAGCAGTCACTTACTTAGCAATACACGGCCCTAAGTAGCTTCTAAGCACTGTGTCCGTGGTGAGCAGGCAACTCTCAGGCAATGAGATAATCATCTGGCCCTCCTTGCCAAAAAGAAAGGGAAGTTTAGGACATCCACGCTTTGCGAAGGACCTGAATGAGTCTTTAAAGTCCTTGATTCCACAATCATCTAATAGGAACCCAGCAGAGCCCAACCACCGATGACCGAAGAGCCCTCAGGGGATGGGCTCCCCAGTTTAAGTCAGCAGATGCAGGCAAGGCTGCTCCCACGCCAGGGATCGATACTACATCCCCAGCAAGAATTAAAGGTTAATTGTGTGACTGACACCCACCACCAGTCAACCTTCCACCAGAAAGGAATGTGGAAACACTCTGACAGCTCGAATCATATTACCCCTTCATTTTCTGACACCAAGAAATAGTGCTACCTATAGGCAACAGACAGAAACCACGCCAAAAAATTCTTCCAGTGAAATCCATGTGTCCAGTGACTATTCCCAGCAATGGCCTACTCGCCATATAACCTGCGCCAAGTGGCTAAAGAAAGGGCAGCCCCCCCAGCACAAGGGTCTCATTTGACCACCTGCCAAATTATAGTTTTCAGTTTCTCCCACTGAGACAGAAACATAGAAAGAAAAATCAAGACGTCAAGGAAGAGACATCAGAAAGAAAGCACTAAGAAGCCAGATATAAGATCCTGCTTTCATCATAACTGGCATCTAAGTTGGTTAAACATCACAGCCAGGGGTTCCCTGGTGGCGCAGTGGTTGAGAGTCCGCCTGCCGACGCAGGGGACACGGGTTTGTGTCCCGGTGTGGGAAGATCCCACATGCCGCGGAGTGGCTGGGCCCGTGAGCCATGGCCAATGAGCCTGCGCGTCCGGAGCCTGTGCTCCGCAATGGGAGAGGCCGCAACCGTGAGAGGCCCGTGTGCCACAAAAAAAAAAAAAAAAAATCACAGCCAAAAATCTCCTGGGTTCAATTTCTGGTCTCCTCATCTGTGATTCAAGATTGAGTTGGGATGGTCACTACAGTCCCTTCCTGCTCTGACATCCCATGACTTTCTGATTTAAAAAAAGGCACTTAATAAAATGCTCTATGTCTTGACTGGGGTAAATGTCTTCATCATCAAACTGGACACTTTAAATCTGTGCATTTCACTATGTGTAAAATACATCTCAATTTTCAAAAAGTTTTCACAAAAAAGCCACATTTGAAAGTACATGTAAAGCAACTGCCAATTATCATTTCATGATCTTAACAAAAACTACCCATAGCCACTGCTGTATTCATGAGAGGTATACTTCTCCCCCCAAACTCTGCTACAGAGTGAAGTCATATACCTCCCCTCAAAAAGAAAACTACTGCACAACAGTGTTAGTGTACTTAATACTACTGAACTGCACACTTAAAAAGGGTTAAGATAGTAAATTTTATGTTGTGTAAATTTTACCACAATTTTAAATGTTTAATAAAAAAAATTAAGACAGCATAATAGAATTATAACATTAAAAGCTACCATTCTTTAGGCTAAAGATATATACACAGCTGGGTTTTTTTATAAATTAAATTAAGGAAGTAAAAATAAATTAGAACAATTTTGAAACAGAAAATTAAGATTACAAATAAATTAAGGAATTAATTTCTAGCTTTACAGAAAACTGTGCATTAGGTACCCTTTAAGTAGCACAGAAGAACTAAAACAGACCTTGGGGAGCATCCGCATGACTTACCTCCTGCTTTCCGGGTGAGGAGACAGAAGCCAGGAGGGTTAGCAGCCTGCTGGCCTGCCAGGCGTGCTTACTATGGATGCTCAGATTCGAGCAGCTCCCTTCCAGCCCCAGCCCATCCCCAGCGCGTTTACAGTAATGATCCGATTTACAAACCCTGCTGCGGCACAGACTGCTGGCCGCCCCCCCAACGCGCTCCCTGCTCCTGCTCCCCATGCAGTCCCACCTGAAGGGTGCGGCTCGCGGCAGCTGGGGGCTCGCGGCAGCTGGGAGCTGGCGGCAGCTGGGAGATGGCGGCAGCTGGGAGCTGGAATTTCCGGGGTGAGGGGAAGCCTGCCCTTCCTCACCCCTTGCGCCGTCCTGCTGCTCGAGCTCCTGGAGATGCACCCTGGAGCTGAGGGTGTGGGGCTCCCTCTCAGAACATGGATAAGAGCTGGACGGAGCCCGAGAGACCAGCACACCAGCCCAGGTCTGCCCGTCCACGCTTGTTCACGTGACGGCACGAGACACTTGCGCTCTGTTACCTTGGGTTTGTCTCTTATACGCTGCAAACTTAATTCTAACTGACAGAACTGTATTCAAAACTATACATTAGGGCTTCCCTGGTGGCGCAGTGGTTGAGAGTGTGCCTGCCAATGCAGGGGACACGGGTTCATGCCCCCGTCCGGGAAGATCCCACATGCCGCAGAGCGGCTGGGCCCGTGAGCCATGGCCACTGAGCCTGCGCGTCCGGAGCCTGTGCTCCGCCACTGGAGAGGCCACAACAGTGAGAGGCCCGTGTACCGCAAAAAAAAAAAAAAAAAAAAACTATACATTAAGTAAAAAAAAATAATAATCTGTATGTCTAAAATATTTTTAATTCACTTGATTGAACCACAAAAACAAAGCAGCAAAATCTACTTTGGGTTTCAAGATAAGAGAGAAATTCTCACCCGTAGGGATGTTTTGCTCATCAGCCCTCTTCCTGTACCTAGGAATGCAAAGACAGAAAAAGGGTAAATCCTACTCTTTCTTCAAGGTCTTAGAGATACTATTTTGCATAAAAGATGTGGATGAACTTCAAAATTACACAAAGCTGAAGCTGAGTGTCTCGCATCCTTTGACTCCCAGGGGAACCAAAGGATCAAGAAGCTATTCTGGGGCTTCCCTGGTGGTGCAGTGGTTAAGAATCTGCCTGCCAATGCAGGGGACACGGGTTCGAGCCCTGGTCCGGGAAGATCCCACATGCCGGGGAGCAACTAAGCCCGTGAGCCACAACTACTGAGCCTGTGCTCTAGAGCCCACGAGCCACAACTACTGAGCCCACGTGCCACAACTACTAAAGCCCATGCGCCTAGAGCCCATGCTCCGCAACAAGAGAAGCCACTGCAATGAGAAGCCCATGCACTGCAACGAAGAGTAGCCCCCGCTCACCACAACTAGAGAAAGCCCGTGCTCAGCAACAAAGACCCAATGCAGCCAAAAATAAATAATTTTTTTTTTAAAAAAGAAGCTATTCTGGAAAATGGCCCAACCTCCTTTTGGGTTTATAATCTTGAAGGGCAAAGTCAGCTTCAGAGTCAACACCTAAAGATCATCACCTTTAGGCTGCTGGGTCTCTTACAGGAAACTTGAGGCTGGATTCTCTCCCCTGGAGCTCACCAGCCGGGGTGGAGCCTAACCCTAACGCCCACCCAACCTCAGAGGCTGGACCCACAGGCCACTTTTACCCACTGCCAGACCCGGCCTTCCCCAGTAATGATCTCGAGTCTTTAACCGAATTACCAGTAAAGCTCACTCAGCTCCCTCAAAGCCTGAGGCCTACCCCCTCCCCACCCCAGCCAGGCAGCCATTAGCCACGCTCTCCGTGACCTGACGAGCTCAGCAGGGTAGATCCAGGGCCAGCTGCTCCCCGTGAGCCAAGGCCTTGGCCAGAGCACACTCACAACGCTAACCTCCGCAGCAGCTCTGTCAACGCCACCAACAGGCAGACGTCCACCCCTCTGTGCCCAAGGCTGCCCTCCTGCAACAGTCAGACGACAGCTTTTCCGGCAGCGATGGGCACGATATGTATGACCTGTAACTATCACACGGAGTCTCTCTAGTCATCTTCTCAAATCCACAGTTGTTGACTTTTTTCTCTCAGCTAGGAGGGTATATAATTCAGCAAAGGTCAATGCCTGCGGGACTAGTGGAAGCTGCAGGTTCCTGGAGGAAATTCCCGCCTCGAGTCCCGTCCGGTATCTGGCAAGTTTGATTTGATGAGTTATCTCCCTACCCAGAAGCGTCTGTCTGCTCAAACACATGGTTTTGGTTTTAAGAACTTACTTAATTTCTTCTGTGTGTCCCACTGTGGAGTTAATCCCCGTGGGCCAGAACCCTTCCTAAAATCAATTACTAATGAAAGGACTTTTTTCTGTGGGGTCATCTTTTAAAAAAATTCATGTGCTGGGCTTCCCTGGTGGCGCAGTGGTTGAGAGTCCGCCTGCCGATGCAGGGGACACGGGTTCGTGCCCCAGTCCGGGGGGATTCCACGTGCCGCGGAGCGGCTGGGCCCGTGAGCCATGGCTGCTGGGCCTGCGCGTCTGGAGCCTGTGCTCCGCGGCGGGAGAGGCCACAGCGGTGAGAGGCCTGTGTACCGCAAAAAAAAAAAAAAAAAAAAAAATTCATGTGCTAATTTAAGTGGAAATTTCTCTTCGAGCACACATGAACAGAACTTGGCATGTCAAATAAATCCGGAAGATACTTTACCTGTATGTCTACAATATAGTATTCAGTAGATCAGAAAGCAGATCACAGTAACCTGCACTTACTAAGGCAAGGTAGCAAGTGGCCATGAGGATCTTATTACAGACTTCTCCCTGCCTTATAATTTCTGCTACCATCCATCTACCCGGGAGGCCCCGATTTGGACAGTGCTTTTAGCATTAAAAGGAAATACTAGGGTCAGCTCCCAAAGCATAAATCAGGTCAGAGTCTAAAGACTGAATCCTGCTTGCAACTTGGGAGCCTTGCCACAAACCAGGACTAACTCCCCAGAATTCTGTACATTCTGACAGACTCCCATCAGCATGCTCTTCTATCATACACTGATTAAGAGCTGAAGATATAGAAAGCACTTAGGGAAGGTGTTGCAGACCGCATGCTTGTGTCCCCCCAAATTCATATGTTGATTTCTCAGCCCCCAGTGAGATGGCTTTAGAAGGTAGGGCCTCTGGTAAGTGGCTAGGTCATAAGGGTGGAGCCCTCATGAATGGGATTCGTGCTCTTATAAGAAGAGACAAGAGAGCCTGCTCCAGCTCCCAGCTCTCCACCACGTGAGGACAACAAGAAGATGTCAATTTGCAAAGCAGGAATCGGTCCTCGCTAGACACTGAATCTGCCCACACCATGATCTTAGACTTCCCAGCCTCCAGAACTGTGAGAAATAAATGACTGTTTTAAGCCACCCAGTCCATGGTAATTTGCTATGGCAGCCCGAGCTAAGGCAGAAGGTTCCCTGACCCCAGAACTGTAAGTACTGGGTTCTGATCACTGCCAAACCACTTTGCTTTAGCTCCTCCAAGACCATGAATCTGGAGGTGGGCCCAGAGAAAGTTGCTCCTACTTTTAAAACTGCTAACTCTTCACTGCTCCAAACCATAGACAGATTACTTATTTTCAGGCATTCAACTGAAACCATATGCCAATTCCCGCTTGACAATTTTAAACCTACCCTTCTTAAGGCAAAGTGACACCCGAGGAGTAGGCAGGCCTTAGGCACAGCAAGTCCACTCCTGACACTACTTTCCCTTGATCATCTCATAAAGAACTCCATCCAGTAAAATCTAAGAGTATGGTTTTTACTGACCGTTCCTTGACACACAAAAACAGAAAGTTAAACATTCTGTTAGAGGCTGATAAATATGGTTCACCATCATAAAGAAGGAGCAATCCTAATAGAAGTTGGTTCAAATCAAGTATTTTAGCCCAAAGTCATCATGTATAACTGACACATAGGGAACAACTTTACACACATTGCCTCACTGGACCAGGGGCACACATGGTAAACCATTTATCTTGGGTGATATATAAGGAAGTTAGTTTGCTCAAAGTTAAATTACCTAATGGGTACCTGAATTCATTTTAATCGCCAAGGGAAGCATTCAGAGGCATATGATCTAAATATTCTTCAAAGTGAAATGTCTGCACCTGCCCTGTGATACAGAACTTCAAGGCCCTCAGCACATAACTGTCTCTGTGCTACAGCAGATCTGTAGCACAGAGACAGGTGGTCCTCTCTGTGGTTACCTCAAGCCCACTTGTGGACAGAGCTGGGTCGCCTTGTATGCAGGCACAAGCCCATAACAAGCTGCCCAACTTCTGTGAGAGAATGTTCCGGAAGAGAATGTTAACCCAAACTCCATGACAAGCTCCTCAATTTTCAGAAAACAATGTTAATCCAACCTTCACAACAAGCTCCTCACCTTCCAGAAGAGAATGTTCACCCACCCCTGTTCAGGTGACTGTGGACGCCAGGGCCACACAGGGGCTCCTCCTCCAACACTTGGGGGGCAATACCGCTGAGGCCTCCCTAAGGGCTCCTCTCCTGGAGCCACCCCCAGGGACCAAGCACCTCTGCTGGTTCTCTGGAACCCCTCCCCTTAGAAAACAACGGTGATGCTCCTGAGCTAAGGGGTAATCCCATCAGCCTGCATGGCTTGAAAATCCCATGAAATCACCATAAGCAGGTTGATGGGGACACCAGTCCCCACATTACACAATGTCCTCCCAGAAAAGCCCAGTGAAGATGTTTCCCTCAGGTCTAAGTTCCAGAAATACCTGTACTTCTGATGAGTAAACAATGTAGCTGGGTTTACAGAACACTAAGATTCAGCTAGTTGACCATATACATTGGGCTGCTGGAAAGATGAGTCAAATTTGTAGCTCACCTCTGACAGGGGTATGAAATTTCATAATCATGGCTTTTATGTGTTATCCTTATCCCTGCCTTCGTCTTATTTTTCTATTCTCATTTCCCTTTTCTAACTTTTAATTTTATTTCACCATTTTGGAACTTCTCTCCACAAGCCACTTAAACTCATTTTTAGAATAAGGTCAAGTAAATATTACACCTACAAGGCAGGAAGGCTGCCACACAACAGAAGATGTTAGATATTTTTTGTCGGGTTGAGGAGATGATATGCCCCCAGAGAGAATACAGCCCACCTGCAAGAATCACCCCTGCTTTCCTACCACCTGGGCCCACATGTCTCTCGTGTGAGAGTTGAATGTCAGACCTTACCTGGAAAACGAGCAGGTATTAAGTTTGTATCTTCAAACTTCCTATCTTTCAGCCACTTCTTAAGCTCTATAAATTCAGGCTTGTAGCTCTCATTCACTAATCAAGAGAGGAAAGAAAAACTGGTGATTAAAATCACTATACAATCAGATCACCATTTAAAAAGTAAATCTCTGATGAACTGTCTCAGACAGTCATATCATAAAAGGGAATAAATTTTAAAATATGCACAAATAATGTAAACTAAAATAGAAAAACCACAAGATCATCTCAAAGATGCAGGAAAAGCACTGGATAAAATCTGACACTCATTCCTGATAAATACTCCCAGCAAACAAGGATAGAAGGGAACCTCCTCAACACGACAAAAAATATCTAACAAAAACCCTACAGCTGACATACTTAAAGATGAAAAACTACGTGCTTTCCCCCTAAGATCAGAAACAGAAGAAGGATGTTTGTTCTCCCCACTACTACTCAACACCACACTGGTCCTTGCCAGTGCAAAAAGCAAAGAAAAATAAATAAAAGGCATCTATTATGGGTTGAACTGTGTACCCCAAAATTCATATGTTGAAATCCTAACCCTCAGTACCTCAGGATACGACCTTATTTAGAGACAGGGTCTTTACAGAGGTAACCAAGTTAAAATGAGGTCATCAGGGTGGACCTGGATCCAGTATGACTGGCGTCCTTATAATAAGGGAAATTTTGACAAAGAACAGAGGGAAGATGATACAAGAAACACAGGGAGAAGACAGCCAACAACAAAGCCAAAAAGAGAGGCCTAGAACAGACCCTTCTCTCACAGCTCTCAGAAGGAACCAATCCTGCTAACACATGCTTTATAGATGAATCCTCAGGGCATTACTGAAAGTGAAATAAGCCATTCACAAAAAGACAAATACTGTATGATTCCACTTACATGAGGTATCTAGAATCGCCAAGTTCATAGAAACAAAAAGTAGAGTGGTAGCTGCCAGGGGCTAGGGGGAGAGGGGAATGAGGAGTTATTATTTAATGGGTATGAAGTTCCAGTTTTGCAAGATGAAGAGAATTCTGGAGACTGGTTGTACAACAATGTGAATGTACTGAACACTACTGAACTACACTTAAAAATTGTTAAAATGGTAAATTTTATGTTACATGTAATTTTACTACAATTAAAAAATTTTTTAATTTTTTTAAGATCTCAAATCAATAATCTGAACAAATGGAGAGATACATCTTACTTATGGGTTGGAAGATTCAATACTGTTAAGAAGTCAAGTTCTCCCCAGATTGATCTATAGATTCAATACAATCCAAATCAAAATGTAAGCAGGCTTTTTGACAAGATGATTCTAAAATTCATATGGAAATGCAAAGAACCTAGAATAGCCAAAACCACTTCGAAATACTGATTTCAAAACTTTTTATTACTATAAAGCTACAGTAACTAAGACTGTGTGATACTGTCATCAAGACAGACAACGAAATCGATGGAACAGAAAAGAAAGTCTAAAACAGACCCACACATATGTGGATAACTGGCTTTTCACAAAATGCAAAGGCAATTCCGAGGAGAAAGGATAGTTTTTTCAATAAATATTGCTGGAACAATTGAAGTAAACAAATCATGGAATATTATCAGCAATAAAAAAGAATGACCTGTTGATACACACAACAGAGAATTATCTCAAAATAATTATGCTGAGTAAAAGAAGGCAGAGAAAAAAGAATGCATACTATATGATTAAAGAAAACTATAAAACAAACAAATCAATAGTGAAAGAAATCAGATCAGTGGTTGCCTGAAGATGGAGGCAGGGGGGGTTCAAAGAGCGCAAGATGAAAGGATTACAAAGGGAAACAAGGAAACTTCTTGGGGTGATGAATATGTTCATACCTTGATTTCGATAATGGCTTACTGTGTGTATACGTATGTCAAAATCTATCAAATTATACACTTTAAATATGTGACATTCATTGTATGTCAATTATACTTCAATGAAAGTGTTTTCCAAAAAAATACATGATCCAAAATCTAAGGCTGCTAAAATACGTTATCACAACCTAGAGAACAGAGTTTACAGCAAGAACATTTAATAAGCAACTACTACACTCCCAGCACTATTAACCACTGTGGAGAGCGTTCAACATGTTCCTCACCCTCAAAAAGTTAACACTTTAGTTGGGGAAACAAGACTTCCATGAAAAACAACTGGAAAACCACAGCTCCTGAAGAATAATACCCAATAAGCATGATAACCCAGTGACGTTAGTGAGAACTGTAAATGGCATTACCAAAAACATAAGATCTCAACTCAGCCTCGAAGGTTAGAGAGAAACTGAACAAGAAGGGAGAAGGGAAGAAAGATGTTTTGGCTGAAGAAGGACCTTGAGGAATGGCAGAGGTGGCAATGTGGGAGGTGTGTTCAGGAAATGGTGAGCGGAGAACATACTGCCAACACAGGGAGTGGGGCGGGGGAGCCACTTAGAAAGGCAGTTGATGTCAGGCAGGAATTCAGAGAGCACACAAAGAGAATGAGGGGGACTTCCCTGGCAGTCCAGTAGTTAAAACTCTGTGCTCCCAATGCAGGGGGCACGGGTTCGATCCCTAGCTGGGGAAGATCCTGCATGCCGTGTGGCACGGCCCAAAAAAAAAAAGAGAGAGAGAGAATGAGGATCCTGGAGGCTCCTATACCAAAAAGGCTACATCCCTTAAGAAAGTTAGACTGACAGTGACAAGTGGAACAACCAGCAGGGAAGAAAACAAGAATGTGGTGAACCAGCCAAGAGCTGGCTGAAGTCATCTCTGGGTAGAACAGAGAGGGAGAAGTGAACCTAAGAAAGGCCAGGTGAGAGTTAGTAGGACATGGGCTCCAGAGAGCAAAGAAGGATACATAGTCAAAGATTACCTCCATGGTGCTGACATGCTGGGGGTCAGCTAGGAGGAGTGCTATTAATTTTTATGAAAAATAACAACTGCATTTATGTAGTACTCTCCAGTGGTCCAAGCGCTTTCACATACGGTATCTCGTTCAGACTGGGTTACACTGAACTTGAAGTGATAAATTTACATCCAAATATTAATATCCTTTAGGTAGCTAGAGGTCAGCAGAGAGGTCAGGACCAGAAACAGAAACCTGGGAGTCATCCCCAAAGAAGACATAGTTGAAGCAATATATCTGTATTTCTACAAGCGTTTAAAAGAATATAATGGCACTATTTAAAAGAATATTTTTTAAGAAGTATTCTCTATGAACACTGCTCATGGGCTTCCCTGCTGGCGCAGTGGTTAAGAATCCGCCTGCCAATGCAGGGGACAAGGGTTCGGGCCCCGGCCCGGGAAGATCCCACATGCCGCGGAGTAACTAAGTCCGTGCACCACAACTACTGAGCCTGCACTCTGAGCCCGCGAGCCACAACTACTGAAGCCCGCGTGCCTAGAGCCCGTGCTCCGCAACAAGAGAAGCCACTGCAGTGAGAAGCCGCGCTCTGCCGCAACTAGCCCACGCGCAGCAACGAAGACCCAACGCAGCTAAAAATAAATAAATAAAAAATAAATAAATTTAACATTGCTCGTGTGCCTCTGAGAAAAGCTATGTGTTAATAGCAATCAACAAAGGATTCCTTTTTTTCATCAATGGCGACAAAAGAATCAAAACTGTACCTCCTCTTGATTCAGAACTTGTGAAGAGTTTTCGTCTTCTGATTCGGCTTGTTCTTCCACCTCCGTTCCTCATACTAAAACTGCAGTTTCTGCTTAATTGCCCAATCTAAAATAAAAAGCATTATCTCTGCCTTTCTTTCCAGCTGTATGATAATCACTGTTGATTGTACCTATAAAGATTTAAATATACAAATGTAACTATTTAGTAAACCATTTCTCTAAAGTGTTTTTGTATATAAATTGTTTATACTCTGAGCTAAATCATGCGCAGTAATGGAATGCCCATTATATTGGTCCCTCTAAAACAGTTTTATCTTGAGGTCCTATTACATGCTGATTAATCATAGAAATCCTCATAACTGATTTCATAATTGTGTGCTTTGGTGACGTGTACATCAACAACAATCAACACTTACTAAGCACCAACCTATCTGTACTTTGAATAAACAGTAGTCCTGAAGCCCCCATCTGCTAGGAAGTCTTAGAGAAAAAAACCAAATCCTCTTTCAGCGTGAAGTAAATAATGATTTGTCCTTAAAACCAGCATCCTGAAATAAATATAAACTAAGCGGGGGTTTGCCGCAGATTAGGGAGAAAATGAGAGCCAAGAGAACAGACAAAACAAAGAGATAAGAAAATCTAAAATGACTACAGTTTCTATACATTACTTCCTCGGAAATATAAAAATGAAGTCTATTAAACACACCAGCATGATCAGATAATGGAGTGGCCTACTATATGAAGCCATTAATAGCAAGTATGCGCTAAGATGTAAAAATGTCCAAGATATATTACATGAAAAAATAAAGTTGCAGAACAAATTCAGTGATCCCTTATGAGTTTGATACTGTGCACATTTTATATTTATAAAACAAGAGGCTTTAAGGAAGGATATTAAAAAATATGCACGGGGAGGGGACTTTTACTATTACTTCTGTATCCTCCTAGTCTGTGCCTTATGTATGTATGAGTACATAAGTGACATAATATGAATATTACTTAAGTGCATATATATGTGCATTTTAACCACACCACTGTTTTTTTTAAAACCACTAAAATCTACCGAACTGAAATTAATAACAAGACACGAACTCCAAGCCCTATTACTATCCCACCCCAGCACTGGAAGGTTCACTATTTGATCGACCCAAAGTTGGCAAGTCCGGTCCCAGGGCCACCGGCGGCTCGTCCCCTCGGGGTCCCCAGTGCCCCGCCCGCGCACGGGCCGAGACGCGACCACACTGACCCCCGGCCCTGCCGCGCGCGGGTCCCGGGATCCGGCGAGCGAGCTGTGCACGTGGCGCCAAGGCGACAGCACGGTTGGTCGCACTGTCCTCGCCCCCAGTCCTCAGCCCCTAGACGTGAAGCCGCCCCACAGCTGCGACACACCCTGCCCCTCCCCCGCCCCCTCCGTTTTCCGGCCGCCGGGTTGGCTGGGCAGGGGTCGAGCTCAGACCCCGACCAGTTACAAACTCCCGACCGTAGGGTCCTTCGCGCCTGCACAGCGGCTTCTCGGGTCGACATTCGCTAAATGAACGATTCCCAGATGACGGGGGGAGGGGTCCTGTAATGAGCAGCAGCATGCCAGGCCTGGCGGGGGTAGGCCATCCGAACTCAGATCTCTTTTCGAGCCCCCAAAATTAAAGTATATGGAAAGCTCCGGCAGGAGCAGGTTCCCGTTACCTGGGCAACGGTAGGCCCAGCCCCGGAAGTCGACCCGCTCACCTTGGCACAGCTTTAAGATGGCGGTGGGCAGGCCCACGTGGAAACCCAGAACAGCGCGCCAGATGCTCGCGAGTTAAAGAAGCGAGCCACAGCAGCAGGGGGAGGGATAGAGCGCCGCCAGGCCCGCCTCGAGTCCAAACTGACCCACGCTCTCAGTCCCCAGGCGGAGCCCTCTTTCCGCCGCGGGCCTCAGCCTCTCGGCGTGCGCATGCGCATTGTGTTCCGGAGGCGCCACCGCCAAAACCGGCTGGGGTCAGAGCGCCCCAAAGCTGGACCGGTGCGCCGGGGGGAAGAAAACCCTGTGGTCCGTGGACCGGGAACTGCGCTCTGAAAAGCCAACCTACGCAGTCCTTCCGTACCACCAGAGAAGGAACCGCCAAGTGCGCGCATCCCAGAGCGGACTCCACCCCGCGCCTTGGCCCGCCAGCTTCCGCCTCGCCTCTGGGCCTCGCAATCCCGGACCTTCCCCCACTTCCTGCCCGAAGTTGCCTCGACCCCGCCCTGCCTCGGGTCGCAGTCTGCCCTGAGCCAGTTGCAGGGCAGCCCACCCCCACTTCACCCTGCTGTCCCTGTTGGCGGACGTGTCCCAGGATCAGCCTAACAGGAAAATTCCAGTCGTTTATGTAAATACGCCTCCCTACAGGAGATGGGGCTCAATCTCTGCCCCACCCACTCCACCTTGATTATCTCTTGCTTCCAAGACAGCCCAGCATGGAAAGGAGGGAAAAGTAACTTTACAGTGGAGAAACTTGGCAGACACTGCCTTGGCCAAGTGATAAGGGTTAGCATATCAGTAATAAGTTATGTTGATTGCGAAGTTCCCAGCTATAGGAAGGGTACTTTACCTAACATTTGGAGATGTTACTCTCCAAAACCCATAACTCTAGTTCTGTAACAAAGAACAACCTGGCTCTATATTGGATCTATTCCTTTAACTCTAACGGTTGTGTTGTTGCCTGTGCTTAATCATGCTGGCTCTGCACCTTTGTGTTACCAAACGGAGAAAGAACGTTGTCCACAGCCTGAAATACACATAATAGTCCTTCCACAAGGCTCTGCCTCCCAGGCTTGCATTTTAAAGGCATAACACTTTTCATTTGTATAGAGATTAAAAAGCTGCAGAACTTGTTGAAGGTTTACGAGAACATCATGTCCAGACCAACCGTGGACGGCTGCAAGAACAAAGGATTATCACACCCCTCTGAGTCTGGCCAGTACCAAGGGATCTGCAACAACCAGCCACAACCCCTCCTTTTGGTATAAAAGAAGCCTGAATTCTAACTCAGGAAAGATGGTTCCTTAGGACACTAGTCCGCCAGCTTCTCCGTCTGCTGGCTTTCCAAATCGTCACTATTCCTTGCCTCAACACATCGTGTCTCAATTCATTGACCTGTCATGCACCAAGCGGTACAAGCTTGGACTCAGTAACAGTTCTTCCTTGAGAATAACATGAGACAAACCCACAAACACCTGACCAGTACAACCGGCCCTCTGTATCCACATCCGTGGATTCAACCAACTGCAAGTCCAAAAATACTAGGAAAAAAAATTTCAGAAAGTTCCAAAAAGCAAAACTTGAACTTGCCACACACCTGCAACTACTTACATAGCATTTACATTGTATTAGGCATTATAAGTAATCTAGGGATAATTTAAAGTATATGGGAGAATGTACCTAGGTTATGCAAATAGTAGACCATTTTATTTGAGGAACTTGAGCATCCCAGGTTGTTCGTATCCACGGGGGGTCCTGGATAACAAGGGACGACTGTACTCCTCAAAGCCGTCAAAGTTTGTGAAAAGCAAGTAAACTCTGAGAATCTGTCATAAACCAGAGGAAACTAAGGAGACATGACAGTTAAATGTAATGTGGTATTCTGGAGAGAACCTTGGACTAGAAAAGGGATATTAGAGGGAAAAACCAGTGAAAGCCGCATAAAGCATAGAGCTTAGTTAATACTGTTCCAGGGTTATTTCTTAGTTATAACAAATTACCATCATAGTGTTTGTTACCAAACTGAACTTGGGTCCACTCACCCACAGCAAAACCAATTTCTGACAAGTCGTGAAGGAAAGTACAGCATTTATTGCAGGGTCCAGCAAGGAGTACAGGCAGCTCATGCTCAGAAGACCTGAACTCCTCAATGGTTTTCAGGGGAGCGTTTTTAAAGGCAACATTTGATGGTGAGGGCTGCAGAGTTCATGACTTTCTTCCGATTGTTTGGTGGTGAGGTAACAGGGTGGTGTTTCAGGAATCTCAGTCATCAACTTTGTGGTTCCAGCCAGTCTGGGGTCTGGTGCTTGTGCTCAGCATGTAGTCACCATCCTCCACCTCTGGGGGTGGGGATGAGGTCTTAGTTCCCAAAGAACAATTCAAAGATATCCATCAAGTTGTTACGTACATACCTTGGGGAGAACTAGGACTCTGTTTTATCACTGAACTATTGTCGTTAGTTTTCTTATTTAACTGCTTTTCCTTTCTTTCTGCATTCCCTCACTTCCCTAATTAGTAACTGCATGTGCCTGCTCCTTGGAACCCAGGGAAGACCTAGGAGACTAAATCCTTTTACTGCAAACAAGAAACAGGGGACATGGAGGAGCTTTTGTACGTGAGAGTGCCTCACAGTGTCCCACTCAGTTTCAATAGTCAGATGTTAATAATAGGGGAAATTTGATGTGGAGTATATGGGAATTTTCAGTACTGCATTTGCCACTTTTCAATAAATCCATTCTAAAATTTAAAGTTTATTGAAAAGCAAAGGGGGGCTGGAAATAGATGGTTCCAGATTTGGACCCATGAGTCAGTGATGTCATTAAAAATCAAAGCTCTCCCTAATTTTCCACAATACCATCCTTAGGGAGTTGGCTAACCTCTTAGTTTGTTTCCTTATGATCTCAAGATAGTTGCTGCAGCTCCAGGCATCACATTCTCATTACAAATGCATTCAAGACAGAAGAAAAGGGGTAGATAAAACAGGTATTTTCCCTTTATGAGGGAGAAAAATCATGTAGACTCCCATTTTCTAGAGGGGAATTGACAAAGATTCTCTTCTTGACCAAGCTCTAGCCAGTCTCTTCCAAGCCCTGTTTTCAGCTAGGCCTCAGCCTGGGCCTATAAAACCTACTGACTCGGCACTAATGATTTCATCCACTCCCCCACCAACCCCCATGTTAAAAGACTTAAACACTAACATAGTTTCTAATAGCTCAAGGCTGTATCACTAGGATGACCTTATTTCCCCCTTGATGAGCTCCAGGCTGCCAGAAGAATTTACTATTTGTTCTAGCCAACACCTGACAAGAGGTCCTTTACTACCCTTTCTTAGAGCATTTACTAAAAAAGGACCTAAAATTTGTGACTTCTTCCTCTGTCCATTTGCAATATGTATGTATCTCCTACAACTCAGGACCTGAGTCTTTCTTTCTCAAGGATCTGAAAGCCATTCCTTCGAAATGTAATTATCAGATAGGATAGGACCTCTGTCTCCCAGTCTCTTTATAGCCCTGATGGGCATTTACACTCACCAGGCCTTTATAATTTTCCCCTGACTCTACCCAAGCCCCTCCATTCCCCCTGCCTACTCCCTCAACTTCCCTTTAAAACATCCAGTCACCTCTGTACAAATCCAAGTTGAGTTCAGTTCATGCTGGACACTCTTCCCTACTACATTATAATACTGATTAAAATCTGTCCTTACCATTTGAGGGAAGGTAAGTTGGTGCAGCCACTGTGGAAAACAGCACCGTATTTCACAAACTTATGCAGAGTTAAAGTTAATCCAATTGTTAGGTTTGTGGTCAATTACCTATATCCAGTACTTCTGGGTTACCTTGGTGGATTTCTGCACTCCAGGGCTCTAATTGGAAGGCCCTTAGGCCACAATTGATATTACTAGAGGGGACTCCCTCACTTGGCCAGTTAATAATACCTGCTCTGACCCTGGCCATAAATATGAATTTTTCTTTTAGGGTCACTCAAGCTCAATCAGAACCACCAACTGAATCACAGTCGAAAACCTCCTCAGTTACAGATGGATTTATGTGGTTAACACCAGGCTTTGGTCATTTAAGTTTAAAGGCTCCTTTATGTTAGAAACAATAAAAGCATACTAAGGATAACCAGCCTAGTAACACTAGAAAATTGGGCTGGGTGCCTTATGAACAATACCAATATATCATCTCCCTTAAAGGTAAGGACTGATATGGAACACGACCAGAGATTGTGTTCCCTGGTTATTAGTTTTGTTTTTTGCAACTGATTGGAAAAATCCCTTGAAATTGCAACGTAATTGGAGACTATCTAAAATATAGCTGTTCAAGAGAAATTTTTGCACTGATGGAAAGAAATATGTGAACTGTCCGATACAGCAGTCACTAACACGTGACTATTCAGCACTTGAAACGCAGCTAAAGCAACTAAAGAACTAACTTTAATTGTATTATTTTGATTAAAATTACATTTAAATAGCCACTAGTAGCTCGTGGATACCATAAGAGTGTGGACAAAGAATGTTGCCTGCCATTTCAGTAAACAAAGGATCAAGCCATCAGCCATGGCAGCGGACTGCGCTGGTGCACACTGAAGGGAATTCAGGATGGAGAAAAACAGGATACTGGCTCTAGATGGTTCAGGTGCACATCAAAGGAATAATTTCAGTAAGCCCAGACTCTTGCATTTTCCCATACACTGAAAAGTGCTAAATTCATTAACTTGAGATGTCTGATTTTCTTTAATTAGCAGTAATTGATGTTCCGACTACCTGGGTTGTTTTTATGTTTTGTTTTGTTTTGTTTTTGCAAAAACTCCTACATATCCTGGCTCCTCCCTTACCTCTTCAGAACAGTCCCTCAGCTATCTGAGAGGCTATATCCCAAGGCTTAAGTCCCCTAGGTTGTGCATTTCCTTTCAGTCGACAAGAGACAGCACAGAAATGAAAATGATCTTATAGACCCCCTAATTCCTCTGTTTTAAGTGGTAAATAGTAAGGAAGAAAATTAATTTCCCACTACTGAGCTAATTTATGAACTTCCTGAGGATCCATTTCCTCGCTTGAAAATGGAGATGCATCCTGATGAGTTATTTTGAGTGTGAGAAAGGGCTGCAAAGCCCCTTTGCACCTGTACACTTCAGGACCTGCATACAGGTAACCTGACAACACTGGAAGTATCTAGTGAGGTAACCCTATGATGATTCAGTAAACACTCCCCACTAACACGTGAGAATCATTCAAGGATAGGGCAGTAGCTTGGCTTTCACATACTTACGGGAGGAAGCAACACACACTTGATCCCTACCATGTTCTCCCAACTTATTCCACAACTCTAGGTTACAAAGACTTCAGTTCGAGAGATATTTTTCAAACACCAGGAAAAACAAAGTCTGCACAAATGACCCATTTCTTCAAGCGCAACCGCGAAGAGTTGAACATCCGGATGAAAAGGAGGAGAACAGAGGATAGGGTTCAGTTTAAACATAGGCAACACAGCTAATCAGAACGATTCTCTGATGCCAGGCAGGCAGTCGCCAGCAGCGACTGTTCAGCAGAACTGTCCTGCAAACTTGCCTGATGGCCCTTCTCTACGTTCCCTGCACCGCTGGGAGGGCGCCGGCGATCCCAGCCCTGAAGGGGCGGAGCCTGCGCCTGCGCTTGCGCGCTCAGCCTGGCCGCTCCGGGCGTGGGACCTTCAGGTGTGCGCTCTGCAAGCTCCAGCTTCTGCGCAGACACTCTGACGCGCCGCGCCGTTGGGAAAGCACAACGGGCTCGGCTCTCCACCCAAGGGCACCGCACACCCAGCACCCGGCTATGTCGTCCTGCGCCCGCGTGGCGCTGGTCACCGGGGCCAACAAGGGCATCGGCTTCGCCATTGTGCGTGACCTCTGCCGGCAGTTTCCGGGGGACGTGGTCCTCACGGCGCGGAACACAGCACGGGGTCAGGCGGCCGTGCAGCAGCTGCAGGCCGAGGGCCTGAGCCCGCGCTTCCACCAGCTGGACATCGATGACCTGCAGAGCATCCGCGCCCTGCGCGACTTCCTGCTCAAGGAGTACGGGGGCCTCGACGTGCTGGTCAACAACGCGGGCATCGCCTTCAAGAGTAAGGGGCTGGGTGCTCCCAGGCGAGGCGTTCACCGCCGAGCATCTGCATCCGGGATGGGCCGTATCTGTCGGGGAATCGCTGCGGTGGGGCTTCTCCCGCCTGTGGGGTCCAGAATGACTCCCTAGGGACCGAGAAGGGAAGGGGGGAGGGGTGCAGCGAGAGCGGAGTCTGCAGGGAATTGGATGCTTTCTACCCATAGGGAACTTTGCTTCTTTGGCTCGAATCCTGGGGACCTTTTCTAGATTGCCCCACAGCTTCTTTCTGATTGGACTTTGGGGCAGTTGGGTTAATTTTTAATGCATTTTGAAATAAACAAGAAAATTGCAAAAACTGATGCACAGAGATCCCGTGTGTGTGCACCCTTTGGGCACCCCCCCCGCAGTGGTGCCATCTTACAAAACCATAGGCATTATCAAGCCCTGAAATTCACACTGGCACAATACTACTAACTAGACACTACTTTTACACAAAATTCAACAGATTTCACATGCACTGTTTTCTTTATATCTTCCTATAGAATGTTACTTGAGGGCTTCCCTGGTGGCGCAGTGGTTGAGAATCCGCCTGCTAATGCAGGAGACACGGGTTCGAGCCCTGGTCCGCGAGGATCCCACGTGCCGCGGAGCAGCTAGGCCCGTGCGCCACAACTGCTGAGCCTGTGCTCTAGAGCCCGCGAGCCACAACTATTATTAAAAAAAAAAAAAAAAAAAAAATGAATGTTACTTGATGGCTACTATTTATTCACTCAACTTTTCTTTTCTCCTAAAAGCCATTGATTCCACACCGTTTCATATTCAAGCAGAAGTGACTATGAAAACAAACTTCTTTGGTACCCAAGATGTGTGCACAGAGCTACTGCCTCTAATAAAACCCCGAGGTGAGTCTGATGAAGAGCCCAAACTGCAGTGTTTCTGGCAAGATCTGGGCCCTGCCTGCCTCTGGTCTCATCTACAGGCCCCCCACCTCTCCTGCTCAGCTACACTGGGCTCCATCTGTGTCACCATCCGGCCAGGTGCCCTGAGGCCTCAGGTTCCTCTAAACACTGCCCAGGTCATTGGTGCTGTCTATCCAGCTGCTCTTTGCACATCTGGCTCTTTCTTTTTCTCATCTTAGCCCAAAGGTCTCCTCTGAAAGGCTCTTGATTTGCTCCATGCCCCCCACAGGCGGCATTCCCTTAGGAATCCATCTCAGGCCTTCTCTCCTCTGACCCCCTCTCAGAGTGATCTTACTCAGGCTAGTGGAGTCTCTACTCCCACCAGTTCATTAGGCCTCACTCAAATCTGTCACCTGCCTAGAACATTCCCAGAGCTCCAGGCACACATTGTGTCTTCTTGCCTCTCCATCTTAACCTGATTCCCATCCTTCCTCCCCTGAATCCCCCCATCTAAAACAGATATTTCCAAAGACTCGTCCTTTCCCCAAATCATCTTGGGCACTGATCCCATCATCCACCCACCAGGATCCTGGAGGTCACCACGCCTGCCCGCTTACTGCCATTTACCAGATCCTAAGACACTTCCTACTGATTTTCTTCCCAGGCCTTCACCCCCATCCCAGCTCTACAAACGGGCCCTCAGCTGTCATTTCTAGACAATTGTAAACTCTCCTAAGGGTCTCTCCCTGCTTCTTGAGTCCTTTGCTTCCTGGGCATTCTCTATACTCTGCATGCCCAAAAATCCTTCAGGAGTGAAGTCCAGGCCCTTAGCATGACTTGTAGGGATCTCCGTAATCCGACCTGCCGAACTCCAGGTCCATTTTAACTGCCCTTCAATCTGCTCAATGTTTCAAACAAAACAAACTCTCATGTTCCTTTGGGTTAAACTACTATAATACTTACCCCCAAAGTAATGGGCCAGGAGGGGAACCACCACCCATTAAACATACCAAATAAGACAAGCAGATACTTTTAGAAAGGTTAAGAGGCGTGGCTGGAGATTTAGTACATGCATTTACAATTTACACTCAGCTTCTGCCCTGTTTCCCCATCCTGTCCTCCTGGAAAGTTCTTCTAAGAATTGGTTCACTAGGACCTAAAAAGTCAGCTCTTTAGAGTGTCACCTGATTCCTCCACTCGTCCCAACACTTGCGGGCTGCAGTGGAGTTCCCTGTGTCAGCCGCACATGCTGAATTCCTCTTGACCTCGTGCTGAGGACCTCTGGCCCACCACTCCTCTTACTTAGCTGGGCTGTTTCTTGCTGTGTCTGGGCTTTGTCCAGAAGGAGGAATGAGTACCCTCCAGATGTGCTAAGACAGCCTCTGTTTAACAGTTCGTCTTGCCTCACGAAAGCTAGAGTAAATGGAACTTTAAATACATGCTATATTCTCAGTATGAACTTGCCTGTTGAAATAGGAGAATTCTTGTTTTGTTGGGGAAAAGCTACAGCAGTTCATGTTATCATGACTTAATCGAGCGTGTGATTCTCTTCTGGGTCTACAGTCTCACCTAGTTGGGAGGAGAGGGCTCCAGGTGGCTGGCTCTAATCCCTGGGGATCCAGTCAGTGGGAGGGGCTGGCATGGAACACATTGGGAAGATGAAACAGCCACATCCAGGAGTTTATCACCTCGAGAGAACTTTGGATCTCCTGGTCAAGCTTCCCTGATACGGGTTAGTATTTTCACCGCTGATTCTAGACTTCCTGAGGTAGACTAGTTAACACAGAATAAAAAAGGTTGTCGTTTGATTACTGATTATAACCATCCTAGAAGAAGTTAACAGTATTTCTCTGTCTACTGTCCAGGTTGAAGACCCATGAAATAAATAATGTCAAGGCCCTTTTTTTTTTTTTTTTTTTTTTTTTGCAATACGCGGGCCTCTCACTGTTGTGGCCTCTCCCCTTGCGGAGCACAGGCTCCGGACGCACAGGCTCAGCGGCCATGGCTCACGGGCCCAGCCGCTCCACGGCACGTGGGATCTTCCCGGACCGGGGCACGAACCCGTGTCCCCTGCATTAGCAGGCGGACTCTCAACCACTGCGCCACCAGGGAAGCCCGAGGCCCTTTTATTGATAGTAATATAGCTGCCTTTCCTGTTTACCAGTTAACCATTGTGACTTCCGCTCCTGCAGGCTTTTTTTCTTTCTTTATGCCTTTCTATATTTTGCATTTTTAATTCATGAAATATGTGTTATTTTTGTTGTGAGAGAGGCTTGGTCATGTTTTTGAGAGCGAAATTAATTATCCTAAATATAGCATCTCTGAATGGTGCTTACTGCAACATTTGGACAAATTGGTTCTATTCTATCTTAAGGACAATGTCATTTCTATTAATTTACTAGTTGCTTCTTACTCTTTACATGTTCTAGATTAGGAGGACATGGAATAATCGACCCGTTTCAAAAATGTGTTCATCTTAGAAGAATGCCCGGAAGATTAATATGGCAATTTCTCTAAATCAGTTTATGTATTTCAGAGAATCATTGAATGGGAGTCCTAATGCCATCTACTAATTTATTTGTTGATGTTTTCTGAACTTCCAAACCTTTAGTGGGATAGACATCAAAGCTAACTGACCATGGTAGCATGACATGCCATTTCTGTTGCCACATATTTTCCCCATGGAAAAAAAGGGTTTAACATTTTTGTCCATGCCTGGTAATTTTTGGTTGGAAACGGGACATTGCAGAATTTTATAGCTACTCTTGCTATTAGACCCTACTTCCCACGGGCTTGTGGTTGTTATTTGCTTATTTGTTCAGTGACTGGCTACATTATTTTTTGAAGTTGAGTCTCCGCCCTCCTCCCCTCGCAGTGTGAAGTTTCTGATGTTTCATCTCGGAAAGTACAGCCTAGCAGAGACGCACAGTCACGCTGGGATTACTGTGGGTTTAGCAGAACTCTCTTTTGCTGTCTTTTTCCTGCACCACACCCAGCTGTTAAGCTCCACTACTTGCTGGCCGATTACTCCACCGTTTTTAACAAGGCACAGCATAAATTGCTTCACAGATGGATCTCCATCCAATTAAATTCAGGCTCTTTTGAAAGGGTAGTTTTGGTGCTCTGTTCTGAACCGAGAAGGGCTCTTACCCTTATCTTTCTCTAGTTTTCTCTGGCAAACTTGCTGACTTAAATGATTTAGTTTATATTTCTAACAAAGCTACCAATCTCCTAATTGCTTTTCAGCACAACTTCCATTGTTTTTGAGAGTGCCCTTAGGGTCGAACTTCCCCACACTCTTTCAAATGAAATCACATCCTTTTGGGAGAGCTCTCGGTTTTTATGTCCTGACTCTTTCTCCCTCTTGTGCAAAATCTCTAAGCCACAGGTCTGAAGATAGAGGCAGGGATGATGACACTTCTCTTTGTGACACTCCTGCTTTAGGAGCTAGGAGGGAAGAGAAGCAGTGGTCTCTGGTCTTGTCAGCTTGCCTCTCTTTGCGTGATACTTCTGCCTTACAAACAGGCTGGGGAAAGGGCAGTCTGGGCCCCAGTATTCTCAGGATGTCCAGCCCAAGGTAGAGCCTTTGTCCCACAAGTGAGGGCTGGGTCACCTCCTAAATGCACTTGCCAGGAACTGAACCTCTGCAACAGCTAGCTGAGGAGCAGCATGAGACGTGCTGATGTCCTGCCCATCTTGGGAAGATACAATAGTCTTGTGTTCTCGGTTGCACCATCCTAGAGTGAAGTTTCCTTTGTTATGGCCAGAAAGGGGGAAAGGAAGGAGCAGGTCATGGTTGAAATACCACAGAACAGACTCTGTTCTTACCTGAGTTGTTGGAGATATTCGGGAATAAAAGTTTCTTCATTTGCTGTATGCCCTCAGGACCATTAGCAGAGACTTTAAATAGTTAAGTTTTTAAAATAATTTTCACAAGTTGTTCTGGGTAGTAGATTCACAGAATTCTTCCCGTTGTCATTACTTATTTCTTGAGTTTAAGTGAAATAGTTCATTCCTGTAATTTTCAAAATAATTATGTGTAATTTTTAAAAACATTAGAAATAACAGATTGTTACTTATAATAATAAAACAGATAAAACCCAGTGAGTAACCCCCTCCCAAAATACGTTCTCTTCCTTCCCTAATGTCCTCTGACAAGAGGACATGAGGACATAAATCCTGTCCCGAATTTGGCATTCATTGTTCTTGTGCTCACCTTTCTATGTAATGACTTGTGTTGTATTTTAGGCAGAGTGGTGAATGTGTCTAGCTTTGTGAGCGTCAGCTCTCTTAAAAAATGCAGCCCCGAACTGCAGCAGAAGTTTCGAAGTGAGACCATCACAGAGGAGGAGCTGGTGGGGCTCATGAACAAGTTTGTGGAAGACACAAAGAACGGGGTGCACAGGAAGGAGGGCTGGCCTGAGACCGCATATGGGGTGACGAAAATCGGCGTCACGGTCCTGTCCAGAATCCAAGCCAGGAAACTGAGTGAGCAGAGAGGAAGGGACAAGATCCTCCTGAATGCCTGCTGCCCAGGGTGGGTGAGAACTGACATGGCGGGACCCACAGCCACCAAAAGCCCAGAAGAAGGAGCAGAGACCCCCGTGTACCTGGCCCTTTTGCCCTCGGATGCTGAGGGGCCTCACGGACAGTTTGTTTCTGAGAAAAAAGTTGTGCAATGGTAAGCTCACTCACAGGTCCCCCCATGGGCCCGATTATGTTCCTGTCCCAATTTCACGGGAAGGACACTTACACTGTCAAAAATATCCCTATGCAAAACAAAAGAAAGAAAAGAATCAGAATATCCCTATCAGGCCCTCACTGGGAAATGGCTACTAATTCTGTGAAGCCGTTTGTTTCCTCCTGTGATCCCAGGGGAGGAAAGGTGGGATGGATGACAAATAATAAATAAAAGTCAATAGATGAATAAATAGTTCTTTATAAACGTCCATTTATGCAGACTCTTCAAGGCTGAACCAGCTCAGTTACTCATAATTGTTGGACCTACTTTGGAGGACATATGGGTGTCCACTCTACTATTCGTTCTACTTTTCTGTTTGAAGTCTTTCAAGGCAAACATCAGAAACCAAAAAGTCTTGGCACTGCCGCCTTCCTGCATGACCTTGATCAAAATACTGCATCTACTGTATCCCCTCAAATGTAAAATGGGGATAATAGTCATAGGAATCACCCCTATATAGGTGACAATGTTGAAATCACATTGGAATTGCACAAGTGTCTTCTATCACGAGTCCCTGCGAGAGGAGCCCGACACCACCCAGGGCAGTGACGAGAAGCTTCGTACTGCCCAGCACCACGCCTGGCTTCCCCAAGGCCCCAGGGACTGTCCACCACATTCCCTCCCTTCACAGAAGCACTCCATGTTGTACAGACGCCTCTACTGTCATGTTATTTGTCACTTTTCACATCTGATTCTCAGGCTTGGGGAGATGAAAAGTGACAGCCCCTGAAGGCAAGTGTGGAACCCTTATTTGAAGAGTCAGGTTTACTTTACAAGTGTCTCCCTTCCACTAGGCTGTTAGTTTCCTCTTGTTATTTTATTTTTCTAAACTGCCAACAGGATTGTCAATGTCTAGATCAACACCATAACATCTGAACTACTAGTTTGGAAATGGACACGGGGATCTTAAAGATTTTTTTCTTAATTCCATAAAATAACACCTAACTACGTATGCCACTTATTGTCTATGACCTAGGACAAACCAGAATGCAGGCACTTTTAGCAATTGAAAGGATTAGATAACTATTAAATAAAACATTCCAATTAATGACTTGGCACAGAGTAAGACCTTCATAAACAACCCTCCCACCTGGGAGCACGCTGGGAATCCCACAGGGTTAGGTTCGCTGACCGCACTTAACTAACAAGGATTGTTGAGGGTGTAGAGAAAAGGCAACCCTCATACACTGTTGGAGGGAATGAAAACTGGTGCAGCCACTATGGAAATAGTATGGAGATTCCTCAAAAAATTAAGTATAGAACTACTGTATGATCCAGCTATCCCACTTCTAGGTATTTATCCAAAGAATACGAAAACACTAATTTGAAAACTTATATGCATCCCTGTGTTCATCTTGGCATTATTTTAAATTGCCAAGATATGGAAACAAACTAAGTGCTGATCAACAGATGAATGGATAAAGAAGATGTTATACACACACACAGAAACACACACAAATGCATAATGGAATACTACTCATCCGTAAAAAAAGATGAGAATATTCCCATTTGTGATAACATGGATGGACGTCGAGGGTGTTATGCAAAGAGAACTAAGTCAGATGGAGAAAGGCAAATACTATATGATTTCACTCATATCTGGAATATAAAAAGCAGACAAACAAATAAATGAACAAACCAAACCAAACCAAACATAGATACAGAGATCAGAGTAGTGGTTACCAGAGGGGAAGCGGCAGTGGGGAGGGTGAAATGGATAAAGGGGATCACTGTATGGTGATGGTGGAAACTCAGATTTTGCTGGTGAGCACGCTATAGAGTATACAGACGTAATACTAGCATACACTTGAAACTTACATAATGTTATAAATCAATGAAATTTTTTTAATTTAAAAATTTAAAATTTTTAAATAAAAATGGCTTCCAAAGATATATTCATTTCCTAATCCCTGGAAATGATGAATATTACCTTATTTGGTATGCTTGCTTATTTTCTGTGTCACCTTTCATGGGCCACAGTACCTAGACTGGTCAAACACCAGTCTGAATGCTGTGAAGGTATTTTTTCAATGAGATTAACATTTAAGTTAGTGCACTTTGAATAAAGCAGGTTATCCTTGTAATGTAGATGGGCCTCGTCCAGTCATCTCAAGGCCTTAAGATAAAATAGACTGAGGTCCCCTGAGGAAGAGGGAATTCACTTCCAGACCATCTTCATCAATGTTTCATCAGTATATTTATGTGCTGTGATACTGGGTGCACATATAATTGTTATAGCTTCCTGATGAATTGAGCCTTTTATCATTACATATTGACTTTTTTGTCTCTAGAGACAGTTTTTTATTTAACCTCTTTTGTTTGATATAAGTTCATCCACTCCTACTGTCTTTTGGTTACCATTTGCATAAAGTATCTTTTTCCATCTCTTCCCTTTCAGCCTACACCTGAAAGGTGTATTTCAGCCTTTAGATTCAGTGTGGAATCAAAAGTGAGTCTCTTGTAGACAGCACATAGTTGGGTCCTATTTTTATCCATTCAGCCACAACTGTCTTTTGATTGGAGGGTTTAATCCATTTATATTTAATTATTGAGAGGTAAGGACTTACTAGAGTCATTTTGTTAATTGTTTTCTGTCTTGTAGTTTTTTGTCTCGTTTCTCCTTTCTTGCTGTCTTCCTTTGTGATTTGTTGATTTCTTTGGAGTGATATGCTTTGATTTCTTTTTCTTTTGTGTATCTTTTATAGGTATTTTCTTTGTGGCTACTGTGAGGCTTACATAAAATATCTAATACTTATAACAGCCTATTTTAAGCTTATAAAAACTTAACTTCAAAAAAAAAAAACAATCACATACAAAAACTCTACACTTTTACTTCTCCCCCACCACAAATTTTTATATCACAGTTTACATCTTTTTATATTGTGTATCTATTAACAAATTTTTATAGTTATAGTTAATTCTTTTGTCTTTTTAATTGTTAGACTTGAATCATGATTACATACCATCATCACAGTATTACAGTATAATGTATTTGTATATTTACCTTTACCATTGAGTTTCTTACTTCATATGCTCTCGTGTTACTGCTTAGCATCCTTGTATTTCAACTTTAAGACCTTCCTTTGGCATTTCTTGTAAAGCAGGTCTAGAGGTGATAAACTCCCTCAGCTTCTGTTTGCCGAGGAGTCTATATCTCTCCTTAAGTTTTGAAGAATAGTTTTTCCAGGCATGGTATTTTTGTTTGGTAGGGTTTTTTTTTTTCCTTCAACACTTTAAATATATCATTCCACTACCTCTGGCTTGCACAGTTTCTGCTAAGAAATCTACTCAAGGGAGTCTTATGGGGGCTCCCTTGTATGAGATAAGTTGCTTTTCTCTTGCTACTTTCAAACTTCTGTCTTTTAATTTTGAAAATTTGACTACAGTGGGTCTCCATGTAGGTTCATCCCGTCCTGGGTTCATTCTATTTAAGGTCATTTGGGAATCTGTATGTCCATTTCCCACCCCAGATATAGGAAGTTTGGGGCCATTATTTCTTTAAATAAGGCTTCTCCCTTTTTTTCTCTCTCTTCTCCTTTTGGGACTACCATCGTGTGTATATTGATTTGCTTGAGGACATGCCATAAGTCCTTTACTTTCTTCACTTCTTTCTTTTTGGTCCTCTGACTGGATAATTTCAAGTGACTTTCTTTGAGCACAGTGATCTTCAGCTTTATCAAGTATGCCCGCTAGTAAATTTTGAAATTCCTTTTCATTCTTCAGCTCCAGAATATGTTTCCTTTTTAGGGTTTCTGTCTTTGTTGAACTTCTCGTTTTGTTCGTGTGTTGTTTTCCTGATTTTGTTTAGTGGTCTATCTGTGTTCTATCATAGTTCTCTGAGCTACTTTAATATGATTATTTTGAATTCTTGGTCAGGCAATTTGTAGATCTCCATTACTTTAGGATCAGTTACTGGAGCTTTCCTCTGTTCATCTGATTATGTCATGTGCCCCTGAATCTTTGTCTTCTTCGTAACTTTGCACTGGTGTCTATATTAGAAGAAATAACCACCTCTCCCTGTCTTTGCAGACTGGCTTTGAAAGGGAAAGGCCTTCACCACTCGGTCTGGCTAGAGATTCTGGGAGCCTCTCAGACTTTTTCTATGGAGGGGCCTTCTCTGGACTTGTGTGTGTAGATTCCAAATTAGGGGACTTATTGGTTTCTACTCCCGCCCTCCAGGAACCCGAAATCTCGTCTTTCTCTGGTGTCTGTCTGCTGCACTGCTGTGGGCCAGGATATTGGAGGCATGGTCCATGCCTCTTCCTTCTTCCCTGTGGAGAAGCTTCAGGTTCTGCACCTTCTCTCAATCTCACAGAGCTGTGGCAGTCACACCAAATCCCCACCCCTTTTCCTTTGTCCTTAACTGCACCCAGGTGTCCCAACTACCCTGGTTCCATCAGCACTCCGTGTGAGGCAAGGAAAAAGCTGGCCCCTCGGGCAGTGCACTGAAAGAGCAGACCATTTGAGGCACACTACGTTCCATCTTCCCCCACAAGGGAGAAGTCGAGGGTCATGGCCATCTCGCTCAGCGCTGAGGTGTGCTGGCTTAGGGGAGGGCTGAGGTGCATAAAGTGAAATCGCTCTTCTTATGCATTGCATCGCAGCTTCTCTCAGTTCTGGGCTCCTCTGGAGTACTGAAACTAGATTCCGGTCCTCTGTCAAATTGGTGTTTCTGTAGGGAAATGAGGGCGGGGACTTCCTATTCTGCCATCTTACTGATGTCACTCTCAAGCCTGCTGGCCGACCCTGATGATTGTGTACTTGCCAGCCTCCATAATTGTGTGAGTCAATTCCTTAAACGTCCTTAAACCCTCTCTCGCCACCTCCCTTCCTCCCTCTCTCCTTCCCTCTCACTCTCTATATGTGCACACACACATACACGCACACATGCACAGACACGCACACGCACACACTATTGGTCTATTTTCTTGGAAAATCCTGATTAATTGACTAATACATATGGCAAAAGGATAAATATTACTTTATATTGCAAAAGGTGTGATTAAGTTAGAATTCTGAGCAAATTATCCTGAACTATCTGGGTGGCCTCTAAATGCCATCACGCAGGTACCCTTATAAGATCAAGACGGAGCAAGTTTTGAAAAACAAGAAGAGGAGGCATTGTGACCACAGAGGCAGTGACTGGAGTGATGCAGCCCCAAGCGAATAAACACCTGCCGCCACCAGAAGGCGGGAGAGGCAAGGAAGCGTCCTCCTCTAGAAACGTCAGAGGGAGAACAGTGCTACAGACAGCTTGATTTCAGACTTACTTTGAGAGAATAGATTTCTGTGGTTTTAAGCTGCCTAGTTTGTGATGTTTCGGAAGCCCCAGGAAAGTAAGACACCCACGTTCCTTGCATGTTTAGCAAACAGGCCACGTTTGTGATTCAGTGTAAGGTTTGACAGATCACCCCAGCCAGCACAGATGTAAAAACCTCTGGCGTGGGCTTCCCTGGTGGCGCAGTGGTTGAGAGTCTGCCTGCCGATGCAGGGGACATGGATTCGTGCCCCGGTCCGGGAAGATCCCACATGCCGCGGAGCGGCTGGGCCCGTGAGCCATGGCCGCTGAGCCTGTGCGTCCGGAGCCTGTGCTCCGCAACGGGAGAGGCCACAGCAGTGAGAGGCCCGTGTACCGCAAAAAAAAAAAAAACCTCTGGCGTCTCTTGGTGACAGCTATCCCTAGGATTCCTGGCTGTACTGAGGTGTTGCTGTTGGAGAACAGAGAGCTCAGGAAGTTCCTTGTCTTCAGCCAAGGGACACAATAACCAGCAATCATGCCTCTTCTTTTGTGTGTGCTTTTGGTCTATGTGGTAGCGTCCCCACCTCTCCCTCCAGATGGGACATGCTATCCAGTGGTAGAGAACGCTGTTGGCTCTTCAGGAAGTTCAGGAAAGGAGAGGCTAATACTTATGATGGAAAAGAATCATATATATGTACATATAAAAAATATATATATATATATCTGAATCACTTTGCTGTACACCTGAAACTAACACAACTTCGTAAATCAATTATATTTCAATAAAAACTTTAAAAAAAGAAAGAAAGGAGAGGGTACCACATGGACCTCCATCCAGGAGCAGGTGACTTGAAGCAGCTGCAGGAAGATGGGCTGATCTCTTGCCCATCAGTGACCTGTGTCATTTCTGAAATGCAGGGCCTAAACAAGGTCAATCCACTGCAAAGAGATCAAGGAGGAAGAACTGTTGGGAACAAGAGAGGTTTTGTGCTCTGTGGGTTGAGTTAACTAACATGCTCTAGTGGCAGTATATTAACTCAGGGTAAAGAGGTTGATGGTAGAGCCATGCGGGCGACATGGCGATATAACAAAAACAATTCACAAAATTGTTCTGTAACTTCTGGAGATTCTGGACCTCTGGCTTCTGCTTGAGTTCTGCCAGTGGAGCCCAAGCTCCTTCCCGCTAGGCTCAGCAACAGCTTGCTTGGTTTTGTGTTCAAGAGCGAAGACTATTGACAAACTGTAAGCCAGACTACTTCAGCAACTGGTCTAATTTACAAATTCTTATCAGTCTCTGCCCTCATCCCAGGCTAAATGATTCCTGCCTTAAAATTCCCCCCATGATGGGCTTCCCTGGTGGCACAGCGGTTAAGAGTCTGCCTGCCAATGCAGGAGACACGGGTTCGGGGTCTGGGAGGATCCCACATGCTGCAGAGCAACTAAGTCCATGCGCCACAACTACTGAGCCTGCGCTCTCAAAATAGAGAAAGCCCGCGCAGGTACGAAGACCCAACACAGCCGAAAATAAATTCCCCCCGTGACTAACTCCTCACCAAAACAAAACAAAGCTTTATAAAACCCAAGTGCTCGCTATTTACAATAGGCAAGACGTGGCTCTACCATCTAGATTAAGATACCAATGCCTGTTTGCCTTCTCCAGGGAAGGACAACAGTTATGCCCCCAAGAGTTTACAGAAGAAGCCCCTTCTACTTTTTACAAGTTTTAAATTCAGATCTTAAAAACCTTAAATTTCTCTAGGATTTCTCTCTTCTCCAGTATGTCTGTGGCATTTTGCTATGTTCTAAGGATTAAGATAAGCTCCAAAACAGATTAATTTACCTACTTATTATTTTTTTTCACAAAGAATGTAAAGTTTCTAGAGGTAAAGTATAATCTTGGCAGAAACAAACCACAATACATAAGCCTAGCCCAGGAAGGTTCATTATAAGCCCTTCAGAGCTGCCCTGTCTTGATAGTAAAAGACAATTAAAGAAGATTTGGGGTCACACTGGCTATTGTAAAGTGAGTTCCTAACTTTTTTGTGATCACCACATTTCTCTGACTTAAACGAAGTCCTCAATGTCATAGCACCCTGTTCTCGAGAGCAGTAGTGTATTTAACGGTGGCCCCCCAAAGTTGTAGTGTATTTAACGGTGGCCCCCCAAAGTTGTAGTGTATTTAACGGTGGCCCCCCAAAGTGATGTCCACATCCCAGAACCTGTGATTGTGACCTTCCTTGGTAAAAAAGTCTTTACAGATATAATTTAGTTAAGAATCTTGAGATGAGATTATCCCAGATTATCTGGTTGGGACCTAAATCCAATGACAAGTGTCCTTATAAGAGACACAGAGTATTGACACACAGAGAGAAAAGAAGGTCATGTGAAGAAGGGCACAGATGGGAGTGATGCAGCCACAAGCAAAGGAATGTCTGCAGCCACCAGAAGCTGAAAGAGCTGAAAGATGGCAAGGAGAGATTCTACTCTAGAGCCTTCTGAAGGAACACAGCCAACAACTTGACTTCAGACTTATGGCCTCTAAAACTGCGGGAGAATAGATTTTTGTTGGTGCAAGTTACTAAGTTTGGAGTCATTTGTTATAGAAGCCATGGGCAATGGATACAGGGACCCAAACATGAGAAGGCATTTTGTAACCTAATGCTAGCCTTCCAACAACTTCCACAATGGCTCTCCATTCATTCAGTCACACACAAAGCCTTCCAAGTTTTACCCAGCATCCTGAGGACTTGAGGCAAAAACTTATACCAGCCTTTTTCTTGATCCAGTGGCAAAGGCTCATTCACGTGCCTCAGAGCAGCAGCAATGGCAGCCCAAGAATCGGGAGACCCACCAACTTACCCCCAGGATCTCCTTTTAGCGTAATGGTCCCTCATGCCATACAGTTCTTTCTGCTCATTGAAAATAGTCAATATTTCTCAGTAACCACACTCACCCGCCATGAGATTTTATGACTTTCTCCCTCACCCATTTATATCTGCAATTGTATTTTCTTGACCCCTAATACACTTGTCCTTTATCTAATAAGGAGAACCCTCTGATGCTTAACCTCTGCTTTGATGGTTCAGGAACCATCTATCCCTCAAGCAGAATTGTTGGAGACTGCCATAGAAAGTCCATATTTGACATTGTTTGTGGAATTGAAACAGGAAACGCACAGGCTCTACGTACTATAACAGATTTTAACTAATCTTTAGAAGAGACCCTCTACTTAAAACACAGAAGAATCTACTTAAACTTGTCGCATCACTAGAGCTTGCCGATTGGCTGTGGATAAAATATATGTTAATAATACATATATTGAAAACCTGTATGTCTTTGAGTTGGTTGGTATGATTTGGGGATGTTCTGGAAACAGTGAAGGTTCATGATATCTGCAGGAAGTCAAATGTAAAATGGTCGCTAGTAGATTAAGAAACTCCTAAAAGCCCTGATGTTTTCTATGGAAATGGCTACTAGAAAGATAGAAACATACTCAATAAAAGAACAACCTGAAGCACAAAAGAAAAGCTCTGGATGGACACCATACCGAGCAGGTAGCCCTTACTAAACTCATGGTCCTTATAGCTTCTCAGAGCCAAATATCTGGACTAGCTCAAAGTGACCAACACACCGAATGTCAGAAAGTGGCTCTGAAATTGGAAAAAAGATCTCAGGAAAGACGTGACTGAAGGTGGTTAGAGGATGATCTCTAGTGCCCTCAGGTAGGCTCTTGGTGCCAGAAGACCTCAAAAGGAACCCTGGGAGGTCTTTACATGAGGTTGGCTACCGTCCTTGGTCAGTGTTGGTGGGGAATTTACTAAAGCGACCAAGGAGGTTTGTAGCACATGCCTCATCTTTTACCCAAAATGTTGGGAAACTGCAAAGATGGGACGTGGACAAAAGCCCAGGCTTTAGCATCCCTCAGAGCATTTCCAAATGGACTTGATAGGATTATTGCCTTCAAAGGGTTTGGGATACATTTTTGTCGTATTTTGTTTATTTTTGAGCTGTCTGTTGGCGATAAGACTGTCAGATTCAGGCAGCCTTTGCTCACCTCCTCCTAATCACTTCGTACGACGACATAAAACCTGAGACCTGGGCCTCTAGAAGGGACCTCAGAGGAAGGAGCTCCCAAACCTGATGAAAAGGCTCCTACCGGGTTCTGCCAACCACCACACTACGATCAGATTACAAAAGAGTTGATCTTCAGATTCGCATCACCCAGTTAAGAAGACAAAACGCTACCTTACACCAATGAAAAGCCATCTGAACTGGAGATCTCAGACTAAAGATTCTTAAGAATCCTTCAGACGCCAACAACCTGAGGAACCTATGGCCTCAAGTCAATGTGAAGTAGACCTTCCACCCTAGACATTAGAACTAGATCGCAAATGCCTAGAACACTGTCATTCATGTCTTTACATGTTTCATTATTTCTTTACCTAGTTATTTTTTCTCTCTCTGCTGCCTTAAGATTCTGGATAGTGAGTAGATATTTGTTGCCTCCTAACTATGGCACCCATTTAGGCCCCTATTCTTTTTTTTTTTTTTTTTTTTTTTGGCTGTTCGCGGGCCTCTCACTGTTGCGGCCTCTCCCGTTGTGGAGCACAGGCTCCGGACACGCAGGCTCAGCGGCCATGGCTCACGGGCCCAGGCGCTCCGCGGCATGTGGGATCTTCCAGGGCCAGGGCACGAACCCGTGTCCCCTGCATCGGCAGGCGGACTCTCAACCACTGCACCACCAGGGAAGCCCCTAGGCCCCTACTCTTAATGCTGTTGTTTGCACCCTAGTCACTCCATGACTTAAACATATAATTCAACCAAACATTGGCTTTATAACCACTTTCCTTTGAATGTCACCCAGTTTCCTATAGTACCAATCTCTTGTAGTGAATCAGTTGATTTCTGGGTGGTAGAACTTAACTCCTGTGTGATTTTATAGATGGCAAATATTATAACAAGCCAGATAGCCAAAAATCTAAGACCTTCTATCATGTCACCCAAAGAATGGGAATTTTCTGTCTCCATTAAAATGAAATATAGGTATCTCTCATAGCAATTAGCACTTCAACAAAACTCACAAGTCGAGTTTGGTAAGAGATTAAATGGTAAGAGACTTATTATGCAAGTGGAGAGATCTGTATCTCTCTTACAGATCCTACAAGGAAAAGCCAGTCTCCTTGACCATGGCTCTACCCTCTGATCTCTACTGTGTACCTCACTGAATGGTACTCAGCTACACTTGTTGTCTTGTCTCATAGCCGCAGGACCTAATCAGACAACCTCATCGGGGTATTTTGGCCAACAGTGAGTCACTGGGTGCCCCCAAATGTCTGATATTGGGTTTGTTCTACCAAAAGAAAAAGCCTATTGGCTACTGCCCACAAATTGGACAGGTACTCACCATCTCAATAAACTAATGCCTACTCTCAGGAAACTCCCTGGTATTACTCTGGGTACATTTGGCCTATTGATTTCCCCTCCAAGAAAAAGCAGTCTTTAGGCATCTTAATTCAAGAAAGAGAAAAATGTGAGCCTCAATTTAAAACCAGAAATCTTAACCTGTGAGGAACAGTTCTGGGGTGCTTTATTCTGTCCTCAGGCATACCTATTTCACACCTTAAAGAAGGTCCAAAAAGTGGTACAAAAACCCCTACATGCTCTGGTTCAGAGAATGACTGAGAACCAGACAGCGTCACTAAGGCCAAACATCTCTTTGCCTGAGAAATTCACAAGATTGGACTGGCAGTGGGTTAAAAAATAGCCATCCTGGTCATATTAATGCCTTCTCAATTTTAGAGAAAGAATGCTGCATTTCCACCCTTACAGGGATCTTTAAGTTTGCTTTAAGAGATCTGGAAAACAATGGCATGAGAAAATTTGGTAAAAACAAGGCTCTTGGGACTTCCCTGGTGGTGCAGTGGTTAAGAATCCTCCTGCCAGTGCAGGGGACACGGGTTCGATCCCTGGTCCGGGAAGATCCCATGCGGAGCAAGTAATCCTGCGAGCCACAACTACTGAGCCCACGCACCTCAACTACTGAAGCCAGTGTGCCTAGAGCCCGTGCTCTGCAACAAGAGAAGCCACCGCAATGAGAACCTCGCGCACCGCAACGAAGAGTAGCCCCCACTCGCCACAACTAGAGAAAGCCCACACACAGCAATGAAGACCCAACGCAGCCAAAAAAAAAAAAAAGGCTCTTCATATTATTTTCTTGGCTTAAATGGGACACATTTGGTTCCTGGCTTAGAAGTAGACTATCAACTCAGTGTTTGTCACTGTTGCAATGGTCAAATATTGGTTCTAAAAAATCTTAAGTATTGCACATAGCTGCTCTTTTATCAAATGATCTTGCTGATAGAAGCAAGAAGGTCTAACATCAAGTGAAACTCCTCAAGTGACCTCCATCATGACCCTTTGCTTAACTCAGTGATGTAGGTATAGACAGATCATCTAGACAAGGATGTGGTCTGTCCCATAGCCATGGTTGAAGTATGATCCAAAAATTGTGACTGAGAGATAGAAACATGAAGCAATTACATCTTGTCAACTAGATAAGCTACACAGAAACCAAAAACTTAAAATACAGAAAGACTGTTTAAGCTCAAACAGTTCAGGCAACAGCTTACGTAGCAGAGTTGTGTGTTTCTGAAAGATAAGCTCACAGATAAACTGTTCAAATACAAACCATTTCAGCAACTCTCTCAGTTTACAAATTCTGACCAACACCAGTTTAGATCTCAATTTCTAATTTCTGCCATGTGACTAACAATTCAAACAAATCCTTGTGAAACCCAAGAGCTCAACACTCTAGTGGAGTCCATTGGATGGAATTCATTCAACCAGTGGCTTCCTTGGCTGACAAGTTTCTAATAAACTTAGGCTTTTATTATTTTTTTTAATGACCACAAGTTTCTCTGATGGTCCCATATGGGGTCTTTGACAGCTCATTGGGTGATAGTCAGGAAAAAGTAAATAGGGCTTTTTATTCCCTTAAACTAGCTTTCCTCCCTACTCTTTATGGCTGTGATTCTGGGATGGGGAGTATATGAACGGCAAAGTGGTTTTCTGAAATAGCATGTTCAGTCACTTGCCCCAGTCTCTAACATGATCCTGCTCTGCAGCTCAAAACTGAGAAACACGAGTGCAGTAGCCCCTGTCAGTAACGGAGGCATAGTGCATCTCCTAGTAACGCTGGAGAAAAAGCATTGAAACCGCTGGATTATAAATCACCAATGCAAACCCACAAAAGTAGGAGATACGATAATGTAAGTTAAAATAACTGATTTTTTTAAACTATGACTACTTTTTTAAGCTATGACTTCAAGAAGTCATAAACTATGGCTCCAAGTCACTGCTCCCATCTTTCTCTTTCATGTAATATCACGTGCCTCGTGGGTGGGTGAGAATTGTGTGTGTGTGTAGCGGGGGAAGGACACACAGGGTAGAAACACCAGAGATAGGAAGGTCACTGGAGGTGGGATGAGGCAACATTGTGCTGTGGGACCTGACGCTGCCGTCATTATTCCCATTATTAGTGCTACTGATGCTGGTCTCCACCCCAATCCCATTTCCAAGCTCAGTGTCCCTAAAGCACTGCTGCCCTTCAGGCACAGCCTTGCTAAAAGCCTTGAAGAGCAGCTACCCCCGGAAATATAACTAGGCCCTTGGCAGAGCTGGTCTTTGACCGGACAGTTATAAAGGACACGGAAGCAGACAGCTTCTAGGCAAGTGTTGGTTTGCAAACTGGCCCCGGTACTCAGAGGGCAAGGAGAAACCAAAGAAGGAGGCGAAGCACTCCAGATTGGTAGGTGGCAGGTTTAATAAGCAAATGAACTTGCTTTCAAGGCTTGTCTTGGGCTGTAAGGTGAGTAGATCTCAGCACCCACCTGACAGTATCTTAAAAATTTCTGTAGAGACTTTAACTGGGTTCAATTGTGTGCACAGTGCAGGTGGTCTCCACACCTTTTACTCTCTCAGCTGTGTCCCTGAAAACAGCTCCCACTGTGCGGACGGTGGGCAGAGTGTACATTCCATGGACAGGGGAGGGGGTGGGAGCCCCAGATGGCCTGGGTCCATCTGGAGGGTCAACTGGTGGTCACGTCACCTCAATTACCTGCAAGGATTCTCAAATTCTTGGAATCTATACATTAACTTACATCTCTCAGAAGGAAAGGATGACCGAGCACAGGGAAACTATCCTGGAATTCAGGAGGAAGACCACAAGTTTCAAACAGAAGACACAAATCCAGGAGGCAATCTACAGGAACACATATCCTGCAGGATTCAGGTTGCTGATTTGGGAGAACACAGCTCTGAACCCAGCTTATGAAGTCCACCTAATGTTGTGGACCGTCATTCACTACAAGGTACAAAAAAAACCCAACAAGGAAAATTACTGAACTCTCAGTGTTTTTGACCAGTATGAACAGAAGCTTCAGAACAATGTTCTAGGCTCCAAAGGAGGCCTGACCCAGCCTGTTGCTATTTGGGTCTGAGAAACATCATCGTTACAGCATTGCGTTTGGGACAGAGTAACCTCACCCTCCCAAACAGGAGCATCTGCTTCAGGACAGGTGACCCAGCAGCAGAATTTAGATAGTTGATCTGAACTGCAAGGGTCACTTTAGGTCAGTGCCATCAAGACCAGCTTTTGGAGGCCTCGACCTCTCAAGCCATTGTCCCTCACAAGAAGCTTCTCATCCAGGTGACCAGTAGACACAGATCATCAGCAGCCAGCTTCAGCTCAAGAAAGAAGTCTTTGGCCCAGCAGGTGACATCTCACCAAAACACCGGGATTTGCTGCTGATCTAGGCCAGCTCGTCTGCTCCATCAAGATGCACAGGCTGACCTGAGCATGAAGATGACCATTCTGACGTTCACAGGCTCCATCTCCAGCAACTACTTCCCCACGGACCAGAGGCACCTAGGGGGTTTTCTGCCCAGGTCTCCATGCCAACCAGGCTCGTGTTTTCAGTACTAGCAGGAGATTGGGGTCATGAGTGCCAAGGAGATTCTAGGGGTCAAACCCAGAAATGAACTCCGGGCCCCAGCTCTGCTAGCCTCTGTGAAAGATGCTTCAGACTGCCCCACTTGCTCCCCTGGACAGTCAGGGTCTCCAGTCCTACAACCAGCAGTCAGGGGCCTCTACCCACTGCTCCGACATTATCTGCCCCCATGACCACCAGGCTACCACCATCCCAGGCACGGTGGCTTTTTTAGAATCAATCTCTTTCAGCCGTTCTTGGATTCCTCCCAAGTCACATTCTTCCAGATCTTTGTGCTGCTGGCTAGGACTCTGTGTTCTTATTGACCCAGGAATTTACCACTCAGCTGGGCTTTGCTCCCATCACTAGCCTGCAGCACAATGAGAGCCATTTTCCAAGGCATCTCCAACATCACTGCATGCTCTGGCTCCAGAGTATTGTGAGGCCAGCCTACCCTCCCCATTAATCAGCTCAAAAATTGAGCAAATAGGGCTTCCCTGGTGGCGCAGTGGTTGAGAGTCCGCCTGCCGATGCAGGGGACACGGATTCGTGCCCCCGGGAAGATCCCACATGCCGCGGAGCGGCTGGGCCCGTGAGCCATGGCCGCTGAGCCTGCGCGTTCGGAGCCTGTGCTCCGCAACGGGAGAGGCCACAACAGTGAGAGGCCCGCGTACCGCAAAAAAAAAAAAAAAAAAAAAAAAGAAAATTGAGCAAATAAACTGAGTCCTCCCAGGGACAGCCTCAGAGATTTGCATGCCTCTAACACAGTGACACCACATGGCTGCACCAGAACTGTCCCCAGAAGACCCAAGCCTCTCTTGATGCAGATTTCACTGTCACATCTATTTTGACAGACCTATACTTCAGTCGTGCTCATTAGCTCATTTTTTTATGTAGCAGCTTTAAGATTTTTTTTGAGTCCTAGGAACTCTTTGCCTCAGATTTGATCCATGATTGTCTGAGGCTTCTAGGCATGTGCAAAAATTCTTCCTTGATCGCTAAAATCTCTTCCAGGACCCTTTTTAGAGGCTCCATTTAGAAGTTTTCAATAGATAAAATGATTGGGGTCAGTCTCAGAGAAAGAACTAACTATTTTTGTTGTTGGAATTCTATTTCTCCCCAGTGCAAAATTTTTTCCCCACCTTGGCTGCTTTCATAGAGAATTAGCGGAGAAGCATGAACAGCTGTCCTGAAGGAGCTCCGGTTATCAACTCAGGGAGCTTCAAAATGCATGGCAGGAATAAACAGCCTCTGTCCTCAGCTTCATGGCCAGAGGCCAAAAGGCCACATGAGTGTTAACAATCAAGCCTTTGTTTTTCATGGTCTTTCGGGCTAGTGTGAATGGAGAAATCCAGTTTCCTCAGTTCAGCCTTTTGTAAGTTATGGTCTCAGCCAGGCCCCAGGGGTCCCCCAATCTTCTTTCCCATCACACAGGAGCATCTGGGGTTGTTCCCAGGGAGTGGCCTTGGTCTGGGAGAGAGGGCTTCATTTGCTGCATGGAGAGGCCATCATGGTCTGCCTGTGAAGGAAGATACGGCGTTATGTGTCACTCTTTTTGTACGATTCCAACTATCTCTGCAGGCCCAAGCTCCCAGGGCCATGGTGTGGGACGGCCTCGCTCGCAGGCAGCTCGCCAGACTGCAAAACATTCTAGGCAGCTTCCCAGCTGGCACCAGACCTCAGTTGGCTGCCCTTGCACAGAGAGAAGGGCTGGCCCAGCAGGGGAAGCCCTTTTTAACCACCAAGGAAGGGATTTACCAAGTTGGGGGGATGGAGGGGGCAGCAGAAGAGAATGGAAGTTTCCCTCTCTTCCAGGCTCTTCCCGATTCACAATCTCTGAAGCATTCAGAGAGTGGTCCCCTCTGTTCTTGGATGCTGAAGAGCCAGTGGGTGGCTGGATGTTCCTCACAGAGCTCGTGGCCCTCTGCCCACTGCCTTCGGGAGGGTCTGGGGGCCCAGCCAGCAACCAGAGTTAGCAACAGAGAGATGTTGGTTTGGAGAGGTCCAGTGGATTCTTTTTTTTTAAAATAAATTTATTTATTTTATTTATTTATTTTTGGCTGAGTTGTGTCTTCATTGCTGTGCACGAGCTTTCTCTAGTTGTGGCGAGCAGGGGCTACTCTTCGTTGCGGTGCACAGGCTTCTCATTGCGGTGGCTTCTCTTGTTGTGGTGCCCTGGCTCTAGGCACGCCGGCTTCAGTAGTTGTGGTGTGCGGGCTCAGTAGTTGTGGCTTGTGGACTCTAGAGCACAGGCTCAGTAGTTGTGGCGCGTATGGGCTTAGTTGCTCCATGGCATGTGGGATCTTCCCAGACCAGGGCTCGAACCCGTGTCCCCTGAGCTGGCAGGCGGACTCTCAACCACTGCGCCACCAGGGAAGCCCTCCAGTAGATTCTTGAAGACAAAGTACAAACTTACCCCGATCCTTGGAGCTAAGCTACTGGATTTGTCTTCTTATGCTAGCAACAGAGAATTACATATGAACTTTTCTGTTTGGTTTATTTAACAAACCTCTGTGACAGGCTTAAAAATGCCCCTCCAGAGGTACATTCACTTCCATATTCCCAGACTGCGTATTACCTTATGTGGCAAAAGATGTGATTAAACTAAAGATCTCAAGAGGAAGAGCTTATCCTGGATTAACCAAGGGAACCTTTATGCCACCACAGGTGTCCTTATGAAAAAGGGGCAGTGGAGAAAAAGAAGTAAAAGGTATCTAGATTGGAAGGGAAGAGGTAAAACGGGCACTATTTGCAGATAACAAGATACTCTATGTAGACAACCCTAAAGCCTCTACCCCAAATCTGTTAGAACTAATAAACGAATTCAGCAAGGTTACAGGATACAAGATTAATATACAGAAATCTGTTGCATTTCTGGGACTTCCCTGGTGGTCCAGTGGTTAGGACTGTGCTCTCACTGCCAAGGGCCTGGGTTCAATCCTGTTTGGGGAAGTAAGATCCCGCACGTCACGCAGCGCAGCCAAAAAAATAAAAATTTAAATTAAAAAAAAGTGTTAAAAAAAAAAAGGATTTGTATAGATGTTTCTCCAAAGGAGATATACAAATGGCCAATTAGCACATGAAAACATGCTCAAAGTTATTAGCCATAGGGAAACACAAATCCAAAAACCACAATGAGATACCACTTCATACCCATAGGGTGCCTAGAATAAAATGACAGACAATAGGGCTTCCCTGGTGGCGCAGTGGTTGAGAGTCCGCCCGCTGATGCAGGGGACACGGGTTCGTGCCCCGGTCCGGGAAGATCCCACATGCCGCGGAGCAGCTGGGCCCGTGAGCCATGGCCGCTGAGCCTGCGCATCTGGAGCCTGTGCTCCGCAACGGGAGAGGCCACATCAGTTACAGGCCCGCATACCGCAAAAAAAACAAAAAAAAACCAAAAAACAAGACAGACAATAACATGTGTTGGTGAGCATGCAGAGAATTTGGAACCCTCATACACTGCTGGTTGGAAAGTAAAATGGTGCAGCTTCTGTGGAACACAATCTGGTAGCTCCTCATGTAGCTAAACCTAGAATCACCCAATGACCCAGTAATTCCAGTCCTAGGTATATACCCAAGTAAAATCAAAACATACATCCACACAAAAACTTGTACATAAAGGTTCACAGTGGCATTATTCGTAAAAGTCAAAAAGTAGAAATAGGACTTCCCTGGTGGCACAGTGGTTGAGAGTCCGCCTGCCGATGCAGGAGACACGGGTTCGTGCCCCGGTCTGGGAAGATCCCAAATGCCGCGGAGCGGCTGGGCCCGTGAGCCATGGCCGCTGAGCCTGCACGTCCGGAGCCTGTGCTCCGCAACGGAAGAGGCCACAACAGTGAGAGGCCCGCATACCGCAAAAAAAAAAAAGTAGAAATAACTCCAAGCATCAACTCCAAGAGTTGAATGAATAAAATGTGATATCCATGGTATGGGATATTATTTGCCAATAAAAAGGAACCAAGTACTGATACATGCTACAACACGGACAGGCCTTGAAAACGTTAGGCTAAGTGATAGTAGCCAGTCACAAAAGAGTACGTATTGTACAGTTTCATTTGTACTGTGTCCAAAATAAGCAAATCTATCGAGACAGAGAGTAGATTGGTGGCTGCCTAGGGCTTGTGCAATTAGGGGGAGATGGGGAGTGACTGATACCGGTACAGGGTTTCTTTCCGATGTGATAAAAATGTTCTCAAGTTGATTGTGGTGATATTTGTGAATGTCTGTGAATATACCAAAAGCCATTGAATTGTATACTCCAAATGAGTGAAGTTATATGGTATGTGAATTATATATCAAAACTTTTTTTAAAATTCAGTTAAAAGGAAGATTAAATAGGTGAGGAAATGAAGGAAACATTGGTCATGAGTTGACAACTGGTAAAGTCGTTGGTATATAATGAACCCCACATTCCCCTTTGTCTCTGGTTTTATATACATTAGAAAAATCTCCATGATAAAAACCTAAATGAGTTTCTATTAATGAAAGGAAGAAGGAGAGAATATTATTGGAGAGTGTTAGCCAGATGTCACAATAACCGTACTTTTCAATACAAATAAGTTTTTCTTCTACAAGTAATCACCTCAGCAAGCCATGTACTGATCACAGGACTGCTTCCACTGGTCAGCTTTTTTGGAACTCCTCTGAGTTTTTTTCTAGGCTTATATGCATCTCCTTAATTTCTCCAAATGTGGGGAATCTATCTTTTAAGAGTGAATTTGATTTTTAAATATGTTTACTCATTGAAAACATTTAAAGCAGTTATTCTACAGAATGAGATCAAGTAAGAAAGTGCTACTATATGAAAGATTAAAATGTTTCATCTAAAACATACTCACAGATGAGTAATTTAACTCCTACTTTTCAATTTTCTCATCTATAAAATGGGAGCAATAAGACTCATCTCACAGAGCTTAAATGAAATAAAATAATATTTAGCCATAATTACATTATGATATATCATTGATAAATTATTTAAATTACTAGTTCACATCCGGCTGTATTTGACCACAAGACTTTTTCCCTAATGCGTTTCAATATAAAGATAATCTTTCATGTCTAAAATCTTACTTCCCTGTTGTATTAGGAAACTCTGTATTTCTCATCCTGTAGGAAATTATGGAAAATAATTTTTTAAGCTCTTGCAAGGGTTGTCCATTAACCTTTATAAAGTACGGACTATAATGAGTTGGAGGAAGAGAAGATAAATTCATATATTTAATGAAAACCAAATCTGCGTGAATCAACTGATAAAATTAGTATTTATTGCTTGGCTGGGTTGAAGCACAATTTAGAAAAAGTTTACTTCCATATGGTTGTACGAAACATCTCAAGATGGGGCTCCTTTCCTTCCAGTTCCATGTGTTTTTACTTTGTTCATCAGTCCACACACTCACACCTGAGTCTGTTGCTCTTATTCTATCACCTGGAGCCTCATCCAGGCCGTCCTTCCCTTGGGTCCTCCTGCTGCCCTGTTGTTACTTCTCCGGGCATGAGAAAGCCGTGGTGTGTGAGTGTGCAGGCAAGCCAGGAGAGTTAGTGTGTGTGTGCTTTACCTACAAGGGGGCTGAAATTATGGGCTGTCTGGTTCATTACCTACTGAAGATTCAGGGGGTATATTCTAATTTAAGATGTCCCAATCATAAATCATGAAAAGAGATAACCAGATATCATGTTACTCCTGATGGAAGTACATATATATTTGAAGGAGTCAGACTAAATAATTTAACTTGAACCTGATTATGCCTATAGATACAGAACTATTAGTTTACAGAAAATAAAGGAAGCCAAAGAATACTAAGAGCAGCAATCGGCAATCTCCAGACTGGGGGAAATTCTATAGGACAAATGACATGTTTCTCTCTCTCTTTTTTTTTTTTGCGGTATGCGGGCCTCTCACCACTGTGGCCTCTCCTGTCGGGAAGCACAGGCTCCGGACGCGCAGGCTCAGCGGCCATGGCTCACGGGCCCAGCCGCTCCGCGGCACGTGGGATCTTCCCGGACCGGGGCACGAACCCGTGTCCCCTGCATCGGCAGACGGACTCTCAACCACTGCGCCACCAGGGAAGCCCTCTTTTTTTTAAGTAGGGGTGGTAGGACAGGAGAGCCATAGGTTAAAGAGGCTTAAGAGACATAGAGATGAAGCACGATGTGATTATATGAACTTGGATTAAATCCTGGTTTGAACAAAACTCTAAAATGATTGAGACAATCAAGAAAATTTAAGCACTGACTGAATAATCAATACAGACAAATTACTAACTTTGGGTGTGATCATTGTATTTTTAAGATGGGTCCTTGGGACTTCCCTGGTGGTTCAGTGGTTAAGAATCCACCTGCCAATGCAAGGGACACGGGTTTGATCCCTGGTCCCAGAAGGTCCCACATGCTGTGAGGCAACTAAGCCCATGCGCCACAACTAACTGAGCCTGCACTCTAGAGCCCGCGTGCCACAACTACTGAGTCCGTGTGCCACAACTACTGAAGCCCACGCGCCTAGGCCCTGCGAGCCACAAGAGAAGCCACCGCAACCAGAAGCCGGCGCACCGCAGCGAAGAGCAGCCCCTGCTCGCCACAACTAGAGAAAGCCCGTGTGCAACAACGAAGACCCAATGCAGTCAAAAATAAATAAATAAAAATAAATAAATCTATTAAAACAATTATTAAAAAAAAATTTTTAATATAAAAAAAAGAAGAGTCCTTATCTTTTAGAGGTATATATTGGATATTTAGGAGAAAACAGCATGTCTTTGATTTTAAAACAAACCTGTGGGATGAAGGAGGAAGGGGTGGAGAGAGGTATTTATGAAACAAGAGTGTCATGTATTAATAGTTACTGAAGCCAGGATGACAGGGGAACAGGTTTCCTTACATAACAGTAAAAGGAATAGACTGTTTTCAAATACCCATAACCTCTTTGCTAACTATGAACCATTAATCAGAGAACTCTGCACTAATTAGCCAATTTTGCTAGAATAATACTTTTATTAAGCTTATCTAAGTAAGGTAAACCAGTTGAGCCAATAGTAATTACACTAGTCCTTGAGTAAGGCTTAAGAAAAAATAAACGGGGGTGGGAGAGAGTAGGAGTGGGAGGTTGGGATTACCAGATGCAAACTGGTATATATGGAATGGATGAACAACGAGGTCCTACTGTATAGCACAGGGAACTCTATTCAATATCCTATGATAAACCATGATGGAAAAGAATATGAAAAAGAATGTATGTACGTGTACTGAGTCACTTTGCTGTACAGCAGTAATTAACACAACGCTGTAATTCAACTATACTTCAAAAAATAAATTTAAAAAAAAGAGTGTAAACGTTTTACAATATGATCACTTTCTGACAGATATGAGGGAGGTAATATGAGAGGGTGCGTGGTCCCCACTGCCCACTGACCGGAAACTCCCTTGAGTTTTGCCTGTTGTGGAGTCACCTGACTTCGAAAAATTCAAGACCCAAGATTTTAAAAAGATTCTTTGGAGACTGAGTTCCTAAAAGATTTAGGTGGATTTTTGGAAGGAATATTGGCAGGTGACAAGAGGACATTTGCATAGCAGAACTGCAAGAAATGGGAGCTGGACAAGAAACTATGGATACAAAGCAAAAGACTGATCTAGTGCACGTACATGTTGGGGGTGTCTATGTATGAAGGAAGCTGCCTAAACCAAAGACGATACAGACGAAACACTGGAGAAAGCACTTATAGCCTCAAAAATAGGAGTTAATATCCTTAATAATATAAAAAATTTCACAAATCAGGAAGGAAAGGGTGACTGTGGTGGACCCAGTGGACTAGCCCTTAGAATTCCCTCCAACCTCCTTCTGTGGACCTTCCTGTAACTACAGAAGCCAGAAAGGGAAAAGTCATTCTACAAATCAACTATTGTTATGTAACAAACCACCCCAATACTTAGTGGCTTAAAGTAGCAACCATCTATCATAATTATAAAAATCTTTTTTTAAATTAATTTATTTATTTTTGGCTGCGTTGGGTCTTGGTTGCTGCATGCAGGCTTTCTCTAGTTGCGGTGAACGGGGGCTACTCTTCATTGTGGTGCATGGACTTCTCGTTGCGGTGGCCTCTCTTGTTGCGAAGCACAGGCTCTAGGCGTGTGGACTTCAGTAGTTGTGGCATGTGGGCTCAGTAGTTATGGCACGTGGGCTCAGTAGTTGTGGCACGTGTGCTTAGTTGCTCCGTGGCATGTGGGATCTTCCCGGACCAGGGATCAAACCCATGTCCCCTGCACTGGCAGGCAGATTCTTAACCACTGTGCCACCAGGGAAGTCCCTAAAAATCTTTTTTTCTGATTGTAAAAATATTTTAGACCAGCATCATATATTTGGTCAAGTGTTAAATATCTCTGACTGTATGCATCTCAAAGCTCTAAACTTGCTTCTCAGGACCAACCACCTGCTGTCTTCAAAAAATAAACTGCTACAAAAAAACAAAAATTGCAGCTGGAAACATAGCTTAAGAGATTTAAGCAATTGCGATGAATGTACCATATTTGGATCTTATGGCAAATAAAATATTTTTAAATGAGACAATTGTGGAAATTTAAATGCTGGCTCGATATTTGGTTAGCAACTGCTCATCTTTTTAAGGTTAGATAAGGGTTTTGTGGTTATGCTTTAACAACGGTTATCTTTTCCACATTAAAACACACACAACTCCCACTAAGACACTCAACAGATATTTCACCATGAGTATGCAGGGAGAAAGAAGTGATGTACCTGAAAAAGAAGAAATGATAAAAACTTTTCCCAGGAAGGAAACTATATATTTAGCTGGAATTTATGCCAAGTAAGTTGGATGATCAAAAAGATGATAGAATGTCCTTGAATAAGGATCAGTGAGAACTAAATCCTCAGACTGACAAAAGTTCCAGAGAACTGGGTGGGGTAGCATGTTTTGAGCACCTACTATGTGTAATATAAAAAAAAAAAAATGAGTCGTCATCTTGTAAATTCATGAGTTTAGCCACCTTTCCATCTTTTCCTTAGCATCGATACACACTACAGGTTTTACCTGAGCACTTTCCAGAGCGGCCTCATGTACAAATCGGCAAATTTCCCCTTCTTTTTTCTGGTTGTAACTTTTTGTTGATTCAGTATTGAACTCACAGCCTAACAGCACTAAAACTTGAAGGTAGCAGAATATGCCACTCCAAAATATGTCTGTAGGGGTTCAGAACATGCCATCCCAAACTATGCCATATGGGTATATTGACTATTTGGAGCTGTAGGCGCTGTAAACAGCAAATGTGGGAACAGGCTTTCTGTGAATGCCCCTTATCCAGACAGACCCTCCAAAAATGTCATCAATCTCCTCCCCAGGAGTGTCGTCAGCTGGGAAGATTGACTCTTACCACAGGAGAAGAGAATGGAAGTGGACACCACACCCAGAGAAACACTGTCACCAACTATCATGCCTCCCATCTCGTCTCCTAAGGGCCCCTTCATCTTTCCTAAAACCATTTACTCTGCGCCTAAGGGCCCCTTCATCTTTCCTAAAACCATTTACTCTGCGCCTAAGGGCCTCTTCATCTTTCCTAAAAACCATTTACTCTGCCCTAAGAGGCCTATATCCATCTCCCCTTTCCTTATAAGATGGTATTTAATTCTGAATTCTTACTCATTTTTCCCTACGTTATCTCCCATGTATACATGAGGTACACATGTTAATAAACTTCTGTCCGTCCTTCTCCTATGGATCTTTTATTACAAGGGTATCAGCTAAGAACTCAGAAGAGTGGAGGGGAAATTATTGTTCCTCCCTGACAGACTCATGCCTGAACAAAGCTTTTCTAATACAGGTATTTTCTGGGAATTCCCTGGTGGTCTAGTGGTTAGGACTCCATGCTTTCACTGCAGTGGGCCGGGGTTCGATCCCTGGTCAGGGAACTAAAATCCCCGCATGCTGTGCACTTCAGCAAAAAAAAAAAAAATGTTTAACAGAAGTATTTTCTCCATAAGACGCATCAAAGCCTCTTGTACTTAGGGGACACTAGACAGCACTTCAGCTCTGTGCTTGGGCCATTTCAAAGAGCAAAATCAACAACAAAAAGGCAAAAAATATGGCACTAACTAAACCACAATAAGGACACTTATTTAAAGGGCGGGAGAAGAAACAAGAAGGCAGAATGTCCTGTTTTCTGACCTCAGCTGGGAACCTGAGTGTTGGCCGACTCGTATTTTGACCACTCTGCTCATGTCTGCAGGTGACTGTGACAGCACCTTGAGGATGGATTGGACAAATTCACAGATAGAAATCCACGAATAGTAAGGACCAACTATACAGGCAATTCTTGATCACGATGACTTTTGTTTTAAGGCTTTCTTCTTTTTTTTTTTTCTTAATTGAAGTGTAGTTGATTTACAATGTTGTATTAGTTTCAGGTGTATAGCAAAGCGATTCAGTTATACATACATATACATTTATATTTTTCAGATTCTTTTCCCTTACAGGTTATTACAAAATATCGAGTAGAGTTCCCTGTGCTGTACAGCAAGTCCTTGTTGTTTATCTATTTTACATATAGTAGTGTGTATATGTTAATCCCAAACCCCTAATTTATCCCTTCCCCTTTGCTCTTTGGTAACCATAAATTTGTTGTCTATGAAGATGACTTTTTTAAGATGATCTCTTCAAATTTTTTAGAGTTATCATTGATGAGAAACTTTATTTGCTCAAGTAGGTAGTAATAAACAGGAGACTTTTTCCCCATTTCCAAAAATTGTCTGTTCTCACCGTTAACCAGATTTCCCAACATTCGATCTCTTTAACTCATAGCTCAAGGGAACAATCTATCCTTTAAATCGAGTAGCTTTTGTTTTTATTCAGAGATTAATGTTTTCTTATGGTATTGCAAATAGATTTTAAATTCCATCAGATTTTTCCATTTCAAATCATCTCCCTCAAAACGAAAGAGAATGTGAGCCATAAATGTAAGCACATGTAACTTAATTTTGTAGTAGCCACATTAAAATTTTTTTAAAAATGGATGAAATTAGTGTTAACATTTTATTTAACACAACACAATCAAAATATCATCACTGCAACATGTAATGAGTATGAAAATTGGTAAGATAATTTATAATTTTGTGTACTAAGTCTTTGAAATTTTAACATTTATGGCTCATCTCAATTTAGACTAGTTCGATTTCAAGTGTTTGATAACCACGTACTACCATACTAGACAGCATAGTTTTATTTCAAAATAATGATGCAGTCTTTCCTCAAGCATGTGCAGATATCACAGTACTCACTGTATAATTCTTCAGGATTCAATTTATAAGATTGACTAGGGATTGCTAGTATACAATTTTAAACTCGTTTTCAAAAGTTGAATTTTTGCTTTAAATGCACAAACTTTAAAAATATACATACACAGGAACTTCCCTGGTGGTCCAGTGGTTAAGACTCCATGCTCCAATGCAGGGGGCATGGGTTAGATCCCTGGTCAGGGAACTAGATCCTGCATGCCTCAACTAAAAAGATCCCCCATGCCGCAACAAAGATCTTGCACGCCGCAACGAAGATCCCGTGTGCTGCAACGAAAACCCGGCACAGCCAAATAAATAATATTTTTAATTAAAAAAAATAAAATATACATACACACAAACACACACTGTAAACCAAAATCTCAGAAACAAAGACCTGATTGAAATAAAGAGGCATTAATTTGGGGTTTGTTAGGACTGCTGCCAGGAGACACAGATTCAAGAAGTACTTGAACTGTGGGCCACTGGACTACAAAATAGAAGCTTATAAAGGCAAAAAAAGTAAGGCCCCAGTTACATAAGTCGTTTGTCAAGGATTCTGATTGGAGCTGGAAAAAAAAAATAAAGGTGCTTGTTAAACAAGGATTGGTTGGGGTCTGATATAGTTACAAAGTTGCGAGGCGAAACCTTGAGACCACAAGGTTGCAGCTAGCAGATGTATCCTTGGGTTTGGTACAGTTCAGAAAGTTTCAGTTCTCAGTGGTTCAGGGATATATCTGAGTCCTGATTCTCAATGGCTGCCCAACCCCATTCTGTGTGCCTGAACTATGATTACTATGACTTCAATCTGTCATCAACACACACACGTATAAAATATATTTTCATATGGTCCATGCAGTATTCTTTAAGTTCAGATGTTCAAATGTTTAAAAAAAAAAAAAAAAGGCCAGTGTTGACCTAATCTTTACCTGATGACTGACTTCAGATTATTCCGGGAATAACTGTCAGTCTGGGGAGTCAGATGACTTTCCAGCTCGTAGTAGCCAGCCAAAGACCATCCCATGACGCCTGCCTCCTATTCATACCCTTTGTAGTCTTCTCCCACATTAGACCAGAACTGGCCTGTGTGACCAACAGACATAGCAAAGTAATGGTATGTAACTTACTAAACTAAGTCATAAAAGACAATTTGGCTTCTGTCTTTCTCACTGACCCCTGGATCACTTGCTCTGGAAGAAGCCAGCAGCCACATCTTGAGGATGCCCAAGCAGCCTATGGAAAGGTCCACTTGGCTAAGAACTGAAGCCTCCAACCAAAGGCCATATGAGTCAATCATCTTGGAAGGGATCCTCCAGCTGCAGTCAAGCCTTTAAGGCTGCATCCCCAGCTGACATCTTTTTTTTTTGTGGTACGCGGGCCTCTCACTGTTGTGGCCTCTCCCGTTGCGGAGCACAGGCTCCGGACACGCAGGCTCAGCGGCCATGGCTCACGGGCCCAGCCGCTCCGCGGCATGTGGGATCTTCCCGGACCGGGGCACGAACCCGTGTCCCCTGCATCGGCAGGCGGACTCTTAACCACTGCGCCACCAGAGAAGCCGCCAGCTGACATCTTGACTGTAACCTCATGAGCCTTGAGCCAGAACTACCCAGCTAAGCCACTCCCAAATTCCTGATCTACAGAAACTGTGGGAAAACAAATGTTTCTTGATTTAAACCACTAAGTTTGAGTAATCCGCTATGCAGCAATAAGTTTTAATTTTAAATACACAGTTTTAATTTTAAAATTAAAATTGGTAATGGGAATCTATCTGTAAAATTCTATTTAGATATAAATTACTTAAGGTATTGAAGACTTCTACAGCTTCAGAAATTTGATCTTTCAAAAAATATATTTTAAGTCAGCAATTTCTTAGCACTTTAAAACAAATTTTTTAAATTAAGTTAAAAATGTAAAATAAGTTAAGTATAGATGAGCAAAATAGAATATTGAAATGTTTTAATTAGTTAAAATTCTGAAAATTTGACCATATTTATATTTATTTATAGTTTTAAAAAACTGATTTCTAAAGCCATAAAGTCTATAATGCCTTTATTGTATCAATTTTACTGTGTTCAATTAATACCTTTAGAAATAAATATTTCTATGAACTAAAAGTTCAGTATAAAAGCCCATCAAAAATCAGACTTGCTAAATGTGAAGTTCAAAAGCCAATGAGATACCACAACACAAATAAACCTGGAAACATAATGTTAAGTGAAAGAAGTTGGTCACAAAAGAGTATGTATCTTATGATTCCATTCATATGAAATGTTCCGAATAGGCACATCTACAGACAGAAATTAGGTTAGTGGTTGCCTAGGGCTCAGGGGGAATGGATGTAACTACCAATGGGTATGGGGTATCTGGGGGCTCATGAAACTGTTCTAAAATTGTGATGATGGTTGCACAGTTCTGAGAACATATGAAAAACCAGTGTGCTTTAAATGGGTGCATTATTCAGTATGTGAATTTTCTCTTAATAAAGCTCATTTTTTTTTTTGAAGAGAAGGTTCAAAGAATAAGAGTTGCTAAATAGCAGAGGATAAATATATCTTTTGACAGCAGCACAAAGATTCTTTCCCAAGGAATATAATGTCTCTGGAAAATGATTGCTAAACAATCTTCTCTTCTATAGGCCACTGATAACTGGATGTACCCACCAGCAGCTGAAACAGAGAGGAGCAGAAAGCAGTGAGACGGCTGTGAAAGGACATCAGTGTGGCTCTCTAGGCACTTTCAAGTCTGCTTTCAAAAGGAGTCCCCCAAGCTTGGCTCTACAGTATAGCAAGCCTCACCTTATAATAAAAGGGGTTGCACTATTAAATGCTGAGAGCAGGAACTCAATAAAGATTAGCTATTATTCTTTAAAAAGCCAGGAAGGGAGGGAAGGAAAAGACAGTTAACAATCCAATCAAGTTCTCTTGAGAGAAACCTAATGCCAGATAACAAAAAACAGTAAAGATATCATATATAATTTCTATGATGATAGAAAAAAGTATGACTATAAGAGCAAATTATAGCAAAAGAAAGCTACATGTTATACATGTAGGCAAGAATCCTTACTTACGATAAACAAGTCGGGAATAAGTCATTGATTATACTGACTGAAATGAAACAACAGAAAGTTTAAAGATTAATAGTAGGTTGGATGATGTCCCCACAAAATTCATGTCCACCCACTACCTCAGAATGTGACTCTATATGGAAATAGGGTCTTTGCAGATGTAATTAGTTAAGATGAGGTCATACTGGGTGAGGGCAGGTCCCAAATCCAATGACTAGTGTCCTCAGGAGAAGGAGAGAGGACACACAGAGACACATAGGGAAGAAGGTCACGTGAGGATGCAGGCAGAGATGGGAGTGATGCTGCCATAGCCAAGGAACTCCACGGAGTGCTGCCAACAACCAGAAGCTGCAAGAGGCCACAAAGATTCTTTGCTAGAGCTTTGAGAGGGAGTATGGCCCTGAAAACACCTTGATACAGGTCTTCTGGCCTCCGGAACTGTGAGAAAATAAATCCCTGTTGTTTAAAGCCATGCAGTTTTGGGTACTTTGCTATATACGACAGGCACAGGAAACAGATAAACATGCCATGAAGTGTAGCCACCAGGCCAGCAGAGGGCACTGTCTACCACCAATTATTACATAAACAAACGGGCCCAGAATAATTGCTGAGGTTTACAGAGAAAGCCATACAAAAAGTGTTCAAATATAATTTAAACACTTGTACCTTTCCAATGATGATAAACAAGTTAAAATGTATCACTTTAAATAATTTACCACTATTATCATCTTACTGGTTAACCTGTGACCTTTGCAACAACTTGGCTGGGAGCTGCTTTTCAAGAACATCCTTGTCAGGCGTCATTTCACACCCACAGGAGGTTATCTGTAGGATAAATTCCCCCAACAATTTCCCTCCAGGAAGAGATGTATATTTTAAATTTCAATAGATAGGGCCTAATTCCTTTCCAAGGAGGTAATACTACATTACATACTCACTAGAAATGCACAAAAATGGCTGGTTTTCCCCACCCTTGGCCATACTGTTCTAGAACGAGCAGTGACGTGGGTCCCAAGAACAGGGCTAAGGGCTCTTAGATCCACATTTCTCAGCGCTGGTGCTTCACCAGCCTGATGGTACTAAAGATCCCTGACCTCCCCAAAACCCTTCTCCAGCCTAGCATGGGCACAGTCGATTCAGGCACGGAGCCCAGCCTTTCAGACACCACACTGAACTGATTCATACCACATCTGCAGGGAGAATGTCTTGCTCCAAGTCAGCAATGTTTACAATAAACAGCACCCCTTTTTATGTCACTGTGAACATAGAGGCCAGAAAGCAATTCCAGGATTCCAAAGGGACAGACACTACGGTGGCCTCAAGAATAGCTCTCTCACCCGTGCATATACACTTGACTAATGTTTGACAAGAATACTCACCAGAGAAAAGACATTCTCTTCAATACATGGTGCTAGGAAAATTCATTATTCACATGTTAAAAAAAAATGAAACTAAACTCCTATCTTAACACCATTCACAAAAATTAACTCCAAATGAATTAAAGACTTAAATGTAAGACTAGAAAGCATAAAACTCCTAGAAGAAAATGTAGGGGAAAAGCTCCTTGACATGGTTCTTGACAATGATTTTGATGGATTTGAAACGTAGAGCACAAAGCAACAACAACAAAAAGTGGGACTTGTTTCAAACTTAAAAGCTTCTGTACTGCAAAATAAACCATCAACAAAACGAAAAGACAACCTACAAGGTGGAAAAAAAAATTTGGAAACCGTTAGCTTATAGGGGTTAATATCCAAAAATACATAAAGAACTCATACAACTCAATAGCAAAAAACAAATAATCCAATTTTTAAATGGTCCAAGTACCTGAATGGTCATTTTTCCAAAAAAGATATATGAATGGCCAATGCGTACATGAAAATGTGCTCAACATCACTGATTATCAGGAAAATGCAAATGAAAGACATGAGATATCACCTCTCACCTGTTAGGATGTCTATTATCAAAAAGACAAGAGATAACAAATGCTGGAGAGGATGTGGAGAAGAGGGAACCCTTACAGACTATTGGTGGGGATGTAAATTGGTGCAGCCACTATGGAAAGAAGTACAGAGGTTCCTTTAAAAATTAAAAATAGTACTGTCATGTGATTCAGCAATTTTACTCCTGGGTATTCATCTAAAGGAAATGAAAACATTATCTCAAAGAGATGCGTGCACTCCCATGTTCATAGCAGCATTAATTACAATAGCAAAGACATGGAAACAACCTAAGTGTCCATTAATAGAAGAATGGATAAAGATGTGGTGTACATACAGTGGAAGATCATTCAGCCACAAAAAAAGAAGGAAATCCTGTTACTGTGTTTGTGACAACATGGATGAACTTGGGGGCATTAGGCTAAGTGACATAAATCAGAACGAGAAAGAAAAATACTTTTTCTTGTATTTCTTGTAGGATCTTGTACGTGGAATCTAAAAAAAAAAGAACAGATTGATGGTTGCCAGAGGGGAAGGGAGGAATGGTGAAGGGGATCAAAAAGGTTTAAAAAAAACACCAGAACCCATAACTTCTGAATACGGCCGTTTAGATGGTGGGAATTTGGATATGGCAAAAGAGCCTACTTCTGCTCAGATCCACCAACCAGGTCATGAGTCAGATGGTGTCAAGCAGCTTCTTCCCCTTAATTCATTTCTCCTCAACCCTCAGGAAGGTATCAAAGTTTTTTCTAAACCAGTATTTTCTTACGATTTGTTCACAATTCAAATCCTTTGTGTGATGCCATACTGGGTACAAGTGAGGGGTGTTTTCACTCCATCCTGGAGGTAAGGGGAGAATCCTCCGTGTTAACTGTATTAGTTTCTGATTGCTGCTGTAACAAATTACCACAGATTTAATGGTTTAAGACAACACAAATTGATCAACTTACAATTCTGGAGGTTCGAAGCCCTAAAATCAAGACATCAACAGAGCTGTGTTCTTTCTGAAGCCTCCAGAGGATAACTCATTTCCTTGTTTTCTCCAGTTTCTGGAGGTTACCTGCATCCCTGGGTCCCTGGCCCCTCCCTCCATCTTCAAAGCCAGCAATGGGAGCATCTTCAAATCAGTCTCAGTCTCCTTCCCTCCCTCCCTCTCGCTGCTTTTATCTTATATCTCCTTCTGCCTCTGACCTTCCTGCTTACCTCTAATAAGGAGATTTGGGATTACATTGTGCCCAGCAAGATAATCCAGGGATATCTTCCCGTCTCAAGATCCTCCATTTAATCACATTTGCAAAGTCCCTTTTGCCATACAGAGGGACATCCACAGTTCTGGGGATTAGGGCTGGACATCTAGGAGGGGGAAGGGGACTGTAACCTGTGCCATTTTCGAAACTTTTCTCCTCCTTTCTCTCAAAAACCCCTAGCTCTTTTTTGAACATTGTGTCACTTTTAACCAATTAACTCTCCTCTTATGTAACCCAATGTTCCCCAACCTTTGCTGCACATTGGAATCAGAGAGCTTTTAAATCTCCCAACGCTTGGGTAACACCCCAGCACAGTTAAATCACGATGTCTGGGGATGGAGCCAGGCATTAGCACATTTTTTTTTTAAGATCCCCAGGGCATTCTAATGTGAAAAATTGGGGAATGACTGCTATGAGCAACAGACTTTCTCCAAGCCACCCTAAGTACCCCTTCATCGACCTGCTGCATAATTTGAGGGGCCCAGTGCAAAATGAAGATGCGGGACAAGTGTTTAAAAAAAAATCAAGAATTTCAGGACAGTAACAGCAAAGGGTGCAGACCCTGAGGCCAGCACGTTGGTCAGTGTTTTCTTCCCTCCTCATCTCTGAGGAGGTCAGTAGCTATGTGCAGGATCCATCCAGCGTCTTGGCTTCCCAGTTCCTTGACCTCCTTCACACCAACAAGATTTCCCTGTCCCCTTCATGTGGTTCATCTGTGCAACCTCTGAGATCTGGATCTCAAAGCATCCCACACTGACCCCCAGGACCCGGCTTGGCTCCAATCTCCAAGCTTCGCCTTCAGGGGAGCCCTGCCCTCGGAGACCTCTGTTCCATCAACCCTACTGTATTTCCCTTATTATGAATTTCCAACCCTCTCGTGTCCTTTCTTCTGTCCTTAGAGGCCATAGCCCTACACTACAATCCTTTCCTTGCAAACATCTTTCCCTGTGCTGTGTGAGCCTGGCAAAACACCAACCCTCCAACTTCCTCCACCAGTTGCACTAGGGACTGGACGATGCTGGGGGGAAACTGAAAGAGACTGATTGTGCTGTCTTGACATTTATGACCACAGGTCTCATATGGGCCCCCAACTCTGCTGGTCAATGATGCCTAATTCCCTAATAAATTCACTTTCCCGTTCTGCAAGATGGCTATGCCTTCCTCAAGTTTCCTAAAAGAATCCTTCTTGCTAATGACCTCAAATCACTCATCCTTCAAAGAGAAAACAGTACCCTCAAGGAGAACCACCCAACATCCTACAAGTAGAGCCACACACGCTGATGTTTAGATGATTACTATTGTATAAAAACGCTCTTTCATCTCTCTCTCTCCCAGCTTTAAAAACTCTTTTAAAAGAGTTCAAGTCATACAAAGTATGTTCTCGACTACAACAGAATTAAGAAATCAATAACAGCAAGATATCTGGATAATCCCCAAAGAGTTGGAAGCTAAAAAATATACTTCTAAATATCCTTGGTCAAAGAAGATGTCAAAAAGTAAATTAGAAGGTATTTTAAACTGATTGAAATTGAAAACACAACATATCAGTGTTTACGGGATGCCACTAACGTAGTACAGAAAGGGAAAGTAATAGCCCTTAATGTCTATATTAGAAAAGAAGATCTTAAATCAATGATCTCAGCTCCCATGGTTAAAAAAAACAAAAAAAACCCCACAACACAAACCAACTAGAAAACCCAAGGTGAGAAGAGAGGAAATAAAGATTAGAATGGAAATATAATATAACCAGAAAAAACAGAGAAACATATCAATGAAACCAAAAGCTTCTTCCTTAAGATAATAAATAAATAAATAGTTCTAACCAGAGAGATCAAGAAAAAGATATATGAAAGACACAAAATACCAATATCAGGAATGAGAGAAGTGGCATCACTCTTGATATTAAAAGGATTGATAAGGGCATATAATGAACGACTTCACGTCAGAGTCAACAACTTAGGTGATATACACAAATTTTTTGAAAAACATGAATTAAGCTCACTCAAGAAGAAACAAAAAACCCGAATAGCCTTATATCTTTAAAATAGAGTTCCAAATAATCTTTAGGAGAAAAAAGAAAATACTGGGTGAGCCCCAGCAGGTGCCCACCTTCCTGACCTCACCTGTTGGCTTGATGGAGAAAGTGGAGTCAAGGTGACAGATACAGGCAGCTCAGCCAACCTGTGCTTGGGTAGAGCTGAGTCATAATGAGATCGTAGCTCTCCATAAATCTAAAAGTCACTAATCAAACACACTCAGATCAAATGCACTCAGATTACACTAAAGAAGGTGGGTGGGAGAGTTCTAATTGCTTGTCCACACCGTGACACACCTTTGGAGATTCATTTTCAGTTGAACTTTGTGGCCACAAATTTCACTTAGAGAAAAAAAATGCATATATGTATCCTCCTTTGACAAACCTAAAATGCACACACTTAGCACCCGTAGGAGTTGTGTAAGATGAATAAAAACATTCTGGTAAGAGGCTTCACCCACAATGAGAGTTTCATAAACATTCTCTCCCACTTGGGGGCACACACAGCTAGGATCCCACACAGCTAGGTACCCTGCCCACACCTGTAAATCTGTTCTTGGGACCTTTTTTTCTCTCATTCCTCTCTTGAGTTTCTCTTAGGCAAGGAATGGGATCTATGTCCTGAGAAGCAGTTACCATGTCGAAATAATTTCACTGTAGTCAAGGAAAAAGCGAACATCCTCATTTTGCAGTGGATGACGGACGCACGCCCAAGAAAATTACTCAGCACTTGTTTTTCTCCTTTTGGGGTTCTCGTACAAGTTTCTTCAATCCAACTGCAAGGAATCTCTAGACCCTATCGACCCGTCACCGTCCGCTTTTGCTTTAGGGGAACAACGTCTCGACCCCGCAGACCACAGCTTGGCTCAAGAGGCGGGATCAAAAGAAGGCGCATCGCGGGGGACGGGGCGGACCCGGGAATGGGGCGTTACGAAACCTTCAGGAACAGACGGCCCCTCCTCGGAGGGGAGGGACCGAGGGCCGGAGCCTCGTTCTGTGCAAGTCACAGCGCTGGAGCCTAGAACACAGTTCTTCCTGGCTTCTCTGACTGTGGCCGGGCCTCCGCAGCGCGCGCCGCCCGTGGCCCACGGCCCGGTTCGCTCTTCACCCAACGGCCCCGCGCGCCCAGCACCCGGCCATGCCGTCCTACACCCGCGTGGCGCTGGTCACCGGGGCCAACAAGGGCATCGGCTTCGCCATCGCGCGCGACCTGTGCCGGCAGTTCCCGGGGGACGTGGTGCTCACGGCGCGGGACGTGGAGCGGGGCCGGGCGGCCGTGCAGCAGCTACAGGCCGAGGGCCTGAGTCCGCGCTTCCACCAGCTGGACATCGACGACCTGCAGAGCATCCGCGTCCTGCGCGCCTTCCTGCGCAGGGAGTACGGGGGGCTCAACGTGCTGGTCAACAACGCGGGCATCGCCTTCAAGAGTAGGTGTGGGGGGCGGGAGGTCCCCGGGCGCTCCGAGGGTGCCAGACAGTGAGCCGCATACGCCCCCTACCCGCCCACTTAAGTTATGGAAGGCAGAGCCCGCCCCTCGGGATGCACTCAGCTCTGGCCTCCCACGGCTGGTTCTCGCTTCCCACGGAGTCGCGGGAGCGGTTCGTTTAGCTCAAGACCCGCCCGGGCGCCGGGCACAGTGCGCCCCGCCCGCCTGCCGGCCTCTGCGGGCCCGAGCACGCAAGGGCTCAGCCCAGGACCCTCCCAGAACAGACAGCTGCTGAGGTTTGCAAGAGAATCGGTCTCCTGCGAGGGGACCACGCCCTGCTAAGCTCATCAGCTTTCTAATGCAAGAAACATTTTCTCTGCGAACGGTCTCCAAACTCACTTTGGGCTTTCTCTTTCCTTGAAAGGGCGCATTCATAGATACGGGGAGGCATCTGCTCGGGACAGGAAGTGGATCTCGGGAGCACGATTAGTGCGCACGTGCACGCGCTAGTGGACTTGAGAGAGCTTTAATGGAGCTTTTTAATGGGGAGGTTTGATAGGCTCTGGCAAAAAGGAAGCGAGCGTGGTTCCCACCCCCAGGGAAGCTATGTTTGTTATCAAACATATATAAGTGTGGTCTGAAGTAGCACCTTCCTTTGGGGCCGGGGCGCGGGGCGCGGGAGGGGGGAGATCAAGGAGATTACTTATTCTTATTATTCGAGTAAGAAAGTTAGCCATCTGCCATGTGCCGCGGGTAGAAATAAACAGGGCAGCCTCACTTACAACCTAGTGGGGAAGAGAAATCTAAGAGGCAGAGCGGAGGAAAACGAAGTATTGTGAAGCGTTAAGTCTTCATCCCCTTGGCCTTGGGCCCTCGGCAGCGCCCTGCACCTGCAACTCGGTCTGCGGGCTTTCTGGGAGCGCGGGCGGGGGCGGGCGGTGACTGACAGCCCCCGGAGCCGACGGCTGGGGAATTGGTGGATAAATACCCGACTTCCTGGAGGACACACGGAGGAACGCTGACTTCAGCTGGAAGCTCTTGCCCCTCAGAGTGTGGGCTGTCGGCCAGCAGCGCCTGCCCCGCTGGACACTCGCTGGAATCGCAGAATCCCCAGCCCCGCCACCGCACGTGCTGCGTGATAATCTGCATTTTAACAGAATCCCCAGGTGCCTCCTATGCCCATCCAAGACTGCGAACTTTGATCACTGCTGCTCGGAGTGTGGCTCGCAGACCAGTAGCCGTGGCGTCACCTGGGAACTGGTTAGAAATGCAAATTTTGGAGCCTCACCCCGGACCTTCAGGATCCCAAACTCTGGAGGCGGGGCCCAGAATGCTGTGTTCTAACAGGTCCCGCAGGTGCTTCCCACACACGCTCCAAGTTTGAGAACCACGGATCTCGTGGTTTAAAAATTGTTTTAAAGGTAGTTTGTTTGGGGGAACTTCCCGGACTTCCCTGGTGGCGCAGTGGTTAAGAATCCACCTGCCAATGCAGGGGACGCGGGTTCGAGCCCTGGTGCGGGAAGATCCACGTGCCATGGAGCAACTAAGCCCGTGCGCCACAACTACCGAGCCTGTGCTCTAGAGCCCCCCCCCCCGTCCCGCCGAGCCCGTGCTCCGCAACAAGAGAAGCCACCGCAATGAGTAGCCCGCGCACCGAACGGAAGAATAGCCCCTGCTCTCTCCAACTAGAGAAAGCCTTCCCGCAGCAACGAAGACCCAACGCAGCCAAAAATCAATAAATTTATTGTTTTTAAAGTTAGCTGGTTTTGTCTTTCATTAGAGGTAAGATCCACTTTGTCTTATGAATTTTAGGAGGAAATGCATCACTTTGTTTCCTTCTCTTTTTTGAAAGTTGATGATCCGACACCGTTTGACATTCAAGCTGAGATGACACTGAAGACAAACTTTTTTGCCACGAGAAATGTCTGCAGCGAATTACTACCGATAGTGAAACCTCATGGTAAGTCCAGCTTTGTGGACTGTCAGGCTGCCTCCCCTCGGCAAGGTGTGACCCACCCGCCGGGGGGTGTGGCCGGGGGGCTGTCCCCCAGGAATCACCCAGGGGTGCTATTTCTCTGTAGGGGGGAAAATAGAAAACTGCATGATTTTCTCATAGTATCTGGCCCCTCATCCGAACATTTCAGCTTTATTGAAAGATATGTATACCCCACTCCAAGTTTGTGGAAGAATTAATTCCCTTTTCCCCCAGAACTTGTATGTTTGTATGCAGGCAGGCATGAGTGAACTTAGGTGTGTAGAGATGCATGTATGTTTAGATACCTGATTCATTTGAAGTTTATCCTTGTGTAGGAAGGAGATGGATCTAAATGTACCATTTTTCATATGGCTACCCAGTTGTTCCCTCAACATTTATGAAAAGTTCATCTTCTCCCCCACCTCCAAAAAGAAAGATGTGTATGATACATGGTGATGCTCTTGGGTCCCAAGTCATGAAGTGAATCCTAGAAGGATAAGGTGTTTCAAGTCCCCAAAGGCCTCTTGCCTTTGAGCAACTTCAGTGAGTCTTTCTCAGTTCCCCAAGGTGGCCGGGCCTCACCCAGTTCACCTGGGGCTTGGGGAAAGTGTCTGTTCTCTCATTACTATGAATTTTCCTCTATTCCTTTCTTCTTGCACCAACCTTTGCCAAGCTGGTTCAGAGCATCCAAAAGAAACTTTTCTTTATTAGGAAATATCTTTCCCACATTTTCAAGTATTCAGTGAATAACTTTTATTACTTTTCCCACAAACATTTATTGAGCGCCTACCATAATCCAGGCATTACTCTGGTGCTGGGGATACAGTGGTGAGTATTGTGGGCATGGACAGTCCGGTCCATGGAGCACAGAGTCCAGTGGGGAAGACCACTGCTGACAAACAAGCCTAGCTGTGTAAATTACAACTGTGCTGGGAGGTGGGGAGAGAAGCCTTGCTTCCCTGAGGATTTTCTTTCCCAAGAAATCAACTGTGATTCTTAGGAAGAAGAACTCTGTGATTCTTACTAGAAACATGCTTTTCTTAATTTAACATTTTGAAGAAAGATGATCTCCAGTGCAAAAGTATTTAAATTTAAAAAGATGCATGGTGAGAGTCCCACCTGTCTGCCCCTCCCCATTCTCCACAGGTGATTCTTGTTACTGGTTTCTTAGTGGGATGGGATCATAGAAAGCTCACAGGTAGAGCTTCAGGTACTGGCTCATAGAAGCCTTGGGTCCAGGGGCATGGAGTTGGTGAGTGTCCAGGGTCAAGGGGATAGAATTTTTAAATGCAAATCTAAGCAAAAATAAATGTGTGTGTGTGTGTGTGTATATATATATATATTTGCTTCCCTTTTTACAAAAAAAAGAAAGGACATTAAGTATAACGTTTGCCACCTTGCTTTCTTCACTTACTATATCTGGGGCTCTTATTCTTTTTTTACAGCTGCATAGTATTCCATTGTAGCTGTGTGTTTTACCAAGTATCATGAAATCTTCCTATGGATTTTAGAATCATAGAATTTGAAAGATGCAAAGTATTGAAAAAAACTTACATTTTTAAAGTACATTTATGGTATCTGTCTACACCTTCACTTTATAGAGAAGGAAACTGAGCCCCAGAGAAGTGAATACAGCCAGGTAGTAGTAGAGCTGGAAACAGTATCCCAGTTTCCTAACTTCACCCCTCAATCAAACCAGGATAATTAGTTCTAGTTAGGGAAGGATTATAGCACCAAATGATTGTGAACCAACCATTTTGAAAGGTGAAAGAAGTCTTTGGGGAGGGTGGGGCTCAGGGACCAACCCAGTGCTGGTGAATCACTGTCTTTAACCAGTTTTCTGTTAACAGTAATTCCCAAAGCGGGAATCTTGGGTTTGCAACACATTGAGAATAGTGGTGACTTTTCAATAAACGTCACTCTAGAGGGCAAAACGCTGAGCACCGCTGCCCCTTGGTTTGTTGGGAGTCACTTTCTCCACATTCAAAGCTGACTTAAAAGCCACTCTTTATTTAGCTTTATAATATCACTTTAAAGAAAGTTAACCCGCTTGCTTATTGGTTCAAGATTGAGTGAATAGGTTAAGCCACTAGGGGGAGCTACTTGCCCACTCTTGCTGGAACGCAGTAGGGGTTGTTTCCGGACCGTGGAGCCACCTGGACCTCAGCCAAGAGTGGTGGTGATAGTGTGGGCTGAGCCCTTTTCAGGGCTGATTGGGCCCATTTAGCTGTTGCAACTGTCACCCCTTGACCTCTCCCCCAGGGGTGTGCCTTGAGATCAAAGAGGACGCCTCTTCCTCTTAGGAAGATTTTTATTTCCATCGAAGGCATAGAGTAGCTCCTGTAATTTGTTTTTTCTTTACTTTCCTCCTTTCCTGTTTGAATTTAATTCCTTGTAGCAGCCAAGCGTTTGAGTACAAAGCTGCTTAGCAAGTAATGAAGAGCATAACTTCAGCAAAGCAGAATTCCTGGCCAAAATATTGAAGTGAATCTAATCATAAAAAAAAAAAAAAAATCATGCCAATCCAAACTGGGGGAAATACTATAAAATAAAGGCTTAGAGTCTTTAAAAAGATCACTGTCAACTGCTCTAGTCTAAATAGACTAAAGAGATAGGACAACTAAATGCAATCCATTTATCCCTCCAGGGTCCATGCAATCCATTGGACCCAGGATGAAAACAAACAAAAAACCTATAAAGGAAGATTATTGAGACAATTAGGGACGTTTGAATATGGACTACAGTTTAGATAATAGTGTTGTACGATGATTAATACGATCACATTTGCGGTTCTGGAAGAGAATGCCCTTCCGTATACTACAGTGTTTTAAGGCGAAGGTTTATGGTATCTGCCTACAATTAAGAGAAAGATAGAAAGCAAATGTGGCAAAATGTTGACAGTTGGTGAACTCAGCTGAAGGGTATATATATGGGTGTTTATTAAACCATTCTTGCAACTTCTCTGTAGGTTGCAAAGTTTTTCAAAGTTAAAAGTTGGGAAAAAGGGCACCCCTGGTGGTGCAGTGGTTGGGAGTCCGCCTGCCGATGCAGGGGACACGGGTTCGTGCCCCGGTCCGGGAAGATCCCACATGCCGCGGAGCGACTGGGCCCGTGAGCCATGGCCGCTGAGCCTGCGCGTCCGGAGCCTGTGCTCCGCAACGGGAGAGGCCACAACAGCGAGAGGCCCGCGTACCGCACAAAAAAAAAAAAAAAAGTTGGGAAGGAACTATGTTATTACCAGAGAGAGACAGAGAGAAGGAAGGAAGGAAATAATATACTGAAGAGTCTTGGGTCCCTGCGGGCTATGTGAGATGCTTATGTACAAGGACAGAGTGAGGGCATCTCTGTATCGGGCTGGGCCCACAAGAATCTCCCAGCATGTACACACCCCACCAACAAATGTGTACCTGTGGTGAATGCCACTCAGAAAATGAAATAGAATCCAATTATCTTGTTGGATGCAAAGAATATGGATTCAGTATAATATGTGAGAAAATAACCCCCCAAATTTGGTGCTTTTTGATGTTGGACAGAATGTGTAAATTCACACGTTCACTGGTTTGGGGATTTCTATCAATGCTTCAAATTATTTTCTAGTTTTTGGCCTTCATATTTTATTTTATGGACAGATCTGTATCATTAGTAGCTGTGAATCATTGCTAATATGAATATTAACTCACTAATTATATTTAATTATTTGTTAACTATGGGCTAAAAAAAGGAATGAAAATCAAAACTGGGATGGAGAATCAACCCATTCCACATGTGAAAGTATCCATCATTAAGGATAGACAAGGGTCATTGGCAAGGGATTGCTTAAACCTGATTTCGGCACTCAGGGGTACAGAGGTGGCCCCAGGACCCTAGGAAATAATCTAAGGGTGAGGGCGCTGTCCCCTGGAAAGCAAGTTCACAAGTACCTGGAAATGTGTGTGTGTGTAGGAGGGTGTGTTTTATAAAACTACCTGGTGATTCTACTACAGACCTACCTTCTGCTCACCTAATGAATCACTGCTCTTTAGCCCCTGTTATTGACAGAAATGTGTTCTTCCTTTTGGGAGAACAAGGGACAAAAAGTTAAAACCCACTTGTGCATTCTTGAGGCATTTTTGAATACCTTTGGAGGTTTTTTTTTAATGCCTTCTAGAATCTTTATTTTTTTTAAAGGGCTTAAAATGCTTGGCTATTTATTTATTTATTAGAATCTTATTTTTTTTTGCAGTACGCGGGCCTCTCACTGTTGTGGCCTCTCCCGTTGCGGAGCACAGGCTCCGGACGCGCAGGCTCAGCGGCCATGGCTCACGGGCCCAGCCGCTCCGCGGCATGTGGGACCCTCCCGGACAAGGGCACGAACCCGTGTCCCCTGCATTGGCAGGCGGACTCTTAACGAATGCGCCACCAGGGAAGCCCTAGAATCATTTTTTAAATCAGCAATTACACCTGCCCCATGACTCAATCATGTTTGTCAGTAGTCAACCAACGATTGTTTATTTGTGATATGCTTCTATATTTTTCTTATTCTGTTTCAGGCAGAGTGGTGAATGTCAGTAGCTTACAGGGTTCCAAAGCCCTTGAAAATTGCAGCGAAGATCTGCAGGAGAAGTTCCGATGTAAGACACTCACAGAGGAAGACCTGGTGGAGCTCATGAAAAAGTTTGTGGAGGACACGAAAAATGAGGTGCATGAGAGGGAGGGCTGGCCCAACTCTGCTTATGGGGTGTCCAAACTGGGGGTCACGGTCTTATCGAGAATCCTGGCCCAGCGTCTGGATGAGAAAAGACAAGCGGACAGGATTCTGCTGAACGCATGCTGCCCCGGGTGGGTGAAGACGGACATGGTGGGAGCTCACGGCTCCAGGACCGTGGAGGAGGGGGCTGAGACTCCCGTCTACTTGGCCCTCCTGCCTCCAGATGCCACCGGGCCTCACGGGCAGCTAGTCCGGGACAAAGTCGTCCAAACGTGGTGAATGTCTGCTTTGGCACTTGAGGCTTAATAAATGTTTGGGGAATGAATGAATTCTGGTGTTGTAGTCCGATTCTGTTTCTGTCCTTGCGGGGCGTCGATGAGAAAGTGTCTAGTTCTGGGACTTTCCTGGTGGCGCAGTGGTTAAGAATCTGCCTGCCAATGCAGGGGACACGGGTTCGAGCCCTGGTCCGGGAAGATCCCACATGCCGTGGAGCAACTAAGCCCCTGTGCCACAACTACTGAAGCCCGCACACCTAGAGCCCGTGCTCTGCAACAAGAGAAGCCACCGCAATGAGAAGCCCGTGCACCGCAACGAAGTGTAGCCCCTGCTCACCACAACTAGAAAAAGCGCGCACACAGCAACAAAGACCCAACACAGCCCAAAATAAATAAACTTATTTTTTTTTAAAAAAGGAAAGTGTCTAGTTCTGCAATGGAGCTGAGCAATTTTGCTCTGCCCAAGCTCTAGCCTGAGAGGGAGATGCACATAGTCCGGTGGTTCTCAAATATTAGAGGGCAGCCAAATCACTTGGAGGGTATGTGAAAACATTGCCTGGAATTGGGGCCCAAGAGTGGGCATTTCTATCAAGTTCCCAGGTGCTGCTGGTATTGGGATGGCACTTAGAGAACCACTAACCTCCTGAGAGGTCCCAGGGCTGCAGAGTGGGTCCCAGCCACGTTCCAGGTGTCCCTTGCTGTTTCCAGGTTGTCGACTCTATAAGGATGGTGATTTATCCTGTTTCCTTAGTTCTGCAACCCTGCTTTATATCTCATTCTGTTTTCCTACATTTGAGTACATTGAAATTGGTTCTTACACTTATGAAGTTGTGTGGCTCGAGGGACTCGGGAGGAATGTCCTTCTTTTGTTGGGTTATGGTTTTTTCCGTAATAGGTTTTCCGTTTGGGTTTTGCATCCTGTGTTCTTCCCAGAACGTTTACAAGGTTGCCCCGCCACTCTTCATCTAGTTCATGCCTGGGCAACTTTGTCCAGACCATCTCTTTGCTCTGACACATGCAGATATTTTCTCCTTAGCCTATTCTGCTCCCCTGTAAGATACAGCCCAGGGTGTTCTTCAGATGCCCCTCCCTGGGCCCCTTTTGCGGTCTCTCTGACAACAGGCAACCCCACTGCTTTCAAATGAGATTGGTTTTGCAAGCAGCCTCCTTCGTTCTGGTTATACCCTGCAGAAAAAAGACCTGGCGACCAAAGGTTCTTACAAAAGACAAGAAACATACTTGCAAAGAAAGTTTGCTAGGGAGTCAAGACTTCAGAAGGAATGGGTAGCCAAACAACAAAAATGCAACAGGGGGCTTCCCTGGTGGCGCAGTGGTTGAGAATCCGCCTGCCGATGCAGGGGACACTGGTTCGTGCCCCGGTCCGGGATGATCCCACATGCCGCAGAGCAGCTGGGCCCGTGAGCCATGGCCGCTGAGCCTACGTGTCCGGAGCCTGTGCTCCGCAACGGGAGAGGCCACAACAGTGAGAGGCCCGCGTACCGCAAAAAAAAAAAAAAAAAGATAAAGAAAAGCAGCTACAGCGTGGCCCAAAGAGAGATGGCCCCTCTTCTCACAGTGGCATCCATTCCCCAGCTTCAGACCATCCCTGAGATCCTAGGTTCTAAGAGATGCTCTAAGAAACCCTTGTATCCTTTAAAGAAGTTTCCCTTTTCCTTAAGCTGGTCTGAAGTGACTTACTGTTGCTTGCAACCAAAAGAAATCTACCGAACAGAAGTGCATGAAAACGTTTCATAGTATGCTATAAAGGCAAAAATATCATGAAGTGAGAACCCATGGCGTGCTAGTCCATATGTCACGCTTAATACTTTCCTGACATTGTTTTATTTATTTATTTTTTGCCATACGTGGGCCTCTCACTGTTGTGGCCTCTCCCGTTGCGGAGCACAGGCTCCAGACGCGCAGGCTCAGCGGCCATGGCTCACGGGCCCAGTCGCTCCACAGCACGTGGGATCTTCCCGGACCGGGGCACGAACCCGTGCCCCCTGCATCGGCAGGCGGACTCTCAACCACTGCGCCACCAGGGAAGCCCCTGACATTGTTTTACATAATTCTCACAACAGTCCTTTGAGGTAGGGATTAATGTCATTTTTTCAAGTGAGGAAATAAAGGCTTGGAGAGGCTGATTAACTTATTCAAGATCACACAGCTAAGAGCCAAGAGTCAGAATTGTATCCAGGACTGTCTGACAGAAAACTTCCTTGGTGCCTAGCACTTGGTACATCCAGCTTCACTATGACGAGTCTAAAGACCACAGGCAACTCCCTTGGTGTAAAAATTAAGGAAGATGATACATTGAATCTAAGGGATTTGTAAGCCATATGGTTATTAGATCCCCAAACCAGCCTCTGTGTGAACTTTTCCATAAACTAGATACATGAAATACGGTCTTAAAGTGGCATATTTTATTATTTATTTATTTGGCCGTGCCACACGGCATGTGGGATCTTAGTTCCCCAACCAGGGATCGAACCTGCCCCCTCTGCAGTGGAAGTGTGGAGTCCTAACTACTGGGCGGCCAGGGGATTCCCTAAAGTGGCATATTTTAAACGGATTATCTCATACGTGTTTTTAGGCACCAAATGGTGCCAGAGATCCCATCCACATCAGCTTCCCTGTGATATACTTTTCTAGGTTGACACCCGTGTGGGAAACCCACACACGGCATCAGCTTTAGACCTGGTCTGTAGACTTTGCCCTCACCTACTGAGCTGTAACAGGACTGTGACAGCCCAAGAGCCCAAACAGTGATACACTGAAGATCAAAGCAGGTGATAATGACGATCCTGACAAAGGTTTACTCGTTACTGCAAGTCAACCACGAAGTGGGAACAGCATCAACTTCAGAACTATGCAAGATTTCTACAAAGATGGGTGGAGATGAGACGGGCTTGGAGGGTCACCAGTATCTGCACAGGGAAACTCAGAATGAGTTTCCCTGGGCCAATCTTCCTGATAGGTGGGCCAGCCTGACCCATTTCCTCTGATTTACAGTGCTTTCTTCACTCTCAAAAGGGGTAAAATTCTGATTTAAATTAAATCTGAAGTGCCCTAATTAGTTTGAGTATTATTATGCAAGGAACCTATGCTATTTACATGTCTTAAACAGATGAACACAGCTCAGTACATCAAGGGTGACAAGACAGCTTGACCCAAGTAAACAGATCCTTGTAAGAATAAACTTTTAAATCTTAGTGCTGTACATTTACATATAATCCTGATTATAAATGGAGTTCTTTTAAGGGTTTACACTACGCTTATTTGTCAAAGTTAATTTATATTAACCTCCCACACACCTGGCATTCTTCAGAGCTAGGTGACCTAACTATAAGGGAAGTGTTTTATTTTATATAAATGCACTAGGACAAAGTTGTACATGGTGGTTTGGGCACAAACTGATTCTCTCTCCTTAATGGTGGGTATGAGCAGTTCTTTTATCTCTGTTAGTTCAATGCCATGTGCAGTGTGGCTAGGATTTGAGAAACCTAAAAAAAAAGAAACACCTGTTTGTCAACTTTGTTTTTGTAAAAATGGAGCTTATCGCATCTTCATTAGGAAATCAATTTTCATGAAATTAATTCTTTGTCTTGCAAATGCTCAATCCTTTAGTTTTCTTCTGTTTTTACTTTAAGACCATTCCTAGAATTGACCATTAGAGGATTTACATCTGGGTGGAGATGGAATCAGAATCAGAAGCCTGGCTGGTGAGAGGTCCAGCATCCCAAACTATTAAAACATTCTTGATGTTTGGGGGGAGGTGATAGATCCCCTCGGGAATCTGATACAAACTCTATACTCTTTCTCCAGAAACATACATAAACACAAAATATTCTACACAATTTCAACGTGTTCATGGACTCCCCACTCCCACCCCCCCCAAACTCTTTCATGGATGGCCTAGCATTTATGGGCCCCAAACTAGGTCTGAAAATTCCCAGGGGACAGTGAGGGGTTAAATTGTTAGAGGCTTCCATAGAAATCACAACCTCAATCAACAGGTGGCACTGCTTTGGTTGGCTGCGAGCCGGAGCTGGTGCAATCAGGATGCTCAGGTGAAATTTGCCCGAGTCCCGTCATCAGGTGCTTCTTGCTCTGCACCTGTCACGCCAGGTTGGGTGCGTCTGGACTGTCCAGGTCCGAAGGCTCCTGAGGATGACAGGAAGGGGTTAGAGTTTATCTGGAAGCATGAATGCTCTTTAGACTTGATGTGAGGTCTCCTTTCTTAGCCAGAGCCCACATTAAGAAGCTCATTCCAGGAATTATCCACCTCACCTTCTCAGATGCCAAGGGTCGGAAAAGTGCGGCCTGTGGGGCCGGCGCACCTTACCAGGGTCCCCAAACCTCCAGCGGCCCGAGCGTGTACAGAAGGGTTCATTTCGCTTCCTCCCCGAGAGTTTGGGTGTAGTCCCGATGGCCAAGTGCCATGGTGCCCACCTTTCTCGGGTCCATCGGTTCTCCTTGTCTGTAACTCCAAACCTCTCCTTGGGCCGGCTGATTCACTGACCGACGTCCCCTTCCATTTGGGTGTGTCGGGGGAAGGCCCAGATGAGAGGCGGAGCCAAACCTCCCCCCAACCTGTGCGATGTCTCCCCAGAAGCAGACCCGCGGCGAGGGCAGGAGCTAGTTGTTCTCGCTGAGAGCGACGCCCGCCGCCGGGAAGCTGCGGGAGACTTGGGGTGGGAGCCCTGCGCTCTGGAGTCCGCGTTCAGGACCCGCCCCCGCGCGCTGAGGACCCGCCCCCGAGACCCACCCCGCCAGCCGAGGTACCGCCTCCTGGTCCCGCCTCCCAAGCCAAGGGCCCGTCTTCCGGGCCCTGACCCGAGCGTCGAGGACACTCCCCGGCCTCTGCCCCACTCACCGAGCGCTCTACCTTAGCCACGCCCCCCACGCGCCGAGGGCCCGCCTCTCCGCCCTGCCTCGCCCCTTCCGCAGAGAAGCCCCTCCTTTGGCCACGCCCCTATATGCCAAGGGCCCGCCTCCCGGCCCAGCCCTTCTAGGCTCCTCCCCACGCACCGAGGGCCCGCCCTTGTCCCCGCCCCCAAGCGTCTAAGATCCGCCCCCCCGGCCCGCCCAGTGTCCTGGAGCCGCGGCCGCTGCGGCTTGGGAGCTGCGCTTCCTCCGCCGTTCCGGCTGCCGGCCGCGCCGCAGCTGCCGATCGTTTAACCCTTGGCGTCCTGCTGGGCTCCTCCGCGCCTCCCGTGGGCGCGCCCGCCGAGAAAGGTCGCCGCCGCCGGTAAGTTAGGCCGGCGCCTTCGGCCGCCAGGCGAAGCCGAGGGAGCCGGGGCGTCTCCTCTTGCGGGTCAGTGAGCGGCAGGTGCTTCCTCTCCGGGTGCACAGGGTTCGGGCGGCGCCTTGGAGGCGGGCCTGGTGTGCAGGTGGCTCCCCCGAGCGCGGCCGGGGCCCACCGGCGCTCACTGCTGCAGTGCGGGGGCGGCCCTAGCGAGGCCGCTAGTGGGCGTGGGCTCCGGCCCCGGCCCAGCAAGGGACAGCCCGGGAGGCTAAGCGGGGTCCCCTCCCAGTTCCCCCGGCTCCCCGCAGCGAAGGAAGAGCGGCCGGGCCCGGCGTGGCCTCTCGTCCGGCAGGTAGAGGTCAGGTGGGTCACGGCCCGGCCGCCCCTCACCGCGGCCGGCGGATGCCGAAGCCGCGGCTTTGTTTGCTCGAGGTCCTGGTCGGGGAGCAGGGCTAGGGATCGAGACCTTTATAAGATGAAGGCTTTCCTGTTAAGGGAAGACCCCCCAAGTCTTCCCGACTGTCCGCAGGAGAAGGGATCCCAGCCGTAGTGCGCGCTCAGCCGCCTGGCCCCTCCGTCTTGCAGGATTGCCAGCTGCTGCCTTCCTGGATGGTCTTTTACCAACTCAGTGCCGCTGCTTATGGGGTCTGTTACCCTCAGGTGTTTCCCTAACCTGGGACAGCTGCCCTACACTTGGGAGAATCTTTGCAGCATATTTTGGTAAGGCAGTGGAAGCGCTCCTCTCCCCCCAAGGCTTTCTCCCATTATGTGTCTTACATTTTTGCCACCTCAATTTAATTACCACTCTGAAAGACCCGATTCAAAATCATGTGCCTACTTGATTAAACCACTTATAGAGGAGCGTTTCTGTGCTGTGACTGAGGATCATTATCGACTGATGGCGCATGGGAGGGTGACTCTGACACTTTTCACTCACCTATGTTTTCATTTAACTCAGAAACGGTCCTTCGTGTAAACCTCTTTAATACTAACTTCTTTTGGATCTAGACAGTTGATTTTTCACTCAAACTTGTTTTCCTAAGAAATTAAGAAGGGTTAAGGTGAGAGATCCCCAGCTGACATTTTCCGTTTTCTGGCGGATTCATCTGGTCTGATACGCCTGTTTATACGACTACTCCTTTGGGTGTAATTGTGAGGAGGCTGTAGGACTCTGTCAGTCTTACTGAGCTATTGAGTCTCTCACAGAAAAGGTATCCAGAGTAGATTGCAAAAACATTGTCAAAAGAGGTCTATAAGGGCTGCACTATTAATTTTACCTGTAGCTTAATGCAGTCGAGGCTCTGTGGCACCTGGCTGGCCTGAGCTGGAATCCTAATTCTGCCAGTTGCTTGCTATGTGACCCCAGCCATTTTCTGGAGGGCCTGATTCCCAGTATCCTCATCTGGAGGCTGATAATACCCATCTCTTAGGACTCTTGTGTGTTGCATGAGAGAAATACATGCAGAAATGATGGATTTGCCAAGCCCCCCCCCCAGAAGACTCGCTTACTAGCATAGTATCAAGTGCCCCATATTTTGAAATAAAAGAGCTTGCATATTTCCAAGCTTCTCACCAGTGCTGTTAGTTACACTGAATAGTACTTTCTTCTTACAGCCAACCATAACATTGAACCGCTCCAGTTACCTGCTCTTACCTGGCTGACGCCTTCCTAACCGTAAGCAGTGGTACCCCTCTGCCACCTCCCCTCCTAAACACATGTTATTGCTGACAAGGCTCTCTTCCTGCTGACAAGCGCCCACACCTGTGGACTTTGAGGACGTCTCTGCTGGTAGCTGGGCTTCCTCTGCCCTTCTTGCCAGCATCACTCTGTTACATCAGCCCACCCTCCATCACTGTGCCGCATTAAACTGAAATTACATGTTTAGGTATTTCCTCTTTTATTAGGCTCTGAACTGTGAGAGTAGAACCCTGCCTTGTTCATGTTTCTTTCTCCAGTGCGTGGACACCTAATACAGTGAACAGACTGCATGGAGTACTGCAGTGGTTCAGAGACACGGGATTTCAGACCTGTACATTTCCTGGAATTAAAAAAAAAAAAAAACTTATGGACCGTTGGGATGTACTAATGTCTTATCTCTTTACTTGGCAAAACAAACTACACCTCTCATTACCATCCTTGATAATTTCAAAAAGTATGAAGGCTATTATTTCAGCAAAAGGGGCAGGCCTTTCCAAGAATGAGCAGGCGATCTTGCTGTGTGCCTATGCATAGCACAGTATATTTTTGCAGAGAGGCCCAGCATGTGCAAAGGCTCTGTGGTAGAATGAGTTGTCTTAGGACAAGCAGAGTGCCTTGAGGAGAGTCAGGTGGAGCCTTGTAGGCCACAGAGTGGGGTGGGGGGAGTGTGGACTTACTGTAGGCTTAATGGGAAGAGTTTAAACATGGTGGGGAAGTGCTTTTTGTTTTAAGAGGACTTGGAGTGCTGTGTGAAAGTACACTGGAGAGGGGCAAGAGTGAAGGAGAACCCTTAGGGAGCTTCTACATCAGGCTTGCAGGAGAAAGGTGGCTTGCACAGTGGAGAGTCCATGGGTATTTTGGAAGAAGAGCCAATGGGACTTGGGTTGAGTGTGACAGGTGAAGAGAAGGAAGAGTCCAGGACGATGTTGACGTTCCCATAGATGGTGGGGCCACTTTCTGAGGAAAAGAAGACTGGAGAAGGAGCAGGTTGAGCAGATAGAATCAAGAGTAGCGGGTTTTTTAACACGGAAGCAACTTAAATGTCCACAGACGGATGAATGTATAAAGAAGATATGGTGTATATACATGCAATGGAATATTATCCAGCCATAGAAAAGAATGAAATAATGCCATTTTTAGCAACATGGATGGACCTAGAGATTATCATACTAAGTGAAGTAAGTCAGAAAGAGACAAATACTATATGATATCACTTCTATGTGGAACCTAAAATATGACACAAATGAACTTATCTACGAAGCAGAAACAGACTCACAGACATAGAGAACAGACTTGTGGTTGCCAAGGGGGAGGGGAGGTAGGGGAGGGATGGGGTGGGAGTTTGGGATTAGCAGATGCAAACTATTATATATAGAATGGATAAACAATAAGGTCCTACTGTATAACACCGGGATCTATATTCCATATCCTGTAATAAACTGTATTGGAAAAGAAGAAACAAAGAGGGTTTTTCAAAAACAGTGTTATTGAGGTATAATTTACAGACCATAAAATTCATTCATTGAAATATACTGTTCAGTGATTTTTAGTAAATTTACAGAGGTGTGCAGACATCACCATAATCTGATTTTAGCGCATTTCCATTACCCCCCAAAAGAACCCTTGTGCCCATTTGCAGATACTCCCCAGTTCGTACTCCCCACCCTAGGCAACCACTGTTTAATCTACTTGCATCTCTACAGATTGGCCTATTCTGGGCATTTCATATAGATGGAATCATACAGTATGTGGCCTTTTATGACTGGCTTCTTCCACTAAGCTTGTAATTTCCAGCTTCATCCACCCCGTCACATGTTTCAGGACTCTGTTCCTTCTCATTGCTGAATAGCATGCCATCGTGTGGCTAGACCACGTTTTGTTGATGGACACTCGAGTGTCTAGTTTGGGATGCACCTGGTTTGAGACACGCGTGCCATATCCGGGTGGAGAAGTCAAGGAAACACTTGCATGAATTTGGGCCTTGGAGGGGGAGGTTCGGGAGGTTATAAATCTGTGGGTCATGAGCATGAAGATGGTATTTGTTAGTTAAAGGAATGGAGAGATCATTGAGGGTGGAGAGAGAGAGAGAAGGCCCAAGCTTGGTGCCTGGGAATGCCAACATTTGGCAGTCTTGTAGAGGAGGATGGGCCTGCAGAGAAGGTACAGCAGAGATGTCGGTGGGCCAGAGGAGTGTGGGCAGACAGGAGGCTGTTTGGAGAAGGAGGAAGTGGCCTGCTGCACAGCCCTCCTGAGAGGTGAATGAGGAAACAGGGTCCACTGACGTTGGCAACTCGAAAGTTGTGTTGGCCTTAAGAAGACCGCAATGGGTCCAGAGCAATCGGAAAGTGAAGTAGAAGATATCATGGGAGTCTTACAACCTCACTGTGGCCAGTAAATGAAAGATTGAGGCTTAAACATCACGTTGTCCCTGCAGTTCAGTTTCTTCCGTCTGCGATATCTGGCTTTTTATTTGACTGACAACATGCAGCTCGGTTAGCCAACTAACTCCAACTCAGGGGATTTAACCATGTCACCATTGCTCTGTATTTCTCTCTCAGACCACGTCCTAGTGAGATATTACTTAGGTTCATAAATCAAACAGGATTGTGTTTGGTTGTGAGTAACAGAAAACTTGATTGAACGGCAGCTTAAACAAATTAGCTCTTATGTGCAGAAAACAGTAAGTCCAGGGGCAGAGTGTCCAGGGTTGGTATGGCACCTTCTTAAAGCCATCTGGGGCCTCAACTGCTCTGTCCTTCCACTTATGCAGGGAAGTCGTGCCTTAAAGATGGCTCTTTCCTCGCGGTTGCAAGATGTGGCTTCAGCTCCAGCATCAAACCTTTGTTTCGGGCAGAAAGAAGGGGAAAGGTGGAGGACAACAGGCCAGAAGAGTCCCCCACCAGCAGCTTCTATTTGTCCAGCACTGTCATACGGCCATCTAGCTGTAAGGGAGGCTGGGGACTATAGTGCCGCCCTGAGCAAAATGAGGGTTCTCTTAGTGTGGAAAAGGGGGCAAGGAATTTGGTGTGGGTGCCTGCCACACTTTAAATAGATCTTCATCAGATGAAGACTAGAGAAGGGAGGCAAGTGGAAACCCTAAGGCATCACCTTTGAGAAAACATTGGAGTATGGAGCTTGGCGACAAGTCAAGAGAACGATTCGACATTTCCACGCCTTGTGGAGTGCTTTTCAGAGCTGTAACTTGTTTGAGTAGACTGATGGCTTGACCTTCAGGTGTTTTTTTTTTAAATGAAGGAGTAAAAACAAAACTTAAGCATGTATTTCTATATGTTATAATGTATAAATGGTGGATGTTTTCAAAAACGCAAATCTGCAGCATCTCATGTTTCCTTTTGTCACATTGGGGATGAGAAGAAAAGGAAATGGTTGCTGTTGGCATCGGGCTCAGGTAGTCGATGTCTCAGGCTTTGCAGTAGCTGCAGTGGTTCATATATAATGAATGCATCTAGCCACAGGAAAAAAAAAGAGAATCCATCAAAGAATATACAAGGGCCAGAATAAAATGATGACTGCTTGGGCCCTGGTGTGACACACCTCCAGGCAGACTCCTCACCCAGGGGCATAGAGCTGTCGGGGGCCTGGCAGATAATTGGCACTTAGTAAATGAACAGGCACGCCGTGGGTTTCTGACACCACTGCTGTCAGACGCTTCACCCTTAGGTCCTTTTTTTCCTCCTGGTTTTCTTGTAGAATATTTCCAGTCCTCTCTCCGAGTCTAGTTGTAGAGGATTGAATTCCTAAACCAACTGTTCAATTAAGACCATAGATGGGCTTTTCCTTAGGTTTTGTAAATGCCCTTTGCTGGGGGGGACCGCCTGCGTTGAGAATTACCAGTCAGCAACAACATGCAGTTAGCCACTTTGTGACTTGGCTCCTAGAATTCATTTTGTCCATTGAGTGGAACTCTAGCGTTTCATTTCTTTCTGCTCTGTCCATTTGTCTCCCTCGGAGTCCAGGAGGGCCGGAACCGTTTATCTTTTATCTGCCATCGTGCCTGGCTCAGCAGCCTTGCTAAATATTTGAGTTGGATCGCCCAGCACGTTTGTGCATAGGAACGTTTGTGGCCCTGTGTCCCCTGGGACTCTGGGCTGGGAACGCTTTTCATCCTCGAAGAGCTGCCTCATTTGTTTATTCACTGATTCCCTCTTAGATACCTTCTCTGCTGCGAGAATGGACCCAGAAGAGCAGGAGCTATTGAATGATTACAGATACAGAAATTACTCTTCTGTGATTGAAAAGGCTTTAAGAAATTTTGAGTCCTCCAGCGAATGGGCGGATCTCATATCCTCACTGGGCAAGCTCAACAAGGTATGTGGGGCAGGGAGTGGATTGCAGGGAGGCAGGGACACAGCTGTCCTTTTATTATTTCAAGGACTTGTCTTTTTAATATTACACTACATGCAGATTACAGCCATTAGATAAGAAAAACCACCCATAATTCTGTTACCCACCCACTATTAACCTATTGGTGTACGTACCTCCCCTTTCAGCCCTTTTTTTTCTGAGCATAGACATGCAGTGTGGATATAGTCGATAGAACAGCTGAACAGTCTGTTTTCTCAACAATATTTAGGTCTGAACAAGATAAATTTATAAATTATCCAGTTATTTAAAGATGAATTGTCCTTCGTGTACTGCTTAGGATCTTTATGGCTTTTTCTTCTCCAGTCTACTTTTTTCACCATTTTACTGCAAACTGGTAACTCCTAGAAGAATAAAGGATGAAATAATTACAGAAATCTGCCCAGAAATTGTGCATGTGTTTGGACGAGGGAAAAGGGGTTGCGTCTGAGAAAACCAAAACTCGTCGCATGTGGTCTTGACCTCGTGTTCTGTGGATGGGGACCATTGTATTTTTCCATCCTGCCCAGAAGGAGGGTGACACAGTGATGCTCAAACACTCAGGCGACCACTGTGACCTGTAGGAAGAAGATACCTGGGCTCGAAGAGGCTGTGCCTGGCTCCGTTACTGTCTGGCCAGGGCTCCTGGCTGTGATACCTGACTTTGGAGCCCGAGTGCCATACGGGAGCTGGGAGATGTCCAGCCTAGTCTGGGAGGTCCCCATTCCCCAGGTAACACACACCAGGGGACTCCATAACAAACCTCGCTAAAGAGAAAGAATCTGTCCGTTTACCTCTTCAAGGGACCAGGGTAGGGGGAGTGAGAATGCAAGCAGCCTGACCACGGGGGCAGCGCCTGGGCAGCCGTCCAGCACCAACCTCCCGAAAGCAGCTATCAGCACCCACAGATGGCAAAGAGGAGATGGGCAGTTCTTACAGGCAGTGGCCGGGAAACTGCACGGTCTCTGCAAAGTGTATTTACAACATGTGAACATCACGGCTGGTGCTGGCTGGGGTGGAGACGTATAATAAAACAGCAAATAAGGGCTTGAGAGTGCTTTGGCTGTAGAGCTCTGACTCAGGACTTTTTCTAGCTGAAGGTAACACTCACTGTCTTAAACGAAGGTGGGTTGCCTTTCCAGGGGAAAGCGAGAAGCCCTGGAATGGGACTTGGACAGATTCGGGTTCTTCTAGATGTTTCTCTGTTTTAGTACTTGACTCTCCTGGAATCTAAAAACAGCATACTTTTGGGGAGGGGGGTGTGTTCATTATTTTCTTGTTGAGTTAAAATTCATGTAACATAAAATTTACCGTTCAGCCATTTTAAAGTGTGCGGTTAAATGGCTTTTAGTACATTCATGATGCTGTGCGGCCATCACCACTACCTAGTTCTAGGACATTTTCACCACCCCAAAGGAAACCCTCTCCGTTACTCCCCTTCCCCTGTCCCTGGCAGCCACTAATCTACTTCCTGTGTCTATGAATATTTCATACAAAAGGACTGGTACAATGATGTGATATTTTGTGTTGGGCTTCTTTCACTTAGCACGTTTCCAAGGTTCATGCACGTTGTAGTGTGTATCAGTACTTCATTGCTTTTTATGGCTGAATCATGTTCCATTGTATGAACAGACCACATTTTGTTTATCCATTCATCAGTTGGGTTTCTACCTGTTGGCTCGTGTGAATAGTACTGTATGGATATTCATATACAAGTTTTTGTTTGAACACTATTTTCATTTCTTCCGGGTTTATACCTAGGAGTAGAATTACTCAGTCATGTGGTCATTCTATATTAAACTTATTGAGGAACCACCAAACTGTTTTCCTCAGTGACTGCCCCATTTTACATGCCCACCAGCAATTTATGAAGGCGCCAATTTCTTCTCAGTCTCAGTAACACTTATTTTCAGGTTTTTTGTTCTTTTTGTGTGGTACGCGGGCCCCTCACCGTTATGGCCTCTTCCGTCGCGGAGCACAGGCTCCGGACGCGCAGGCTCAGCGGCCATGGCTCACGGGCCCAGCCGCTTCACGGCATGTGGGATCTTCCTGGACCAGGGCACGAACCCGTGTCCCCTGCATCGGCAGGTGGACTCTCAACCACTGCGCCACCAGGGAAGCCCTCAGGGTTTTTTTTGATGATAGCTATCCTAGTGGGTATGAAGTGGTATTTTGTGGTTTTGACTTGCATTTCCCTAATGACTAAAATTTTGAGTATCATTTCATTTGTTTATTGGCCATTTGTATATCTTCCTTGGAGAAATTCCTATTCAAGTGTTATGTCCATTTTTTAACTATGCTATTTGTCTTTTTGTTGTGATTTGTAAGAGTTCCTTATATCAATACATTCTGGGTACTTGTCCTTTACTGGATATATGATTTGCAGATTTTTTTCTTCCCATTGTTTAGGCAGTCTTTTCACTTTTTTTTTTTGCGGTATGCGGGCCTCTCCTGTGGCCTCTCCCGTTGCGGAGCACAGACTCCAGACGCGCAGGCTCAGCGGCCATGACTCACGGGCCTAGCCGCTCCGCGGCATGTGGGGTCTTCCCGGACCGGGGCACGAACCCATGTCCCCTGCATCGGCAGGCGGACTCTCAACCACTGCGCCACCAGGGAAGCCCGATAGTGTCTTTTGATGCACAAAATTTAAAAATTTTTGATGAAGTCCAATTTTAACGTTTTTTCTTCTGTTGCTTGTACTTTTGGTGAATATCTAACAAACCATTGCCAAATCCAAGATCATGGAGATTTACCTGTGTTTTCTTCTAAGAGTTTTATAGTTTTAATTCTTACATTTAGGTCTTTGATTCATTTTAATTTGTGTTTTGTTTTTGTTTTTTGTTTTTCGTAGATGAATATCAAGTATGTAGTAAGGATAAAATTAACTCATAGCACACATGCAATTCAAACGTGTAAAATTAAACAATCTACCATTGGGAAATGCAAACAACATATGTGCCAAAACTTCTAAAAAATACATGGTAAACACAATAACCCATATTATTGTATATAACCAGGGATATTAGATATCTCTGGGATGGAAGAGGGGTGGGTTTGGGGCATGTGCATGCATTCTGATGTTCTGGAAACATTTTCTTTAAATTTAATTTTTTATTTTATATTAGAGTATAGTTGATTTACAATGTTGCATTAGTTTCAGGTGCATAGCAAAGTGATTCAGTTATGCATATATCCATTCTTTTTTAGATTCTTTTCCTATATAGGTTATTTCAGATTATTGAGTACAGTTCCCTGTGCTATACAGTACGTCCTTGTTGATTATCTGTTTATATATAGTAGTGTGTATATGTTAATCCCAAACTCCTGATTTATCCCTCCCCCCACCTTTCCCCTTTGGTAACCATCAGTTTGCTTTTGAAGTCTGAGTCTGTTTCTGTGTGTAATTAAGTTCATTTGTGTCATTTTTTTTTTTAAGATTCCACACATAAGTGAGATCATATGATATTTGTCTTTCTCTGTCTGACTTACTTCATTAGTATGATAATCTCTAGGTCCATCCATGTTGCTGAAAATGGTATTATTTCATTCTTCTTTTACAGCTGATATTCCATTGTATATATGTACCACATTTTCTTTATCCATTCCTTTGTCAGTGGACATTTAGGTTGCTTCCATTGTCTTGGCTATTGTAGCTAGTGCTTCAGTGAACATTTCAGTGCATGTATCTTTTCTTTTTTTTTTTTTCTGGCCACGCTGTGTGGCATGCAGGATCTTAGTTCCCCGACCAGGGATCAAAACCGTGCCCCCTGCATTGGAGAGAACAGTGTTAACCACTAGACCTCCAGGGAAGTTCCCCACCCCCTTTTTTTGCATGTGTCTTTTCGAATTATGCTTTTCTCTGGATATATGCCCAAGAGTGGGATTGCTGGGTCATATGGGTCATATTTTTAGTTTTTTAAGGACCCTCCATACTGTTCTCCATAGTGGCTGTATCAATTTACATTCCCACCAACAGCGCAAGAGGGGTCCCTTTGCTCCACACCCTGTCCAGCATTTATTGTTTGTAGACCTTTTGATGATGGCCATTCTGGCTGAGTTAATTTTTGTACATGGCGTGAGGTGGGGCTCCAACTTCATTCTTTTGTGTGTGGAAATCCAGTTGTTTTGCGTGTGCAAAGCCATCTGTTGAAGAGACTGTTCTTTTGAAGGGTCTTGGAATCCCAATTAACTATAGAGAGATGGATTTAATTCTGGACTTTCATTTTTTTCATTGATTTATATGTTTATCCTTATGCCAATACCACACATTTTGATTATTGTAGCTTTGTAGTAAGTTTTGAAGTGGGGAAGTAAGAGTCCTTCAACTTTGTTGTTTTTTTTTAGAATTGTTCTGGATTCCTTGAAATTCCATGTGAATTTTAGGATCAGCTTGTCAATTTCTGCAAAAAAGCCAAGTGGGATTTTGATAGGGATTGCATTGATTCTGTAGATCACTTTGGGGAGTATTGCCGTATTAACAGTATTGTCTTCTAATCCGTGAACACAGAATGTCTTTCCATTTATTTAGGAACATGTATATTTTGAGGTAGGTAAAATTATAAACTTGGAAAGTGCAGTTCTTGAGCACTGAGGTATTCTGTGAAACAGGCTTTGTTTCAGTGTCCCTGAAAAACTTTCAGAAATGCTTAATCATTTTAACCCAACCCAGGTTATTGAGTACAGTTGAATCTTTCTTTAAGGAGCTTTGAAAGCATTAGCCATTCATTCTTTCAGTGGCCATCTGAGTGCCTAAAATGTGCCAGTAGGTGCCAGGGTGCAGCAGAGAGCAAAATTGACAAGACCGTGCCCTCATTCTGGTGGGGATGGGGGAAGCTGGATGATAAAATAGACGTGTTGTTAGGTGGTGATGAGTGCTGTGGGAACCGTGAAGAAGGGAAGGGAGGGTGAGGGTTGCTGAGACGATGCCGTTTGACCAAGCCCAGAGGCTCTGGTGTGTCTGAGGCCAGGGAGGTTGCCCAGGCGAGGGATGGGGAGAGTGTAGGAAACGAGGCTGCAGAGGAAAGGGGTGGGGAGGACGTCTGATCGTGTCGGTCCTTTAAAGCTGGAGTCTGACAGTGGCCCCTGAGCTGGGGGCGGCTGCCCGGCAGAGTGCCACAACCTGGCTTCCCTTTTAGGTGCTAGAACCATTTCCAGCTGCGCTACTGGGTGGGGCCGGGCAGAAGCAGGGAGACCATTTAGGGGCTGTTGCTGTAACGTAGATGGGCCAGCAGGGACGTGTTTGGATTCTGAATGTACTTTGAAGGTGTTGCTAACAGGCTTTGTTCGCGGAGCGGATGTGGGATATAAGGGGAAAAGAGGAGTCCAGCATGACTTGCAGGTTTCTGCAAGGTTTTTGGCTTGAGAAGCTGAAAGGATGTGATAGGGAGGCTGGGCAGGGAGACCAGGGGCTCCTGTTGGAAGGTGTTAGTTTTTTTTTTTTTGCGGTACGCGGGCCTCACACTGCCGCGGTCTCTCCTGTTGCGGAGCACAGGCTCTAGACACGCAGGCTCAGTGGCCATGGCTCACGGGCCCAGCCGCTCCGTGGCACGTAGGATCCCCCGGACCAGGGCACGAACCCACGTCCCCTGCATCGACAGGCGGACTCCCAACCACTGCGCCACCAGGGAAGCCCGAAGATGTTAGTTTGAGCGTCTGGAAGATGTTTCAGTGTGACGTCCATGGGCTGTGGGATACGAGTTGTATTGGATAAGAGTTTTAAAAAGACAACTTTTTGTTGTCAGCCAATTCCATGTAACCCCGCTCCTGTGTCCTCTTTGCTCCAGCTTCCTATCCTCTGCTGCAATGATTAGGTAATGAGGGTGAGTGGCCCCCTTGATGAATTTGCAAGATGTCGGTGGGATGAGGGCGACACCATCATCTGTCCCTCCCCCAGCCTTGCCGATGACAGCTGACATCCGTAGAGAGCGCACTGTGCTGAGGACCTGGTGTGCATCCTTGTATAGACTTACAGCATGTCTTGAGATTGGACCCAGACTAAGCAACTTGTGCAAGATCATAGCCGGCAAATAGCAGAGGGAGGACCCAGACCCTGTCTGCTGGCCTCCAACACGGTGCCCTGGAGCAGGGCCCCCAGCTATTTTCATGTCAATATCTGTGGCTCACATAAGGGGTCAGGGATGCACCTCTTTGCTTTCTTCATTAGCCAAACGAGGCAGATCCGATTATTAGCCCCATTTTACTGGTGAAGTTAACTAACTTGCCCCATGTCATATGGCTGCTCAGTGGTTGTTAGGGGTTGAATTGTGTCCTCCAAAATAGACCTGTCGTAACCCCCAGTATCTCAGAGTGTGGCCTTCTTTGGAGATCTGATCTTTACAGAGCCAGTCAAGACGAGGTCATTATCCAGGATGACTGTGTCCTTATAAAAGGGGGAAATTTGGACCCAGACACAGACATGCAGAGAGGGAAGATGCCATGAGAGAATGAAGGCAGAGATCCGGGTGATGCAGTTAAAAGCCAAGGAATGCCAAGATTGCCCGCAAACTGCCGGAGGCTAGAAGAGCAGCCTGGAGCAGATTGTCCCTCACGGCCTCGGAAGGAGCCGGCCCTGCCGACACCTTGATCTCAGACTCCCGGCCTCCATTTCTGTTGTTGTAGGCCTCCCTGCGGGTGGTGCTTTGTTACAGAAACCCTAGCAACCGATACAGTGGTAGAACCACTGTGTACTGAACACTGAGGTGCTTGGGACCCAGCACTGAATACACGATTCCTGCTCTCATGGAACCTAAGGCTTTGCTGGTAGCAGACAGACAGCGGATAAATACGTGCCGTTGGGGGCTGAATGCTAAGAGGAGAAGTTAACGAGGAGAGCTGGTAGCGAGGAAGGAGGATGGGATGCTAGTTCAGGCAGAGACGGCTCTCTGATAATGTGACATTGGAGATTTGAGCAGAGGCCCAGATGCGTCGAGCTAGCTGGTGGGGAGGCCATCTGGGGCTCGGGCCCGAGTCCAAGGTCCAGCAGGGGGCGGGTGTGGCTGGAGAGGAGAGGTAGCCAGGGCAGGTCACCGGGCTTTGTCCTGCGATGGAGGGACGCCACTGAGCTTCCAGGAAGGCTTTGAGCAAGGTGACCCATCGCTGCCTTTCTCCCCAGCTGATGCATGGGGAATGAGCCTGATCACGAGAGCCTGTGGGTGGGAGTGGGCAGCCTCAGCACCCGGATCAGAGTTACTGGACGTGGAGGGTTTGGGAAGGTGCTGGAGAGAGCAAGCCTTGATCAGCTTAGCGATCGCTTACTTCTGGGAGACTCGCGACTTCTGCATTCAAGGGTACCTGATAGGAGTTGATGTGAATAAAAAATTTTCTTAAGGCTTTTGTGATGCTTAGACTTCTTGGACTCTTGTGTGGACACACAAATTCAGTGAGTGAATTAGTGACGAATTAGTAAAAAATGCAAGCAGAAACAATATCGTGGTGTGCAAAGTTAGGTGCAGTTGTGTTGTAATTAAGGTGGACGATTGCAAGTTATAAAACATAAACCATATACTCAACAGCAGAAGTGTATCTGGCTCAACTTGACAAGAGAAAACTGAGCCCCAAGAGGTTTTGGTTTGTCGGACTATAGACAGGTTCTAATTATATTATTTCTAAAACTTGCTAAACTTTCAGTATCATTTTTAGAATCTTTCTGTATTATGGAAAAGTTTATCTTTTATAGCTTTATGTGTATCAACCTGAACAGGGTAATTTTTGCTTCGTTGTTTATCTGAGACTTCAAGCTGTCACCTTTCACGGATCATTTTTAGATAAATTTTAATCAAGTGCATCTGAGCCCTATGAACCCAACCACTGTACCAAGCCTGGGGTAGAACTTTGATTATGGAAATGAAGGATAGTTTATTTAAACTCTGTACATTTAAAAAACCTTAGCACTGAAGCTTCTTTTAAAAAAAAATCATAATGGTTCTGAATGGCCAGATAGCAGATGACATGCATGAGTAGCAAGGGAAATAGGTCTTGGGTGTTGTTAAGTGTTTCATCTTCTAAAGTCTTAATGCTGAACGACAAGCACCTGCTTTTTAAAGCGGAGCCTCCTTGTTGTGGCATGATGGGAAGAAGGTGGCTGGAGCTCGGAGACCAGGTGAACTGTTCCGGCTCTTTACAGATCAGCTCCAAGACCTCGTCTACCTAAAAACTTGATGAGTCTCGCCTGGATCCTGACGTTTACCCGCACCCTGATAACTGCTTCTCTGTTAAATAGCATTAGTTCAGATAAAGCCTCTTTAGTTTGGGGTCTTTGTTAGTTTGCTAGGGCTGCCATAACAAAATACCACAGACTGGGTGGCTGCAAGAACAGAACTTGATTTCCTCGAAGGTCTGGGGGCCGGAAGTCCAAGATCAAGGTGTCGGCAGATTTGGTTTCTTCTGAGGCCTCTCTCCTTGGCTTGCCGACGGCTGCCTGTCGCTGTGTCCTCTTCTCCTTGTGTGTCTGTGTCCTAATCTCCTCTTCTTAGAAGACCACCAGTCAGTCATATTGGACACCACCTATATGACCTCATTTTACCTTGGTCACCTCTTCAAGGACCCTGTCTCCAAATACATCCACATTCTGAGGTACCGGGGGTCAGGGTTTCAACATACGAATTTTGGGGACACAGTTCAGCCCATAACAGGGTATGATAATGAACTGCAATTTGTCCCTCCACATAGCAACTGTTTAAAAAAGTTCATTTCTGGTGAAGCCCAGGTGGGTTTTCATCACGTGCCTCATGGAAGAGTAGAGCGTTATTTATTTAATCTTTTTTTACTGCCCTGGAGCACTGTGGAGAACTTCAGCTCTTGTAGTGTAGTAATACAGGATGTGCCCAGAACTTCCTGTAGTAATACAGGATGTGCCCGGAACTTCCGAGTCCCTCAGGGCAGCCTTCCGGACTGCCTCAGTCCCCTGGGGCTGCTGTGACAGTACCACAGCCTGGGGGCCTTATCGACAACAGACATTTATTTCTCACTGTTCTGGAGGCTGAAGCCAAGGCCAAGGTGTAGGCAGATTCAGTGTCTAGTAAGGGCCCTCTTCCTCGTTCACAGTTGGCTGTCTTCGGTTGTGTCCTCACGTGGTGGAAGGGGCAGAGATCCCACTCTCGAGGGCTCCACCCTCATGACCTAATCACCTCCCAAAGGCCCACCTCCTAAGACCATCACACGGGGGGACACAGACATTTAGACCATGACCCTGATGACTTGTGCCCCACGTGACTGCACCTCAGCGGCTCTGTACCAGCTTCTTTGTGGGGCTCTTTGCGGGGTGTCTTTTAGGGGAGTCCAGCCCTCCAGGTTGGGCTTCCCCATCTGTCTCCCTGTGAGGACTCTTGCAGTCCTCCTCCCACTGAGACACAGTCAGAATTGCTGCCCGTGATCCCTGCTGGACCAGACTCTGCTTAGCAAGTGAGCTGGAGTCAGGCCATGAGCCCCTCTCAGCCCACGTGATGCCTGCTTCCATCTTGTCGACTCACTTTTGGGCCCCCATCTGGTAGAGAAATGGTGTCTCAGTTTAGGGCATTTATTTTAGTCATTTTCCAGCAACCTATTGCTGCTGTCTGGGGTGGTGACCTTGAGGGTAGAAGGTGTCAGATAAATGGGGTGTCAGGGTCATATTGGAAAGACATGGGCCTAAATGCCTTCTGAGAAGAGACCAAGCTTAAAGGATATTGTTGGCAATTACTGACTCCTTTCACCTGTAAATAAAGTAGATCCTGCACCTCTGCCGGAGAGTGGCGAGCACAACGCCCACTTGTTTCTGGCAGTGTTCTGATCTTCTTGGCACTGGGACTTGAGAGATGCAGCTAATAGAACTCCCGTTCCTAATGCGTGAAGGCTGCCCCATCCTGTGCCACTGTTCTATCATCCTTCTTTTTGTGGGTGATGCCCTAGGTGGCATCATTGCTTCTTACCCTACCCCAGGTTCTCCAGAAGGAGCTGAGAACTAGCAGGCGCTTTGCTGTTCAGTGTTGAGAGAATGGCCTCACCGTGAGCCACTCAAACACCATAAGGCTGACATGGTCCTTCTGGAAAAGTGCATTTCTTTTTGCTGAAGGGAGTCTGATAGGCTGCCAATAATTGATAGCTAGGATAGTCTATTTATTTTGCATCTGAGCCAAGGATTTTTTTCTTTTTCTCTTTTTTTGCTGGTCTTCCTTTCAGATCTGCTGGAGGGATGGAAATAGTTCAGATTTGGACAGGTGAATTAGTCTTCCAGTAATCTCATGACAAAAGCTCATCTGAAAAAAAAAAAGGCTCATCTAGCAGAAGTGAGTTTATGGATAAGGAAAAGGGCTGTGGTTTCCTTGCGTGTTATAAACAGTATCAAAAAAGCTAAGAAACCAGAAATATCATGTCAGGACTGAACTGTGTCGTCCCCCCCAATCCCCGCCTCAGCCACCAAATGCATACATCAGATCACCCCCTAGTGTGACTGTATCTGGAGATAGGGTTTTCAGGAGGTAAGGTTAAATGAAGTCATAAGCGTGAGGCCCTAATCCAGTAGGACTGTGGCCTTAGAAGAGCGAGCTCTCCCCTCCACATGAGGACACAGCGAGAAGGCACCATCTACAAACCAGGAGGAGAACTGAGTCACTCAGTACCTTGATCTGGGACTTCCAGTCTCCAGAATGGTGAGAAATACATTTCTGTTGTTTAAACCACCTAACCTGTGGTATTTTGTTACGGCAAACTAACACAGAAGGAAATAAGTTTAAGCTGGGCTATTTTTCAAAAAGGACGACTGATTGAACATGAACACCAATATACAAGCTTGCATCTGAGCAGGCATTCCCATTTAGTTATCTTTTTAAATGATCTTCTCTTTTTTCCCTTTTTTTTTACAATTTTGTTGTACAATAAACTACACGTATATAAAGTGTATAATGGATGAGTTCTGATGTGTGGATATCCCTATGAAACCATCACCATATAAGATAATGAGCATGTATCCGTCACCCCCAGAAGTTTCTTCCTGGCCTTTTGTGGTCCCTCCTCCCTCCCTCCCCTCTCTCCCCCATCCCCAGGCAACTGCTGATCTGCCTTCTATCACCATCGACTAGTTTGCATTTTCTAAAATTTTATATAAACAGACTCATACGGTGTATACTCTTTTTTTTTTTCCTGGTCTGCCTTCTTTTCGCTCAGCCAAGCTTTCTGAGAGTCATCCAAGTCCCATGTATTGATAGTTTGTGCCTTTTTACTACTGAGTAGAGTTTTATGGATATACACCATTTATTTATCCATTTGCCTGTTAATGGACATCGAGTTGCTTCCAGTAGGTATATATTTAACTTTAAAAAACTGCCAAATTGGGCTTCCCTGGTGGCGCAGTGGTTGGGAGTCCGCCTGCCGATGCAGGGGACGCGGGTTCGTGCCCCGATCCGGGAAGATCCCACATGCTGCGGAGCGGCTGGGCCCGTGAGCCATGGCCACTGAGCCTGCGCGTCCGGAGCCTGTGCTCCGCAACGGGAGAGGCCACAACAGTGAGAGGCCCGCGTACCGCAAAAAAAAAAAACCTGCCAAATTGTTTTCCAAAGTGTCATTTTACACCAGCAGTTACAAGGACTCCAGTTCTTCCGTATTCTTGCCAACACTTGGTATGGGCAGTCTTTTTTTTAAATTGAAGTATAGTTGATTTCCAATATTTTATTAGTTTCAGTTGTACAGCATAGTGAATCAGTATTTTTACAGATTATACTCCATTAAAACTTATTACAGGATAATGGCTTTAATTCCCTGAACTGTACAATATATCCTTGTTGCTTATCTATTTTATACATAATAGTTTGTATCTCTTAATCCCATACCCCTAATTTGCCCCTCACCCCTTTCCTCTTACCTTTGGTAACCACTAGTTTGTTTTCTATATCTGTGAGTCTGTTTCTGTTTTAGGTATACATTCATTTGTATTTTGTTTAGATTCCACATATAAGTGATATCACAACACTTGTCTTTCTCTCTGTCTGACTTATCTCACTAAGAATAATATTCTGTAGGTCCATCCACATGGCTGAAAATGGCAGAAATTCATTCTTTTTTTCAGTTGAGTAATATTCCATTGTGTGTATATATGTGTATATATCACTGTGTGTATATCTTCTGTATCCACACCACATCTTCTGTATCCATTCGTCTGTTGATGGGCATTTAGGTTGCTTCCATGTCTTGGCTATTGTAGACAGTGCTGCTGTGAACATTGGGGTACATGTATCTTTTCAAATTAGTGTTTTCATTTTATCCAGCTATATACTCAGGAATAGAATTGCTGGATCATATGGTAACTCTGTTTTTAGTTTTAGTTTAGGGACCTCCATACTGTTTTCCATAGTGGCTGCCCCAACTTACATTCCCACCAACAATGTATGAGGGTTCCCTTTTCTCCACATCCTAGCTAGCATTTATTTGTAAACTTTTTGATGATAGCCACTCTAACAGGTATGAGGTGATACCTCATTGTGGTTTTGATTTGAATTTCTCTAATAATTAGCCATGTTGAGCATCTTTTCATGTGCCTGTTAGCCATCTGTATGTTTTCTTTGGAAAAATGTCTGTTGAGGTCTTCTGCCTGTTTTTTTGATTGGGTTGTTTGTGGGTTTGTTTTTCTTTCTTTTTTTTTTTTTTGATATTGAGTTGTCTGAGCTCTTTGTATATTTTGGATATTAACCTCTTGTCAGTGATATCATTTCCAAACATTTTCTCCCATTCTGTAGGTTGTCTTTTTGTTTTGTTGATGGTTTCCTTTGCTGTACAAAAGCTTTTAAGTTTAATTATGTCCCACTTGTTTATTTTTGCTTTTATTTCTTTTGCCTTAAGAGGCAGATCCAGAAAAATATTGGTATGATTTATGGCAGAGTGTTCTGTCTCTGTTCTCTTCTAAGAGTTTTACAGTTTCAGGTCTTTACATTTAATCCATTTTGGTCTTTAATCCATTTTGAGTTTATTTTTGTATATAGTGTGAGGTAATACTCTAATCTCATTGTTTTACATGTATGTGGCTGTCCAGTTTTCCCAGCAGCACTTATTGAAGAGACTGTCTTTTCTGCATTGTATAGTCTTGCCTTCTTTGTCATAGATTAATTGACCATAGGTGTGTGGGTCTATTTCTTGGCCCTTTATTCTGTTCCATTGATCTGTGTGTCTGTTTTTGTGCCAGTACTATGCTGCTTTGATTACTGTAGCTTTGTAGTATAGTCTGAAGTCTGGAAGGGTGATTCCTCTAGCTTTGTTCTTTTTTTCTCAGGATTGCTCTGGCAATTCAGGGTCTTTGTGGTTCCATATGAATTTTAGGATTATTCTAGTTCTGTGAGAAATGTCCTGGGTAACTTGATAGGGATCACATTCAATCTGTAGATTGCTTTGGGTAGTATGGCCATTTTCACAATATTAATTCTTCCAATCCAAGAGCACGTGGGTTTGATCCCTGGTCGGAGAACTAGATCCCATATGCATGCCGCAACTAAGAGATCCTGCATGCTGCAACTAAAGATTCTGTATGCTGCAACGAAGATCTGGCCCAGCCTAAATAAATAAATATTAAAAAAAGAAAAAGAAAGTTCATGATCATTGTAAATTTTTGTTTTGTTTTGTTTTTTAAATTATTTTTTGGCTGCATTGGGTCTTCGTTGCTGCGCATGGGCTTTCTAGTTGCGGTGAGCGGGGGCTACTCTTCATTGCGGTGCACGGGCTTCTCATTGCGGTGGCTTCTCTTGTTGTGGAGCATGGGTTCTAGGCACGCGGGCTTCAGTAGTTGTGGCACGTGGGCTCAGTAGTTGTGGCTCACGGGCCATAGAGCGCAGGCTCAGTAGTTGTGGCACACAGGCTTCATTGCTCCATGGCAGGTGGAATCTTCCCGGACCAGGGCTCGAACCTGTGTCCCCTGCATTGGCAGGTGGATTCTTAACCACTGCACCATCAGGGAAGCCCTCTAAATTTGTTTTAATCCTATGGAAATACCGCACAAAGAGAGCTCTGAAAATCTGCACTGTTTCTTTGTATGTAATGCAAAAAAAATTGGAAATGACCACCCTCAGTAGGGGAGTGGCAGTAGGATAAAACATGACACAACAGCATCCAACTGTAGTTACTAACTCGAAACTACATATGCAGCATCCAACTGTAGTTACTAACATGAAAGATGCTCACAGTAAAGTAAGGGGGCAAAAAAAGACAGGTCAAACCGTTCATGTATAGCGGTGTTGTGTGTGTGTGTTTGTGTGTGTGCGTGTGTGTGTATGTGTTATGTAAAAGAAGAAAGGAGTGAAGGGGGATTGTATAGGAGTGGACAAGATCTAGAAGCCCTTTGTTGTTGGCCTAGTTTACTTCCAGTTTTCATAACTCTAAAGGAGGCTCTAATGAGCATCTTTCCGCCTGTGGCTATTTTTGTAAGGTATGTCTCCCGTGGTGGAGCTGCTATGTCAGTGAATGTAGAGTTAAATCTCTGGACACACAACTTTATTTTGTGTGGACTTTATTTTGCTCCACTAATTAAATTGTCTGCACGGTGCCAGAGCCATGCCTTCCAGCTGCTGTGTTTACGTCTTTATCTGGCAGGAACGTGCTCTCCACCCCAGCCTAACCACTCTTCTATTCCAGAATTTTTCTACCATTCCCAGGCAGTCTTCTTCCAGATGAACTTCAGAATCATTTGCAAAGTTTTTAAAAACTCTTATGGGGCTTCCCTGGTGGCGCAGTGGTTGAGAGTCTGCCTGCCGATGCAGGGGACGTGGGTTCGTGCCCCGGTCTGGGAAGATCCCACATGCCGCAGAGTGGCTGGGCCTGTGAGCCATGGCCGCTGAGCCTGCGCGTCCGGAGCTTGTGCTCCGCAACGGGAGAGGCCACAACAGTGAGAGGCCCGCGTACCGCCAAAAAAAAAAAAGCATTCACTTAGGTTCCTAAGCATTGAATTGTTCTTCTTATGTAAGTCCTTCTTGTGTCTTAAATATATTAGAATTGATACATGTATTTCTGCTGTTATCAGTGGGGTTATTTTCCACTATATGTTTTAACTGGTTGTTGCCACGTAGGAAACTATCAATTTATAGAATTTGGAAACCAGCCAACCTAGTGAATTTATTTCTAAGTTTTTTCAGCTAATTGTGTTGAGTTCTTTGGGTAGACAGGTGTACATATCATCAACCAGCCCTGAGTTTGTGTTTTTTCCCAGTGTTTTGTTAGCATTTTCTGGAATAAGGTTAAATAATAATGATACTATCAGTGTATCAGTAACACTAGTGTTAGCTGCTGTAACAAAGAAGTCCAAAAATTCAGTGCCACCGTACGACTGAAGTTTCTCGCTCATGGATCAGTTCTGCATGCTGGTCCAGATTGGGCAGCTCTCTTCCATATGGTCATTCTGGAGACTCAAGCCAGGGACTCTGCCGTCTTTAACACATGCCTTCCAGAGTTGCTCTATTCACTGCCGCTCTGTCCCACAGGAAGGAGGAAGAGCGTGTAGGTGCATGCTTAGACCTTAATGGCACATGTTCCTTCCACTCATATCTTCAAGGGAGAAAAATATCGGCTGGTCCAGCAGCCCTGGCCCAGCTGTACCCTTTAGCACAGGAGGGGACTTGATTTAGGTGGGCGGTCCCCATCCCTGCTCCTACCTGGCGTGCACTAATCTTAATGGGAGTGCCTCAGCCCTGCAGATCCATCGTATTGCTTGTCTCATCAGGGAGAAGCTTGTTCCTTATTTACTAACCTTAATAACTTCTTATCTTTATAGGACAAGAAATATACGTCATTTCACTACCTCATCAGTTTGTAAGGTATTCATTGTGTTTTTCCCAAGCAGCACAGTTCTGCCTTACATTTTACTCACGTGCTTTTGGTGATTATTATCTGGCTTAAGCCAGATTCTCCCAGTGCCTGAAATATGTCTTGGAAGTAAATTTGTTGGAAGGTGTGCTGATTCAGATGTTGTGGGGTGAAGGAAGGAACACCGAGCTTGGGGGCAGAGCATCAGGGTTCATGGTCAGACTCACCACTTCTCAGTTTGGGGCAGACGTGCTGGTTGCCACCCACTCACCCCCTCTAACTTCTTGTCAAAAGAACCCAGGTATGTTTAGGGGTCAGGTGGTAAAGTGCTACAGGGTGGTAGCCCCCATCTTCCAGCCCCACTGGTGAATATTATTGTTTGAGGACTTAATCCTAGTCATTCTATTTTCCTATAGACACAGGCACATGACCTTCTCTGGCCATGAGATGTGGCCGGCCGGCTTCTGGAAAGGATTTCCTCTAATACAGAGAGACAAAAAAAGGAACAAACTTTTTTTTTTACTGCTCTCTGTAGTCATGTGAGAATTTAATGCTTGATATGTGACAGATATCTGAGGTTATGGCAGGAAAAGACTGAAGATAAGTCAGTTCACCGTTGGGAGCATATAAGCATGAAAAGGTTTGGGTTCTTTTAGGATGTCGTTGAGCCCTTGCATGAACCAAACGCAGAAGTAGGCTCCTCTAGACTGGGGTTTCTCAGCCTCGGCACCGTTGACCTTCTCCGATGGGGCTGGGGTGCTGTCCTGTGCATTGTAGGGTGTTTATCAGCGTCTTGGTCTCTGTCCCCCAGATGCCAGGAGCACCCCATCTCCCCTACTGTGACAGCCAGAAATGTCTCCAGACATTGCCAAATGTCCCTTGGGGGAAAAATTACCCCAGTTTGAGAACCACTGCTTTGGATTTTTGGTTGTGAGGTGGTAGATTTCTTCACTGAGACTTGTATAGTCAGATATCCTATTCTTTTTTTTGCTGTTGTTGGGGGGGGGTGTGGGCCTCTCTCTGTTGCGGCCTCTCCCGTTATGGAGCACAGGCTCCGGACACGCAGGCTCAGCGGCCACGGCTCACGGGGCCAGCCGCTCCGCAGCATGTGGGATCTTCCCAGACCGGGGCACGAACCCGCGTCCCCTGCATCGGCAGGTGGACTCTCAACCACTGCACCACCAGGGAAACCCAGATATCCTATTCTTTACATCCAAAAGCTTCCTAACTGATCTGCCTTGGACCATCCTTAACCAATGGGGAGCCTGTTTCCTCTGCGAGCTGATGCAGGCACACTTGTTTCTTGACAATAGAGGGGTGTGTGTGCCCTTAAAAATGCACCATGTCCTGTGCTGATCTGTGCCCTTGCCGTTGGCATTCCTGTGGTTCTCGCTGGAATCAGGCCTTTCTGGAGTAGCTGCCGATGATTTCCTGTCTCCCCATCTGCACAGGGTTCATCCTAAGTACAGAACTTCCTCGTATTTCTGAGGAGACCTTGTTCTTCCAGCACCTGTTTTATGCCAGCCACACGTCTGTCTCTCGGTTCTGAGTGTCCCAGGCAGTTTTACAGCTGCTGGGGTTTGGAGAGGAGAGGCAGCGTTGGGCTTGAGTTGATCTGGAGAGAGTAAGCCAGGCTCTCAGGCCTCGGTCACCGTTCCTGGATGTGTTGTTGGCGGTCCCCCCACCCAGAGTTGGTTCTTTCACTGTGGCCTGCTTCTGTGCACAGAGGTCATCTCAGGGACGGGGCAGCCGAGGGAAAGCACCAAGGAACGAGACCACGGGTGGGATTCAGGTCAGATCTGAATGGGCGGCGCCTCATGGGAGAGGTGTGTTCTTTGCCTCCCAACTTGAGACTGAATTGCATTCCTTGTTGCTGGGACCGCACGTGCTCTACCCCCAGTCCTGGTGCCTTCCAGTTCCCGAGGACCATGTGGGCTGGCGGAACCCAAGCACCCAGGGAGGACGCATCCCAGGCCCTGAACAGCCATTCTGAAGCCCTTCTGCTCCGGCAGTAAGGATCGGGAGATGCCACTGGGACTTTCAGTCCCAACATTTAGTCTCATTTGAGCGCATGCCGGTTCTGTTCTCCCAGGTGTGAATTTGAAAGAATATCGAGTTCTACCAGTAAAACTTTTGGGACTGAAGCCTGTTTGGAATTTTAATGAACATTTTAATTTTAAAATGTTCTTTCTTCCCTTCTGGCTCTTAACAAGTTGGTTATTAGGCTTTTGGTTTGTTTGTTAAATATGTCATTTGTATGTGGATTAAAGTAAGTTCAAAAAGCAGAAAAATAACATATTTCCAGACATTTTGTCATCTAGTATCTGAATGGTATGCTTACTTTTATTAATGTATCTATTGTATAGATTGTGGTTATAAATCCTTAATTATTTCAGTATTCACTGCATCGTGTGTGTTTCAGGGTTTAGACTGTACCCTGAAGGGCATGTTTGCCCCACGTGTCCATTTTCCTTTCCTGTGGTTTACTGTGGAACTCAGTTGCCTTGACCTTCACCTGTCATTTTCCATCATGAGCCCCCCGCCAAATAGTGATTCCCTTTAGTGAGCCCCTGTTATCTGCTTCTCACCCATTATTTTTCAAACCTAGCCTCCTCCAAAATCAGTGCCCTGTGACTCCTTTTACTGATAAAGACACCGAATGAAGCTCAGACTCTTCTTCAGCCCAGCCAGCGCCCCTGCAAAGCCCATGGGGCTGGGGGGTGGCACGTGGACATGAGGGAGGGCCGAGGACCGGCACTGCATTCAGCAAAGAATAGTCTGGAAATACAGAAAGCGCTGGGAAGCATCACAGTAGCCCCTGAAGTTCCTACGTGGGAGACAGGGAAAGTAGGTGTCAATGGTGAGAGCGAGTGACTTTTACAATCTAAATGTAATAAATTCAGAAGGGGGAGAGAGCCATATTTGAGCATGTGTGTTGTAGCCTGCTTTCTGTGAGGTAGCGAAGCGTTTGCTGTGATGTTTCAAGACGTGGTTTTCTGACCTAGTGTTAGATTCCTGAGTCGTGTTAGCCAGGAGCCTGGGATGGCCCCCGGGGCTATGTCCCACGTGCATGCGCATGTGCGTGTACATGTGGGTATGTGTGTGTGATCCTGATGCCCTGCGGGGTGGAAGTGGAGTGAATACCCTGGACACCTCTGCTCTCTTTGGAGTCTGACCTGCAGGACCAGCCTGTGAGTAGGTGGTGGCGAGTTTTCTTCGTGAGAAGCTGGGGCGTCGGCATGGGCAGCAGCTTGTGACAGTCTGGACGGCTGGTGAGGGCCCGAGCCCAGCTCTGACCCAGGTCCGCCAGTCCCGAGCCTGTGCTCTTCATCCTGTTGCCCCTGCCGTTGCCTTCCTGATCTTTCTCAGGAGTTAGGCCAGCAAAGCATTCCCTCTGCAGCAGAGCCCTCCAGGTAAACTGATAAAAATGAGTTTCTGAAACTGCCAAGCCGAGGCCCAGGCCCAGGGCTCGATCAGGTGGTTCTTCCCACAGATGGTTAGTTACTGCCACCCTGTGCCCCTCGGCCGAGGCCTGGCCTGGGGGCTGCTGCCCTCACCTCTCAGCCACGTTTTGTAAGGTCTCCGGGCGTGTAGATGCTCAGCCTTCAGTTGTCCTCCTACACAAGCAGCATGGTATTTGTTCAGAAAGTGCAAGTTAATATAAGCTACAACAATAAGGTAAAACTGATGCAAAAGAAATAATTTTTAGAAAATTAAAAGAAAACAATGCGTTCTAATGGGTCTCTGATGCAGGCGGTTGAGTGAGCCAGAGGCCCCAGTGCCCTGCTGGCAGCTTCAGTGCAAGCCAGGGCTGTGGGACGTGGATGAGGGTTGACAAATTGGGTGCACGGCCCTGCAGGTTTGCTGTAAGCATCGAACAGAGGGAAGCAGCACAGTGATTCTCCAATCGGTAACCTTTTTGAGAAGGAAGCTCTTCCTTTACAAAGGAGTTGTACTGGTGTCATTCCCCCAGTTAAACCAAAGCTAGCCTCACTGGCTACCTGTGGATCCCAGCTCCCTGAATCGGCTCTCAGGGGCCTTGACGAGGTGCCAGTCTCCCCACCTGTCTCCTTCCCTCCCTCGCCCCCCAAGCTGCTGCGGTGGCTCGGTCACTGCCATTTCAGGGAAGGCCCAATGTTCTCCGGTGTGGCCTACTTTAATATGGGAAATCCTGGCCAGTTTGTTATTGCGCAGTGTCTGTTCTGTTTTTATTCTGTCTGAAGGGCAGAATTGCTGTTGCGGTCCTCTGGCAAGTATTAAATGAGTGTTCAAGCTTGTGCCAACTGGCCAGTCTTATTCACTGTTCAGCTTCCTTTTTGTGGCATGAAATGAACATCCTTATAAAGATGACTGACTTCCAGAAGGAAGACATGCCAGTACTTTACCGTTTGCTTGATGAGAGCCATGCTTTTAAATTGGCTTCCTTACATCCTTTATAGACAAGCATCAGGCATTCTGAGGTCAGTGCTATCACTGGGAGAGCAGGTCTGGGCTATCTCTTCTGGGAACTTTTATCTATCTTTCTATTTATTTATTTAATTTTTATTGGATTATAGTTGATTTACAGTGTTGTGTTAGTTTCTGCTGTACAGCAAAGTGAATCAGTTATACATATACATATATCCACCCTTTTTTAGATTCTTTTCCCATACAGGTCATTACAGAGTATTGAGTAGAGCTCCCTGTGCTATATAAGTAGGTCTTTATTAGTTATCTATTTTATATATAGTAGTGTGTATATGTTCTTTTCTGGGCACTTTTAAAGGAAACATTTAAAAATTCATTTTAAAGGCTAGAGCATTTTAAAATATAATTTAACTCCCCTCACCCATATTGTTAAATTACCCTAAGGTTTAAAAAATTGTGATAAAATACATATAACATAAAATTTATCATCTTAACCATTTTTAAGTGTATTAAGTTACTTTTTGAGTCCTCGGGCTACCCTTTTGGAATTTTTAATCATGTTTTTTACATAGAACCGTTCTAAATCATGCCGAGTCCTGGAGAATATCAGACTGTCAGACTGTATAATGTCAGAGTAAAACAAAGTGAGACGTAGACATTGCCTTGGGTGGAGTGAAGTGAGACACTTCCTGGTCTCTATTCGCGGAGCTCAGATGTGGTTCAAACTTTTTTTTTTTAAGCTTACATTTTGTATTTTATTACTTTGTCCTAAGGTCAGTCTGCTAAGCCTGTGAATACAATGAGGTTAAAAATATTGTAATTATATCTTAAGGAATACTTTTAAAATAGTATAGTGCCTGGGTGAAATAAATAAGGAAGTTTAATTTCCTGTCTAATCATATTTTTCCTTTCTGGTTAGCACGTAAAAAAGTAATTTTGAAAGCATGGCTTCCTTGCCAATTCATCTGTTTCCCTGAGATATCTATTCTACAGTTGTAGAAGAACCTTTTTCTCTCTCTTTTTTTAAGTATACATCCTTTTCATTCAGAGTTAAAACAAACAAACAAACAAAATATATATATAGGTATATATATGTGTATATATATATATAATATTAAGCTTACTGGCCAGTCACTTTGGGTTTCTGTTTTCCTGAAAAACACAACCTGGAAATATTCCCTGAGCTTTTCTCGCTGGAGAAGGCTCTTGCCAAAGCGAAATGCCCAGATGGAGGCTGGGGACAGGAAGGCAGAGTCAGGGTGGCCTTCCCTGACCTGAACCGGGTCCAGTCATGGCAGCTCTTGAACAGCTGGGAGGGGCATGAGGAGGGAGTCAGGCATTTTCAACCCCTAAAGGGTGCGACTCAGTTCAAGGGAGCTATTTTGCCAATTAAGGGTTAAAAACTCTCACTCAGGACAGGCTGGACCCAGTCCCTGTGTCCCTTCAGGATTGTTAAAAGGAGGCCCTTTGTTCTCTGGTCGGGAAACAGTTTTCAGTTTAGTCCAAGGTGTGGAAGTCACTCGGGAATTCATGTTCCTTGCAGCTCAAGGCCAGTCCGGCAAGAGCAATTGGGGAAACACAGCGTTCATTTTTTTCTTCTTTTTTGGTGGTAAAATATATGCAACATATATTCAACAGTTTTAACTATTTTTGAGTGTACGGTTCAGTGGCATGCAGCGTGTTTCATTGTTGTGCAGCCATCACCACCATTCATCTCCAGAACTTTTGCATCTTCCCGAGCTGGAAACTCACTCCCCATTTCCTCCTCCCCCAGCCCCTGGTCACACTGCTTTCCGTCTCTATGGATTGACTACTCTAGGGACCTCGTGTAAGTGGAATCATACAGTATCTGTCTTTTTGTGTCTGGCTTATTTCACTTAGCACAGTGCTTTCAAGGTTCATCCCGGTTGTAGCACGTGTCAGAATTTCCTTCCTTTTTAAGGCTGAACAATATTCCTTTGTGCATATAGACCACATTTTGTTTATCCATTCATCCATGATGGGCACTTGGGTGGTTTCCACTATTTGCCTATTGTGAATAATGCTGCAGTGAACGTGGGTGTGCAAATATCTGTTTGAGCCCCTGCTTTCAGTTCTTTTGGGTGTGTGCCCAGAAGTGGGATTGCTGGATCAAATGGTAATTTGGTAAACAAAGCAAATGTTTAACATTTTGAGGAGCATTGCGGTTGCACCATTTGACATTCCCACCAGCAGTACACAGCGCTCAGTTTTGAAACGTCCTAGGACAGGGCTGCTCTGAGTAGAATGTCTTCTTTTTCAAAAGCAGTGGCAGCTGAGGGCATCAGGCTTGATCCCACCTCCCAGAGGGGATGCAGCAGAACCCCTCCAGGTTCCTATTGAGAAGTGTCTTTGGGAGCCTAAGGTGGGCTGGCGGCGCTGGCCAGGCACTTCACTCGTGCCCAGGCCTGATGGCTTGGGCGCTGGCGTTGACAGCCCACAGGTAGAAGAGCTTCTGAATCGAGGGTGTCTGCCTGAAGAAAGCCACCGGGCTGAACCAGCACATGGAGCTTTGACTGTGTAGCAGCCAGATGGGGAATGAATCATTATATCTAACGATCTCATTCTCTTTTAAGTTTGCCCTAAAAACATGGAGCTGTTTCCCCCATGGCCCTGCTTTAGTCCTCAGTGAGACAGAGGAAAAGTCTCACGTAGGTAGAATTTGAGATGCTACTTAGTACTACTCAGGTAGAAGGTGTCTTTGAGTGGGACCCACACCCACTTCCTGTGTAAAGTAAGTCACACTGGGGGAGGTGGCACCCTGTCTAGCGGAAGCCTTTGTTTCCAAAAGTGCTTCCAATCTACTACATGGAAAACCTTTTCACCCGGCAATTCTGATCTCCAGTCTTACCACATTTTTTTTTTTAAGATTTTTTTGATGTGGACCATTTGTAAAGTATTGAATTTGTTACAGCATTCCTTCTGTTCTGTGTTTTGGTGGTGTGGTTTGTTTTTTTTTTTTTTTGGTTTTTTGGCCACGAGGCATGTGAGATCTTAGCTCCCCAACCAGGGATGGAACCCACACCCCCTGCACTGGAAGGCAAAGTTTTAACCAGTGGACCACCCCAGGGAAGTCCCTCCGGTCTTACCACTTGCAAAACGTTTCTTTAGAGTTTTTTCATTAAATATCCTTTAAGAAATAATATTTTCTTTCCTTTTTAATCTTAAATATTTATGACTATTTACCTTTCCTTTGTTGCCTTAAAAAGAAATTTCAGGTTCTCCAACTGCACCTCTTATTATATGCAGATTTTTCTCCTTGTCTTCAGTGTCTCTTGGAATTCTCATCGTCTGTTGGGTCTGCAGTTGATTTCATCTCCAAATATACAACAGTTTGAGTTTTTCTTTTCTAATACAATGTATTCCTCAAACTTTCTTGTTAACACATCTAACTAGTGTCCTTGTTCGCTTTTGTGACAGTAAAGGATATTATTTATAAATGATTGGATTTCTGTCAGTTCTTTTAAAATGCAATGCATTTTGTCTCCATTTTTAAATCTGGTACTTAACAGTCAGCTTGTCATTATAATAAGAGGAGATGCTTGTTGATTGCTTGCTTTGTGGCAGGCCCTGAGCTAATTTCCTTAAGTGTGGTAACACGTGATGCTTGAAACTTCGTTAGGCACCATTATCCCTGTGAAACCGGAGCCCAGAAAGGTTAAGGGATTTACCCAACAGATGATGGAACTGGAATTCTAGGCTCTGACCCCCAAGCTCACAAGCTTAAACCAGGCATTATAATAGCCTCAGTCTTGTTTGTTTGTTTAACCTTTGTGTTGAAGCACATATTAAGTGCCAGGCTCTGTGGGAAGTGTGTTAACAAAATCAATATGACCCAGGCACCATTTTAGCCCCATTATTCGTGATGAGAATGGTACAGAGGGGAATCAATGTCATAGCTGCTCCAAGGAGCAGCCTTGCAAATCCTGTCCGGCCAAATCCTGACTGTAGGTTGGATGAAACCAGTTCATGATCTCTGGGTGTCTCTGCTCTACTCCTGAACCTGTGTGCTTTGATCTAACTTACCAATCTGATGGGTGAAAAGTATGGCATTTCATAGTAGTTTTTTTGTTTTGTTTTAAAATTTTAATTTTATTTATTTTTGGCAGCATTGGATCTTCGTTGCTGTGTGTGGGCTTTCTCTAGTTGTGGCGAGCGGGGGCTACTCTTCATTGCGGTGCGCGGGCTTCTCACTGCGGTGGCTTCTCTTGTTGCAGAGCACGGGCTCTAGCCACACGGGCTTCAGTAGTTGTGGCACGTGGGCTCAGTAGTTACGGCACACGGGCTTAGTTGCTCTGCAGCATGTGGGATCTTCCTAGACCAGGGCTCGAACCTGTGTGCCCTGCATTGGCAGGTGGATTCTTAACCACTGCACCACCAGGGAAGTCCCTCGCAGTAGTTTTAATTTGCATCTTTTAAATCAGGAAGGATGAGCATCTTCTCATTTTTCTAAGTATTATCTGGTTATATCCTTTGTTCTTCTCTGCATTTTCAAGTCAGACAGCTTTCTTCATCTTCAGTGTACCTTTCCCTCAAGAGGCACTGACTCCCGGACTCAGATATGCTGTGTTGCTTGGATTAACATGGACAGCATACAATGAACAATCCATTCCACATGTCCTGGTCATGCCCTCAGATTTTGGTTATGTTTCTTATTCTAATTAAATTAAATGGGGTAACACATTTAAATGAGAAAGAAATAGCAACCCGCCTTGTTCATTTGTAATGAATGGTTGTGGTTCCTTGTAATTCCATTTATATGGGAAGAAGTGTATTCATCAGAATAGGAAAGGTTATGCCATGGTAACAAACAGTCCCCAAGCTCAGTGATTTTTACAGTATTGTTGAGTTCTGCCTCAGTGGGTCAGCAGGTGGTTTCTGCTCTCTTAATTTCTCAGGGACCCAAGCTGGGAGGGGCTCCAGTTCAACCTGTGTCTCCGTGATCTTAGAGGCCAGGAAAGAAAACCCACTGGGCTTTGAGTTGGCTTCTAAAGCCTGTACCAGAAGTGACATATCATTCCACTCATCTCACTGGCCAGAGTAAGTCACGGTGCCACGCCTACATTCAAAAGGGCAGAGAAATGGGATCTGCTGCTGCACAGCCCCAGTGAGCCAAACACTTTTGGATCCCATATGACCACCTTAGGAGCTGCAGCCCATCCTTTGCGCCTCAGTTAGCAAACGTCCTTAGACTATGCTGAGCAAAAGTGAGATGGTGACTTAAAAAGCAAGAGCTCGGGGCTTCCCTGGTGGCACAGTGGTTGAGAGTCCGCCTGCCGATGCAGGGGACACGGGTTCGTGCCCCGGTCCGGGAAGATCCCACGTGCTGCGGAGCGGCTGGGCCCGTGAGCCATGGCCGCTGGGCCTGCGCGTCCGGAGCCTGTGCTCTGCAACGGGAGAGGCCACAACAGTGAGAGGCCCGCGTACCGCAAAAAAAAAACAAACAAAAAGCAAGAGCTCTGCCTGACAAACATAACAGGTGAGGACAGAGCTTAGTTCTCCTCTGAGGTCATGGAGAAAGCCCACAGCTGCAGTATCGCTAAGCCAGTGAGCCACAGACATGGTTTCCTAAAAGCTGTGTCTTCAGGACTGGCCAGCTGATACTTGTTGAAACTGGGTGGTGGGTACTTTGCTGTTCTACCTGCTTTTCTGTATGTTTGAAAATGTCCATAATAAAACGCACTCTTTCCTGTGCATTTCCCACAGTCGTTTCCTCTCTTCCTCGACACCTCAGTTCTTACCCGCATGTGTTTCCAGGTCACCTCCTCAATTTTTCTTTTTGACACGAGCACATTAAAAAAATTATTTTGTTGGCTTGCCCTTTGTTTTAAGCTATCAGACTCTTACAAATAATAGTATAAGGTATTTCTTGACGACCTCTAGGTATAGCTGGTTTTTTAGTTGTAGTTTTATTGAATTTGAGAGTTCAATTAGACCACATGCTTCTGATGGAAAATATTATTTTGCTTCTTTTCCTTTTATCTCCTACATAACCGCAGGATCCCATTTCTCTGCCCCTTTAAACATAGGCGTGGCACCGTGACTTACTCTGGCCAGTGAGATGAATGGAATAATGTGTCACTTCTGGCACAGGCTTTAGAAGTCAACTCAAAGCCCAGTGGGTTTTCTTTCCCGGCCTCTAAGATCACGGAGACCCCTCCATGAGCTGAAACCCCTCCTAGCCTGGGTCCCTGAGAAGTTACAGAGAGCAGTGTATGTTTTAGAGGGGGATCATTTTCTTCGCTCCTAGGAAGAAAGCTGTCATGGCCCTAAGACCACATGGTCCGGGGGCAGCAGTTCTGACACACGTCCTGTGACGGTCTTGCGGGATGCCTGCCTTGTAGGAGGCAGGTGCAGAGGGCCGAGAACAGCAGAGGAGGAAGATCCTGGGTGCGGACCCAAGTAGCTCACCACCGAGCTCAGCCCTGAAGCTCATGGTCATTAGCACAGCACGCGAGTCGGTGACATGTGCACTTGGAACCGGGTGGAGCACAAAGAAACGTGTTCCCCGCCCTAGAGTTGGGGACCATTCTGCCTCGGCGAGTTGGGTGCACAGCTGAGTCTCCCACGAGGAAAATGTTCAGGCAGAGCCTGCACGAGGCGGGCAGGAGCCACAGGTGGACCTGTGCTATTAGGAAGCTTGAAGCTGAAGCATTAATACATGGAGCAGGTGAATCGGGCAGGAGTCGCACCGTGGAGGCCTTTGAGCAGCTTTTTAAGAAGAGTGGACTTTACCCTGTCGGCTTTCAGTAAATATTTGTGTGAGTTGTATGGATTGTTTCACTGTAATGACAGACACTTGGTATAGAAGATTGAGTCGTGAGGACCCACCCAGTGCTCTGCGTGTGGTCGCTTGATGCCATGAAGAATGGCGTTGACCTACTCCCGACAGGGAGGTGCCCTGTTAGCAAGAAATCCACCGACCGTGTTTCTCAGATGCGGCCAATGCCCAGGGATGCTCTAGCTCAGGCCAGGCCTGTGTCCTGCTGGAGGAGGCCCAGCTCAGGGGGACTGTCATTCCATGTCAACAGGGATCTGACTCCCTCCTGGGGAACTGAATGCTGAGGACGTAGGAGTCATGGCCTATAGGTGTGTCCCAGACACTCAGGGCCACCTGGCTGTGCAGCCAGGCTGGGATAATGATGGGGAAATCCAGGGCTTCCGTGGCACACAAACGAGGGTTTTCTTGGGGACAGGAGGTCTGTGTTCTGCTTAGTCTCATGTGTAGACTAGAGGCTTCCCCAGACAGAAGCACACGGCTCCATCAGAAACTGGCCTGACAGGGACAGAGTCCCTTTGAAGGGATGCAGGGTTTCCCTTCACTGCTGGCAGCTTCCCGGCCCCGTGTCCCTGATGCTGGCTCGTGGCCCCCCTCCCCAAGCCCTCCCGCGCAGTCCCTCTGTCCTCCTGTCCTGTCACGTCCCACCTCTTACAGCCACACCGGGGCCTGCTGGTGTCTTCCTGGCCTCGGCAGATGTCCTCTCCACAAACAGTGTCACTGCTTTCTTCCTTATGTGCTTTTCCTCTTGTTTTCCAGGCTCTCCAGAGTAACCTGAGGTATTCCTTGCTGCCAAGACGGCTCATTATCAGCAAGAGATTAGCTCAGTGCCTGCATCCTGCTTTGCCCAGCGGTGTGCACTTAAAAGCCCTAGAAACCTATGAAATTATCTTTAAAATTGTGGGGACCAAATGGCTGGCCAAGGATTTGTTTCTATACAGGTACGATAGCATCCCCACCGTTTTACTTTTTGATTACCCAAGTAATCCATATTTCAGTTCACAAGTTGAGAAAATGATAAACAAAAAAATACAGAGGGGTTGTCAGTTCACCATAAAGCCATCACAGAGGTCACCAGGGCTCACCTTCTGGAGTATGTCCTCCCTGACTTTTCTCTAAGTCGGAGTGTAACGTGCATACTGCCTATCACCTGCTCTGGGCCAACAGTTCATTGTGACCGTCTCCTGACAAGCGAGCATCTCCATCACCAGTGTAGATGGCTGGCTGGCTGCTTTTGAAAACCCCCTTGGGCTGACCAGTCGCTTGGGGCTTCTGAGCAGGTGTCTCATTTTCCCTCCTCTCCCTTTTTCTGTCCCGAAGCTGTGGGTTGTTCCCTCTTCTGGCACATGCGGCGATGTCGGTGAGGCCCGTGCTGCTTGGCCTGTACGAGAAGTACTTTCTCCCGCTGCAGAAGCTGCTCCTGCCAAGTCTCCAGGCCTTCATCATCGGCCTGCTGCCCGGCCTGGAGGAGGGCTCGGAGATCTACGACAGGTGGGTCTCATCCGGAGCTGACGGCTGTGCCCATCCAGGTGGGCCGCCCATCCAGGTGGGCCGCCCATGCGGTTTGTATTTTATTTCACTGCTGTATAAGAAACAGGGTCAGTGGGACTTCCCTGGTGGTGCACTGGTTAAGAATCCGCCTGCCAAGGCAGGGGACACGGGTTCGAACCCTGGTCTGGGAAGATCCCACATGCCGCGGAGCAACTGAGCCCGTGCGCCACAACTACTGAGCCCGCGCTCTAGAGCACGTGCGCCACAGCTGCTGAGCCCGCATGCCACAACTACTGAAGCCCGTGTGCCTAGAGCCGTGCTCTGCAACAAGAGAAGCCACTGCAATGAGAAGCCCGTGCACCGCAGTGAAGAGTAGCCCCTGCTCGCCGCAACTAGAGAAAAGCCTACACGCAGCAACGAAGACCCAACGCAGCCAAAAATAAATAAAATTTTAAAAAAAGGAAACGGGGACAGAAGCGCAGAGACCCATGAAGCAGGGCGGGTTGATGTTTACATTTCTGTGGTGGTCTGCCTGACGAAATACCGTGTGTGCCTGGGAATTACCTCACTTCCAGGTGAGGGTCAGAAGGTAAGAAAGTTTCCTGGAGTCGCAGTCAGTGGGCAGCAGAGATGGGATTCTACTCCCCATATGTCACATTCTGAAGTCCTCCTCCCTCCTGTTATACGATGCTGCTTCCAAATGAAAAAGCAAGGCCACGTTTCATTGATGGATAAGGTCAAAAAGGGGTGAGGCTAAGCAGAATAGCTTTTGACAAGTTTCAGAAGCACCTTGGAGAAATTTGTCAGACTCATATGCATAAAAGTTCATGCAGTGGTGTTTGTTTGTTTTGGTCATTGCTTAGGAACAGGAGAGAGGAGAGAGGCCGTATCCATTCTGATTGAGCATGCAGAGTGTCTTGTTTTTCTGGAGAATCATGATGTGAGAACTCACTTCCAGCGCATTAACTATTCTGAGTGATTACTGCAGTGATTAACTTCTGTTCATAGGACCCACTTTCAGAGCCCACGTGCAGCCTGACTGGGGGGTTTAGAAACCTGTGTGCTTGCAAAAGTTTCCATTTGATTACACAAGAAACTGCTCGAATTTTCCCCATGCCAGAGGCCCCGGCCGTGCCACCTTGGCCTATTTGGTGTCAGCAGTGACTGGAGGGTGCAGGGGGTGTGGAGTGGAATCTCACAGTCAATCCAAATAATCAGAATGGTTTGTGGGACAGTCGCTGGTGACCAAGGGTGCATTAAAGTCACAAGCGTCTGTGCTGGGATTGGATGTGCATTTGACCGTTGGGAGCTTTCACACAGAGCAGGTGGTGGCCATCCACTTCCCAGTGGGGAATCCACCTCGGCGGTGCACTGAGTCGCTAGCATCCACTTCCCTAGGAGGCAGGGCCTGTCTCATTGCTGTTTTAAACCTTAGGGAATCCACCTGGGCGGTGCACTGAGTCACTAGCATCCACTTCCCTAGGAGGCAGGGCCTGTCTCATTGCTGTTTTAAACCTCGCGCCATGCCCTGAGGGGCTGGGTAGGTGTGTGCGTAAGGGAACAGTCAGGGTCATATGGGGTCAACAAGAGGACCTTTACCAGACTCTGTTTCTTGACTCTTAGTCTCAGGCTCTTTCTAGAGTTCTGATCCATTCACGTTTTCCTAACAGATGTGTGTACATAAATGCTTTTTTCCCATCATCTGAAGATGAACACATCGGCTCCCAAAGCGTATTGCAGTTTTTTTAATCTGTAAGAGTGAATCACACCAGGAGCATGTCAGTAGTTGGGGTGTTGTCATGTGTTCTCCTAGTTGATAAATGTTCATTTGCACAGTCACGCAAGTTGCTTAACACGGGTGTTTTCTCCCAACGTTGTGATCTCTTGACGTTGAACCAAGAGCTGAGTGAAGCTGCGTGAACCACTGAGTAGAGGCAGGTGTGACAGAAAGCCACGCCCGGCAACTGCAGCCCTCAGAGGTAGGAGTGACTGGCCTTCCGAGGTGGAGGCTGGTCTAGGGTTGTGTGGTCTCAGAACACAGCAGTCGGGTGACCGCACGTATCCGTGTCAGTTTGAGAGAGTTCAGCAATGACTCTTCCCCAACGTGCATAGGAATTGAGTCAGACACCCTCGACCCCAGCAAATACTCTGCAGAGACAGGAAGAGGGGGGGGATCTGGGTGTGGGGGGGTCGCGATGTCCAAGGCGGTGGAAAAGGCTAAGGGGTGAGTGAGTGAGTTTGGGGCTGGTGAGGACGGGTGACTCAGGGGTCTTGTGGAGGCGGGGACAGTTCCTGGTCTGTTCCTGTCAGTGAACCATAAGGGAATGGAAATTTTGGCCAGTGTTAGGACTCGTTATTCCCCCTTGCTTTCTAATAACCCTTTGATGTCTGCAGTTCACTCCTGGCCAGAATTCCTTTCTTAAAGTGCCCAAGAAGCAGCCACACAGTTTGCTGTGTTTTGCTGTATGGAGAAAACAGAATTAGTGGTATTGGGGGCGGGAGAATACTCCACTCCTGTTCTGAGAAGACGGAGGAGAGGTGGAGGTTTCCAATGGTTGGAAAGCAGGCAAAACCCGGCTCCCCAGAGATGTGCCTTTAAATCAGTGGCTCTCAGCCCGGGGTGGTTTCTGTCCCCCAGGGGATACTTGGCAATATCTGGGGACACTTCTGGTTGTTACACCTGGGGCGGGGAGGGTGCTACTGGCATCTAGCGGGCGGAGGCAAGGGGTGCAGCTGAACTTCCCACAGTGCACACGATTGCCTCCACAGCACAGGAGCGTCCAGCCCCAGGGGGCCACAGGGTAGAGGTTGAGAAAGCCCGATTTAGATAGTAGTTGAAAAATATTTATTGACCTTTCTTTTGGCCGATTCCAGGCACCATGATGATGAGCTCTGCTGGGTCTAGAGCTTTCCCCCCCTTCTTTGACATATATCCGACTATGGTGGTGCAGAGCGCTGCTGTCACTGCCCTGCTTGTTCAGATGGTCACACCCCACGCTGTTCGGTCTTGTGACAGCTCAGCTTTCCACGAGGGTCCATTCGGCAAGTGACCGCAAGGCCAGAGTCGTGCAGCGCCTGGGGCTCACGGCGCACGGCCTGTGTCCCTCACCTGCTATCAGTTGAGTAGAGGAGAGCGTGTCGGTGTCGTTAGAATGGGCTCGTGTTTGCAGGGGGCACGAAAGCAGCAGCCAGGGTGGCTGAGGAAGGATGGGAGGAGTAGGAATTGGGGGTTGGTGTGTGTGTTTTGTTTTGTTGATTGTTGGTTTTAAATAGAAAAGATTACCATTCTGGACACTAAACTGCACACTTATTTTGGAACTTCACAACTGAGGTGCTACGAATAATTCTTATTTAGTAGAAAGTTACTTAGTTTTTAACCCCAGTTATCTTGCTCTTTACTTTGCTCTCCATAGCAAAGTCCTGTCATCATTGCCATTTTCAGACCTGTAGCATCATTTCAATTTTTAATATCCATTAATTTTTAGAATAAAATGGGAATCTTTATATTTATATATAAAGCTATGTTTCTTTAATAAAGAAAACTAGCCAGTGTTCTGTAAATATTGAAGAAAGGATAGCATAAGTGGCATTCCCCAGGCTCTCGGACAGTGGAACCTCTCTACTGTGGAACCGCCCAAGTGGCCAGTGTTCCGTGGAACGTACTTTGGGGATATGCTGTCCTAGTCAAAGGGGATGTAATAGTAGTGCGTGCATTGTAGTGTTTGCGTTGGGTTTTAGCTAAGCGGTGGTCTTCTGGGATCCTGGAGAGAGGAGCACTCCGGGGGCTTCCTAAATTAATCTGTTGCTGTGGGAACCTCTCCCTAGCTCAGGACCATGCTGTCTGTCCAGAGGACACAGTGACCCATCTGCCCGACTTACTGTAACCGCAACTGCTGAACGGCGCTTCTGCCCCAAATTAGGGCCTTTGTTTGGTTGTTTTCAGAGCTGGGCAACGATAAGCTCTATTTGTTTGCTCAGCCTTGATAGAAGACCCATCGGTACCTTTAGCCACTAAACCATTCTGTGTCCTTGTAAACATTTGGGTGTTACTTGTGCTTCTTCATTTTGTTGTTTTCTCTGTATCTTTTGCTACAAATATTTTATGAGTCAAAAAGAAGGCTTAAGGAGACTAGGTTTAAGGGGAACAAAATGTATTTTTAATATCAAAAGGAAGTAGGCATTTTTTGTATGAAATGTTTTAATATACACGGAAGTGGTTATTAAAAAGTAAGCTGAAAACAGTTTGGCGTATAGTAAAAGGGAAAGAGTGGCATTCATCTGACAGTTTTTTCAGGTGTGTGTCAGACGCTCATCTGGGCATTGGGGGGTGTCAGCCAGCAGAGCAGACTTAGTGGTGACGGTGGCTGTGTGGCCTCAGTATCAGCTGTTTTCCTGTGCTGAGTTTTTGCTCAGAGACTCTCAGGTATTTTCACAACATTTGCATCCCTTTTCCCTACCATAGCTGAGAGCTGAAATGCACAGAGGTTTCACTTCTGTGCAAGTGAAATCCCTTTGTGGGAGTTTGCCTCCGCTGTCGTATCGATAGATGCTGTCACCCGGCCTGCAAGCTTTGTGTTCGCAGTCGGCGGGAAGGTGCCCCGTCAGCTGCAGGTGCACCCCGAGTGGAGAAGGGCCAGGCCTCAGTCAGTGTCAGTGGAAAAACAAGCCCGCACCCACTGATGCTGCTGCTTCTGTGAGGACGGCCGTGAAATCGCTGACGTCGTGTCATGGGAGACCTGGATAAAGATAAAGAGGCGAATAAATGTTGGTCGTCCGCAGGAGGGCTTCCTGGAGTGGGAGCCGGTGTATGGAGGTGCTGTGGGCAGAGTGATGGGAAGTCGGCTCCAGACCTTCTGGAATGTGCCGTGCGGCAGGAGGCCCGGGGAATGTTGTCCCCAGTGTTTCTAAAATCCGGTGTCACTGGGCACATTTTTGGCTGTGCTCAGGTCGGGGGTGTCTTTATCATTACTTAGGTCTTCAATCGGTCACATTAGCCTTTGGGTTTTTTTTGTTTTTTATTTGTTTGTTTGTTGTTTTGCGGTACGCGGGCCTCTCGCTGTTGTGGTCTCTCCCGTTGCGGAGCACAGGCTCCGGACGCGCAAGGTCAGCGGCCATGGCTCACGGGCCCAGCCGCTCCGCAGCATGTGGGATCTTCCCGGACCGGGGCACGAACCCGTGTCCCCTGCATCGGCAGGCGGACTCTCAACCACTGCACCACCAGGGAAGCCCAGCCTTTGTTTTTTTTTAAATGACTCTTCCTACTTTTATACAGAGTGTCTGATCTGCTCATCCACTTTGGGCAGTGGAACCTGTAAGCACCATGTAAGCGCCACGGCATCCGCAGCAAGGCCGGAGGCGGAGACGGATCTCTGCCACAGGGTGACACAACAGGTCAGATGCTGCCTCCTGGCCAAGAAGCTGCACCCCTCGGTGACATGTTTGTTTTAGCAAATTCAGTTTCAGTGACAGCCAGCAGGTGGACAAACACAGAAGGGCGAGAGATGGCAGCATCTCAAAATGAGGAAGATGGTGCTTCCCGGCCAGGGAGAGAGAGCCGCGCCCGTGAGAGCCCGAGGGATGCGCCCTAATTCTATGATCTCCCGCCCACAGGACGGACGCGCTGCTCCTGAGGCTGTCCCTGGTAGTGGGCAGGGAGGTCTTCTACGCCGCCCTCTGGGGGAGCGTCCTGGCGAGCCCGTCCATCCGCCTGCCCGCCTCGCTCTTTGTGGTGGGCCACATCAGCCGGGGCTCGCCCGGCACGGAGCAGAAGTACATGCTGGGGACCGACTACCAGCTCACGGTGGGTGCCGTGCTCCCGGCGGCGTGGCGTGGCTGGCTGGCTCCCCGGCACAGGTGTCACCAGGGCCACGGGGCGGGGGGGAGGGGAGGGGGAGGGGCGGGGCAGCGGGAAGCAGAGGCGCTCTGAGGTTGGGCAGGCGAGGAGGCAGCATTCCTGCTTAAGCTGCGATGGCGGCGTTGGCTTCTAACACCTGCGTCACGTTTGTGTATTCACGCGAGGAGGGCCCTCCGGGAGACCCCACAGCTTCCACGTTACGGGTGGCCGTCGACAGCGCTCCGCGGAGCCTGGCTGGGGTCCGCTGTTGAGCCACAGCCTCGTTTTCTTCCCCTGCCCCTGTCACGCCGCCCACTGCCCGCACAGTAGGCTCGCTCCAGCTGCTGCCGTCATCCCTGCCAACCTCCTCGCCACTGGCTGCTTTCACACCTAGGTTGTCCGTGCCCAGGCCCCTCTTCCCTGGCAGCGACCTGCCTTCTCATGACCTTGAAGAATGGGAACTTCCCAGATCTTTATCTCTTTTCCCCCAAACTTAGCATTTGTTTAATGGCCTGCAGTCTGTCACCACCTAGTGGTGGACCCAAGGCTTTGAAGTTAAAATGTTCAGAAACAATCCGTCATTAACAAAGTTGCACCGATTACTTACCCCTCTGAGTCCGTTCCTCTTTGCAAACTGGGAATAATAGAGCTTCCTCACGGGGCTCTCAGAGGAAAAGAGTGATGAAAAGGACCTCTGCTTAGGGCAGAGGAGACCCTCAATAGTCACGTTCCCTTCTTCCCTGCCCTGTCAGTACCACTTTGTTTCTTTCTCCGTTTTCACTGCCCTGCCTCAGCTTCTTAGGTCTCGTTCCTGGACCATCATGTAATTTTCTAACCGGTTTCTCCCCATCCAGTTCTTTTTTGGTTGCTAAGAGATTCACTTTGTTGAAACATAGCTTTGTTCAGATCTGTACTGTGCTTGCAAAATACCTGTTTCCTGGAGATAAAATCCATCCTCAAGAGTATTCTAACAGTCCGCTCCCAGCTCACCAGATGCCTCACTCTCCACTTCAGGCCCATTACACTCCCAGAGCTGGCTGCCTGGCCTGGCACGTCTGTGATGCTGTCTTTGCTCCAGCCAGCCCCTCGTCCTGCGCTCACGGCCTGTCCCTCCTCTCCCCCGTCTCACCGAATCTCCTGCCTGTATTACGAAAAACTCAGCTCACCCCCAAAGCTTCACTGTTCTCCCCAGTTGAAAGATCTCTCCCTCTCTTCTTCCTGGTTCTCATAGCTTTTTGTTACCACTTGTCTTATGGCTCTTATCTATTATGCAGCTGTATTACATCTATCTATGCTCAGAAAAGACACCCAAAATGTCTGCTTAATTGGTTTGGAGTCCATTTGACTGACTGTCTTTGGAGTTTTAGTGTAGCTGAAAGTTCCTGTTGGAACCTAAATGTATTTGTTTCTGGGATTATAGAATTTGAGGTCTTAGAATCTGACGATCTGGTCCAGACCCCTCCGTCTCTGAGATGGAACAGTGAGGGCTGCAGCTGAAGGTCTTCCCGATGTCACACAGCGCCCCCTAGCGTCTGGAGCTAGAACCAAGTTTCCCATATTTAGATCTTATTATTCTGTTCCACACGATATAACACGGTGGTTTCAAGATTCCCAGGAAAAATTTTTTTCATTTTTATGACTATAAAGAGTAGCCTGCAAACGATGTCCAGTGTCTCGGGCATGAAATGTTCGTGGCTTTCTGTCTTTTGTAGGTGAAGTCCTTATGTGCATCCCTGCTGGACTCAAACGTGCTGGTGCAAAGAAATAACCTGGAGATTGTCCTGTTCTTCTTCCCATTTTATACCTGTCTGGTAAAAAACCGTTTGTGTTCTTCGAGGGGAGTCGCTGGTCTTTCCTGAGGCCGTGGGGTAGACGGGAGAGGTCCGAGCCGTCTCGTCTGGAGGGGAGGGCAGCCACTCAGTGACCAGTCTTCGCTTTCAGCCATTCAGGGTCCTCGGTCATTTCTGTGAGGGTGGTGTTTCCATAGCGAAAATTGAATAGCCTCTTTCCCTGGGCAGCGTGTGAAAAACCAACCCCTTTTGAGAACCACCTCTTTAAGATAAAGCTTTTGTAGACTGGTAAGGAGGGGTCACGTGTCAGAAAGGCAATTTACTATGTCATCTCCTTGCAGCATAGTTTTCTCTTTCCTCCTCATAGGATTCCAACGAGAGAGCCATCCCCCTGCTCAGATCCGACATGGTGCACATCCTCTCGGCCGCCACCCAGACCCTCCTGAGAAGAGATATGTCTCTGAACAGAAGGCTTTACGCGTGGTTACTAGGTACTGAGTAATACGTGGGAGTTGAAAAGTCAGAGTTAAGGTGACACCTTTGAGTGCTGATTTTTGGAATGAAGCCGCAATGTTGTTGATCCATTTCTGAATCACAAAGTGTGGAAAGATAACGCGGTGACTGAATTGGCACTGGTCAGCTGAGTTCTGCTGCCTGCCCCACAGCTTTGGTTATTTTGCAACTGTTACATAAAAAAACAGAAGTAATGGGATTTTTAAAATGTTAACCGAATTCCGTTTTAAGAAGCTTGAAAGATGACAAAATAATGGTCGCTAAGCCTTATTCAAGTAGGAGTTTCATGGGATAAGACTGTGTGTGAGAAAACCCGGAAACATGGAATATATGTAAAAGAAAGTTTTGTCTGGATGGGAACGTTTGTGGCATTGACACGTTTGGGGAGATATTTGGATGACTTTGGAAGAGCGTGAGAACCCTGGTTCATGTTTCTGTGAGCATGTGTTCTTGTGAACAGACTGCAGACCTGTAGGAAAAGAGCCGTTGACTGTTGGTTGGATGGAAGGCTTCAGGGGGACAAGTCCAGGAGATCACAGGGCCTAAAATTCCCAAGTCCGTGTACCTAAGAGAAGGTGGTTTACAGAGCGATTGTGAAAAAACTCCGTAGCTTTGTTTTTTAGAAAGACTTTATGTTTTTAGTGCAGTTTTAGGGTCACAGCAAAACTAAGAGGAAGGTCCAGAGAGTTCCCACCTCCTCCCTTCTCCCCGCCAAGCACGGCCTACCCTATCACCGGCATCACTCACTGGAGTGGCACGATTATTACAGTCGAGGAACCTACACTGACACCTTATCATCACCCACAGCCGGCTGTTTACACAGGGGTTCACACGTGGTGCTGTGCATTCTGTGGGTTTAGACAAAGGTATAATGACATGCGTCTACCGTTATAGTGTCACACAGAGTATTTTTCTGCCCTAAAAATCCTCTGCTTCTCAGCTTTTTTTTTTCTCCAACCCTCATAGATCTTCTCATACCAATGTCAGAAAGTCCTCTTAACCTTTCTTCCTCTAGTTGTAAAACTTCCAGAAGTCATAGCACAGAAGCTTATGAAGCATTTCCAGAAGGATATTCACAGGCTCTTTGAGCATTTTTGTTAAAAGGATGATTTTGTTAAATGCATGGCTGCCTTCCAGTGGGGCTTGGCACACTGTATGTAGACAGGACCGGCTCCGACTTGCTTAGCCACGACCCCAGGAGTCCAGACTCTCTGCTTAGAAAGATGCTGTTCCTTGCCCTGAGGACCTTAGAGACTTAACCAAGGCTCAAAATGAGGGCATGTAGTTGAGAATACCTTGATTTTTACGTAGTGCCATACAAATAAATACTGGTTTTTAAAAATGACACTCATTCCATTAGATCCTTGTAACCATACTTGTCAAAGACACTCAGGATGAATTCTTGGGGTAAACTAAATTGATGCCCATTGAGATGGAGTTCTGCCTGTCTGATCCCTGGCCCACCACTGTCAGGAGAAAATAGGTCTCGGTTTTGCTGGATCTGATTTTGGTTTTCTGTTGGAGGAATTCTATTTTTAATAATGTCAGAGCAAAAAAAAAACAACAACAAACCAAACAAAACAAAACCAATAGGGGCTTCCCTGGTGGCGCAGTGGTTGAGAGTCCGCCTGCCAATGCGGGGGACATGGGTTTGTGCCCCGGTCCGGGAAGATCCCACATGCCGTGGAGTGGCTGGGCCCGTGAGCCATGGCTGCTGAGCCTGCGCGTCCGGAGCCTGTGCTCCACAGCGGGAGAGGCCACAACAGAGAGAGGCCCGCGTACCGCAACAAAACCCCCAAAAAACCCAAAAACCAAACAAACGAAAATGTCAGAGCATGAGACCTTTGCACAATAAGATGTACTTTAAATGTATAGATTTCTTTACAGCTCATGGTGCTTGTTCTTTTATAGGTTCAGATATTAAAGGAAATACCATTGTGCCGGAATCGGAAATCTCAAATTCTTATGAAGACCAGTCCTCGTATTTTTTTGAGAAATATTCCAAGGATCTTTTAGTTGAGGTAAAGGAGCATTTCTGGAAAGTAGATCCCAATTAGGGCATTCCTGACCATGGTTCTTCAGTGGAGTTCCTTGTGGGACCTCAGAAATAGACAGGGGGGCTGTTCCTTAGTACACGGTTGGGAAAGTCTCGTGTATGGTTGTCCCTTGGAATCTGCAGGAGATTAATTCCTGCATCCCCCTACCCCACCCCACCCCCATGGATACCAAAATCAACAGATGCTCAAGTCCCTCATATTTATAACTTGGCCTGGTATTTGCATATAACCTATACTCATCCTCATACCTTAACCCGTCTCTAGATTACCTATGATACCATCTCTAGATTACTTACGATGTAAATGCTTTGTAAATAGTTGTAGAATACAGTGTAAATGCTGTATAAGTAGTTGCCAGTGCACGACAAATTCAAGTTTTGCTTTTGGGAACTTTCTGGATTTTTTTTTCCAGAATATTTTCAACCTGCAGAACCCACGATATGGAGGGCCAACTGTAGTCACCTCGTGCTGCATGACTGCTTTTACTTCTATCCCAGAGCATTTAACAACTAGAACAACCAATAAAGTCATACTGTACTTTATATAATACTCTAATATGTGGCTTTAAAAAAAAAAAAATAGGGTCTGGCTGAGATACTGCACCAGAAGTTCCCTGATGCTGACGTAGAGGAACGCCACCACATGTACCTGAAGCCTTTCCGCATCCTTACCAGTCTGCTTGACAAGCCAGAAATAGGTAACATTAGATGAGCTTTACCATCATACACCATTAAAATGCTGGTGAGATACAATCAATGAGTTATTTAGAGTACAGTTTAATCTTTGGAAGTTCAGAATCTTGAAGTAGTTTAGTCATGCTGTGTGTTTCAGTTTTCATCATCTGGGCACCACTTAAAAGTTTTGCACAATTACTTGAACGTTTTTGTGAAGAAATTATAATACCTTTGAGCTGTTGTGCTCGTCTGCGTGCGTGCCTGTAGGGCACGTACAGTACTGACCTTGTGAGAACGTTTCTTCAATCAAATCATTTCTTCAACTGAGCCTTGATTGTATTCTCAGGCAAATAGGGGACGTTCCTCCATCTTCTTGCCTTGTGACCCTGGGCAAGCCCCTTCTGCTGTTTGGGCCTCACTGTTTTCCTCTGTCAGATGAAGGGGTTTGAACTAGACTCTGGTTCCAAAAGGGTCGCCCCTTATATACCGTGGTCTTCTGGGCACCCATTGAGGAAAGTGACCTTCTCTCCCTTCCTTTAAAAAAAAGAAACTGGGGCTTTCCTGGTGGCGCAATGGTTGAGAGTCCGCCTGCCGATGCAGGGGACACGGGTTCGTGCCCCAGTCCGGGAAGATCCCACATGCCGCAGAGCGGCTGGGCCCGTGAGCCATGGCCGCTGAGCCTGCACGTCCGTAGCCTGTGCTCCGCAACGAGAGAGGCCGCAACAGTGAGAGGCCCGCGTACCGCAAAAAAAAAAAAAAAAAGGAACTGCCTCAGTATCCATTCACTGTAAGATCTCAACATCTCATCCCTTCAACACGGTAACAGGGAAGGAGACCCCCTTCTCCGTGGGATTCATCCCTGATGGCATCATCTGAGCGCTCAGGACGTGCCCACTGTCCGGTCGCCGTTTGCAGAGAACGAGAGCTGAGGGTGTTCGTTAAGTTCCTCCTCCCTCTAGCCTCAGGATGGGGACCCTTTGTTTATGCATTAAGAGACGGGTGTGGGGCATCTGTGCAGCAGGGAAGGTGCTAGGTTCTAGGTGTACAAAGGGAAACAAGGGCTTCTGGTCGAGGGAGACGGAAGGGAGACTGAGGTCCTGGTGTGTTTTCACTGTTGTTAATAATAATGGTGACATTTTTTTGAGCAGTTATTTTGTGCATCGTTAATACGCATCTCCTTGCATACTTCTGTACCTCCAACAACCCTGGGGAAGATTTTCTTATTGTACACATTCTACAGAGGGAGAGACTAAGGTTGAGCAAGGCGAAGTCATTTGCCAGGGGCCACCCAGGAACTGGGACTCAAACTCTGAAGTCTATTTGACTCCAGAGCCTGAGCCCTCTTTGTCAGGACTCTGATGCTTCCTTGATGGCACTCGGACGGCCCATCCCGAGATGTTACTCATGTAACACCAGTGAACTTGGGTACCAGGACAGGTGCGGCCCTGGCTGCTCTTGACCGAAGTCAAAGCGCGAAGAAGCTTTTGTGCCTCCAAGCTCCACCCTTGGATATGGGTGTTTTACGTCAAGGCCTTGACGTGAGCCAAGTAAAGCATTGAGCTAGCTTGGGCTCCAGGTCATATTTTCTGGAGGGGGTGTGAATGGCAGGCTTCTGCCCCATCCCAGCAAATTCGTCCTATCTGATCATTTAGTTTTCCAAGGAAAGACACACTTGAGGGGCAAAGGAGTGGATTGATAATGTAGACTAGAAGGCATAGGAGGGTCATAGGTCAGTCTTATCTGTGCTTTGGCCACCAGGCTTTAGCCACGTCCTCATTTCTTCCCCTGGAATCCTGACCGCAAGCTTTCCTTCACTAGTAAAAAGCATTTGGCAGTGTTATGCTGTAGATAAAATACACCTGGGGCTTATCGTGGAAAAGAGACCTTTTGTCTTTGGAAGCGTAAGAGTTCAGATTATTTGCTGATTCCTTGTTTGACAGAGCTTTTGTTTTCTCTGAATCATCCTGTGTTCATTCCTCTGAATACATGAGTGGGAAGTCACGCCCTCCCTTCAGGCCTGCTGGTTGATGTTTGTGGAGCAGAAATGTCCAGCCGCCTTCCAACTGCCTATCGGGCAGGGTCCAGTTCTTTTGTGCCATCTGAGGCTTTTCTGGGTTGGTGTTATTTCTTTTGTGTCGTTCTAGCTCAGCAGTTAAAGAATTCAGAATAGGAAGTTGCCCTACTCTGTTGGTGCTTCTGTGGAGTGACGGCCTCTGGCACTCCCTGCCTCCTCCGAGAATCTTCCTGGGGCAAGTTATTCAGCTTCTGGGCCTCAGTCCTCTTGTCCCCTTGTAATCAGGACAGCCTACCTGATCGCATACCTGGTTCTGTGGCTGTTGTGAGGATTAAATAAGTTAATAGTTACAGAATGTTTAGAACAGCGGCCAGCACACAGTAAGCACTACAGAAATGTCGGCTGTTTTCACAGATGTTATTCCTCCAGCTAAAGGTGTCATTGTCGCAACTAACGTTTCCATACATTTAAGACTATATAAATTATCTATGTGTTAGATAGAGTTACTCTCAATACGCTTTATACGTTTGTCACTGGTTTACAATGAATTTTTTAAAAAACATTTTGATTATTAATTTATTTATCTGGACATTTCCTTTTCAATTGCAGGGCCTCAAGTTGTTGAGAATTTGTTTCTCGAAGTCATCCGGGCCTTTTATTCTTACTGCAGAGCTGCTCTCGGCTCTGATCTTAAACTGAGCTACACTCAGAGTGGAAATTCCCTGATAAGGTACGGGTGGGGCTTCCAACTTCACTCTTCCTCCCTCCCTAATGCCATGATTTTTTTTCTCTGTTTACCATAAATTGTGAAGTGCTCGAGAAAGTGGGGGTGCAGAGGGTCAGGCCACGCCTTAGAATAACCTGTGCTCTTAATCGATACGAATCAACTCTTCCCCATCGAGTATTGTGATGATTAAAAGGAGTTTGATCTTGTCTCTGCCCCACACTGGGAAGTACAAACCGTATTTACTGATCAGGTGTGAAAAGTTGCTCAACAAAGGCAACTGGGTCTGGTTTACAAGTGGCGAGTGACGGGGGGGGGGGGGGGGGCCGGCGGGAGGTCAGGTCAGGAAGTGGGGCGAGTGGGTGTGAGTCTTCAGGAGACCAGTCAGAAGGAGGGTAGCAGGGAGCAAGGCGAGGGCACCCCAGGGGCATGAAGGCTCTCTAGGGCCCTGGAGGCAGGGTGAGTGGGGTTTGGGAGACAGCAGACATGGCGATAACTTAAAGTGTGTAGTTAGCCATCAGCCCTGTGTTTTGTTTTGTCTTTGTACTTTCTAAGGTAGTAAAGCCTCTTCCTTTTTACTTTACTCTTAATATAATTTCCTTCTCCCTGACTCGGCATTGGGTGTATTAAAAATTTAAATCGATTAGAAGATTTTTCTGGTTTATTAATTGTTCCCTGACTCGGCATTGGGTGTATTAAAATTTTAAATCGGTTAGAAGATTTTTCTGGTTTATTAATTGTAAGTGTACCAAGAGTCTTTAGTGTTTGCTTGTTTCTAGCAGAATGAGAGTAGTTTATTGTTTTCCTGATATGAAAGTAATAATCTTCATGGTAGAGTATACCAATATTTGAAGGCATCAAGGGAAAAGATATTATCCATAATCCCACTGCCCTTCAGAGAAAAACATAAAACATTTGTATTTCTTTTCGGATTTTCAGTGCATAAGTACACAGATGTCTATCATTTATTTTTGAGGTGGAGTTACAGTACCTGTTTAGTTGCCTGTTTGTTTTTTTTTAATGCAAGTTGTGAATAGCTCTACACTCTTCTCCTGTGGAGGATTGTCGTTGCCTTTAAGTCCTCAGTAAGGAGTTACACTTATTTAAGAAATCCTGACTGATTGACCAATCTCTTATTGATTGACTTTTGGGCGGTTTCCACTTTTTCAATATTTTAAAATTGATCTCAGAGAGGCAGCAGCAGTAAGTGGTGGCTTGAAACAAGATCTTAGTTCCCTGCCCAGGAATTGGACCTGGGCAGCCTGGATGAAAACCAGGAATCCTAGCCGCTAGACCAGCAAGGGCAAGAGACTAGACTCAAATTTTCCCTGGCTCTTGCCTCCGTTTGAAAGCAAGACTGTTTCAAGGAGGCAAAAACTGTAAAAGCAGGTGCAAAGTTTATTATTAGAGGCACAGCACGACAAGTGGGAGAGCACACAGAGAAACCGTTTATTTAAGTTTCTTTTTCCACACCTGACCTGCCCTAGGACCCTCCCCGATATGTGTGTGCAGCTTTTTTCCAGGACGGATTCCAGCCCAGAGGCCCGTGGCGGGGGCCTTGGCATCACCTATTGTGGGGTGGCGGCCCCTCCTTTCTGACCCCCAAGGAGCCTTTCTGCGCACACGCCATGTCTCCCTTGCCCCAAGGATGGGAAATATGTGACCTCTCCATCTTTTACTCAGACAGGGTTTAGCCTCTCTCTGTTCCTGCCATGACTGTTATGGTAAAGTGTCCTCAGGAGACAAAGCCTGGCTGTTTACTCTGTTTCTGCTGTTATTTCTCCTTCGAAGTGCAAACAGGAGGCTGGATGTAAAGGCCTAACCTGGAGCCCATCTATGTCCTGTCTCAGGAAATGCAAACAGGAGGCTAGTTGTAAGTGTCCAGCCTGAAGCCCACCTTTTTCCTGCCCCAACAAATGTAAACAGGAGGCCAGTTGTAAATGCCTAGCCTGGAGCCCATCTATCTCCTGCCTCGAAATGACATTGTCATGATATCCTTATGCCTACATCTTTTTTTTTTTTTTTCCTGGCCGAGCTGTGCAGCATGAGGGATCTTTGTTCCCCGACCAGGGATTGAACCCATGCCCCCTGCATTGGAAGTGCAGTGTCTTAACACTGGACCACCAAGGAAGTCCCCCTTTGCCTACATTTTTGTGTACCTCTACAAGGATTTCTGTAGGATAAATCCCTAGAATAAATTTCCTGAGTCATAGAAGATGTGCATTTAAATGTTAGCCAAATTACCCTCCTAAATGGCTGTACTATGTTATTCCACCAATAGTGTATGTAATTACCTATGGCTGGACTAAAACTGGTTTTCCATATTACATTCTTTTTTACAATAGCTCTTTTTTCTTTAATTTATTTACGTATTTATTTATTTGTTTTTGGCTGTGTTGGGTCTTCGTTGGTGCGTGAGGGCTTTCTCTAGTTGCCACGAGCAAGGGCTACTCTTGCGTTGCAGTGCATGGGCTTCTCATTGCGGTGGCTTCTCTTGTTGCGGAGCACGGGCTCTAGGTGCACGGGCTTCAGTAGTTGTGGCTTGTGGGCTCTAGAGTGCAGGCTCAGTAGTTGTGGCGCACGGGCTCAGTAGTTGTGGCTTGCAGGCTCTAGAGCGCAGGCTCAGTAGTTGTGGTGCACGGGCTTAGTTGCTCTGCGACATGTGGGATCTTCGCGGACCGGGGCTCGAACCCGTGTCCCTGCATCGGCAGGCGGATTCTTAACCACTGCGCCACCAGGGAAGTCCTACGATAGCTCTTAAGCTTACTTCTGAGGGAATGGATCAGTATAAATACTGTTTAGGATGGCACGATGCATTCTCTTCCCTGTATAAGAACAGTAACACTTTTTATCTATAACCGAGTTTGTCAGTCTCTCTAGAAATAAGTTGTAAATGGTACAATGAATTCGTTTGTCAGACGTGGCATTCCCGTAATACAGGCTTTTCATAGATATATTTACAAATACCCCTCTCCCTTTACAGTACAATAAAAGAGAACAGAAATGCCTCTGAGATTGTTAAAGCAGTGAATTTGCTCATCACATCCCTAAGTACAGACTTCCTCTGGGATTACATGACAAGGTGCTTTGAGGACTGCTTTAGGTAAGTCTCCGGTTCAGGGCTTGTGAACGTGTGGGAAGGAATTGAGGGTGTCATGGTTTCGTAGCCGCTTGTTGTGGTCAGATTATACTTAGCTCGCTAAAGCTGGGTCGTCTCTGCTGAGTACATGATTGAATTCACTTAAAATCATAATAGAACTAAAAACAGTGCCATTGAGAAGGTTCACATGATACCGAAGCTTCCTTATCAAAGTCGAACTTCAGAAACTCGTCTGTGCATTTTCTGGTTAGGTCGATCTAATCGGCTTTCTTTGCATGGTGCCCTTGGAGCGCTAATTTTTTCAAGAAGCTTAGTTTTGTGGTCCTGGGACTGGAAAGAGTGTTTTTGAAATCATCAGTCATCTTAAATTCTTATTGAAATTAGTGTGTAACTGTTCAGATGAAAGCATTCATGTTCTAAGCCACTATAATCGGCTTTCCCGTCACCTTCAATCTGGTCACTTGCACCACCTCCAAATTGCTGGCGGTGGCGTGCTCAGGACAGCAAACTTTCCTGTGGAGTCCTTTCCCGTGTGATTTTCGCTGTGAAGGAGGACTGATGTAATCTCTCAAACCCCATTTTGTCCTGCGAGTCATGCTGTGAAACTTCATTCTTGTCACGTCCTTTGGAATGCTCTGTGTTCTCACAATGTCTTCAGTACCTGCAACTGTAATCAAAGCGTGACTTATTAACGTTTGCCGCGGGCCATCCCCTGGACACCCCCAGGAGAAGCAGGGCCATCCATCGTATAAGAAAGAGGAGCTCAGAGATGTGAAGTACCTTGTGTGACATTGCACAGCAGATCGGCAGCAGCTGAGATCAGAACCAGGCGTGCCCAACATCCCAGCTGCTCCTGCCATGCCCTTTGCCTCGTCTGGTGCCAGGCCCCAGCAGGTGTTCAAACCTGTGATGAGTAAATTAATTGTAATCGGATCCACGGCGGACAGCAAGGCCATGTTATACTGAGGCTAGAGTGTATTTTGGTCAGCTTAGTTCCATTTCAGAGTTACGAGGAGTGCTTTCTTTAAAAAAAAAAAAAAAAAATTAACTGTGAAACATTCCAATGTAAGAAAGGATGGGAAATGACGTCAGACACTCACGCACCCATTGCTGAAATTATAGACCACACTTGATCATTGTTTTTCACATCTTTTTTATTAAAGGAATAAAATGTTGCTACCCAGATAGAGCTAACTCCCCACCTTCCCAGCACTTTTCCCTCCTTTCATCCCAGCTTTCATCACTGTTCTGAAATTCATGTCTGTCCTGTGATACCTGTGTTTCTATAACATGTGTATCCAGAAATGATATAGTCTGTTTTGTCTGTTCAAATTTTATATAAATACTATCAAGTTGTATATAACTTTTTGCAGTGTGTTGTTTTGGGGGGTGGGGTGTGGTCCACAGCCCTGTGGAGATTTATATACACCTAGTTCATTCATCTTAGCTATAGTAGTCCAGTGTGTGAATAAACCAGTTTCAGTCTTTTCATTGTTGCAAATAGTACCCTGATGACCGTGTTGGTCCTGTCTCTTTACACACAGATACATGGGTCTCTTTAGAGCAGGCACCCAGCAGCAGAATCTCCCAGACGTAGTGGTTACAGTTCTTCCGTCCCTTACCAAGATAAATGCCAAGATAACTAAGCGATAATTTACAATGAAGAAAATTAACTCTGGTTGAATTGTACTGTGATAGCTAGACGAATCCAAAATTACTGTTTTGGGAACTAGTATGTTGACTTTTTAACTTACGTATCCAGTTGCCTACTTCTTGAAAAGGAAGTGTTGAGCTTGAGAATAAGATAAGCCCAGTGGAGTTACACTTCTCTGTGGGAGCTGAGAAATTCTAAGCAGCTCGTGGGGATGAGCTCCTGGTGACATGCAGGGAGCTGTCTCTGGTTGCTCTGACAGCAAGTTGAACAGCTGTCCTGCATTCTGTCACCAGGCCCTTTCCCCGGGAACATGCCTTTGGTTTGGGGCTGGGGGCCTGGAATTGTTGCTGTTGGTAGCTCCAGATCTGCTGGGTAGGGAATCCCACGTGGGCATGGACCACCCTCACCTGACCTGATGAAGTTCAAGTCAGAGTGAACCTGTTTTGGAGACAAGCAGATTCAAGACTTATTGACACTTGTCTATGTTAGATAGTTTTTGGCACCAAAGCTTCATTATTAGAACTGCAGGAGCTGTCTTTCATTATGGGTGGAATAGAATAAGCAACTTTATTGGAAATCATAGGAAACGCTTGAAATTATTATAAGAGAGTTGTTTTTCTTTCCTGCGACTCACGCAGACCCGCAAAGCAGAGTCACGCTGCCGGGAGACGCGTCGGCGCCCCCCCGACAGTCTCGGAGCTCTGCACCCTCCTTGTGTTCCTCCTGGACGTGATCCCCCTGGTAGGTCCTTTGCTCTAAGGAGATGGCCCAGTGCTGGCTGTTACTTACATTCTGATTAGTGTTGTTGGCCTTTTTATGAACCTAAACTTACTGAAGAAGTAGTTTTACCTAAATACATAGCACTGTGTTAATGTGTGTTTCAGCATGGAAGATGTAGCTGGATGTTGTGTCTTTTAGGTCCTTTTAATATAAGGGGTTATAACTTTTGAGCCAGTTGTAAGCTGAGCTGAAGTTATGGAAACCAGATGATGAGCTGAGTGTCATCCATCCTAAATAACGACAGTTATTTAAGAGTGAGCGTTAATGTATGTCCTTTTTTAAAATTTTTATTCATTTGGCCGTGTTGCGCGGCACGCAGGATCTTCGTTCCCTGACCAGGGATGGAACCTGTGCCCCCTGCGGTGGAAGCACAAAGTCTTAACCACTGGCTTGCCAGGGAAGTCCCAGAGAGTAAATACATTTCTTAGCTAAAGTGACACCCTTGGCTAATTTTCTCAAAAGAAATTGATTTCTTTAATATAGAAATAAATGTGGTGATTATTTTCTGCTAGAAAGAGGAAAGCCACCTGAGAGGAGAGGAAGAACGTCCATTGATTTATTTAGATCAAAAAGAAATATTATTTTGTTTTCTGATTTGGGAATTAATGTGAAACAAACTTATGCTGTAAAAAAAAATTTGAATTTTCTACTGGTTACACATTAAACCCGTGTCTCTGTTTCACAGGAACTTTACTCTGAGGTGCAAACCCAGTACCTCCCTCAGGTGCTTGGCTGCCTGGTGCAGTCTCTGGCCAAGGAAATGGAGGCGCTAAGCTTACCTGAACTCACGCACGCCTTGAAGACATGTTTCAAAGTGCTCAGTAAGGTCCAGATGCCGCCTTCCTACCTGGACACGGAGCCTGCAAGTGGAAGCTTGGTACGTGCTGGGAGGAGCCGAAGTGGTTCTCTGGGCTGAAGGAACCTTGTACCTTCCCGCGTAGGGATAAAGACTAGAAGATGTATCGGTAATATCTAAAACACGCTTCTAAAATCCTCACACACTTAATAAAAACTTTTAGTGTAGGAGCAGCCCCCAGTCGTTTCACCCTCTGCCCTGCTACTTCCTGCTAAAGCCCATCACTAAGCTAATGGTTAGACATAGCTCACCATCCAGACCTTTCTATGTGTATGTTTGTATACATGTAATTTTGTTTTTTGTTTTTTTTTGTGGTAGCGGGCCTTTCACTGTTGTGGCCTCTCCCATTGCAGAGCACAGGCTCCGGACGCGCAGCCTCAGCAGCCATGGCTCACAGGCCCAGCCGCTCTGCGGCATGTGGGATCTTCCCGGACCGGGCCACAAACCTGTGTCCCCTGCATCGGCAGGCGGACTCTCAACCACTGCGCCACCAGGGAAGCCCTGATTTTTTTTTTTTCATATAAGTGAGAGAGTAGTCCCTGGGGCTGCCGTAACAAAGTGCCACACTGGGTGACAAAATAACAGAAAGTTATTGTCTCACAGTTCTGGAGGCCAGATGCCCGAGATTAAGGTGTGAGCAGGGTGGTTCCTTGTGCGGCTGTGAGGGAGACTCCATTCCATGCATCTTGCCTGTCTTCTGGTGTTTCACTGGCGGTCTTTGGTGTTCCTGGGCTTATGGACGCACCTCCCCAATTGCAGCCTTCCTCTTCACAGGGCATCTTCCCTGTGCGCATATGTGTGTGTCCAAATTTCACCTTTTTATAAGGACACTCGTCATATTGGATTAGGACCCACCCTGACGACCTCACTTACTTGATCATCTACAAGGACCCTATTTCCAAATAAGGTCACGTTCACAGATGCTGGAGGTTAGGAGTTCAACATCTTTTTAGGGAACGCAGTTCAACCCATGACATACATTATTCCCTGATTCACTTTGGTTTTCATCCAAACACTATTTGGAGGACATCTTTCCATATCTGTGTTCACAGAGGTATCTTACTCTTTTCTCATTTCTGCATGAGAGTCTATGGTATGGCTTTAAATTTCTTGACCTCTTCCCCTATCGAGGTTATTTTGGTTATTTCTAGTTTTTCACTGTTACAGTGCTGCACTCAGCGTCTTCACACAGCCTGTTCTCAGGGCTGCAGGTGTTTCTGAGGGATCAGTTTATAGAAATGGGTTGCAGTCAAACCCATGTCTTACCTTAGAAAGATGCTACCAAATTGTCCTCCAAAAAGACTGTAAGAGTTATGGTTCCACAAGCAGTCTGAGGCCCATGGTCTTTTTTTTGCGGTACGCGAGCCTCTCACTGCTGCGGCCTCTCCCACTGCAGAGCACAGGCTCTGGACGCGCAGGCTCAGCGGCCATGGCTCACGGGCCCAGCCGCTCCGTGGCATGAGGGATCCTCCCGGACTGGGGCACGAACCCGCGTCCCTTGCATTGGCAGGCGGACTCTCAACCACTGCGCCACCAGGGAAGCCCCGGCCCATGGTCTTTGAATTATTTTTATTTTCTACTTTGTTTAGGGATTTGAAAATTCTGCCCTTGAAATCCATTTGGTGCAATGGCAGACAGGTGTGCAAACAGACTAAAAAAGCGAAGCATTCCTGAAAGACAGCTGTGTGTGTTGGTTAGTTCTGGGGGCAGATGCCTGCCCTATGGGGCTTGCATCTCAGTTTGCAAATTAATTACAGGCTGTTGCTTCATTCTCTAAGTTAGTCTTTTTTTGTTTTTCTTCTTTTTTCCTAGCTGTTACAGCTGTTGGAAAAATATCCTAAAAAGGTTGTAAGATATAAAGTTTAAGCATGTGTAGTGTACAAATATAAATAACACTATGTTTCTAAAATTGTGTGATACTGTCTCAGTCTTCCCCAAAGAGCACAGTGGGTCAAATGCTGAAAAGTTTTCAGTTTAATGCCATATAAGCTGAGTAACAGTATGAGAGGTTGATTCATTAAAGGTTGAAGTGTCATCCTTTTGGAAAAGCCACAGAATATATATACGCATATATATGTGTATGTGTAAAACATGTACGGGGGTAAACACTTTGTTCTAGCTGTCTCCCCTTGTTTCATTCCTTTGTGCCTTTATTTTACACTCAGCCCAGTTCCCTCATTCATCTTTTTACATCTGGCAGAAGCTGTTTCTGAATAACCCTGTTGGACCCTGAAGGGCCTAAATAAATAAAGTGGGCTCAAAGCCAGCCCACCCACAGAGCACAGGGCTTGGTCAGCCGCCTCGCTGGGCCGGCCGCCTTTCTCCTGCCCGCTGCGTGCCGTCTCCATTGCATTATACACGTGTACACAGGGATCCTCTCGGGGTAGAGAACTGTGATTTTGAAAAGCAGGGAGGACGCGTTCGTAGCCTGATTCAGTTGATGTTTGAATCCCTTGGTCTTTCGAGATACACGGTACAAACTTCCATTTTTTTCAGAGTCCAGTCAAAGGTGAAAACAGTGAAGTAATTTTAGGCACAAACGCAGTGCTTCCTGGTGATGAAGACGCTCCATTTCCTCCGCTTAAATCGGAAGACAGTGGCATCGGCCTCAGTGCTTCGTCGCCAGAGCTCTCTGAGCACCTGAGGGTTCCCAGGGTTTCTCCGGACAAAGAGGACGTCTGGAAGAAGGGCGGCAGCATGCAGAGGACGTTTCTTTGCCTCCAGGAGCTAATTGCCAACTTTGCCCACAAGAACATTTTTGGAGCGCAGCTGACGGCATCCGGAGAGGAAACCAAGTCGGCAGAGCCCGCAGGCCCGAGGGAGGAGGGTGGGGTGCGGGGCATGGCGGGCAGCGACTCGGGGAGGAAGAGCTCGTGGGAGGCCAAGCCCCTCGGCGGGCCCCAGTTCAGGCAGATGCTCTCAGACCTGTTCACGGTGCGAGGGTCTCCATTCAAGACAAAGAGCTTGGAGACGCCCTCGCCCCTGCCCAGCAGCCCTGGCCGCAAGGGGCGGGAGGAGTGGGCCGTGGACCAGGTGGTCCTTGACCCGGGGAGCCCGAGGGAGGGCTGCAGGGAGGCCTTCGCCGCGGCCTGCCACCTGCTGCTGGACTGCGCCACCTTCCCCGTGTACCTGTCCCAGGAGGAGACCGAGCAGCTCTGCGACGCGCTCTTCCAGCTGCCGGGTAAGAGGGCAGCCCAGCTAGAGTCCCGTGGAGGAGCCTTGAGACTCGGGCAGTGGAGGTTTAGAGACGAGCTAAAATCACAGCGGCCGAGAAGGAACTGTGTGCCACGTTTGTTTCCTTCCTGGTTTTGTAGTTAGCCTGTGCGGTTTGGATTTGTCTCACCAGATGGGAAATTGATGAGGCGGGGTCTGTATTTTTTTTTTTTTTTTTTTGCGGTACGCGGGCCTCTCACTGCTGTGGCCTCTCCCGTTGCGGAGCACAGGCTCCGGACGCGCAGGCTCAGCGGCCATGGCTCACGGGCCCAGCCGCTCTGTGGCACGTGGGATCTTCCCGGACTGGGTCATGAACCCGTGTCCCCTGCATCGGCAGGCGGACTCTCAACCACTGCGCCACCAGGGAAGCCCCAGGGTCTGTATTTTTAAACTAGGGGTGTCTAGCAAAGCCCGTCAAAAGGTCTGGGACTGGGACTTCCCCGGCAGTCCAGTGGTTAAAACTCCGCACTCCCGCTGCGGGGGGCACAGGTTCCATCCTTGGTTGGGGAGCCAAGATCCCACATGCTACGGGGTATCGCCACAGAAAAAAGAAAAATAAAGTCTGGCACATTAAAGGTGCTTATGGTAGTCAGTAACTAGACTCTTTCGTGAGACCTGCTCTTAAAGCTTTACATATTAGTTTGCTAGGGCTGCCATAACCAAGTATCACAAACTAAGTGGCTTAAACAATAGAAATGGATTGTCTCATGGGTCGGGAGGCCAGAGTCTGAGGTCCACGTGTTGGCAAGGCCATGCTCCCTCGGAAGGTGCTGGGGAAGGATGTGTTGAAGCCTCCTTTAGCCTCTGGTAGTTCCTGGGCTTGTGGCAGCCCGACTCTGATCTTTCCATGGTGTTCTTCCTGTGTATATGTCTTTGTCCAAATTTCCCTTCTATAAGGCACCTGTTATATTGGGTTTGGGGCCCACTCTGCTCATTTTAGTTTATTCAATATTTATTTATTTGGCCACGCAGCTGCGGGATCTTGTCTCTTCCTTGGCCAGGGATTGAACCTGGGCCCACGGCAGTGAAAGCTCCACGTCCTAACCACTGGACCACCAGGGAACTCCCCATGACCTCATTTTAATGAATGACATCTGCATGACCTATTTCCCAATAGGGTCCCATTCTAAGGGGTTAGGACTTCAACATAAGAATTTTTACGAGGACACAGTTCAACCCATAACAGGCAGCGTCTTAGCTCGGGCTGCCATAACAAACTGCCGTAGGCTGGGGAGCTTAAACAAAAGCAATTTATTTTCTCACAGCTCTGGGTCTAGAAGTTTGAGATCAGGGTGCCAGCATAGTCAGTTTCTGGTGAGGGCTCTCCCCTTGGTTATAGACTGCCACCTTCTCACCGTATGTTCACGTCCTGGCTGGGGGGCAGCAGTAGGGGGCTCTCTCTGTTGTCTCTTCTTAGAAGGGCACCAGTCCCATCCTGAAGGCTGCACACTCAGGACCTCATCTAGACCTAATCACCTCCCCTAAGCCCCACCTCCAAATACCATCACATTGGGAGTGAGGGCTTCAACATGGGAATGTTGGGCAGACACAGCTGGGTCCATTGCAGGCAGTGAACACTTGAAAGAAAAAAGGGATGGAGGAAAAAGTGGAAAAGAAGAAAGAGTGATTAAGTTGGTGGGAGCAGAGGGTGAAGATTTCTCCACTTGGCATTACCTTAGACGTCCCATGCAATTTGTCTCTTGGCTCATGAACTGCAAATGACAGTATACTCGGAAGAAATGCGTTTAGAATTGATAGCTTCAGTATATTTTCGGCCTCTTTTAAAGCTAATGGCATGTGCCCTACCACCAAGAGGGCTTTGAAAACACATTTTGAACTCTGCACCAAAAAAAAAATGTGATTTTGACTCTGTGTAAATTTCAAAAAAAAAAAAAAGTTTTTTAACTCAAATTTTACTATATTTAAAAAAATTTTTAATGACACGAAAACAAACATTTCGAATCATTTCAAAACCCTGAGACCGACCTTTGCAGAATTTGAATAATCTGACAAGCGCATGAAACCAGACTTGGTCTCATTTGTCCTCTGGCCCTGAATGGGCTCAGCGCATCCTGTCACCACCAGAAGGTTATCACACTGCTGTCCAGGTGACTTCCCGGATCTAAACGTCTTAGAGACTGGCTCTCAGGTTGGTGAGCGAGTTTCATGAGGTTTTGTCTGTCTCTCTCTGTCCTCTCTGGTTGGCTTCCTTCCAGGAGCTGGTGATTCCAATTTTCCGTCTTGGCTGAAATCCCTGATGACCATTTGCTGCTGTGTGACTGACAGCTACCTCCGGGATGTGGCCATCTCCACCCTGCTCGAAGTGATAAACCACTCCCTGTCCCTAGCACTTGTCATTGAAGACAAAGTGAAACGCTATAAAAGCTCCGGACACAACCCATTTTTCAGCAAGCTACAGATGGTGACAGTTCCTCCCATTGCTCCAGGAATATTGAAAGTCATCGCAGAGAAAACAGACTTCTATCAGGTATTTCCCATCCAGAGGAGGGTAGCTGGGACCCTGGGACCCTTTTCCCAGACTCTTTATTTGAAGTTGTCCCACAAGGTGTAGCGGTGGTGACAAAGAATATGGTGCCTTGGGTGGCAGCCGGTGAGGGTGGCTGGAGACCTTGCCTGCCTTGTCCATCTCTCTAACCCAGGCTCCTGGCACAGTGTCCGTCCCCACAGCAAGTGTTCAGTAATATTTGCGTTCAGTTTTAGGCTGACCGGACTCCGTCTGGCAGGATTCCTAAGTTATCTAAATATACAGAAAAAGAGACTCTGTCCTAATTTGTGAGGTTAGAGGCTTTGAGGTTATTTAGCCTCAAGGAAAACTTAGTTCGTGTCAAGTGTAAGAATGATTGTTGCTGAAGATGGTGAGCAGGTGTTGTCCATCTTTTGGGGGGACAGAGTAAGAAAATAAGGTAGTATAGGGCTCATTTAATTGCAAGAAGCTGAAAGATACTCCAGCTAGCTCATGAAAATAAAAGTGAGGTTTATTATAAAGGTAGGGGAGCCCATGGAAGTCCAAGGGCGGGAGTGGAATGCAGCTGGGTCTCACGGGGTCTCACCTGGGAAGCTGTCAGGTCCCGAGGCTGCTTGCTCTGCACATCTCCCTGCCAACCAGGACCTAACTTGGTTGCCACTTGACCTTCAGTCTGCCTCAGGACCCTCAGGCTTGATTCTCATAGCTAATGACAGTTGTATCACTTTCTAACAATTCTGAACTAACTGGTCAAGGCTATTAAATAGGCAGTCAGCGGGGCACCCTTGGGTCAGGTGCCTTCTGCCGTCCAGTCGACCACAGCAGTGACGCAGGCCAGGGGGAAGTGGTCGTGTGGTATAGACAGGGACCAGCCCACTCACTGGGGCCTGTAGATGGAACACATTTCCCCTGCAGGTGGTCAGGACAGCAGATGCCCTGCAAATTCGGAGATGCTAAGGAAGAGACATTTTAGATGTTGTATGTGGGGATGAGGTACTGGAATTAAACTGTCCTTTCAGGTCTTGACAGCCCGTCCTCTGAAAGGCTTTTGAAATGGGCTGGCTTTTCACCTATTGGAGATGAGCTCTATCTATCAAGCAAGTCATGTAATTGAGGCCACGTCTCAGCTTTGTTTCCTTTTTTTTAAAAACAAAACAAAACAAAAAAAGCATCATTTACATATAATTCATTCATTTAAAGCACACATTTCAATGGTTTTTATTATATTCCTTGTTTTCTATATGTCATATCTTTTTTCCACCTATTTCCCTTTTACTACTTTCTTTTTCATTAAGTGAATATTTTCCAGTGTAATATTTTAATTTCCTTGATGACTTTTTCAATATATTTTGGGAGTTACTTTTTTTTAGTGGTTACTCTAAGGTTTACCATATACATCTTATCAGAATTGACTTCACATTCATACTAAATTCCAGTGAGATATAGAAACATCCCTCTTGAATAGCTGTATTCCTCTTCCAAACGTATGGGTCACGTTTCCTTGTATCTTTGCATGTCTTATAGTCTTTATTGAAGACTGGACGTTTTAGGTAACATATTGTTGTAAAGTTGTACTCTGGCACCTCCCTCCCACCCCGCCAGTGACTTCTTGTCTTTTTTGTTTGTTTAGTGACTTGACTGTTGTAGTGATGTCTGTTTCCCCTGCAGTGTGAGGCCTTTGGCGCCGCTCCTTGGAGGGTTCAGCCTTAGGAATGTGCAGCCAGTCTGAGATGATAGCGATCTTAGCAAGATTCTCCTTGACCCTCTGCTTTCTATTCTCATTGACTGTCTGGCCTCTGTTAATCTCTGTTGGTATCACACCCAGATGTTAAGGTCCACTAATCACTGGCTGATTGCTCTATTGTTTTCAACAATGCCCTGGGGCATAAATTACTCCACAGTCTGATCCAGTGAAATTTACACCCCTCTCTCAGGGGTGTAATTTACACCCCTCTCTCAGAGGCCAGTCTTTGAGATTTGTTTTGACACAGGAGGATTTTTCCTAGCTCTCTGTTTCCCTGGTTATTTCTGGTAAATGAGCAGGCCTGTGGTTTAGCTTGTTGCTGTCGTGGAGCTACCAGCCTCCTCTTAACTGCTTACCACCAAAATCTCTGTTGTTTTGGAAAGCACTCCTGGACTTGAACATACACCTGTGCTCTGTTCCAAATAGACTCCTTTCCCTTATAGAGAGCTCTGCAACTCTGTTTTAGGGCTTGCCTCTCCCGCTGGGCAAATTCTCTGAATGTTATTGCACAGGAAGAGCTGCGACTGGGACAGTTGTCTGTTTTTCTTGGTGCGATATCCCTACTGGGTGCTGGGTAAGGGTGCTAGCCTCTGGTCTTCTGAGTGTGCCTCTTGTCCTCTCCTAGCTGTAACTTTTCCCTTACAAGCAAACTGGAGCAAGAATGATCTGGACCCCAGTATTCTCAGCCTGCTGTGGATAGAGCCTCCATGGAAGAGTTGGGGCAGAGGAGTAAAATGCCGGTGGCCTGTTCCTCCCAGGGAGATGCAGAAGCCTTCGACTGGGAGCTGGAAGGAGGGGGTGCCCATCTTCTTGGCCACACCCTGCCAAGCCAAGCTTGATTGAGAGGTGGATAGGGGTCATGGTTCAAGTGGCAGAGACTATTGCTACTTGTACTGGAATTTTCGTAGACTTTCTTGAGTGTTTCTTCTTCTCTTGATAATTTCCGTCGGATAATTTCCAGCAGCTCTAAATGGCTGGCTGTTTAATTTTTTTTTTATAATCTTCACTGGTTATGGTTGTAAGGCCAACTGGCCCGAGGCAGGGGAACACAATCAGATTCACAGGTTGCATCAGACCGAAATTCTCCGGACCACCCAGTTCCAGAAACTGCCCTGGAGACATTCCGGACCACCCAGTTCCAGGAACTGACCTGGGGACTTTGAACCCAGCCCAGCCTTCCCGCCTTTCGAGGGGCGGGACTGACGGTCCCCCAGGATACCCGAAAAGACCACCAAATAAGGAATACCCTGCGCCCTCCCAGATTCACCACACCACTTTCCGTTCTTCCCCTATAAAGTCTTGCCCAACCCTCGCCCGGGTGCGACTTCTCTGGCCCCCTTTCTCTCGGACCAGTGAACCTCGCCTGGGAGCGCTCCCTAATAAAGCTCACTTGAAGCTTTCCTCTGTTTCGCAGTGCCGTTTGTTAAGATCCGACCTTACAATGGTGGTTTTGCTGGTAGAGGGTCCACAGTCTGTGCAGTCGAGCCCCATTTACGATGTTGGGTCCTGGCAGATCCTGGATTTAATTGCTCTTCAGCTTCTGCCCCTCATTCTCCGTCTCCTTCTTACCAAACTTGAGTCACAGTAAAGATCCCGAATCTGCAGAACTTGGAACCAGGAACAGTGCCAACCGTAAGCACAGTGACTGGGCAGATCTTCCCTGGTCCTGCGCACATCACAAAGCTTGACATAATTACCTCGCAGGCACAGAGAAGGAAAGAGAAGAAAGAATTGAGCCCGTGACTCCTTGGAAAGCTATTAATAGAGTAAAAATGGTAGCACTCAATACTTTCCTCTTGTTTGGTGTGAAGTGTACTTTTATGAGTTCTTTCCAAAGCCTGGATTTTTATTTTGACTCAGATTTAGTACATACCTGAGTGTCTACTACTTGCCAAGCACCGGAGCATACGGTTATATATTATCAGGTTCTCAAGAGCTGGGTGTGGCTGGTACCTGCCCACATTGAGATGCTGGAATTAGGAGTGGTAATGCAACCTGCACAAGTAGCCAGGATGTGCCCCAGGTTCTTGGATTCCAGGTGTTGGGCTGGTTCCACATCCTCTAGCCTTTTTCTCATTCCCATGGGATGGCTCACCTACCAGCTTTCCTTCTGCACACAGTGCAAATGAGGATAAGGTCAGATATCCCAAGAATACCCTGCCCTTTCTAGGTTGTAAGGCAGATTGCTAACCACTAATAAAACGTCCAGAACATAGGGATTGAGAAGGCTAAGACAGATGAAGGAGCAGGTGTGTTTTTGTGATCAGTATCAAGTCTCAGAAACCCTCCAAAAAAAACTTTAAACCTTCCAGGTGGAGCATCTTACTCATAAATTTGCCGTAGGGACTGCACGTAAGGGGACTCTTAGTCGAAAGTTTTGTATCAGAAGTTTACACGTAACTTGTTAATTGGAAATCATGGTCCCCTAGATAAAAAAATAAATAATGGTTAGTGGCTCAAACCAGTCAGTGGTTAATTTGATCTGTGCAGAGAAGACAGTTTTGTTCAAGAGAAATAAATGAGCCAAAAGAAGTTCTCTGATCTAAGATGTACATTATAAAAAGTTATAATCTGTGACACATCATCTTTTTCCACGACCTGGAAGAATGCCTTCAGAAATTCCGCTCCCGGAAGTGGCCACCAGCCCTCCTTTTGAGTCTCACTGTGGTTGGGTCAGGCACCCGCCGTGCTCCCTGGGGCTTGGGGAGGGGCTGCAGCCACTTGCAGACCTCATATGTTTAAAGCTGCTGAGTTCAGGGCTGGGGAGATGAAGGACTCTATTTGGGATACAATTTGTGCCCTGAAGGTGAGCCAGGGCATCTGCCACAGCGTTGTGCACAGAAATGGGAACAAACAAGTTTGGGGAATGAAAGCTGAACGCCAGTTTGAGCCAACCCTAGGTGGTAAGGTCCTATGGTGTCTATCTCAGGATAGCGACCACCGCAAATCCACCAAACTTCCTAGAGGGTCCGTCTCTGGAACCCCAGTGCTGGCATGTAGGGAGCCTTGGTGTATGCTTGTTGAAAGGATGCCTCAGCTGATAGGTTCTTGCTTCCAGATGATTCCCCTCTGCAAGTGAAGGTCTGGGCAAGAGCTGCAGTGTCCTGAGCTAGTCTCAGACATCCAAGTTTAACCTATAACGTTGCCCTTGCCCGGATGACTCCTGAGGGGTCTGTAATGTGGTTTGGGTTTGCTTCGCTTTGTTCTGCTTGGTGGTGGTGGCTCTTTGTGTATTGAGGACTCTCCCATAGCAAATGTAGGCAGAAGCCAGTACCTGGGGGCCGGGACTGGGCTGCCACAAGGAGGAAGTGGGCGGGAGCTGCCTGTGCTCACACTGTCTCCCCTCCGTCCAGAGGGTGGCTCACGTGCTTTGGAATCAGCTGAACAAGGAGACCCAGGAGCATCACGTCACGTGTGTGGAGTTGTTCTACCGCCTGCACTGCCTGGCCCCGACAGCCAGCATCTGCGAGGACATCGTCTGTCATGCTCTCCTGCACCCTGACAAGGTGAGTCTTTGCAGCCGACAACCTCCGTCTGACATCGGTCCTGACACCGTGAGCCCAGGCAGACTTACCTATATCTGGTCGGAGGCTTTCTGGGGCTCAGTGGACATCCTGATTAACGGGCAGGCCTATGGCACTAGTAACATTTTTTTTTTTTGCCTGTGTTGGGTCTTCGCTGCTGCGCGCAGTCTTTCTCTAGTTGTGGCGAGCAGGGGCCAGTCCTCGCCCTGGTACATGGGCCTCTCACCCTTGCTTCTCTCACCCATGCCTGGTACATGGGCCTCTCACCCATGCTTCTCTTGTTGCAGAGCACGGGCTCTAGGCATGCAGGCTCAGTAGTTGTGGCACGCAGGCTCTAGAGTGCAGGCTCAGTAGCTGTGGTGCATGCGCTTAGTTGCTCTGCGGCATGTGGGATCTTCCCAGACCAGGGCTCGAACCCCTGTCCCCTGCACTGGCAGGAGGATTCTTAACCACTGCGCCACCAGGGAAGTCCACATTAGTAACATTTTAATACATTAATAATTTCAGGACTGGAAGGCCTCCAGAAGCACGAGCTGTCCCCTGTGTCATATTAAGGCTCACCAGGGAAATCTGCCCAGGCTCCCATGATGCCTGCAGGGCTTCTAGAGTTCTCAGTGAAGTAGGCAGTCATGGAGAATGTGTCGCCTTGGAAGCCCTGGCTGGCTCTGCTTTGCTGTCGTGTCCTGTTCTCTAAGCCATTCAGCCCGGCACTGCCAAAGGCCATGAGAAGGCTATGCTCTGTGTTTTCCTTCAGCCACAGGCCTAGGTGTGACCCCAGACTCGGGCTGACGCTGAGTCTGGAATATGCACTCCCCGGAAAGCACACCTGTGTTAGTGGGAGCAAGGAAGGCAAGGACCCGGGTCCTCCCTGCTCCAGGCGCCATCGGACACCAGGCACTGATGAGACTCCAGCATCTCCGCCTGGGTTGCTGCCTCTCCGCTGAGCTTGTTTGTCACTTAAATGGGTTTACTGCCACTGAGAGCAGTGCTCTGCTAGGAAATCAGGTCCCTCACTCCCGTTTCTTTCCTGCTCGAGGGCACGAGAGTGGAAGCTCTGTTTCGATTTTCCGTCATCTGGCACCTGACGAGAGAGGTCCAAGGCAGTCGAGTGACATCTCACAATCGCTCCTTTGACAGGTGAGGGGGGACTTTTTTATAACTTACCCTTAAAAGCACAGGGACACTTTGCAGAGGTGCCGGGTCAGTGTGTCGGGCTGGGGAGAGGGAGATGTGCGCAGTGGAAAACCTGACCCCATGTTCTTGATGCAGAGCGAACGATTCCTGTGATCCCCTAAGTGAATTCCGGCCAGACGGGTGTGAATACCTGGGAGGAGTTTGCTTAATTTGGCCTTGGAGGGAGGAGAAAGCCCCACGTGCCTCAGACTCACCTGAGGAGCTGGTAGAACGTGCCCCCCGAGGGGGCTTGGTAGGGAGATGAAGATGGGCTAGATCTTGACTCGGGTGGCAGCCACACTGGGTGTGTGCACCTGCGATGTCCTCAACCACATGCTGAAGACGTGAACTGTATCGTAGGCGCATTCTGTTCTACACTGGTTTTGAAAATCCCCCACCTTATTTCCGGAGCTCTAGATGCGGGGGTCAGACACACACCCTTAGAGAGATGCCAGCTGATTCTGGTACCTCCTCCCCCCCACCATTTGGGGTGAGGCCTGGGCATCGGGATTTTAAAAGCTCCCCCCCACCCCACCCCAGAGACTCTAGCTGAGAGCAGGGTTAACATCCCTGGTCCTCGTCTGCCTGGGTCAGGAAGCCCAGGCCAGGTGAAGCTCCCCGAGGGCGTCCCAGCCGCCCTGACGGTTCGCATCCCCCCACAGGTCCCTGTTCGTCGTGCTCGACAGCCTGGCCTGCACAGACGGCGCCATCGGGGCCACCGCCCAGAGCTGGCTGGTGCGGGCGCTCTCCCTCGGCGACGTGGCCCGCATCCTGGAGCCCGTGCTGCTACTCCTGCTTGAGCCCAAAACCCAGAGGGCCTCCATTCACTGCCTCAAGCAGGAGAGCTCAACGGGTGAGCACGCCGCGCGCAGGCCAGGCCAGCTCTCTGTCCCTGGGGCAGGAAGGGGTGGACCCCAGCTGCCTGGTGCAGCAGCAAGGCACTTAGAACTCCATGGTGGTTTTGCCACATTCAGAAGGTATGAAGGTACTTTGTAGGGACTTTTAAAATTTAAGAATCGGATGAACCAGCACTTAGAAATGCTAGGTGGTGGGTTTGTTATGTTCACTGAAAAATATGATTTTTTTATATTATAAAGGAAAATGTTAGTAACCCATGTTCCAATAAATATAGCTGATTCTTGGTTCTTTTGCTAGAGAAAGTAATTCAAGTGCATCTAAGGTAGGAGGAGAGAAAAACAGACCATCCATCCAAAGGTCTCCAAGGCCAACCCTTCACTTATGAAAGAAGTCTGAGGTCTGGCGTGAAGTTCAGTTTGGGTTGGGTAGGCTAGCACTTCTCAGACCTGGGACAGGAGAGTTGAGGTTGCCTCCAGGTATGAATGATCAAGAATGTTGAAATTTGCATGTAACCTACTCAGTTGTACTTTATAAAAATTACTTCTGCTCCAGAACTGTCAAGAACAAGGTAAGTGATTTCTTTTCTGTCTGCTCTCCAAGGCGCTTTCCAGCTGTTAACATATAATCAGAAATGCAGAAGAAATAGACCTTTGGGTTCTGAGAACTTTCAGAGGCATCTTTAACATAAATTTAAAAGAGTATGGGTAGGAAGAAGAAAAGAAAGGCTAAAATAAAACCGATGAGTTCATTAAATTTCAGTGACTAATACCTAGAGCAGTTTATGATCTAACATTGCTTCCCACAATAAGTGTATTTTATGACTTCCTGCAGTTTTCTAAGTGATGGTTTTACAAGCTTTGATTAGTTTGTTTAGATCACCGGGTTGTAAATATTCAGTGTTTGTCACAGTCTTATCTTACAGAGAAAAGCAGCCTAACACCTAAATAAGCAAAGATTCCTGAAGTGGTTTCCTTTCCTTACAAGGTTCCTTGCCTAAAACTGTAACTTCTGGTTTTCCTTTAGGTGCCTCCTCAAAGAAGAGGCATTTTATTACTCCACAATTATAAGAAAGTAAAATGCAAAGAAGTATAAACTAAGCACCTTCTTAAAAGTTTGCTCTTCATTAAGGGAAGCTAGATTTTAAGCATTCCTTTGCTTTAACGAGAAAGTTTTAACTTCACGGCTCATTGGGTTTTAAAAGTCTCGTGGCACTTCCTGCTGCCCCCTCTAATTGACGTTTAATGCTACCTGCCTAGTAAGAGAAAATGCGTTTTCTCTGCCACGTTCTCTCCCTGGAAACGACTAGAAGGGTTCTGCTTACCCTGCACGCTACCTCCGTGAACCTGTAGAAATCTACTTTTTAAATACTGTTGTGCGCACCAGGCAGCTCCTCTATTTCTAAAATCTTATTCTTCCTTCTTTCCTAACCTGGCTTAGTGTTCATGGAATAGATTTGCTGAAAGCTGCCTATTACAAACGTTTGGCAGTACCAAAGACGTCTGGCTTTTCACTCCTTTTTTTAAAGAGACCTGAGCACTTTAAAGTGTTGTGTATTTTCTGATCTCAGAGATACTGGCGTGCTTATTTTAAGAACTGGAATCTTCAATCGGGAAGTAAAAGCACAAGTGAAAGTCCCTCGCGGTGCCGGCTGATAGAACGCCTTACTGTCAGTGGTTCAGTAGCTATCATTCCAGACTTTTTCATAGCTGCATGTTATAGGCACTCTCCCCTAACTGGGCTTATTCTGTACAGCTAGATTCTGCAGCTTAGTCTTTTTTCTTCAATACTTAATATACTCTACACATTGCTCCATATCGTACGTGTAGAAGTATCTTTTTTTTTTTTTTTTAAGTATCTTTAAAAAACCCAAACAGGGCTTCCCTGGTGGCGCAGTGGTTGAGAGTCCGCCTGCCGATGCAGGGGACACGGGTTCGTGCCCCGGTCTGGGAGGATCCCACATGCCGCAGAGCGGCTGGGCCCGTGAGCCATGGCCGCTGAGCCTGCGCGTCCGGAGCCTGTGCTCCGCAACGGGAGAGGCCACAGCAGTGAGAGGCCCGCATACCGCAAAAAAAAAAAAAAAAAAAACAAAACCCAAACAGTAGCCCTCTGCATGCCTGTGCCGTGAGGTTTTTCAGTCCTCTTACTGTGGATGTCTTGTTTGCTTTCCAGTTTGTTTTTATTCAAGACGTTTCAGTGATACCCTCTTAGCTTTGAAGACCTTCTGCTGACATTTCTGTAGGATACCTTTTTTTGAAAGGAAACTCCCGGGAGAAAATGATAGGCATTTTTTTTTTAAATCACCCTTCCCCTAAACTCGGGATATTTATATTTCCTATGACAATGTAACTAAATGATCCAATTTCTTGAACGTTTTAAAAGGCCTGTTCACTTTGCTTGTCTGCCTTCCATCTGTAGTGTAATCTAGACTCTAGTGTTGTTGTTTCATGGGGGAATTATATTTTATTTTGTGGTTTTTACACTTCCTTCTTTTGGTTGAGGTATAGCTGATTTACAATACGATGTAAGTTTCATGTGTACAACATAGTGGTTCACAGGTTTTAAAGGTTATACTCCACTTATAGTTATTATAACATATTGGGTATATGCCATGTGCTGCACAGTATATCCTGGTAGCTTATTTCTTGTATACACAGGAGTTTGTACCTCGTAATCCCCTATCCGTGTCTCCTCCTGCCACCCTGCCCCCACTGGTAACCACTAGTTTGTTCTCTGTGACTGTGAGTCTGTTTCTGCTTTGTTACATTCATTCACTTGTTTTAATTTTTAGACTCCACATATAAGCGGTAACATACAGTATTTGTGATTTTCTGTCCGACATTTCACTAAGCATGATACCCTCCAGGTCCATCCACGTTGTCGCAAAGAATTTATCTTGTCCCTCCTCCCACAGGAGAATTTTACTAATATTGATCTTTCTGCCTGGCTTTAAGACAAAGATCACTCTAGAAGCGACTTGTCATAACTGACCCTCCTGTTCTGAAGTCGTCTGTTGTTCTGTAATTTTCAGAAGACTGGCGTCATTGGTTTAACAGGAAGCGAACCTCATTCAAAGAGGCGTGGGGCGCACCCGAGCTTCAGGAGGGTGGTGGCGAAGAGAGCGCGCCCCTGAGCCAGTTCCCAACCGTGGACCGCGAGGCCATCTGGGCCGAGGTGGAGAAGGAGCCCGAGGTATGCCCGCCAGGCCGCGAGCCCAGCGAGGAAGACCTTGCCTGCTGCGCGGACCTGCTGGACGGGGCGGCCTGCGACACCGCGGACGACAGCGAGCGCACCGAGTCCGCGGACACGAGCCCCACGGAGAGCGAGCACACGTCCCCCTTCTCCTCCCCGTCCCACGAGCCCCAGGAGCTGAGCGGCGGCGAGCTCTGCCGCATGCCCCTCCCCGCTGCAGCCCAGGGCCCCCCAGAGCCGGTGGCCAGCCTCAAGTCCACTGTCAAGTGGAGCCTGGCGCGCGTGGACTCGGACAAGACCCAGGCTTCGGAGTCGCTGTCCAGCGACGAGGAGGCCGACGCGGAGCTCCAGGCCCTGAGCGTGGCCCGGCAGCTGAAGCAGCAGCGGGAGAGGCAGGAGGCGATCGAGGCCCTGTTTAAGCACATCCTGCTCTACCTGCAGCCCTATGACTCCCGGCGAGTGCTGTACGCCTTCTCTGTGCTAGAAGCCGTGCTCAAAACCAACCCCAAAGAGTTCATCGAGGCCATGTCCCGGACCAGCATGGACACCAGCTCCACCGCGCACCTCAACCTCGTCTCCAACCTCCTGGCTCGCCACCAGGAGGCCCTCGTCGGCCAGAGCTTCTACGGAAAGCTCCAGACCCAGTCCCCCAACGTGTGCCCTCACTCGCTGCTGATCGAGCTCCTCACCTACCTGTGCCTGAGCTTCCTGCGCAGCTACTACCCTTGTTACCTGAAGGTCTCCCACCGAGACGTCCTCGGCAACCGGGACGTGCAGGTCAAGAGCGTCGCAGTTTTGATCAGAATGATGACGCAGCTGGTCTCGGTGGCCAAGTCAGCCGAAGGGAAGAACGTGGAGTTCATCCACAGCCTGCTGCAGAGGTGCAGGGTCCAGGAGTTTGTGCTGCTCTCGCTGTCCGCGTCCATGTATACAAGCCACAAGCGCTACGGACTGGCCGTGGCGGAGCGGGGCCAAGCCCAGCGGGAGGACAGCCTGTTCGAGGAGAATCTCATCAACCTGGGCCAGGACCAGATCTGGAGCGAGCACCCCCTGCAGATTGAGCTGCTGAAGCTGCTGCAGGCGCTCATCGTCCTGGAGCACCACCTGGGGCCGGTGCACGAGGAGGCGGAACACCAGGCGGACCTGTCCCGGGAGTGGCGGCAGACCCTGAGCTTCCAGGAGGCCATCAGCGCCCTGCAGTATGTACAGCCCCACCGGCTCACCTCGCAGGGGCTGCTGGTGTCCGCCGTGGTGAGGGGCCTGCAGCCGGCCTACGGCTACGGCATGCACCCGGCCTGGGTCAGCCTGGTCACGCACTCCTTGCCGTACTTCGGAAGGTCCCTGGGCTGGACGGTGACCCCCTTCCTCGTCCAGATTTGCAAAAACTTGGACGAGCTGGTCAAGCAGTATGAAAGCGAATCGGTGAAGCTCTCTATCAGGTACGGTGAACCCTTTGATGTGTTAGCTGTTTCTTTAATGACAGCTTTAGTCACAGACGGCTGATTTCCCCTAGAAGCCAATTGGAGGATAATTTCAACCTAATCAAAAGCCTAGTTAGCATCGTCATCAAAGGGGGTAGCCAGGAACTAAATGTTCAGCTCCTTTATTTTCAATTCCACATGACTACCCAGGCTAGATGAGTGTTACAGGACAAGTCAGTCTCTCTTCATTAGTTTTGCAAAACAGAAAGAAAAATGTGGATCTTCACAGACATTCTAAAACACCTGGAAACATTTTTCGAAAACGACTGTATAAATGTAAAAACAGCACAAATCATGCCTGTCCTTCTTGTAACAGTATTTCATTATGAGAGCCCCAGTTTTTTAAGATCGTGATACCTCTGTGGTTTCCGTGTTTATATGTACGATTAAAAACCTTTATGGCCTCATTCTTAAAGATTCTCAAAACCAGTTTCTCGTTTCTTCACCAAAGCATAACCTCCAAGAGGGAAAACATTTCTCCGGATTATCCACTCACTCTTTTGGAAGGTCTAACAACCATTAGTCATTTTTGTCTTTTGGAACAACCCAACCAAAACAAAAAGGTAAATCATTTTTTTCCTGAGTTCGAGACAGTTTTCATATATTGTTTTGTTTTCATTGGGGTTACGTCTGTTTCAAAGAAGAAATGTATGTATGTAATACAAACATATACGCAAACGTTAATGCAAATGAACACACATGCAAATAATGAAGTGTATGCAAATATACGTGCAAATGTATGTATGTAAGTAATGCAAATGTATGGATGTAAGTAGTGCAAATGTATGTATGTAAGTAATGCAGACGTGGTTTTGTTCTTGCTGGTGCTCTCTGTGGGCGACTTCAGCCCTCCACCAGTATAGGATAGAATGTCATCTTTTTTCCGGGTACTTTTTACTTGGCCTTATGGAGTTTGAAGACGTTTTAGCTGTTGGTTGCTCTACCGTATCTGGGATCAGATTGTAGAACGCAGCTAGTGCTTTGGTTGAGTGATTGGAAGAGTTTGTAATGAGGAGCCTCAGATGCACAGGTCTCCCTCTTTGTTTTTTTTTTTTTTTTTTTTTTTTTTTTTTTTTTAGGTCTCCCTCTTTGAAAGAAAATCATGGGTTTAAATGCTCAGGGAGGCATTTTACTTCCAGACCACACGTGGGACTTGCTCTGGAGAGTGCTACAGCCAAGACTTTATCCCACCAGCACCACTGTCCTCGTGGAAAGGGAGATGGTTTCACCGCAGTCGCAGCCGAGTCTCACATGTTCGTTTTCGTTTTTAGACCGCTGCTGTGAGTGACCCTACCAATTTGAAAAATGCCAAGAATGCTATTCTGGAAGAGCTTCCTCGAATTGTTAATACCATGGCCCTTCTCTGGAATGTTCTCAGAAAGGAGGAGACTCGAAAGAGACCCATGGATCTCCTTGGAGCCACGAAGGGATCTTCTTCCGTTTACTTTAAAACCACCAAAGTGAGAGAGCTTCCTTTGTGTGTTTACGATTTCCTCTGTCTTGTATTGTCCCACCAAAAAATAAAAATGTACAGGGTTATATACATAAATAATCAAACGTAATGTGCTCAGAGAAACCCACATTAGAAGTAAGTTGGAAGTAGAAATCTCCAGTTCGTTTATTAGAATAAGTTTCCTATTCATGGAAAGAAAAGCTTTGTGAGTAGTTTTCAGTTTATTTTTTCCCCTTGGCCCTTTTTTTTTTTTTAAGCCAAACATAAAGTCTCTGGGGGTTCCAGGTAGGGTACCTAAAGTCCTCAACCTGTTTCTCTTAAGCACCTCTACTAAGACAGCTTAGCTCTTACGTTCTGCTTTCAGTGGTGCCTTGAACAAGTGTTGAGGTGTCCTTGAGTTTTTTATTAAACCAGAAGCTCACAACCCAGAGCATTTCTAGTTCTGTTACCGAACCAAACTTGGGTCCACTCGCCTGCACGCAGTAAAGGCAATCTACTGACACCAGGTCGTGTTAAAGGAAAGTGGGGGGTTTATTTTAAGGCACCAGACAAGAAGTGTGGGCAGCTAATGCTCAAAAAAACCTGAACTCCCCCGATGGGTTTCAGGGAAGAGTTTTTAAGGGTAAGGTGAGGGAGGGGAGTTGCAGGGTGGGTGAACAGCTCACGTACAGTTCTCTGATTGGTTGATGATGAGAAAACAGGGCCGTGTCACAGGAGTTAACATCATTAATCCTCAGGCTCCAGCGGGTCTGGGGGCTACCTGTTTATGGTCATCATGCAGTTAGCTTCTTCCATTTGGTGGGGGTTTTAGTATCTGTAAAACAACTCAGAAATATGCCTCAGACACTTATCTATGTATTTCAGGGAGGAACTAAAGATTCTGTGACTGCCATATGGCCGATTTACCGTTTAAATTGTTATCAGTTCTCCTCACCCCACTGCTACGTTTGTCATCATGTGTTCACATCCTTGCAATCATTAATTCCTGAGCCAGGCTTTTGTGACTCAGGGGAGGCCTGGGAGACTAAAGCTTTTCTACAAACAAGAGGCAGGCAGAGGACATGGTGGGGAGGGGTCTGTCCCAGGAAGGCCCCCATAGGATCCTGCTTGGTTACAGTTCACTCTCTCTTGATAGCGTCCCAGCTCAGTCTCTGATTGCTGTGTCTGGTGGCTCAGAATTATCTGGCTGTGTCTCATTTAGCTGAGCACCCCTGGTGCCAGGTGCAGCCTCGGAGCTTACACTGGCATCTGGCAGCCCGGGCTGAGCAGAACAGATAGGGACACAAGGAGCCAGATCACCTGGATTCAGCTCCCTGCTCAGGTGCTTTGTGGGACCCTGGGCAAGTTCCTTAACCTGTCTGTGCTGTAGTTTCCTCAGTTGGAAACACGAAGCCAGGCATCCTCCAAGCACTCTTCATTTATTGGCGCGTTTAGTCCTCACCTGCAAGGTGGGTACTATTATTATTCCCAGATTACAGATGAGGACATTGGGATGTGGAGAGAGTGAGTGCTTTGCCCTCAATCGTGCATCTGATAAGCAGTGATGCTGGGATGAGGGTGAGTAGGGAATGGAGCCCGCCTCTGACTTCTGTTTTCTGATCTTTCTATAGTGAGTCAGGCAGTTGCACAGGTGGCCTCCAAAATGTTCTGTCAGCTCCAGAGATACCCTCCAAGGGAAATCTGCTGTATTTCAAGCTGCCACAGGAACCTGCTTAATTTAAGCCTAAAAATTAAGCTCTAGAAAGGTTCAGAAAATCCTCAGGCAAGCAGCCTGAGCCTCGGTTTCCTCCTCTGTGAAATGAGTCTGTTATTAGTAGCCTATCTCCTGGGCTGATGGAAGGATTCATTTTGGCGATGGCTAACATTTATTGAGCACTTAGCTTAAGCCCTCCCTGAAGGACCCAAGGCCTTGAGCTGGGGCCCCCGTGGTTTCTCTGGAGCAGAAACCGCGGCGGGAGGGAGAGGATGTCTCCATCCCATGGCCAGTTGTATCTAAGGAGATGCTAAACTAAGGCAGTGGGGACAGAGGAAGCCCAAGGTAAATTCATTCATTCCACAAACATTTGCATGTCTGCTGCTACGTACCAGGCCCTGCTTATCCACTAGTGGATAAGATAGAGCAAGTAAGTCCTTGTCTGCCTGGCGGATACAGACGTTAACCATCAATTTAAAAATAATGATGAGAAGTGCTACAAAGAATGCGGGGCACTCTTACAGGCTGTGACCCCTGGTCAGGGGGTTGAGGAGGCCTTCCTGAGGCAGAGGGGCTGAGCTGAGACCCAGGAAGAGAGGATTTGCCTGGGTAGGGAGGTGTTAGAGGCTATGAGACCCACAGGATTTGTAGAGGAAGGGACATGGAGGTTTCAGGAATGGAGAAAAATCCAGGCGCAGCCAAAGGGAGGGTGCTGAGTGACGTCCGGGGCCGTGCTGTGAGTTTATTTTTAGTTGGTTACATAACAAAGTTAGTTAAATGGTACATATTTCTGGAAATTGAAAAACATCCTTCCTGATGCATATTAGCCCTTCCAGGGCTGGTTGAGACAAGTGAGGCTAGGGGCTTTCAGGCTGGGAACAGTGCCGACTCCACTGCTGGGTACCCCCCCACCCCCTTCCTCACTGTATCTGCAAAGGCTTGGATGGCTGCCTTCGAGCCCTGCCCTGCTCACAGCTGCTCGGAGGTGGTATTCATCACCTCCCAAGGGTCTCTTCCTGCTCGGCTCCGCTAGCCATCTGTCCGTCCGCCTGGGCTGCCCACCGTGCCTCTCGTCCAGTTCCTCCTCCCGCGGCCTGGTGCCCGTGATGCTGAGACAAAGGCCCGCCCTGGCTCCCAGGGTTTACAGGTGCTGGTGGTGAAGTGCACAGTCCACCGTAGCCCTGATTCTACTCTGCTCTAACTCTTCGTTTTTCTATTTTTTAGACCATACGACAAAAAATTTTAGATTTCTTAAACCCCTTGACAGCCCATCTTGGAGTTCAGCTGACAGCAGCTGTTGCAGCGGTGTGGGGCAGGAAGAAAGTGAAACGCCACAGTAAGACAAAGGTAAAGCCAGAAATGAAAGCAGTAACTAACTTACTCTGACAAAATACCAGAGGGTCATGTGTGATCAAAGGTGACGCCAGGGCTTCCCTGGTGGCGCAGTGGTTGAGAGTCCGCCTGCCGATGCAAGGAACACGGGTTCGTGTCCTGGTCCGGGAAGATCCCACATGCCGCGGAGCGGCTGGGCCCGTCAGCCATGGCCGCTGGGCCTGCGCATCTGGAGCCTGTGCTCCGCAACAGGAGAGGCCACAACAGTGAGAGGCCCACGTATCGCAAAAAAAAAAAAAAAAAAAAGGTGACGTCAGAGGCCAACACGGGAGACTGGGGCAGTGGTTCCACTGTTTTATTTATTTTTTATTCTTTTATTTTTTATAATCTTTTCTTTTCTTTCTCTATTTTTGGCTGCTTTGGGTCTTCGTTGCTGCACGCGGGCTTTCTCTAGTTGCGGTGAGCAGGGGCTACTCTTTGTTGCCCTGTGTGGGCTTCTCATTGCTGTGGCTTCTCATGTTGCGGAGCGCAGGCTCTAGGCGCGCGGGCTTCAGTAGTTGTGGCACGTGGGCTCAGTAGTTGTGGCTCGCGGGCTCTAGAGCTCAGGCTCAGTAGTTGTGGCGCACAGGCTCAGTTGCTCCGCGGCATGTGGGATCTTCCCAGACCAGGGCTTGAACCCGTGTCCCCCTCATTGGCAGGCAGATTCTTAACCACTGTGCCACCAGGGAAGCCCAGTTCCACCGTTTTAAATGCATGATGTGGGCTTCCCTTGTGGCGCAGTGGTTGAGAGTCTGCCTGCCGATGCAGGGGACACAGGTTCGTGCCCTGGTCCGGGAAGATCCCACGTGCCGTGGAGCGGCTGGGCCCGTAAGCCATGGCTGCTGAGCCTGCGCGTCCGGAGCCTGTGCTCCGCAACGGGAGAGGCCACAGCAGTGAGAGGCCCGCGTACCGCAAAAAAAAAAAAAAAAAAAACAAAAAAAAAAAAAAAAAAAATAAATGCATGATGTACTCTAGCTGTGCCAGTTACAACTAGACGGGGTGTCGGGTGGGTAGGGAGTGGAGGCCACCCCCAACTTCTCTTTTCTCATCTTTCTGTAATGAGTAGATTGTACTTCTATTTAGCCTTTTTAATCTACTGTCTAATAGTCTGCTTACGAGAATGTACTTTTTGTGTGTGTGTGTGTGTGTGTGTGTGTGTGGTACGCGGGCCTCTCACTGTTGTGGCCTATCCCGTTGCGGAGCAGGCTCCGGACGCGCAGGCTCAGTGGCCATGGCTCACGGGCCCAGCCGCTCCGCGGCATGTGGGATCTTCCCGGACCGGGGCACGAACCTGTGTCCCCTGCATCGGCAGGCGGACTCTCAACCACTGCGTCACCAGGGAAGCCCGTGATAGCTTTTTTTTTTCTTTTAACTAATCTTTTTAAAGACTTTATCTTTTTAAGGCAGTTTTAGGTTCACAAGAAAATGAGAGGAAGGTACAGGGAGTTCCCGTATTCCCCTGTCCCGCACGTGCATGCCCTGCTTCCCCCAGCAGCCCCCGTCAGGGGGTTACACTTGTCACAGTTGCTGAACCTACACTGACACGTCCATAATGTAAATTCGGCTTTTTTAATTTATTAAAGTAATGCTTGTTCATGATGGTCAAGAAAATTTAAATCATCGCATTCCTGCGCCCAGACTTCAGTGTGCATTTTGTCCATTCCTTCTCCACTGACTGGTCCATCACGAGGTCCTCCAGAAGCTTGGTTCACGTGCTTCTGCAAAACCAGCACGTACTTCTTCCCTGGTCCCCTCTGTCGACCATGCAGGTTCCTACCTGGTACCTCCCTCAGAGGGTCTGCCCCACCCCCTGGACACTATCTCAGGGCCCAGCGTAGGCCCCTGTTCCCTGAGGAGGTGTGAGAGGCTGGTGGCCCAGGCCACCCACCTTAGCACTTGCTGGTGCTTCCGGGTGAGAAACCTGATACTTGCAAGTGCATGTTACCACCCTACACAACATGCCTCCCTCACCGGGGCTTGCCTGCCACAGGCAGCTCTCGTGAACCTGATTTACCTGTTCTTCTTGCTGTCCTCATACTTTGGGGGCTGTCTCGATATCAGCCTGTTTCCTCCCAATTAAACGTATCTGTTTCTACGATGCTTCCTCAGCTTGAACATACCAGAGAGACTGCCCAGCATCAGCTACACGTTTGATTCCTTATTTGTATGAGATACTGATTAGGTTACAGTGATTAAATGCTAACCTCACCCTTCATTCCCACCAGTAGAGTCCATTACCCAGTTTTCATTTAAATATTTCTTTAAAAGATTAAAACAAATCTCTTTTTCCAGGAGCAAGTATGATAGAGTACTTTCTGTGCGTCATTCTTTTTCTCGTTTTCTCTCTGTGAGCCTTAAAGGAATGATTTTTTTCTCGGCAGATCGTCCCGGCGGCCAGCGCGTCCCAGCTGACCCTCGTGGACCTGATCTGTGCGCTGAGCACCCTGCAGACCGACACGGTGCTGCACCTGGTGAAGGAAGTGGTGAAGAGGCCGCCGCAGGTCCTAGGGGACGAGGTCAGGAGCCTGGGGACCCTCAGAGGAACGCAGCACTCTCTCTAACTCCACGTCTTATAAACTGTGTTTGGGAGGGAAACAGAGGTTACAGCAGCAACTCGGAATTCGGGGGCTGTAAAACAAAGGTGTTCTTACCGGGCTCTGCGGAGATCCATGAAATGTGCTTCATGGGCTCCTGTTTTGGGGTGCAAGCCACTTGAGGTGAAGGACAGACTTCCATCCTCACATCCCACTGCAGGGTGCTCTGCCCGGTAGTGGTTCAAATCGAATAACTCTGTTAGAAAGAAGAAATGTCACTTGCCTCAAGGAACTTGCAGCTGAAAAGGCGTCAGAGTTAAACAAAGCCAGACACTAGTTAAAGGTGGAAAAGACTGATTTTATTTAGTAACTACTGCAGCAGGGGAAGGAGTTGTGCTCTGCTCCAGTTTGTGCAGAGGTGAGTGGGTAGTTTAAGCAGAGAATGAAGAGCAGGGAGGGTGAACAAGCAGGGGCTTCAGCAAAGTCAGGGGAGTGGAAAGTTACAAACAAGCAAGAAGCGGGTTGGTGGATGTAATTAGGCCATCGGGGTTTGCTGACTGTAAAGTGCAAGGTAGGTTCCTGTGCTCCCTTGGATACTGGGAAACAGGGGCCCTATCTTTCTTGATGATGGTATTTCAGAGGGATGGCTGCCAGGTCCTTGAGAAAGACATCCCTGGGTTGTAGGAGATACATATGCATCTCACAAGGGACAGAGCAAGGACTTATAACTGTAAGTTTTCTTAATAAATGCTCAAAGAAAGGGAGGTCAGGAACCTATCAGGAGTTGGCTAAACACACAGCAGATTCCTTCAGAAGCCTTGAGCTTTCTTTCTTAGGCAGGCATTTTCAGGGGGTTGAGGTCATCCCCGTAGGGACGTGGCCTTGAGCTGCTGGGAACCTGTTGGGACACCCCTGTTAGCACAGTGGTTAAGAATCCGCCTGCCAATGCAGGGGACACGGGTTCGAGCCCTGGTCCGGGAAGAGCTCACATGCCGTGGAGCAACTAAGCCCGCGCGCCACGACTACTGAGCCTGCGCTCTAGAGCCCGCGAGCCACGACTACTGAGCCTGCGCTCTAGAGCCTGCGAGCCACAACTACTGAGCCCGTGTGCCACAACTACTGAAGCCCATGCGCTGCAACAAGAGAAGCCACCGCAATGAGAAGCCCGCGCATCGCAATGAAGAGTAGCCCCTGCTCGCTGCAACTGGAGAGAGCCCGCATGCAATGAAGACCCCATGCAGCCAAAAATAAATAATAAATAAATAAATTTTTTTAAAAAAAGGCTAGGAAATTGTAAATACAGACCCTACAGTCTGACATAAGCATCTCAGGATTTGGGCTCTCCTCAGAAACATAATTCTCAGTTTTTTCTTGCATTTTCAGTAAAATGTTTTCAGGAGGGCAGGAGAGAGCGGGGAGAGGGAGGGAGAGAAAGAGAAAGGGACTGTTGAGTAATGGGAGATATTTTAGAAGCTCTGGAATCTAATGATTAACCCTGTCATTGATTACCTCATTCATTGATTGTTAAAAAAATTGGAGTGAGAATATTGAGGAATTCCGCAAAATGGCTTGTGACCAAGGGCCAGATTCTTGTACCATTTTTTTTACTGTTGGAAAGCAAAAATATTATAGGAGGAAGAAAAACTATATGATTTAAAATTCAAAAAAAAGGAGAAGAAAAAGAAGAGGGTTCAGAGGAGCCTGACTAGGTCAAGGAGAGCATCTTTGTCAACGGGCGAGTTAAAAGTCTGCATAGTTTTTACAAAGGTACAAAATACACGTCAGAGGACTTGACTCATCCTGGACGTGCTGAGAAAGAAGAGATTTCATCTGGCTGCAGGGAAGGCAGTGGCCTTTGAAGGGTGACGTGATTGAACCACAAAGTTCTTACAGTTTTTCTGCCCAGTTTTGAGGGGGGCACCTTTTCATTTATGCACAGTGACTTTGCAACAGAACAGACCATGTGGTTTAACAGTTTCCTGCCTGAGAGATTTTTGGTTTTACCAAAGCAGACCTCTTCGTTGAGAGTGTTGGAGCTGTTTTGTTCTTAATTAATTTGATAGAAAGCAGGGATTTGTTCCAACTTTGAAATAATTGCCTTGTCTTAGGTAATTTAAAATTATACAGTTAGGATCAATTTAAGAATAATTCCCTAAGTGAAAATTAAGGGAGTGGACCAAGTGATTTTGCTAAAAAATAGTTTTAATCCAACAGATATTTGTACGCCAGGGTTCATAACAGCATGAATCGCAATAGCCAAAAGGTAGAAACAACCCAAGTGTCCATGGATGAATGGATAAACAAAATGAGGTCTGTACATGCAATGGACTGTCTGTCATTCAGCCTTAAAAAGGAATGGAATTCTGACACATGCTGTACCGTGGATGAACCTTGACAGCATTATGCGAAGGGGAATAATAGACAGTATTATTGTATACTGTCTATACTGGACAGTATACTGTCCAGAAGGACAGTATTATATGATTCCACTTATCTGGGGGACCCAGAGTAGTCAACTGCATAGAGACAGAAAGAAGAATGATGGTCACTAGGGACTGCGGGGGAGGAGGGAATGGGAGTTAATGGGGACAGAGTTTCAGTTTGGGAAGATGAAAAAGTTCTGCACATGAATGGTGGTCATTGTTGCCCAACAATGTGGATATACTGGATGCCCTGTACACTTAAAAATGTTTAAAATGGTAGATTTTGTCAAGTATATTCTACCCAAATAAAAAATTTTTACAGCAAATAAAAGAAATCTTCTTTTTAGATATTAAGGTCATAACACTAAGGGTGGTGAACAAAAGCTAAACCTTGGAATCAGAGATGTGTTCAGCCATCCTCACCCCAGAGTGAGAAAGCTGACCGAGTATACCTTTAGCAGTTTTGGCTATGCCTGCCTTGGAGGAGAACTCCCCACTTGAAGCTCTTCCTCTGAAAGGCAGAGTGTCCACGCTGGGAAGGCCACTCGGGGCTTCTAACCAGTCAGTTACACACGGAGCTCTGGTCCTCTTCCTTCATTCCACGTGTTTATTGAAAATCAAGTCTGCATCGTAGTGGGGAGTCCTAAATAGTTGACACTGTCCCTGCCTACGGTCAGCCTGTATTCTCGGTGGGGAAAGAAGATAAGGCAGCCTACAGATGTACACTGTGAGGCCAGATTATGGAACTGGCCACGCGCTTAAACAGTCAGATGTAAAATGGACACGGGCAACTTCATGGCATCTGTCGGACGTCTGCCCCCAGTCTCCCAAATGCCTGGTAGTCTTGTTGCCTTTTACTCTTGAATGTAAATGTTAAAGCAATGGACCCTGAAGAGAGGGAGCAGGGTGGTGGAGGCGGGCAGCGGCAGCGTCAGGTCCTGGGTGGATTGGCATTTATATCTCTGAGCAAGTCTAGCTGGCAGGAGATTGATCTTCCACGCTGCGGGTCAGCCCCCACGGATGGGGTTACAGCTGCAGCCATGGGGGAGCTGGCCCTGCAACAGCTTTACACACAGAGCAGGCTCTTTCAGGTTTTGTTCCTTCATGTTACTGGAATTTCTGCAGACACCTGCAACTCCTGAGCTTAAAAAATAAAAAAAACCTAGATGTCGTCTGGCTGAGTGGTTTTTGGCGTTTTGAATAACAAAATTACATTTTGTGGTTAGTTTAGTTAATTGGCTCGACTTCTATAACTTTGACAAATAGCCTTTTACAAGCAAGAAGGGAAAAAATGTGTGTCTTGAAACCTATTTCTAAGTAGTTCCAGCCATTTGGGATTTAGGGAAGTTGTCTGGGCTGTTTGAGGGAATTCCTGGAGCTAAGAATTCAAATTTGGCATTGTCTCTCAACTGTAGCTCCCGAGGGCCAACTTTGGCCACCAACTTTGTGTTTGGGGGGAGGTTCAGTTATAATGCCATATCTTCCCTAAATACTTGTTAAAAGCCTGGAATGGGAAGTAGGTAAACATAAAGGGAATGACTCTGGGAGTCTGATGAGAGGGGCACTAATGATTTGGGACCTCATAGGATACATTTGTTTTTGTTTCACTTGGGGGATACTTTCTATTATTGTATTTGAAAGACTCTAGCTGCAAACATTTGCTTTGTTAGGATATAGAATCTGTTTCATTTCTGTATTTGAATTCTTTTTTAGCCTTATTTCCTACCAACTTGGAGTAATTAGCTTTGCTTTAATTTTCAGAAATCGCCCCTCGTGGATGTCCCTGTGTTGCAGTTTTGCTATGCTTTCATCCAAAGGTAATGCAGCCCCTCAAAGACGTTTCTCAATTATAGATGCTATTGCAATGATTATAAATAATTCCTCTGATTGTATTTCCATTTTTTCTTTTAACTGAAGTATCATTGATTTACAATGTTGTTAGTTTCAGGTGTACAGCAAAATGATTCCTATATATATATATATATATATATATAGGAATATATATATATTCTTTTTCAGATACTTTTCCACTATAGGTTATTATAAGATATTGAATATAGTTCCCAGTGCTATTGTTTATTTTTTTAAGATTTATTTATTTTTAAATTAATTAATTAATTTTCCTGCATTGGGTCTTCGTTGCTGCACGCAGGCTTTCTCTAGTTGAGGCGAGCGGGGGCTACTCTTCATTGCGGCGCACGGGCTTCAGTAGTTGTGGCTCACGGGCTCAGTAGTTGTGGCTCGCAGGCTCTAGAGTGCAGGCTCAGTAGTTGTGGCACACGGGCTTAGTTGCTCCGCGGCATGTGGGATCTTCCCAGACCAGGGCTCGAACCCGTGTCCTGTGCATTGGCAGGAGGATTCTTAACCACTGTGCCACCAGGGAAGTCCCTTATTATTTATTTATTTATTTAATTTATTTTTGGCTGTGTCGGGTCTTAGTTGCGGCACGTGGCATCTTTCGTTGTGGCGTGCGGGCTTTCTCTAGTTGTGGCGTGCAGGTTTTCTCTCTCTAGTTGTGGTTCGCAGGCTCCAGGGCGCGTGGGCTCTGTAGTTGTGGTGCGAGGGTTCCAGAGTGCATGGGCTCTGTAGTTTGCGGCACAGGCTCTCTAGTTGAGACGTGCAAGCTCAGTAGTTGCGGCGCTCGGGCTTAGTTGCCCTGCGGCATGTGCGATCTTAGTTCCCTAACCAGGGATCGAACCCACGTTCCCTGCATTGTAAGGCGGATTCTTTACCACTGGACCACCAGGGAAGTCCCTGTTTATCTATTTAATATATAGTAGTGTGTACATTTTAATCCCAAACTCCTCGTTTATCCCTCCCTGCCACCCCCCCCCCATTGTGTTTCTTGATTACTGGAGAGGCTTAGTTCAGAAAGTATCTGAATGGTGTCCTCATTTCCTCTCGAGGCATGGGAATACCCTGATGATTTTACTTTTTCTTTCTGCAGAGATCAAATCTGACATTTTAAAATCTGGGTGCTATAGCTTAAATACTTACGTCAGCAAAGCTTTACGTGAGGCCTGGTAAACTTTAGAAGAACCAGCTTGCATTAAATTGATACCAAAAAAGGAGGGGGGATTTTAAGGACCTCTTTTAGAAAAAGGAGAAGGGATTATTTTTGGTGCTCTGCCATGTTTTCTGCTGGATGGCTTCTGCGTGGGTTTACTATGCTGAATATTTGCATGCAGGGGTCTCAGCTATAGGAGTCCTCCAGGTGTTTCTCCACGGGTAGAAAGGACGCTTTGCTGGGCCTCGTGCAGATCTTATGGCAGGTCCCGGGCGCGGCTCCCAGACCCCTCCATCGTGTGGGGTGCTCTCGGCTGCAGTAAGGAGGGTGAAGGGAGTGTAGCCCCGTCTCAGGGAAGCCTCAGTATTCTCACATATCTCAGGGGGTTCACAATAAGTACATCTGACCACCAGCTGCAAGCTCCCTGGTTAACAAGTTCATGTTCCATGGTTATTCCGGGTCACTGTACCCTGAGGTGGCAAGAAGGGTCATAGTCCCAGGAGTCCCTGGGTCTAGGGTTGAGCTCAGACCAGCTCTTCATCCTTCACCACAAGCATCCCTGTACTTCTTTCCTGCAGGAGGTAAAGATGAGCTGGTCCCTTCTCGTGGTAACTAATGTGAATTATATCACTAGCAAGCGCCTGTTGCAGGGGCCTAAGTGATATCTGAGCCTTCCCAGCAGCTGCAGGAGCTGCGGCCTCCTTTTACAGAGGAGGCCCTGCCCAGGTCAGTCAGGAGGCAGTAAGTCAGGGACGAGGACTTGAACCTGGGGCCCTCTGGCTGCGGCCAAGCTCTGCCGTTTGTGCTGTGCAGCCTCGCTCCGTAGCCATAATCCGAGTCCTTGTTTTCCTGAGGCCTGACCTTGCCCTCTGTGACCTTCTGATGGTTGACTCTGTGTTTCCAGCGACGTCAGAGAGGCTGAATGGTAGAGCCAGACAGGCCCAGAGATCAGACAGTCCTCTAGTTCCAGGCTTTCACGTTATAGGCAAGGAAACCAGGGGCATCTGACCTGTCAGCAGGGTTGCAGGTCTCCAAACTCCAAGTTCTTGGCAGAATACCAAAATTTAGCTTGTGTGTATTGTAATTTAAAAAAGAGCAAACAGGTCAGGCGGGTATGCCATCTTCCTGTGCTTTCCAACCACCCGGATCTAAAATGTGCTTATAAGTAACATTTTGTTTTGACCTGTTCAGGGTTGGATATTTTTTCTTTCTTTTTCTTTCTTTCTTTCTTTCTTTTTTTTTAAATAGGCTCCCAGCAACAGCCTTGCAAGCAAACTTCCCTTCGCTGTTGGGTGTGTTAAAGGAGTCCGTGCAGTTGAATCTCGCTCCCCCTGGTTATTTTCTGCTTCTCAGGTACCGTGTCCCTGCACTCACATCACCGTATTTTTCTTCGGGAACATGTTTTTATTTCTGCAGCGTTCTCGGTCTGAAGCTGATTGTCTCTCAACAGCATGCTGAACGACTTTGTAACAAGAACTCCCAACCTGGAGAGCAAGAAGGATCAAAAAGATCTGCAGGTCTGTATGTGCAAGTCTGGCAGGCTGTTACTGTCCCAGGAGTATCGCCCACCTTTAGAGGGTCTCACTGGAGATAGTAAACATTGGGCAGAACCAGATCGTAGATTTGCATTTGTTCCCACATCTGATTCCCTCCGTTACTGTCTTTAGAGGACTCCGTACAATCTCCTGATGAAGGTTCTCGTATTAGACTTGACCAGTCGACCGTGCAGTTTACAAGGCACCCTCTCGCTTCCCACTGTACACAGATGTATGCGGACTTACTCTGCAGCATGATTGGAACAATACGTCTATCTTTATGCATAGATTCCTTTCCTTAGAACCTTCTCCCGTCTTTTTAAAGCAATATAGACCCACAGGAAATTTCAGAAACACTGAAAAACAAAAGTAAAACCCACCCATAGGAGAAGGAAAATCTTCTCCTTTGAGTAGAATGCCAACTATCAATAATACATAGATGGGGCTTCCCTGGTGGCACAGTGGTTTAGAGTCCACCTGCCGATGCAGGGGACACGGGTTCGTGCCCCAGTCCGGGAAGATCCCACATGCCGCGGAGCGGCTGGGCCCGTGAGCCATGGCCGCTGAGCCTGCGCGTCCGGAGCCTGTGCTCCGCAACGGGAGAGGCCACAACAGTGAGAGGCCCGCATATTGAAAAAAAATAATAATAATAAATAAATAAAATAATAATACATAGAAGTAATGAAGGAGTTAGAAAAGTCACTGTTTTGCAACCATTATAATCCTTGAGTGAGGAGCTTTTTGAGTCAAAGCCTTTAAACTGGGTTGTGTAGTTTATGGCTTTGGTGATATTACTGCTAATCGTTGTGATCCCTGGTGTTTGTGAAATATCTGTCCAGTTCCTGATTCTGAGGCACTAGAGTTCTGCGTAAAGCACAGTGACTCCTTTGGCTCAACCGGTAGAGAAGAAAGCATCACTCAAGGGCAAGTACTGCAGCCCAGCCCCTGGGTAACACCTCCTGCACTCACCTGGAAACCCTCCCCCTTCCATGGGCTGTTGCCTGCCGTGGCCCCTCCGTTTCCAGTCCATCGGCCGGACTGTGGCCACAGGCGCTACCGCAGCTGGTGCGGCTCGCTCTGCTTCTGTTCGTCAGGGGGCCAGTGGGCCTCTGCTTCCACCCCAGGATGTCCCAGCCTCCCTGACACTGACTCCTTCCTGCTGTTTCCAGGCACCCCAACTTCTTTCCCATCCATTCACTGCACTTGAAATGGGAGCTCTTCTAAGTCCTCAACCCCTTTTCTTGATCTTCTTTTAAGAATTGATTTTATTGAAGTAGAGTTGATTTACAGTGTTAATCTCTGCTGTACAGCACAGTGACTCAGTTATGCGCATATATACATCCTTCTTCACGTTCTTTTCCATGTGGTTCATCACAGGATGTTGGATATAGCTCCCTGTGCTCCACAGCAGGTCCTTGTTGTTCATCCATCCTGTATATATAATACTTGGCATCTGCTAATCCCAAACTCCCACTCCATCCCTCCCCCACCCCACCCACCTTGGCAACCACAAGTCTGTTCTCGACGTCTGTGAGTCTGTTTCTGTTTCGTAGATAAGTTCATTTGTGTCATATTTTAGATTCCACATAGAAGTGATGGCAAATGGTATTTGTCTTTCTCTGACTTACTTCACACAGTGTGATCATCACCAGGTCCATCCATCTATTCTGGTCCTTCCTCGCCGCCGTCATCCACCCCACACTTCTGCCCAGGTGCACTGCGGACAGTTCCCGCGGGTGCACCCCCCCCCCCCTTGCCACCGGCAGGCAGACGTTCTCTTGCTTCATGCCCGAACACAGCTGCTGGGCTCGTAGTGGAAGTCAGGACTGTTCAGTTCTCAGACGTCAGGGACGTACAGCCCCTCTTAGCTGGCAACGCTCGATGATACCCGCTCAGTGTTTCTACCTCTGTCCCAGCTACTTGACCAAATTCGTTCCTCATGAAACTCCTGATACGGATGACTCCTCACTTCACCCTCGAGCCAATTTAATTTGTGCAGTTTTGTTTCTTGTATTATTCAAAGATGCATTTCTAGCAAGAATCCATGGTCCTAAAGAAACCGGAAATCTAATCTGCCAGACGCGTTGTGCCGCTGTGACTTCCTATGTCTCTGTTTTACCCAAGTTGGCCAGAGAGTAGCCTGAGCCACGAGTGGCTGTTGAGCTCTTGAAATGTGGCTTGTCTGAACTGAATGTGCTGTAACTGTAAACACACAGCAGATTTCAAAGACTTAACAAAGAATGCGTAACCTCACTAACAATTTTATATTGATTATACGTTGATACTCTGTTGGATATATTGTGTTAAACATTATGAACTTGCTTCTTCTTTTAATATAGCTCCTAGAAAACTTGGTATTACCTGCATGGTTCACAGCTGCGGCTTGCATTATATTTATATCGGATGGTGCTATTTTAGGCACTTAAGATTCTTTTCCTTAACTAACTTCCTTTCCTCTTTCTCCTGACTACTCTCAGGAAGTCACTCAAAAAATTCTAGAAGCTGTCGGGAACATTGCTGGCTCTTCCTTGGAACAAACCAGCTGGCTGAGCAGAAACCTGGAAGTGAAGGCTCGGCCTCAGATCTCTCTAGAAGAATCTGATGATGAGGAAGATTTGCACGGTGGGTGTGGAAGGGTCAAAAAGTAATGCGCAGGGCTTCCCCGGTGGCGCAGTGGTTGGGAGTCCGCCTGCCGATGCAGGGGACACGGGTTCGTGCCCTGGTCCGGGAAGATCCCACATGCCGCGGAGCGGCTGGGCCTGTGAGCCATGGCCGCTGAGCCTGCGCGCCCGGAGCCTGTGCTCCGCAACGGGAGAGGCAACAGTGAGAGGCCCACGTACCACAAAAAAAAAAAAAAAAAAAAAAAGTAATGCCCAATGCCAGCTAGTGGGTCTAGTTTTGCCTTAAAAGTAAACTGGCTTTACTTCTTACAACATACACTGTATGTATACTGAACAATAGGATTCCATTGGAAGGGTCCCGAGTGGCCCATGCTACCGTGTTAAGCCCTCACTGAGCCGAGATGGGGGTCCAAGAGAGTAACTTCCCAAGATAATTTGCACGGACTCAGTGATAGAAATCTGTGTGGGATAAAGAATAGGAGAATGTATGTTTTTCTTTTTGTGGAGCCGTGGAAAGAAAACTTAGTAAATCAGCTGACTATCGTCAGGCAGTTGATGTTGTATTTCATTTCTGGCCAACACACCCCTGCCTCTCGATGACCCTTGTGTTTGGTCATTGCCTGGGTGGTGCAGATTTTATCATGGAGGCCACACAGAGTAGGCACAGCCCAGCCTTATAGTTAGTTACAGCTTCCTAGGAAAATGGTCTGGGGACTCTCAAAGGAGACTCATCTGTTTACTCGGAGGACCACTGATCAGCCAGATACTCTTGAGCAGTCTGAATTAAATGCAACAGGGTAGATTGTCAATTGCCGGTACCCTAAAGACCGCCGGACGAATGTATCATCAAGCAAATCTCAGGTTACTAGACCTGCTGCAGTGAGGGAGAAACTTGGCTGGGTCATAGGGGTGTCTCAACTCTAGGGGAAGTTTGGGGAGGATATTTATAAGGTTGTAGGGCCTTGGCTGAGCTGTTTGTGGCAGATCTTTCCAGGTGGGGACTGGGGCAGAGTTAGTAATAAGATATCTTTGCATTGGTGGGCACAGCACTAGGCGAGGGTCCAGAAGTGGATGTTGATGAGATGCTGCTCGTTTTGATAAGTGAGCCACTTTAGTTGGTTGAGTTTTTCTTTCAGAATTAGGCATATCTTAGAGCAAGTAATTATTTTTGGAAGCTCTCAGTATTATTTAACACAGACAGGAAAGTATGCCCAGTCCCAGTGTCGCTCAACACTGGACAAGAAAATCAGTTTGGTCTCAGTGTTTTTTGTTTTTTTTTTCTGGTATGTGGGCCTCTCACTGTTGTGGCCTCTCCCGTTGTGGAGCACAGGCTCCAGACACGCAGGCTCAGCAGCCATGGCTCACGGGCCCAGTTGCTCCGCGGCATGTGGGATCTTCCCGGACCGGGGCATGAACCTGTGTCCCCTGCATCGGCAGGCGGACTCTCAACCACTGCGCCACCAGGGAAGCCCTGGTCTCAGTTTTATTAACACGAGCAAAAAAATTACATCTAAGTTCTCAGTCGGAACTACATAGCACAGTGCCCACCACAAGGTCAGTGTTCAAAAGCTGCTAGCTCTGCCATATTTTATGACCTCTGTCATTATTGTTAGCGGTAGTTATATCAGCAGAAGCAAAACTGAATTTGTGGTTTTTAATATACAAAGGAAGGTGTGTCAAGAAGTCTGGGCTCTTTTCTCTTGCAAGTAAACGAAACCCACTTCAGGCGTGTAGAAGCACAGCAGCACAAAACTTTCTGGCTCATGTACAGGAAAAGCCCAGGTGTCTACATCTGGTTTTAGTCAGAGTGAGAGCTAGGTGTTCAGATGAAGTCCATCAAGTCTCATGCAAAGATTCCAGTTGGCTGTTCTGGGCCTGTGGCTGACCCAGAGGAGGAGAGGAGAGGCTGGTGCCCCGGAGCTCCAAGAAATGGGCTCCCACCCAAGAGAGGCTTCTCGTGCCGGGAGGAGGAAGGATGGTGTTAGACAGACAGGCCATAGTACCCCCTCCATTACTTCTGCCATATTTGTTTGACAGCTAGTTTTGTGGTTTACATAAGAAAATAATTATACTTTACTCTGTAATGAAGATCCTATAACTAGTATGCTATCATTTACTAATGTAAACCAACAATTATGCTTTCTCAGGCTGCAGTTATGATTATAGCTGTGGTTCTAGGGAAACAGAGCTCGTGCAACTCCTTGGCTCATCTGCCCTCAGTTATTCCCGATGTAGGTACTGATATAGGGATTAAACTGCTTCTCCACCACCAGTGCAGCTGAGCTGTGCTGAGTCAAGTGTCATTGGGCTTGGCTTTTGTGCAGTAATTAAATTTAACCTCAAGACAATACTATAGTAAAATGATTACCTGATTTTTATTTAAAAACAGAAAGCATAGAATTCCAAAGCTGGAGGTGATTTGGGGGCTCTCAATAAGACTTAATTAGCAAATTATAGAGTACCAGAAGACTCTTTGGATCATACACTATATTTTGTTTCGGTCTTGAACAAACTAAGTATGCATACTGGCCGTCTAAATCATGAAACAGAATGAAGCTTCAAATGATGTGTTTCTCCACTTAGAGTTCTTCTGTGTGCAGTGCACGTGCAGGGTCTTTCCTGTACGTTTGCGTCTGGCGTGTGCCATGCACTGTGTTCTAGATGCTGGTGATGCAGCAGGAAACAGAATGAGCAGGGCCTCTGCTCTCGTGGTGGGGGGGCTGCGGGAGGTGATCGTCCAAAGTAAATTAACAAAGGTATCTTTCAACTCTTCTGGAAATCCAAAGTTACTCCAAAATGAAAGTCTTTTTTTTTTAATGGGAGTGGGGCTGGGGGCCACTTCAGATGTTGCAGAACATGTCCCCAAGGAAGTGTCAGCTGTGCTGAGAAATACAAGGTAAGGGGGCAGCCATGCAAAGATCCGGGAAGGCGCTGCCCAGAGGGGATGGCGAGTCCTTGAGGTGGGAGTGGGCCAGGCCCAGGAAACCTGAAGATCAGCTTGGCTGGAGCCTAATGCGTGGTCGTGCAAGGTCAGGGCGAGAGCGGGGGTGGAAGGCTGTCCGGCTTGATGCAGAGCACACTTAAGAGCTTGGCCATCAGCCCGCTTGCTGTGGGACCATTAAAGTGTTTGGAGCAGTGACAGCATCTTATTGAGTTTTCAGAAAACATCAGTTTGGCTGCTGGGAGCAACGTGGGCTGCAGCAACCGAGAACAGAAACTGGGAGTTCAGTTAAAAGCATTTCATGGTGCTTTGGGCAAGAGAAGATGTTGGCTTAGAGGCATGGGCTCTAGAGAAAGGTGGACTGGTGTGAGTGCAGCGTCAACAGAACTTGCCGATGGATTGGAAGTGGTAGTTTAAAGAAAAAAAAGGCAAACAAGGATGACTTTGGGGTTTTTGTTGTTTGGTTGGTTGTTTGTTTTATTTATTTTTGGCCGCGTTGGGTCTTCATTGCTGAGCACGGGCTTTCTCTAGTTGCGGGCAAGCGGGGGCTACTCTAAGTTGCGGTGTGCGGGCTTCTCATTGCAGTGGCTTCTCCTGTTGTGGAGCACGGGTTCTGGGTGCACGGGCTTCAGTAGTTGTGGTTCGCGGGCTCTAGAGCGCAGGCTCAGTAGTTGTGGCACACGGGCTTAGTCGCTCCATGGCACGTGGGATCTTCCCGGACCAGGGCTCAAGCCCTGCGTTGGCAGGTGGATTCTTTTTTTTTTTTTTTGCAGTACGCAGGCCTCTCACTGTTGTGGCCTCTCCCATTGCAGAGCACAGGAAACACTCTCTGGAGTGTTTCCAGAAACACTGTGCTTCTGGAAAGTGCTTCTGGAAACACTCTCTTCTCATAGTTTCCATGACTCCATGTTCTCTTGGTTTTTCCTCCTACGCTGCTGACCTTTTCTGATTCCTTCCCAGACATCTCAAATGTAACACATGCAAACCCAAGCTCCATCTCCCTCTCCAAAATGTTCTTGCTTCAGACTTTTCCACCTCAATCAATTGTTTAAACCCAAAACCAAAGTCATGGGACTTCCCCGGTGGCGCAGTGGTTAAGAATCCGCCTGCCAGGGCTTCCCTGGTGGCGCAGTGGTTGAGAGTCCGCCTGCCGATGCAGGGGACACGGGTTCATGACCCAGTCCGGGAAGATCCCACATGCCGCGGAGCGGCTGGGCCCGTGAGCCATGGCTGCTGAACCTGCACGTCCGGAGCCTGTGCTCCGCAACGGGAGAGGCCACAACAGTGAGAGGCCCTCGTACCGCAAAAAGAAAAAAAAAAACAGAACCGGAGACAAGGCAGAGAACACGGATATAAATGTTCCAGGTTAATAACGCATAGCGGCCAAACTGAGGGCGTTTCTGTTTGTTTACATTAATTTTCTAAATGAAATATGAGATGAGGTTACCAGCTGAGGAGGGACAGGTATCGATGGTTATGGAGGGAGGAGGTGAAAGAACTATGTTGGAGACTGGGAAAGCCAGCACAGCGCTGAGGGACATGGGGGAGGGTTATCTAGTAGCATCAGGTCATTTTTGAGTTGCACAGTCATGAAGTAAAGTGAGATCTGTTTCAGAGTAGTCTGGTTTTCTCCAGAGCATTTAGCTGCATAGAACTACATAGGCAATCATTGGGTTTAGCCAGCTTTGCATTTTTCTAAGTGAGTGCTTCAGAGGGAGAGAGAAGCACAAAAGTGAAGGATGTTTGCAAGGTGGACGATAGACCACGGGTGTGGGTGGGGAGATAGAAAAGTGAAGACCTGGGGGGATTGATAGGTAGTTAAGGACGTGAACTCAGGGGGTTGGAGGCTTGTGCAAGGTTTCAGGAAATTGTCAGAGCAGCATTCCAGGAGTAAGTGAGCAGGAAAGGTAAGATGTGGTCACGGTGGGGTGCTGGAAATGGAGACTTTGGAAATTCATGAGGTCAAGGGTATGATGGTGACAGTGGCTGGCTGAGCTGGAACAAAATAAAAGCTTGCTGGAAAAGAAAAGACTAAGGGGCTCAGAGGCCAGGATGTTAGAGGGGATGTTGAAGCTCCAAAAATGGTGATGAGAATAGAAGCGGGGAGGAAGACAGTGAGTTGGTGCTGATTTATTTGATCAAAATACCCAGATTCTTAGTTGCTGAAGTTGAACACGTTAGCAGAGAAGAATACGTAACATGTACGTATGTACAGAGTCAGTGTGAAAGGCGGGAGCTCATGACTCAAGTTCATCTGATGCTTTGGGGGCATAAATGGTGACCTACTGTCCTGATTAAAACACACATTCCTCTTTCAGCAAATGCTGCTGCTGCCACTTCAGCGATGGTGTCTGCGTCTGCGCCTTCGGTGTACAGCGTGCAAGCCCTCTCCCTCCTGGCAGAGGTACATATGCATCTGGCTTGTCATCCCCCCACAGAAGTGAGGCTTTGTGAGGGCGTTCATTCTCAGGGGCCAGGGCGCACGGGCTGCACCGTCCCGGTTGAGTTCATAAGCCAGAATTGGCCTCAAGCTGCCCCGTGGAGTTTTCTTGTTAGGCTGTGTATACCCCGAGAACTAAATTTTGTATTGCCGCCTGCTTTAGGAGATTTCTGTTTTCTGGCGGTCCTGTCCTTCTAGGTTCTGGCATCCCTCCTGGACATGGTTTATCGAAGTGATGAGAAGGAGAGAGCGGTGCCGTTGATCTCACGTTTGCTTTACTATGTTTTTCCTTACTTACGCAATCACAGGTAACGCCACCTTCTCCATTGTACCCCACCCACGTGTGGAAAGGTAGCTTATGGGAAATGTGTCCAGCGGGGTTCCTTGCACCACCTCTGACCTGGGCCCTTTCCCCTTCCCACCCCTTTCAGTGCCTACAATGCCCCCAGCTTCCGGGCTGGCGCCCAGCTGCTGAGCTCTCTAAGCGGTTATGCCTACACGAAACGAGCCTGGAAAAAAGAAGTCCTGGAATTATTCTTGGACCCGGCCTTCTTCCAGATGGACACTTCTTGTGTGCAGTAAGAAATGCTGTCCTGATAAAAAAAAAAAACATGCCCTGAGTCTTCAAGTGGAAAAGTGTTTGGGTTTCTGTAATTAATTCTCATTCCTGAAATGGAAGCAGAGCTAGCATCAACCCAAATCATAGGACACCACTCACAGGTTAACTGTGTATTTCTGGGAACAGAATTAAGTCTTCTAAAAACTACAAAGGTGGCTTTTTTTAATCAGGAGAAGAATTTCAAGTAAGAGAGCACATTTTTCCTGAAGAGCATTGCATGGGGTTCCAGCGGTACTTGGTCTAGTACTACTTTATCTTGTAATCACAAAATGCTTGACCAGCATTAAGATGACGGGGCTCCATGGTGACACTGCGGTGTCCTTATCCCACTTCTCGGCTTACACTCCCCGAGTCCTCACTGAGACCTTGAGGCTGGCCAGGCTCTGCGCGGGCAGTGGAGATCCGTGGAATCACAGGCACGGGATGAACTAGCTGTGCCTTTTTCTAGGAGGTCAACAGAACCACTCGTAACTCTGCCCCTGGCTTGACTGAACAGGTCTTCATTAATGGCAGGGGGAGACGGTGGAGACTGGTCAGCTTTTTTATGTGGGCTGAGGGTTTGCCCAGCCACCACCAGCGGCCATGGCTGTAATCCTGTTGCACTGTGGGGAACCCGTTGAGAACTAGTGGTATTTGTCTTCACAACCCCCATTCTTTCCATTAACACAAGTGTATGGACATCATCTGTGTGAACACATTTAAGGGCAACCCTTGTGAAAGCCAAGGTACCTTGACAATTTGTGTTTTCTTTTATGGTGAGCTGGGAATTATTCATTATTCCCTATGTTAAGGTTATAAATGAAAAGCTTTTGCTTAACGTTTCCTTATATAAAAACTATTCATCCCTTTCACTAACTTTTCAGAAAGCAGTTTTTAATACATCTTAAAGGGACATGTTCTTTTCTTGATGCTTTTAATCAGACTGTCACCCTTTGCATATTTCATTAATTTTGCTTTTTTTAATATCCAGTTGGAAGTCCATTATTGACCATCTTCTGACTCATGAGAAAACAATGTTTAAAGATTTAATGAGTAAGTTCTTCTGTTATGTGCACATAAGTCACACTTTAAAGGACCGATTCCTTTTGGTCACAATCAGCTTTTACCACGTATTTCAGAGCCCAGCTCAAACCTTTTCTAGCGCCATTTCAGCCACAGAGTGTAATGTGATGTGCAGAATATGTCGGGACTACGTGAATGAGCCTTCCTATTTCCAGTCTATTGACACGAATGCCTTCGACTACCTTTTTTGCAGTTTTATAGTGGAGAAAATACTTTTGAAAGTAATGATAAGTTGACCACAATTGGTTAGGAGTACTTTCCTGTACCTCATATCCTCTTCAAATACCCCATCACTCAGTATCATGAAAGAAATAAGAACTTTTATAAATGTAAATACTTGAGTAACAACTGCATACCCTTAATCAAGATCATGATCTTTCACCAGGGAAGATAGGAATAGTAGGCGTTTCTCATCACTTACCTCTCATTGTAGCGTCCTCACTAAATGGAACTTATTTGCTCTATTTATTCCAGCCATGCAGAGCAGTTCTTTAAAACTGTTCTCAAGTTTTGAGCAGAAAGCCATGCTGCTAAAGCGCCAGGCTTTTGCTGTCTTAAGTGGAGAGCTTGATCAGTACCACCTTTACCTTCCTCTGATCCAAGGTAAGAAGGCCTGCCCTCCCCCAGCCCACCCCCCAAAAAAGAGACAGGCCCAGAGTGGCCGACATGGCTGGAAACCAGAGGGGCCCAGGGCAGGTGTTGGCGGAATGGTCAGACGTTAAATGAGTACTCAGCAGAGGTGATTGTAGAAGAACTTTGGAAATATATCAGTAAATCTGAAACTTTATTTTAAAAATCAGTTATTATGGGACTTTCCTGCTGGTGCAGTGGTTAAGAATCCACCCGCCAATGCAGGGGCCACAGGTTCGAGCCCTGGTCTGGGAAGATCCCACATGCCGCGGAGCAACTAAGCCCGTGCACCACAACTGTTGAGCCTGCGTTCTGGAGCCTGTGAGCCACAGCTACTGAGCCCACATGCCACAGCTACTGAAGCCTGTGTGCCTAGAGCCCGTACTCCACAACAAGAGCAGCCACCGCAATGAGAAGGCCGCACACCACAATGAAGAGTAGCCCCCGCTCGCCACAACTAGAGAAAGCCCGTGCACAGCACCGAAGACCCAACACAGCTGAAAATAACATAGAAATAAATAAATTTTTTTAAAAGGCAAGACAAAAATCAATTATTATAATGCTATTATTTTTTACATTAAAAAAAAATTTTTATTTATTTATTTTTGGCTGTGTTAGGTCTTTGGTGCTGTGCACGTGCTTTTCTCCAGTTGCGCCAAGCGGGGGCTACTCTTCATTGTGGTGCACGGGCTTCTCATTGCGGTGGCTTCTCTTGTTGCAGAGCACGGGCTCTAGACATGGGGGCTTCAATAGTTGTGGCTCGCGGGGTCTAGAGTGCAGGCTCAGTAGTTGTGGCGCATGGGCCTAGTTGCTCCGCGGCATGTGGGATCCTCCCAGACCAGGGCTTGAACCTGTGTCCCCTGCATTGGCAGGCAGATTCTTAACCACTGCACCACCAGGGAAGTCCTATAAGGCTATTAGTTTTTATTAAGTTGTTTTTTAAAGTCTGGCTGTGCTTCTTCAGCACTGTCTCCTGCTGGATCCCTCCTGCAGTGTGGATACTAAGTGAGGCCAGTGACAGAGCAAGATTTTGGAGAAGTACCTGATTTTTCCTTAGCAGTCTTTTCTCTTCTTCATCCTCGCGGTATTTGTCTGCCTCAAAAATGAATGATTGTGGATGTTATACGGTTTTAAAGGTTTTTCCCCCTCCTCATAAAATGTTGAGTTGGCGAAGTGAGCATTCTGTTTTAATTCATCCTCCTCCAAGATACAAAAGAACTCTCAAACAGGAATGTGTTTTCCTTAAGACACGTAGCCTAAATGGAATATAATAAAATAAACAAGCTTTTAAGAATTGTATTAAATATATTTAATTTTTATTTATTAATAATAAATAAATAAATGTATTAAAATTTAATAAAAATAAATGTATTAAATATTAAATATCATGAAGGCTAGTATAACAAACAATTTTACAAATATTAGAATTATGGTGTAAATCCTTTTGGGGGGCTCAGACTTATTAAAGTATAATTTACATACAGTTCTGGCTATACAGTTCTATGAATTTTGATAAACACATGTAGTCACGTAACCACCACTGCAGTCAAGATTCAGAACATTTCCATCACCCCAGAAAGTTCACTCGTGCCCCTCAGAAGGCATCTCCTCCCCTTACCCCCTGACCCTATCAACCACTGAATCTTCTTTCTGTTCATATAGTTTCATCTTTTCTGGAATGTCCTATAAATGTGAATGTGAATAGACAGTATATAGCCTTTGAGACTGGCTTCTTTTGTATTTGAGAGTCATTCATTCTGTTGTATTTATCAATAGCTTATTTCTTTTTATTGCTATTTATCTATAGTATCCCATTCTGTGGTTTGTTTACCAGTTCACCAGTTGAACATTCAGGTTGTTTCCACATAGAATTATGATATAAATCTCTTACTCTACCCTCTTAAAAAATGCTCTTATAAATATCCGTCGGCTCACAAAGCATGTGTTTCTCCTAAATATTTTTATTAATTCTGAGCCCGCGTCCCTACTTGATTAACCACTTGAAAGGTCTTAATTATTTTAGGTCAAAACATTAACAGCTTTCATGGATATTAATGATGACAGTGTTTTATATTTGCAGCAATGAAAATACCATTATACTTCTACTGACATAATCGCAGCCTGTAAAGTGGGTAAGGAGATGCTCCTGACCTAACGTCTTGAATACTTAAAATGTATAAAAGTGAATATTCAGATACTGACAAATCCTTACTTGAATCACCAGCAGGAGGCTGCTTAGATCAGAGGGTGGCCAGGAATGCCGTTAAAGGTGGTGGCAGCCCTCCAGAGACTTTGCTCAGTGCAGAGTCAAAGCTGAACTTCGGTGCATACTTACAGGATTTAAAGGGGAGAAAGAACAACGGGAACCACATTTCCTCTAGTTCACAGGCGGCATCTGTGATGGTGCTTTATGCACCTGGCCATCAGACAGTGGTCCAAAAGCGCAGTGTGAAGTTCACTTTCTCAGCAGGAGAGCATGGTAGGCAGTGCATTGTACAATCCTTGCCGTGCCTTCTCACTTTTTTTTTTTTTTTTTTTTGCGGTACGCGGACCTCTCACTGTTGTGGCCTCTCCCGTTGAGGAGCACAGGCTCCGGATGCGCAGGCTCAGTGGCCATGGCTCACGGGCCCAGCCGCTCCGCGGCATGTGGGATCTTCCCGGACCGGGGCACGAACCCGCATCCCCTGCATCGGCAGGCGGACTCTCAACCACTGTGCCACCAGGGAAGCCCCATGCCTTCTCACTTTGGGAGAAACACCTGCGCCTTCTCTCCCCCATGTCCCATCACACACTCTCCTAAAACCTGGGGTGAGGCCCAGAGAGCTAAAGAGACAGTATTAGATGTGTAGAACAAGAAGAGAACAGACAATGGCCTTTTTCAATCAGTGGTATGGAGAATCTGACTATGGCAGGGTGTAAACACCCAATTCTGAGAAATCATGGCTCAGAGAGGGAGAGAGAAGTAGAGGCAACATAATATTATATACATACAACAGATATGAAAGTCAGCATAATGCTGACTTTAAATAGGAGATAGTTTGGGGGCCCTTGGGGAAAGAGGAATTTCTCCAAATAAATACCCTCCACTTTGGATAGCTCAAGTGCTGTTTTTTTTTTTTAAAAAAAAATACTACATGGGGCTTCCCTGGTGGCGCAGTGGTTGAGAGTCCGCCTGCCGATGCAGGGGACACGGGTTCATGCCCCGGTCCAGGAGGATCCCACATGCCGCAGAGCTGCTGGGCCCGTGAGCCGTGGCCGCTGAGCCTGCGTGTCCGGAGCCTGTGCTCCGCAACGGGAGAGGCCACAACAGTGAGAGGCCCGTGTACCGCCAAAAAAAAATACTACGTGTTTGAAAAAGTAGAGTGGACTTCCCTGGCGGTCCAGTGGTTAGAGCTTCGCACTTACACTGCAGGTGGCACGGGTTCTATCCTTGGCTGGGGAGCTAAGATCCCTCATTCCACACAACGCAGCCAAAAAATAAAAAATAAAATAAAATAAAAATACCTGTTTGAGTCCTTGTTTTAAAAAAGTAAAAGGAAGAAGTAAACATGTTTACCCCCTTCCGTTTTTTACTAACTGACAGTTTGCAAAGCCCTTGCCTCTGTATTGTCATCGTCCCCAGCTTCCCTAAGGTCCTGGGGTGATGGGATTCAGAACGTTCTCTGACAGTCTCGGGACATTGACTGGCCCCATGGAGCAATGACGCCCCAGTCAAGGGAGCAGAGGCATCCAGAAGCTCCTGAGTTGCACACCCTGGTGAACAGTTGAGACCAAATCAAAAGAGGCAGGAATGGGGAAGGTCTGGCATCTCTCCTCTGGGGTCCTCACCCCCAACTGATCACCATCAGGTAGCACTGGAAGAGGTCGATCCATGCACTCGGTGCGGAACTGAGCAGCTACTCACATCTTGGCTCGTAGTGACATAAATTTTGCATTGATCTCAAAAGAAGTAAATCGGCTCAAAGCAATTATTTTTTAAACAGGAGGGACGATAAAATGCTGCTTGTCTGGGGTGAAAGGAGGACAGGCTACAAAGGCCCCTGATGAGGGGATCAGAAAGGTCTAGAGGGAACACTCTGTTCCCTCTAAGCTGATGTGTGGCTCATTCCAGGGCCATTGAAGTCCTTCCCATCTTTTAAGTTTTCTTCATTGTCCTTTATTAGCTCCATTTTTACATCAGGATACTGGTGCTCAGAGAGATTAACACCTGCGTAAAGTTGCATTGCCACTAACTGGCACACCCTGGACTGAAATCTGAGCCCTCTGGCTCCCAACAGTAGGCTGTGTTCTTTAGCAGGTACCCTTTGAGGCAAGTGAGTTTCACAGATGGGAAATGGGCTCAGCAAGATTATGTGGCCAGCCTAAACGAGGTTCTGCAACCTTGACAGTGGTGCAGAGATTCTGGCTCAGGGCTTTCTCTGGCTCTGCTCACCAGGACTCCTTAAGCTTGTAAGGTTTATCACTCAGCTAAGAAAGGAATATTAGAGATTCTAAAATAGATCATCTTGGCTGAAGAATAATCTCACGAATTTAGCTTTTATTTGGAGCATCAATATGAAATATGCCCCGTGTGTACAAACCACTTTTTTTTTTTTTAATACTTTTTATCTCGAAGTAGATTAAGACTCACAAGAAGTTACACAAATAGTACCTGGTGTTGCTGTGTACTGTTCGTCCAGCTTCCCCCATGATAACATCTCATATAAGCATACTCCCTCATCAAAACCAGGAAATCGATGTGGGAATATTACCATAACTCAACTTGAGATTTTTTCAGATTTCACCAGTTTCTACAATGCATTCTTTGTGTGTGTGTCTGTGTGTCTAGTTCCCACATACAAATTCTTGTAGCCAACACCACAGCCAGGATTTAGAACTCTTCCTTCGCTACAAAGCGACACCCTCACGTCACTCACTGCTTTGTATAGTCACACCCTCCACCCAGCGCTAACCCCTGGAAACCGCTGATCTGTTCTCCATCACTTTAATGTTATATAAATGGAATCATACATCATATGTATTATGTAAATGTCACCTTTTGAGATTAGCTTTTTTCATTTAGTACAGTGCTTTTGAGATCCATCCAAAGGCAAGTGGGGTATGTTCATGGGTGTATAAAGAGTTTGATCTTTTTAAATGAGTACTAATACTCCATTTTATGGATGTACCTCAGTTCATTTATCCATTTACCTGATGGACATCTGGGTTGTTCTAGTTTTTGGTTATTAGAAATAAAGCCTAGGGGCTTCCCTGGTAGCGCAGTGGTTAAGAATCCGCCCGCCAATGCAGGGGACACGGGTTCGAGCCCTGGTCCAGGAAGATCCCACATGCCGTGGAGCAACTAAGCCCACGTGCCACAACTACTGAGCCTGCGCTCTAGAGCCCGTGAGCCACAACTACTGAGCCCGCGCGCCTAGAGCCTGTGCTCCACAACAAGAGAAGCCACCACAACGAGAAGCCCGCGCACCGCAATAAAGAGTATCCCCCGCTCGCCGCAACTAGAGAAAAGCCCACGCACACCAACAAAGACCCAGTGCAGCCAAAAATAAGATAAATGAAATAAATAAATTAAAAAAAAAAAAAAGAAAGAAAGAAAGCCTCTGGCGATCCAGTGGTTAGGACTCTGTGCTTTCACTGCAGAGGGCCCAGGTTCAGTCCCTGGTCAGGGAACTAAGATCCTGCAAGCTGGGATAAATGCACAAGGGTTTGATTACTGGGTTCTATGGTAAACGTGTTTAACTTTATAAGAAACGGCCGAACTGTTTTCCAGAGTGGACGTACCATTTTGCATTCCCATTTAAACAGTAATTCAAATGGCATTATCCTTTTTTTTTTTAACATTTTTATTTTTTAATATTTATTTATTTATTTGGTTGCACTGGGTCTTAGTTGCGGCAGGTGGTCTCCTTTTAGTTGCGGCTCGCCGAGTCCTTAGTTGCGGCACATGGGCTTCTTAGTTGTGGCTTGTGAGCTCTTAGTTGCAGCATGTATGTGGTATCTAGTTCCCTGTCCAGGGATCAAACCCGGGCCCCCTGCATTGGGAACGTGGAGTCTTAACCACTGAGCCACCAGGGAAGTCCCTCGTTATCCTTTTGATGTCTTTAGAGATACTCCTTTCATTCCTGATGTTGGTAATTTGCTTTCTCTCTGTTTTGGTCAGTCTTTCTAGAGGTTTATCACTTTTCTTGTTCTTTTCGAATAACCACATTTTAATTTGATTGATTTTTCTACATTATTTTTGTTTGTTTTGTTTCCAGTTTCATTTATTTCTGCTTTTTATTATGCCCTTCTTTGTCCTTGCTTTGGTTTTATTTTGTTCTTTTTCTGGTCTCATGAGGTAGAGGCTTGGATTATAGATTTGAGTGTTTTCTTCTTTTATAATGTAAGCATTTAGTGCTATAAATTTCCCTCTCAGCAATACTTTAACTCCATCCCACAAAATCGGGTATATTGTAATTTTCATTCATTTCTTTATATTTTTTATTTCCTTTGATACTTCTTCACCCCATATCTAATTTAGAAGTTTGTTAATTTCCAAGTGTTTCTGGTTATCTTTCTGTTATTAATTTCCAGTTTGATTCCATCATGGTCAGAGAACATTTTTTGTAGGATTTAAATTTGTTGAAGTTCGGTTATATCATGGGTCGTAAAGCAGTCTTGGTGAATGTTCCACGAGCACGTAATGAGATGTATTCTGCTGGTGTTGAGTGGAGTGTTCTACAAGTGTTTATTAGATCCTGTTGGCTGAAGGTATTGCTCAGTTCTTCTATATCCTTACTGACTGTTTTCCTAGGAGTTCTATCAGTCATGGGATAGGGATGTTGAAGTTCAGCTACAGTTGTCAGTACTTATTCTTCTTTGAGTTCCGGCAGTTCTTTCTTCAAGTATTTTACACCTCTGTTGTTTGGAGCACAGACATTTAGGAATGTTATATCTTCTTGTTGAACTGACCTTACCACTGTGTAATGTCCCTCTTTGACCCTGGTACTTTCCTTTGCTCTGAAGTCTATTCTGTCCTATATTAATAGTGCCACTCCAGCTTTCTTAAAATGTTTGCATATTGTATCTTTTTCCATCCTTTTACCTTTAACCTACTTATATTGTTATATATTTTTAAGTAGTTTTATCTTTTTTTAGAATTTATTTATTTCATTTATTTTTGGTTGTGTTGGGTCTTTGTTGCTGCGCGAGCTTTCTCTAGTTGCGGCGAGCGGGGGCTACTCTTTGTGGTGGTGCGCGGGCTTCTCATTGTGGTGGCTTCTCTTGTTGCAGAGCACGGGCTCTAGGTGTGCGGACTTCAGTAGTTGTGGCACGCAGGCTCAGTAGTTGTGGTTCGCGGGCTCTAGAGCGCAAGCTCAGTAGTTGTGGCACATGGGCTTAGTTGCTCCGCAGCATGTGGGATCTTCCTGGACCAGGGCTCGAACCCGTGTCCCCTGCATTGGCAGCTGGATTCTTAACCACTGCGCCACCAGGGAAGCCATATCGTTATATTTGAAGTGAGTTTTGTGTAAGATAGCATACAACTGGGTCATTCCTTTTATCCATTCAACCAATCTCTTTTAATTGACATGTCATGTCAGGATATATTATGCCATTTTATTTATTTTCTGTTTGTTCCTTGTTTTTCATTCATTTTGTTTCCCTTTTCCTATTTTCCTGAGGTTACTTGAACATTTTTTTGGCATTCCATTTTGATTTATTTAAAGTGGTTTGGGGGTATATCTCTTTATATAGCTTTCTGCAGTGGTTGCTCTAGGGATTACAGTGAACATAGAATATACATACTTACTGTGGTCTACTAGTATCAATATTTTACCACCATTTGCTTTTCTCCTCTCCCATATGATATAGTTGTCTGAAATACTACATTTACATACTAGAACCAAAGGAGATAGAGATACACTTTTTGCTTTCACTGTCCAACATAAATACTCAAGAGGAAAGGATATTATTTATACTCATTTATTTACCCTTTCTATTGCTCTTTAGTCATTCCTGATGTTCCATGTTTCCTACCATTATCATTTCCTTTCTGTCTGAAGAACATCATTTAGCCATTCTTTTAGTGCAAATCTGTTGGCACTGTTCTCCTTCATTGAGCCTTTTTTTTTCACCTTCATTCATCTTGGTTTGGTTTTGTTGTTGGTTTTTGTTTTTCTTTCACCTTTATTCTGGAAGGATGTTTTCATTGGAAATAGAAAAATTCTGGGTTGAAGTTCTTTTCTTTCAGCACTTGAAAAATGGCAACTTCTTTCTGACTCTATGGTTTCTAATGAGAAATCTGCTATTATTCGAATTATTCTCCCTTTTAAGTAATGTATAATTTCCCTCTGATTGCTATCAAGATTTTTTTCTTTGTCCTTAGTTTTCAGAAGTTTGATTATGTGACTGAACATGATTTCTTTGGTTTTATCCCTTTTAGAGTTCACTCAGCTTGTTTTATTTGTAGATATATGTCTTTCACCACATTTGGAAAGTTTTCAGTCATTATTTTTAAAATATTTTTCCAACCTATACACTTTTTTCTCTTTTTCTGTGATTCCAGTGCACAAATGTTAGATCTTTTGTTGTCCCACTGGTCTATGAGACTCTGTTCATTTTTTCTTTCTGATATTTTCTCTCTCCTTTGTTCAGCTCACATAATTTCTATTGATTGTGTCCTGAATTCCCCTCTTCCTCTGTCATCTCCATTCTGCTGTTGAGCTCAACAGTAAGTTTTTCTATCTTACTGTTGGTGATTCTATCTATCTATCTGGTGATTCTATTTTTTAGTTCTAAAATTTCTATTTGACTTTTCTTTGTATCTTGTATTTTTTTGCTGACACTTTCTATTTCTTATTTGTTTCAAGTGTCCATAATTGGTTATTAGAGTATTTTTAGATAGCGGCTTTAAAATCCTTTTCCAATAATTCCAACCTCTGTATTATCTCTGCATCGGTGTCTTTTGGGTATCTTTTCTCATTCAAGTTGAGATTTTTGGCATTCCAGGTTACGTTCTTTTCAATTGCCTAAGCTGCAATAAAATAAAAAATTTAAAAACCACGTGGAACCCACTTCCAGGTCATTCCTTAAGTCCCAAGGTTCCTACCCAGTCCTGCCACGTTTCCTTCACCTGTTTTCTGATAGTTGGTTTATGTATTTTTGTTCAAGGTTTTTGTTTGTTTGTTTGTTTGCAGTTAGATAAATAGGATGTATTATACTTACTCCATCTTGTCCAGAACCAAAAGCACAAACCACTCTTTAAAAATGCCAACCTGTTTGTCAAGTGTCTGATCTATGCACGATCCTTCATTTGGTCAGAGTGTTTTCAAAGGCAAGAAGTAAAAACCCACTTAAGGGCTTCCCTGGTGGTGCAGTGGTTGAGAGTCCACCTGCCGATGCAGGGGACACGGGTTCGTGCCCTGGTCCGGGAAGATCCCACATGCCGCAGAGCGGCTGGGCCCGTGAGCCATGGCTGCTGAGCCTGCGCGTCCAGAGCCTGTGATCCGCAACGGGAGAGGCCACAGCAGTGAGACGCCCGCGTATCGCAAAACCAAAACAAAACAAAACTCATTTAAGCTACCTCAAGCAAAGAGAAGTTTATTACTAATTTACTACAGCAAATCTTAAGCGGCATGACCATAGTTCAGCTATTTCCTATGGCAATTTGTCATCTTCCTAAGAAACCTCAAATTATGGGAAAAAATCACATTCTGCAAACAGTTATTTCAGTGGAGAAGTGGGGAAGACTGTTAGGGACTAGAGAGTTTACCTTTTTTTCTTCTTCCTGCAGGAATTAAAGTTTTTGTCATGGTCATCAAATCTAAACTTTACTGAATAATTCTATTTTATTCACGCACTTCACTTGCCACTCCTCACCCCCAAAATATAGTGTCATCTGCCAACCAATCTATATGATCTCATAGTTCCCTCACTCACCAAAGACTCTTCAGTTTCTGTGTCTCATGTTTCATATTCTTAGAAGAATAATTACATGTTTATTGATCACACACTGGATTTCTGGCTTGAGCCAGAAGTTGTTGCCTTTCTACTTAGCTGCAGCAGGGGAATAAGAGGAACTTGATTCACTTCATTAGCAAAAGCCACAAACTGCCGTGCCTCACAAAGAACAGTGCTGGGGGCAAACACGGGGCACAGAACCATTCTCCCAACACCCATCTCATGTATGAGGTTCTCGTCAAATGTCAAAGCAATTGCAGTTTTATTATTCCTCTTTGTCTAGTGAGAAACTCCAAACTGCATATTTGTGTGACATCTCTAAAATCTTCTTTCCTTAGAACGCCTGACAGACAATCTCAGAGTTGGACAGACATCCATAGCTGCTGCTCAGATGTTTCTTTTTTTCAGAGTTTTGCTGCTAAGAATATCTGCTCAACATTTGACTTCATTGTGGCCAATAATGGTCTCTGAATTGGTAAGTGCAAATATTTTACTCTTGAAAGCAAAATTGGAGCTTTTAGAAATGCTTTTTCAGGAATAATATTTCATATATATATCTAATTTTATCTGCAGAATTTTCAATCAAGTTGGTAGTGCAGAGTCAGCTCTTGCTTAAATAGAGATATTTTATCCTATAATCCTAGTTGCTCTCTCAACGTCAGTTATTCCAATTAATCTGTACAGTTTGATTTTTTTTTTTTTTTTTTTTTTTGGCCATGCCATGTGGCTTTCGGGATCTTAGTTCCCCGACCAGGACATGGCAGTGAAAGTGCTGAGTCCTAACCACTGGACCACCAGGGAACTCCCTATTTGCTATTTTTTAAACTGTTTTTTATCCCCCAATTTTATTGAGATATGTATCATATAGCAGTGTGTGAGTTTAAGGTGTACAACTTGATTTGACTGAAGTATATCATGAAATGATTATCACAGTAAGTTTAGTTAACGTCCATGATCAGGGATTGAACCCACGCCCCCTGCATTGGAAGCACGGAGTCTTAACCACTGGACCACCAGGGAAGTTCCTTGTTTTATTTTTTTAGATTCCACTTATAAGGGAGATCATACAGTATTTGCCTTTTTCTTCTTATTTCACTTAGTATAATGCCCTCAAGGTCCTTCCATGTTGCTGGAAATGGTAGGATTCCTCCTTTTCGTGGCTGAATAATATTCCATTGTGTATATATAAAACCATTTCTTTATCTGTTTATCTGTTGATGGACATTTAGGTTGTTTCCATGTCTTGGCTACTGCAAATAATGCTGCCCATTTTTTCATTGGATTATTTGCTTTTTTTGGTTACTGAGTTGTATGAGTTCTTTCTATATTTTGGATATTACCCTATCAGATATTTGGTTTGCAGATTTTTTTTTCCATTTCATAGGTTGTCTTTTCATTTTTTTGATTGTTTCTTTTGCTTTATTTGCTATTTTTTATGGACATATAAATTTTAAACATTAAGCTAGGTTTACTCTCTCTCAAATAGTAACTTGAATTCACATTTTTTTTAAAGATTCAGACATTCATACAGCTTGAAGAAGATCTGAAAGAGGACGATGAATCATTGAGGTAAGTAGTACAGCAGTCCGCACACATATATGAAGGTTAATAGACACCACCTTAAGACGCAGGGCTATCTAACACTAAATACTGTTTTCCTGAAGTGGTTGTGAAGGGACCAGCTATTCTGACCATTTCTTAAAAGGAAAACCTTCTTATGGACATTGCATAGGCAAAAGGACCACGGCAGATGTGAATGAATTTATAACAAGAGTTTCTTTGCAAATTTACAGAAACAGCAACAAAATCAACAGAATAAAAGTTTCAGTCTCTGATGGAAATGAGCCCTCGATGGGGGAGATACCCCAGAGTGAACTTATCCTATACTTATCGGCTTGCAAATTCTTGGACACGGCACTTTCTTTTCCACCTGACAAGATGCCGCTATTTCAGATGTAAGTCAGAGAAGACCACGTGTCTTCTTTGAAGTGGATGACTTTCTTTCCTCTTGAGCACTTTCACTTGTTCTTTCCTGTACAATATATAAGAAACCACAGCATGGGTTGCTAGTGGCCGAGGAGTCTGCTCAGAATACCAAGTTTCACATTACTTGCAACATCTGTGTTTTGGGGAATTTGGCTCACAGTAGTGTTTATGTACGGGTTTCTCTTTCTCTCTCTGTGTGTGTGTGTGTGTGTGTGTTTAGGTGGGTTTTGCTATTGGGTTCTTATAAAACAGAGTCACCCACTGGTGATCCTCACTGGGTTTGTATAATTTTTTTGTCTCTTTGTTTTTAATTAAATAAATGGAACTTGCCATCTCCGATTGGCTCTGCCCTTGTGGGCTCACATTTCCTGTAGGCTTAACACAGCTGCTCATATGTCTAATTTCATGCCTGGCCCCAGATGCCACTTCTCTCTGTCCTATTTCCCCTACAGAGTGAAATCATGTAGAAATGTTTGTGGTTAGAAATCACTAAGTGAAAGAAGCCAATCTGAAATGGCTACATACTGTCTGATTCCAACTATATGATGATCTGTAAAAGGCAAGACTGGAGACAGTAAACAGCTGAGTGTGTGCCAGGCGGGAGGGGAGAGCGAGGCAGAGCACAGAGCATTTTTAGGGCAGTGAAACTACTTCGTATGATACATGTCATTGCACACTTGTCCGAGCCTATGGAAGTTACAGCACCAAGAGTGAACCCTAAGGTGAACTCTGGACTTTGGGTGATGATGTTGAGTCAGTGTCAGTTCATCGATTGTAACAAATGTACCCCTCTGGTGGGTGTGTTGGTAGTCAGGGAGGCTGTGCACGGCGGAGCAGGCCCCAGGGCAAGTGGGAAACCTCTGTACTCTCTGCTCAATTTTGGGTGAACCTAAAACTGCTCTAAAAAAGAAAGTTTTTTTTTTTTAAGTGAGTTCCAATGTACATGAGTATGCACAGCAGCATTAATCATAACAGGCAAAAGGTAGAGAAATGTCCATCAGTTGACAAGTGGATAAATAACATGTGGTGTATCCATACAATTAAATATTCTACAATACAAAGAAATGAAGTACCGACACACGCCACAGCACGGATGAACCTTGACAATATTAAGTGAAAGAAGCCAGGCACAAACGACCATGTATTATGTGATTCCATTTATATGAAATGTCCAGTATAAAAAAATCTGTACAGACAGAAAATAGATGAGTGGTTGCCTAGATCAAAGGGGTGTAGTGGATTGAGGGGTGAGGGCTAACGGGAACAGGGATTCTATTTGGGGTTATGAAAATATCCTAAAATTGATTATGGCGATGGATGTACAATTCTGTGAATATACCAAAAGCTATTGATCTGTACACGTTAAACCGGTGAATGTGATTTACATCTCAGTAAAACTGTTTATAACTCTTTAAGTGGGCTCCAAGCCAGCATGCCTGACCTCAGATTTTTTTCCTCCAGTTACAGGTGGGCATTTGTTCCAGAAGTAGACACAGAGGGCCCTGCCTTCCCGTCGGATCTAGAGGAGAATCACCAAGAATGCAAACCCCACACTGTCAGGATTCTCGAACTTCTAAAATTAAAATATGGGGTAAATGTTTTCCCTTTTAACAGTTATATTTGTGGTAGAGGGGAGAAAGGCTAGGCAGTGAGTGAAGTACTTCATATGCTATTTGATTTTAATGACTTTGAACAGTTTTCAGAATGCCTCCTAACTGAATGTTCAAACTTGGAGATGGTTATAAATTTCATCTTTGTTTTAGCATTTATATGTCACTTTCTCATCCCAGTTGCTAAGGGGTAAAGCCTCCTGGGTGACACAGTCCTGTAGAAGTAGTCTTGCCCACAGACTCCCTCTGTGACTCAGAGGAAGAGCCTGCCGGAGAGGTGACAGTGGCCCCAGCGGGGTGGGCTCAGGGTGAAATCCTGGTGGAAGATGGCAGCTGAAGACCTAGGATTTGAGTTGATGCTGCTACCATCAGCGCTGACAGTGAATTTCATAAACGACCCATCTCTTAGCTTTCACCGCCTGCACATGCCTCGCGTGCATCTCTAACCCTTAGCAAAGCCACGTCATTGTGGGTTTTTTGCAGGAAATCAGCAGCTCCGATGAGATCACCGTGAAGAGCGAGTTCCCTCTTCTGCGCCAGCATTCTCTTTCCAGCGTTAGGCAGTTGACGCCATTCTTCAAGACTCTGAATTGTGCTTTTAAAACCCAAAGTAAACTGCCTACTGACACCCGAGGGCCTCTACTTGTGGAGTCGCCCGTCGCAGATAGCTCAAGGGTCTTGAAGCAACTGGAAGAATGTGTTGAATACGATTTTTTGGAACATCTGGAATGTTAACCTTGTAAGCCGGAACTTGTTTAATCCATTTACTGAGACTTCGAGAAAAAACAGGATATATTCAAAACAAAAAAGGAGCCAGGATAGTGCTTTTAAACAAGTGTGTCTCCGTTTTGAAAGTAAATTTCAGATCATTTTTCTGGTGGGCACCAAAATACACCTCCCTGAATGCCACGTAATATTTTTAGATCTGATTTTATGTTTCTTCCTCAATTTATGTAAAGAAGTAAAATTAATATATCATCTAATGGTGGCACAACATTTGTAATATAAAGTAAAGGATGAAGAGATTGGAGAGTTGTTTTCTTTGTTGCAGATATATGGGTCCGTGTCAGTACACCTCTAAAAATCTTGTTGACTATTATTTTAACCTTTCTCACATATGTCCCTTTAAACATTTATTTTCGTACCACATTTTAAAATGAAAATATATTATTTTCTGAAAATACTAATTGCCCGTTACCATTGCCTATTCAGCAGAGGTGTGAGCTTGCAGACGTCTCATTGTATTTAACTCATGCCCATTAAAATCACATGTTCACACTCTTCTGCTGGGTAAGAAATACGTAGTTTTCAAATGTCTGACAGCTGTAGCCTTAGTTATGGCACCCCGGAGTGCCTGGCCAGCACTTTCCATTGAACATAAAGCAATCAGCGTGGTCATGGAGCCTCTGATGCCTGAAACTATTGTCAGGGAGACTCACTCTTTGGACGCTTCCTTATTACTCTGTCATTTCTGGGATCTCTTTACCTCTCTGCAGACATTGCTGTTGATGAAAATAATCCCTTCCTAGGCACAGACTCCTCCAGGCTGGCAGCGTGTCATCCCTCTCTTTTCGAGCCTCTTTGTCTCATGCCAACTTCCTTATTTAGACTCCCTCTTGGTGCCCATCCTCTGAGGTGAGCGCCCTCACTCTGCACCAGTGCGCGGGGCTTGCCTGCCAGACCTGCCTAGCTCATGTCCCCTTTTCAGCCACCGGGGCGTCGTTCCATGACCTCATTTTCCGGGCCAGACGATGCAAACTGTCCTACCTAATGTGTGCTCTCAGATCCATCCTTTCTATAGACAAGGGTGTTTGGGAACTTGACCAACATTACTGGTTAAGTTTCTCCTAACATTCTACTACGTATTAGTTTGTGAACACTGCAGAAGCAATTTGTGTCACTAGCCCCAAGATAGGATATGGGGAGCACAGAACCACTTGGTTCCCTAAATAGGGGCTAAAAGTAAGAATCAAAAAGCACCACCATATATGGGTATTCATACAAATACGTGTTAAAAATTACATGGAGGGACTTCCCTGGCGGTCCAGCGGTTAAGACTCCTTGCTTCCATCGCAGGGAGCGCGGGTTTGATGCCTGGTTGGGGAACTAAGATCCCGCATGCCATGTGGCACAGCCAAAAAATAATAATAAAAAAAAAATAATTACATGGAAACTATGTTGTTTTTGTGTGTGTTGGGGGGGTATCTTTAAAATCATTTGCAAGGTTGGTCACTAAAATGTTAAATATTGAAGTGTAGGATTGTGAATTCAATGTAACTTATATGATGATTTCCCTGTAACTCAGGCTGTGAGGAGATAACCATATGCTGCTCAATAGTTAACATCAAGGTGGGTACATATGATCACGTATCAAAACTGACAACACTAATAGCCTATTTATATCATCAGTAGCTATTATGCCATGAAAGGTAGTTCTTGTATCTGTACCTAGATTTACAAATTTTGCTTTTTCCTTTTTTCCTCTCCAGTATCTAAAACAGCTTAATGGTCTCGGTCAATACCATATAAAATTGAATCCTTATTTATTAATAGAATCTTAAAAGGGGTTTCATCGTGCGTCTCTGTTTATCTTAGAACACTAGGACAGAAGTCTTAGAAATGTGATGTGTATCTAAGTCTTTTGTCAGTGTACACGCCACAGTGGGTGAGGGCAGAGGCTCTGAATTCAATCTGGGTTTGTTATTCAGCTTTACCCACATGCTAGGCTGGACATATACTTTGTTCCTCAGTTTTCTCATCTATACAATAGAAATATCGACTGTAACTACCCCTCAGGGTTATAGCAACTAACCCTCTCTGTGCTCCCGCTGTGGTTTATATAGTTGTTTCTTTTCACTTGACTTTTGGGGGGGGGGTCTTTTATGTCTTTTTTCTCTTCTAACTTTTTGTTTTATATTGGAGTATAGTTGATTGACAATGTTGTCTTAGTTTTAAAAGAGAAAATGGAGATTTTTTTTTTAAGGGTGAGGAAAAGCAAAATCAACAGTTCTTTTTTGCCTTCCCACTTGCAAGACGACCGCTGTGACTCATTTCCTCTCAGAAGAAGCTAAGCCATGTGTCCAACCCAAGGACCAAAGTGCCACTTCTCTGGGGGCAAGAAGTGTGCTGGGTCCCGTGCTCTAACAAAGCAGACTTTGGAACGCACGGAGCTACAGGAGGGTGTGGTGGGGACGTAGCCCTTATGAGCAGGTATGAATGGTCGTCACCACTGGAGTGCTTCCCAGGGGCCAGGCTTAGTGCTGAGCGCGTCACATGGGTGATTTCCTAACCCCCTTGAGAGGTAGGGACTGTTCCTCAGTTCTCCAAAGTCTGCAGAGCCAGGAACCGAAGCTTAGGTCTGTCTTGCTCTAGAGCGCTATGTTCTCAAGCCCAGGGCTGAGAAGTTTAAACAGGAAAACACTGCAAGGGCTGCTGCCGCGTGGTCGGGTGGGAGACAGCTTCTGAGGCCACCCCGCCCAGCGGGCTTCCTGCTGAAACAGCTCCTCCCAGAGCCTCGGCACAGAGCAGGTGGCTCCTGCCTCTCAAGGGGTGGTGAGGTGTTTTAAAGCAGAACAAGCCTTATTTTCCAGCATTTGTGTTATGCCCGGTTAAATTTAGAAGTAGAAGTAGCTGGATTCATCGAGATGGTTGATGAAGACTGTAATTAAAAGCTTTGAACAACAACCTGGGAGACCAGACAGAATCTGGCCTTTGGAATTAAATTGAGGTAAGACAATGCCTTCTGCCAGGTACCATTTGCAGTTTAGTAGGACACACAAACCCATGGACATGGAAAAGTAACACCATCAAAGAAGAGTCCACCCATTCTACACTAAGGGGCAACTGGACGTTGTGAGGATCACTACGTAGTATCTTACCATGCTTACATGTTTTGTTAAGCTGTATAGTCGTCGTTCCATAAGCTGAATTCCATCGTCTGCAATCGGACTTTGTGCTGTCTCTGAAGTTGAGTGAAGGGACCCCCTTCAACCTTTTTTCAGGATGGTTATGAGGACCCAGCAGTTAGAAATCTCAGTTGTGGTTAGAATCCAGCAACGCAGCTTTACTTAACAGGGGTCCTCTCTCTGGTGTGTGCACAGAATCATCCAGAGAGCTTGCTAACTTGCAGAAGGCTTAGCCTCCGCCCCAGAAAGTCTGAATCAGTAAGTGGGGTGACATTCGGGAATCTGCCTGTGTAATAGGTTATCTTTGATGCTAGTGCTTTCTGGACCACTCTTGGAGAAACACTAGTTTGCAGAGCCACGGGTTCACAGAGATGATGGCTTGGATGGAAATGAGGAAACCCGCAAGGCGGAGGCTTGTCTGCTTACTTCTCATCCTATACAAGTAGCTCTTTCCAAGTGGTCCTGCATCTAAATCAATAAGCCTACCTTTAAGCCAAGGCAGAAATGGACTTTAAAATTGGATCTAGGGGGCTTCCCTGGTGGCGCAGTGGTTGAGAGTCCGCCTGCCGATGCAGGGGACATGGGTTCGTGCCCCGGTCCAGGAAGATCCCACATGCCGCGGAGCGGCTGGGCCCGTGAGCCATGGCTGCTGAGCCTGCGCTCCGCAATGGGAGAGGCCACAACAGTGAGAGGCCCGCGTACCACAAAAAAAAAAAAAAAAAAAATTGGATCTAGGAAGAGTATGGCTGTTCCTCAAAGAGTTTAAAATATAATTACCCTATGATCCAGCAATTCTGCTAAAAACGAAAAGCAGGGGTCACAAAGAGATATTTGCACACTCATGTACGTGGCAGCATTATCCACAATAGCCAAGAGGTGGAAATAACCTGAATGTACATCAATGGATGAATGGATAAACATATGTGGTGTAGACATACGGTGGAACATTATTGAGCCTTAAAAAGGAATGAAATCCGGACACGTGCTACAACATGGATAAACCTTGAGGACATGATGCTAAGCGAAATAAATCAGTCACAAAAGGACAAATATGATTCCACTTACATGAGGTGCCTGAATAATCAAATTCATAGAAACAGGAAATAGAATGGTGGTGGCCAGGGTCTGGGGGAGAAAGGACTGAGGAGTTAGTGTTTAATGGGTACAGAATTTCAGTTTGGGATGAGGAGAAAGTTCTGGAGGTGGATGGTGGTGACGGTTGCACAACAATGGGAATGTAATGTCACTGAATTGTACACTCAAGGGTTAAAATGATAAATTTTATGTTTTGTATATAATACCACAATAAAGTTTTAAACCCAAAAAATACTGTGAATTTAAAGTGAGAGTAGGGGAGACAGCCAGGGCTCCCCCTTATCTGGTGAACAAGTGTCTGTGCCATCCTGAGTTTTCCCCCCAGAGTCAACCAGAAGCAGATGGGAGGTAGAATACTAAGGAGAAACTCGCCCTTCAATGTTTCAGCTTTAGAAAAAGAAGTTGCTTGGGCTTCCCTAGTGGCACAGTGGTTGAGAGTCCGCCTGCTGATGCAGGGAACACGGATTCGTGCCCCGGTCCGGGAGGATCCCACATGCCACGGAGCGGCTGGGCCGGTGAGCCATGGCCGCTGAGCCTGCGCGTCCAGAGCCTGTGCTCCGCAACAGGAGAGGCCACAACAGTGAGAGGCCCTCGTACCAAAAAAGAAAAAAAAAAAAAAGAAAAAAGAAGTTGCTTAACATTTTACCCTAAATTGAAATTGTAATTATGACTCTTGGGGCCTGATGGGATTTTCTATCCTCCTGAAGGCCTCAGCTACCTCTCCTGTCTCCTCCAACCACTCGGGGTTTCTTATCTCCAGCATTTCTTTTTTTTTTTTTAATATAAATCTATTTATTTATTTATTTTTGGCTGCTTTGGGTCTTCGTTGCTGCGTGCAGGCTTTCTCTAGTTGCGGCAAGCAGGGGCTACTCTTTGTGGCAGTGCGGGGGCTTCTCATTTCAGTGGCTTCTCGTTGCAGAGCACAAGCTCTAGGCACGCGGGCTCCAGTAGCCGTGGCACACGGGCTCAGGAGTTGTGGCTCACGGGCTCTAGAGGGAAGGCTCAGTAGTTGTGGCACATGGGCTTAGTTGTGGCGCACGGGCTTAGTTGCTCCACGGCATGTGGGATCTTCCTGGACCAGGGCCCGAACCCGTGTTCCCTGCATTGGCAGGCGGATTCTTAACTACTGCGCCACCAGGGAAGTCCCTCTCCTGCATTTCTTACATATGTTGTTTCATCCACTTGATACTATTTTCTCCTTCTCTTTCACCTGGCGAAGTCCTACTCAAGTCGTTTGTTGGTTTATTTAACAAATATATGGGAGCCCGTCTTCGAGATCCAAACTCCCTGGCCTTGCTTCTTTCTACACCTCACAGCGAGGCACTTTCCCAGTGTGGCCCTATGAAAGCACTGAATAACGTAGTAGCCCATCACTGGTCCAAGGTAAGCGCCCTTTTGTGGAAAAGACAGAGCCTATATCTTCAGTTCCTTCGGTGTCTGACATCGATGAGCAGCCAGCAAATAGCTAAATGAAAAACATAAATGTTGATTTATCTGCCCAAGGTGGTGCTGGAAGGAAGAAGAAAGGGGAGTAAAAGTTTGAATGAATGGATTTGTAGGACTAGGCAGTGTGGGCTCAGGGAACGGTGGGTTTTCCCCCAATCTTGGCCTCTCCGTCACTCTAAGAATCCCCTCCCTGAGACTCATGTGGTTTCCCTGGCGACCACTTGGGACACGTGAGGTGTTCTGCTTGGCGTGCTTTCCCCACTCTGTCCTGTTCCCAGCACGGCCTGATTACATAGCCCAACCCATCTGAAGCATCTGTGAGAACCACTCATTCTGTCTTCACCTGGCTTGTCCTTAATTCTTACTGGACCCTTTGATAACCAAACACTTCGTACTGTATGGAGAGGGCACACTTGACTCTGTGCACTAACCATACTGCTCAGAGAGCTTTGTGTTGTACTAAAGATACTACAGTGACTAATAAGCACTTGATTGTATATTGTCCCATGTTTTCCTTCCAATTATTTTGTTTGTTTCTGAATCTAAGCCAGCCTATCAATCTAAATTCCCTCAGGAAAAACACAAGCTGTTTGGGGACTTCCCTGGTGGCGCAGTGGTTAAGCATCCACCTGCCAATGCAGGGGACACGGGTTCGAGCCCTGGTCCAGGAAGATTCCACATCCTGCGAAGCAACTAAGCCCGTGCTCCACAACTACTGAGCCTGCGCTCTAGAGCCCGCAAGCCACAGCTACTGAGCCCCGCACACCACAACTACTGAAGCCTGTGCACCTAGAGCCCATGCTCCACAACAAGAAAAGCCACTGCAATGAGAAGCCCGCACACCGCAACGAAAAGTAGCCCCTGCTCGCCGCAACTAAAGAAAGCCCACCACGTGCAGCAACGAAGACCCAATGCAGCCAAAAATAAATAAATTTATTTTTTAAAAAAAAAGACAAGTTGTTTAATATGATTGGGGGCAGGGGGTGGAGCTCGTGGCCAAATGAAGAGTATGATTGGCCTAAAGGCAAGAAAATTCAATCAGAAGTTAATATGTACACATCAGTATAGTTTTTTTTGTTTTTGTTTTTTTTTGCGGTACGCGGGTCTCTCACTGTTGTGGCCTCTCCCGTTGCGGAGCACAGGCTCCGGACGCGCAGGCTCAGCGGCCATGGCTCACAGGCCCAGCCGCTCCGCGGCATGGGGGATCTTCCCGGACCGGGGCACGAACCCGTGTCGCCTGCATCGGCAGGCGGACTCTCAACCACCGTGCCACCAGGGAGGCCCAGTATAGTTTTTTTGACATCAATATCTATCTATCTATCTATTTATGACCAGTTATGAGATAGATGAAATCTCACTGCCAATAACAACAACAATAAAAAAATAGGAAAAAAAAATTTATAAGACCTCCTTGAAGACAACACTACCAAAGCAGAAAAGAAGACTTGGAGCTAAAGGGAAGGTTTACTAGGTCTTGAAGAGGAAAATTCAACATCATAAAGTTGTAAATTTTAACTTACAGCATAAATTCTAAGTTAAAGAGTAATGAAGAGAACTAACCTCAGATCTTTATATTATAAAGCTAAAATAATTGGTACCAGTGCAGGAATGGACAAGAGGTCAATAGAACAAAATGAAAGTCTATCAATGGACCCAAACACATAGAAAAGTTTAGCATATAGTAAAGGTGGTACTTCAAACCCATAGGGGGAAAGATAGGTGTCTTATTCAATAAATGGTGTTGGGATAACTGGGTACCCAACAGGGGGAAAATAAGTTGAATTCATATCTCACATCTTTCACCAAAATAAATTCCAAACAAATCAAAGATTGAAACCATGAAGAAACCATGAAAATGCTAGAAAAATTGAGGAAAAGATATTTATATAAGCCAACAATGGAGATGAAATTTCTTAGATGAACATAAATTCCAAAAGTCTAAGAGAAAGTTCTATAATTTTGACTATATAAATTTTCTTTTTAAAATTCTGCACAACAGGGGCTTCCCTGGTGGCGCAGTGGTTGAGAGTCCGCCTGCCGATGCAGGGGACACGGGTTCGTGCCCCGGTCCGGGAAGATCCCACATGCCGCGGAGCGGCTGGGCCCGTGAGCCATGGCCGCTGAGCCTGCGCGTCCGGAGCCTGTGCTCCTCAACGGGAGAGGCCACAGCAGTGAGAGGCCCGCGTACCGCAAAAAAAAAAAAAAAAAAATTCTGCACAACAAAAATCATCATAAGCAAAGTAAAAGACAAATGGCAAAAACAGAAAAATATTTCAGACATATTACAAAGGGCTAATTTCTTCAGTACTGAAAGAACTATCAAAAGAAACAATAGAAAATTGGGCAAAAGATATAAACAGGGAGTACACACACACACACACACACACACTGACACACACACTGACACACACACACAATACACACACACATACACACAATTGGCTTTTACAAATGTAAAAAGACACCCAAACTTACAATATGAGAAAAAACAATTGCTCTGAGATATTAGTCACTCACCATTTCAGGAATATCAGTGAAAGGGGGAAAACAGCCTCCCCACTTCCATTGCTACAGAGTATACATTGGTACAAGCTCTGTGGAGAAAATGGGGCAATTTCTACCAAAAGTAAAAATGGATGTATTTTTGACCTCACAATTCTACTTCCAGGAATTTATCAGATATATATGCATATGTGCAAAATGACTTATGTACAAGTTATTCATTGTAAATATTGATAATAGCAAAAAGTTTGGAGACAACCTCAGTGTCCACCAGTAAGAGACTGACTACACGAATCGCAATACATCAATGTAATGAAATGTTATGAAGCTGTAAAACAATGTGATGAAGATTTTCATGCACAACTACGGAAGTCTCTCTGAGATATATTCCATGTAAAAGTCGAGATGTGTAACTGTGTAGGTTTGTGAAAGCAACCAGTTTTCACGTTGTTTTTTTTTTCTTTTTTTAATTTATTTATTTATTTTTGGCTGCACTGGGTCTTTGTTGCTGCGCGCGAGCTTTCTCTAGTTGGGCTGAGCGGGGACTACTCTTCCTTGTGGTGCGCGGGCTTCTCATCGCGGTGGCTTCTCTTGTTGCGGATCCCGGGCTCTAGGCGGGCAGGCTTCAGTAGTTGTAGCACGTGGGCTCAGTAGTTGTGGCTCGCGGGCTCTAGAGCGCAGGCTCAGTAGCTCCGCAGCATGTGGGATCTTCCTGGACCAGGGCTTGAACCTGTGTCCCCTGCCTTGGCAGGCCGATTCTTAACCACTGCGCCACCAGGGAAACCCCTTCACGTTGTTTTTGATTTAGATCAATTGGTTAGAGATTTTATTTTCTTCAGATATTCTAACTCTTGTATGGAATTTTAAAATTTCTCTTTTCTTGTCTTAGTTTGGGGTGCTAAAATAAAAATACCATAGATTGGGTGGCTTAAACAAGAAACTTTTATTTCTCACAGTTCTGTAATAGGGAAGTATAAAGTCAAAGCACCTTGGGAATTCCCTGGCGGTCCAGTGGTTAGGACTCCGCCCTCTGTCTGCTGAGGGCCTGGGTTCAATCCCTGGTCAGGGAACAAAGATCCCACAAGCTGCACAGTGCGGCCAAAAAAAAAAGCACCTTCCTGGTTCTACCTGCTGTGTCCTAACAGAAGGGTTGAGGGATCTCTGTAAGGTCTCTTTTATAAGGACTATAATCGAATTCATGAGGGATCCACCCTCTTGACCTAATCACCCTCCCAAATGCCCCACCTCCAAATACCATGATATTGGTGGTTAGGATGTCAACATATGAATTTTGGGGGGAGACAAACATTTAGTAAACAGCACTCCCCAAAGAAGGTAGTTTTTACCATAAAAAAATCACATCAAACTCAGCTTTGACATTTTTAAAGATAAAGATTTCCAAGTCAGCTTGAGTTTCTCTAACACAAGCACCAGAGGTGTGCAACAGAGCATTTACTTTCCTGAAAAAGCCCCTTTTATACCAACCCGGTTTAAGCTTAGCCTGTACATGTTTGCCTCACATTTCTTCCATATGAGTAAGCCTTGAGAATGTAGAACTCCACAGTATGTTCAATTGTGTTAAAAAAATATTAGGAGTGGGGAGGCAAGAATTTGTATGTACAGGTAAGTGTTTGCTTGTACATGAATAGACTACTGTCTATTCCTGTTGCTATTCTAACAAATTACCACAATTTAGTGTCTTAAAAACTGCAGAAGGGGGCTTCCCTGGTGGCGTAGTGGTTAAGAATCCGCCTGCCAATGCAGGGGACACGGGTTCGAGCCCTGGTCCAGGAAGATCCCACATGCTGCGGAACAACTAAGCCCGTGCATCACAACTACTGAGCCTGCGCTCTAGAGCCCGCGAGCCACAACTACTGAGCCCGCATGCCACAACTATCGAAGCCCACGTACCTAGAGCCCATGCTCCACAACAAGAGAAGCCGCCGCAATGAGAAACCCGCGCACCACAATGAAGAGTAGTCCCCGCTCACTGCAACTAGAGAAAGCGCATGCGCAGCAATGAAAACCCAAAGCAGCCAAAAAAAACCCAGCAGAAATGCATTCTCTTCGAGTTTGGAGGCCAGATGTCCAAAATGAACTGAAACCAAGGTGTCTGCAGGGGCTCGTGCTCCCTGTAAATTCTGGGGGCCCTAGAAGGCAGTTTCCTTGCCTTTTCCAGCTTCTGGAGCTGCATTCCCTGCATCCTTTGCTCATGGCCTTTCTCCACTTTCAAAACCATCCACATAGCATCTTCAAGTCTCTGGAGAGATGCTTCAGTGGCCAAGTAGTCTCCTGTGACTAAATCTCCCTCTGCCTCGGTCTTACAAAGACACTTGTGATCGCATCTAGGGCCCACCTGGATATTCCAGGCTAATCTCATTTCAAAATCAACATTGCCGAACATCACATAGTTAACAAGCGAATACGTTGGATTTAGGCCCAGACAGACACTACACTATACTATTAAATTAAAAAAAAATTTTTTTTTTTGCAAAGTGCTAGTTGAGACTCACCAAATTGATTTCACAACTCACTAATGGGCTACAACTTATTGAATAAACAGCCAAGAGACAGTAGATTCCACAAGAGTGGAATCCTCTATTTTGCTCATCACTGCATTCTTGGAGCCCTCACTTTGATAGACACAAATTAGGTTCTCAACAAACAGTTGATGAAAGAGCTTCTCACATAATAATACAATCTGAAACCTGGAGGAAACTGAGAAATTACCCAGTCCAGAGGATTGCAAATGGTATTAACTAGCATTCTTACTTAGGTGTTTCACATGTCGTTTACCCTGTGGACAAAGAATGTCATCTGCCATATCAGTAAAGAAAGGATGTTGTGGCCATCAAGCCATCACCCACTGTACACACTGAGGGGATTCAGGATGGAGAATAATAGGATACTGTCACTAGAGAGTTAAGTGTACATCAAAGTGGTGATTTCAATAAGCCCAGACTCTTGCCTCTCCCCATAGCTAGAAAAGCACTAAATTCACTAACTGGAGATGTCTGGTTTTCTTTAATTAACAGTAATCTTTTGATGCTCCGACTACCTGGGTTTTTTGCAAAAACCCCTATATATCCTGGCTCCCCCTTACATCTTCAGAACAGTCCCTCAGAGCTAATGAGAGGCTGTCTCCTTGGCTTAAGTCCTCGGTATATCCACCGAATAAAACATAATTCTCAACCTTTAGGTTGTGCTTCTTTTTTTTTTTTTTTTCAGTTGAGAACCCAGTGGTCAGTAGCAAGGGTGGCAACAGAACACAGGCTTTTTTTTTTTTTAACATTTCCTCATTCATTTATTCAAAAATATTTGAGAACCTAAAAACCTCAAATTGGAATAATTAGATAAAACAAAAATGCAAGTTGCAGAGGAACTAGACTTCCATATTGTAAATAGTATTGGGTTGGCCAAAAAGTTCCTTTGGTTTTTAAAATAAAAGACATATTTTTCACTTTCACCAAGAACTTTATTGAACAGTGTATTCACTGTTTTGTTCCACTACCTTCTGCCATTTTTCAGGCAACTTCATAATTCCATCTTCCCAAAGATTTTTATCTTTTTGAGCAAAGAACTGTTCCAGATGCCTTTTACAGTCTTCCAGGGAATGGAGATTTTTTCCATTAAGAGAATTTTGTAAAGACCGAAATAAATGGAAATCCAAAGGTGCAATGTCTGGTGAATATGGTGGATGAATCAGAACTTCCCAGCCAAGCGGTAACAGTTTTTGCCTGGTCATCAAAGAAACATGTGGCCTTGCGTTATCCTGATGGAAGACTATGCGTTTTCTTGTTTTTTGATAATGGCTTTTTTTTTTTTTTTTTTGGCTGTGTTGGGTCTTCACTGCTGTGCGCAGGCTTTCTCTAGTTGCAGTGAGTGGAGGCCACTCTTCGTTGCGGTGCACGGGCTTCTCATTGTAGTGGCTTCTTTTGTTGCGGAGCACGGGCTCTAGGAATGTGGGCTTCAGTAGTTGTGGCACGCGGGCTCAGTAGTTGTGGCACACGGGCTTAGTTGCTCTGTGGCATGTGGGATCTTCCCGGACCGGGGCTTGAACCCATGTCCCTGGCATTGGCAGGCAGATTCTTAACCACTGTACCACCAGGGAAGTCCACTATGCATTTTCTGTTAACTAATTCCAGACTTTTCGTTAAGTGCTACTTTCAGTTGGTCTAACTGGTAATAGTACGTGTTGGAATTAATCGTTTGGTTTTCTGGAAGGAGCTCATAATAGAGGACTCCCTTCCAATCCCACCGTATACACAATATCATCTTCTTTGGATGGAGACTGGCCTTTGGTGTGATTAGTGGTGGTTCATTTCACTTGCCCCACGATCTCTTCTGTTCCACACTATTGTACAATAACCACTTTTCATCACCTGTCACAATTTGTCGTAAAAACAGAACATTTTTGTTACATTTCAGTAGAGAATTGCATGCAGAAATATGGAAATACAGTCAAGAAGGTTTTTTTTGCTTAACTTATGTGGAACCCAAACATCAAAGTGATTAACATAACCAAGCTAGTGCAAATGATTTTCAGCGCTTGATTTGGGTATTTTGAGTATGTTGGCTATCTCCCGTGTGGTATAACGCTGATTGTTCTCAGTGAATGTCTCGATTTGATCGCTATCAATTTCAACTGGTCTACCCGACCAAGCAGCACGGTCCAGTGAGAAATCTCCAGCATGAAACTTCGCAAACAACTTTTGACATGTTCAATCGGTCACAGCACCTTCTCCATACACTACACAAATCTTTTTTGGTATTTCAGTTGTGTTTTTACCTTTTTTGAAATAATAAAGCATAATATGCAAAAAATGTTGCTTTTTTTTCATCTTCAATATTAAAATGGCTACACAAAAATTCACCAATTTTGATGTTTCTTTTTGTTTTTTTTTTTTTTGCGGTACACGGGCCTCTCACTGACGCGGCCTCTCCCGTCGCGGAGCACAGGCTCTGGACGCGCAGGCCCAGCAGCCATGGCTCACGGGCCCAGCCGCTCCGCGGCATGTGGGATCTTCCCGGACCGGGGCACGAACCCGCGTCCCCTTCATTGGCAGGAAGACTCCCAGCCACTGCGCCACCAGGGAATACCAATGTTGTTTTTTTTTTAAGTGCACGCTGATATGACAGCTATCACTGTGCAATCTAACAAAATTGTTTCAAATGAAGTTAAGGACAACTAAGTGCTACTAGAGCCATCTTACAGAAAAAACCAAAGGAACTCTTTGGCCAACCCAATATTTAGCATATAGTAAATCTGAAGTAATGTACGCCAAATTGTTTATATGTTCTGGTAAAGGTATTGGGGTAAATTTTATGTTTTATATTTCTGTACTATTTGAATTTTTACAAAGAAAATGTATTTCTTTTACAATTATAAAAACGCAGTGAATATTTTTAAAAACCTTTTAACTGTTTCTTTAACCACAGTATCTGACAACCCTTGACTTATTCATTTCTTTCTTTCTCCCTTCCTTCCTTCCTTTCTTTCTTTTTTTTGCCACGCCTCATGGCATGCGGAATCTTAGTTCCCTGACCAGGGATGTAATCCCTGCCCCCTGCCGTCTTAACCACTGGACCACGAGGGAAGTCCCAACTTATTCATTTCTATACACTACTAACTTAGCCCAAGGCCCAGCTCAAAGTTGATACTGAATAAATGTGCACGAGCAAAAGGACTCAATAAGTTGCAATATGAGAAAGGACTCTTTTTATCAGGATGATAATTTTCAAGGTACATCCCAAAAGTACAGTCTTCATTAATAAGGTTTCAAATCACGTTGACACTGGTGGGCATGTGATGGCGTTCTTCAGTGTAATTCATGTCCAGCCTGGTCAAGCACCACAAGTGCACAGTTTTGGGTCACCAACGCCCATGGCACCCGGCTTCAAACTTGGGGCCCTCAAGCTGCAAAAGGAAAATCAAAAAGGAGTAGGTGTTGCTAAGAGATCTCTCTAAAATGGAGCCAGAGGCCATTGAGGAAGTGACTTATGCATGTCTCAGCCCAGATAGAATCTGACCTTTTGACCACTTATCTATCGTCTAACAAAGGTATCCAGAACATCTGCAGGATGTTCCAGAAATTCAAGATACTTATCCGGCCCTTACCCTAAATAACTAGTGACAGTCTATCCCTTAAGGACAAATATTTCCTTTATGCATCAAAGTCAATCATAATTCCTGCAAGACAACTTTAACAACCTTGTGGTTTTTGCCTTTATAAGCCTCTGACTCTTTCTCTTTCCCAAACACTCTTCCTATTTTGCTGGCACCTATCCCCAGTTGTACCTCCCAAGATCCCAAATAAAGCTCTTTGCGGCCTCCATGCTGATTACTGTTTGACAAAGCCTCTACGTTCAGTTACCGCAGTCACCCATTCGAGCCTACGGGTGCCTCACGCATGCGCCCTACTCTGCAGGGCCCCGGAGCTTGAAGCCTGTCTCTCTCGCTGTCCCGGCTCCCTTAACCCTCAGTGAGATTTACCTTCCCTGCACTCCCAATTCCACAGCGCCAGGAGGCGGAAGTGAGTGGGCGGGGTCACCCGCGCGCTCCGCCCAGGAAGTGGGAGGGACCTCGCGGGCTCTACATTTGTCGCCCGCCGCCTCCCAGTCGGATTGCGGCCGAGGCCGGTCCTGGCTTTGTAACTGGCTCAAGATGGCGGCGCAGCCACCCAGCGGGATCCGCCTCAGCGCGGTGAGCAGCCGCGAGGGGTGGAGCGGGCCGTGTCCCAGGAGGGCGGGCAGGCGGGCGAGCGAGGGGGGGCCGGCAGTGGGCGGTGGCGACTCGTCGGCCCGGCGCGGCGGCCGGGGCCGCGGCGGCTCCGGGGGAGGCGGCGGCGGCCATCTCGCTACCGACGGCGGAGCTGCTCGGCGGCGGGCAGGGCAGGGCAGGGCCGGGCGGCGCGCGCCGGGCTGCGTTTCTGTTTTGCCTCCGCGGCTTCGGGGCGGGTCGGGGCCGCGGCCCCTCCTCCTGGCTCCCTCTTGGCTGCTCCGCAGCTGTCGTCCGAGGGCGAGGCCTCGGCGGCCAGTCGGCCCGCCCCTCGGGCCGCGGGGCCTCTGACCCATCCCGGCCTGCGGGCCCGCGGAGTGTCCCGGAGGGGGAGGGAGAGGTGGTCTGCTGCCAGAAATGCCCAGCGGCCTTGACCTCCTGGCGGTGGGACGGGGTGCTGCGAGCTGGGACTAGTCTTCCTGATTCATTTAAATTCCTGCCGCTTCCCTCCAGTTAAGCCCTCGGGCCCAAATCGCTACTAGGTCACCACCGAGCTCTCCCGTTTCCCCTCTAGCCTCCGGGTCGTGTCTGTTCCGGAGCGTCTCGGGTTCTTGGGGATCCTTGAGCATGTTTTTTGTATCTGTGAGTCTTTTTCGGAGGGAGCGGTCACACAATATGAATTAAAATTTCACAGCCTAAGGTGTGGGCGTGGCCTCCCTACTTGATTCTCCTTAAAAAGTTGGCGTTGTTATACAAAAATGTACCTCTTCTCTGAAGGGTGTTGGTGCTGGCCAAAGAATTGCTGCAGCAGTCTCATTATTCGAATGGTAATACCATTGCGTTAAAAATGGTATTTTGCCCATTGACTTGCATTCATTTAGCCAGATTCCTGCCAACACCTGGTATCATTAGACTTTAACGTTTTTCCTGATGAGTGTGAAATGGTATTTTTTACGTTTACTTGACTGTGAAGTTGAAAGTTTGTCACATTTCACCCTTTTTGGTTTGGGATTTAAACAAGAAAAAAAAAACAACTTCATATCCTTTGCCCATTTTTCTATTTTCTTTTTCTTTGAGGGGTATTTTTATTGATTTGTGAGTGTTCTTTACATATTAGGAATAAAGGCTCTTTGGTTACCTAACTGGTTTATTGAATGAGATAGTATTTAGTAGATGGAAGACAGAGAGGAACTTTACTCTTTCTTACCACTGGCTTTAAACATTATTTGCTAATTCACCTGGGTGAATCTGGACAGATTCTGATGCTTTCCAATTAGCCTCAGGTACAGTTAGGTCAGACTTTAACTACTTTTAAAGCTCTTATTCATTTTAAAGCCCTGCTCTTTCCCCTCATATTGGGCCAAATTCTGGCCCAGAAAACTGTGGTGAGAAAAAAGGAGTGAACTGGGTTTTTTTTTTTTTTTTTCTTGCTATTTCTGCACTTTGATTCTTTTCCCCATTCCCCAGCTCCTCCCAAGTTGCTATCTCTGTCTCTTCAAGATTGAGAGGACAGGGAGCAAAGATAAGGGTCAAACAGTCTTGAGAGACTGGCATTGTTGTTAGCTGGCTCTCTGGGTGTAGCAGCTGTCCATGTGCTAAATCTTTCTTTTGTGGGTAATAATGGGCCATTTGGAACCTCATTGACAGAAATCTCCCATCTGCAGCTTCTGGAGTGTATTTACACTGGTCTTTTGCTTTAGGATAGGAGTTGGCAAACTGCAGTTTATGGGCCAAATCCAGCCTGCCACCTGTTTTTGTATGGCACACGATCCTTAAATGGTTGGGGGGAAAAAGATAAAAGAATAATATTTCGTTACATGAAAATTATGTGAAATAGACATTTCATTTTCCATAAATGAAGTTTTGTTGGAATAAAGGCTTGCTTATTCCTTTGGTATAGCTCTCAAATGCTAATACCATTTTGTGACTGAGAGCATTGGTTCTGGAGCTCACATGCCTGGGTTCAAATCCTGACTGATAACTGTATATGTGACCTGAAGAGTGGGAATAATAATCTTACCCGCTGGAAAGTTAGTTTAAATGAGCCAGTGCCTGTAAAAGTCTTACAAAAGTCCTGTTCACGCCATAAATACTCAGTAAATATTTGCGGCCTTTTTTTTTTTTTTTTTACTGTTAGCAGTGAAGCCTATCCATTTTTTCCAAAAACAGGTGTAGCTTCTTGAGAACAGAGTATATGGGAAGAAAATTTATGTCTTTTCTTGGAAATATGTTTTTGCTACCCTTGCTCTTTACATATAATTTGGCTGGGTTTGTAATTCTAGATTAGAAATTATTTCTTTTTAGAATTTTAAAGGCATGCTTTATTGTTTAATAGAGTCCTATGCATTGTACTGGTACTTAGGCTGGAAACTCAAGTCCGTAATATATGGAAAGGGACAGTTTTCCCTTTATTTTTCTGTTTTCTTTTGTCTCCTGTTTTCCTTCCCATTGCTTTTTCTTTCTGGGAGATTTCCTCCGTTTCATCTCCTACCTTTCTCTTACCATATATTTAATTATTATAAACACTGTCTTATTCTCTGAATATCTTTTAAAAATCTTTCTCAACAAAATATTTGTTTTTATCTCTGGGTATATTAATCATAGTATTTTTGAAGTTTTCTTTTGCTCACTGCATTGCCTCTAGTTTCTTTACATTCTTTTTACTGTATGTTTTTTATTCTAATTTTACACATTCTCAAATGTCTGGAGATGGTCAGCCTTCTACTTATATCTCCAAGTGAGACACTAAAAAAATGGATGTTCATACCCGAGTAGAGCTAGTCCTTTGGTGGGCTTCAGTGTTGGGTGATCAGGTAGAAGGAGCCAGCAGTGTTGTTGGAGCACTCTCTGTCAGTATCTGTTGACCGTAAAGAACGGAAGTGTTAGACCATAAAGTAAGTATGTTTAAAATAACTTTTAAAACTTGTAAAATAATTTTTTTTCAAGTGAGGGATAAAAAAAGCTATCCAGAATGGCCTGGCACAATTGTAAAAGAACCAGATAGAAATTTTAGAAATCATTCCGTTTTCCAGAGAGGAATTCTACATCTAGTCTCCTGCATGGCTTATATAATCCTGGCTGCTAGCTCTTCTGAAGCAGGGAAAAGGAGATAGGAGTATCCCATTGTTCAGTTTGCAGATTTGGTTTTCATTTGTTTACTATTATGGTAAAATACACATAACATAAAATTTACCATCTTAACTATTTTTAAGTGTGCAGCTCAGTACGTTAAGTACATTCACATTGTTGTACAACCAATCTCCAGAACTCTTCACCTTGCAAAACTAAAACTCTGTACCCATTAAAAAATAACCCTCCGCTCCCCCTTCCACCAGCTCCTGGCCGTTTTACCTTCTGTGAATTTGACTACTCTAGGTACATTATATAAGTGGAATCATACATTATTTGTCTTTTTGTGATTGGCTTGTTCCTCTTAGCATAATGTCCTCAAGGTTCATGCATGTTGTAGCATGTATCAAATTTTCTTTCCTTTTTAAAGCTGAATAATATTCCACTCTATGAATATACTACATTTTGTTCATTCATCGATGGACATTTGTGTTGCTTCCACTTTTGGTTATTATGAATAATGCTACTGTGAACATGGGTGTGCAGATGTCTCTTGAAGACCCTGCTTTCACTACTGTATACAAAATAGATAAATTTTATACAAAATAAAAAACAGTAAGGACCTACTGTATAGCAGAGGGAACTATATTCAATATCTTGTAATAACCTATACTGGAAAAGAGTCTGGAAAAAGTATGTGTGTATACATACATATATATATGTATGTATGTATACACACACATGCACACACATATCTTTGTGTGTGTATATATGTATGTATGTACGTATAATGGAATCACTTGGGTGTACACCTGAAACTATCACAGCATTGTAAATCAACTATACTTCAATTAAGGAGGAAAAAAAAGGACCCTGCTTTCAGTCCTTTTCAGTATATACCCAGAATTAGAATTGCTGGATCCTATGGCAAATGTCTATTTAATTTTTTGAGCCCCCTCTGTATTTTCTACAGCGGCTGCACCATTTTATATTCCCTCGAAGGGTGCGCATGAGTTCCAGTTCCTCCATGGCCTCCCCAACACTTACTTTCTGCTTTTGTTGTTGTATTTTTTGTTTTGATTTTTAACAATACCCAACCCTTTGAGTGTGAGGCGGTATCTCGTTGTAGTTTTGATTTTCATTTCCCTAATGATTAGAGATGTTGAGCATCTTTGGAGAAATATCTGAGTCCTTTGCCCATTGTTTAATCTGTTTGTAGTCTTCTTGTTGTTGAGTTGTAGGAGTTCTTTGTAAATTCTGCATATTAACCCTTCATCAGATACTTGATTTGCAGATTTTTCCCCCCATCCTGTGGGTTGCCTTTTCACTCTGTAGATTGTGTCCTTGGATGCAGTGGTCCATGGCCTGCTAGGAGCCAGGCCACACAGCAGGAGGTGAGAGGCTGGCAAGCGAGTAAAGCTTCACCTGCTTCATCTGTGGCTCCCCATCGCTTGCATTACCGCCTGAACCATTTCTCCATCCCCACCCCCCGCTTCCCAGTCTGTGGAAAAATTGTCTTCCAGGAAACCAGTCCCTGGTGCCAAAAAGGTTGGGGACTGCTGCTTTGATGTACAGAAGTTTTAAATTTTGGTGATTTCAGAAGTCATTGCTGAGTCCAATGTCGTAAAAGGTTTCCCCTATGTTTTCTTCTAAGAGTTTTATGGTTTCAGCTCTTTGATCCATTTTGAGTTAATTTTTGTTTATGGTATAGGGTAAGGCCACAACTTCATTCTTTTTATGGATATCCAGTTTTCCCAGCACTATTTGTTGAAAAAACTGTCCTTTCCTCATTAAATGGTCTTTATACCCTTGTGGAAAATCATTTGACCATATATGAGCGGGTTTATTTCTGGTCTATTTGCTGACCTGCTTTTAACCCACCTGCTTTTGATTGTCTGTGAGCCTGCCGCTGTCAGTTTCTCCAGAGAACAGACCTCCAGCCTTACGTGGTTTGCTGAGGGTAGTTGAAGGGCTGCTCAGGGTAAAAGAAGGATCTGGGGAATCTTTCTTCTTTTAAAGACTTTCACCCTATCTTGTTTTCATACAGCTTCTAGTATCTTTTACTTCAAAGGTACAAAGTCTAATTTCTAAGACTTTCTGGGGTTGCCAAGGTTCCTGACCTGCTTCTGGTTGGTTTTCTCATCTCCTGCAGGCTTCGGATTTAGCTTTTTCCAGGCTATTAAATCAGTTGTCACTAGTCTGTGCTTTCCAGTTGCCAAACTACTGACTATTTTGTCTGCTATTAGTAATCACTTCTTTGATTCTTTTTGTTCTTCTGGGTTTCTGCCCCTTTTTTTCCTTCATTATAGAGCGGCTTCGGGAGGCAGCAGAGGTAAACACTGTCCATGTGTTCAGGCTTCCATCTTATATTTAAATGATTTTTTAAATTTGTGACTACTTGTTGACTCTAAAAGTTCTACTGATTCTTTTTTTTAATATATATTATTTATTTATTTATTTTTGGCTGCGTTGGGTCTTTGTTGCTGCGTGCGGGCTTTCTCTAGTTGTGGTGAGCAGGGGCCACTCTTCGTTGCTGTGCGTGGGCTTCTCATTGTGGTGGCTTCTCTTGTTGCAGAGTATGGGCTCTAGGCATGTGGGCTTCAGTAGTTGTGGCATGCAGGCTCAGTAGTTGTGGCACACAGGCTCCAGAGCGCAGGCTCAGTAGTTGTGGCGCACGGGCTTAGTTGCTCCGCGGCATGTGGGATCTTCCTGGACCAGGGCTTGAACCTGTGTTCCCTGCATTGGCAGGCGGATTCTTAACCACTGCGCCACCAGGAAAGTCCCTCTATTGATTCTTTAAAATATCTGTGTGGTCTTCGTTGTATCTCATTTTTGTGTGTTTTTTGGAGGGGAGGATTTTTTTTTTTTTTTTTGCGGTACGCGGGCCTCTCACTGTTGTGGCCTCTCCCGTTGTGGAGCACAGGCTCCGGACGCGCAGGCCCGGCGGCCATGGCTCATGGGCCCAGCCGCTCCGCGGCATGTGGGATCTTCCCGGACCGAGGCACAAACCCGTGTCCCCTGCATCGACAGGCGGACTCTCAACCACTGCACCACCAGGGAAGCCCGAGGATTACTTTTTAAATGTCTAGTTATTTCAAGAGATTCCTGTTTTATAGGCTGATATTTCTTTTACCTAGTGTTGGGGGGTGATGTCTAATACTACTGTATCTTGTCTGCTAATATTTTCTCCTGGTGGATTGTTTCCTTAAATGTTATTTTAGATTGTGTACTCAAATATTCCCCAAATAATGTCTCTGGGAGAATCCTATGCAGTCTGGTTGAGGCTGTGTCTCCACAGTGGTTCTGCAGGTTATATAAATTGAAATGCTTAACCCAAGTGAAGGCATGCCTCTTTACAGAATTTCATGTTACACTTTTTTTGTTTGTTTTTAACCTAGAGTCCAGAGCAAAACAGAAAGCTTCCCATTGGGCATATTCCCCTCACCCCCTTTTTTACTGAGGAGGTAAGAGGGGGCAGTTACTTCAAGTGCGTGCTTCTCTTCTGCCATGTCTCCTATCCCTGAGTCACCATTAAAATTGAAACCTTTGTATTCCAGTTAAGCACCCCACTCTAATCCACATTTTCAAATTTTATTTTAGTTTTTAATTCCTTCTTTACTTGAGGCCCTTGAGGATTTTCTTTATATATGAGCTCATTTGTGCCTTTAAGGGTATACTTACCTTTTTAAAAAAACATACGCTTATAATGCTTATTACGTCCCAGATGTTCTTCTAAGCATTTATAAATATTAAGTTTTTTAATTCTCTTAATGTCTTGGTAACCTGATATTATTACCATCCCCATTTTCACAGATGATAAAACTTGAGGCACAGAGGGTTAAGTTGCTTACCCAGGATCACACATCTAGTTAAAGATACTCCACAGTCCATGTCGTGTGTGTGTGCGTGTGTGTGTGCGTGTGTGTGTGTGTGTTTGTGTGTGTGTGTGTGTGTTGGCTGTTGAAGGGTGTTTTTCTTTCCAGCTGATGACATGTTCGAGAGATGAGAATTAAGAGTAGTTGAAAATAATGCTTTTGTTTAACTACCCAAAAAGCCACTGTTTAGCATTCATCTTTTCTTACTGATGCCTTCTTTGCTTTGTTCCCCTGGGACTCTTACTCAAGAACAATGTGTGCCATGTCAGTTTGGAGTTGGTATATAGGATGAAGTTATTAAATGTAAGTTGACAGTCTGCCCACAGTCTGCCGTACATCTAAAATCAAAGTATTACAACATGGACCAAAATACCCAATTTCTAACTCCAGACTTCACACCTAACAAATTCATAAAATTGAGAGCAAAGACAGAAACTATTCTAAGGGTTTCTGGTGCTGATTTAATCGTTTTCTGCTTTGGTAGCCAGAGGCTTTACACCCCAAAGCCATGCCCCACAGTAAGATCTAGAATGGGTGAGGAGTACACTGTGTATTCTTTCATAAATGGAGGACTGGTGATTGTGCAGGGGGAGGGCCTGGGACACGACTCAGGTATACTAATTTGACAAAAGGTTTCTTGTAGAAGATGAAGTCCTGGAAATTGCTTTTCTTTATAAAAACCCTTGTTTTAGAAAGTTGGGGAATTCCTTATACACCATTATTACGTGGATGTTATGCTATAGAAAGTATGCCATAGAGGGTCTGAATTACATATGCTCCAGTTCGAAGACCACTCTTCTACAGAATACTATTTTTCACATGTGTACTTTAACCTGATAGTAAACAAATGCTTAGGGATTGTCTAAAATCGAGGGTGGACAGAGGAAAAGTAGACCTCTTTCTGACACCTTGTGGCAGCAGCTGAACACTGTAAATGCAGCTGGTTGGATTTATGATCTAATCATATTTCTAGGGCTCTTCACATGAAACACTTAAAGTGCCTCTTTTTTCCCCCTTAAATATGAGATAATCTGTTGAAAATGAACACAAAAAAGTCCTCATTTCATGGAAATACTCTGCATATTGAAATTTCCAAGCCTCAGCCTTTTTAAGCCATTTGTACATTTTTAGGCAGTTGATATCTGCACTACTCAGGAATTTAGAGAGTTCCCTATAGCATGAGGTTGATTAACATACTCTTCCATACTGTATTACCATGAATCAGACATAAAATCTCTGGAGGTCAAGAAGGTTTGTTGCATTTGAACTGTTATTTGACATTGTTTGAAGGCTTTATAGATGTATACTGTTCCAGGGCTGCAAGTTCAACTGTTGATATAATGAACTTGGAGAGACCATGAGAAAAGCCTGTTGATTAATAAACAAAGCTAAGTTTCTTAAGCTTAATGCACTAAAGGAGAAAACACCCCTTTGACAAAGTCTTAGTTTTATCTCATGGTAATTTTGAGGTAGGTCTTGTAGGGTGGATAGCTTTGGGATTGGGCACTTTATGATATGGCTCTGGATTGGTGGACACAGGAGGCAAGGGTTTTGCAGCACAGCTTGATGAGAAACTGTTTAGTTGATTTACAGCCTTATCTTCCAGGAATCTCATTTTCCGGGTTATGTCTTCCAGGTATATCCTGACACAAGCAGCTAAGTCATTCTTGCTTGGTCTCTCTTAATACTGGGACAGAAAATTATTTTGGCGTCTGTTCTCAAAAGTAAGACCTTAATTAATTTACGTGAATCATTGGTTTATTTCAGCTTTGCCCGAAGTTTTTACATACAAATTCTACTAGTCACACTTGGCCATTTAGTGCGGTTGCTGAATTAATAGGTAAGTAAATTCGTGTTTCGTATATAATCTGTTGCTTGCAATTGAAGTTCTAAAAAGCTTTTTATTGAAAAATAGTATGCAGATGTGCTTTTAAAAAAAACCAAAGTGTATCTCAGCGATAACATTGGTAAAGGTTACCTAGCATAACAACTATTCAAACTGATGTCAAGTTAATCAGTGCTCAGCCTTCCCTACTCAGAGTATTTCCCTATATTACTATCAAAGTATTTTAATTTGCAAAGTTCCTAAAGCATTTATGTTGAAAATATTTTTAGTCCATTATAAAAGAAATACGTCTATTGCCAAAAAGTGAGAATTATGTTTTTTTTTTAATAGTCTGAAAATATTTATAACAGTGGATTAATTTTTCTGGTGTTAGTAACTAGGAGGATTACATTATGTTAGATTTGTGATAATAAATTCTTGGTCTTTTCAGTAGATAGAATGATCAAGGTATAAGATTATATTTAAAAGTGTTTTAATGAACATGAGGAAAGAGGCAAGGTTGTGTTCAGATTTGCATTATGGGTCATGATTTTTTTCTTGGTAAAATTAGTGCACATGAATTCTTGGGAATTCTTTAGATTCATTATCAAGAAAGGGTCCTATGTTGGATGTGCAAGGAAAAGAAAAGAAAGAAAATTTGAGAACCCTTCTTTTCTTTGGTGAAGTTAGATTTTCCAGAGTCTCTCAGCTAACATGTGCTGTTCAGATGTAGACTCTGAAGTGCAAATGAGATAACGTTGCAGCTATTCACCGTCATTCTTTTTCATGGCAACGGGAGGAGCTACTTAGCCTGGGGTTGTTCATCATAGTGCTTCACTAGCTTTGGGTTTGGGCAACTGAAAGTCATGGTGCTCTTTGTGGTGTATCGGATTTTTAAGTTTTTTTATGAAGCTAAGGTGGTTGATATAAAAGATTATTTGATTTTAATTGAAGACTTACAGAAGGATAGTTTGAGAACCATTATTTATATTATAATGAAGACTTGAAAATATACCTCAAAAGTATTTTTAGTCAGGGATATTCTGATAGATCTTAGATCGTTCACAAGTTGATTTTATTACTGCTACTGTTGAAAACTTTTTCGTTTTTCTTTGATATATTCCTCATACTTACCTATTCTGAGAGAAACAAGTATGCTAGGCAAGGGTGTTAAACGGTGAGGTGTACAGAGATTAGAAAAATGTATCAGCCACCAGAAACTTCTGTCAGATTGAAAAGGGCTACAACTTGAAGAACTGGGTAGAAGTGAACCTTCACCTGTGTGTATAGGTTAGCATACTGCTTTCTCATTTATTCAGTAACTATTGTGGACCTTCCGTGTTAACTTGCAGTGCTGTTGACACTCAGCTCTCAGTTTCCCTTTTGATAGCTAAGCTAGTTCTTTGGGCAGAAGAAGACTTTCCTGTCTTGATCATCTCTTCAGTGCAGCGATTCTTCTGGCTTTACACATTTTCAGTGTAGTGGGTACCAGTCTCTGCTCTCTATATAACAAATGGAGGGCTTTAGATAGAGTTAATTCTGTAATAGTCAATGAACAATATATAGCATGGTACAGTTTAGTTTCATGTTGTCAAATCTTAGGAGTTCTAAAACATTTCAGCTTTTAAATTTTCCTTAAAATATATTATTCTGTTGCTTGTCAAAGTGTTGTTCTGAACTAATTGCTCTTCTTCAAAATGCAGAATCAAAATTTCGCCAAACTTTCGTTTCTCAGATAATGCTTACGATCCTGATGTGAATGCTAAACAGATATGGATTGACAAAACAGTGATAAATGACCATATATGCCTGACATTCACTGATAATGGGAATGGTATGACTTCAGACAAATTACATAAAATGCTGAGGTATGTAAAGTGTCACACTCGTTAAAATCATTGCTTTTACCTAGTTCAGGTGTTTCATGTGTCATACTTAGACCCTGTAGTTTTTGTTTTTTAAACATGAAATGCTATACCCACAGTGTGCTCTATTCTCCTAAGTCTTCTGTCATTTTCTACTACTGTTAGATTATTATTTATTTATTTATTTATTTATTTATTTATTTATTTATTTATTTTTTGCGGTACGCGGGCCTCTCACTGTTGTGGCCTCTCCCGTTGCAGAGCACAGGCTCTGGATACGCAGGCTCAGCGGCCATGGCTCACGGGCCCAGCCGCTCTGCAGCATGTGGGATCTTCCCGGACCGGGGCATGAACCCATGTCCCCTGCATCGGCAGGCGGACTCGCAACCACTGCGCCACCAGGGAAGCCCTACTGTTAGATTATTAAGCAGTCCCTGCCATTCTCATCACCCGCTCCCCATTTCTGACTTATCTAAAATTCCACCATTCCTTTAGAGTTGTAGCACATTGACATCAGTTGTTTGTGCTTTAGTGGAAATAGTTTTAGCTACTATTTCCTATAAAACTTACCACTTTGGGGAATGGGGACTGGTAATTTTAAAGTGACACAGAGGATGAGGAAGTAGCATAGTTGTAAGGGCTTGGGCTCTAGGATCACAGAATAGGATGTCAGGATGAAGCCAACTGTGCCTGAAATAGAAGCTAAGATACATAGTACAGGTATGAGGTAGAGGGAGGATTTGCCTCAGGGGCCTTTCTACTGTCTCTCAAATACTCCTTACTCTGATAAAATGTCAGGTTCACCCGATCGATAATCATTAATCATAGTACGGCAGGCTTGCTGAGAACAAGAGAATCCTTCACACTTAGAGGAAGAGATTTCATGGGGTGAAATCTCAAGGTCCCTGGAGCCTAAATTATAATTCAGCCATTTAGCTGGGATGTGCCAGGCAATGAGCTCCTGTTTTAGTATGTGTAATCTTTACATCCCTATAATGTGGATTTGGTTTCCTTCTTTTCAGAGATAGGGAAACACATCAATATAGGTTAAAAGTAATTTGCCCAAGATTGTACAGCAAGGAAGGATGAGGCTAACATTCAAACTTAGGCACTTTACTTGGTATTACAGTTTTTGAATTAACATAAATGAAGATTATACATACTTATTAAATTTTTTTTTCTTTTTAGCTTTGGCTTCAGTGACAAAGTCACCATGAATGGTCACGTCCCAGTTGGATTGTATGGGAATGGCTTCAAGTCAGGTTCTATGCGTTTGGGTAAAGATGCAATGGTTTTTACCAAAAATGGAGAAAGCATGAGCGTGGGCTTCTTGTCTCAGACCTACTTGGAAGTCATAAAAGCAGAACATGTTGTTGTCCCAATAGTGGCATTCAACAAAGAGCATATCCTTTTGATTTTGAAATTGAAACTATGAAGAAATAATCTGAACCATTCCATCCTTCTGCCCTCCTCCAGATTCTTGTTTTTTAATCATACCTTCCATTCTAGCTCTTCTTCCTATCCACTGCCTCTACTCTACATCTGGGCTAAATGTTTGTCCCTTTGTTTTCTCTGTTGGAATTGTGCCATGGAAATCCTTAGCATAAGGCGATTGCATTTTATGTTAAGCTTCTTTATTTCAGTCTTTTTGTGGTCTGATAAGCTTATGATCTGGCTTGATATTTTCACCAAAAAATGAAAAAGCAAGATATCCTTAGGAAAATGTCTTCTGTATAAACATTCAAATATTGGAAATAATTAAAGTAGGAATAATAATAAACTTCTTCATACTTCATCCTTCTTGGTGTTCATTTGAAATCACACTATTATTTTAAAACTTAGAAAATAATTTAGGAAATGGTTTTTCAGTTAGTTTGAGTTGGTTTCCATATCGTAATTGTGAAAAATACGCCATTGGTCTAAGTCTTTAACTTAGGATATACGACAGATAATTAATTTAACAGAATCGAAAGCGAGTCTTGCTGCAATTCTGGAACATTCTCTGTTTTCTACGGAACAGAAATTACTGGCAGAGCTTGATGCTGTCATCGGTAAGAAGGGGACGAGGATCATCATTTGGAATCTCAGAAGGTAAACGGTAGACCTCAGCTAGTTGTTAACCATTTGGGAAGTAAAGCACATGTGTGGGAATAATTTCATTACATTCATGCTTTGTCACACAAGAGTGCAAATATATTGGAAGGTCCTCATTTTATGGCATAGTTAATGATTTACCTTTTCCAAGGGTATTTTATTGAGGCTACTTTGGCTTCAATTTGAGATAATTTCATACTACTAAAAATAAATTTCCTAGCCCTGCCATTCTGTCTCCATAGCACTCTATTTTCGCTCTTGGTTATACCATCCCTCTCCTCAAAAAAAAAAGAGAAATGAAACGAAAAGATAAAGCCCAGCCAACAAGTCCCAACTTGAGAAAGTTAGAGAAATCTTTGTCTGTTTGGTTAATTACATAAAGCTAAGCACAATTCAGCATCTGTTGAGAAAAATAATACAAATGAGACTTCTGTGTTGCTAAATCTTTGTGAGGATAAAATCCTTTGCAAATAAAGTTTTAAAATTTAGGATAAATGTGTGATATTGAGAGATCTAAGATCTGTTGAACCATAGGAATAAAGCACACATAGTGATAATCCTAAAATCCTTTAATTCTTGTGCTTTTTTGACCACCTGTATTCCGTTTTTCTTTTATTTTCTTTTTCTTACTTTCTTCCCTGCCCCTCCCATCCCCCCCACCATTTTTTCTTTAACTTTTAATTTTGATATAATTGTAGATTCATATGTAGTTGTAAGAAATCTCATGTACTCTTTACCCAGTTTCCCCCAATGATAACTTCTTGGAACACTACAGTACAATAGTACTGTTGATACTGACATTGATACAGTCAAGGTACAGGACAATTTCATCAACTCAAGGATCCCTTTTATATCCACACCCACTTCTTCCTTAATCCCTGGCAACCTCTAACATGTTCTCCATTTCTGTAACTTTGTCATTTCAAGAATATTCTGTAACTGGAATCATACCGTGTGAAACCTTTTGGGATTAGCTTTTTTCATTCAGCATAATTTTCTGAAGATTCATCCAGGTTCTTGTGTGTCCGTTTGCTTCCTCTTACTTGCTGAGTGGTAATTGCATTATATGGATGGACCACAGTGTGTTTACCAATCTGGTTGTTTACAAGTTTCATTTATTACAAATAGAGCTATAAAACAGGGGTTCCCAACCTTTTTGTCATCAGGGTCCGGTTTCATGGAAGACAGATTTTCCACAGGGTTGGGGGGTGGGGTTCAGGCAGTAATGCAGTGATAGGGAGCAGCAGGTGAAGCTTTACACCTCCTGCTGTGCGGCCGGGTTCCTAACAGGCCCAGGGGTTGGAGACCCCTGCTATAAAATGTGTGCACAGAGATTTTTGTGGGAATATGGTCATCATTTTGTGGGCTAAATGCCCAGGAGTGTAATTGCTGGATCATATGGTAGTTGCATGTTTATTTTTTTAAGAAACTATCAGAATGTGGCTCTATCATTTGACATTCCCAATGGCAATGTGTGGATGAATACAGTTCTTTTCTGTACCTTCTAGGTTTCTTTTCTCCCTCTCTCCCTCCCTCCAACTCCTCTGACCTTAACTGCCACCACATGTTCGTGTTTTGTTTTGCTAACTAAAAGTTTTTTGCTTGCTTATCTTATGGTGAAGTTAAAATTTAGCTCTTATAAAAAATTATTTTTGCAGCTACAAAAGTGCAACAGAGTTTGATTTTGATAAGGATAAATATGACATTAGAATTCCAGAAGATTTAGATGAGACAGCAGGGAAGAAAGGGTACAAGAAGCAAGAAAGGATGGACCAAATTGCCCCTGAGAGTGACTATTCTCTGAGGGTATGTATTTAGCTCTCTTTGTGGGAGTGAGAAAATCATCAAATAATGGAAATTGTTAACCACTTGTATTATAAATGCTGCCAGAAATCTCTAAGTATCTCAGACATGAACCAACTTATTAAATTTGTCTTGTGTACACTGCTTGTTTTATTTGCTTAGAAAAGTTTTTTAATTGCGAAGTCATGGATAGCCTATACATAATGCACGTTAGTATAATTTTGTGATAAATATCTTTGAGATTTGACCTTAGAGATGAGAATGTTTTTAAGATTGAAGGAATTAATATCTCAACATAACAGCGTTGATATAATAAGAATATTAAGTTTCGGGCTTCCCTGGTGGTGCAGTGGTTAAAAATCCGCCCGCCAATGCAGGGGACACGGGTTCGAGCCCTGGTCCGGGAAGATCCCACATGCCGCGGAGCAACTAAGCCCATGCACCACAACTACTGAGCCTACGCTCTAGAGCCCACGAGCCACAATTACTGAGCCCGCACGCCTAGAGCCCATGCTCCGCAACAAGAGAAGCCACCACGACAAAGAGTAGCCCCCGCTTGCTGCAACCGAAGAAAGCCCACGCAGCAACAAAGACCCAACGCAGCCAAAATAAATTAATTAATTAAAACAAAGAATATTAAGTTTCTTAGTCACTATGATAAGACATATAATACTATTCCCTTTTTTTTCCTTCTTTTTGTTTTTCTTGGCTGCACTGTGGCATGTGGGATCTTACTTCTCCGACCAGGGAGAGTGGTCCTAACCACTGGACCACCAGGGAATTCCCCTTTTCCCTTTTTTTGTACTAAAATTATTTCATAACCCCAAGCTAAGGATTCATTTGACGTTTACAAGTATACTATGTAGTTTTTTCTGAGATTCTAGCAATTACAATGGCAGCTATTACTATTCCTTGATATACCCCAGTGTGTTAGTGAAGTATGTCCTAGTTGTTAAGAAAATCTTAACTCAAGAATATACAGAGGTCGCCAGAGCAGATGGTATAATGTTAGTGTACCATGAGAAAAATGTTTTAAAATATCATTAATGAATTTTATAAATGGGCAAAACACCACTAATTTTGAAATCAGGAGTCAGGAAAAAAAAATAAGAGAAATGTTCAAATTTTAGTTTTGTGTTGAACTTTTCATATATCCTCCTTGAGTTGTTCAGTTCATTTCCCTCAGAGATTTCTGATAGCTTGGAGACAGGCACAGGAGATCATATTTTAACATGTTTTAGGATGCAAAGTTTGGTCACAATTCTAAGGTATCTAAACTTCCATGTATTAAGAATTGAAAACACGTTTAGGGAATTCCCTGGCGGTCCAGTGCTTAGGACTAGGCACTTCCACTTTCATGGCCCGTGTTCAGTCCCTGGTCAGGGAACTAAGATCCCGCAAGCCTCAATGCGGCCAAAAAAAAAAGAAAGAAAAAAAAAAGACTTGAAAACACATTTAGATGACTGCTGATTTTTACAGCTCCATATGGAAGAAGTGCTGTTTGTCTACTCTGCTGAAATGTTGGTGCATTATTTATGATTTTTTTTCCTTTTCAAGCTTATAATAGTCCCTTTTGTTTATATTAGATTTTGCTTATTTTTGCCCAAATAAAATTTATTGATGCTTTAAAAATCATAATAGCAATATATAGTTTTGACAGGAGAGTCAGAAAATAGTCCTTTTTGTACACATAAACATTTTTAAAATTAAAATGAGACCATACTATACATGCTGTTTCTTAACTTTTTTTCACTTAACATATCAACATCTATGTAGGTCAGTAGATTGTTTTCTGTAAGTCATTTTTACTGGCTACAGTATATTGAGCTTGTTTTTAATAAAAAGTATTCAGATATTAACTAATACACCTTTATAGTCTATAGTATTTTATTGAAGAGTTAATATGTCTTTTATCAAAGTAAGGCGGTAGCTTCCTTTTTAAATACATGCATAAGTAATGTTGAACAAATCCATAGATAATTATGTGGGAAGGACAGATAATTGTGTGTCTTTGCAGGCTTACTGCAGTATATTATATCTAAAGCCACGAATGCAGATCATCTTGCGTGGACAGAAAGTGAAGACACAGCTAGTTTCGAAGAGTCTTGCCTACATTGAACGTGATATTTATCGACCCAAATTTTTAGTATCCTTTATTTTGCTTGTTATGATGCTGCATATAGATACGTATCAGTCAAATGTATTTCCCTTCCCCCTTTCTCCTTTTATCCTGATAGAGTCAATCCTCTCCAACTTTTGCCCTTTTCTGCACCTTTGGACTCAATAATGGGGGCTTCCCTGGTGGCACAGTGGTTGAGAGTCCGCCTGCCGATGCAGGGGACGCGGCTTCGTGCCCCGGTCCGGGAAGATCCCACATGCCGTGGAGCGGCTGGGCCCGTGAGCCATGGCCGCTGAGTCTGCGCATCTGGAGCCTGTGCTCCGCAACGGGAGAGGCCACAACAGTGAGAGGCCCGCGTACTGCAAAAAAAAAAAAAAGAAAAAGAAAAAAAAGAAATAGGAAGGGTGGTTTAAAGGGAATGAGGTGGTGTGTTCAGAATTTTCCTTAACATTTAAGACTAATAAAACTGTGAGAATTACTTTTGGATTCAACTGCAGAAATAAAGATCATTATGGGATAATGATGTATCACAGAAATAGACTCATCAAAGCTTATGAAAAAGTTGGATGTCAGTTAAGGGTAAGTTTATATCTGAAAATGTCTGTATCTTTTATAAAAGTTAGGATAACAGGGCATCCCTGGTGGCGCAGTGGTTGAGAGTCTGCCTGTCGATGCAGGGGACACAGGTTTGTGCCCCGGTCCGGGAGGATCCCACATGCCGCGGAGCGGCTGGGCCCGTGAGACGTGGCCGCTGAGCCTGCGCGTCCGGAGCCTGTGCTCTGCAACGGGAGAGGCCACAACAGTGAGAGGCCCGCGTACCGCAAAAAAAAAAGTTAGGATAACGTTATCGGGTCAAATGTGTAACAATGTGCTTTTTGCCTAATGACTTTTAAATGTCAATGTTTTTAATAACATTGGTATGGCACTTGACCTTAGAACGCTTTTATATTAATTTGAGGACAGAACATTTTATCTCTTTTACAGATGAGGGAATTGCGGCTGATAAGTAACCAGCCTTAGACCTCAGGCACAGGTGCAGATATTTTCTCTACACTTGGAAAAGGATCCTTGACTCTTTTCATACTAGAATAAAATTGATTGGTTTTAATTAGTTGTTGACTCAATAGCCTAAAAAATAGTATCTGATAGGTGATTTACTTTTCTGGAGTTAGTTCCTGAATATATCAGAGTTTTCCTCCAAAGCCACTTCCATTGTTGTAGAATTCAATTTAGGGTGGTGAACATTGCCCACTATGTTGATCTGTTTATCCTTTACCTGTTTTCACAGAAAATTTTTTTGTTGTGTGTGGGTGGGTGTTAAGAATTTGTGATAAATTCTGAAATTCAGCTTTGTTAAAGGTTTTAAGTCCAGGCATATTTTGTTTTCCAATTCTATGATGTTCATTTTCTATTCATTTTATTTCATTCTAAATTCTTTGCAACAACATGGATGGACCTGGAGCATAGTATGCTTAATGAAATGTAATATGTCAGGAAAAGACAAGTACTGTATGTTACCGCTTATATGTGGAATCAAAAAAATAAAACGAGTGAACGTAACAAAACAGAAACAGACTCACAGACACGGAGAACAAACTAGTGGTTTCCAGTGGGGGCAGGGTGGCAGGGGGAGATAGGCGTAGGGGATTAAGAGGTACAAACTACTATGTATAAAATAAATAAGCCACAAGGATATATTGTACAGCACAGGGAATATAGCCAATATCTTATAATTTTAAATGGAGCATATAAAAATATTGAATCACTGTGTCATACACCTGAAACTAATATAGTATTGTAAATCAACTATATTTCAAATTTTAAAAAAGTAAATGAGGGCTTCCCTGGTGGCGCAGTGGTTGAGAGTCCGCCTACCCATGCAGGGGACACAGGTTCGCGCCCTGGTCCGGGAGGGTCCCACATGCCGCAGAGCGGCTGGGCCTGTGCGTCCGGAGCCTGTGCTCCGCAACAGGAGAGGCCGCAGCGGTGAGAGGCCCGCGTACCGCAAAAAAAAAAAAAAAAAAAAAGTAAATGAACTTTGTTGGGCTCTTCTTTATAACCACTGATTTCAATTAGAAATATAAATCCAGAAATATGACAACCATGATACAAGGTGTCAATAACTTTTATTTAAAATGCTAATTTTTATTTATAATTGGAATAGAAATTTTTTTTTTTTTTGCGGTACGCGGGCCTCTCACCGTTGTGGCCTCTCCCGTTGCGGAGCACAGGCTCTGGATGCGCAGGCTCAGTGGCCATGGCTCACGGGCCCACCTGCTCCGTGGCATGTAGGATCTTCCCGGACCGGTGCACGAACCCGTGTCCCCTGCATCGGCAGGCGGACTCTCAACCACTGCGCCACCAGGGAAGCCGTGGAATAGTAATTTTTGCCAGAAATACTCTATAATTCTGAAGTTCTGAATTTCACTGGTAATTGGAAATGTAGTTTTGGTAATAGGCCTTATTTCTCAAGTGTTTTGACTTAAGGTACATAATCCATTTTTCCAACCCAGTTAAATTTGCATTATATATAATTTCTGGTTAAGTTTAACCTTGTAAAAAATATGCTTTTACAGCCAACTTTTTTTTTTTAAATAAATGTATTTTATTTTTGGTTGCATTGGGTCTTCATTGATGCTCACGAGCTTCCCATTGTGGTGGCTTCTCTTGTTGCAGAACACAGGCTCTAGGCGCACAGGCTCAGTAGTTGTGGCACACGGGCTTAGTTGCTCCACAGCATGTCGGATCTTCCCGGACCAGGGATCGAACCCATGTCCCCTGCATTGGCAGGTGGATTCCTAACCACTGTGCCACTAGAGAAGCCCTACAGCCAACTTTTAATGTTTTTCTTTACCAGAAGATGGACTGGTCATAGTATTTGGATTCAGTAAACATTTATTAAATACTTGGTATGATTTTCCACGCTAGATGCTCATCATAAAAAGATGAAAAGGTACAGCACATGCCCCCAGAGCTCTTTCTGATGAGGGGAATGTGGTATATCCTTGGAGCAGCAGAAAGGGCTTCTTGTAGAAAGTGGTGATTGAGATGAGACTGAGTTGATTTACTGTTTGGGGAAATCTGGCAAGAGCTTTCTAGACAGAGAAAGGAATGTCTGCAAAGGAAAAAAAAGAGGCTTCTGAGAGGATGGCATCATTAAGGGAGTTGTTATGCCTGGACCAGGTGGTAAGTGGGGAATGGGAGAGAGGAAGATGAGGCCAGAAAGGAAGTGAAAAAGAACTAAGATTGAAGGGTTCTGTGGTTTACAAGTTGTATGAAATGAGGAACCACTGATGGTTTTTAGTGGAGTAGCATTATGATTAGGTTTTCATGGTTTTGTCTATAGTTGCATCTATGAAAATTCTCAGAAGTCAGTATTCCATTTTTTCTCTTTATACTTAGACTCAGCTATAGTCGTGAACAAAATACATGTGTTAATCACATAATCAGAAAATGACTCAGATACTTTGAGTTCAGTGTTTTAGCTAGCAGGTTTAAAAAATAACCTAGGTCAGTTGAATTAAAGTTCTTACTTCATCACAATAAACAACTGAATGTGTAACTTTGGATAAATGTCTTTAATTTTTCTCTAACGAACTTACGGAATATTATGTGCCAAAGCCTTTGCTAGGCACTATGGATACAGGAAGGAGTTACTTGTGGTTTTTAGTAGCTAAGAAATTGCATCCCAGTAGAGGGGATCTTTTTTCCCTAGTATAAAATCGGGAATGATAATACTTGTTGACATGAATACTTGATAACAGTGGAAGTGGTTTTGGAGGAAAGCTGTTGTTACATATTTAGGAGTTAGCTCCCAGAAAGGTAAATTACCTACCAGACACTGTTTTTCAATCTAAATGTCATGAGCATCAGATAAAATATAGGAAAATGTTTCATGCAGATCTTAAATCTTGGTGAAGGGATAATTGTTTGAAGCATCATGTTTCATGTTTAAAATGCCAGTTTTATTTTTCAGGCAAACAACATGGGTGTTGGAGTAGTGGGGATTATAGACTGTTATTTCCTAAAGCCGACTCATAATAAACAAGATTTCGATTATACTAACGAATACAGGTATGTTACCTATTTAAATGACTGACTTCTTACTATTTATTTTGGAAATACTTTCATAACTTTTTCTAAGCTGGATTTCTTTCTGTTTTGTGGGAAGCTTGCATAGAAAACACATGTAATCATTTTCTCATCCCTGGGGATTGTATTCTACTCTGTCACAAATAGAAATATATTCTCCTCTGTCTTTACTGATGAAGAATTTTTGAGATTTGTACTAAATAGAGGAAGTTCCTGCTTTCTTGGTAACATTTTTTTGTGTAATATAAAATCCAGAAACTTTGATCTTGGATGGGAACTTTAAGATAACTTAGTCCTATGTACTTGAGACAGAAATGCTCATATCTTTTAAGAGTGATCAGAAGCCATAAAATAAATATGACCATCAATTTTACTTGTAAATTTAGGAAGCACAAACAGTTGTCCTAATGAGCGTGTATTATGAAGAAGAATGCAAACTTCATATAAAAACAAAGTGGAAGGAGGGAAATGTTAAAGAGCAAAATCAGCAAATTAGGAAACACACAATAGAGAAAATCAATAAATATTCAGAGTATAGTCCTGAGACAGAAGCTACCCCTGTTATTTGAACAGGGAAAATATAGGGAGTTGTTAACCAGAATAGTAGAAGGTGATCACTCAGAGAGGTGAAAGAGGACAGTAGATGTCCAGAACTAGCTGATAGAAAAGAGCAGCTGTTACCTCTAGGTTGAAAAAGAGTAGACAATAAAGGAACTAAGAGAGGATCCCGGGTCCCTGATGTCAGAGATTCAGATCTCTTTGTAGAGGTCATAACAAACACTAAGAGAGGATCCCGGGTCCCTGATGTCAGAGATTCAGATCTCTTTGTAGAGGTCATAACAAACACAGCAACAGGCCACCTGCCATGGCAAGAAGCTTGCCAGAAGGCCTGGCCAGCCTGGGTCTGTAGACATGGCCTGCTGTTGCCAGGGGATGTGGGTGGGCTTGGGCTGGAGCTGTTCTGTAGAGGAGACCTGTCTGTGCCCAAGGGTGTGAGTATATGCTGGAACTGGTTCCTGCTGCTGGAGGGAAGAGCATGGCCTGAAAGCACAGCTGGAGCTCCTTTGGGAGGCCATGAGCTCCAGCCAAATAATAATGAAGCACCAGACCTGAAGGCCATGTGTCTTGCTGCTCTCACCTGGTAGGTTCATTGCTCCGTTAACCCAGTGTAACATTCCTCAGGCTGGCAAAGGATGAATGTTTACAGGATCAAGCTCCATTATCACAAAACGGAACCCAAAAAAACCCTGTTTGGAACTGGAAGACAATAAGTTGATAATTGACACAATCAAAAGCCCAAAGTTTGTTTTTTGGTAAGATTAACAAAGTCTATAAGCATCTGGCAAGACTAAGGAAAAAGAGAAAACAATAATCATCAATATCAGAAATGAAAAGGAGGACATTACTACAGATCTACAGACAGTAAAACATAGAGGGGCAGCATGAACAATTTTAGACCATTTTAGATGATATGGACACCTTCCTTTCAAACTGAATCAAATTAAAAATTTCCCACATACTTTCAAACATTTAACGAAGTGGCGGCGCCAGCTTACACAATCATTAAAGGTTTTAAGAGACCACATAACTAGTAGTGAACTCACGAATGCATTACAAGAAAGAAAATTTATGTCAGTCTCTCGTGATTAAGATATAAAAATCTTAATTAAACAGCAAATACCATTTAGTAACTTGTAAAAAGAATAATACATTAAAACCAAGTGGATTGTATTCCAAGATGGCATGGGTGGTTTTTACTATTCAAAATTCAATGTAATTCATCATGTTATAGAAAAATCTCATGGTTATTTTCATAGGTACAGAAAAAGCACTTGAGAAACTACAGTATCAATTTGTGATGTAGGAAAAAAGGGAACTCTTACAAAACCATTAATAGAAAGGGCATATTAGCAATACCGACTATTTAGCAAAAAACAGCAGTTCCTAATGGTGAATTATTGACAGCTTTCCCCTTAAGAGTGGGAGTAAGATAAGGTTATCAGCTATTCACCATCGTTCTTGAGGAAATAACCAGAACAAATAAGGCAAAAAAGAAAGAAATGAAAGAATAAGCGTTGGAAAGGAATAAATAATTTTCTGTAGGTGACAATATCAAGTATATAGAAAGTCCCAAATAATCTGCAGTGTAATACAGTCTAAGGTTGCTAGATAAGAAGTATTCAGAAGTTTGTTTACCAGCCAGAAAAAAAAAACCAACCATGAGATTCAAAAATTTTTATACATAATAACATCAAAAAAGCAAGTGCTTTGGAGTAAATAAAATATGCGAAGACCTCAACACACTAAAAACTATAAAACATTGTGGAGTGAAATTTCAAATCTGAATAAATAGGTATACCAGGTTCAGGAGTTGGTAGGCTGAATATTATAAAATGTCGTTTTTTCTCCAAAGTAATTAAATACAATTCCAGGTTAAAAGAAAAATCCCAGCAGGTGTGTGTGTATGTTAATAGGCTTAATTTAAACTTTATGTGGAAAGTCAGAAGACCAAAGATAGTTAAGACAAAGAACAACAAATCATACTACTAAATACCAGTACTTAAAAAGCTGTAGTGAAAGTGTGGTATTAATAAATAGTCTAGTGGAATGAATAGAGAAGCCAGAAACAAATCCCTGCTTTTTATACATATGGTCAGCTGATTTATGACGAAGGTGTAGTAGGAAAATGATCATCTTTCTAAAAATGATGGTTCAGCTACCTGTATGAACAAAATGAACGTTAACTTCTCCCTCTTATATGAAGCAAAAAATCAATTGCAGATGGATTTTAAGCCTAAATGAGAAAGGCAAAAACAAAATGAAAACAAGAATAGTTTCATAACCTTTAATTTAGGTGGTTTTTTTTAAACAAGGTGCAAAAATATTGATACATTAGATCAAAATGGAAAAATTATCTAAAATGAATAAGATATAGCAAATGTTGGTAAGATGTAGGGCAGTTGGAACTCCTGTATGTGCTGTTGGGTGTAAGAATTGTTGATCATTTTTGAAAGTTATTAGACTGTATTGAGTAAAGGTGGACATCAGTGCCCACCCCTGTGACCCCGCAGTTCCACTCCTATAGGTGTATTTTCAACAGAAATGGGTGCAGTCTCATGAATTGAGGAATAGAGGTGATAAGAAAAGGAGATGAGGAAGAACTGAAAAAGTGATATGAAAGGTGAACCATGTTTGGGAGGGGAGATGATACATTCTTATTCGGATGTTTATGTGTTGTTATAGTGGGGCTTCCTAGTGGGGAAAAATAGAGATAATGAACGGGGATAGATATGTCTAATATTAACCTGTCAGTACAGAATTTCAAATCTTGATTTTTATTTATTTTTAAAAATTTTTTAATTAATTTATTTTTTGGCTGCGTTGGGTCTTTGTTGCTGCGTGTGGGCGTTTTCTAGATGCGGCGAGCGGAGGCTACTCTTCGTTGCGGTGCGCAGGCTTTTCGTTGTGGTGGCTTCTCTTGTTGCGGAGCACGGGCTCTAGGCTCGCGGGCTTCAGTAGTTGTGGTGCACAGGCTTAGTTGCTCCGCAGCATGTGAGATCTTCCCTGCCCAGGGCTCGAACCCGTGTTCCCTGCATTGGCAGGCGGATTCTTAACCACTGCGTCACCAGGGAAGCCCGAGTCTTAATTTTTAAAAGCTTTATTTACTCTATTGAAGTATACTTGATTTACAATATTATGTTAGTTTCAAGTGTACAGCAAAGTGATTTGGTTATATGTATATATGTACGTCTATAATCTTTTTTTATTCTTTTCCATCATAGTTTATTGTAAGATATTGAAATAGTTCCCTGTGCTGTACAGTAAATCCTTGTTGTTCATTTTATATATAGTAGTATGCATCTGTTAATCCCATACTCTCAATTTATGCCTCCCCACCCCCCCTTCCCCTTTGGTAACCTTAAGTTTGTTTTCAAAGTCTGAGTCTGTTTCTGTTTTGTAATAAGTTTGTACTATTTTTTAGGTTCCACATATAAGTTGATATATAATATTTGTCTTTGTCTGACTTACTTCACTTAGTATCATAATCTCTAAATCCATCCATGTTGCTGCTGATGGTACTATTTCATTCTTTTATGGCTGAGTAATATTCCATTGTATATATTGATGTATACACCACATCTTCTTTATCCATTACTCTGTCGATGAACATTTAGGTTGCTTCCATGTCTTGGCTGTTGTAAATAGTGCTGCACACGTGGGGTGCATGTATCGTTTTTCCCCCCCTCACCCCTTGCCGTGCCATGTGGCATGTGGGATCTTTGTTCCCTGACCAGGGATCGAACCCATGCACCCTATATTGGGAACACGGAGTCTTAACCACTGGACTGCCAGGGAAGCCTCAGGTGCATGTATCTTTTTGTTTTTTAATTTATTTTATTTATTTATCTTTGGCTGCGTTGGGTCTTCATTGCTGCGCGCGGGCTTTCTCTAGTTGCGGCGAGCGGAGGCTACTCTGCGGTGTGCGGGCTTCTCATTGCGGTGGCTTCTCTTGTTGCCGAGCGTGGGCTCTAGGCGCGCAGGCTTCAGTAGTTGTGGCATGTGGGCTCAGTAGTTGTGGTGCACGGGCTTAGTTGCTCCATGGCATGTGGGATCTTCCCGGACCAGGGCTCAAACCCGTGTCCCCAGCATTGGCAGGTGGATTCTTAACCACTGCGCCACCAGGGAAGTCCTATCTTTATGAATTATAGGTTTCTCCTGATATATGCCCAGGAGTGGTGTTGCTGGATCATATGGTAACTCTTATTTTTAGTTTTTTAAGGAACCTCCATACTGTTTTTCATGGTGCTTCCACCAATTTACATTCCCAGAAGCAGTGTAGGAGGGTTTGCTCTTCTCCACACCCTCTCCAGCATTTATTATTTGTAGACTTTTTGATGATGGCCATTCTGACCGGCGTGAGGTCATGCCTCATTGTCATTTTGATTTGCATTTCTCTGATAATTAGTGATGATGAGTATCTTTTCATGTACCTGTTGGCCATCTGTATGTCTTCTTTGGGAAAATGTATATTTAGATCTTCTGCCCAAGTTTTGATTGGGTTGTTTTTTTGTTATGGAGTTGTATGAGCTGTTTGTATATTTTGGAAATTAAACCCTTGGCAGTTGTATCCTTTGCAAATATTTTCTCACATTCCATAGGTTGTCTTTTTGTTTTCTTTGCTGTGCAAAAGCTTGTGAGTTTGATTAGATCCCATTTGTTTATTTTTGCTTTTTTTTTTTCCCTTGCCTTGAGACTGACCTAAGAAAACATTGCTACGATTTATGTCAGTGTTTTGCTTGTGTTCTCTTCTAGGTGTCTCATGGTGTCATGTCTTATATTTAAGTCTTTAAGCCATTTTGAGTTTATTTTTGTGTGTGGTGTGAGGGAATGTTCTAACTTGATTGATTTACACGCAACTGTCCAGCTTTCCCAACACCACTTGCTGAAGAGACTGTCTTTTCTCCATTGTATATTCTTGCCTCTTTTGTCAAAGATTAATTGACTATAGGTGTGTGAGTTTATTTCTGGGCTTTCTATTCTGTTCCATTGATCTATATGTCTGTTTTTGTGCCAGTAGCACACTGTTTTGATTGCTGTAGGCTTGTAGTATTTTCTGAAGTCCAGAAGGGTTATGCCTCCAGCTTTTTTCTTTTTTTTTCAGGATTGCTTTGGCAATTCTGGGTCTTTTGTGGTTCCATATAAATTTTAGGATTATTTGTTCTAGTTCTGTGAAAAACATCATGGGTAATTTGATAGGGATCACATTGGCTGTTTTAAATTTAAGATGTTACACTGACTATATCTTGCGTGTGCAGACAGTTCCTGGCACAGTAGGTACTTAACTCCTTAACAAATGATTATTCAGTTGTGACCATAGTCATGTTTATCTCAGTAAGTCCTGTTGATTTGCTTTTTTACTGACACCTTATTGTGGGAAAAGTGAAAGTCTTAATTGTGGGACAGAAGCTATTTTGAATTATACTTGCTGGTAATGGTTGCATACTTTTATAAAGCAAACAGCTGCATTCTGGTTTGCATTGAAGCTTGTAAGTTTGTTGGTTGGGGTGAAGTTCAGAAAGCCTGTGGTTTTCACAGTAGCTGGTCTGCAACACACTTCCTCAACAGAGGACCCAAAGTGTTAGTATTGTCCATCTTATTCCTAGATGGTCCTGGCTCTGTTCTATGAACTTATCTACATCCTTAGAGAAAATTGCCATTACTTTAAGTTTTCTTAACTGTGCCTTTTGGAGGCCCCTCCCCCCGTGTTCACATGATCAGTACCAGGTTGTTTATTCTTTCTCTGTTTGTCAAAGATTTAATCTTTTTTTTTTTCTTGAATTGATTTTATAATTTACTTTTTTTTAAGGCTTACAATAACAGCACTAGGAGATAAGCTCAATGATTACTGGAATGAAATGAAAGTGAAGAAAAATGCAGAATATCCTCTGACTTTGCTGGTTGAAGATATACAGTAAGTACATTTAAAAAATAATAAATATCAAGATGTGATATTGGAGGGCATGGTGATTCTACAGTGTTCATAAACTTTTTAATCTAATCCATAGTAAGAAATAAATCCCACGACTCGAAAGCCTTTTACAAACTAAAAGAATATATACATTTAAGTTATTCAGAGATGTGCTATAATAGAGGGTAAAATGTAATACAGTTATAAAAATTGCTTGAATTACAGTAATAGAACTTGCCTATTTTCTGTACTTTGAATGGTTTATTGTGCTAATAAGTATATTAGATTTGACACTGTAGACGCTAACTTAACATAAATTTCAGGGCAAGGCATTTGTAGTATTTTCTAAGTTTTTTAGTTTTTATTATAGAAACAATGTAATAGTACGCTATTAAACAAGACTAAGTCACTTTGTTTAAATTGGTCTGTCACTTTTAACCTTCAGTGGTAGCCAAAATTGTTGTTTTTAAAATCTTAACTCACTGTCAAACGTTCCGGAATTTTCAGGGACGGAATTAAATAATAGGAGCATTTTGTGGTAGAAATGATGTGGAAAGTCTAGTGAAGTACTTAGATCCATATTTCCATGCTCATATTTAGTTGCTATTTTGTTACAGGAAACGTCCTGATCAGACATGGGTTCAATGTGATTCCTGTCTAAAGTGGCGAAAATTACCAGATGGGATAGATCAACTTCCAGAAAAATGGTATTGCTCCAATAACCCTGACCCACAGTTCAGGTACCATATAGTTGGTAGTAGCCTTTTTGGAAAGGCAGAAAGTACTGTTCAAGGTGTATGAATAGGCGCTGGTGACGTGTTATTCCCATGTGATTTTTCTGACTAGAAATTGTGATGTTCCAGAAGAACCTGAAGATGAAGATTTGGTGCATCCCACTTATGAAAAAACCTACAAAAAGAAGTGAGTGTTATATTAATGTATGGTGGGAAAATAATACCCAGATCATCAACAGTGGTGTGTCTGTAGCATTAGTTGATATTTCTCCAAGATAAAGCAATATAGCCAAAAAAGATTATGACTCCAAAAACAAAGATAGGATGTGGCGTGCATAACATCAAGTGCTTTTAAAGTTTATACTGTGAGTACCTGCTGTTTATTGCTGTCCTATCTACAAGATACTTTGAATATACAGTATAGTTTTGTTCTTTTGG